>NC_134241.1:102488099-103825918 GCF_965152275.1 Natator depressus
AAGTGAGCACAGTCCAACCTTTGCACTGAATAGGGCAGGGGTACTGTGGAAAAAAATAGAACGTGATCATGTAATTAAAACTATCATAATGCACACACACAAGAGGGACAAATTAAGTTTACAAGGACCAATTTTATTCTGGCACTTCCTAACTTTTGAGTGCTTGATTTTTCAACATTAATAGTGTTCTTTTAATTGAATTTTCTGTGTAACTTCAAATATAATTTACTGTTAATACACAATGAAGAGTATGATGCACAATGGGACATGTCAGACTGCGACATTAAGGAACAATGAACACAGGTGTCTTTCGATTTCTGATAATGGCATATTAGGCTTCTGGTGATATTGTAGTCAGGTAAGTTGTAAAAGCCTAGACTCTTTCAGTCATGTGTATAAGGCAAATGTATAATGAAGGAACAGCTGCACTCAGAAAATCAAACTATTATCAAGTTGAATAACGTGTATATTATCACCTTTCCTCCCAGACAGCATGTTAGTAGAGAGCTCTTCTACCCACTGGTGACTAAAGTTCAAAAGTGGACAAGAATTTCACATCTGGTTTAAAAGTAGCTGAGAGCTTGCTAATGATTAAGCATTACATCTCAAAGTGCTGACACTCCCGATACAATGTTCCCCTCTGCTGTGCAGCGAAGTGGCGGCACTGGGACTGGCACTAATACTGAAGGCAAAGAGTAGATGGTAAGAGCTGGGAAATGGAGAAAAAGCAGCACAACTGATAATTAAAATAATTTTTAAAGCAAATAGCATATTAAATAAAAGGTTGACAAAACAATGAAAAAATATTGAACATTTAGCAAGGATTTAAAAGTTGATGGGTTAGGGTGTATTTAAACACACAGAATTATCTGGAAAAGTCTCTGCCACTTACTGAAACTGTTGAACTGGGAGTGTTTGTTCCATATCCAGATGAAGGAAGAGAGGCCAGGGACCAGCGGCGCCCATCCGTTCTGGGGAAAAGATGCAAGAGAAATTATTTTGATGGCTACAATGTGGACAAAGTTTTGGGGAAGGTTTTCCCCTAAAACAGATTGCCAACCTTTGATTGCATTTTCCAGAGAATCCAGTGCTCCTAGAAATCACTTTGGGTAAAATTTTCAAAATGCACCTGTGTGAGTGAGGAGCTTAAATCTCATTGAAAGTCAATGGGACTTAAGCTCTTAAATCACTTAAGAACTTTTGAAAGTTCTACCCTTTGTTTTTAAGTGGACATTACTGGGCTCGGACAAATCTACTTTATACTTCCAAATTTCATTGAAAGAGACAGTCACAGCAGATTCCTTAGGGTAACACCTTGGGATCACTGCTGCTGCAGCTCCCCTGTCCTCCACATAGCACTTTATTAATATATTATATTATACTTCTATTGGAACACTAACTTTTTATTCTCTAAAGATCACTTTTCTCACTACTATTTACAATATTAGTAGTAATTTGCTTTCTTGTATTTGTAACCTATGGCAATGTCTCCTCACCACTGGAAAGAGTGTTGCGCACACAGCTGCTAAAGAAAAAAAATGTGACAAACCAAAAACCCACTGATGCATACTAGAAATACTGCAGAAAGGGTGGCATAATTTTAACACTAAACCTGAAAAAATGAAATATGTAATTGCTTCTAAAAGAGACATCAATTTCCCCCAAAAAGCCTCAGGGAGGGAGAAAATTGTGTTCATTACCTAAATCTAGTAAGTCTCTCTGTCTCCTGTTAAACCCCAAAGCATTATATCCTGTTCACATTCCACTCTGGGATGGATGATAATGGTTTCCATCCTGTACTCCACATCAATAGAACTACCACCATTTATTAATATTTCTGGTACAAGTATTATTGATCCAAAGCAGAGGCAAATCATCAATACCTGTTCACATAAGATGAGAGTGAATTCAACAATTAAGAGCTTTTAATACAATTTAGATAAGACTTGTTTTTTTGGTGCAATTTACATACGGTACATGGGTGTATGACAGGTTTTTTTTGTTGACATCAGTGGAGGACCAAGCTTGGGCTTATAATGGAAACTCAGTTACCCTTTGCTGTGGAGTGACTGCCATCTCTCCATTATCCACCCACCTAAGCCCCCCGGTTCAGGAAGGTTCTTAAAGCATGTACTTGAAGCTTAGCACGTGCTTTAGTTTTTTCCTGAATAAGGATGCTTTCCTGAACCACGGCCTTCTTACACTGACATGAACCTCTCCTTGTGGTAATAAAACTATCTGAGCACCAGAGAGGGGAATAAATATATTTATTTCTGAAAGAATACGGAAAAAAAGGTTCATGCTTCATGCACAAAATCATAAAAGTTTAAGCTTTATAACCCACTCCTATTAGTGCATGCCATCGTTAAACCCCCATGTAGACACAGGGTGTTTCTAGCAAGATACCAAGAGAATCCTCCCCACATATTGCAGCAACTTCTTGTTATATTCCTGAAAAATTCCAAATCTCGTCCCGTACATGAGACAAGATTCCTTTCTTACCTCCATAAAAACAAGTGTAAATAGACAATGTGAATTATTGGGCGACATGATCTGGTAGCAGACTGGTCACTGGACTGGGATTTAGGAGATCTGTGTTTAGTTCCTGGTTCAGATAGACTTTCCATGTGACATTAGGCAAGTCACTTAACTTACCATGTGCCTCATTCCTTCATATATAAAATGGGGACAATACTACTTTCCTATTTCACAGTGGTGTTGAGGAGATAAAATCCATTAAAGATTCAGAGGGGCCCAAACACTATGGCAATGAGGGCCACGTAAGCAGATAGACATATTAGCGAGAGATTTTAGAAAACACAAATATTATTGAACAGATGCAAAATGATAGCAGATTAGGCCCATTTTCCTCTTCAAAGGATTTTCGCATTTTGATTGCAAAGGTGTAAAAACAATCTCCCTTTCGCTCCACTTAAACTATCCTAAGATGGCAAGTCTCAGTTCTTGGTGCCATTTCCACAAAAACTGATGCAACATTGAGAAGTGTGTTAAGCAATCAATGTAATGAACGCCAGCTGTGTATCTTGCCAACAAAAAGCAGCAGGATGCGACTAGCAAAATTTCTGTTTCAAAAATTCAAGAAATAGACAGCAAGACTGTCAAAGAAAATGACTTCCTCAATTAGCAAAATGCTTCAAAATTATTTCAATGTGTAAAATAAGAGGAAAAGATATATCTTTAAAAAGTAATGCAGTACTAATTTAGGAAAGGATGCTGGGAACAAAAGAAAAGTTTAGGTCATTTATTTCACTTTGGAATTATCCCTGCTGGGACAATGAAACATTGGCAAAAACAAACAACTTTGGCCATACATAACCTACTAAAATGTAATTTTAAATAAAGTGTGTTTGTGGCAGTTGTGTTAACATTACGCAACGTAGAATAGGTCAACTTCACCATGACAAAGTGTTGTGTGAACAAAGCATTTTCTTCTGGAGGAATCCCTGTTAATTATAAGTTGCTATACAAAGACTCCAAATTTTTATTCCCAAAGTGTAAAAGCTGAATGCCTAAATGGGGTTATTACAGCACACATACTCATTAGCCACATATAGTACAATCATGCAAAAGCATTACATACACACAGCAGCAATATGCATCTGATATACCCTTTACCTGTCTGCTCTGTGTCCATAGCTGAATTGAAGAAATTGTGCAGTGATAATAAGGAAGGGAAAAATAAAAATCGTGAATGTGATTTCTGGAAAACCAGTAACAAACTTTGACTATTGATCATTACAGTCACTTTTACTGAATGTGACACTGTATTGCATGGATGGAAGTGGACATCTCCCTCAAACTGGGAGAATTCTGTATATACTGACTCTGTGGGTTTGCAAAACACTCACTGAATGCTTGTCGTCTAACAACAGTTAAACAGTGTTTAACCACTATTTAAAACAAGGGCAGCCCTACAAGATTTAGTGGTGAACCTATTGGCCTTAAAACTAGCATGCTGTTTTCTCAACCAGAACTGCAATATTTTCCACAATGCTGAAGGATCAACTGGTTACAGTTCTGTACTGTGGGAAGAGGAGCCATAAATACTGCACAAAAAGGATCATCTCTGAAGAGAAATGGTCAAATGCAAAGGGAAGAACATGGGCACAAAAAACAGTTATCTACCTTTTACTAACTGTTGTTCTTCGAGATGTGTTGCATATGACCATTCTAGGTGTGTGCGTGCCCACATGTGCAGTCATCGGAGATTTTTGCCTTAGCAGTATCTGTAGGGTTGGCAGCAGTACCCCCTTGAGTGCTGCGCTCATGTGCCAGTATATCAGTAGCCACTGGCCCTGCGCCCTCACAGTTCCTTCTTGCCAGCAACTCTGACAGAGGGGCAGGAGGACGGGTAATGTAATGGACATGAGCTACACATCTTGAAGAAGTCAGCTCCCAGACTACTGCACTGGGCAGCACAGCATGGGGAGGAGGTGACCAGCCCTCTGTGGAGAAAGAAGTGGTTCGGGACTATTTAGAAAAGCTGGACAAACATAAGTCCATGGGGCCGGATGCACTGCATCCGAGAGCGCTAAAGGAGTTGGCGGATGTGATTGCAGAGCCATTGGCCATTAGCTTTGAAAACTCATGGTGATCGGGGGAAGTCCCGGACGACTGGAAAAAGGCTAATGTAGTGTCCATCTTTAAAAAAGGGAAGGAGGAGGATCCTGGGAACTACAGGCCAGTCAGCCTCACCTCAGTCCCTGGAAAAATCATGGAGCAGGTCCTCAAGGAATCAATTCTGAAGCACTTAGAGGAGAGGAAAGTGATCAGGAACAGTCAGCATGGATTCACCAAGGGCAAGTCATGCCTGACTAATCTAATTGCCTTCTATGATGAGATAACTGGCTCTGTGGATGAGGGGAAAGCGGTGGACGTGTTGTTCCTTGACTTTAGCAAAGCTTTTGACACGGTCTCCCACAGTATTCTTGCCAGCAAGTTAAAGAAGTATGGGCTGGATGCATGGACTATAATGTGGATAGAAAGCTGGCTAGATTGTCGGGCTCAACGGGTAGTGATCAATGGCTCCATGTCTAGTTGGCAGCCGGTATCAAGTGGAGTGCCCCAAGGGTCGGTCCTCGGGCCGGTTTTGTTCAATATCTTCATAAATGATCTGGAGGACGGTGTGGATTGCACCCTCAGCAAGTTTGCAAATGACACTAACTGGGAGGAGAGGTAGATATGCTGGAGGGTAGGGATAGGATACAGAGGGCCCTAGACAAATTAGAGGATTGGGCCAAAAGAAATCTGATGAGGTTCGACAAGGACAGAGTCCTGCACTTAGGACGGAAGAATCCAATGCACCGCTACAGACTAGGGACCAAATGGCTCGGCAGCAGTTCTGCAGAGAAGGACCTACGGGTGACAGTGGACGAGAAGCTGGATATGAGTCAACAGTGTGCCCTTGTTGCCAAGAAGGCCAATGGCATTTGGGGATGTATATGTAGGGGCATTGCCAGCAGATCGAGGGACGTGATCGTTCCCCTCTATTTGACATTGGTGAGGCCTCATCTGGAGTACTGTGTCCAGTTTTGGGCCCCCCACTACAAGAAGGATGTGGAAAAATTGGAAAACGTCCAGCGGAGGGCAACAAAAATGATTAGGGGATTGGAACACATGACGTATGAGGAGAGGCTGAGGGAACTGGGATTGTTTAGTCTGTGGAAGAGAAGAATGAGGGGGGATTTGATAGCTGCTTTCAACTACCTGAAAGGGTGTTCCAAAGAGGATGGATCTAGACTGTTCTCAGTGGTAGCTGATGAAAGAACAAGGAGTAATGGTCTCAAGTTGCAGTGGGGGAGGTTTAGGTTGGATATTAGGAAAAACTTTTTCACTAGGAGGGTGGTGAAACACTGGAATGCGTTACCTAGGGAGGTGGTTGAATCTCCTTCCTTAGAAGTTTTTAAGGTCTGGCTTGAGAAAGCCCTGGCTGGGATAATTTAGTTGGGATTGGTCCTGCTTTGAGCAGGGGCTTAGACTAGATGACCTCCTGAGGTCCCTTCCAACCCTGATATTCTATGATTCTAAGAACAACAGTTACGAAAAGGTAGGTAACCGTTTTTTCTTCGAGTGCTTGCTCATGTCGATTCCATTCTAGGTGACTCACAAGCAGTATCAATGAAGGTGGGCTTGGAGTTCATGATCTTGCAGCGTGCAGCGCTGCCCTGCCAAAGCCAGCATCGTCCGAGGCCTGCTGGGCAAGTGCATAATGGGACAAACATGTGGAACAGATGACCAGGCAGCAGCTCTACAGATTTATTGGATCGGCACCTGAGCCAGGAAGGCTGCTGATGACGCTTGCACTCTAGTTGAGTGCGCCATGACTAATGCTGGTGGAGGCGCTTTTGCCAGCTCATAGCAGTAGTGGATGCAGTCCGTGATCCGGGACGAAATCCTTTGAGCAGACGCTGGGTAACCTTTCAGCCTGTCTGCCACTGCAATGAACAGCTGTGTTGACTTATGAAACAGCTTTGTCCTGTCAATGAAGAAGGCCAGCTCCCTCCTGACGTCCAGGGCGTGCAACTTCTTCCGATTTATGAGGCTTTGGGAAGACGACAAGTAAGTATATGTCCTGGCCAGTATGAAGCTAGGAAACTGCCTTGGGCAGGAATGCTGGGTGCGGCCACAGCTGGACCTTATCCTTGTAGAATACCGTATAGTGTGGTTCTGAAGTAAGTGTCCTGATCTCAGACACCCTACGAGCAGATGTTACCACAACCAGGAACAAAACCTTCCAGGAGAGAAAAAGAAAAGAGCAGGAAGCTAGAGGTTCAAAGGGAGGCCCCATGAGCCTTGACAGCATGAGGTTCAAGTCCCAGGGAGGGACAGGGTCCCGGACATGAGGGTAGAGGGGCTCCAGAACTTTAAAAAACAGGGCCGTTATGACGTGAACTGCCTTGGAATGGAAGGTGGAAAGCCGAAATAGTGGCCAGGTGGACCCTGATCAATGACAGGGGCAAGCCCTGGAGCTTGAGGTGCAGCCCGGATACGTCGTTCCGAAGCCCAGCACGTGAACATTTTCCACTTGGCCAGGTAAGTCACTCTGGTGGAGGGCTTTCTCCTACCCAACACGACCTGTTGAACCCAGGCCGAGCATTCCCACTCTTCCGCATTCAGCAATGCGGTAACCATGCTGTCAAGTACAACGCCACCAGGTTCGGGTGCAGCAGGTCTGGCCAGAGAGATAGCTGCAGAAGGGCGGCTACCGAAAGATCCAGCAGCATGCCGAACCAGTGCTGATGAGGCCACTAGGGGGGTATCAGGATAATCTTCGCCCTGTTTGATCTTCATGAGGATCCTGTGGATCAACAGCACTGGCAGGAAGGCATACATCAGGGCCCCTGACCACGAGAGCAGAAAAGCGTCTGACAGGGGACCCGTGTCCATCCCTCATAGCGAACAGAACACATGGCATTTCTAGTTCTGGTGGGATGTGAACAGGTCCACCTGGGGAGTCCCCACTTTTGGATCATACTGACCCCCTCTGGATGGAGTGACCACTCGTGGTGAGACAAGAAGATCCTGCTGAGACAATCAGCTAACACATTCCTGGTCCTGGGCAGGTGCATGGCTACCAGATGAATGGCATGTCACACACAAGTCCAAAGGCTGAGAGCTTCTTGGCAAAGGGCTGATGACCTGGCTCTGCCCTGCCTGTTGATATAATACATAGTGGTGGTATTGTCCATGAGGACCTGCACCACCTTTCCCATCAAGCGGGGCAAGAAAGCAGGCAGGTGAGCGCCATGGTGAGCGGGTGGTTCTTCACATGGGAGATCAGGTCCGATATGGCCTGAAAATGAGCATTCGGAAGGAAGGCTCTGGCTCACGTGGAGTCGAGAACTGCCCCAATGAACTCTATTCTTTGGACAGGCCTTAAGATGGATTTTTGCTCGTTTATCAACAGGCCCAGGTCACGACAGGTGGATCGCACCAGATCGAGGCTCCTCTGTACCTGTTCCCGAGACCTGCCCTGGATGGGCCAGTCGTCAAGATACGGGAAGACCTGGACCCCTCAATGTCTCAGGTAAGTGGTCACTGGCACCATACATTTTGTGAAGACCCTGGGGGCCAATGAGAGGCCAAAGGGCAGCACCATGAATTGGAAATGGCTTCCGTCCACTATGAAACGGAGGAAACGTCTATGACCTTGGAATATGGAAATAAGGTCCATCAAGTTGAGGGAGGTGTACCAGTCTCCCAGATACAGGGAGATGATGGAGGCCAGGGAGACCATGAGAAACTTCAACTTCCTGAGAGACTTGTTGAGGCATTGCAGGTCTAGAATGGGTCTAAGGTCCCCCCCCCCCCTTTTTTTTTTTTTTACAGGATTAGGAAATAATGTGAGTAGAAAGCTTTTCCTGTCATGTTCCAAGGGACCTCCTCCACTGCCCCCAAATGAAGGAAGTTCTTGACCTCTTGAATGAGGAGCTGCTCTTGAGAAGGGTCCATGAAGAGGGACAGAAAACAGAGAGAGTGGGAGGGTGGGGTGGCCAAAAACTGCATGGTGTAGCCTTGAGACACTATCTCCAGCACCCAGCGGTCTGAGTTGACCCGCGACCAGGCCGAACGGTAGGGACGAAGATGGTTGAGGAAAGAATAGGGTGTCTCCTGGGAGGTGACTGGGGCATCGCTCTTGACCGCACCCTCAAAATGAGCACTTCTGGCCCCTGGGGTGCTTCGACAGGTTTAAAACAAACACAAGAAAGTATTTTTTTCATGCAATGCACGGTCAACCTCTGGAACTCCTTGCCAGAGGGTGTTGTGAAGGCCAATACTAAAACGGGGTTCAAAAGGGAGCTAGATAGATTCATGGAAGATAGGTCCACCAATGGCTATTAGCTAGGATGGGCAGGAATGGTGTCCCTAGCCTCTGTTTGCCAGAAGCTGGGATTAGGTGACAGGGCATGGATCACTTGATGATAACCTGTCTGCTCATTCCCTTTGGGGCACCTGCCATTGGCCACTGCCAGAGGACAGGATAATGGGCTTGATGGTGGTCTGACCCAGTATGGCCGTTCTTATGTTCTTATGACAGGACGGGCTGCACAGGTGAGCGGGAGGAGGAAGGGCAGTGGCAGTTGAAACTAACATCCCTGCCCCTTCTCCTTGTAGACCCTGGATGAGGCTGCAAAGGCTTCGGTGGCGGGGGCGGCCAGAACTGCTTTCTTGCAGACTGCGGCGTATGCATGCCCAACGAGCGAAGAGTGGCCCGAGTGTTTTTTAACCCATGCAGCCTCACATCCATCTGTTCTGAAAAAAGACCGATCCCATTACATGGGAGGTCATGGATTGAGGTCTGCATCTCTTGGGAGAGACCGGTGGTCTGAAGCTGGGAGCTGCGCCTCATAACCACCACCAACGTGATCACCCTAGCCATCGAGTCAGCCATGGCCCATGACGTTTGAAGAAAGCACTGAGCCACCACTAGGGTGCTGAATTCGTGGGCCAAACCTTGTGGGAGGGACTCCTTGAACTTATGGAGGGGGTCTCAGAAGTTGAAATTGTATGTCCCTAGAAGACTTCGATGGTTCACCACCCAGAATTGTAGGCTGACAGTTGAATAAATTTTTCTCCCAAACAGGTCCAATCTTTTGGCCTCCTTATTTTTGGTAGTCAAGCTGGTATGCCCTTTTTTATCTTTTTCATTGGCCACAGAGGGTGGGTGTAAGGGTACTCAAACCCTTTGGCCAGGACAAAGTATTTCTTTTTGGCCCTTTTAGAGATGGGAGGGATGGATGAAGGAGTTTGCCAGAGGGCCTTGGCAATTTTGAGGACACCATCATGCACTGGTAGTGCGACATGAGCAGGGGTAGAGGCTGACAGGACATTCAACAATGTGTCCGCCTGCTCACCCATTTTCTCCACCTACAGGCTCAAGTTCTTGGCCACCTATCGAAGCAGAGCCTTGTGTTCTTTACAATCGTCCGGTGGGCTGGCCCTTGAGGGTCCCGCAACCAAATTGCCTGGGGACAAAGATGGGGATTGTACCGCCGAGGGAGGCCCTGGAGCATCTTCCCCCATGGGGGAGGGAGGCAGGCTTAGGGAAAGGTGCAGTCTCCTCTGCCTCGACATCCGGGTGCGCCTCATGCACCAAGCCCGGTGCTGTCAGTGCCACCATCTGTTGCTCCCAGGCGGCGGCCGATGAGCAGCGTGAAGGGGGCATTCCCCACGTAATCTAGTAAGACTGCTGTGCCTTGCTGCCAAGACAGCGCCGTCAATGTCAGAACAGCCTCAGGTGCCCATTCGCGCTGGTGGAGTCTAGGTGAGGGGCTGAACTGCCCTTCCGCGCCGGAGGAATCCCCTCCAGTGACCACGGTGGGGCCATCAATGCCTGAATCTGTCTGCTGTCGCCATCCCAGACCGGTGCCCAAAGCAAGGGGACCAGAGACGTGACGGACAGTGCTCCCACAGGTTAGGTGACCAGGACTTGCACCAAGAGGACAACCGGCGGGAAGGCGAATGGTACGGGTAGTACTGAGACTGGCATCTCCCTCTAGGCAATCTGCGTTGAGACGGCGGGGACCGTGATTGTGGTGCCAGTGACCAAGGGTGAGCCCAGAGGATCTGTGCTGCGACTCCAGCGATCTGCGGCATGGAGGTGGAGAGTGCTGCTTCGTCTCGGGGGATCGGCGGCGCTCTACTGCCCCGAGTGGTCTTAGCGGCTGGGTTGCCCTTGTGGGGAGCCTTTGCCGCTTCCTGTTGCACGTGCTATGTCAGTCGTGTGGGCAGAGGCCTTTGCTCTCTCGGTGCCAAGGGAGCTTGTGAAGGCATTGGTGCTGTCAGAGGTTTAGGTTCCATGCCGCTCCTGGGATCGGTAGTGGACCTTTTAAGGGGCTACGGGCCCCGACCGGGGAGGCACGGATGTGTGGCTCCGGAGTGGCCAGGCGGCCCGAAGTGAGTCCCTTGCCCGATGACCCATGGCCCTTCTTGTCTGGTGCCGGGGAGCTGTGCTTCCTTGCTTTCTTTTTTGGCACTGGCAAGGAGGAACAGTGCTGGGTGGAGCCCAGTGCCAGGGGCACACTGTGCACCGAGGCTGAGGTACTCGGCGAGTCCTGGCGGGGCAGCACGGAAGCCGGACGAAACGGACTCCATGAGGAGAGCCTGTAAACGAATATCCCGCTCTTCCTGTGCACGGAGCCTGAAAGTTTTTATAAATACGGCACTTATCTCTCACCTGTGATTCCCCTAAGCACCTGAGGCAGCTGCTAAGGGGTTTACTTACAGGCAGTCCACGCAGGGCTTAAACCTGGGAGACTGGGGCATGCCCCTCCTGGGGTGAAGTCCTCACTAAAACTCTAACTACTAACTACTTAACGCTAAGTACTATAAACAAACTATTTACAAGGCCTAAGGCTCAAAGTCAGTAAAGGCAAAAAACTGCTAGCTCTTGTTATGCAAGGAAAGGCACTCCACCTAACCCCCACGGGCGGTAAGAAGGAACTGAGAGGGTTTAGGGCCAGCGGTGCCTGATATACCGACACATGAATGTGGCACTCGAAGGGGTGCTACTGCTGATCCTATGGACACCACTAAGGCAAAAATCTTCAACGACCACGCACGTGGGCATGCACACACCTAGAATGGAATTGACATGAGCAAGAACTCGAAGAAGAAGAATCCATTTCTACTTGATGGCAGGGCCTGTGTGATAGGAAGAGGTCAGACGTGGATGATCTCTAGGGCCCACACAACAATGGCATAACGTTTGTGAGAGATGGAAAATTCTGCTCAGATAAGATAAGGAAGCATAGTACTTTCCAATGACCCAAGGCACAGAAATTCTCCTGGCAACACAGCGTGGTGATCCACTAAATATAGCTGCACCGGCAGTGCCAGGATAACTAAACACAGACTTTACAGATATCTGTGTATCTTGGCTATTTTAAATAGTGATGTAATTTTTCTCTTCCTTTTTTTGTTCCTTGTTCTAATAAAAACAGTTTAAAACAATTTTATATTTTAAACTGAGCATCAACACACAACTTAGACCAAATTAAAATGTATTTTAGTAAAGGTATAGACAAAGGGGTCCCCTGAGCCTCCCAAATCTCCCATTTTTCCTCCCCTTCCCTTCATTAAAAGCCAAAAGTAACAGCAACCCTCTCTACAAAGGAATGCTTGATGCAGCTACCTGGGGAAGCAGGCTCTCTCTCCACTTCTGTCTGGCAGAGGAGTTTACTGGACAGGTGACACACTTCCCTTCTTAGAATCATAGAATATCAGAGTTGGAAGAGACCTCAGGACATCATCTAGTCCAACCCCCTGCTCAAAGCAGGCACAATCCCCAATTTTTTTTGCCCCAGATCCCTCAATGGCCCCCTCAAGGATTGAACTCACAACACTTCTTCTCCCCCATTCCTTAAGGCTCTCAAGAGCTTTCTTGGCACAGATTCCAGCCCCTCCTTTTCTGGGATGGAATTTGATCCCCACATGGCAGCACTTGTATTTCTATACTCTTTTCACACCACCTTGCTCTTGAGGCAAAAATCTAAGGTGCCATGCACTTGATGCCCTTATGTAAGTTTTGTAAAAAAACAGTTTTACACAATGAAACATTAATAGAAATATTTCTGTAAAAGCCATTTTAAAAATCTATGAAAACAGTATGTTATTTGGATTTAAATATTACCCACCATCAACTGCATTTGGAACCCTAACTTAGAAGCACAGCTGCCAACTTTCATGCGGTAAATAAACACCCTGATTTTCACAATAAATCAAAAATCAAGCTAATCCCATCTCAAAACAAGGCCAAAACAAGCCAATCCCTAAGAACCCCAACGCTCTATGTGACTAGATCCCCCCAGCGTACAGCCTGGGACTGTGGGGGGGCCTGCTGTGCATCCCTGACTCTCTCCCTCCCTTGCCAGGAGCCAATCAAAAAAAAAAAAAAAAAGAAGCAACAAGCTACAACAAGCAACAAGCCAAAAACTAGCCAACAAGAAACTCACAAGTCAATTAAGCCAAAAACAAGCCAAATTTCTGCATTTTTTTTGCGGGTCTGGCATGTCTGCTCAGAAGTGCTGTTTAGTGTATAGGGAATCAAGAGACCCCAGTTCTACTCCTGGCTCAGAAACTGACCTCCTGTGTGCAAGTCACTTCGTGTGTCTGTGCCTTTGTTTTCCTTCCAATCCTTTTTCTGGTTTGCTTATTTAGACTGCAAGCTCTTTGGGGGAAAAGGACCCTAACTACATGGTCTGTACAGCACCTAACCCAATTGTGCCCCAATGTCAGCTGGGGTTTCTTGGCCCTACTATAATAAATATTATACGTCCAGGACCATTGTATTGTGAGATGGAACAGAATGTGAAATTGTCCAGGCTAGTTCCATTCCCTACACTGAATGAAATGCAAAAGCTAGACAAAGAGAAGTGTTATGCCTAAAAGACCACAGTATACAGGTTGTGGCCTGGGAGCTTTGTAGCATTAATTGTTGCACAATTTATGATTTCCAGGTCACTGTTTAAACATTAAATGCTCACACAGAAAGGCAGACACTGCAGCAAATGTCTTGTAAAATCATCAGTGGTATTTGCTAGGGGCAGGTTCAAGTTTTCCCATCACTGTCATCACAAAACCACCTATGAAATACAATGCTTCTCTGAGGTTATACTGTTAAAAGTTTGCTTTCTGTTTTGAAGAGGGCTTTAAAAGTAATATTGTTAAAATTGTTGTAACAGCCAACAGCTTCAGAAAGTTATGCCTCTAGTTTTATTGAACGCTTTCCTTCATGCAGTCCTGAAACCAGATCCCAGGCTGCTGTCAACTGGCATGATTCAAGTGACTTCAGTGCAGCAACACTGATTTACACCTGCTCAGGATCTGACCTTCCCCCCTTTTTTAAATAGGAATGCATTTAAACCATTTGTATTTGTTAATCAGTAGAACCTGCTCTCATCCCTCCTGCCTGCCTCCTCTTCTCCCCGTCCCCTGTATAACAGGTATGGATCCAGATAATTAATATGAAACCATGACATTTGTGACTAACAATAGCTCATCCTTAGGTGATGCCTGATAAACAGCATAAAGTCTGCTGCCAGCAATATATAGGGGTGTCAGAGGTGGGAAGCAACTCAACTGACTGACTAGCAAAGGCTTTCCTTCAATAATCTGATACTCAGGACCATAGCCCAGGGGCGATCTTTGACTTCTTCTCCCTGCCCCATATATCGCAACTGTTTCCAAATCCTGCCACTTCCTTCCTCCAAAGCATTTCAAAGATTCATCTTTCTATCTATCTACCAGCTAAAATTCCTGTTTAGGCCCTCATCATCTCCCATCCTGATTACCACAGCCCCCGCTTCTCTGGCAACACTCAGATGGTTTCTTTCAGTCCAAGCAAAATGCAGCCACTCAGATCATCTTCCTCATACATGAATCTGATCTTACTATCCTCTTAGAATCCCTCCCTCACATACCCCACATCAGGTTCAGTCTTATCCTTGATTTCAAGGCCCAAAATTTATCGGCTCCTTGCTACTTATCCAGCCTTCTCTCTTTTTGTGTTATGCCGCCCTCACTCCCATCCTGTGCCCTCCATTCTGCTAAGGATGCCAAATTCAATACCCCATTTATCTGTTTCATTCACAGTTGCCTTCACACCTTCCGTCTATTGTTTCTTACACTACACCCAGCACCATGGAATCTGAGCTCCTTCCAAAAGGATGTGACCAGCAGCTGTTATATGAGGTTCCCCACACCAGCAACTACATTTGGAACTCCCTTCCTAAACGTGTCTACAAGGCAACTGCCCTCTCTGCATTTCAATACCTCTGTATTATGCTAGTGAAACACTATGCTTTCCTTTTGCAAATGTTAAATTAATACTAAATTTAACCTATTAACTGTTTCTCCTTGATATAGCAATATTGCTAACTGTTTTCTTGTCATGACTAAAGACTGGGACCAGAGAGAAAAAGACAGGTTGCAACCAGTCTCATGTTGCAGACATTTATCTATTGGTAAATTCAGAGTATTTCATTTTAAACTAATATATTAAAAAAAGAGATTCAAACATCAGAGGTAGCAAAGAGATCAAGAATTGATGAACAAATATGTAGAATTTGATTGGCTTTGTGAACAAATAGGTTTCTTTAGAAAAGAGAAGATCAGGATCCCTTAGAACAGACTTCATCTACTGATTAGGAAGTGGGACCTGAAAGAGTGCCATGGAAATGTGACTAATATACTGTGTGTCTATCCTCACCCTTATCACCTTGTTTTATCCCATCCTTTGCTCTCCAACCCTTCTGTCTCTGGCTTTTTTAGACTGCATGTCCCTCATGCAGGAACTCTGAATCATCTCCCGTGTGTGGAAAGAACCTTGCAGTAGCACCCAAAATGTGCAACTAAAAAACAATATAATAATAATAATAATCATAATAATGGAGTGACAATCAGCACCTGTAGAGAAGAGACAGGAATGTTGAAGACATTTCTAGACTCTAAAATCACAGTCTAATCTGAATATGAAACAGGCCCTAAAAACCTCTAAGTGATAACTACTTTCCAAAGTAGAAAATACACTCAGGTGGCTTTCACCCGCTAATCATAAGAAACAAAATGTGTTAACTTACCTACGGGCAGGAACAAAGGAAAAATGAGCAGGTGCATTGGGAGAGAAATTCCTGGGACTGTCCAAAGGACTGCTACCTGTTTGAGAAAGTAGAGAACATTTACATTTGTGTTACATTCACAACAAACTCTCTTCTTGTCACAATATTTGATGAGTGAGTTAGCATGCTACATGAATAGTTTTGATTAAGATCTATAGTTACAAAGAACAAAGAGTTTAGATCTTTGAACCTTTTAATAGCCTGCGCAATAGCTGGTTAAATATATTTTTGACTGTGGAAAAAAAATGGAAAGTTGATTTTTTTCTCTCTACCATGAAATTAATGTTTTTACTTACTTTTTAGAATGTAAGTTAAGATGTGGACTTTCCAGTTTCAATTGTTAACAAAAACTAAGTAACACACAATGCAACAACTATATACAATATATTTGTTCTTGGATTTTTTTTAATGATTCTTGTATATGAGTTAATCCAATATTTAGCAATGAGAAACGATAGTTAGAAATGAAGCTGATTACTTTCTACTCAAGATTAAAGAGGATATCAAAGGAAGTACTTCTGTTCTCCCACTGTGAGATGTATTGGTGCAGACTGTGCTCTGTAAATAAAATGTATTTTACTGCACAATCTTGCAAACCCAGCACAGTGTTCCTTACTGTGAATATATCCCAGTGGGACTGCTCATGGTAGCAAAACAGTACACCCATGAGTAAATGCTCGCAGGAATGGACCATAAGATCAATGTGGTATTTTTAAAAACTCTTTGCCTGTTAATTTCCAATGTTCTGAAATATAGTATTTATTAAGTACACTTTTCTATCACTGAAAATGAAAATTCCAATGGGTTAGTAAACTGAAGGAAAAGATCTTTGAAAACGTATGGCGATCGGGGGAGGTATTGTACGATTGTAAAAAGACAAGAATAGTGCCTATGTTTAAAAAAGATGGGGAGGAGAATCCAGGGAACAACAGACCCGTCAGCCTCACCTCAGTTCCTGGAAAAATCATGGAGCAGATCCTCAAGGAATCCATTTTGAAGCACTTGGAGGAGAGGAAGGTGATTAGGAACAGTCAACATGGATTCATCAAGGGCAAGTCATGCCTGACCAACCTGATTGCCTTCTATGATGAGATAACTGAATCTGTGGATGTGGGGAAAGCAGTGGACGTGATATATCTTGACTTTAGCAAAGTTTTGATACGGTCTCCCACAGTATTCTTGCCAGCAAGTTAAAGAAGTATGGACTGGATGAATGGACGATAAGGTGGATAGAAAGCGGGCTAGATCGTCGGGCTCAATAGGTAGTGAGAGGGGATTTGATAGCAGCCTTCAACTATCTGAAGGAGGGTTCCAAAGAGGATGGAGCTCGGTTGTTCTCAGTGGTGGCAGATGACAGCACAAGGAGCAATGGTCTCAAGTTGCAGTGGGAAGGTCTAGATTGGATATTAGGAAAAACTATTTCACTAAGAGGCTGGTGAAGCACTGGAATGGGTTGCCTAGGGAGGTGGTAGAATCTCCATCCTTAGACGGTTTTAAAGCCCAGCTTGACAAAGCCCTGGCTGGGATGATTTAGTTGGGGTTGGGTCCTGCTTTGAGCAGATTAGACTAGATGACCTCCTTAGGTCTCTTCCAACCTTAATCTTCTATGATTCTATGATCAAGAATACCAAAGTCTTGCTTAGGTAGCACTAGAATTCTTCTCTCCAGCAACTGTTATATGACATAGCAACATACAGTTTGTATGTGGTACATCACAAATGTCTTTCATTTTAAAGATAAGAAGTGTAGAAAATCTCTCTGAAATCTGAAATGATTTAACAACTGAATGCTGAAACCCAATGGAGTTAAAAGTTCACAAAAATACACTACAGCCTTAACAGCATATAGTCACTTCAGTGGGTCTACTCTTAAAGATAGGCACATACTTAAATGGTTTGCTGAATTCAGGTCCTTAATCCCAAACACATAATTCAGAATAGACACTACCAACCAACTAATAGTGATTTCTTTGATTGCACACAGTAAAATTACATTACTGTTATGGCGACAGGGCAACAAACATGTATCGGGCAAGCACTACACTACAAGGATGACATGTGCTGAAGCTGGAAATGTTTTCAGTATAATTCAGAATTAAAATCTCATTTTTAAATTGATTTATTTTATAAGACATACTGGTGACAGCTACAGAAGTGAGTTCAAATGATTTCTTGTTAAGAGTAAAGTTCTTTCAATGACCATGTATCTCAAAGGGCTTGTCTTGACTTCAGTAGGATCTGCAAGTGTTCAGCACCCCTAAAAATCAAGCTATTACTAGTCATTTATCAAAGCCCCTCTTCAGCAAAGCACTTAAGCATATGCTTATGATACACTGACTTCAATGGAATTTAAACAGGTGCTTAATTGCTTTGCTGAACAGAGATGGACTTAAACTTCATCCAGTATCATGAAAAAGTTACATTAACTGTATTAAAATGCATCCAGAAACTAAGAGCTATTTAATGTTTTAGGCAAAAAAAATGTATTTAACTAGCAAACTGAAAGAACTAGCAAGAGTCTCACATAGTGTGAGCCTATCTGATTTTTTCACACATCAGCATCCATGTGGAGTGGTCTGCATATACAAATTCACTGCATTCTCCACATTGCTTGTGGCTCTTCCAGTCAGCTGACCTTGGGCATATTTAGAGAGACAAGGTGGGTGAAGAAATATCTTTTATTGGACCAACTTCTGTTGGTGGTAGAGACAAGCTTTGAGTTTACACAGAGCTCTTCTTCAAGTCTGGGAAACTTACTCAGTGTGTCACAGCAAAATATGTGATGGAACAGATTGTTTAGCGTAAGTAGTTAACACATATTTCAAGGGACCATTAAAGATGAAGGGGCCTGTTAAAACCCCTTCTGTCATAGGGAGGAAAGAAAGGGAGGAGGAGGAGAAAAAAAGCAGCTGGTGGAGGGGTTGTTAGTGGGTTATAAAGCAATAAGCTATAAACCCAGTGAGTCTCTATTCAGTCCGTGCTTTTTAGTGCCCAGCAAAGTTATGAATTTATGCTCCCAGGGTTGTCTTTTGAAAGTGTTGGGCAGGTTTCCTTTGAGGATGGGGACTGATAGGTCAAATATAAAATGATTGTTTTGTGAGAAATATTCCCCTACAGGTGATACAATGTTTTTGTCTTATTTTCCTGTGAGAGTCCATTCAAAAGTGTAATGTTTGGTTTCACCCACATCGTTGCTATTGGGGCATGTAGGGCACTGGATGAGGTATACCACATATCATCATAGACATGCATAGGACTCATTGATCTTACAAGGTGTGTTGATCATTATAGCAGTGAAGATATATCTGCAGGTTCTCAATCTGTTGTTCTGGAAGGGTCTGATGCCACTTTGAGTTGCTGTGTCCTAGTCTGTGGGTAGCTTGCTTCTGATGGTGAGCTTGGGGTGGTTGGGGGATTGTTTCAAGGCCAGAAGAGGGTGTTTAGGAAAGATTTATTTCAGGATGGGGTCCCCTTCAAGTATAGGTTGTAGTTGTTTGATGATACCCCATATGGGTTCCAATGTGGGAGATAGGTGACAACTAGGGGTGCGCAGTAGGAGATTTTATTTCTGTATTGAAGTAGGTTCTCTCAGGGCATTGGGTGGTCTGTTTCATGATGCAATCATCTACTCTGGTGGAGTGTCCTTGTCTTGTGATGAAAGGTGTATATCCTGGACTTTCTCCTCAGAGCATATTCTATGGTATCTGAGTGCCTGAACGTAGATTACAGACTCCTTGGTGTGTTTGGGGTGGTTACTGAAGGTAGATGTGATGATCCATGGGTTTCTTGTATATCGTTGTCCGTAGGGTTCCATTCTTGAAGCCGATCGTATCGTCCATGAAGTTGATGCTGGTGTGGGAGTGTTCCAGAGAAAGTTTAATGGACAGGTGATGGTTGTTGAAGTTGTGATGGAAGTCTACGAGGGACTTAAGTCATCTGTCCAGAGGATGCAAATAGCATCTGTATGTAAGGTATATAATTAGTTTTGTGGTGCATTTGTGAACTCAGGCATATGTAGCTGCATCCACTTCTGAATTTGCTAGGTGCTCCTGTGATGGCTGATTTTCGACAGTAGCCAAGGAATGAGAGTGCTGCTTTGATGGGCATGATGAGATAATATTAGGTTTCAGAGTAGCAGCCGTGTTAGTCTGTATCCGCAAAAAGAACAGGAGTTCTTGTGGCACCTTAGAGACTAACAAATTTATTAGAGCATAAGCTTTCGTGAGCTTCAGATCACTTCATCGGAAGCACAGAATGGAACATATAGTAAGAAGATAAATATAAATACACACACACACAGATAAGGTGGAATTTGCCATACAAACTGTAAGAGGCTAATTAATTAAGATGAGCTATTATCAGCAGGAGAAAAAAAAACTTTTGTAGTGATAATCAAGATGGCCCATTTAGACAGTTGAAAAGAAGGTGTGAGGATACTTAACATGGGGAAATAGATTTAATATGTGTAATGACCCAGCCACTCCCTGTCTCTATTCAAACCCAAGTTAATGGTATCTAGTTTGCATATTAATTCAAGCTCAGCAGTTTCTCATTGGAGTCTGTTTTTGAAGCTTTTCTGTTGCAAAATTGCCACCCTTAAGTCTTTTACTGAGTGCCCAGAGAGATTGAAGTGTTCTCCTACCGGTTTTTGAATGTTAGGATTCCTGATGTCAGATTTGTGTCCATTTATTCTTTTACGTAGAGACTGTCTGGATTGGCCAATGTACACGGCAGAGGGGCATTGCTGGCACATGATGGCATATATCACATTGGTAGATGTGCAGGTGAATGAGCCCCTGATGGCGTGGCTAATGTGATTAGGTCATATGATGGTGTCACTTGAATAAATAAGTGGACAGAGTTGGCATTGGGCTTTGTTGCAAGTATAGGTTCCTGGGTTAGTGTTTTGGTTGTGTGGCTGCTGGAGACTATTTGCTTCAGGTTGGGTGGCTGTCTGTAAGCGAGGACTGGTCTGTCTCCCAAGATCTGTGAGAGTGAGGGGTAATTTTTCAGAATAGGTTGTAGATCCTTGATGATGCGTTGGGGAGGTTTTAGTTGGGGGTTGAAGGTGACAGCTAGTGGTGTTCTATTATTTTCTTTGTTGGACCTGTCCTGTAGTAGGTGACTTCTGGGAACTCTTCTGGCTCTGTCAATCTGTTTTTTCACTTCAGCAGGTGGGTATTGTAGTTTTAAGAATGCTTGATAGAGATCTTGTAGGTGTTTGTCTCTGTCTGAGGGATTGGAGAAAATGCAGTTGTATCTTAGAGCTTGACTGTAGACAATGGATTGTGTGGTGTGTCCTGGATGGAAGCTGGAGGCATGTAGGTAAGTATAGCAGTCAGATTTCCAGTATAGGGTGGCGTTTGTGTGACCATCGCTTATTAGCACAGTAGTGTCCAGGAAATGGACCGCTTGTGTGGATTAGTCTAGGCTGAGGTTGATGGTGGGATGGAAATTGTTGAAATCATGGTGGAATTCCTCAACGGCTTCTTTTCCATGGGTCCAGATGATGAAGATGTCATCAATGCAGCGCAAGTAGAGTAGGAGCGATAGGGGACGAGAGGTAAGGAAGCGTTGCTCTGAGTCAGCCATAAAAATGTTGACATACTGGGGGGCCATGTGGGTACCCATAGCAGTGCCGCTGACTTGAAGGTATATATTGTCCCCAAATGTGAAATAGTTGCGGGTGAGGACAAAATACAAAGGTTAGCTACCAGGTTTGCCGTGACATTATCGGGGATACTGTTCCTGATAGCTTGTACTCCATCTTTTTGTGGAATGTTGGTGTAGAGGGCTTCCATAGTGGCCAGGATGGTGTTTTCTGGAAGATCACTGATGGATTGTAGTTTCCTCAGGAAGTCAGTGGGGTCTCGAAGATAGCTGGGAGTGCTGGTAGCGTAGGGCCTAAGGAGGGAGTCTACATAGCCAGACAGTCCTGCTATCAAGGTGCCAATGCCTGAGATGATGGGGCGTCCAGGATTTCCAGGTTTATGGATCTTGGGTAGCAAATAGAATACACCTGGTCGGGGTTCTAGGTATGGGTCTGCACAGATCTGTTCTTGTGCTTTTTCAGGGAGTTTCTTGATCAGATGGTGTAGTTTCTTTCGGAAATCCTCAGTGGGATACTGGATATCAAAGATTCTTCTCTTTATATGTGCTTCTACAAACCATTCTCCTATATTAACAAGGAACACGAACCTTCTTTGTCTTGGTTGAGGGTGATGCCAAGGAGGATTGTTGCTGACCTAAACAATGCAACTTACAATGCCAACAACATCAAGCATATCATTGGTGTGGAGAGGTGGGGCATTCTATACACACACACACACACACACACACACACACACACACACACACACACACGTCATACCATTTTAACTACACCAGTTTAGTTAAAGTGATACAACTCTCTAGTGTGGAACAGTTGTACTAGTATAAAGGTGCTTATATGAGAAGGGAAATAAGTGATATCAACATACGGTGTCTTTATGCCAGTAATAAACTGTAATAAACAGTAACAAACTGCATCTACACTAGGGGTTGCATAACTACTTAAGTAAAAAAATCATATCTAACCAAAATACCTGTACAAAAACTGTAGAACTGACTTTAAAAAGAACTAGATAAATTCATGGAGGATAGGTCCATGAATGGCATCCCTAGACTCTGTTTGCCAGAAGCTGGGAATGGGCGACAGGGAATGGATCACTGGATGATTAACTGTTCTGTTCATTCCCTCTGGAGTACCTGGCATTGGCTGCTGTCAGAAGACAGGATACTGGGCTAAATGGACCTTTGGTCTGACCCAGTATGTCCTTTCTTATGTTCTTAAGATGGACTTTTAAGAGAAGAATTTTAGACATGTACACGAAGCACAGAGGTGCAGGGGGCAGGGAGATTGGACAATGGTCAGAGAAGTAGGTTGGGATAAGGGTTTGGTTTTTTTTTTAATGGCAGGGACCAGATCACGCTTGTACCAGGGAAAGGAATTTGTGGAGAGAGGTGAGGGAGAGGGTAATAAGAGGGGGCAAGGGAAGTTAGGAGGCAGGAGGTTTTAAGTAGGTAGAGTGCCAATCACTCAACTATCCATATATCTAAAGTATTGCACATTCTATTCTTTTAAAAATAAATAGAAAGTGGAAAATGGAAAATCCTTTTTCCAAATGCTTAGAAATTTAATTACGAGCTAAAGTTCTTCAGTGATATCAAAGATATTAATCCAAAATTCACATGTAAATGTGACCTTTTCTGATACGCACTACTGGTAAACAGAGCTTCAGCCAATGTTTTTAAAAATAGAGCTGACATTAATTGAGGGTATTACATACCTAACCAAACCAAAGCTTAAGGTTTTTGAACATTAAAACGTAAATTACTCTAAAATTCTAATGCTGGGACCAGTTTTTAAAACAAAAACAAGGTTTATAAGTGATTTATCCTTCAGTTTATTGACAGAGGCATAATATTTAAGTGGTGTGCCCATGAAATAAAATTTGAGATGAAAAATGCTTATTAGATTGAGTACATGTCTATGTGCAGTAGAATGTAACATGCAAAACTGTATACACTAATTCATTTGTTCTATTATAATGGATTATTAGAGAGGTGCTAATTTTATTTTAATTTTTAGATTTAATTAATGCACATCAATTAAAATTAACTTTTTGAAGAGACTTTGATCTCTGAAAAAGATTTGGTGCCAAGAACTTTTAATTTAGTAGAGAATTCATATCAACAGGTGGACCAAGAGTGTAGGAAAGCTGAAAAAAAAAAAAATCTAGGAAATCAACTGAAATATTAGAAAGTGTAAGAATTTAAAATGTATGAACAGCAATCCCTGTGCACATTGCTTAATAACATTCATAGAGGATATGAAATTGATTTTAGATTTGGCCTGAAAACTTGATGTGTAGCTTATTATTAAACCAAGCGGGAGTCATGGAATGGTCTCAGAATTAGGGCTCCTCAGCAGGGCAGGCCATTCGTCATTGCAGTTATTGCTTTCCAGCTTTGCAGACAGGACTCAAAACACATGAGTTATGCACGGTGTGCAACATGATTGCAGTCTCTGAGGTTTTCAGGCCCTTCAGCCTCCTTGTTGAATGTCGTGTTTGTGTAGGGTAGGTGCAACTTTAATGAAGTAGTTGCTGTCTGTGGGCCAATGAGAGCATTGTGGGACTGCTAAACTGAAAGGATGACTCAGCCACACTCCCTTTCCCTTGACCATATCCAGGAAATGTAAAGGTTCGTTCCTATATGTCAAGGTTCCTTCCCCATTCTGAACTCTAGGGTACAGATGTGGGGACCTGCATGAAAGACCCCCTAAGCTTATTCTTACCATCTTAGGTTAAAACTTCCCCAAGGTACAAACTTTTACCTTTTGTCCTTGGACCTTATGCTGCCACCACCAAGCATGTTAAACAAAGAACAGGGAAAGAGCCCACTTGGAGACGTCTTCCCCCCCATAATATCCCCCCAAGCACTACACCCCCTTTCCCCTTTCCTGGGGAAGGCTTGATAAAAATCCTCACCAATTTGCATAGGTGAACACAGACCCAAACCCTTGGATCTTAAGAACAATGAAAAAGCAATCAGGTTCTTAAAAGAGAATTTTAATTAAAGAAAAAGTAAAAGAAAAACCTCTATAAAATCAGGATGGTAAATACCTTACAGGGTAATCAGATTCAAAACATAGAGAATCCCTCTAGGTAAAACCTTAAGTTAGAAAAAGACACAAAAACAGGAATATACATCCCATTCAGCACAACTTATTTTTTCAGCCACTTAAACAAAACAGAATCTAATTCACATCTAACTAGATTGCTTACTAACTCTTTACAGGAGTTCTGACCTGCATTCCTGCTCGGGTCCTGGCATCACACACACAGACAGACCCTTTGTTTCCCCCCGCTCCAGATTTTAAAGTATCTTGTCTCCTCATTGGTCACTTTGGTCAGGTGCCAGCGAGGTTATTTTAGCTTCTTAACCCTTTACAGGTAAAAGGACTTCCTCCGGCCAGGAGGGATTTTATAGCACTGTATGCAGAAAGGTGGTTACCTTTCCCTTTATATTTATGACACTATATCATTAACATTCTTGTAACAGTGTGTTGATTTATCTAATGAGTAGTCTTTGTAAAAGCACCACTTGAGACAGAGTGAGGAGTCTCAGATCCAACAGCAGCAATTCTAACCCTTGAGCAACAGGAGAATATACCTTTGCTCACAGAATAAATAGGTTTATATCATCTTTGCTGGGTGAGACCAACACACTTAGGCTTCTCTTATTAAAATTCCTTCAACTACAGAAGATGCCATAGTACTGGGAAATTTTTAAAGGAAAGTAGAAATTCCCCTTCTCCCTGAAGCTTCTTAAAAGCTTCACCCAGACTTGAGTAGAGTAGAAGAACTAATTGCTTTTCATTTTTGAACTAGAAATAACTCACATGGGACCTAATCAAAATTCCAGAGCCTGGATAGAAATATGCCATATAAATCTGAAAAAGAGGATACAAAGGAATTAGTGGTATCTCTGTACCAGATTGTACACACTGAAAAGTGTTAGCACACCCACATAGATAATACTGAAATGTGAAAAAGTCTCATTACCCAATTTGTTCAATTACTCAAAATTATTTTGATTATAATTTTAAAGTTTTTAATTATACTAAAGATTGCTAAAGCTAAAGATAAATGGGATAAGTCTCCAATTCAGCTATGTTTCATTATTAGGAAACTGGGACTATGGCTACCCTGACCTGCAGTTCACAGTATGGGATAAGAATACCAGTGCAAACTCTCCTCTCTGGGCACTACAGACGCAAACTAAAAAGTTCTAGTTCACATTAATATAGTCCTGTTTGAAAAATAATTTGACTGCACGTGGTTAAATTATTTAAGGAGAGGAAAGACAAATGTGAGCCGAAGCCAACCTACTAGTATTAAAATGCCTCGTTAAATGACACTCGCTTAGTTGGTAAGCCCTACAATGAATTAGAAGAAGACGACTACTACTAATATGGGTTTTCTCTCCCCAAGCGAAGTGTAGGGTAGTCACGCACTTAATATTAGCGTAATCAAAGTTACTAAAATAAATATCCCCACCTTTGATGGGAAAATAGATGCCTGCAGTATTCAAAAAAGTGAAGTGAATGTCAGGATAAGGCCTTGAAAAAGTAGAGCTCTAACTGCCTGGGGGAAGGAGAAATTATTGAAGCATTTCAAAATCAGCTCATAAATGCAAAATGTAGAATGACTGTTTCCAGAGACATTTAAGTAAGCAATTTTTGGTAAAAGCATTTTTTAGCATTGCCTCCCTTTGCCTCCCATTGTTCCCAATGAGAGTGAAATCAAGCTGCCCTCAGGGAAAATGATTCCCCCCTCCTCTGTCAGGAAGCAAAGAGGGGCACTGAGAAGAGCAGGTGAATGGAGGAGCAGCAGAAGTTGTTACTAAAGGCAGCCTGTGACTTTGGTCCTTTTGGGAACAATGAGAAACAGAGGACATTTTGAAAAAGGCTGTACTAACTGAGTGTAGCCTGTGGCCTAAGTCCCAGCAGGGCTATGAGAATGCAACCATTTTCACAAAGGGAAATTCTTCATTAATTTGTCTGAAGGAGAACATTCTGTTTGAGCTTCTGCTAAAGGAGAAACTTTCAGATGTGGAAAAATAATGGAAAAAACTACCACTCATCCTAACAGACTGTTTTCAAAGACTACCCATTGCATATGATCTACGCAAGATTGACCTGTCTGCCAGTTTTTATATAGATAGACAGTGCTTGAGCTGAGATTACTTGGAACCCAAAAAAAGTTGACACGGGGTGCTACATTTCTTAAAGAAATATTAACTAACTTTAAATGGATAACTAACAAGCACATTTACTTGTAAGTTCTCAGAAAATCCATTCAGGAACCTCACTAAATCCTGCACTTTTGGGAAGAATACTCTGCTCTATTCTTCATAGATATCAAGAGAATGAATCCCTCCCTTAAGGGCAAAATTCAATTCAGTCTTAATTACGGAGCTGTGACTGGCTTCTCCAGAATGAAGGTTTCATCTTCAAAGCACATAATCCACCTTCAAGTTATGTATTCTGGGTTTTGCATTTGATCTGATTTTTTGGGGAGGGAGGTGGTTGTAGTTTCTAATGCAAGGTTCTCTGTTTTGTTGTTTGGTTTGATTTTGCTTTCTGTGGGAGTTCAAGGGGTCAGGTGCAACGGGACTGTGACAATACCTGGAATAGAGTAAATGACTATAATGTAGCTATCATTTTGCTGCTTAAAATCTTAAACACAAGTCTAATATTACAAAGGTGAGGATTATACATGGTACTAATAGGTCCTGCTATAATATCTGTACTCATATGGTCTTATCACCATTTTCAAAAGGGTTTCTGCATTTTATTTTTCCAATATGTTCGTTAACAATACACTATTATGTTTCTTGTCGTGACTCCTCTGCCAAAATTTTACAGTACATTTTAAATAGAATCCTCATTCTACTAATCTGAATTTTCAAAAATATGCACAATTGGCCACTGCTAATGATCTGAAGTACTATATTATTGGAATACTCCCTGTATTAGAGAGATCTGACCTTTAACAAAGTAAGGTGTAGAGCTAGAAGATTAAATGGAGCACTATGTTAATTACTCAAAATACAGTTTATTAGTAAGATTTTAAATAAATAGTATTTTAAAAGCAAACTATTAACAGTATTTGAAGATGGAGTTCTCTGGCAATAATATTCATAGGATTGTCTCTCTCACACAGGGGTAGACAAGCAGGCTTACAACAAAACACGGTATTGCACAGAACACCACTCAGGTGAAATAGCCAATGAAAGTTCCTAGAACAACAGTTTTCAGTGGTTGCTTGCTTTGTAAATAAAACAGAGCCTGAAGCTGATCACAGGGAAGTCACAGCATCCATCATTTCCCCATCTTACCCTTTAAAAAAAAAAATCACAGAAACCCCCTTCTCTGAATATCAGGAACTTGCTGCTGCATCCTCAAATGACAGGGGAACACCAGTTCAGCTGGTCCCCCTTTATACTGTTTCACATGTAAGGAAATGCATTTTCCAGCATCAAGGACGGTTAAAATAAAGCTCTTCCTGAATGGATTGTACTATGCCACGCACACTGATCTCACTGGCAAATCCCAGCAAGGGGTACCTTATGATTCAGGTTTTGAGATGAATTTAATTTTGTGGTACATGGCACCTAGTAAAATGATTCCTTCTAAGAACCTTCCTCGCTTGTTTGTATTCCTGTTGGTGTTTAACGCTTGCAAGTGAGATTACAGAGTGGATATTAGGGAAGAGTTTGTTTTCAGTGCAGTGAAGGCCATTTAAGAGTGGTCCGTTTTAATGCTTTGACATTCACTACATGCTTTTTAAACTGTGTAAGTGCACAGGCATGGTTGTCATGTTCAGTTACAATATGAATCAAACAAACATGACAGCCTGACCTCTTCGTTCCAAAAGTTGCCTAGAATATTTAAGAGAAATACTTATGACACACACAGAGCTCTAGTATTAATCTGACTTTGTCTACAGATAAACAACTTTCTTGGGGAGAAAGGTGACTCTCTTAAGTATTCTACCTTTAGAGAACTCCTATTATCCGGTAATTTCTCCTTCTTTTCTCTACAGTCAGTCTTGGAGGTTACAAAGTATATCCTTTTAATTAATAGGTTAAATCCAATATGCAACATAGGAACACATATTGGAAAGGATTACTTGAAGTAATTACACGTGACAAACCACTGTTTAATTACTCTAGTTTCTAGACATCAGTGTGCCACATGGTTCTGGCAAAACTTAGTGTAGGAAAATTTGACATAATGATGAGAAAGCTAAGACCAACTTTTCATTTTGGGAGTGGGTTGGGAGAAAGGGGATGGAGGAGAGAACTGAAGTGTCTTCTATTGTGCATACACCCACCAACAAAAAAAAAAAAAACTCCTGCCTGTTTTCTGTGATATGGCTACACTTATGTGGACTGTATAGTTTGGGCATGGGTGTAGTTTGGAGGGGGCAAGAGAGGGTTGCCCCCCCCCAACTGCAAACCTCAGGCGCAGACAGAATTTCACACACACACACACACACACACACACCCCCACGCATGGCCCCATTGGTCTGACTGGAGTTGCCCCCGCAAAAAAATATAGACGTCAAACTACATCTATGAGTTTGGGGCCCTCTGTCAGTCAGATAGCAATCAACCGAAACAAAAATATTTATTTCACATTTTCAGGGGCATCTTTTTGTATCTTCTGTGATAGACCCAGGCAAGTTGGGTACTGCAGAGTAGCCTTATTGGGATCCAGGAAGTGGGCGGGCAAAGCCCACCCACTACTAAAGGATCCCCCCCAGCCTAAGGGGGGGGGGGTTCCACAGGACCTGGAAAACCAATTAATTACGCGGGACAAATAATGAACAACAGGGACAGGAGTAGCAGAAGGCAGATATACTGGTCACTGGGTTAACAGTTTTTTCTTCCCTGATTGACCAGAGCAGGGGCTGCTCCAGGCTAATGAGAACGCCTGACTCCAATTAACCTGCAAAGCATCAGATGAGGCCACCTAAGCTAATGTGACCACCTGACTCTAATTAAGGCCCCTCTGATAATATAAAAGGGCTCACTCCAGTCAGACAGAGGGGAGCCAGAGGAGGGGAAGTACAGCTGAAGGGCTGGTTAATGAAGACACCCTCATGTCGTTGGTAAGGGAGCCCTAAGGTAAGGGTGAAAAAGGGAGAAGCAGGAGAGCTGTGGGGAAGTAGCCCAGGAAAATGTAGCAACTCTGGCAGTGAAAGGTTGGCTGCCAACAGCTGCTACTATTAGGGTCTCTGGGACAGGACCCGGAGTAGAGGGTGGGCCCGGGTTCCCCCCAACCCACCACTACAGAAACACCTCCTGGGAGGGGAAAACAGGCCCTTGTCAGGACAGGAGACTAAACTGTTTTGGCATAAGGCCATAGGAGCAACAGAGACTGTGGGAATTCTCTCACCAACCTCCATTGCTGGCTTATGATGAAAAGGGCTCAGTAGACTGTATTCCTGGCCCGAGAGAGAGAAGGGCTATGTGGAGGGTTGCAGTGAGCCTCTGAAGCTAGCATAAACCACCTGGAAGCACGGGACCCACGGGGACAAGGTTGGAGCTCTGCCACATTTCTTAGTTGAACACTTCCATAACTAAAATGGAATCAGTTAAATCCTAGCATAGGAATATGAGTACTCAGAGTAATGATCACTGTATAAATACCTATCACCACCACTATTTCTGTAGAAATATTCTAGGCATGGAAAGTAATCCAAAAAACAAAGAACAGTGAGTACATATGGAAGTGGAACTGCTCTGTGGCAAGTTTCGGAGTTGACACATTTCCAGAAGAGTTGGATTTGAGGGTGCTTTCTTTGAGATTCTGCAGCAAGTAGTAAATGCCTTGGTGACTATTTTTAGGGCTCTATTAAAATTCAAGCTGAAGATCCTGAATTCTTTACAGGAGATTTTCATTAAAATAATTCACAACAGAGTCTGTCCGTCAATGACTTTGCTTTTAGGGAATCCTGAGATAATAGTGCTAATTCTGTCAAAAATCAACAAGCAGGAGAGGGATTTTTGGTTTTTTGTTTTTTGAAGCTGGATGTCACCCATCCAAGATAAGAGGCCTGGAAACAGAGAAGCAGATGGCTGCTTCCGGCTGACCTGCTACCAATTTGTAGTTCCTCTTGAGCATTTCCTCTATTTTGTGCATCACAGTGTAGTTAGGGGATACACTGTCTTCCAGTGTAAGGAGCTCTGAACATAATGAAAAGAACAGTTAGTTACTTATTTTACAGTTACTCTGGTTCTTTGAGATGTGCTGATTCAGTTCTTGGTGTGCATGCATTCCATATGCATAAGACTGGATTCTGTTGAATGGCAGCATCCATTGGGGCCAGGCCTGTGCCCCAGCCACCCTCTAAGCTTCCCGCAGCTGGGAGTGCAAGGTGCTGTGAGGCAGTCACAAGCTGCACTCTGTTCCTTTGTCAATAAGAATCCCATAAGAAAGGGCTGTGCCTAAAGAGGATATATGGTGGGTCATGGAATTGGTGTGAACAATACATCTTGAAGAATCACAGTTGCTGCAGGTTAAGTAACCATTCTCTCTTCTTTGAGCAATCATCCTCACTAATTCCACTCTTGGTGACTGACTAGCAGTCACCCATTCACCTGGAGATGGGCAAGAGAAGTCCTACTTGAATAGAGTGCAGGACTGCCCTACCAAAACTAGCATTTGATCTGTACCCTTGAACAGGGGAATCGAGAGTGGTAAACGTGTGGATTGAGCTCCATGTTGCTGATCTACAACTCTCTGATACGGAGATGCTATCCAAACTGACCGGAGAGGTTGCTTGAACCCTAGTGAAATGAGCCCTAATGTGTCTAGGGGGAATCTCTCTTAGTCCAGTTTTAACAAGTCAAAATAGTCTGAGACCCCTTTGGACAGCTTCTGGGACAAGACAGGTTGTCCCGTACTCCTCTCAAACACCAGAGTCTGGGCATTACCTGAATGGCTTGGTACTAAAGACATAAAAAGGACAATGCTCTCCCGACATCCAACATGTAGAGTGTTATTTCACCTGGGGCAAAATGCAGCATAAAGAAGAAAACGGGGGTGAACTAACTGATATAAGCTGGAGCCTACCTTGGGCAGAAACTTTGAATTTAAGAGTGACTCTATCCTTATGACAGGTTTCAGAGTAGCAGCCGTGTTAGTCTGTATCAGCAAAAAGAAAAGAGTACTTGTGGCACCTTAGAGACTAACAAATTTATCTGAGCATAAGCTTTCGTGAGCTATCCTTATGAAAGACTGTTTACGGAGGGCCCACCCTGAAGACCCAGATCTCTATTCGACATTGGTGAGGCCTCATCTGGAGTACTGTGTCCAGTTTTGGGCCCCACACTACAAGAAGGATGTGGAAAAATTGGAAAACGTCCAGCGGAGGGCAACAAAAATGATTAGGGGTCTGGAACACATGACTTATGAGGAGAGGCTGAGGGAACTGGGATTGTTTAGTCTGCGGAAGAGAAGAATGAGGGGGGATTTGATAGCTGCTTTCAACTACCTGAGAGGTGGTTCCAGAGAGGATGGTTCTAGACTATTCTCAGTGGTAGAAGAGGACAGGACAAGGAGTAATGGTCTCAAGTTGCAGTGGGGGAGGTTTAGGTTGGATATTAGGAAAAACTTTTTCACTAGGAGAGTGGTGAAACACTGGAATGCGTTGCCTAGGGAGGTGGTAGAATCTCCTTCCTTGGAAGTTTTTAAGGTCAGGCTTGACAAAGCCTTGGCTGGGATGATTTGATTGGGGATTGGTCCTGCGTTGAGCAGGGGGTTGGACCAGATGACCTCCTGAGGTCCCTTCCAACCCTGATATTCTATGATTCTATGATCTCCTTTATTCTTCTAGCTGATGTGACGGCTACCAGGAAAGATATTCTCATGGACATCTGGTAAAGGTGTTAGCCATGGTGCTTTTGCACTACTCGAAAGTGTTCCAATACTACAGTGATGAGCGCAATATAAAAACCTATGTAGAACAGAATGTGGGTTGCAGCCATCCCACCCCTTATGCCTTCAACTATGGGAAGCAAGAGGATGGCTAGGGCACAGGTGTGGCCCCCACCAACACTGCTATTCAAAAGAATTCAACCTTACACACATGGGCGCATGTCACCAAGAGCGAAATCCATGTTGACAAACACTTGAAGAACATAATATTATAGTAAGGAAGCAGAGACCAAGCATGTTGTTTGCAGAATGTTACTGAAATCTATTCATGCTCCTTGGCAGAATTATTTTATCCTCTGGAGTTTCCCCACCAGGACAGGGTCAAAACTGTTGTTGGTAGCTACCGGGGGGTGCTCTGCTCTGGTTCAATGATGATAACAGTCGGCTGCGTGCATGTTGCCTCTGTGTGCTGCCCCAGCTCTGCGCAGCTAGTTAACACAGCAGACCCCGAGAGAACCCCCAAAAACCACAGACTCTAGTAAAGTACGAAGGCACCTGGCCAGTTTTATTGTCAGACGAAGCACAGTAATAGTTCCCTACAGACTCTACAGGGCATACTACAAACATGTGCCCCTGGCAATGGATGCAGCTCAGTCAGTGGCAGAACACTCCACTGCCCCCTAGGCTGGACAAAGAAGTGCGCTCCTGGACCTACTTTTATACAGTTGCAGGACAGATTACTCACCATAGGTCAAACGAATCTACCCATCATGTTGTCCTTTTGACCCTGTCTTTAAGATGCACCTGCCTGTTCCTTGTTATGTCTGTGGAGTGTTCTGATGCCATCTTGGCGCAAGTTTCTCTCATTAGCACTTATGCGTATGTGTGCGCACGTGCTTCTAACAACCTTTTCTTGCCAACTTCTGTGAGTGGGACCTGCCTCTGGCTCACAGCCAGGCTTTGCTTAACACTGCCTGGAAGTATTTTGGTTCAGGCGTCAAGCCTCAGACTGGGCCTCTGATACAAAAGTTTGTTTCAGGGCCTCCTCTTACTACAAAAACCAACCCTTCAGAGTAGACTCACAAGGCTCTCTCACGGTCACCTTTTCCAGAAAAGGAGACATCCTTTTTCATCTTTTGCCTGTGGCCGGGGATTGGAATTGCAGTATCTTGGATACCTGTCTGATCAGGAATATCTAATACTTGGAGGGTGCCTTCATATTTTCCTCCCTTCTAAGGTGAGGGCTATTTTCTCGGGTTTCCTAGGTCCTTGGAAAAGTTCCACAAAAGGAACCAAAGAGAGGAGGCATCTGGGCTCTGTAGCAGCTGCAAAGGTTGGCCTGCTATGATTCAAAGAGAGAGCTCACCTGCCAACCAAGAAGGCTCTTCAGTGGGAAGGGAGACTGGTATGCACAGTAAAGGCATGTTCAGTACAGACAGCAGGGCACCTAGAACCTCACACTCCCCTTCTGCCTTCCCATTATGAAATATTTTAAAACTTGCAACTGCTACAACAGAAACTGTAATTAAAACTACCCACAAAAAGACCGAAAACAATACTCATGTCGCAATCTATAGCTGCCAGAAACACAAATGAGACAGTTAAGGCCAGGAAAACAGATGCTGTTAGCAAAAGAAAGACACTGTACCAAAAGTTTTAGAGCAAACAAGAAATCTCCCTTGGGCTTGGCAATAGTGAAGTGGAAACAAACTTTAAAATCTATACCACAAAGAAACATTATTACTTCAAGGAATGTGATCTCTGGCATGCCAAGCAGTATTAGCTAGTATCTCCTATTGTTACTATGAGGGGATATTACAAGAAAGTTCAAACAAGCATTACATTTTATTCAAATTATTTCACTTGCAATACTTTTACTAATTTGGTCATGTTTAAACAGCAACAGTGGCCACTTTTTAAAAAGTTAGCTTTTGTTGACAGTCTCCATGCAGTCATATGGGAGATAACACTATTTCTAACTGCGTGGCATCTCCTGGATGCCCTCTGCCAGACTGGTTTATAACCCTATACAGAGCCCAAAATCACAAGCTGCTGCTAGTACAATGCAGATTCAGTTAGCTAGCAGTCCCCTTTGTCTTACATTTCTTTTGGGGAGAACAGGGGATTAGGGTGATAAGGGCTAGTGTTTAAGGGGTAAGTTCTCCAGAGGGATTTGATGGAGAATAAGATGGAGGACTGGAGCACTTGGAATGAGAGGTCATTCCATGTACGAAGAAGGCAGGATGAAGGGAACGGGAACCCAGGCCTTCTTTACATTTCACAGACTAAAATCAACTTTTATTAATTGTTATTTTGTTTATATCTAAAAAAATAGTACCCACTCAATATGGCCAAATCATTTACAGTGTCAGAGGAGGGCACAGATACCATGGTGATGAGTGAGGCACAAACATCTAGTTACAAGTGAAAGATGCTATCCCCCTTAGTCAGTGAAGCTAAGAAAACAAATTTAACGAATCACACACAATTTTTTGAACTGAGTTCTGAATAGCTTATTTGCCTTATAATATAAATGGACACAGTCAATGGTAATGAATAATGAATTAATTTTACTAACAATTCCCATGTAAAACACAGTTCCCTGGTTACCTGTATGCCCATGGAGCGGGGAGTGTGGTCGTGGGAGTGTTGGAGATGTGCTGGATGTTACAATCAAGCTCTTCCTGTTGCTCGTCCGACAACTGAAATGAAATGAAATAATGATGAGGAACCATTTTAAACAAAGGACCACAGTATTTTTAGGAAGAACCAGCAAGATTTCCTATTGCTGACAAGGATCAGTATTTGGCTTCACATTTCCTCATGTACTGAATTCTGAAGTTGGGTCTGCAGATGAAGTGAGCTGTAGCTCAAGAAAGCTTATGCTCAAATAAATGTGTTAGTCTCTAACGTGCCACAAGTACTCCTTTTCTTTTTGCAGATACAGACTTACATGGCTGCTACTCTGAAACCAGATAAATAATAAGTACACAGGGCTAAAAGTTATTAGGTCAACAACAGGATTTTATAATACACTGTAGAAGTGCTATTAATGCATTCTGTGTTGTATGCTGTTTGGATCAGTGAATATAGTTTCCCACTCCTTTCTGAAAAACACGCCCTTCTCATGCTCTCTCAATTGTTAATATCACAAAAACACAAACAGTAAAACGTTTGCATCATTTTAGTGTGGACTTCCATGTCAATTTGTAAATTATTTATTTTATATGTTATATTGGTAGATATTAAAATCTATTACAACTGCTATTTCATCATACCATGAGAAAACACAGTAATATTAATTAGGAAAAAGGTAAATCTGTAAAGTTTTAATACTGACCAATGTATTTATTTTCTTTTTAATTTAGTGTTAGGAAAACTGCAAAGAGCATATGAAGATGCAAGTCACATTTCACCCTTCAAAGCAAGGAAATCCGAAGGTGAGTTCCAAACAAACCCTGAGGATCAAAGGGTCCTCATTACAAGTGCTGCAATGCCCATCCACAATAACATGAATTGAGCAAAGTTTCATGGCCAAACTCTGAACAGGTGCAACTCCATTGACTTCAGTGGAGTTACTCCACCAATGAATCTGGCACCCCGTGCACATTTATTTATTTACTTGCTTTTGGAGGGTTTCAAAATCAGACTACTGCCAGAGATCAGTGTTTTACTCCCTTTGCTCACTGGTCCAGGTCTAGTTCTTGGAAAAGTTTAATTAGTCCTAAAAGCAATTGTAATGGACCAGTGAAATATTTTTTACTGTGAGGTACTGGTTTGTAAAATCATATTCTAATTACCATCTTTGTTTTTGTTCCTATTCAACTGTGATATGAGTTCAGCAGCGGAACCTCATGAATTGCTCAAGATTAATGCCATTTGACTACTGGAATTCCAAGCTTCTTTCAGTTATCATAAAGCATTTATACTTTGCTCTGGTGATTCTGAAGATAGAGTTTATTAAAATGATGTTGGAAATTATGTGGTATGGCAGGAAAAAAAAATTAACGGTAATCAAATTGATATTATTTTATAGTGTCTTGTAACAAGATAAGCAGTTAATGTATACCACTGAAAAGACATGATACAAAGCTTCTCATTGACATAACTCTGTTTGCAAAAATATTAGATACTGAAATGTTCACTGGTCCCTTAGTCTAACACTACATTTCAGCAGTAGCTCAAAAATGAACACAGCAATTATCAAACTCCCAATTACCACAATTTAATGGAAAATTGTTTTACAGTTGCAGGACCGTTCGTGTAGCTGATTATTAATTTTTATTTGAACATGGTAAGCTTTTCTGGTTGTTGATCAAAACAGAAGTTAGAGCATGTTAAAAACAGAAAAAAATCGCAACTGGACTGCCAATGAATCACAGTAAAGTTGAAGCACCATTAGCTGCCACTCTAGCTCTTTAGTGTACTTAAAATTTCTGTGAAAATTATACAGCTGACTCAATACAATCCTCACTAACATTTAAGTACTATTCAGCAAGAGTCCATTCAAAAACTGATTGCTACTTTTGCATATAGTATGCAAAATAACAGCATGAGCCTAAGAAGCTTAAAATCTCATAGTTTATAAATAGATTCTTAATGGGCATCTTGAGTTACTCTGTTCCATTATTGTAGAACACGAAATAGAATACTGAGTTCAAAGACTAATAGCAGAGAAGCATCACATTTATACACTTAATATAATAAACCCTTGCCACGGTAAACACAACCAAAGTATTTTAATATGAAGTACTGTATATGAAAATTATATTAAGTAGTTTTCAATAGGCAAACATTAAATGGGGGTATTTCTAGTCAGATTCTAGCCGGGTCAGTACTAGGCTCTACACTATTCAACTTTTTCATCACTGATCTGGAATTAAATATAAAATCACAACTACTAAAATTTGCAGATGACAAATGTTTGGCAAGTGGTAAATCATGAGGAGGGAAAGGCAGTCAAAGAGAGATCTGGATCACTCAGGAAGCTGGGTCCATCAAACAAAATGTGCTTTCATACAGCCCCAAGTGCAAGGTTATACACTGAGGAACAAGGAATGAAGGCCATACCTACAGAACAGGTGACTGTGTCCTGGAAAGCAGGGACTCTGAAAAGAGTTTAGGGGTCACAGCAGACAAGCACGTCAACAAGAGCTCCCAGGGCTATGCTGAGGCACAAATGGGTTAATGCGACTCTTGGTTATATGAGCAGGGAAGCAGTGAGCAGGAGTAGGGAGATGATTCACCTCTATACATGGCACTGATGAGACCAGTACCAAAATACTGCCTACAGTTCTGGTGTCTACATTTTAAGAAGGATGTTGAAAAATTGGAGAGGGTACAGAAAAAAGCCTCAAATTATTTGAGAGCTAGAGAAAATGCCTTAGAGCTTTTGAAGTCAGTCCTTTCATTGTAACTGTTCATCTTATCAAAAGTAAGTTTGAGAGGTGTCTTGATTACAGTGTTTATGTACCTTCCTGGGAGAAAATACAGGGCGATAAAATGGTTCTTTAATCTAGCAGGGAAAGGCATAACAAGAACCAGTGGCTGGAAGCTGAAGCCAGACAAATTCAAATTAGTCCCACATTTTGAACACAGAGTGATTAATCAGTGGGGAAAAAAATACCAAGGGACATGGACTCTTCATCTCTTGATGCCGTCAAATCAAGACTGAATGTCTTTCCAGAGAATAGGCTTTAATCAAACAAGTTATTGGGTTCAGTATAGAGGTAACTGTGAAGTTTAAGCGCCTGTGATATACAGGAGGTCAGACTAGATGATCTAATTGGTCCCTTCTGGCCTTAAACTCTTTACTATTCATAAAATCTCCAAACTGTGCTAGACATTTCCCTGCCCAAAAGAGCTTACAACATAAGATATGGCATGACAGAATACAGCAACAAAAACAGGAGGAAAAAGGAATGACAACGTTTACAAAATTAGAAGTCAGATGGTTACAGGACTCAGATTAGTTCTACATGCCTCTTAGTATTTTAACAAGAAAGAAAAACTCACCCAGTGCTCACATACACTGAGTTTTATAACTTGACTATAAGCCAATAATTACTTTATTATTTTAATTAAACCCATGAAAAGACTAGCCAAACTATCCCCTACCTTTGACCTCAACCTGTCCCGCTTTCACAATTCAACCCAAGATGTGGACTTTGATAACAACAGATGTTACCTAGATACCCCTTATGGCTGAAAATTTACACCTACATTGCTTTAATTTAAACAAGGTATAGTTTACTACTACAGGATTTCTCTCTTCCCATAGATTTGTGCAATAGAGAACTAACATGCTAAACATATTTGGAATCCTGTCAAATTCAGACTACCACCGCTGTCAGCTATACTGGCTCTTTGCACACCACACTACTTGGACTGCACACACTATATTCTTGGCAAAAACTATGTATTGCCAAAATTATTCCGGATCTAGAAAAAAAAATTAAAAATCCCAATTATTTACCACCAGACACAATAAACTGGTAGTTAGTTATGTTGAGAGATTTGTAACAATACCTTTACGGACACCATGAAAATATCATTTAAACTATTTCTAGAGTTAACTGCTCTCCCTGCAGTAAAAATAACATTTGTTACATGTGCTAAAATACTCTAAGCGCATTCTTGAAATTGAACACTGCAGGACACTGGACTTGGACTGGGTAACTGGACACTAGTTTTGGACACTCTGACATGTGATCTGTAGTTAGACACTCTTCTTCCAAGGTAATTTATGAGAACGTTTGTTAAAGTACCTGATTGCTATATGCAATCTTAGTGGTTTTGAACCAGTAACATACAGTACTAACAAATCTTGAGTCATTTTGTTCCAAGCCTCTATAAAATAGACTAGTACCCCTTGTTTTGTATTTACTTTCTGGCTGAAATGAAAACAATGAATATTTCAATTTCAATGTGATCTACAATAAAAATCAATCATCAAATAATTTTATCAAAATTCACTCATGCTCTTTCTCTTGCTCACAGAGGTACCGTGAGGCAAATTTATTAATGTCGGTGAGGAGTTTACTCTATGGGAATGAATACCACAGAAAAGCCAATGAGAGAATAAATAAATATATTAATTGTTGTTAAATAGTACCTTAGAATCACAGATATTAGAGATGAAAGAGAAACTGCCAGCTTATTCAAGTCTATCTCCTTACCAATGCAAGATTGAACAGAAAAAATGTATCTATAGTAGACAAAAGTTTACACCAACTATATGAAACTTTGAATAGGCTTTGGTAAAATTCTAACTTCAGTACACTTGTCAAAAAAAATGATACAGATTTCTATTTTAACCCTTAATTCTTTTATAGAAGAATTAAGGGTTATAATAAAAGTCCGTGTTCTAACTAGAGATTTCTTTACATAGACCCAGTTTTTTAAAAAAAGCTTGGCAAACCTGTTGCCACTTTTCAAGTACTACCACTTTTAGGAACAGATTTCATTCCAGAAATCCAACAAATGGGCTCAATATTTGACGTACAGCAGAGTCATGCCTACTAAATGGAATCCATATTTTAGAATTAAATACAGCTGCAGAAGATATCCTTGATTACTTGTCTTGCCTAACCCGAACAACAAACAGCATTAAACCAAGGTTAATTATTAACTGGATTTTCCTCTGTCTTTATGTAAGCAGTGTCAGGATGAGCTCCACCCTGACATCTGGTGGTGAGGTGTGGCAAGTTGTGGAAAAGAACTTCAGGGGCCGATCTCATTTGCATAGGCACACCCACCCCGCCTAGAATGAGACCATAGCTGCCCAAATGGTCACTTTGGCTGCTGTGGGATCCCCAGTGTCTCTGTTATTGGGGCAGGAAGAATAAATTGTTATTACCCTGATTATGGGAACTGTGCTGGGAACTGTACTTGGCCTTTTGTTATGACGGAGGGATTCACCATCAAATAAGTAGCACTCCCTAGGCAAGGGTCATGGGTTCCAAAACTCCGTGAATTGAGAGAGGCTGGGGACAAGTATTAATACTTGGTGGCATGGGCCCCTTAGTGAGGGCCTTACATGCTAATTGCACTTCCTCCTCTCTCCACTGTGGAATATCAGAGCTAATTTTGATTCCATTAGGAGTCTAGTTACAGGCTGCTGAGCTCACTTTGGGCTAATGGTGTACCAGCACTGAGGCTCCCCTACTACAAGCTGAATTCACCAAAGAGCTGAACTGACTAAGAGCTGAAATCACTGACTGTTGTGTTAAGTAGTGGGGGAGCCTGAAGATATATTGTGGAGCAGTTTACGGGATGGCTCGAGTGCCTTGTGGACCGGCTGGTGGAGCAGTTTGTGGGACGGCGGGAGCTGCTGGTGGGCAGCGGAGCCGAGCGGAGCAGTTCATGGGGCAGCTGGCAGAGCGAAGCGAAGGCCTATGGAGCTGTGGGGTGGTCAGCTTCAGATCATGTAAGGTGCCCCTTACCTCTCTTCCCCCCCCCCCCATCTACACCCAGGTTGGGAGGTAAAGCTCTGCAGATAAACTTTCGAACTCTGGGGCTCCCCTGCCCAGGGAAAGAGACTTTTGGTTCATTGGACTTTTGGGACTTTGGGTGATTTGGGGTTGCTGGACTCAAGAACCAAAGGGAAAGAGCATGCCCCAATTTGCTTGGGGTGGGTTTTTGCTCATGGGTTGTGTTACGAATCCTGTTGGTGGTGTTTCCCCAACATAATGCCACATTGTTTCTCTCTGTTATTAAAAGGCTTTTGCTACACTCAGACTATGTGCTTGCGAGAGGGGAAGTATTGCCTCTTGGAGGTGCCCAGCGGGGGTGGTATACATTTGTCCCAGGTTACTGGGTGGGGGCACGAGCCGGTTTGCATTGTGTTATTAGAATGAATCCCCTAGATATTGAACCCGGCCCCTGTTGCTGCCAACTCTGACGGGCAGAAGGGTTACATTTAAAAGCAACTTTCAGACAAGATCTTTAAATGTCTTTTGTTGACATATTTCACAAAAAGTTCTTTTTATGAGAAACAGACATTTTGAAGATGAAAACAAATATTTAAGAATTTTTGTTCACAATGGAGCAAAATATTCAAATCTGAAATCTGTACATTAATGAAAGCACCAGCTGCATGGCAACGTTAACTAGATATGGAAGTTATAGCTTTAATTATAGTAATTTAGAGATGGAAGCAATTTTGTAAGCTTTGATAGAACTGACAACAGGAATAATTAGTTCTTCAAAATAGATAAGAACAAGCAAGCATCTGACTCAAAGTGATTATTTTCACATTCAGGAATAGTTTAAGAGTTGCCCACCCCAGAAAAACTGAAAAACATTGCTATTGTTCATTCTGTAGATTTGAAACTTTACATACTACCATATCACACACATTTATATAATGTCTTATCTTTCCCATTGTGTAGCTGTGGCTTCCTAGAACTACCTTCTAACTTACAAACACTCATTCAGTCCAGCCTGTTCGCTTGTCTCCATTAAAGAGAAACTTGTGTTTGTGTGCATCTATCCGATACATACACCAACCACACAAATCCTCATAAGTGAAACTTGCTTGCAGGTTACTAAAGAAGTAAACCAAATAAACACTGCAAGTCTCCAACCAGACTAAGACTGTAAAATTTCATTGGTTTTAAAAATTTATAAAACTCCAATTTGTTTGTAAATAAAAAGTGTGACAACTAGTTATTTATGAGCATACATACAAAGGCCTCGGAGGGTTCCAGACTATTGAATGCTTCATTGCAGAAACCCTATTTACCTGTAAGGGAAATCCCTTTCCACTTCTAACTCATTCAATAATCTGAATCTAGGTAGCAGTAACCCCCTGGCTCCTGCTATGGGGCTAAACATAGCAATATACAGTTTCCTCCTGGGGCTGCAGCCTGGCCAGGTGGTGGTCTCCGAGCCTGGTCTCCAGCTCCAGCAGGAATGTCTACACTGCTATCTTTAGCATTGTAGCGTGAGCCGCCCAAGTCAGTTGACCTGGACTCTGAGATTTGCTGCCATGGGGTTTTTTTGTTTGTTTTGTTTTTATGTAGTGTAGACGTACCCTTAGGCATAGGTGCCGACTCCATAGGTGCTCTGCAGTTCAAGCATACACTGAAAAAAAATAGGGGGTACTCAGCACCCACAGGGACAGATTAATCTTTTGCTGGCCCTAGCACCTGGGCCATGGTCCTGCCCCCTGCTCCACCCACGCTCCGCTCCACCTCTTCCCCCCAAGGCCCCGCCCCAGGCACCCCCCCGCCCCTGAGGCCCAGCCCACCACTTGCATGGGAAGGGAATGGGCAGAGAGGAGCACCCACCAGCAAAAATAAAATCAGCATCTGTGCCCTTAGGTAATTATATAGCCGTTATTACCATATACCTGAGCATCTCACAATATGGAATGAACTTATCCTCACAGCACCCCTGTAAGTTAGGGAACTACTATTATCCCAACTGTACAGAGTGGAAATTGAGGCAAAGAGAAACTAAAGTCCAGATTTTTTAAGGTATTTAGGCACTGCTCCACTCAGCAATGCAAGACATAAGTGACTTAGGAGTCAGAGGCACGTCTACACTTCAAAATTAGGTCAAATTTATTTAAGTCGACATTTAGTCTCCGATTTTACAAAGTCGATGCTGCATGTCCCCACTATGCACATTCTGTCGGCGGAGCGCATCCTCACTATCATGATTAGCATTGACTCACGGAGTGATGCACTGTGGGCAGCTATCCCACAGTTCCTGCTGCCAATTGGAATTCTGGGTTAGGTTCCCAATGCCTGATGGGACAAAAATATTTTCAAAAGTTGTTTTGGGTACATACTGTCAGCCTCCCATGATGCAAATGCCTCCTTCCTCACTCCCTCCGTCCCTGAAAGCAACAGCAAACAATCATTTTCACACCTAAGTCTGGGTTACTCGTGCAGATGCCACAGCACGGCAAGCATGCACCCTGCTCAACTGTACGCTGTTGTTGTGAGCATCGCAAACACCTCGCGCATCATCCTGCAGTATTTGCAGAGCCTAGCCAGGAGCCACCACGGGAAGAATGTGATGCAACGCAAATAGCCGTGCTGGAAGCCATGGAATGGAGCAATTCGCACATGCTGGCAGCGGTAGCCAGGCTTGTTGACATGCTGGAACGCCGCTTCTGGGCCTGGGAAACAAGCACAGACTAGTGGGACTGCATAGTTATGCAGGTATGGGATGAGGAGCACTGGCTGCATGACTTTCGAATGCGTAAGGCTACTTTCATGGAACTTTGCAAATTGCTTTCCGCAGCCCTGAAGCGAATAAATACCAAAATGAGACCTGCTCTGACAGCAGTTGAGAAGCGAGTGGCGATAGCCCTGTGGAAGTTTGCAATGCTAGATTGCTACCGGACAGTTGGGAATCAGTTTGGAGTGGGTAAATCTACTGCGGGGGCTGCTGTGATCCAAGTATCCAGGACAATCAATTCACTTCTGCTAAGAAGGGTAGTGACTCTGGGAAACGTGAAAGACATACTGGATAGCTTTGCCGCGATGGGGTTCCCTAACTGTGGTGGGGCAATAGACAGAACGTGCATCCCTATCTTGGCACCAGACCATCTTGCCAAAGAGTACATAAACCACAAGCAGTACTTCTCAATGGTGTTGCAAGTGCTAGTGGATAACAAGGGCCATTTTACGGACAGGATGGTCAGGAAAGGTACATGACGCGCACATCTTTAGGAACTCCGGTCTCTTCAGAAAGCTGCAAGAAGGAACTTTCTTCCCAGACAGGAAAATTAACATTGGTGATGTTGAAATGCCAATAGCTTCCTTGGAGATCCAGCCTACCCTTACTCCCGTGGCTCATGAAGCCGTACACATGCAACCTGGACAGCAGTAAGGAGCAGTTCAACCATACGCTCAGCAAGTGCAGAATGGTGGTAGAATGTGCCTTTGGACATTTAAAGGGGTTCTGGCTCTGTTTACTCACTAGGTTAGACCTCAGCGAAAGCAATATTTCCATTGTTGTTGCTGTTTGCTATGTGCTCCATAATATCTGTGAAAGTAGGGGGGGAAGTTTCTGGCGGGGGTGGGGGGTTGAGGCAGATTGCCTGGCAGCACATTTTGAGCAGCCAGACACCAGGGCAATAAGAAGAGCACATCGAGGTGCACTGTGTCTCTGAGAAGCTTTGAAAACCAGTTTCATAAATGATCCAACACTGATGTGACAGTTGTGTTGTTCCTTAACAAGTTACTCCCTTTTTTGCATGTACCACCTGTAAACTAAACCCCCACCAACCACAGAGTGCATAGTGAATAAAGAGCCTCGTCCTCAAATCATGCATTTTTATTATGCTAACAAACACTGAACAGAGACAGCAATGAATAGCAAAGATAACCCAGGTCTAAGGGCTCACAGAAGCAGCATGTCTGTGGCTCAGAACCAGAGCGACTGGTTCACCTCCCTTGTCTTCTGGTACGCTTGCCTGAGCTCCTTTATTTTCACGCGGCACTGCTGTGAGTCCCTAGTGTAGCCTTTTTCCCCCATGCCCTGTGTGATTTTCGCATAGAAGTCAGAGTTTCTTCTGCAGGTTCAGAGCTCTGCCTACACAGACTCTTGTCCCCACACAGCAATCAGATCACGCTGGAGCACATTTGTGGCCCTGGGCAGGCATGGTCAGATGTGGTGGTGAGCTCTCCACGCTGATCAAACAGGAAATGAAATTCAAAAGTTTCTGGGGCTTTTCCTGTGTACCTGGCTGAAGTGCGGTGGATTTGAAAGTGCTGTCCAGAGCAGTCACACTGGAGCACTCTGGGACACCTCCTGGAGGCCAAACCCATCGAATTACACAGTGTTGTGTCTACACTACCCCTATTTCGACCCAGGAAGGTCGACTCTAGCACTACTCCTCTCGCCAAGGTGGAGTACAGGTGTCAATTTTACAAGCCCTTTAGGTCAGCAGAAATGGTTCGGTAGCGTAGACATGCACATTATAAATTCGACCTCATGTGGCATATGTCGATCTAATGCCGTAGTGGAGACCAGGAGAGTGTCTTAAGCAATTTGGATGCTTAGGAGTGTAAGTCTCAATGAAAGTTAATGGGACTTAGGCTGCTGAGTGCCCAAGTCACTTTTTAAAATGAAACAGGCTCCTAAGTCACATAGGCCTTGCCGTGCTGAGCAGAGCAATGCTTAAACACCTACACAAATCTGTGCCAAAGTGACTTGCCCAAGGTTACACAGGAAGCTTGTAGCAGAGCAGGAAATTGTATTTGAACAGAAGCAGAGCTTTAATCTCCACCCCCCCGAAATCCCCTCAATCACTGTGACACCACCACTATCCTCCCTGTCACTCAGGTCTGGAACCCAGGTGCCATCTTTGACTTGACCCTCTCTTTAGATACTCTCATCTAGGTTATGGCTAAATCTTGATGATAGTTCCCGCTTAACATCTCTAACACACAGCCTTTCTTCCGCATCCACACAGCTAAACTCTCATCCAGGTTTTTATCATCTTGTGTCTCAACTACTTAAACATCCTCTTCTTTGGCCTTAGCAAATGCAACCTTGCCCCTTATAGCCTTCAAAACACTGTTGCGAAGTGCAGAAATCATATTCCTAGCTCATAGCCTTAACAACATCTCCTTTCCTTTTGCATCCAGCCACTGGCTCCCCTTTCTCCATTGCATCAAATGCAAACTACTTGTCTTCACTTTCAGTGATGCCAGCCTTCATTGCCTACTTTTAACATTTTCAATCAACCACCCTCTTGCTTTCTTCTATTCTGCTCTTTCATGTGTGGGAGGAGCTCTCTGAAAACAACCATAAAACCACCTCAGTGTCCTCTTTAAAACTCTACTGTGCCACAGTGCCTACAAAACACTTGACAATGGCTAGTAAGCTGATGTGCTGAGATCACTGCCGATCATGCTGATCAATACTGTTGCAGTGTTCCCTTGTGCTTCATCTGTCTATATCCACCTGTTCACTCTTGTCTTTACTTAGATTAACTCTTTGGGACAGGGTCAACCTTTACATTTTGTCTTCATACAGTACCTAGCATTATAGGGCCCAAACCTAAAGCCATCTAGGTGATCCCTACGGATATGATTCTGTCATAGTGGTCACCACTGTCACGGAATCCATTAATTTTGCCATTTATTTCAACTCCACTGTGAAAGGTCACCGTCACAGAACCGTGACTTCTGCCATTTATACGGACCCTGCTGCCCCCATTAACTGTTTGTTAGTTTGCTTTGATCTAGTCCTCTGAAACAGGATTAGATCAAAGCAAACTAATAAACAGTTAATGGGTGGCAGCAGGGTCTACATGAATAGTGTGTTAGTTCACTTTTATTTCGTCCTGTTTCAAAGAGGACAAGATCAAAGCAAAGCAATAAACTGTGGCAGCAGGGTCCACACAAACAAGTTAGTTCATTTTGATCAGCTGCCTCCCCTCCCCACTATTACCCTTTACCTTCTTGTCTGCCATTTGCCCCTGCCTCTGCCTACTGCCCCAACACCTGGTAGTTCCCCCACTCCACTCCTGCCTCCCCTAGCCCAGCCTCTGCTCCCTCTCTCTATCCCCCCTTCCACTCTGACCCCACCTCCAACCTGAAGACCCTTTCCCAAATGCCGATTTCTGAGAAGGGGCAGGGCTGGGTGTTTGCCCCTTTTTCCCTGTTATGACAGCTCCCAGCTCCTTGAAACTACTTGGGAATTTGATACCTTTCTAGTTTGTTCACTTAGCAACTGGATCTATTTCTAGAAACCTCTAGCAACTAGAAATTCTTAGGCAAACTCATTGGGATCGCTCCCATTTGCCTGATACAACAGTTCTCTGCTGAGCCAATTGATCTGAATATTCAATGTCCTCATCAGGTGTACACTGATAGTAACTTAGGCAATGCCATACTGGGTGGGGTCAGTGAGCAATCTTGTCCAGTATAGTGCCTCTGACAGGGGCCAGAACCGGCTCCTTCCAAGGAAGAAACTTTGCCATAGGTGTTTTTGGGATAACCTGCCCTCAGAGAAAGCTCTCTCTTAATTCCCAATAGCTTGAGGATGGCTGAAACTTGAGGCAACTGATGAGCTGGAATGTTGCCTGCCATCGTCACCTGAGCCAGTCTCCTAATCAAGTCTCCGGTGGTATCTCATGTACACCGGCTGGCAAAGACAATGAGCTCTAGCTTCTTTTTTAATTGTAGCACTCAGCTTCCAGATTGCTGCACACATCTTGAATCCAAAGGAAAGAATGACAAGCACTGAGGGAAATACTGAACCGTCATACCATTTATTTTTTTTAAAGACCAAGTCATTTTCCATCCCCACAGTCTGAGAAGAAAGGTAGCCTCTAACAGAATAAAGGATTTTTTCACAGAACTGATCTAGAACTGAACGATCCTTGGCTAAGACCACCCAGTTTTCCACTGTCCATAAAGGGAGGGGGAACTGAAGTATCAAGAATTGTGATGCCCTCAGTCTCAGCATGGGAAACCATCTGATGAGATGCCTTGAATTGGAAGGCACTGGGGGTGCTGGTGCTCCAGGGTCCCAGCATGGGAGGATTTTCTGGGTACTATTCTGTCCCTGTGGGGAGTGGCACTATAGTCTTCTGTCAGCTGATTGGTACAGCTACCTATTTAAACAGAGGGGAAGCAACCAATTACCAGATTGGCTGGAGCCTTTCCCCCACACTCCCCAAGAGAAAAGAAAGTATCACATAAGGTGCACTACAGTGTGTCCTTCTGTCTAACTGTAAATTAAGATAGTTCTATATATGATTGTGAAAGCAGCTGCACATATGACAGACAAGAATTGGAAATACAAGATATCCTTGTCAGGCAATGCAGCTTTAGGCTGCACTTTTGCACGAGTGCTCAGCTAGAGGGAGGGAAGAAAGGAAGAACTTTTTCTTAAGAGGCAAAGGAAGAGAAACAGTGAGAATAAAGATAACTGCACTTAAGTGCAAAAGCTATACATTCAGTAGGCAATGCATCCAATAGTGAAGATCTGAGAACATTTCTGTGCTTAAAGGGTTACAGTAATACAAGACCAGATGTTCTTGGAGTTCACACTTACTTCTATTACCAGTCCACATGTTTCAGCATCTGAATGAATATACCAGCTGACGAGAATAAGTCTTTAACAATGCAAAGGTTATAAAGCACACTGTTTTAAGACGCCTAGAACATTTGTTTCTTTTTCTATGAAGAATGTTCATTGTTCTCTCCATTAAAAGCAAATTTTCATCTAAAATACTGTTTTGATTTTTACATAATCTTTCTCATTTTCTTATTTAGAAAACAAGTTCTAACTTGTGAGGTGATTCTGTGTCTTGAAAGGGATCTCTCTGAACTGCGAAAGGAAAGGCTAAAAACCGTCAACTAATTAATGTCGAACTTGCCCAATGTTTCTAGTTGCTGCACACCTGCCCCATCCACTCCGTACAGTCTAGACCTTTTGAATTATTAATAATAGAGGAAGAACTCTGCCAAGTCAAACAAAACAAATGTCACAGTGAATTACAATGAAGAGGATAGCCATTCTCAACACAAATCAAAACCCACGTTATCCTCTGTCATTCTGCATATAATCTCTCCATCCCTCTCCCGCAATAACCCCATCTTCTGTTTTTCATTTCAGGAAGCAAATAAACTCATGGAAGAGAAATTGCAAATCTTTAGAAGAGTCACAATATGCAGTATATAATAAGAAAAATACAAAACACTACCCTTGTCAAATATGCAGAGAATAGGGATTACGGTCTACCACATGTATCTTGCTATTGCATTACACTGAGATGAGATCATGCATGGATTTCAAACCCTCAAAGTTGGACTAGATATTTTTATTTTCCATTTTCCACCTGTATTTTCCAAATTTGGAAAGCTTCACACACACAGTAATTAGCTCTGTAAGTGGGTCTCTTTTCAGCAGTTCTCAAATGATTAATTATATTTTCAGGTTTGTATGACACAAAATATGAAGTCAAAAAATCAGTCTCACAAAATGACAGTTAGCTTACATTGTTTTAAATGTTTGAAATATTTTTTTGTCCATGTCACTTCACAGAATCATCATAGAATATCAGGGTTGGAAGAAACCTCAGGAGATCTAGTCCAACCCCCTGCACAAAGCAGGACCAATCCCCAATTTTTGCCCCAGATCCCTAAATGGCCCCCTCAAGGATTGAACTCACAGCCCTGGGTTTAGCAGGCTAATGCTCAAACCACTGAGCTATCCCTCCCCCCATTACGTAGTATAAATTTATGTGGTTGAAAAAAATTATATTAACGTTTTCGAAACACCCTATACAGATGCATCCTGAACATCTATCTTACAAGCTATATATTAAAATAGTAAGTTTTCCAGATATGAAACTGTATTAATGTATAAAAGTATTCTGCCTATCAAAATATGCTCATACAGAAGTCACTAAGCCGTATCATGTAGAAAATGGAAAGTTCATTTTAATAATATAATTTTCTTAAAAATCAGAAATAAAAATCTTACATGTAAATAAACCACCTCTATTAGCTAATCACAGTTTTAAAAGTCTTAGTATAAAAATAATTTATATTTGTATTTTAAATCTACTTTTACTCTAACAGTGCATCATTAAAAATGCAAAATGTCATGTTTGCTTTTCAGAAATAATCTCAGAATCAGACTGGCTTAATAGAGCTTCAGTTTCTCTAGGGAGTATGAGAATTTTAATATTGTTGCATACTGGAGTAACAACCAAGAACATTCATGTAAAGGGTGTTCAGATCCACACAATTTAATCATTTGCAACATTTCAACAGGTATGCTATATATGCTAAATAACTAGAACCTACAGTAATGTGATAAACATTTTCATTTGGTACAGTATTCAAATAAAAAAAGGATTTAGTATCTTTTTTGCTGAAAGCCATAGCATTAAAATTCATGCTGTCATTATGATTTGCAACCAAACCCCTTCAACAGAGAGTATGAATGCTAACAGGAGATGATTTGCCAAAGAGTCTGAATACTTCCACCACAAAATAGAATCATATGAAAATGTTTTCTCCAACTTCATAAACACTATCACATCTGACTGAATTTAAAATATTGTCAGGATTAGATTAATGCCAGTACATTATTGCTCCAAGGAAACAAATTATTGGAAACAAATCATCGACTAGTGAATGAAAAACAACCCTCTACCTCCGCCAAAATGAATTCAAAAATCTACAAGCCCAGCATATTACAGGCCGATTATTCCTTGTCCTCAAGTAGGGAATGACTTTGCCCAGCCAATAACATTTGTGACAAAGTTCCTCCTCTACCTTGGTGGGTCCTGCGCTTATTGGCGGATTTTGCTCGCCTCGGAGATTCACAGTATCCCTCAGTTGGGCCACTTTTGTGGCTCAAATCTGCCGTTCACTCAGATAATCTCATCACTGGCCAGAATGGGGGGAAAAAGAGTAAGAACAATCCCCGCAGTTTCTGCTGATCCACCTAGTGGACCGGGGAACAGACCAGAGACCTTCTCTTCTGGTGGAAGCCACAGTTCAGGTCAACTCCTCCGGTAACAAGCAGGGAGTTGGGGGACGGAGGGAACCCGGGACTGCCCTCTACTCCAGGTTCCAGCCCAGGGCCCTGTGGATTGCAGCTGTCTACAGTGGCTCTTGTAACAGCTGCGTGACAGCTACAACTCCCTGGGCTACTTCCCCATGGCCTCCTCCAAACACCTTCTTTATTCTCACCAAAGGACCTTCCTCCTGATGTCTGATAATGCTTGTACTTCTCAGTGTTCCAGCAGTACGCCTTCTCACTCTCAGCTTCTTGCGCCTCTTGCTTCCAGCTCCTCGCATGCACCACAAACCGAAGTGAGGTCCTTTTTAAGCCCAGGTGCCCTGATTAGCCTGCCTGCCTTAACTGATTCTAGCAGCTTCTTGATTGGCTGCAGGTGTTCTAATCAGCCTGCCTTAATTGTTTCCAGAAAGTTCCGGAACCTTCCCTGTTACCTTACCCAGGGAAAAGGGACCTACTTAACCTGGGGCTAATATATCTGCCTTCTATCATTCTCCTGTAGCCATCTGGCCTGACCCTGTCACACATTACTGGTTTACCTTGCAGACTCCTGACTGCTGGAGTTAATCACTTACACAGTGTCCCGTCAATACCAGTTATTGGGGGCTGTTCTCTTCAGCTCCATCGAACAGGTTTTGCTCCATCCAGTGAAATGGTCATCATCTTTCTGACTGATTAAAGGCACTACTCATTGCAACAGATAAAGGAGATGGGATATTTAGAAAAGAGGCAAAAAAATTGCAGGAAAATCTCAGACTTTTTGAGACCAAATGACATGTTAGGAAAGTCTCATGTAGACTGTAATCAGAGTCCATTCTGGATATCATAGTTGAGAGCTGAATGCTCTAGTGATGTGGAGACAAGAACCCTATTTCAAATTCTGGCTCTGACATATTAATTGATATCAGTATTGCAGTAGCATCTAGGAGCCCATTTGGCTAGATTCTATACAAACACAGAACTAAAAGACAGCCCCCTCCCCAAACAGTTTACAATCTAAGAGATGTAATACACAGCCTTGGACAAGTCACAAGATCTTTGCTACAATTTTGCCATCTGTAAAAATTACCTAGTTCTCATAGTTATGATGTGATGACTTGTCAATTGCTTGGAGATAAAAGCACAATATAAGTGCTAGACATTTATTATTTTGAACATGATTTTAATATCTTTCCTGCATAAAAACAAACCAGGTATGTTTAGAACAAATACTCTCATGTGGCTAACTACCTATCCTATTAAGAACTTCTCTCAACACAAATGCATAGTCCAATAGCAGTGAAGGATCTAGAGCTCCTCAATTCTTGTCATGTGGTTTCTATGCTACCTAGATTCACAATGCTACTATTTCATTAGCCTCATTTTGGCTCTGAGGTGGACACTTAATTGAGGAAATGGTTGTAGCCAGAAGTCATATCTCTGCTGCTGCTGCTATTTATCAGGTTAGTGTCATTTTTCTCCACAGTCACTTTGCAAATGGACAAGTCAGAACAGAAATTAACTTTTTTTATTAATCTTACTTCATACTTAATGAATTCCAAAGCACTTTACAACATGTTATATTACAGTAAAGCCCCAGCAGTGCTAAGCACTGTGCAGACATAGGCCCCAAAGAGCTTACATTCTAATGGCAGACATATGGGGAAATCGGAGAATGGGTCTATACAGGTTACTCAAATAAGATTACTGAATTGTTTTGTGACGAAAAAATATGTTCTTCAATATATACAACTCCACCACTCTCCCGAAAATCCTCTTCCAGAGCAATGTGCTCTCATAACCAACTAATCCCCACAACATCCAGCCCACTTCACCATCCAAACTCCCTTTGTTACTATCAACATTCCACACTGCTCTTCATGTTAAGCGCCTCCCAGACATTTTGAGCTTACTCCAGAGTAAAGCTAAATACACAGACACACTTGAACATATTTTCAAAACCCCAAACTGGGGCACCATTGCATATTCTCTCCTTTCCCCCCCATCCCCACACCAGTTGGTGTTTTACTGTCTCCAGTAATTTTTGCCCCACATACTCCTCCCCTTAAAGTGAATTTTGTATTCTTTTCCCCCACGTAGGTACTATGATCCTCTTTTGTGCTTTATTTTCAACCCTCCCTCCCTCCAAGTTTTCCTATATGTTATCATTCCTTACTTTCAGTCAGTATACTTTATTCCTCCTCTTTCTAGGCGTGCAGCTCATTTACTCCCTTGTTTCTTTTTCTTTATCTTCTGCTCTTCCCCATTTCCCCTACAGCCTAGCACTGAACTCACCTACATTTTTAAAAAGGCAGCCAGAGCTAGTTCCAACTTCTCCCTTTTTAATTTTGTACATCTTCAACACGAACGATTTATTGAAGCTGACCAGGTCACAAATTCTAAGCAAAATATAACAGCCATTTTAGCAGTTCCTGGAAATGACAACACTATAGCCTTTTAAAAAAGAAAAGGAGTACTTGTGGCACCTTAGAGACTAACCAATGTATTTGAGCACAAGCTTTCATGAGCTACAGCTCACTTCATCAGATGCATGAAGTGAGCTGTAGCTCACAAAAACTTATGCTCAAATAAATTGGTTAGTCTCTAAGGTGCCACAAGTGCTCCTTTTATTTTTGCAGATACAGACTAACACGACTGCTACTCTGAAAACTATAGCCTTTTAGTTTACTTATATTTGTAATGGTATAATTTTATTTTACTTTTTTACTTAAAATCTATTAGGTAAAATTGCACATGGTATTCTGATCCGAAATGGCTACTGTTTGCTGACTCCTAGTTACCAGTATAACCTCAGTATAATTACTATCATAGCAACACTTTACCTGCACAAGTTGCTTCCAAAGACAGCATCAGTGAGAAAGGTACATAGTCTCGTAAGAAAACAGTAATATTGTCATACAAGTATTACAAAAGACATATTTTTGTAATGTTTATACAGAAGTATTGCAAATAATTCAGTGCTAATTACATTCTACATATGCAAATGAAAGTAAACTACTTCAGCTACAAAACAAAATATAAGTAACATTTAGGGATGCTAAGGCAGGGTTGGAGAATTCTCTAATGGACACACTAGGAAAATAACTGAGCCCAGCAAAACTGGAAGGCTCAGTGAGCAGAAAGTAAATATTTCCACCTTCATTTCAAGAATAAGTTGTTTTAGATTCAGAACAGGCTGTGCTCCAAGCCTTGCCTATCTCCATTTACCATGTGCGAAACAGTGCTGCCTGTTGCCAAATCAAGACAAAGGTGAGAAATGCATGCTATTTTAATCCAAAACAGAGACTGAGAGGGTACATATTGTCCAACACTTGTTCCGGGCCGGCTCAATATCTCTGCAACAGAAAGACTAAAGATACTTCCAAATCAATGCCGGTTGAACAACAAACTGAAAAGGAATATGATAAGAGAGGAGATGGCTCAAAAAGTCACAAATGCTGACCCACAAGAGCTTAATTGTTACAAGGAACATTCGCAGAGCAGCAATGACGCAGGCATAAAACCAGGTACAAAGATACACAAAATGGCACAATCAGCACTATCAAATAGCAAATATTAAATTATTTGAGCCTACTAGTTTATAAAGGGAGGCCAAAAACAAACTTTCGTTTGAGAAGTGAACAACAATGACAAACAGGAAAAAATGAAAAAGATATTGGAGTGATGAAAAATATTCCGTTAATGAGGATTCTGGGCATGCCCTGGCTACAGATTTACAAGCAAAATCAAATTAGCCATATAAAATAAAAAGATTGCATAATTAACCTGAAGTGAACTAAGTAAGGAAAACTTCAATACGATGTGTTTTATTAGAGGATTTCAATCTCAGGGACACCATATGGTGGTCTCACACAGCCACTAATAAAACACCCTTGGCATTTGTAAAAATTGTATACAAAACTTTCTAAAACAAGAAGTACTGCAACCAGCTTGGTAGTTCTATATTAGGCCTCACTCTGATGGACAAAGATGAATTGTCACCATACAAAAAATTGATGACTGCCTAGGTGAAAGTGATCATGACTTAATTTTATTTGTTATGTGCAAACAGAATATAGTCTTGACCAGTAATTATAGAGATCTATACAGATATAGACACACACTTGGTACTTTAAGACAGCCAATTTCCCAAAGCTGAAAACAATCACGAGCAAGTTTGAGCAGAAAGAAAAATGTAAATATAAAAATGTGAATGATAATTGAGAGTTGCTTAACAATGCTTTATTCAATGCTCAGAATAAGAATTCTGAATCATATAAGAAGTCTTCTTTGGTTAAAAGCCAATCCTAGTTTAAGAAGGGAAGTGAAAGTAGCAATTAAAAATAATATATAACAAATGGAAAATGAGGAAGTTGATAGAGTACAAATCTGCATTTAGAAAATGTAGACAACTGAGAAAGAAAACTAAAAGGTTTCGACAAAAAAATCCATGGCCAGTAGGATTGAAAACAATAGGAAGAAATTCTTTAAATGTATCAGGAACAAAAGAAATCCTAAAAATAGTTATGGTCCAATACTAGGTAAAGGATGGTAAAAAGGCAGCAGTAGTCAATACAAATTTTTGTTCTGTATTTGGAAAGAAGCAACATGATATATTCATATCTTATGGTGAGAAAAAAATAATTTTCTATTTCATCATTAGCCAGGGAAGATGTTATACAGAAACTATTGAAGATGCAATTTTTAAATCGGCAGGACCAGATAACCCGTATTAAAACAATTAACTGTGGAGTTCTCTGACCCATTAATACGGATTTTTTTTAAAATGTGGAACACTGGAGGAAGTTCCAGAGGACTGGAAAAAGGCAAATGTTGTGCCAATATTTAAAAAGTGTATATGGGATGAGCTGGGTACGTATAGGCCCGTTAGCTTGACACTGGTCCTGGGCAAAATCATGGAAAGGTGGATATGAAATGTGATCAGTAAAGATTTAAAAATGGTGGCATAATTAATGCCAATCAACCCTGTTTTATGGAAAACAGGCCTTGTCAAACAAACCTGATATATTTTTCTGATGAGATTACAAATTTGGTTGCTAAAGGTAATTGTGTTTACATAAGACATGTAGGGTGACCATATTTCCCAAAGGGAAAACAGGACACCGTGCAGGGCCAGCCCGAGCATGTGTCTGTGTTTCTCCCCACCCCCGGAGCTGCCTGAGTGTCCCCCGCGCTCCCCCCCCCCCCAAGCTGCTCACCCAAGCCCTGCCCTCCCCAGGTGAGGCTGGCATTGCTGCTCGCTTGAGCCCTGCCTTCCCCACCCCACTTTTCTGACGTAAGGGGCATTTGTCCCATTTGCTCTTGCCAAATTGATCAGTTGGCAAGAGCAAATGGGACAAATGCCACTTTTGCCAAAAAAGTCAGGACGGCTTAAAAAAGGGACTGTCCCGACCAAAACAAGATGTGTGGTCACCTTAAAGATATGTATATTTCTATATGGCATTCAACTTAATCCCGTATGAAATTCTGATAAAAAAATTAGTGCTATATAAAGTCAATGTAGTCGATATTAAATAGATTAAAAACTGGTTAACTGATACATCTCAAAAATCAATTGTAAACGAGGAATAGGGTTGTTTCTACTGGAGTCTCACAGGGATCTATTCTTGGCCCAATGCTATACAATTTTTTTTAAGTAATCAGGATGAAAATATAAAACCATCACATCACAATAGTAGATAATCAGCTGAACATGAGCTCCCACTACAATGCTGTAAACAAGAGGGCGAACACAATCCTTGGATGCATAAACTGAGGAATATCACATAACAGTAGGGAGGTAGACCTACCTCTTTATACAGCATTAGTGAGACCATGACTAAAATTCGGTGTCCATTTCTAAAAAGTATGCTGAAAAACTGGAAAGCATTCAGAAAAGAATGATTTGAAGTCTGGAAAAATGACAGCTTGAAAAAGTTAGGTATTGCTTCCCTGAAGCAATGGTTGTGTTCCTAAAGGTTCAGAAACTGACTAATGACTGAAAATTAAAAATGTGTCTGCCTACAGATATATAATATATGATGTAAGAAGTCATATCATGTGTGGTCTCTCCCAATTCCTTAAATAACCTATGCCTTATATAAAACATTTTGCCCTAAGATGTACAGTCACTTGTCAATGCAAGTGCTCAGCTGCCAATAAAAATGAGAATCACAAATGCATGAGAGGGGAACAGACTTTCTTCTTGAGCCAACTGCTTATCACATTTTGGGGGGGGGGGGTTCAGAGATAAACTACAGTAGAACCTGGATAAGTGTGTCCCCATTAACATAATCCTTCATTTATTCATAATATCCTGATTTCTTTCACTATTTTTGCACTGCAGTGCAAAATCCCACAATAGGGGATTCTACTGAAGGCTCACTGGAACTCATCCATTATCCCTTTCACCTCATTCCTAAGTGCACAAAAGAACAGATTTGCTAATTAGTGAACAGTCGTGACTGAAATGCCTGTTATACTTTTTCATACAGTACAAAAAAAATCTTATTTTCAAATCAAATACTCTTCTAGCAGATTGGACAGAATTTTACTTTCTCCCAAACACTTATTAGTGTATTTGTCCTGCTGCAAAATTGAAACACCGCCCAAACTAAGTCAAACTGAGATCTGATGCTTGTATTTCCGCTCCCTTTAGAAGTGCCAAACTGAGGCCATTTAACACTGTTAAATTAGACTTTATATAGGCTTAAAGAATGGACCTGAATATTACCAAAAGCTTCGCACTTCGAGATCTTCTCTATCCTTTCCATCACAGAGGAGACATTGATGTACAGTATTTTATTCATTTGGCCACAGCTTTGACTTCAATAAATAATAATAATGAGAACATAAGTACATGCTCTAAATTTCACATTTTTAAGCAACAGCAAAAGCATATGTTCTCTCTTCGTATCAAGCAACATTTTTCTTCATTCCATACACACCTGTTCCCAATCAACATACACTAAGTGAATAGAAGAAATCTTTCCTGAATGCGCCCTTCTGGCCTTCAAACAACCCTCCAACCTCTTCAAGCTCATCATCAGAAGCAAGCTCTCCACAGACCAGGACACACCAACCCAAAGTAGCACCAGACCCTGCCAGAACAAGAGATGCAAAACCTGTAGACATATCTCCACTGCTAAAATGATCAACACTGCCCACAACACACCTTTCATGAGTCCTACACATGCCTATCACAACATGTGGCGCATCTCATCAAATGAGCTAAATGCTCCAACAGCAGCTATATGGGTGAAAATGAGACAATCATGATGCTGTTGAATGAACTCGCACAGAACACATTTCACAAAGTGATCACTCCATATCTGACCTCTCAGTCCTCCTCAAAGGAAACCTGCAAAACACCTTCAAAAGATGAGCCTGGGAGCTTCAATTCATAACTTTGCTAGACGCTAAAAAGTACAAATTGAATAGACACATTGCTGTAGTAATCCATAAATCCACTAACGCTAACACCCCACAAAGCTGTGCCCCTTCCCTCCTTTTCCCCTATGACTGGAGAGGTTTTAACTGCCGACTTCACCTTGAATGGTCCCTTGAGGCGTGTTAACTACTTATTGTTTAGCTGTGACACGGAGTACATTTCCCAGACCTGAAGAACTCTGTTTTGATTGAAAGCTTGTCTCTCTCACCAACAGAAGCTGGTCCAATAAAAGATCTTACCTCACCCACTCTGTCTCTCTAAAACCTGGTCTACACTAGGCAACTAGGGTGGTATAGCTATGCTGCTCAGGGGTGTGAAAAATTCATATCCTCTGAGCAACACAGTTAAACTGTGCTAACCCCAGTGTAGACAGCACTACCACCCCCTGGGGAAATGGAGTACCTATGCTAATAGGAGAACCCCTCCCACTGGCAAAAGTAGTAGTTTCACTGAAGTGCTGCAGCAATTTAGGGCTTGTCTACACTTACATTTTATAGCACTCTAATGTGCTGGCTCAGGGGTGTGAAAAATAACCCCCCTGACCGCAGCAAGTCTGAGTGCTTTAAAACGCTAGTGTGGACAGGCTCCGAGTGCTGGAAGCCACGCTCCCAGCGATCGGAGCTATTCCCTTCGTGGAGGTGGATTATCAGGAGCACTGGGTCTCCCAGCGCTCGCGCGTGACCACATTCACACTTCAAAGCGCTGCCACGGCAGCACTTTGAAGTTTCTAATGTAGACATAGACTCAAGTGTAGACAAGCCTAAGTCAATAAAATACAGCTATTTTGGTTTAAGAGTGTTCACAGAAGGGTTTGCACCAGTTCAATTAAATCAAATTAAATTCACACCATAGATTAAAGCAGTGCAATTTTTTTGTGTAGACAAACTCAAATGCAATTAGATTCGGGCTTAAACTAACCTGAAACAAGTCACTCAAAAATAAAAATACATGTGTCCACACAGCCTTTTGCACCGATTTAAACAAAAAATTTAAATGAAACGCAGCAAATTTTGAGTGTGAATTAAGGATAAATCAAACCAGAAGCTGCTGGATATCAAAGAACTTTTAAAGTGTAATGAAATTCAAATATGTCAGAATTGATTTGCTTTACCTTCCCCACAATACTTTTTAAAGGGGTAATTTATCAATACAGTTGGTTACCGAATAAGGATCCAAATGACCTTTTAAGCAAGAAATTCTCATAATTTCATGTTTAATCTTTTCAATCATAATTATTTATATGTATAAACATATACACTCTCTCTTATATAATACTGCCTTTGGCAGGTGAAACTGATTTATGTTTATCATTTTCTTTTCCAAAGAGGCAAGTACATGTACATTTACAGTTTGTTCTTCACATTCTCTACCCCTTTGGGAATATGCTCAAGAAAAAAATATTCAGCTTCTATGACTGAACGAACAGACGGTTTGCTTTTAAGGTATCAGCAGCTGTACTGAGAATTGTACCAGCAGGACAAGAGAGTTCATCTAACCATACTGTGGCAAGGAAATGGAGTAACTCTTCAGAGCATTTGCCTCCTAACGTAGGAAAGCCTGAATGGGAAGGAAGCCCTCAGTAACATTTTGGGTACGCATCAGAAGGCACAATAGTAAAGGAGTCTGCAATATGATGATAGCTTAATTACCAACAGTAAGTCAGTCTTGGCAGAAAACCAAGGGGAAATATAGGATGGAAAAGTACAGGGTTAAGAACATACAAGTTGTTGCAAGCCTAAAAGAATTGCACAGCATGTTATAGTATGTTCTTTTATTAACTGAAAAATCAGAAGAAACTTCTGACAAGTTTTTATTAATGTTTGCCTAGGTTTGATATGGCAGAATTTTCTCTTCCTTCATGATATAGAAATGCTATTAGAATTTTAAAAGGAACAACTTTCTTGAAGAAAATGTGCTAAACGTGACATTTTGAAAGGGGAACAAAGTTTAGTTTTATATTTATGGAAATTAATAAAATTGCAGCTGTGTTCTCAAAGGCTACAAAGGCCATGATTCTGAGAACACTCACACACAAGTAACTGCTAAATACTGAAGCCTTGATCCAGCAAACACTTAGGTATGTATTTAACTTTACTTTTGTGAGTAATCTATTGTATTAATTTTGATGGAATATATGGGCCAAAGAGCCAAAGGCATTCACACAATTCTGTCACTGTCCAACATTAAACAGCTTTAAACAAAGTTGGGGTTTGGTACATAGAGACCTCCGTCTGCTTAGTACCATGGCAAACACACTACTAAAATTCTTGTAACCTTTTATTAAAGATACAGAAAAGAATGAAAAACAGTTAAAGCATTTGAAATTTAAATTAAGTAAGATTTTCATTTTAACATCCCTTGTTCCTTTTCCCTTGTAGAGTGTCTTTAGAAAGAAAAAATCCCATCTGACAGTCTGTTAGATGGTATTAAATGTGGTAATAACTGTCCTTTTTGGGAAATAGCACGAAGTTAGCTGACTTGTTATTGCTGTTGTTGTTAAAGTCTGATCCCATTTCCGAGAAGACCAAACAAGACACTCACAAGAAGGGAGAGTAAATAACAGCAAAGGGAGAAAATGCAGCTTCTGTCTCTGGTGTTGACTCTCACTTACGACCTCGCTGCTGGACACCTCTGAGGGTTAGGACAAAGGCGGCACAATGACATCACGTTGAATCCCAGGAGACGGTGGCGTGGCAGCCATGATGGTGAAGCTTCTTCCCCTTTCAGTCAGCAACTGTTGCACTCACTTCCATCTATCCATATTTTCCCCCAAATTTCCCATCCCCTCATTATTTTGTTCACCAGTTAGGTCTAATTTTCCAACACACCAATTTTGGTCCCTTAATTTCCACTCCCATACTTCTTTAAATTACCAGACATGATCTTAACACAATCCTTGAATCATATCAGGAAGCCTTTTTGTTTGGACTAATTCAGTCTCTGTTGCCATTTTGCACCTTTTCCCATCAACATTTATTGTTTTCAGTTACTGTGACACTTTATAAGCCTCCTCACAGTTTTTACAGTTGAGCTTACAATCAGAGTAAATTTGCAGGGCTAATTACCACAAGAGATCCAACTGAAGTCTTTGTGTGTGTGTATTTATGTATTATTAGGCCTGCAGATTTGTCACAGCACTTTTTATCAAAAAAGCACAAAGCAGTCTTGGTAAATTTAGTAAAAATCACAAGTTTGGTGATGGCTCTGTGATTTTTGATGAAAAATGCCCTGACAAATGAGGGGGCACCAACCACCCACAGCTGCACCCTCCAACCTGGCACCCCTGCTCTAATCTGGGCCACAGAAGGAGAGGGCTAGCTGGAGACCAAGCTCATCTCGCACTCACCCTGGTCATGGGCAGCTCCTGTGCCACGAGGCTGGGCCTGGGGATTGAGAGCCAACCCACTCCACATAACCGTGGCCACAGGCAGGACACCTGTACCACCAGGGCTAGGCCCATGGGTGAAGAGTGATCCCATCCTGTACTCAACTTTATCACAAGCAGCATTGGCTCCTGTGTCCTGCAGGGCAGGGCCTGGCTGCCTGCTCTGGACATTGAGATCTAGCACATGGGGTCGCAGCGCTGCTCATATTTGGCCCTGCTGCCCCTCCATCATGAGGGAGAGAAAACAGGACAGCTGGGCCAAATTTGAGTGACCCACATCTGGGTGAACGTGGGGAAGGCTTGATCTCCAACACCCACCTCCCCAGGCCAGCAACCTACCTAGAACCTTCCTGCAGGAAGTCACAGACAAACAGAAAAAACATGGTATCCATGACTTTTTCCACATGGTGATAAAGCTGCAGCCCTATGTAGTATACACTAAATGTATATACTGAAGCCAGTGGGGGATACTCACCCTGAGGAAAATTATCTGTGTGTTTGTAGGATCAAGGCCTTAGTGAGAATCACAATATAAAAATTATGTCACTTGAGGTAGCCAATGTATTATAATCCACACAACACAAATTCAAGCTTCCTTTCCTCCTCCCATAAGAAATTACTCTAAAAGTCTGGCAAGACACCAACAGAAAGGAAAAAGGTGATGTTCCAAGCAAAATTTGTCACACATGCTGAAGTACTTGATATCAAATGATGACTGGAGACAGTCATGACTTGACGCAGCTTGTCTATATGCTATGAAGCCTGAAGCAGCCAGTTGCTCATTTTGGAAAATCTAACTACTAATTGTAACAAGATGGCTGATGTTAGTTTGGTGGGTCCTGAGCTTTTCTTGGCGGGGAGCTAAGATGCCACCCCTTGCCCCTGTTCTTGGGGCGTCGATGGCCCCGCTAGTGGCCCAGGAAGGTGGTAAAGGAGGGAAGCAGGGGAGGCGTCTGGGTTTGCTCCTCACTCTGAGCCACAGCCCCTCTCAACCCCTGCAGGTTCTTACCCTCTTCCCCCTTGGGTGGGGTACCTGCAGTCCTTAAATGCTGGGGAAGGGAGTCTCCCTCCCCTACTGGGCAGGGTCCCCCTTACTTCAGTTCTCTGATTTTCCATGTCTCACAGCACACCTCCAAGATCCAGTCTTCTCCCCTTCCTCCGTCTGCCTGAAGCAGGGGGTTTTATTAGGTTCCTAACAGGGCCTTAATTGACTGCAGGTGCTCCAATTAACCTGTAGCCACCTTCCCTAGTCTACAGGGAACCACACCTTAATTAGCCTTGAGCTTACATATTTCCCCTCTAGCACTCTCCCACTGCTCCCTGGCTCTCCTGTATCACATAATATTATATAGTTAAATGGAAAAAAAGTAATCTCTGTCTCCACAGATATGTGCCATAGATATAGAAATCCATTTATACACTATAAAACTCCCTTTGGACTTAAATATTAATAAATATCTGCTATCACAAATTTTTGTTTGAACTGAAATTTTCTGAGAAAATATTGCATTTGAAAACTTGTTAGTAACTATCCAACTTTCAGATCTTAAGACTAAATTTAAAATTTGAAACACTGTGACACACAGCCAGAAAAGGTTAAACATCTTGCAGGATAAATGACCCAAATTCAACCTTTAGGGACATACTGGTAGATAATGTTTGTGGTTTTGTGTGTTTACAAATATATTGTTAGAGGTTAAAAATATAATCAAATTGCTCCTGTCTATGCTGTATTCTGTTAATTCAGAGATCAAAACGAGATCTTAACATTTAAATGAAGTGAGCTGTAGCTCACGAAAGCTTATGCTCAAATAAATTTGTTAGTCTCTAAGGTGCCACAAGTACTCCTTTTCTTTTTGTAAATATAGTGATATCACTATATTGATCTCTCTTTGAAATGTATAGCAAATCACCTGAGAATGGTGGAAAACAGGCAATTGCCTTATGGTAATCCATGTAGCTAAATACTGGTGATGCTGAGGAAATGGGTCTACTTCAAAGTCTCGATGATTGCCTATTGTTCGCCTAAGGACTCTGAGCTGCCATAGAATCACAGAACTGGAAGGGACCTCCAGAGGTCATCTAGTCCAGTCCACTGCACTCAAGGCAGGACTAAGAATTATCTAGACCAGAGGTGGGCAAACTATGGCCCACAGGACCATCGTACCTGGCCCTTGAGCTCCCGGCTGGGGAGGCTAGCCCCTGCCGTCCCCTCTCCCCCACAACCACGCCCCCAAGCGGGCAGAGCGGCTTGTGCCTGCCCACCTCCCAGGCTTTCCAATAAACCAGTCCTGCTGCTCTGAGCAGGATGGTAAGGGGGCGGGGAGTGGGGTTAGATAAGGGGCAGGAGGTCCCGGGGGACAGTCATGGACAGGAAGCAGTTGGATGGGGTGGAGGTTCTGGGGGGCGGTGGGGGGGTGGTCAAGGGAGGGGGAGCAGGGGGCGGTTTGATAGCAATAGCCGTGGGAGTCCTGGGGGGCCTGTCAGAGGACAGGGAGTAGGGGAAAGTTGGATGGGGTGGAGATTTGGGGGGGGGTGTCAGGGGAGGGGGAACAGGGGAGGTTCGATAGGCATCGTAGTCCTGGGGGGGGCGGCCTCTCAGGGGGCGGGGGTGTGGATGGGGTCGGGGAAGTCAGGGGACAGGGAGCAGGGGGGGTTGGTTAGGAGGTGGGGGTCCTGGGGGGGGGGGTTAGGGGGGGGATCCCAGGGGAGGGGTAGTCAGGGGACAAGGAGCGGGGAGGGGGCAGATGGGGGGGGGAGGGAGCCAGGCTGTTTGGGTAGGTACAGCCTTCCCTACCTGGCCCTCCATACAGTTTTGCAACCCCGATGTGGCCCTCAGGCCAAAAAGTTTGCCCACCCCTGATCTAGACCATCATGAGAAGGCCTGGAACTGTATAAAAAACCCTTGGGTCCTGATCCTTTTTATCTCAGATCTGCTTGGTGTTTTATGCAGGAGAAGCTTAAGTCATAAGACTGAGATCTCCAGTGCCACCTGGATCACCCTGAATATGAACATGGGATTGAATCTATGGACTAATTCTAAGAACTCTTTGCGACTCCAAAGATTACCATGTCCACTATGAAACTGATCTCAGAACTGTATTCATGTCTGTATGTATACTGATCTTTTAACCAATACTCACTCTCTTTTCTTTTTAAATAAATTTTAGTTTAGTTAATAAGATTTAGCTGTGTGTATTTAGGTAAGAGCTGAACTATTCGTTAACTTGGGTGGTAATGTGTCTGATTCTTTGGGATTGGTAGAACTTTCTTATACGATGAATAAGATTTTCAGTAATCATCATATTTGACATGGGTGACCGTGTGGAAGCCCAAGGCTGGATTGCTATAAGGGAACTGTGTTTTGGCTTCTGTGCAACCAAGAAGGTATTGTAGCAGCTATTTGGTACTGGCTTAGTAAATCTAAGTATTAGAATATCCACCAGCTTTGGGGATTGTCTGCACCATTCGTTGTAGTTCGCCCTAATTGACTAACCTCAGTGTGGCTCCCCTGGGATCTCAGTCAAACACTAAATGTGAAAAAAAAACCAAAAACAAATACCTTTATATTTTCCATGCAAACATATTGCAAACGATTTCTTTGAATGTAAATCATATATATTTTGAGCTTTTGCTAAACACTAATGGAAAGAAATCACAGTAATGTCCTAGTAAGTGTGAGAGAGATTCTCTAAAACACTGAGCGAGGTTCAGAATACAAAAGTTCAGAAAATAGTGCAGGTAAGTAAACAATTTAAACAGTAATATTGTTTCCAACTTTCATCCATTTGTGATATTAATCTGTAAAATTTATATCTGAATTAAATTTTCTATAAAGAATCTGGTTTTGCCAGAGGCAAAATTTCTAATAATTAAGTCAACATGTAAGATAATTTTGCTGAAATTTAAACTACAAAAGACAAAAGGTACCTATGAAATGTTGTTCCAGGCAATAGATCTGCTCTAGATCTGAGAGGCAAGCAGACAGAGAGAGAGATGCATTTAGGATGAGAAACGACACTTCTTCCATCACCCATTGATATAGGCCTTTACAGAGTTGACTTTTAGCAATACAAAAATCAGTGGTATAAGTATCTCTTTGACCTTCTTTGCATGAAACCCACTTTAGAAGCAAGACAAAGATTATAAATGAGCTCTCTATATAGTTTTTGAACTTCATTGGCAAAGCACTTTGCTGACATATCCACTGTTACAAACTATGCAACAACACCTACTGTGGAAGGTCTACTCATAGACCCTAACATAGTGGTTTAGTCAGGGTTAACAATATACCAAGAAGCGGTATATATATAACATCAGAAATTATTATTGGAACTCAGTCTTGCTTTTCTCCCACACAATTTTTGAAGCTATTTATGTTTCTGCTCTGCAGAACAGGTTATGAGCAATACCATTTTGATAAGAAAAATATTACTTCCCGATACTGAGACAAACTCTGCAGTTTGTCAATTTAGCATTAGGGCTGCCACCCTCTACCAGTTCTCACACATAGATGTGCTTAATTTAAAATCCAAAGAAAAATATGAGTTAAAAGATTGAGTCCATTAACTAACATATTTAAGTCTCTCCTATGGCAAAGGTTACTGCAGATTTCAATAAAAGCTTGAAGTTCAAGGTTATACTTTTCTCTTTAAGCTAAGCACTAAAAGTCAAAATAATTTTCTAAGTAACACTGGCTTTTTCAGCTTCTATCACTGCCACACTGTACGAATACCTTGAATACTGATGAAGCTTACTCTCTCATACTTATATCTAGTAACCAAATATTTGGTGGGTACACCCCCCTGGTCATGCACTATCTAACGAGAAAGTAAGGAATAATAAATCTGTAATAAAACATTCCGCAATAAAATAATTAACAGTAGGTCTATACAATATAATCTTTGCAGGGTGTGCTGTTACAAAACCCCATTAACAAAGCCTACATACCAAGACATATTTCCGGTACATCAGCTGTGATCCTTAAAAAAGCCAAAACAATATTAATCAAACAGCTCAGAAAAATATTGTAAGATTTACTTGCAAAATCCTCCAATTACCTTTTGGATCGTCTCAGCATGCTGGTGGCAGGCAGAGAGAAATTGGACAGCACTGTCCAGAAGGAGTCAGACATGATCTTTAAAAGCTTTCATTGCTGGGAAAATACAGCACAATCAAGCCACTAGCAATAAATAAGAAACCAAATAAATACCAGTGACAGAGCCGATGCAAATTCCCTATAGACCTTGCAAGCTGTTCCATTAACGCAAGGCAGGCAGGCAGGCATATTGCTGCTGGTGTCAGTGACTGTTTTCTATTGATTCCATCCATGCCCGCCTCTCTCTCTTTACTAAAGGTGGCAGTAAAAAAAATGAGATGTTTATTCCCTTCCTAATAAAACACCACTTTAAATCTGGAGTCTGTTTTATACATAAAACAAATTCTTTGTGCCCAGATCTCCTCATATTCATCCAATTACAGTCAAAGAATTGCAAGCAAAACCATAATTGGGGCTGTATTCTTGTTCTTCAATAACAAGATACAGTGTGTTTAAGCTGTCTATGTGCAGAGTGCAGTTTCTTGCCTAACCTGTTTTTAACTTATATGCTTTTAATCTCAAAGTCATAAATGAGGCACAGGGTGGTGGTGGTTGTTTCTAAAAATCACATTTCTGTCTTTAATTTAAAGATTAAAAGTGGATTTAAACACCAGCAAAATATAAACTTATCAAGTTCAAATTCAAGAAGTACAGTTCATAATTTTTATTTGGTTGCAATAGGAAGTGAATGATATGTAAACAGACCAGTTTCATTTCATATCTTGTTTTCATGCGGAGATGTGTATTTTTTTCTTTGAAGATACTAGTAAGTCATTAATAAATAAAAACTCCTGGATCATATCACCTGGTGCCTAACATTGCTTGATTGGCTAAATTTTGACTGTACAAAATTGTTAATGAATACAGCACTTTAGCAGTTTCTTAGCCCACTCTGTCAAATCAGCCACCAGTTCATTTTCTCCCAAAAAACCACAAGCTTATCTTGTTTTTGTATTTTCCAGGGGTTAAAAAACCCTGATCTTTGATACTGTAATTTTTTTAAAATTCTGCTATGTGATCTGTATTCATTTTAGGAGTTTCTGTTGAAGATTTGTCATCACATCTTGAAGCTAATGACGTCTGATATACTCCAGTTGTTTCCGAGTGACTCTTCACATGCATAAAAAAAATGACAACACCTGGCATTTCCCATTCCTTTAATCCACCCCACATGCTTTAAAAAGGGTACTTAAGTATCTGGGAGGAAAAGAATCCCAGAACATAACAATATACCTCTCTTTTGTTTTGCATGCAATCATGTGGAAAAATTGCAGGATTATCCATATGTTCCATAAAATACATTTTTAAAATGTATATATTTGCCAAGTATCTTAAGAACATAAGAACAACCACATTGGGTCAGACCAAAGGTCCATCTTGCCCAGTATCCTGTCTGCCGACAGTGGCCAGTGCCAGGTGCCCCATAGGGAATGAACAGACCAGGGAATCATCAAGTGATCCAGCCCCTGTCGCCCATGCCCAGCTTCTGGCAAACAGAGGCTAGGGACACCATCCCTGCGCAGCAGAAATGATTCAGTGATGATTCCGCCTGATTCAGTAGAAATACATTAGACACCCATGCTCCAAAAAGGACTGTGTGATTCTGCAGCCAAATTTGTGTTTAACAATCATCCCTTTAGGGCTTTTACACTTTTGTATCACCAAAATAAGCTTCAAAGAACTTTGAGTTTGCTATCACAAAGGGAAGTTAGAACATAACCTATATTTTACTCAACTCGTGTGAATATGTGCTCTTGAACATACTAATTCTCACATTCTCATTAAGAACATACTGATCAACTTCAAATATCAATCCACATGCATAAATCATAGAATCATAGAAATGTAGGGATAGAAAGCACCTCAAAAAGGCATCGAGTCCAGCCGCCTACACTGTGGCAGGACCACATAAGCCTATACCATCCCTGATAGACGTTTGTACAACCTGTTTTTGTAAACTTCCAATTATGGGGCTTTCACAATCTCCTGTGGAAGCCTGCTCCAGAGCTTAACTACCCTTATAGTTAAAAAGTTTTTCCTACTATGCACTTTAAATCTCCCTTGTTGCAGATGAAGCCCATTACTTCTTGTCCTATCTTCAGTGGCATGGAGAACTGATTATAGTCCTTTTTGTAACAGCCCTTAACATACCTAAAGACTTATCAGGTCCCCTTTTAATCTTTTCTCAAGACTAAACATGACCAGTTTTTTAAACTTTCCTCACAGGTCAGATTTTCTAACCCTTAGATCATTTTTGTTGCTCTCCTCTGGACTCTCTCCAATTTGTCTATATCTTTCCTAAAGTATGACACCCAGAACTGGACACAGTGTTCCAGCTGAGGGCTCACCAGTGCCAAGTAGACTTATACGACACTTCTGTAAATACACCCCAGAATCATATTAGTCTTTTTGCACAGCTGCATCACATTGTTGAGTTATACCAGTCAACTTCAAATACCAGTCCATGTGTATAAATAGTTTTACAAAAATTGATAATGTTATATATCTTTTCTATTAGTTTACACTAACAGCACCATTCTCAAGGAAGAGCATATATAAGTCTTTTGCTTACTGTGAACTGATTTAAATTCATTATCTCTTTTCTTTTAAGGTAACAGTATTGATACACTACAACAAAAAACAATGCCTTGAGTGTCCATAGCTAGGAAGCTAAGCTACTGAAGGTGTAAAACTAATACCCATAGCTAACAGAATGTTAGGAACCATTACAAAAGGGATAAGACAGGCAGAAAATTTCACGATGACACCATATAAATCCATGGTAAGCCCACACCTGGAATACTGCATGCAGTTCTGGTCGTCCCATATCAAAAAAGATATATTAGAATTGAAAAAGGTACAGAGAATGGCAACAAAAATTATTAGGGGTATGGAACACCTTCCATATGCAGAGAGATTAAAAAGACAGGGACTGTTCAACTTGGAAAAGAGACCGTTAAGGGGGGATATGATAGAGATCTATAAAATGGTGTGGAAAAAGTGAATAAGGAAGTGTTAATTACCCCTTCACATAACACAAGCACCAGGAACAGATTTAAAACAAACTAAGAAAGTACTTCTTCACATAATGTACATGCAGCCTGTGGAATTCATTGTCAGGGGATGTTGTGAAGGCCAGAATTATAACTGAGTTCAAAAAAGAATTAGATAATTTCATCAAGGATGGGTCCATCAATGCCTATTAGCCAAGATGGTCAGGAACGCAACCTCATATTCTGAGTTTCCGTAAGCCTCCAACTGCCAGATGTTGGGACTGGACAACAGGGGATGGACCACTAGACGACTGTCCTGTTCTGTTCATTCCCTCAAACATCTGGCACTGGACACTGTTAGAAGATAGGATACTGAGCTAGGTGGACCATTGGTCTGACCCAGTGTGGTCACTCTTACACACTGAATAGCTTTGAAACGGTTGTGGGAAGGATCCATCAGTGAAGATATATATCAGCAGTACCTAACCGTAAAGTCTTTGCTTTGTTTGTTGAAACTGTGTGTCACCAAGAGGGGTCATTGTCGAATACATTAGCTTCAACAGTTGTAAATATTGTACACTTGTCAAAGAACAGAACTTCTTAAACAATTTACTATTACTGCATTTGAAAAGTCCCCGTTGCACATGTCAATGTCAAAATCTAATCTAAAGTATCAGCTTTTATTAAACACATACCATTATGGTACTGAACATAAGCACTAAACAGAATAAACGAAATTGTAAGCCTGTCTTGGGATAGCCTGTACAATCTGCTTATGGTTTTAATTTTGTGATGCAATGTTTTTATGGAGATGATGGAGGGAACAAAAGAAACCTTAGGCACTTGATAAAAAATTTTAAATGGTGATATTTTAAAATCTTTTTAAAGTAAAAAAATATATATATATTATTCAAATTTTCAAGAATGCGCTTCTGTTGTAACTCACATTTAACCTTAATTTTTTTCTGCACTACAAATGGAGATTAAAATGATTTTAATTATGGAACAGCTACTGTCTACATCAGAAACTGAAAATATCTGCACAACTGGGACTGACAACCTTATCCTACAGCTCTAACATCACAGACCTCTACCTGTCAGCTACAGAACCAGACAATACAGAACAGCAGGTTCATAAAATTACAAAGGGTTAGATTCTGTGTGGTCTTCACTGCATTGTTAGCTCCACCAAACATCCACACACAAGTCTCTAGCTCAAGTTAAGTGGTGTTTTAAGCTACAGCTAGCTAGTGCTGCTGATGCTCATACTAATAATGCAATTGGGCTGCAGCAGCTCCTAATCATCAGCTGCTAACCCAACCACTCTGTGCAGGTAATCAAATAATTCTGTATGACTTATTTCAGTGCTGTCAGTGGAGTAACTACAGTATACTAACTCAAGTTATTGCAGTAAAGACAAGTTCGAAGAGGAATAGCAAAAAATTTGCAGCCCGGGGCAGAGAGTTACACTTTGGGCATTCCTGAGTTGCTCTGGTTTGCTCCAGGGGCTGCAGCTGTACCCAGTCTAACTTGGACCGCCATTACAGCAGCCTTTCTAGGCTGCTCTGAATCGCTGCATGCTGTGGCCCCACACCTACTCCCACCACCCCCAAGCAAACAATACCAGGGCTTGTGAAGGAATCCGAGTTTGCTTCCTCAGTTCTTGTGCTGGGGGAAATTCTTCCCTGGACAGATCTGGCACTTTTAAGACCGCAGTGCTGCTGCAGCCCTTTTACTGGGTACCGAAGGGCCAGAGTCTGGATAGGAATTTCACACTCGGGGCCTGATCTTAATCACACCAAAGTCAATGGCAAAAAACTCCCTTTGACGATCAATAAAAGTATGATTGGGTCAATAACCCATATCGAAACCAATCTTTCTCTGTTTTTTCTATAAAAGCCACCTCCAATATTCCCTATGGGACCAGGACTGGGCCCCAAATTGGTCACAACAAAAATCATCAGTCACTCTGCTTAAGTTAAAACTATTGTCTTCAAATAAAGACAGAACTTGAGTTTTAAAGGAGATTTAACTCCTTGGAAAGTTTGACGTGGTAGCAACAATCCATCTTTGATCCAGAGGAATATAAAGATTAGCCAAAAGTCAAAATTTGAAATGACAGTAATTATTTTAATGAACTGTATTTCAAAAATAATTTTAACAATTTTCTTCAAACTTTACAGAAATATTCTTGTTCTGAATAAGAAAGTAAATATGGCAGTTTTCAAGCCAAAATAATATTCCAAAGTCATAAGGTGGTAAACAATGGCTTTATAAAGGAAGCTAGTTGCAATCTTAGTAATAAAGAACCCATCTCTTCCTAATGACTTAAGCACCATGGTAACAACGTTGCATTAAAGGTTACATGAAAAAAGGAGATTTTTTGATTACATCACATATGCATACCAAGAATGCACAAAAAGGCTTGGAACTGTTTCTTACTTTCATTTCTACTGTAAACTCACTTAATTTCCTAAGAACAACAACACTCCAGGCAATGAATTTCTTGGAGATTGTGTATTTCCTAAATGGCTAAAATCCCTTGGTTTTGGTCTTCCTGTCTTATAATACCACCCAATGGAATATAAACGGGGAACAAAGGTATGTCTACACTACGAAATTAGGTCGAATTTATAGAAGTCGGTTTTTCAGAAATCGTTTTTAAATAGTCGATTGTGTGTGTCCCCACACAAAATGCTCTAAGTGCATTAAATGCATTAACTCGGCGGAGTGCTTCCACCGTACCGAGACTTCCGGAGTGCTGCACTGTGGGTAGCTATCCCACAGTTCCCACAGTCTCCACTGCCCATTGGAATTCTGGGTTGAGATCCCAATGCCTGATAGGGCAAAAAACATTGTCGCGCGTGGTTCTGGGTACATGTCGTCAGGCCCTCCTTCCCTCCCTCCCTCTGTGAAAACAACGGCAGACAATCGTTTTGCGCCTTTTTTCCTGAGTTACCTGTGCAGACGCCATACCACAGCAAGCATGGAGCCCACTCATCTCACTGTCACCGTATGTCTCCTGGGTGCTGGCAGACGCAGTACTGCATTGCTACACAGCAGCAGCAACCCATTGCCTTGTGGCAGCAGATGGTACAATAGGACTGGTAGCCGTCATCGTCATGTCTGAGGTGCTCCTGGCCGCGTCGGTCAGGAGCGCCTGGGCAGACATGGGCGCAGGGACTGCATTAGGAGTGACTCGACCAAGTCACTCTCTTTAGTCCTGCAGGCAGTCCTATTCTACCATCTTTTGCCAGGCAGGCAGGAAATGAGGATGGCTAGCAGTCCTATTGTACCATCTTCTGCTGAGCAGCCAAGAGATGTGGATGGCTTGCAGCCCTTCTGCACCGTCTGCTGCCACCCAAAGATGTAAAAGACAGATGGAGTGGATCAAAACAAGAAATAGACCAGATTTGTTTTGTATTCATTTGATCCCCCTTCCCTCTGTGAAGTCCTGCCTGAAATACAAGAGGGAGGAATAGCTTAGTGGGTTGAGCATTGGCCTGCTAAACCCCAGGGTTTTGAGTTCAATCCTTGAGGGGGCCATTCTGTGTGACAGTTGTTCTTGTTTCTCCTTGATGTAAAGCCACCCCCTTTGTTGATTTTAATTCCCTGTAAGCCATGTCGTCAGTCGCCCCTCCCTCCATCAGGGCAACGGCAGACAATCGTTCCGCGCCTTTTTTCTGTGCAGACGCCATACCACGGCAAGCATGGAGCCCGCTCAGATCACTTTGGCAATTAGGAGCACATTAAACACCACGCGCATTATCCAGCAGTATATGCAGCACCAGAACCTGGCAAAGCGATACCGGGCGAGTAGGCAACATCAGCGCGGTGACGAGTGATGAGGACATGGACACAGACTTCTCTCAAAGCACGGGCCCTGGCAATGCGGGCATCATGGTGTTAATGGGGCAGGTTCATGTGGTAGAACGCCAATTCTGGGCTCGGGAAACAAGCACAGACTGGTGGGACCGCATAGTGTTGCGGGTCTGGGACGATTCCCAGTGGCTGCGAAACTTTGGCACGCGTAAGGGCACTTTCATGGAACTCTGTGACTTGCTTTCCCCTGCCCTGAAGCGCATGAATACCAAGATGAGAGCAGCCCTCACAGTTGAGAAGCGAGTGGCAATAGCCCTGTGGAAGCTTGCAACGCCAGACAGCTACCGGTCAGTCGGGAATCACTTTGGAGTGGGCAAATCTACTGTGGGGGCTGCTGTGATGCAAGTAGCCAACGCAATCAAAGATCTGCTGATATCAAGGGTAGTGACCCTGGGAAATGTGCAGGTCATAGTGGATGACTTTGCTGCAATGGGATTCCCTAACTATGGTGGGGCCACAGACGGAACCCATATCCCTATCTTGGCACCGGAGCACCACACCGGCAAGTACATAAACCGCAAAGGGTACTTCTCAATAGTGCTGCAAGCACTGGTGGATCACAAGGGACGTTTCACCAACATCAACGTGGGATGGCTGGGAAAGGTACATGACGCTCGCATCTTCAGGAACTCTGGTCTGTTTCAAAAGCTGCAGGATGGGACTTTATTCCCAGACCAGAAAATAACCGTTGGGGATGTTGAAATGCCTATAGTTATCCTTGGGGACCCAGCCTACCCCTTAATGCCATGGCTCATGGAGCCGTACACAGGCAACCTGAACAGTAGTCAGGAGCTGTTCAACTACAGGCTGAGCAAGTGCAGAATGGTGGTAGAATGTGCATTTGGACGTTTAAAAGCACGCTGGCGCAGTTTACTGACTTGGTTAGACCTCAGCGAAACCAATATTCCCACTGTTATTACTGCTTGCTGTGCGCTCCACAATATCTGAAAGAGTAAGGGGGAGACGTTTATGGCGGGGTGAGAGGTTGAGGCAAATCGCCTGGCAGCTGGTTACGCGCAACCTGACACCAGGGCGGTTAGAAGAGCACAGGAGGGCGCGGTGCGCATCAGAGAAGTTTTGAAGATCAGTTTCATGACTGGACAGGCTACGGTGTGAAAGTTCTGTTTGTTTCTCCTTGATGAAACCCCCCGCCCCTTGGTTCACTCTACTTCCCTGTAAGCTAAGCACCCTCCCCTCCTCCCTTCGATCACCACTTGCAGAGGCAATAAAGTCATTGTTGCTTCACATTCATGCATTCTTTATTCATTCATCACACAAATAGGGGGATAACTGCCAAGGTAGCCTGGAAGGGGTGGTGGAGGAGGGAAGGACAAGGACACATAGCACTTCAAAAGTTTAAAACTTTAAAACTTATTGAATGCCAGCCTTTTCTTGCTTGGGCAATCCTCTGGGGTGGAGTTGCTGGGTGTCCTGAGGCCCCCCCCACTGCGTTCTTGGGCATCTGGGTGAGGAGGCTATGGAACTTGGGGAGGAGGGCGGTTGGTTACACAGGGGCTGCAGCGGCAGTCTGTGCTCCTGCTGCCTTTCCTGCAGCTCAACCATACGCTGGAGCGCATTAGTTTGATCCTCCAGCAGCCTCAGCATTGAATCCTGCCTCCTCTCATCACGCTGCCGCCACATTTGAGCTTCAGCCCTCTCTTCAGCCCGCCACCTCGCCTCACGGTCATTTTGTGCTTTCCTGCACTCTGACATTGTCTGCCTCCACGCATTCGTCTGTGCTATGTCAGTGTGGGAGGACACAATGAGCTCAGAGAACATTTCATCACGAGTGTGTTTTTTTCGCCTTCTAATCTTCGCTAGCCTCTGGGAAGGAGAAGATCCTGTAATCCTTGAAACAAATGCAGCTGGTGGAGAGAAAAAAAGGGACAGTGGTATTTAAAAAGACATTTTCTACAGCAATGGGTACACTCTTTCATGGTAAACCTTGCTGTTAACATTACATACACAGCACATGTGCTTTCGTTACAAGGTCGCATTTTGCCTCCCCCCCTCCTCCACGTGGGTAGCCCCTCACCCCTCCCCGTGGCTAACAGCGGGGAACATTTCTGTTCAGCCACAGGCGAACAGCCCAGAAGGAACGGGCACCTCTGAGTGTCCCCTTAAGAAAAGCACCCTATTTCAACCAGGTGACCATGAATGATATCACTCTCCTGAGGATAACACAGAGATAAAGAACGGATGTTGTTTGAATGCCAGCAAACATACACTGCAATGCTTTGTTCTACAATGATTCCCGAGTACGTGTTACTGGCCCAGTGTGGTCAAGTGTCCTACCATGGTGGACGGAGTAAGGCTGCCCTCCCCACAAACCTTTTGCAAAGGCTTTGGGAGTACATCCAGGAGAGCCTCAAATGCCAGGGCAAATTAATCATTAAAAAAGCTTGCTTTTAAACCATGTATAGTATTTTAAAAGGTACACTCACCAGAGGTCACTTCTCCACCTGGCGGGTCCAGGAGGCAGCCTTGGGTGGGTTCGGGGGGGACTGCCTCCAGGTCCAGGGTGAGAAACAGTTCCTGGCTGTCGAGAAAACCGGTTTCTCCACTTGCTTGCTGTGAGCTATCTACATCATCATCATCTTCCTCGTCCCCAAAACCTGCTTCCACGTTGCCTCCATCTCCACTGAAGGAGTCAAACAACACAGCTGGGGTAGTGGTGGCTGAACCCCCTAAAATGGCATGCAGCTCATCATAGAAGCGGCATGTCTGGGGCTCTGACCCAGAGCGGCCGTTTGCCTCTCTGGTTTTCTGGTAGGCCTGCCTCAGCTCCTTAAGTTTCATTGCTTCGGGTCCCTGTTATGCCCTCTGTCCTTCATGCCCTGGGAGATTTTGAAAAATGTTTTGGCATTTCGAAAACTGGAACGGAGGTCTGATAGCACGGATTCCTCTCCCCATACAGCAATCAGATCCCATACCTCCCGTTCGGTCCATGCTGGAGCTCTTTTGCGATTCTGGGACTCCATCATGGTCACCTCTGCTGATGAGCTCTGCATGGTAACCTCTGCTGATGAGCTCTGGCCAGCGTGGCAAGCTGCAGGTGACCATGCAAACAGGAAATTGAAATTCAAAAGTTTGCAGGCCTTTTCCTGTCTACCTGGCCAGTGCATCTGAGTTGAGAGTCCTGTCCAGAGCGGTCACAATAGAGCACTCTGGGATAGCTCCCGGAGGCCAATACCGTCTAATTGCATCCACAGTACCCCAAATTCGACCCGGCAAGGCCGATTTCAGCGCTAATCCCCTTGTCGGGGGTGGAGTAAGGAAATCGATTTTAAGAGCCCTTTAAGTCGAAAAAAGGGCTTCGTCGTGTGGACAGGTGCAGGGTTAAATTGATTTAACGCTGCTAAATTCGACCTCAACTCCTCATGTAGACCAGGGCCAAGAAAAGTACAGCCCATGGAGAGTCTGATTATTTAAATTAACTGCAACGGACAATAGATCAAAACTGTTTGAAGGAGCCCACCCAAAAAAAAATATTTTCTATTGTGTACACATGGAACCTCAATTTTACTTCAAAATCATGCCTTGCATTTAACAATAACCATATATGAGCCTTTAGATATTCAAAACTAAACCTCAATTCATTATATTCTGAGAGTTACCTCCTGCTATGTATATATATTGTTCTGTCACTTCATCATGACATTTAAAAAATAAGGATGGTGTGAACACCGAGATTGCCTAAGGCACACATTAAATTACACAGTAACAAATTACTTAAGTTTTATTTTGCAATTCATAAAATTAAATTAATTACCATGACTGCTGTGATTTCACAAGATACATATTACCACAGAGTTATTATCCACATCTTGTGAACTTGTGCCTTTTGATCTATAATGGTGCAGCGGCGCCACTGTAAAGAAGGTTGGGTCATGACACAGAACATTTAGAAAAAGGCAGCCAGGTCAATTTTATTATCGTGTTTTGTTAAAATAAAAATGAACAGATTAAATGAAAGGAAATTATCCTGGCAATTGTATTTAGTAAGGGAAGGGAAGTGCTGTGTGCGTGCAAAATCTGACCATTATTTGTTACCACTTTGCTCCGGCAATATGAAACCAGCAAGCACGTTACTTTTGTTTAATAATTAAAGCTTTTATGAATCCATGCCCTAACATGTCTATAGACTTTGTCCATGAAAATGGGTATTGGCTTCATGATTTATTTGGCTTTCAAAGAACTGTACTAGAATTACAAAAATAGTGCTCTGTCTACATGCAGGAAGTTTCAAGAGGTTCATTCCCCTTCTTCCCACAAAAGAATATTTTTCTCTACGTGGATGCAGCACATTAAAGGTAAAGACAGGTTTCAGAGTAGCAGCTGTGTTAGTCTGTATCTGCAAAAAGAAAAGGCGTACTTGTGGCACCTTAAATTTGTTAGTCTCTAACGTGCCACAAGTACTCCTTTTCTTTTATTAAAGGTAATCTAATTATGATTCGCAAAGCTGCTGTCTCTACTGAGCCACCCACTAGATTATCATCCATTATATTTCCTATATAAATGCATTTCCATAGAAAAATAACCTACTAAGGGCCTTATCCAATTATTGCATTGTAGATCTTTTCGTTTGTTAATTAGTTTCATTTTTACAAACTATTTAACCAAGTTCAAGCCCATTCCTTGCAAACTCCTAGTTAAAAATACATTTCCCTTGATGCTGTTGCACAAGTAATATGAAATGGAAAAGCCTTCTACACTCAGCCACTTGCTTTCTCTCTATAAGCAAATAAAATTAGCTGCAGGATTACAAAAGCCACCAAAGTCATCAGTTTTAGGGCTATGTTAACCAGAATCTCAAAAAAAGTTTATTCTTAAGAGAGAAAGACCCTTTTCTTGTTGATTTGTATAGTGCAGTAAGCGAATCAAAGACCAAACAGAAATGGCTTAGTGGCTGAGCAAAGAAAATGGCTCAACAAACAAATAAAATTTGTCAGCAGATAACATCATTTAATAAAAGAACACATGTATAATTTATACTGGAATTTTTAAGGTCTAGCCTAATGAAGTCAAGAGACCTCAACTGTATATCACTAGCAAAGTAATAGTAATAAATATCTGTGTGATGCATTTTCAGAACATTCTGTATGGGTTGACAAAGCTTATTCTCTTATGATGTTATAAAAGTGAACATCTCGAAGTCTTTTATTACCAAGATGAACTGGATGAGATTATAGTATTAATACGAGAGGGATTTAATTTAGTTTTTCAATATGGGGGAGGAGTCAGATCTTCTCCTATTCCCTCAAAAAGTGGAGCCTATAAAAAAAAATTGAGGGATTTCAACAAGATTTGTTTTGGGGCAAGGTGAGGCATTATTTGACAATGAGCTAAGCACATTCCACACATTCAAGAACAGACAGTCCCTTCTCTACAGACATACTGACAAAACAAAGACTGACACAAAGCCTGGAAATAAATAAATCTGTCAGGCTCATTTTCTCTGGATTTTACTATCACATTCTTTCTTCACATTCTAAGGTGCCACAAGTACTCCTATTCTTTCTTCACATTCTTTCTTTTGGTGGAACTCACACCAATTCTTCACATCTCTGATCAGTCCAGTACTAAGGCACAGTACAAATTTTTACCAAAATTTCAATTTCCTGCACTGTATCAAAGGCATGTCAGAGTTACAGGTGTTTGACATTAAGCTAAAAATTGATGGCCTGTTTCTCAGAAGTGACAAAGACACAATTCCCACTAATGTCAATCGAAAACTGCAGGTGCTCAGAACTTCTGAAATTCAGGTCATGAGATTCCAGCTATGCACTTATAATGTGTGTAACTAGCATCTTTTTAACTAAATTAGTTTAGAGGACAGTGAAAAAGAGGGAATGACAGCATTGGCTACAATAAGCGTAGTGTAGTGAGGCACTATAAACTTCGCACACATGTCTGTATTAAGACCACCAGCTGTTTTCACATGTGGATACCTTATATTGTCCCTCTTATGTGAAAGCCATTAACTGAAACTCCACCATATAGTCATCATGATTAACATGTTATAAATTATAATACCACTGAGAACCAAAAGAACCAAGAGTCTGTACTAACACAAAGGCATTGCCAAAAAATAGAAAAGTGCCCAAAGTTCTACAAATATTTTTTAATCTATAGTGGAAAACACTGCTGCATCGCATTTCTACTTGCAAAAGTTTTATCTTTCTATTAGTATACTAAAATTCTGGAAGACAGAATGCTTTTCTTCACAAGGAATACTGATAAGTTATCTGAGAGCTTTAATATAGTGCAAGTCTACCATGATTTCAAACTCTCAAAACTGCTGACAGAACATCAGTGCCACAGAAAGATCCTGCTTTCCTCTTTAGAAGACTTAATTGAAGTGACACCCTCTCCCAGCTCTGTTCTTTTCAAGTAAGTATGATTCAAATGCCGATAATCATTTTTAGTGAAACTTGACCTAAATATATGATGCAACAAGTGTCAAATGTAAAATATCTTAAAAAATAGAATATCGCATGTCAACTCAGAATGACTACCATCATTTCATTCCTATCCAAAATCTTCAAATTCCAGACGTGAACATTTGTCCTGATGCCACTGAATACTCTTTTAGAAAATATAAGCCATATGTGGCTATAGCTTGATTTACATACTGTTCTCCAGAACATCAATCTCCTCTCAATTTACAATGATCATGATTTAGAGAAAAGTAAACATAAACTGGGCCCAGAGACTCACCTGTTATCACTATTTCCCTTCTTGTTATTTATTATATTTCACACTGTTTTAAAAACTTGGGAGAGAATGTATAACAAATTCACTTGGGAAAAAAACACAAAAGGGAACCTCCAGGATCCTTCTCACGACCCCAACCTACTAGTACAGAAGAGGAGCCTCAGCTGCTTGTGCAAGGAATTACTATACAAATAAGCTGAGGACCAGGCCAGGGGACTGGTAAATCCTCAGCGGGAGGTTTTTGTATGTTCTGATGAAGTTTAACACTTATATAGCACTTTGCAAACATTACCTAATTAATTCTCACAACACCATAGTGAAGCAGGTTTGGCAAAGCAAATATTATTAAGGCTACCATTAGGTCATAGAGGTCACGGAATCCATGACTTCCACTGACCTCCGTGACATTTTCTGCCCCAGGGCTGGAGTTCCAAGCCATCCCTGCCCCCACAGCTCCCAGCCCCAGCATTGTCAGAGGGACCCCACAGCTGCCCAGCCGCCCCGGGGGGCTGGCGGATGCTGCAGTTTCCCAGACGCTGCTGCTGAGCAACTGCGGGGAGTTCCTGCTGCCCGCCACAGCTGAGCAGCTGCAGGATCTGCCAGAAGGAGGCCGGGGGACCCTGCTGCTGCCCAGCCACAGCGGGCGGCCGGGGAACCCTGCAGCTGCCCAGCCCCGGCGGGCAGCCAGGGAACCCTGCAGCTGCCTAGCCACGAGAGCAGCAGGTACCAAGACTGCTTTCTTTTCTTCTGCACTTCACAATGGAGGTTGCACCCATTTTTTTTCCTGATGTAGACCTCACAATAGTTATCTGTATCTGTGTCATGCCAAGATGGGATTGTAACAACAGATTCTATGCTTGAGGAAATGCCTGAAAATCTTGGAAATCAGTAAGTGCAGAATGTGGCTGCCCATTTGCTTAGTGACATATTTCACAGAAAATGTATCAACCCTGACTCCAGAAATGAGCACCAGCTTCCAATTTGTTTCTAGGTATAATCCAAGTTCTTGTTTTTAATCCATTAAATCCTCTGTGATTTGGATCCAACGTATCTTAGATGACACTTCTTTCTGCCTCTTAACAGCAGGTTAAGGAATGCTCAAGTTCACGTCATTAGATATGTTTTTCTGAAGGCCAGGGGCCGAGAATTCTCAGTCAAGGCCCTTCAACTCTGGAAATTACTCCCTCACCTAGTTAAGGGTGGGGGGGTGGGAAATCAATGCTTGTTAAAAAGAACAGATTTTAAAATTTATATTCAATACATTTTTTTAAATATAAACCTATTTAAAATTAAATTTGAAATTACAACCACCTATGTTAAAGCCTAGACTTAGTATAAATCTATTAAAATTAGGGCTGTCAAGCGACTAAAAAATAATCGCAATTAATCGTGATTAATCGCGCTGTTAAACAATAATAGAATACCATTTATTTAAATATTTTTGGAAGTTTTCTGCATTTTCAAATATATTTATTTCAACTGCAGCACAGAATACAAAGTGTACAGTGCTCACTATTTTTTATTACAAGTATTTGCACTGTAAAAAAAATAGTATTTTTCAATTCACCTAATACTGTAGTGCAATTTACAAATGTAGAATTATGTACAAAAAAACCTGCATTCAAAAATAAAACAATGTAAAACTTGAAGGCCTACAAGTCCACTCAGTCCTACTTCTTGTTCAGCCATTCGCTCAAAGAAGTTTTTTTTTGTTTTTTTTTTTTAAACATTTGCAGGAAATAATGCTGCCTGCTTCTTGTTTACAATGTCACCTGAAAGTGACAACAGGCGTTCGCATGGCATTGTTGTCGCCAGCATTGCAAGATATTTACGTGCCAGATGCACTAAAGATTAATAAGTCCCTTCATGCTTCAACCACCATTCCAGAGGACATGCATCCATGCTGATGATGGGTTCTGCTTAATAAAGATTCAAAGCAGTGTGGACCAATGCACGAACATTTTCATCATCTGAGTCAGATGCCACCAGCAGAAGGTTCATTTTCTTTTTGGTGCTTCGGGTTCTGTAGATTCTGCATCAGAGTGTTGCTCTTTTAAGACTTCTGAAAGCATACTCCAAACCTCGTCCCTCCCAGATTTTGGAAGGCACTTCAGATTCTTAAATCTTGGGTTGAGTGCTGTAGCTATCTTTAGAAATCTCACATTGGTACCTTGTTTGTGTTTTGTCAAATCTGCAGTGAAAGTGTTCTTAAATTAAACAACATATGCTGGGTCGTCATCGGAGACTACCATAACAAAATATATGGTAGAATGCGGGTAAAACCATGGTGCAGGAGACATACAATTCTCCCCCAAGTAATTCAGTCACAAATTTAATTAATGCAATTTTTTTTTTTAAACAAGCATCATCAGGATGGAAGCATGTCCTCTGGAATGGTGGTCGAAGCATGAAAGGACATATGAATCTTTAGTGCATCTGGCACATGAATATCTTGCAACGCCAACTACAAAAGTACCACGAGAATGCCTGTTCTCACTTTCAGGTGACACTGTAAATAAGAAGTGGGCAACATTATTTCCTGCAAATGTAAACAAACTTGTTTCTCTTAGCGCAGTACCGAGTGGACTTGTAGGCTCTGAAGTTTTACATTTTTTTTGTTACATAACTGCACTCCATAGTAAAACAATCTACATTTGTAAGTTGCACTTTCATGATAAAGAGATAGCACTACAGTACTTGTATGAGGTGAACTGAACAATACTATTTCTTTTGCACTGTAAAAATGACAAAAATATTTGTAATAAAAAAAGTGAGCACTATACACTTTGTATTCTGTGTTGTAATGGAAACCAATATATTTGAAAATATAGAAAAACATCCACAAAATTTTTAATAAAAAGAAAAAAGAAAAGGAGTACTTGTGGCACCTTAGAGACTAACTGGTTAGTCTCTAAGGTGCCACAAGTACTCCTTTTCTTTTTTCTTTTTACGAATACAGACTAACACGGCTGTTACTCTGAAACCTAAAATTTTTAATAAATTTCAATTGGTATTCTATTGTTTAACAGTGCAATTAAAACTGTGATCAATTTTTTTATCACGATTAATTTTTGAGTTAAGAGCGTGAGTTAACTGCGATTAACTGACAGCCCTGATTAAAATCATTTAAATTCAATTAAAAAAATATTCAAGCAGTTCATGTTTGCTGCCAAAGTTTTAAAGGAAGTCAAATCATTGAACTGGAGGAAGTCACTGGCTAGGATCTAGAACCAGAATTTGTTGGACTGCTAAGCCAACTGTTGACAGCAACAGCCTCTTCTGCAAGTGCAGAGAGAATATTTTCTTCATTTCAGTTTATTCAGCACGTTGAGTTCAATTACTAGTTTTTTCAAAGTTGAGAAACTTATTGGGAGTTGGAAAAGCTTGTTCTCCTCATCCACTTTCTGAATAAAAACAAAGTGAGAGAGGATGAGATCTACTAGTTCTAAAATCTTGAAGGATATGGTAACCAGAAAAAATCAGTTCAATCCACTAACTACTACCAATCTCCTTTTGTTAAATAAATACGGGTGTTTTTTTTTAATTGAATTCCAACTTCCATCTAAACACAGCTGGACATAAATCACAAGCGCAAAATTAATCATCTAGTGAATAAGAAATGTAGCATTCACCATGCTATCATAAAAAAATAAACATTAAGAATCTAAATAAATGTATGTTAAGCTATACAATTGCTTAAATAAAGGTGTATAAACATAGTATATCCTCCTGGTTTGCAAAAAGGCGAAATTTAGTTGCAAACCAACATGTTACAATGGTTACCAACCAATGAAAATCAACCTTTCTTTAGGAAAAGAACTAAAAAGTACAAATGCAAAACATGATTTAAATCAATCCACCCTACCTCTTGTACAAACATAACCAAAGTCATCTGACTTGCCACGCACACTGAAGAGTGTGTGTGTTTACCAGACTTTTCTGATACAAAAGGCTGAGTGGGAAGACACTTGCCAAATGGGGAGAATTATTTTTGGAACAAAGACAGAGTTAGTACAGTCAACAGACCAACCAGATTTATTGCACATGTCCAAATATAAATTCTTAGTACATCTGGAAAAGTAGACAGGCATAGTTTTTTCCCCCCAACAGGCTTTACAATATAAAACTCATGATCACAAACAAATGTGAGAAATCCGAGGCAATCAAAGACACATTATGAGAGTGTATCCTAGTTCTGGTGTAATATAGCACAATGGATTAAATCCCTTTTAAAGATAAATATACATCCTCATTTGACCCCTTTCTGCTAGAAAATACATAGTTATTGTTTACACTTTCCCCCTCAGAATGAGCATGGATCTTCATAGCAAAAAAAAAAACAAAAAAAAAAAACCAACAACCTTAGCACTGGATCTTAATGTCTCGGAAAGAACTGAAGGCCCCAAAAGAATGTCCTACACCTCAGGGCTCAGTTCTAGCACAGATATTCTTCAACCTCTTTACATATGACCTTCCCACCACCACCGCCAAACATTTTATCTATGCAGCCATCATCTGTCTGGCACTACAGGACAAGGATTTCAGTCACCTCGAGTAGACCTGAATGCTGAGATGAAACAGATGGTCCACTACTGCAAAAGATGGAAAATTAAACCTAGTACCAAAAAGACAATGTCCAGCTGCATCCATCTGTACTATACGAAGGCCAACAGACAGCTCAACATCTTCCTGAATGAACAAAGGCTGCACCACAACCCATATCCTGTGTATCTAGGTGTTACACTGGACACCTTGATTTTCAAGGAACAGCTTACCAAGACCTCACTCAAAATAAAGACAAGAAACAACCTGAGATCAGTAAACTAGCTGGTGCTACCTGAGGAGCCAATCCACAGACACTAAGAAAAGAAAGGTTTCTTACTTTCCATAACTGCAGTTCTTTAAGATGTGTGGTCCCTATTTGTGGTTCAGAGTTCTTGAAATGAAGATACTCAGATACTCAGCTGAATGAAACCATGCACATAACAACAGGTACTGTGAGATCAACCAGCTGGGCCTGGGTGCTGGTCCTGTCCAATATCTTACTTCCTGACAGAGGGTTACAAGTTCCCCTGCAGAATCTGCTCCTTAAGGTGCAAGCCACGCCATATCTACCCCGTTTAAAGATGCGTTTAATCCACTGATGCACTGTCTCAGGGCAAGGATCCCCGTTTGAACAATTCCCTCTGGGTGGCATATTAGGCAGCAAGAACAAGCTTCATACGCAGCCAGCGCCCATCTCATAAGAAGGGTCATACTGGGTCAGACCAAAGGTCCACCAAGCCCAGTATCCTGTCCTCTGATAGTGGCCAACGGCAGGTGCCCCAAAGGGAATGAACAGACAGCTTATCATCAAGTGATCCATGCCATCACCCAATCCCAGCTTCTGGCAAACAGAGGCTAGGGACACCAGTCCTGCCCATCCTGGCTAATAGCCATTGATGGACCTATCTTCCATGAATCTATCTAGCTCCTTTTTGAACCCCGTTATAGCATTGGCCTTCACAACACCCTCTGGCAAGGAGTTCCAGAGGTTGACAGTGCATTGTGTGAAAAAATACTTTGTGTTTGTTTTAAACCTGCTACCTATTAATTTCATTTGGTGGCCCCTTGTTCTTATATTATGAGAAGGAGTAAATAACATTTCCTTATGTACTCTCTCTGCACCACTCATGATCTTATAGACCTCTATCATATCCCCCCCTTAGTTGCCTCTGTTCCAAACTGAAAAGTCCCAATATTATTCATCTCTCTTGAGGAGATTATACCCCTAATCATTTTTGTTGCCCTTTTCTGAACCTTTTCCAATTCCAATATATCCTTTTGAGATGGGGTGACCACATCTGCATGCAGTATTCAAGGTGTGGGTGTACCATGGATTTATATAGAGGCAATATGATATTTTCTGTCGTATTATCTATCCCTTTCTTGATGATTCCCAACATTCTGTTCGATTTTTGGACTGCTGCTGCACACTGAGTGGATGATTTCAGAGAACTATCCACAATGACTCCAAGATCTCTTTATTGAGTGGTAACAGCTAATTTAGATTCCATCATTGTATACGTATAGTTATAGAGTTAGGATTATGTTTTCCAATGTGCATTACTTTGCATTTATCAACATTAAATTTGTTGCCCAGTCACCCAGTTTTGAGAGATCCTTTTGTAGCTCTTCGCAGTCTGCCTAGGACTTAACTATCTTGAGAAGTTTTGTATCATCGGCAAATTTTGCCACCCCATTGTTTATCCCTTTTTCCAGCTCATTTATCAATATGTTAAATAGGGGGACACTACTATTTCTCCATTCTGAAAACTGACCATTTATTCCTACCCTTTGTTCCTTATCTTTTAGCCAGTTACCAATCCAAGAGAGAACCTTCCCTCTTATCCCATGACTGCTTATTTTGCTTAAGAGTCTTTGTCAAAGGCTTTCTGAAAATGTAAGGTGCCACAAGTACTCCTTTTCTTTTTACTATATCCACTGGATCTCCTTTGTCTGCATACTTGTTGACCCCCTCAAAGAATTCTAGTAGATTGGTGAGGCATGATTTCCCTTTACAAAAACCATGTTGACTATTTCCCAACAAATTATGTTCATCTGTGTGTCTGACAATTTTGTTCTTTACGATAGTTTCAATCAATTTTCCCGGTACTGAAGTGAGGCTTACTGGCCTCTAGTTGCCAGGGTCACCTCTGGAGCCCTTTTTAAAAATTGGTGTCACATTAGCTATCCTCCAGTCATTTGGTACAGAAGCTGATTTAAATGATAAGTTAGAGATGACAATTTGTAGTCCTGTAATTTCACATTTGAGTTCCTTCAGAACTCTTGGGTGAATACCATCAGGTCCTGCAGACTTATTACTGTTTAGTTTATCAAATTGTTCCAAAACCTCCTCTAATGACACCTCAATTTGGGACAGTTCCTCAGATCTGTCACCCAAAAAGAATGGCTCAGATTTGGGAATCTTCTTCACATCCTCAACAGTGAAGACCGATGCAAAGAATTCATTTAGTTTCTCCGCAATGGCCTTATCGTCTTTGAGTGCTCCTTTAGCATCTCAATAGCCCAGTGGTCCCACTGGTTGTTTAGCAAGCTTTCTACTTCTGATGTAGTTAAAAAAAATTTGCTATTACTTTTGGAGTCTTTGGCTAGCTGTTGTTCAAATTCTTTTTTGGTCTTTCTAATTATATTTTTACACTTCATTTGCCAGAGTTTATGCTCTTTTCTATTTTCCTCATTAGGATTTATCTTCCACTTTTTAAAGGATGCCTTTTTGCCTCTCACTGCTTCTTTTACTTTGTTGTTTGACCATGGTGGCTCTTTTTTGGTTCTCTTACTATGGAGGTATACATTTAAGTTGAGCCTCTATTATGGTGTCTTTAAAAAGTTTCCAAGCAGCTTGACAGCTGGATCCATCATCTAGCGCCCTCATTTGAATCTTCCATGTCATCTTTGGGTAAAGCCCAATAATTTCAGATGCGGAGTGATCAGATGTGCTGCTAATGACTAAAAGTGGGGTCTTCGTGACCCCCCTATTTACCACTGTAACCTAGTTAGAAGACGTAGACCCATACTTGCAGGCTGCATCCATCAGCAAGGGCTGCCTGGTTCACTCAGCTATTGAATAGTTAGTTAATAAACTCTTTTAGATTAACATGCTTGACTTGACCATCTATGTAGATGCAATCGCAATACACACGTGTGTGCACATGTGTATACACACACACACAATACACATGGATCTATTTCCTAGAAGTCCAGAACATAAAAAACAACCTTCATATTTTAAGATAAATTATCTCAAAGAACTCATCTTGAATCCTCTCATTTAAAAATCAGTTAATTTAAAATACAGAATGGGCCTGGAAAACTAAATCCTACCCAGCAGTCAGTAGACACAACTCAAAATATTTATGGAGTAACTAACTAACTTAACGGAAACACAAAAACGATTGGCTTGGTGTGTAACAGTAGAACCAAAATCATGACTGACATTTAAAAAAAACACACCCACAAACACCACCACAACCTCTTGAAATTAGGGGGAGTTTTCATGAAACAGAAACTGCCAAAAACAACAGATGTGGATACATAATTATTATTGCATTATAAAGTTTACCACACTTTTGATGTGTACCTTTCTGCAAATAAATCAAGGAACACCCTAAAAATAATCATTAACTACAAAATAAATCTCATCATCTTGTCCGTTAATGTAATTAGAAGGTGACAAAGTCTGTACCAAGTAATATCAGTAGTAATATATAATGTACAAGTGATACCACAAAAATTACCACACAGTTAGATGGCCATGTGGAGAAACTGAACAGTTTCTAGTAAGAATCGCAGTACTTCAAAGCTTGGCACTCAGCCCCATTTTGTTCATGTTGGTGCTCCATGTACTTACAGAAAACATCCAAAGACTTGGCACTCCAGTGCAGGCTATTTGAGGATGATGTAGTGCTCACGGGAGAGAGCAAAGAGGAAATGGAAGAAGATTTAGAGAGAGGGCAGTGCATATTTGAAAGAAATGGCACGAAAATCAGCAGAAATAAAACAGTATAAATGGTCTACAGATTCAATGATACCTTGCAGGAAGACAATGAGACTAAGTCTGCAGAGTCAGCCATGACCAAAGATACAGAAGTTCAAGCACCTAGCCTCTGTAGCACAGAACAATTGTGAATTTATAAGCACAACAGAAAAGGCATGGATTAAATGGAGAGAAGTGAGTGAAGAGATCTGTGATAGGAGAATGCCCATCAAATTGAAAAGTAAGATTTACAAGACAGTAATTAGGCCTGCACTTTTGCATGATGCGGGATACTGGGTACTGAGGAAGAGACAGGAGCAGATCTTGTACACAGTGGAAATAAAAACATTAAGATGGATGCTTGGAGTTACAAGGATGGACCATGTTCAGAACAAACAAATTAGGGGAAGTGTGAAGGTGGTACCAGTTATAGAAACACTGAGGAAATCCAGGCTTAGATGGTTTGGGCATCTGAAAAGAAGATCGGAAGAATAAATAGGAAAATGGGTGTTAAACTTAGAAGTCAAGGGCGAGAGAAAGCATGGAAAACCCCAAAACTACATACATGGGTGTCATACAAATGGATTTGATTAGCTGTGACGTTTTCACAGAACTGCTCCAAAACAGACTGGAATGGAGAAGAAGGAGTCAAAGAGCCACCCTATATAGATAGGACTAAGGCTAGAAGAAGAGATAATGTACAAGTGGCAGCAGAACAGCTAATATAAAATAATACTTCACTTACATAATACCTTTCTTCCAAGGATTGCCAAGTGAGTCTCATACTACATAGTATTACTATCATTTAATGGCATCCCATTACAGCTAATATATAAACTAATTGACCAAAGCGTTCCAAAGTATCTCTGATATCATATATTCAAAAAAAAAAAAAAAAAAAAAGAAAAAAAAAAAGAAAATTTACATTCACTGACATGAATGCTCATCCCCTAAATCCAGGACCGGCTCTAGGCACCAGCAAAGCAAGCACGTGTTTGGGGCGGCACAATCCCAGGGGCAACATTCCGGCCATCTCCTTTTTTTTTTTTTTTTTTTTTTTGCTTGAGCAGTTGCGCTTGGGGCGGCAAAAAACCTATAGCCAGCCCTGCCTAAATCCTATCATTTTTCCAAATCAAAACTGGTAGATTTAACATTTTACAGTTGTTTTGCTTAACAAAATCTGAAAGTTTAGTTCCGTCTATTTTTCTTGAACAAATAACTTCAGCTTCTGCCGCTACCTGGCAAAATTCAAGCTTTAAAGAAATCTGTCAACAACATTTTCGCTGATCATTCTGTGTATACCTGTGGGCAGTTAGTTGGTAATGCACCAGTTACTTATTTACATATAATTTTAAATGTATATAATACAGAAGCTAAGAACACACACAGATAAACACAGACAGCATAAATCTTTAGCAGGAGCTCCTGGGCCACACAGTATCCCCAAGGTTTTTTTTTTTTTATTTATTGGAAACGTGAATTTGAAGATCATTAAATCTTGTTACTTTTCAAAATGTAGATCACTTACAACTGGCAAAAAGTGGATTGTGGACTTCTATAATGCAGTCTGTAGCTGTCCTCATTTTTAATATGCAGAGATGACAGGACGCAGTGTCATGCTCCATCTTGATCTTAGCTGTGGCTGCTCAGATCAAGCAGCAGTATTGCATGCTGGGACATGTCTCCACGGGCTCCATGTCTGTATCAAAGAGGTGGGCAGCTATAGTCAGCTCCATTTTATGTAAATTAGTTGTATCCGCTACACTTCTGTCAACTTGCCAGGAAGCCCTCAGCTGAGCAAAGTTTGGATATCCAGGACTTAGAGAAACACCTGTGCTAAATATTTTTGTTGAGTCACTGTGAAAACTGAGTGTTTAATAGCCCTGAAATCTTTTCACTTTTAAAGAGAAGTGGAGTGGACTAGTAGGTACATAAGCTGCAGTAAGAAAGAACAATTGATTTAATTTTTTTGCCCCACCCCACCCCTTTTTTTAAAAAAAAATGCTCCCTTGCAATTATACTTTGGCTTGCTTACCTATTCTTTATTAATTTATATTTACCATATTTTTTAAAAAATCACATTATGTTAGTGAAATAAGTTACAAGAATATATGAATGGGAGCCAAATCAAAAAAGCTCCCACACAGGAAATGAAATAAGGATTCCCCTTCATTGCAGTAAGGGACAACAAACCACAACACAAGAACAAACGATCGTGAAGTATGTGGTGGCACTTTTGCATTTTCAGCAGATTCTTTACAAGGCACAAATCCGTTATTTAGGTAGGTCTCTCTTTAGAGTAGGGTATTTAAGCAAATAAACATCTATATTTAGAAGACATGGGGCATGAGAAGTAAGAAGTGGGAACCCTGCATTATTTTTATAGAACCAATGTGTGCTAGGTCCTTTTCAGAAATCTAAATCAACGAAGTCCCTGCCCTAAAGACCTTATCTAAAATTAGGAAAGGGGTAGGAGGAAAGGAAGGAACATGAAAGTGAAGCGAGCTGTTTCAGAATGGCAGAGATCATGATGGTTCCAAATATTTTCTAGACTTCTAATAATAATTTATGTTTACTGTGTAGCATAAACTAGGTAAGAGGATTCTAAGTAGGGTTATAGGTTTGTGTCAGTAGTAAAAATGTCATAGATACTGTGATTTTTCAGTTTATCTATTACTTGTGTCGAGCCTAGCTCAGGGCAGGCGATCAGGTGGTGCCAGGGCCAGGAAGGAGGCAGGGTATCGCAGGGGAGAGCCCCATCTGCACACTGGAGCAAGACCCAAAGGGCTGGAGTAGGGAACCAGGCCAGCACTATGGGACAGGAACCATCACTGCAGGGTGAGTGCAGACCAGGCTTGCTCTGCAACCCCATCCCCTTTGGCAACCCCCCGTGTCCCAGGGCAGGACCTGACATCCCACCCAGGGCCTCCCATCTCCTGGGGATAGGACCTGACTCCTCCTGCATGAGTTCCCCACTTTAAATGGCACTCACATCACTTTACATACCATTTCCCCCCTAAACCAGTGACCTTTATTAAATTTACCATGACCACTCCGTGATTTTTGATAAAAAAAATGCCATAACAAATCTGCAGCCCTAATTATGAGGACAGGAGTGAAAACAAGTTTTGGCTGGATGACGACAACTAGCCAAAGGTAGTACAGATTTAGGAGGTACTTGACTGTGGAGAATCAGATGGATTGGAGCACTAGAGTAAAACATTTTTCAGGCTAAAGAGGCAGCATGAAAAAAAGGAATGGAAACAAAGAGGAAAAAGGTGCTGGGGTCATGTTTCTTTGGAGTGGCCACATGCTGTGTCCTGGGGCCTGCTGCAAGAGGAGAGCTAGAGAAGTTACGCCTGTATCACCACTATACCAGAACACCCCAAGCAGTCCTCTGTGCTGTCTGGTTGTCTTAGGGAGCCTGGGTAGAACAGAAACATCTGCTGTCAAGAGTAAGGAAGAGTGATGCCTTCCTTGGTGTGGGGAAGGCAACTATTTAGCATTCCCCAGCACAGAACACTAAGAACATAAGAGGGAGCTTGTCCAAACTTGCTCAGAGGAGAGTGCTTCCAAGACTGCAGGTTCTTCTATCCCTACCAGCTTGCAAAGGAACTGGTCACCTTCCATCAGCTGGAGCCAGACACAGTAGAACTTTTTGGAGCCAGCAAACTTCTCATGTACAGGGAATATCACCTAAAAGTTTCAATGTGCCATCCATTTACTGGCAGGGCGGAACTATTCTCAAGTATGGCAACTGGTAATGGTAAAGGAACAAAGAGAAAAATCTCAAGAATCTCAATCTGAAGAAAAAATTAACCAAAATAGGAACTCTAATTCTCCAAAGTGAAATTTATGTAAGAATTTATAATGTAAAGCAAAATTTCATATTAAAATAAAACCCACAAAAATAATATCTACTCAAAATCCAAAAGTTTCATAGTAGTCATGTAGTACATTCAGAGACTACAGCTGCCCTATGACACAGTATGCCTGGACTGGTCAATCTACATTTGTGAAAATAGCATTAAGGCACCTTTGAAAACAAAACAATTATTCAGCACATTTTAAAGAAACAGTGTCTGGAGTGCAGCAAGAACTCAAACTAGAAGGTACCATCTGCTGCGATAGACAAAGCCATTTCTAAATGTTACAGAGCTATTCATTAATCCCCTGACAGCTGTCAAATAGGAAATAGTAACTAAAATAAACTCTCAAATGCTATCTCAAGTAACTTTACACTCAGAGGGAATTTAAGCAGTGACAGATAACATACTGTTAACATTATTATACTATTGCCATTTCTTAATATACCTTGAAATATTTAAAAGTAAAATCTTAAAGGACACTCCTCAAGGTTAACAAACCCAAAATTAAAAATAAATATAAAATATCTAATTCCCCCATATTCAAGTGCTGCCATGATCTTGGGAAGTTAATTTATTCCCCAAACCTAGGACTTCATCCCGAGTAGGGTGTTGAGGTTCTTTGGGATTGTACATGTGCATATCTCCACAAAAAACCCCTTACATTCTGTTTCAAGGCCATATCTAGCCTTGCAAAAAATTAGCATGCTCACAAAAACTACTAAACAGGTTTTAACTAACATGATTGTAAACAAGATTTTGCATCCAGTGTAGACAGGGCAAGTCATGTTTTAAAATATGTTAGCTGGTTGTGGTCAACCCCAGGGTACCCACTAGGGCTGAGTAAAGTTGTGTTAGTTAAAATGTGTTAGTTAAAAGGACTCATTTTCCTAGACAAGACATGGCCTTTATAAACTAAGTGTTGAATCCTATTCACTGTAACATGACATTTGCTCTGGGGACCATAGTGAGCTCCGATCATTCTCCTTACAATGGGGGGTTGGGCGGGGGGGTTTGGGGAGAAAACCTGGATTTGTGCTGGAAATGGCCCACCTTGATCATCATACACATTGTAAGGAGAGTGATCACTTTACTTAAGCTACTACCAGCAGGAGAGTGGGGGGGAGGGGAGGGAGAGAAAACCTTTTGTAGTGATAAACACCCATTTTTTTCATGATTTGTGTGTATAAAAACAAACATCTTCTGTATTTTCCACAGTATGCATCTGATGAAGTGAGCTGTAGCTCACGAAAGCTTATGCTCAAATAAATTGGTCAGTCTCTAAGGTGCCACTAGTACTCCTTTTCTTTTTAGGAACAGAATAGACGAGAGGAGGGGATAGCTCAATGTGGACTTACACACACCACACCACACAGCTGACAGGTCTAAATTTAGATCTCTCAGCTCTAACAGCATCCATTTATACGAAAGGTTGGATTTTTTTTTTAAAGCAACCTATCCACAGTTCAATAAAGATTTTAGAAAACACTATTCCCACTTTCTACCCTTTTATTATGATTAAATGCATGCTTTTTCAGAAAGTCTGTATCCATATAAATATGTTAAAATAAAATCTATTACCTACACTATATATAACAACCTTTAAAAGCAAGACCAGCCTTGTAAAATTTCAGTTTTATTTTGTTTAGGTTTTGACGGATAGTTTCTGGCCACCTGGGGCAAATTTGAGTTTGAAGTCGCTTCTATATTGTTTTATTTAAATAAGAAAGTAAAGTATTTGATCATCATCCTATTAAGGATTGATGAGTAGATTTTATGCCTATACTAATAAATGTTCATGGCTATTTTGCAAAACTACATAACGTTAATAAAGATCAGAGGGGTAGCCATGTTAGTCTGGATCTGTAAAAGCGGCAAAGAGTCCTGTGGCACCTTATAGACTAACAGACATATTGGAGCATGAGCTTTCCAATGAAGTGGGTATTCACCCACAAAAGCTTATGCTCCAATACGTCTGTTAGTCTATAAGGTGCCATGGGACTCTCTGCCATTAATAAAGATATTATCCCTAAATATTTTTAAAAGCCAGAACATTTTGGGGGGGGGGGGGAACAGACACACACTCTTACAACAAAGAATTGTAGAACACAGAATTATAATTGCATACCATTTCATAAAATCATAGCTAGCAGGGTAGGAAACACACCCATTGGGATATTCTGTCTGATATTGCTGCCACCCATTCACTCCTCCCCTTCAACTTGCAAGGAAAGATTAATTAAAGCCTCTCTCATTCCCACTAACATTTAATCTTACCTACTTTTGGAACTATAGCCCCACACTGAGCAAGGCCTAAACTGAAACACTTCACTCTCCTATCTGCTTTTATCACATGAATACCTATGTATCCTTCTAAAGCGGTCTAAGCTCAAATGTGTCTTGCTGCAAGAAACAGTTACAAATAACACGCGGGTTTTTTTTTTATAATCTCAAGATTCATCTCATCTGATGACAATTTAACGCATAACATCTTTTAAAACAATTTAATGTCAAGTAGTGCAATAAAACCAGGTTCTTTGGCATAAGGATAAATTTGGCTTTACATTGAGTGGCCAACTCATACTAAGGTATGGTTGTGAAATATGGCCAAATGTCATCTGGTAATCTGAGTTGCCTTGTACCTAGAGAAGCATTTGCCAAACCCAAACAACAAAAATACACTCAACACATCCATTTAGTGTTTTTGAGACCATTCACCCTTGTCCTGTTGATAAACTTGCATCTAAAAATGATCCCAAATCACGTACATAACATCAATAATACTTACCTAATTTACCCATTGTCAGTGTCTCTCAGTTAATACCCTGGGTGTGCCACCTCAGAGCCCCTTCTAGTGATCATAAAGAAGCTCACCTTTATTTTCTGTTAAACCTGAGGTACACAATATTTCTATTCCTAATTAGATTGCTTCCCTCTGAAGCCAACAGCCTCCATCACTAGCACTGATGTCAGCTGTACAACAGCCACTCATCTGTTCATGCAGAAAGACTAAAAGCATCATGAAATAGTTGAAAGAAAAAGAAGGGGAAAATGGATTACCGATGGCCAAATGTGATAAACTTCTAACATTAAAATGTACACTTTTTAGTTACTGGAAAATGCAACTCCTAATCCACAGCTAGGGGAACTCACCCCAACCTCACCGACCTATGTGCTTTAAACCGACTGGATCAGTGACAGTAAATAGCTTATCGGGATGAACCTTTGCTCTAACTCAGCAGTGAGAATACCCATAGCTGGTATGGTAACCAAGTAAACAAAACTACAACAAAGAAGGATAGGATAAAACAGGATCAAGAGCTGCACAGGTGAAAGCAAAAACTTACAAAGAACAACAAATAAAAAGTTATTATAGAGCTGAGCTTTTATAATGCAGCCACACATCCCTGAATCATCAACTGTCTGGAATCCAGAGAGCAGATGTCCAGAAGGTCTGCATATGTGAATGTTATTCTAACCATGAACAGCCCCGGGTAAAGCTGAAATAGAACTCAAGACAGACATTTACAGGGACTATTCCTATCATGAAAATTATTCACTGACCCATTTATGTCTAATGGCTGAGACCCCTGAAAATTTTTGACCGACAGGAAAAAGCACTGTATCTTGCAAAAATGTCTTATGGTTTGATTTTTTTTTTTAATACTATTAGCCACCATGCCAAAAAAATTAATTTCAATGAAATTTAACACTAGTCTAATATAGATAACTCCACCTGCTGCTTACCAGTTTACCAGTCTAACTCTGGTACTTAACAGCATTAAACTACACTTATTATGTTTGAATGTTACCCAGTATTTGCCCTGTAGTACTGTATATTTTTTTAAACTGAAACAAGATAAAAAACAACATTTAAGCTTTATCACCATTTCATTGGTCGCCTTCAAACATGCCCTTTGCTCCATTCTGTGTATTACCAAAATGAGTGCCATGTGTCATTCTCTCCAATGACTGACTTCCTCAGAAACCAGAAGCTGACCAACAACTGGGCTGCGCCAACGTCTCCATCCTTATGCACAGTAGGCCAACTGTGAGAACTAAAATGGACTTTTTTAAGTTTACTTGGAGCTCTAAACACTGCAGGAGACAGAGCAGGGACAAGGTTGTCACTCAAGCCTCTTGATACGACTTCCCCGGGAGCAACCAGCTGTAGAGGTAGCAGAACACTGACAAGCCCTGAGAACAGCAGTGGACTGCCACTGCTGATTGCACCTTGGTGAATACCCTTGGTGCTGCTGAAAGGCCAAAGGGCAGCACTCTGAACTGTTAATGTTCTAGGCCCCTGGTAAATCACTGGAACCAGCTGTAGAGGTAGCAGAACACTGACAAGCCCTGAGAACAGCAGTGGACTGCCACTGCTGATTGCACCTTGGTGAATACCCTTGGTGCTGCTGAAAGGCCAAAGGGCAGCACTCTGAACTGTTAATGTTCTAGGCCCCTGGTAAATCACTGGAATCTTCTGTGTGCAGACCGGATATCTATGTGAACATAAGCATCCTTTAAACAAGAACTGTGAACCAGTCACCCTTGTTCTATGATAGGATTATAGAGGCCAGGGTGATCATTCCGAATCTCAGGCAGCAAATAAAAGCATTCAGCTGTCTGAGATCTAGCATGGGCTTCCAGCTTCCTTTCTTCTTGGGGGATGAGGAAATATTTTGAATAAAATCTTTTTCCCCCATGCTGAGCTAGTACCAGTTCTATGGCTCCCAGATGGAGTAGGTAGTCTACTTCTTGTCTGAAGAACCTCTCATGAGAGGCATCCTTCAAGAGGGATGGGAAAGGGAGAATACCTCTACTGTATAACCAGTGATGGTAATCTCCAGAACCCATCTATCTGATGTTATGAGGTGCCAAGCATGGAACAAGTGGCCACCAAATGGGGTGCACAAGTCTGGACAAGGTAAATGTGGAAGTGGGGCTGCTTTGCAACTCTCAAAAGTCCTGTCAAAAGGATTTTTTGGTGGGTGCTAGGACTGGAAGGAGAATGAAGGCACGACATTATGCTTACTATGCTGCATTCTCTGGCATTTCAGAGGTCATTCATAAGCACTCTGATGGTAGAATGGTTAAGGGTCTGGTTGTTGTATATAGGGCTGAGTCTTGGGATATTTCTTGCATGGTGCTAGGGTATAGACACTCAGCGAGTGAAGGGATGCTCTTGAGTATTTGAGGGAATGCAATGACTGATTTTTGTCCTCATTGAACATGTTATTTCCCTTAAAAGGCAGATCCTCCATAGTGGGTTGGTCTTTCCTGGGAAATCTGGAGTTTTGGAGGCACAAAACCTGTCTTATTACTATGGACATTGCAATCAAGCAGGAGACTATATCTGCTGCACCCACTAAGGCCTGGATGCCCAATCTAGCCAGCAATTTGCCTTCATTGATAATTGCTGGGAATTAAAGTCTATCTTCTTGATGGAGTTTGTTGGTGAATTCCAAGAACTTATTATAATTAATAAAAATCATACTCTGACAGTAAAGCTTGACAGTTTGCTATGTGGAACTCTTAGCTCACCAAAGTGAAGTTCTTTCTTCTGAAGAGGTCTAAACATTTGACCTCCTTATCAGAGGATGTAAATCTTGAGTAGTTTTGCTTGCCCTTTTGGGTGGCAGTTTGCACCACTCGATAATTCAAAGCAGGGTGTGAAAATAAGTATTCTGCTTTCCTAGGTGGCACAAAGTATTCCCTCTCTGTTCTCTTTGCAGTGGGAAAACAAGTGGCTGGAGTACGCCAGACCATCTTGGCCAGTTCGAAGATAGCCTCAAGAACTGGCTGTTCCATCTTACTGGAACCAGCAATCTGGAGGATGTCTAATAGCTTATGAGGGGTGTCCTGTACTTCCTCCAGGGAAATTTGGAAAGTCTGCAAATTCTCCTCAGGTGGTGCTGGCACTGCCTGTAGCAGTTGGGCGGTGACAGCGAAGCCGGTGCGACCATCCCATTTGCGGGCGATGATAGCCTTGCCCAGGTGAATTGTTCTGCCTAGTCTGTCAGGTTGCTCGTCTTCCTCAGATAATTCCTGAGGGTTTGATGTTCTTCTCTGTGTGGGGAAGCTTGTCTTGACTTCCGGTACGACCTTACAGATTCAGGATGTCACATATATGTATCCCAGGAACCCCCCAGTAAAGCCAATGTGAGGAATCATAGGGGAAATGGGGCAGTCCCCATGGAGAGGGGTACCATTGGTCCCAAGGTGTGCACAGTCCCTCCTGTGTGAGAGCAAAGGAACATGAAATCTTGGACCCTCTGTCAGGGCTGAACCCCGTCTTGATGGTGTGGTAAAGCTCTCCCGCTGACACTGAGGAGAAGGAGCCTTCTATGCTGATCCACAGTGCCATTGGTACTGGAGATCTTATTACGCGTCAGCTGGACGACGGTACTGCAGAGTGGCGAACTGATGGTGTGAGGACATCACTGGCTAGTACCTCATCCAACAGTTTTGGCAATTCTGGATCCATGTAGATAGCAGTGTCCTCTGGAGCAGTGTATCTAGCGCCCCACACAAGACAGTGGACCAGGCTTCTTTCCCTTATTGGCACCAGTGGTACTGGCTTTGCCCTAGTCTTGAGTATCAACAATCCCTTCTCATTTCATGGGACTGATGATGTAGGAGGCATCTGCTGCCTTCTTTTCTTCACCAGTGCCAATCTTGGGCCCACTCCATCAAGTAAGGCTGGTTTCAGGGCATTCTTGCCTTTCAGTACCAAGAAATCAGAACTGTACTCCTTGTGAGCTCCTGACACTTCGGTGCGAGGGTGCAAAGTTTTACTGGACTTAGATAGCATCAGAGAGGAAGTCCTCGTTTTGGATGATGACTTGGAGGGAGATATCTCATGTTTCTTGTAAGAATGTTCGCTCTTACCCTCCTCATACCTTTGTTTGGAAGAGCCATCTTGTTTGCCAAGATTCTCCCCAAAGCTGGAGACCACTGTCCTTGGATGGGTGCTTCACGGTGCCTCCATCTGATGCACATGGAGGTCTGATCGGCCGGGATTGAACTGGGGCCTTAAAGCACAGTCCATCAGGAATCTTTTAAGCCTGTGTTCATGGGCTTGATGCTGCATTTAGAAGGGATATGAGCATCCCCAAGGCAATGGAGGCATGTGTCATGGTCATCCCTGGCAGGCCACACAGTCTTTGAATCTCAGGATCCTGGGCATACTAGGCACCCCCCCAGGGGTACGGGGGCGGGGAGGACAGGACACCCAAGCCCTCAGGACTACGAAACTGTCTACAAACAGGTTTTTAAAATTATTTAAAGCTAACGACAAAGTTCTGAAGAAGAATGTTAGCTAACACTGCAGACACTGAAGAGCTTCAGTCTCAGACCATAGGCAGTAGAATGAAACTGTAGAGGTAGTCAGCCCATGCTGCCACTCATGACCTCGGTTTGAAACACGAGGAGAAGGGCAGAAGTGTGAACCAAAAGACACTGCTAGCAAAAATCTTCCAGTCTCAAGCACATGCACATCTCGAGTGGCACACACACGGGATGATCACTCAAAGAACTAAGAGAATTCTTACATACCATTTGTTCTGCAATAGCACCACAAGATTTAAGGAACTGAACAACATTATAGGCAATAACAATGAAGAGTTAGTTTCTAAACTCATGTAGTATGCTAGTTAGTATGTATGTACGTATATTGCTTTTTTCCTTATTCTAGACCTTTACCTGTAGGTGAACTAACAGTTTGGACAAACATGCAAAACAGACCTGAATACCATACAGTTAAATATAAACACAAAGTCTGTTTATCTTTTTTAGATGTTATTCTCTTGAATTATTAACTAATGAGAAGTTTATAAGTTGTTACACTGGAATCAAATTGTTAATTGTTCCTACTTTAGGTTTTTCCTTACCTCCACTGTAGCGGATTGCTGTAGCAGGGACTAGCAGGGTTGCTCTGGGGTTGTGGGTTCAGGTAAAAGACTAAAGGAGAAGTCGCAAGAGCACAATCCGCACTAAATGGGATTTTAAGGTGTTGTAGACCTGGAGCAGATGTAGGAGAGAACATGTGCTGATGAACTTCACTTCCTCGGCAGTGGGAGTACAAAGGAGAGGAGATTCTGACAAGGTACCACAGTAGAAATAATCAGTGTCAATGTCATGTGTTATTGCTTTCATTTTTAATAAAATTAAAATTATTTAAAAGTTTTTCTATTAAAGTAATTTAATAAACTAAGTGGTCAAAATTCATCCTTTTAATCAACACCTGAACTTGTTCAACTGTTACGTTGAAATAACCAAAATGTTACTGGTCGCCAATACAACACTAACTCAACATTATTTTTTCACCGTGGAATTATTTGATCCTGAACTGGCCAAATTTTCCATGCCAAACGTAAGATAATATGCAGTGTAGCTGTAGCCGTGTCAGTCCCACGATATTAGAGAGAGAAGGTGGGGGAGGTAATATCTTTTATTGGAACAACTCATGGCAAACAAGCTTTTCCACCTTGCATTTTGTTGTGACACTGGGAGTACCTTCCCCAGACCTGAAGAAGAGTTCTGTGTGTCTCGAAAGTTTGTATCTCTCACCAACAGAAGTTGACCCAGTAAAAGATATTACCTCACCCACCTTGTTTCTCATACATAGGTGTGTTAGAAATACAGTAACTCCTCACTTAAGGTCCTCCCGCTTTACGTTGTTTCAATGTTACATCCCTGCTCCATTAGGGAACAAGCTCCTTTAAAGTTGTGCAATGCTCCCTTATAACGTCATCTGGCTGCTTGCTCCGTCCACTGCTTGTAGGATTCTCTGGAAGAGCAGCGACTTTACAAGGGAGCATTGCACAACTTCCTCTTCTCCGACTCCTCCTCCTCCCTCCCAGAGCTTCCCCCGCCGCCAAACAGCTGTTTGGTGGTGCTTAGGATTTTCTGAGAGGGAGCGGGAGGAACGGGGACACAGCACGCTTGGGGAAGGAGGTGGCGAGGCAGGGGCGGGAAGAGCTTCGCTGCCGGTGGGTGCAGAGCACCTGTTAATTTTTCACCCTTAACTGGGACTGAACTCTGCCATCATTCAGGAGGCTGGAGGGAAGAGCTTCACAAACATCATCGCTGAGTATAATATTAAATTGCTTGTTTAAAATTGTTTAAAACTTATACTATTTATGTATATAATACCTTTTGTCTGGCAAAAAAATTTCCTTGGAACCTAACCCCCCCCCCCCATTTACATTAAATCTTCTGGGAAAATTGGATTTGTTTAACATCGTTTCGCTTAAAGTTGCATTTTTCAGGAACATAACTACAACATTAAGTGAGGAGTTACTGTACTTTCTGTGAAAAGTAAATTACACAGATCCTTAAATAGAAAACATTTAGAACATCTTCAAAGTGCTTTACAAACATTAACTAATTTAGCCTGATAACAGCACTGTGAAGTAGATATTCTAATTTCAGTGATGGGAAAATTGAGGCACAGAGGAGTTACGTGACCAATCACAGTAGATCAATTGCAGGACCAGGATTAGAATTAGGACGACTCCCAACTGTGTGCTCATTTGTCTAAAGTACAGATTGGATGAATGTACTATAAGGTAGATAGAAAGCTGGCTAGATCATTGAGCTCAACAGGTAGTGATCAACGGCCCCCCACTATAGAAAGGATGTGGACAAACTGGAGAGAGTCCAGTGGAGGACAACAAAAATTATCAGGGGGCTAGTGCACATGACTTACGAGGAGAGACTGAGGGAACTTGGCTTATTTAGTCTGCAGAAGAGAAGAGTGAGGGGGGATTTGATAGCAGCCTTCAACTACCTGAAGGTGGATTCCAAAGAGGATGGAGCTCAGCTGCTCTCTGTGGTGGCAGATGACAGAACAAGGAGCAATGGTCTCAAATTGTAGTGGGGGAGATCTAGGCTGGATATTAGGAAAAACTATTTCACTAGGTGGGTGGTGAAGCACTTGAATGCTTTAGCTAGGGAGCCAAGTATCAGAGGGGTAGCCGTGTTAGTCTGTGTCCACAAAAACAATGAGGAGTCCTTGTTGTTTTTACCTAGGGAGGTGGTGGAATCTCCGCATTTAGAGTTTTTTAAGGCCCGGCTTGACAAAGCCCAGCTGAGATGATTTAGTTGGGGTTGGTCCTGCTTTGAGCAGGGGGGTGGACTAGATGACCTCCTGAGGTCCCTTCAGACCCTAATCTATGATTCTATGATAAAGAAATAAATGTCTGGGCTATTAAAATAATTTAAACGTATTAATTTCTAATATGATATGAAAGTCTTTTTTACCCCAGATTTTTAGCACGCTGAAGGAAAATAGTCTGTGTATATTTACATAAGAGAATATCATAACTATAGCAACATGAGTTACTACACTCCAAACAGCTGAACGTATTTTAAGGTCCAATGCTGCACTCCTTAGTGACACAAAACCGGCCAAAGTCTAGTACAAATGCTGGCTGGCTGGCGGGATCCTTCACCAAGTATTCCAAAAAATATTCTTTGAAGAAAAATATTGCATTTGCTACCAACACCACAGGTCTGCTAGGCCTGTTTACAGAACTCAGTATCGAATTTGCCTTAACAGCTACGCATTAATACCGAGAACAATTGTTTTGACCACTTACGTTTCTTGAAAACTAATTTGGATAGGATTTTCATCATGACCAACAATAAATCAACTTCATCTGAAGTTACAATTAGAATATTTTGCATTTCACGTTAGGTAGTATAATAATTTTTTCCCCACCAACCCAAAGATGCATGAGCTGTTATACCAGAATTAAAAGACAAATTTTAAATAATTATATATAAACCATAAATGCCACCCTTATATTAAAACTATGATCCTCAATCAAGATTTTACATATTACAAAATGAAAAATTTTGTACCCAATCCCCAAAATTTAATCCTTACATGTACAATGAACGCTCAATTATTAATTATTTTAGTTTGGGGGATGCAGCAAGAATTGTGTTGTAGACAGGAGTGATAGGTACTATACCAGACGGTAAGACTGTACAAGATTGTAAATTCTTTGGGGCAGGGACTGTGTCTTTGTTCTGTGTTTGTACAGAGCCTTGCACAATGGGGTCCTGGCTAGGACTTCTGGGTGCTACAATATACAAATAATAAACAACATATGTTGTATTAACGGGGCATAGATATTAACCTACTTTGCTTTTGGTAATACATACATACATAAAAGAGCTTCATCTGTCCTGTTCAAAACATTAAATACAGTAGTATGAAAATTTAGGATAGACTTTGGTTATTGTTCTTTTGGGCCCAAATGTTGCGTGTTAAAGTACTGAAATTATCCAGAGCTGCTAACGTTGCCTGCTTTAAAATTCCCTAATGAAACCAAATGCATCTGATCAGTAAGCAACCCTTAGTTTCTGGAAATCCCCACTAGCAATATGTACTTAAACAGCTGATGGGGCTTACAATCTGCTGACAGAAAGGTTAAGCCTTCCTCTTCTCCTCGTCCTCTTCCTTCATCATGAACTACATAACACAGATTCACTTAGCCTCCATGCTTACATCCATACTCTTTATATAAAATTTCTTTAATTTTTAAGATCAAAATAACACTAATAATGACTTGCTCTTATATAGTGCTTATCAGAAGATTTCAAAGCGCTTTACAAAGGAGGTAAGTATCAAAATAAAATACGTTCCATAAATTGGTATACTTAAAATGCCTAGAGTTGTACATTAAGATGAAAATTTCAGGTAATGCAGCAAAAAGATTCTCATCTCACCTAAAATATTTGGAATGTATTATTTTAAAAGGAAGGGGGGCTTCAGCTGCTTTGAGCTTTCTCACTGCTCTTATTCTGATAGATTAAAGTTTATTTCCCTTTTAATCTGTTTAAATAACCCTGTTTTTTAAATAAAAGAATACAAAAAGCACAGAGTATGACGAGTGTTCAGTTTTACCATAGCAGTTAATGCCATATACAATACTAAACATATATTAGGTGCCTATTTAAACAATTATTTTTAAAACTATAAAAGATTGCATTTATCTGGCAACACTTTTACTTCCAGTACATCACTCACCACAGAGTTTTGGAAAATAAAATTTCCTATGTACAGCTAAATGAGAAGTTTGACACTGATAAAATGCTCTTTCAATGATTAATCCTCTTCTAAGTTAAATTAAGAGGACATTTGTTGGCCATGAAAAATTCTGGGTATTTTCCCTGATAGTTTTCATATGCAATGCTAAATTGTAATTTTTTTTCATAACAGTCCTTACTGGATCCGCAGAGATGGGGCTCCAAGTCTATGTTGCCTCCGTTTCATCATTGTACTTTCTGATACACTGTTTCTTCTCAGAATAAGAGGTTTAAAGCCAGAAAGGAGAACCCGCTGTTATCACTCCAGTGCAGAGTACAGAACAATCAATGTAATACAGAGCTCTTCAAATATCCCCCGTGTCACCACAGACTTTATGAATTCAGTAACAGTCCAAACTAATCAGCCAGCTCATATCAAAATCTAATTATTTTTAAAGAAGTCTTCCACAAGTCTATTTCTAGCATCCATGAACAGGAAATGAAGACCAACAGTATGCAGCAGTAGTACTGAGAAGCCAAAGATACAAACTAAACAATCTGATCCGTCATACAGACAGCAATGTACTACTGACATCACTCACACTTAGAGCACAGCAAATCAGTGGCAAACTTTTTCTGGGCTTCAGACAGCAGTGTCACGTTCACTCTTAGTGAATCACAAGAAAAATGCAGAACCAGAGAGAGAGATGGCATACTGGAAAAAACCTCTGGCAGAAATCTCACATACCAGCTCAAAAATTCATCCTGTGATAGGAATACAGTCATTGCTCCCACCCAGAGTCTCTGGGAAAGTCATGAGCAGTGCAAAGAACAGCTGCTCTTTACTGGGGAGGAAACATGCTAACTATCCCATTTTGGGAAATCAAACCGTGTAAGAATCTACAGAACTTCCATCTTAAAACATTCATAATATGTTAATTTGTTAAACTATGAATTTTACACACAAGTTAAACATATCAGGAACAAATACATAATCAGGTTATGTTTAGCTATTTCTTTCTTTCCTTCTTTATGAACTTCGAAACTACAAGGACAAATTGGCACTAGAACAAACCGTCAAAGGATATTGATGACACTAGAAAAACACAAGGCTACACTACAATAATAATCTTTTGTAGGGCTCAAGAGGTTCCCTTGCATCCCTTAAATCTCTGAGTCTTGCATTTTAGTTTTTGAATGGTAATTTCTATCATTAGCTCAAATCAAACTCATGCTATTTTGCATGGTTGTCACAAACTACTGTCCGTCTTTCCTGAAATCCATTATCTGCAGAAAGTTAGCTTTCCAAACTAACATTCCACATGAACATCTTGTCCAGATTTTAATTAAAACACTGCGTCTAAGAGATTGTGGTGTATTTTTAAAGGAGTATTTAACATTTTCAAATATTTATAACCATACCCACCATTTATGGTTCCTCATTGCATAGCAGGTCAAATTCAAAGTTATGGTCTTCATCTTTAAAGCCTTCCATGGAAGCAATCCAAGTTACCGGACAAATGCCTCTCTCTACAGCAGGGGTCCCCAACACTGTGCCCGTGGGTGCAATGGCGCCCGCCAGGGCAGTTGTGCGCGCCCGCAGGACACTGCGCCGCTGAAAATGCTGCCGAGAAGTGTTGCCGTTTCTCGGCGGCGCTTCTTGGCGGCATTTCGGTGGCAGGGTGCCACAGTCTTCTGGGAATAGGAATGTGCTATTCCCACAGAAAGGTTGGGGACCACTGCTCTACAGGATCACGACCTCCGCTGACAGCTATGTTCCACGGGAACAATGGAATTGTCAACCTAAAAAATGAGACCTATACACCCAGGAGATGGAGTTTTCTTGATTACTGATCCTCAAATCTGGAAGATGTCAGGACCACCACATACCTCAGCACCGTCAGAGCAAAATGAAAAACCCAGCCACCTTCCCACAATTAGCACCACCAACAGCAAAAAACCAACAAACAAAAAACCCCAAACAAACCAGAATCCCAGTTCTCTGGTGGAGTGTGAAGGAGAGATCATAGAATCATAGAATATCAGGGTTGGAAGGGACCTCAGGAGGTCATCTAGTCCAACCCCCTGCTCAAAGCAGGACCAATCCCCAACTATATTTACATGTACACTATATAATAATAATTTTATGATGGTCCTGGTATGAAAATTAGGTAGATTAAATAGTGGCAAATTTTAATTAAAAATCTACATACAACATTTTCCCCATTTTTAAAAGATTGCTAAGAACCTCCTCAAACACACAGATCAATCCTAAAATCCTTCTCATGTATCAATTTCCCCTTTACAAACTATACTTCAAATAATTTCAGCAAGCCCCATATACTACTGGCAACGCTGCTATGGAGCCTCTGTAGGTGCAACTCCACACATTCCAGCTCCTGACTCAGCACCTCATATCAATTTAAGAGCACTAGGTTATTTTTAATCTACTGCTTGTGAGTGTTTCTCTTCTGAGTTGAAGGGAGTATAGTTAGAATGTAAAATCTCTCATCCATTTATTAAAAAAATACCACAAACTGGAAAGGCATTATTATTCTTCATTTCCACATCCAAGATAGCACAGGATGGGAACAGAATGCCACACCCCACTTCCTTCTTAGAGCACCATCAGACATTCTTTACCCATTTTCTTCATATTATATTCCCTCACACTTGAGGCATTGTACTGTCATGGCTGCCTTTCCCCTGAGTCAGGGAAAACTGCACATGGCTCATCAACAGAACTACCTTATTGCCAAGAGAGACTGAAGCTGAGTGATATAATGCATTTCTTCCCAGGGATAACTGTACTGTCTCCATAACTTCCATGCTCTCTGAGCATGAAAGGGGAAAGAGAGAGACCAGAATTCAAACCAAGTACTCCTATACAGCAGTGCACAGCCTGTCCACTAAGATACCAGAGTCTCCTATTTTGAGCAATGGTGATGTCTTACCTTATATCTTTGCACTTTGGATATTTGCACTATTAGGGAATATTTGCCCCCCACTTCGCTTTGACACTATAAGTGTGATAACATTAGCAAGGCTCCCCATAATCGCTTATAACCATAACCATGTTAGGTTTAATCTTCACCTAATATATTGACCAAGAGATTTTGTTTTCCCACCCATATGATATCCAAATTATTAGTACAGAAACCGAGTATATAATCTTTATTTAATTAAGGTCTTTGTAAAAAAGACTAGAATAAATGTGCAAATTCTCTTCCCATGCTTGCCTTTATTCTCTTCAGTCCAGCAAGTCAAAATATTTTCCTTGTTTTCTCCAGCTAAAACTTTTGTTTCCTCAGTTTTAAGTATAAAGGTTTAGAAAGACTAGAAGTAGAAACAGGCATAGTTTTAAGCTTCGGTTTAGCACATTCTCTGGAAGCAATTTACTTCTGTATAATTCCACCGAGAAGAGATTTGGGAGAAAATTTACTAACAATCACTAACACTTATTTAATTCAACATCCCTGGATGGGTCAGTGGCAACAGAGATAGAACCAAGGACAAGGTTCCATAACACGAAGATTTTAGCAGATGCATACATGTCCATACAGTGACTACTCATTAGAGGGGGACCAAGAACTAACCACACTGTGTGTATGTGCGTTACACATTTGCTTTTGTCAAATAACATAATACTGCACAATGCACTTATTAAAGACGCAAATAAAAGTTTGGGTAAGGCAAAAATAGCTATATAAAAAAAAAGGTGTCTTTGACCACCAAAACAGCTAAGAATCTTTATAATTTATCTACATGCATAAATGCATCATAAATAAAAGTTAATCCTCTTCCAGGAGAGAGGATGGCAAATTCTGTAACTGATGTGCACCATCTTAGAAAGACAAGGTGGGTGAAGTAATATCTTTTATTGAACCATCTTCTATTGGGAAGAAGATACGCTTTTGAGTTTACACAGAGCTCCTCTTCAGATCTGGAAAAGGTACTTGGGCTATGTCTACACTACAGTTTACGTCGCAGAACTTATGTTGCTCAGGGGTTTGAATAAACCGCACTCCAAGACCGACATAAGTTACACCAACATAAGCACTGGTGTGGACAGCACTATGTCAGTGGGAGAACTTCTCCCATCGACATAGCTTCCTCTGCTTGCAAAGGTGGCTTTATTATGCCAATGGGAGAGCTCTCTCCCATCGGCATAGAGCGCCTTCACCAGACGTGCTGCAGTGGTGCAGCTGCATCACACTGCTGCAGTGCTGGACGTGTAGACATGCCCTCAGTGTCTCACAACCAAATACAAAGTGGAACAGATGGTTTAGCGTAACTAGTTAACACATATTGTAAGAGATGATTTAAGATGAAGTAGCCAGTTAACACCTCTGCCGTCATAGGACAAAAAAGGGGGGTTAGTGGATTACTGATTCTTGTAATAAGCCATAAATCCAATGACTTTGTTAAGTCAAAGATTTTTAATGTCTAGCAAAGTTATGAATTTAAGCTCCAGGCTTGTCTTTTGAAGGTCTTGTGTGGGTTTCCTTTGAAGATGAAGACAGAGGTCATATATGGAGTAACTGCTTTGTGAAAAGTGTTCACCTACTGTTGACATGGTGTTTTTGTCTTTTATCATTTTTCTGAGACAAGGTGGGTGAGGTAATATCTTTTATTGGACCACTTTCTGTTGATGAGAGAGACAAGCTTTCAAGCTTACACAGAGCTCTTCTTCAAGTATGAGATGAGTTTGTAGAGTTTCTCTTGGAGTTGTTTGGGGAAGGATTTGAAAACATGCAATTCTGAAGATGCAATTCTGGGTTGCATTAACAGGCATAGCATGCAAGTTACAGGAGGTGATAGTACACCAGACCCTTGCTAGAAAGCAGGGTCCCGGATCCATGCATGGTACACATTACCATGGATCCCAATTTAAATATTTAAATTTGGGATCCATCGCCGCGACCGCGCTACATGTGAATCTACGCTATAGCGATGTGCGCTCTAGCAAGGGTCCACTGTACCACTCGACTTAGTGCTGGTTAGGCCTCAGCTGGAGTACTGTGTCCAATTTTGGTCACTGCTATATATGGATCACTACCAAATTCACGGTCCATTCACGGTCATAGGATTTTTAAAATCATAAATGTCATGATTTCTACTATTTAAACCTGATATTTCATGGTGTTGTAATTGTAGGGGTCCTGACCCGAAAAATCAGAAATAACCTTGCAACCCCCTCCACAACTGTTTGGCTGCTGCTGCCGGCATCGCTCCCTTCAGAGCTGGGAAGCGGTGGCTGCTGGCCGGGAGCCCAGCTCTGAAGGCCGAAGTAAGGGTAGTATAGTATGGTATTGCCACGGTTACTTCTGCGCTGCCACTGGTGGGGCAACACCTTCAGAACTGAGGACCCGGCCAACAGCCACCACTCTCCAGCTACCCAGCTCTGAAATCAGAGCAGAAGAGTGGCAATACTGTGACATCCCACCCAAAAATAGCCTTGTGACCCCCCCCGCAACTCATTTTTGGGTCAGGACCCCCAATTTGAGAAACACTGATCTCCCCTGTGAAATCTGAACAGTCTAGGGTAAAAGCACACAAAAGACCAGATTTCACGGTGGGAGACCAGATTTCATAGCCCGTGATGCGTTTTCCATGGCCGGGAATTTAGTAGGGCCCTAGCAAAACAGACAGAATGTAGAGAAACTGGAAAGGATACAGAGCGAGTGGCAAAGATCATCAAAGGGATGGAATGTAAGCCAGATGTGCAGAGGCTGAAGGAACTGAGTATCTTTAGTCTGGAAAAAGAGGGAGAATGGGGTGGGGGACGAGCGAACATGATGGTCTTCAAATACTTCTAAGGCTCCCACAAAAAAGATGAGGAAAAACTGTTCTGTCTTGCCACAGAGAGCAGGCGAAGAGGCAATGGGTTCAAACTACAGCATAGCAGATTTAAATTATATCTCACGGAAAACTTCCTAACTGTAAGAAAAGTGGGACAATGGAACAAACTTCCTCGGGAAGTCGGGAAAACTCCTTTACTGGAGATTTCAAAATGAGACTTGATAGCCATCTGTCTTGGAAGGTTTACACACAACAAATCCTTCACCTTGGCAGGGGGTTAAACTAGATGACCCTTGCGCTCCCTTCTAACCCTTCAATTCACCACAGTTTACCCAGGAATTTAAGGATATCATCAAATGCTTCTCCAAAAAACTCCAAGAAAAACTCTATTAACTCTTCCCCCATGAACCCACCCCAGCGACCTTCTACATGCTTCCCAAAATACACAAACAAGGGAACCCAGAGAGACCCATCATATCTGGCTATGGCACTCTTTCTGAAGGAATAGCGGGACTCAGAACCTATCCTCAAACCACTCAGCACACAAAGGGCCAGCTTCCTCCACAACACAATCAACTTCTTCCATAAACTCCGCAACATAAACAACCTCTTTCAGAATACCATCCTTGCCACCATGGATGTCAATTCCCAATATACCAACATCCCCCACAATGATGGCACAGCTACCTGCCTCAAATATTTACAAGACAATGGACAACCCTCAGATATGCATCCGTAACAATTTTATATTCAACAACGAACACTTTGTCCAAACCATGGGAACAGCCCTGGGTATTAGGATGGCTCCCTAATATGCCAACCTCTTCATGGGCCACCTTGAACAAGAATTTATGGACCAATGCACCATGAAACCAATGATATAGCTGAGATACATCAATGATATTTTCATCCTCTGGACAGACGACCTAAACTTCCGCATAAATGTCCACCACAACTTCAACAACATCCACCCATCCATTAAATTCTCTCTGGAACACTTCAACACCAGCATCCATTTCCTGGACCCCACAATCAACTTCAACTATCAAAACCTTCAGATAACTATATACAAGAAACCCATGGATCACCACACCTATCTTCATAGATCCAGTAACCACCCCAAACACACCAAGAAATCTTATCTACAGCCAGGCACTCAGATTCCACAGAATATGATCCAAGGAAAATGTCCGGAATATACACCTTAACACATTCAAAACCACCTTCACTAAGCAAGGACACTCCACCAGAGAAGATGACCGCATCTTGGACTGGGCCACCCAAATACCCCAAGATAACCTACTTCAATATAAAAATAAAACCCCCCTCTGACCACATGACCCTAGTTGTCACCAAGCACCCTACACTTGAACCCATATAGGGTATCCTCAAATAACTACAACCCATATTTGATGGGGACCTCAGCCTGAAATAAATCTTTTCTGAACCCCCTTTTCTGGCCTTCAAACAATGCCCCAACCTCTCCAAAGACATCATCAGAATCAACCTGCCCACAGACCAGGACACACTAACTTAAAGCAGCATCACACCCTGCCAGTACAACAGAAGAAAATTTGCAGACATATCTCCACTGATACAATGATCAACACCCCCCACAACACACCATTCAAGATCCATGGGTCCTATACATGTCTCTCACAACAAGTGATGTACCTCAATCAGTGAACTAAATGTCCCAACAACAATTCTGCGGGTGAAACTAGACAATCACTATGTTCTCAAATGAACTCTCAAAGGAAAATGATAAAAGACAAAAACACCATATCACTTGTGGGTGAACACTTTTAACAAAGTGATCACTCTATATCTGACCTATCAGAGGAAACCTGCACAACACTTTCAAAAGATGAGCCTCAGAGCTTAAATTCATAACTTTGCTAGACTCTGCAAATCCTGGTCTTAATAAAGACATTGGATTTATGGCTTATTACAACAATCTGTAACCCACTAACCCCTGTTTTTGTCCTATGACTACAGGGGTGTTAATGGGCCACTCCATCTTGAATTGTCCCTTAGAAAGTTTAACTACTTATGCTAAACTATCTATTCAATCTTGTATTTAGCTGTGACACTCTGAATACCTTTCCCACACCGAAGAAGAGCTCTGTGGTAAAGTCAGTGATCAAGACATTTAAGTAGGCTGGCTAACAGATGGCACCATGCAATCAAAAAGGTAGGCCACTGCCTGTATCATGGCATTTTTGCTGGAATATTTAACAATATTTGACCGTTGTCAAATAATAGGCAGTCAACTGACTGGCTTGCCAAGCCTGTATAACTTAATACAACTGAAGTAGATGACACAGCACTAAAATGGTTCTCAAACAGGATCCAGAGAGTGATAATGGGAAAGAGGAGTAGTTATCCAACAATCTTCATATTTGGGATCTTACACGGACCCATCCATCTCCTCACTGCTTCAGCTTTTACACAAGTCCACTTGTAGAAATGGTGAGACACGCCAAGCTCCATTGCCAAAAATGTATACTGAAAACATCCAACTCTGTCACGTTCCATAAATGCACCAATACCAACACAAGGATGTCATAATGCCTACAAGAGAGGAGCTTCTGGGTGAAGAGCAGCTGGCTAAAACTGAACCTAGATAAGAATGAGGTGATGAGAGTCAGAAGACAAAATGTTTAGAAGAACTAGCAGAAAGAACGCTCCTCGCCTTTTAACAAAGGCATGCACTCGTCAATTGGTCTGAAGCCTCCGGGTCCTGCTGAACTCACCACTGAGCCAAACTGCAATGAAAAAAAGGAAAAACAAAAAACTTTCCTCCACTTCCAGCTTGTTCGGAAATGTATGCCATTCCTCCTTGATAAATATTCTTCTATAGCAATCCATACATTCTTCAGAGATAATGGAAATATATTGTACATTACTGTATATTTCTACACAGTAGGGCTGATGTTGGATGCAGTGAAACGGCCCTAGCTTGCACAGAATGTGTGAGTGCCACCTCAATAGGAAGGGCCATCATGAGCACATCTCACCTGCGCTCTAATCCTGTCATTGACTCCAAATCAGATTGCATTGTCCCATGGCTAGGTTATGGCCTTGATCCTGTCCATCAAAACAATCAGTGGGTCAGGACTCAGCTACATCACTGACTGTGTCTCCATCTATTACCTGTCAATATAACTACATTCTGTTGGGACAATGAAGCTTATAAAGCAGAAAATATCTGAAAATAAAGTGCTCTCCGTCAAGGACATTCAGGTGTGGGACAAATTTCCAGAAGAATTTAGAATGATTCTAAGCCTACCCATCTTTAAAGCACAATGCAAGATCTTCTTTGACATACCGTTTCCACCATTACAAGAATCATAATTTTTTAAAAAAATTATTTTCTCAACAGAGACTCTTTAAATCAGGGATGGAAGAACAAACAGACTCCATAGATCTTGCAGATTTAATTTATATGAGGAGCACTTCAATACTATAGTATTAACAACTCTGAAATAAACAAAGTTTTTTGAGATCTACAGATCCACAAGGCTCTTTCCATTGAGCCATACAATTCTAATTGGTTGATAAGGGCATTTGGGTATCAATCAGAAATAAATGAAAATCACATCATAGTACTAACTTATTAAACTAAACAAAAGTAAACCAATTCAAAGTAACTAGGTCTGACTGACTGCACTTCCTATAGTTGCAGGGAACACAGTAAAATAGTTTAGTCAGAGCATCTTTACAAGAAGCATATTGAACACTTTGAAAATCTCTATTCTGCTAAAAATTGAAATCACATCAGTAGCGGTTATTCTTGCCCTTTGCAGTTTAGGGTTTTGACCTTCTAGATACAGAGGCTACTGAAGTTCTCGTCACAGAGGTAATCAAAAAGAAAGGATTGAAGTAACTGAAGAAAGATACTTTACAAACATTTCAGCAATATCCATAGTTACTAAATAAACCATCATAAACTGTCAGTGCCTAAAGACCTGAGCACAGTGCGATATTGTTAATACTGTTAATACTTACAATAGCTTTATATTGTACCCATCAATACTTACAATAGCTTTATATTGTACCCATTTCCATACTTGACCAAGAAACAGGAAAAAACTTTGGAATCCTCAACTCCAGATCAAAAATGCTTTGTGCCAAAAATCTGAATTGTTACATTAAGGTAAAGGCTACAGATGAATAACTAATATCTAGTATTTGTTTCACTGGATTGTCTCCAAATACTTGTCCAAGTGCTCTTATTCAATCACTATCTTTACTTTTCCCAAATCATATAAGCAATAGTGTTCCTAAAATCTAATACAAATCTAGCTAAGCTGGTCTAAAAAGTATACTGATGGATAATTGATGTATGAGTCCTGTGCTCTGTTTTGTTTTAAGTAACTGAGTTTAACACCATCATATGACTTCAACAAAAAGATTCATTCATGCCTCATTAAAAAAAAGCCTTTTTACCTAGTGATATTGTTCAACAGTGAATCACAGGCACCACACAGCACTTTCCAAACATTACTCCTTATACAAAGAAGCGATTTTAAAGAATAAAAATTCAAACTCGTTTATTACCAAAACCTGAAATCTAAGACAGCTTATAAAAGGTAATCTAAGGAACTGACTTTGCTTCTGTGATACACAAACTTTAGGGCTTGGTTTTTAGTTAGAAGGCTATGACTTTAAGCTTATTGTAGGTTTAACTGGCACACTCGCATGTTCTTTATATAATCCAGCCACTATGCAGTTTTATTCTACCACATACCAGACCACAGAAAACTAAGCCTAGCAACTGTTAAAGTCTCTCAGAGATGATCACTAAAACAGAGTCTCCTAAAACTCTGCAAACCTAAAGAGAGATGTTAAAATCAATAACTGGCTTAATTTTAAAAGTGCTATGTTTTAAGAAATCTGCTTTTTCCAGTTTGCTATTTTATGTTTTGTGGCAATACTTCTATCGTCTTGATTTCACAACAACAAAAACCTGCAGGGATTGGTAATGAGAATCTAGTTTTTTCACATCTACATTGTCCACACCGCAGTGACCAAATGTTGTTCCCATCAGTGACTTGTGTGGAATTAGTTTATTAAATCTCAGTACAAGCCCCACTGGACATTTTATCCAGAGTACAAAGGTTGGGACTGGAAGCAACAAGGACCACCGTTGGCAGTCTCAACAAAAAAGGCAATCACTGTCTGCTGCATAAATGCTGAACTCCCCACTCACTCCTGTAAGTTTCCTTCATGTCAGGTTTGAGCCATACTGACTAAGCTATTGAGTAGGCTTGCACTACCACTGGCTGTCCTCCACCTCTTAAAGAAATGAACAGAGGACTTTAGTCTCCAATGTGGCACCTTTCAAAAACACTTTAAAAGCACATGAAAAATGTTAATGGAAAAAAAATATATCTGTCTCTGATAGCTCTGTGTGGATTCAACAGGTGAGAATCTGCAAGTATTTTTGTTGAATCAAGCCTTATGTAATCCTAGGGGAATTCTGCACCACTGCACCTGTGCAGAATTTATGTCCCCTGTATATTTCTTTGCTTCCCTGCAGAAAAATGACTCTCTGATGGGGCAGCAAAGGTAAGGCACAAGAGTGGTCATGCAACCCTCCCCAGCGGTATGTTTTGGGTGCCCAAGGCAGCCGGCAGAGGTGTAAATCACTTGGGGGGGGGGGGGGCAGGAGGCAGAACTGGGGAAGACCCAGGTGATGGCTCCTATTCTCTGCCGGGCTCAGCTGCTAGTCCAGGCTGGGCTAGGGAGGTCGGGACTTCCTCTTCCACTGCAAGGCATCAGGGGCAGGGCCAGACACCCCTCCCCCAGATTTCTCCCCCGGCTGCAGGAAGCTCTGCAAACTCCCCCACTCCCACACCCCATTTCCTGCACCCATCACACCTCAGCTGCAGGGAGAAGGATCCCTGTAAAGGAAGCTACTCCCCCAACCACCCAATCCTTGTGCATCCAGACCCCCTCATACTTAGACCCTCCTGCCGAGCCTCCTCGCTCCACCCTCAGAACCCCCCAATAAGCTCCACTCCCCCTGCACCTGGAACACCCCAACAAGCCCCCGGCACCCAGATCCCCACCCCACCAAGCCCCAACCAGTTGCATCTGGATCCCCACCCCACTGAGCCCCACTCCACCAGCATCTGGACCCCCCCATTGAGCCTCGCACATGCAGACCCCCCCTCCAAGCTCTATCCCCCCCACACACACACACACGGAGCCCCAACCACCTTCACCTGGACCCCCCTGCAGAGTCCCATTACCATTGCACCCAGAACCCCCAACAAGCCCCTGTGCATCCAGATCTTCCCCGCACCCGGATCCCCCACTGAGCCGCCTGCACCCAAATTTCCCCACATTGATCTCTCTCAAACTACACGTGGATCCCCCCACAATAAGCCCCTACACACTTCGATCCTTCCTTGCTGAGCCTACCTGGTGCACCTGGCACAGAGGGGCAGGCCCCTGGGCTGTTTTGGGGCAGGCCCCATCCTTGAACTCTGTCAGGGTTGGGTGCAACCTCACCACTGAGTCTGTGTCAGGGGGATGGGAGGGAAGCCACACAGTGATCTCCCACCTCTGTGCAGCCAGTGGCCTGTGCTCCCCAATGCCAGGCTGGAGTCTCCATATTTATTTGACAAATAAAATTTGCAGAATGTTGCAGAATTTTAAAATACTGTGCACAGAATATATATAGTAGAATTTTTAAATATTTTTGGCAGGGAATGCCGTCAGGAGTACTTATGGCAGCAATAGATGAAAAGTAATTATACTTACAAGCTTCCTCTTCTAGGGAGACTGAGTTCCTTCTGGAAAAAATACAAACAAAAAAATGAGAAAATTAATGAAGAAAGATCTTAAATTAACTTTCTGTTTATCTAATCTAGTAATATTACTTTATAAATAAAATATTAAGGGCCAGATTTTCAAAGATGTGTTCAAAAGATGGCAGCACTCCTAATTTGTTACCACATATATTATCATTGCACGCATAATATGGTATTTGCATCTGTTTACAGCCAACTGGGCACTCAACTGGCCAGGTATGCACACAAATATTTGCTTTGACTGCACAATTATGGTATTTACAATTAGAAGCATACAATTGTATATAAATGTACTAACCATCTTTGCAATAAATTCTATTCTGTCATACACAGTTCATCATTCTAGTATCTGAGTGCCTTCCCATAGTGCATCAAGCAACATGATAACATCTGTCATGTGTTTGTTCTCTTATCTTCTCCCTGGGGGCTAAGTGTGTGCAGTGGAGTGTTTTGTCTTGGAGTTTTTTTTAAACATACACATACTGCTATATGCTTGAGAAGACAACCTCAAAGAAATGCACCTTGCACTTAGAATCAGAACATTTCTGCATTAAACTGTAAAGATTACAAGACATGGAAATAGATAAATATTTTTTCAACTTCCATCTCAGGTAAGCACATTTATCTCTTTTTAAAAACATTTTACACTGTTGCATTTTTAATATTTCACCACTAGATGGTATCATCATCTACTCAGAGTCCACCTTCAACAAGGCACACAAGAACAGAAGAAAAAAGTCAAACAGTAAAGTTAAAGAGCCACACGTCTATTTAAAGGGAAGTTTTTTTTAAATAATTCTACTACTCCGTCTTTTTTGATAGGACAATGTGAAGATAAATATCACATTTTAAAAAATTAAAATTTAATGATGTTATTAATAAGATCAAATGCAATTTATTCTAACGGACCCTAATATAAATCTTTAATTTACTTTTTACCATTTACAATTATTACAGCTGGAGCCAGCATATTTTCTGTTTCTAATGCTACTGAGGCCCAGCAGTAGCAAGGGAGGGATGGAGTGGGAACGGGACCTGGGGCCGGGCAGGGGTAGAGCACTCCCTGGGAACTGAGGAAGTCGGCGCCTATGTTTAAAGATTTCAGAGTAGCAGCCGTGTTAGTGTGTATCCGCAGAAAGAGAAGGAGTACTTGTGGCACCTTAGAGACTAACAAATTTATCTGAGCATAAGCTTTCGTGAGCTACAGCTCACTTCATCGAATGCATGCAGTGGAAAAAACTTTGTGCTTAAAGGGTTATGTTTGTTTTTATTCTCATTTGTACCTATGGTAGTCACTTTTTGTTATCCATGAAAACAACATTTTTCTTAATCCATAATCTCTCTCTGAATTTGGAAATTAACACATTTTATTTTAGAAAAACACATGGTATATTACATACGATCTCTCAATGTAACACAATCAAATATGTCATGACTGAATTGCACTCTATCCCTATAGTATTCACATTCATTCTGTGATTGCACTTAAATGAATACACTGCAATTATAGCATCAATATACAATACAGTTTTTCAAATTCAACACCTCTAAGGCCTTGACTACAATAGGGAGAGTAATCAGCGGTACAGCAATCAGTTTTTATATCCATTGTTCCACTATGTCCCACCTCATATTACCCTCCTGAAATGTCCCTTCATTCCTACTTCGCAGACCCTCAGACAGCAATCCACCTGAAACTACAATCTTCTGTGCCCACTCAATAGTATCTTCCTTCCCCTGCCATGTCCCCTGACCCCCCAGCCATTGCTCCCCTGCTTAACTGACTGAACCAGGAACAGCAGACCTGGTAGCTGCGCCGCTTCTCCGTCCCGCCCAAACAGGTTTCAAAGGCCCTAACGGCATGGAAGGGCCAAAGCAAGGGGAGCGGAGCTGGAAGCTCAAGGACTGCGAGCAGCAGTGCCGCCAACTCTGCTCTTCCTGCTGCAGCTTCAACCCATGCACCATCAGCAATTCACTGTCTGCAGAGTTATAAAGCCAGACCCAGGGATATAGGGAGGAAGGGATTACTGGAGAAAGGACCAGCATATGTGGGGAACACAGCTGATGCAGAGGGGAATAGCGTGGGGGGCAGAAACTGAAGTCTCAGCTGATGATCCACAGCAGGGCAGCCATCTGAGACCTGCATTTAAGGAGCAGGAGTGCAGACATTTCAGGAGGCACATAGTTGGGGCACTGCACAAAGGGGCAGGGCAGGGAATAAGAAGGTACAAAAAGAGTGGTGTCGTAGTTGGTGAACTAAGGAGCTTTCACTGGTTGAGGAAACTGGAACATCCATACTGGCATTCAGCTGATTGCATCTTTACACCTACAGGTTATCAGGATAACTTAATCACACAAAAGTACTTACATGTGGACTTAAGGCGCATTTCAGTCATTCAGTTAAAGTACATTGCACTCGACTGACATTTCAAGTATAGACAAAACCTAACAGAAGAGCCTGACAATACTTCATGGAGATCTGTAGTTACTTATTTCCCATAAATCAGGATCAGAGCTTGGAAATTAGTTTTTGTAGGACAGCTAAGGGAAGCAAGCTTCAGTATGTTAATTATGAAGCAAGTGTTGGTGACTAGACTTACTTTACCATGCTAATCCTGCCAAACATCACACAAAGAGAACTTGGCAGTACGTATTCATGCATTCTTGAAACAGAGTTCATATTTTAAATGGCAAGATGATTAATAAAACACTGTCATGCTACGACCACCAAATATGACCTGGTATTTAGCTTTGGGTATAGTAATTCTTTCATTGTTCCACAACTCAATAAATCCTCTGAGTAACTGTGCTAATTATGTAAAATGTTTTCTTCCATATAAGACCTAACCCCAATTTAGAGTGAAACATCAAAGAATAGTAGATTCCATGCACAATCTGAAATATCTGTCTCTGAGCACTTTAACTGTCAATACATAGATATATTATCCTCATTACCTCAGCCTAGCTCTGTGCCACCTGCTTTCAAGGTCGGTAATATAATCCTCTAAACGCATGTTTATTTTCAGTATCCTCTTACAAAAATGACAGACTGTCAATTTGCCTAGTTTTATTTCTCAAACTTTTTTCCACAGATGAAACCCATCAACAATTAGCATAAAGGATAAAGTCAAGTCCTGATGAAGTCGAATAACATGACCAACAACTGAGGTCTTATTCAACATGTTGCCTCGGAGAATTGAATTACTGAGAACAGAACCATTCTGGAATCATCCCACTCAATTAACGTATGTTCTCAAAAATGTGATTCATCAGGCTGTATCTTTACATACAGAGGAAAATGACATTAAATTATCTGTTTTATTGAAAAGTAATAAAATTAACTTAGGGATTGTTTAGCAATACTAATTTTTTAACTTAATAATCACAGAAGAAGGGTGCAGTGTTTTAGTCATGTTGGGAGTAGGTGATGTATCACACTGTCTTCCTTTAATCACTCTTTATAAAAGCACCATGGAGAGATATTTCATCATCACTTTATCTCAATATTGCAATTCGTCCTTGAATGTGTAACTGCACATATGGCACATACCCACAGGCAAAGTGGGATGCTAAAATGTGCTCTGAATGCACCATACTTTGGCCCTTTCAAATTAACTGAAAATCACCACCACCTGAATGTTCCCAGTTTCTGCCAGCACAGGCACCAGGGTTCCTGAGGCCTTTTCTACACTAGCGGGGTAAGTCGACCTATGTTACGCTACTCCAGCTACATGAATAACGTAGCTGGAGTCGACATAGCTTAGGTCGAGTTACTGCAGTGTCTACACTGCACTGCATCGATGGGAGACGCTCTCCTGTCAACTTACCTTACTCCTCTCATTCTGGTGGAATACCAGAGTCGACCGGAGAGCGCTCTGTGGTCAATTTAGTGGGTCTTCACTAGACCAGCTAAACTGACCCCTGCTGCATCAATTGAAGAGCATTGATTGCCGGTAAGTGTAGACATGGCCTGAGATAGCCTTTGACCCTGGAACTCCTATTTGGTAAGCTTATCACCATCCAAGCTGAGCCACCCAACAAGATGATATAAAAGTATTTCTATAGCTAGAGGGGAAAATATATTTTGCTTGGTAAATTAAAGATATTTCACAGATGATGTAAGATCAACTGACACTCACTGACCTGACACCATGCACTCATATTTTAAATTTTTCCTTTGCTGACTGTAAGTATTTGCTTTAGGGTGCACTATCAACCAGCAGGGGATTAATTAAATCTGTTTCTACACACAAACCACTTGCATTACAGAAATGATAATGAGGATTAGAATCTCCACTTCTGATGGAAAATGCAACCTGCCCATGCAAGGACATCAACTATAATCCATCCATCAGACTGAAAAAGGAAGGAATTTTTCATGGTTTTAAAAAAAATCTAAGCTTTTCTTTCCCTGCAAGTATCTGTCAAGAAAATCTGCTATTTCTTACTACAGGAATGTATATAAATGGATATTAAAAACAATATCTTTCAATTTCCTTCTCTCTAAAAATTAAAATATCATCATTTGAATGTGGTTGCCAAACTGCACTGCAAAGAGATTGAAACATCAATACTAACAACATGAGCATTTTAACAATATATCTATAAAATGAAATGTTGGATTAATTTGTGGTACACACTGCAGATGTTAATTTCCATAATTTACTATTTTATTGCAAAACTAAATAATTAAGGATTATATTGTTATATCACCTGATTAAATATAAAACATGCTTTGAAGTAAGAAAATTGCTACCTTAACACTTTCCAATACCACCTAAAATTAGCAATATTGAGAGATGTAGACACCTGCAATACCATTAGCCCACACACTTTAGAGGTGCTTTGCCTGCAATAATGTTAATATATAATTAATATTATCATGGGTATTTCAGACCTGGCAGTGTGTTCTCTCACACACTTCTGCTGCTAGCCACATGTTGAATTACAGTGTACCAGGATCTTCCTCCCCTTACAAAGCCTGCATTGCAGGGCCAGAGCAGCAGCAGCAGCTTTAGGACAATTTGGTACTGTGGAAGGGCGATATTAACTACTGAAGGCACTGATCATAATGTATAATTTTATTATTATTCTAAATATGCACACACAAACCAACAAAACAATCAAAATAAGTTTGGGATTACTTTCCAAATTCAGAGTGGTAGCCATGTTAGTCTGTATCAAAAGAAAGAACAAGGAGTACTTGTTAGTCTCTAAGGTGCCACAAGTACTCCTCGTTCTTTCCAAATTCAGTATAGTCTCATGTCAGTAAGAAAAATTATCATTTGTAAAATGTATTGAAACAACCAACTGGAAAAAGGATTGATATTCGACTGACAAATAGCCTCACTCCTCTAAAGAACGAGTTTTTGTCAATCCTCAAAACCATGAGTCAAGAGCTAGCACATAATATAACATGTAAATTTCAGCTTCTTCTCCCACTTTTTTTTTTTTTTTTAAATGCACAATGCTTTTAAGAACCCAGCGCCAGCAAAACAAAGAGCTTTCAGGTTTCCCTTCAGAGCTCAGTCACTATGAAATGGCTGGAAACTAGAAAAACATCTGTGTGCTAAAGGGGACTACCAGGGCAGCAACCACAGCCAAGAATTTACACACACCAAGGGTCATCTACATATTATAGCAAATAGCCCTGGTAACGGTACAGCTATGTATCAAAGTCAAACCCACTCACATAATCTGGCAAGACACTGTGGCTCCAAAAGCCTCCAATCCGTCATTCCACTTACTTCAGGGTTTCATCAAGATTTTAAGGCAGTTACCTATAGGGTTGCCAACTTTATAATGACAGGTTTCAGAGTAACAGCCGTGTGAGTCTGTATTCGCAAAAAGAAAAGGAGTACTTGTGGCACCTTAGAGACTAACCAATGTATTTGAGCATAAGCTTTCGTGAGCTACAGCATCCGATGAAGTGAGCTACAGCTCACGAAAGCTCATGCTCAAATAAATTGGTTAGTCTCTAAGGTGCCACAAGTACTCCTTTTCTTTTTGCAACTTTATAATGGCACAAAACCGAATGCCCTAGCCCCACCCCCATTCACTACATTCCCCCTCCCTCGGTGGCTCTCTCTCACTGGGCTGGGGCAGGTGCTTGGGGTGTGGGAGGGGGTGAGGGCTCCAGGCTGGGGGGGTGGGGCCGAGGGATTTGGTGTGCAGGGGGGGCTCTGAGTTTGCGGGGGCTCAGGGCTGGGGGAGGGGTGGGAGTGTGGGGGGTGAGGGCTCTGTGCTGGGCATGCAGGCTCTGGGGTGGGGCCAGGGATGAGGGGTTTGAGGTGAAGGAGGGGGCTCCAGGTTTAGGGGGCTCAGGGCTGGGGCAGGGGATTGGTGTGCAGGAGGGGGTGAGGGCTCTGGCCTCGGGGGAGCAGGGTCTGGGCTGGGGCCAGGGATGAGGGCTTTGGGATGCAGAAGAGGGCTCCGGGTTCAGGGGGGCTGGGGCACAGGCTTACTTCAGGTGGCTTCCGGGTCAGCGGCGCAGCGAGGGGGCTAAGGCAGGCTGCCTGTCATGACATGAGTTGTGCACGCCCCGGAAGCGGCCAACAGGTCCAACGCTATTGGGGGTGGGGGGGCGGCAGGAAGCGCCACGCGCTGCTCTCGCCTGCCGTAGGCACTGTCCCACAGCTCCCACTGGCCGGGCTCAGGGTGGGGGTAGCATGCAGAACCCCATGCCTCCCCCGCACTGGCCAGGCTCAGGGTGGGGGTAGCGCGCAGAGCCCCATGCCTCCCCCCCACCTAGGACACGGACCTGCTGGCCGCTTCCGGGGCGCAGCATGGTGCCCCAGGACAGGTAGGGACTAGCCTGCCTTAGCACCACAGACCAGAGCTTTAACGGCCCAGTTAGCAGTGCTGACCAGAGCTGCCAGGGTCCCTTTTCGACCGGACACCTGGTCACCCTACTTACCTAACTGCCAATGGTTCAAGAGTGCATCTCAGAAGGTATAAGGGAATTTCCCTACTTGTTGTTCTCCCCCAGTATCTTATTTTTAAAATTAAATTAGTTAGCAAGATAAAATGACTCACTACACAATATTTTTCTGATATGGACTTTTGTTTTCTTGAACAGGTCTCGTCCTGAATACTATATTACACTATACACTACGGATTGTGCCCGACTCTAAACTGCCTGCACAGGATATTAAGAGGGACTAAGTCCTCAGTGTCCCTTTCCTGTCAAACCTCCCCACATCATGGCTTGGATGAGGTATGAGAGCAAGGACTGCCTGCCCTGTACATTCCCAAGCAGGTGAGCAGGGCCTTGCCCCACCCCTTCAATGAGTCAGCCAACAAAGTTGAGCTGATAAAGGGGTGGCACAGATTACTTCCTCATGGGAGCAAGGAAGGGACAGGGAAGGAACTGAGATTCTCAGAGTCACAATTTCTTCTCAGGTTTCAGAGTAGCAGCCGTGTTAGTCTGTATTCGCAAAAGGAAAAGGAGAACTTGTGGCACCTTAGAGACTAACAAATTTATTTGAGCATAAGCTTTCGTGAGCTACAGCTCACTTTATTGGATGGAAGTGAGCTGTAGCTCATGAAAGCTTATGCTCAAATAAATTTGTTAATTTCTTCTCAGGCCTCCTCCTCCTGGGACTAAGAACAAAGACTCAGTCTAGTCCTAAATTACCAGTAAAGAAGCAGGCTACTTCTTTTCATAATAAAAACAGTAGTTAAATAGTTGATCTCAAAAACCTTTTAGCTGATAATATTACACAATGGCTTTTCGAAATGAATTAACTTCCTCTCTGGACTCCCTGCCAGAGTTAAGAATTGCAGGTACAGTAACTTGACTGTGCCCATTAGCCCTAATATCACCCTGCTGAATCTCTGAAGACCTCAGTAAACTAATTTACTAAAGAGAAATGGCAACTTGAGTGGCATGCTGAATGAAGGGCAAAAGAAATTTTGCTGCAACACATTTCAGTAATGCCCTACACCTACCCCACAATATGACGACAACATGTCAGAAAAACAGGTAGATTTGATTAGGAAGACCGACTAACAAAATTTAGAGCTATGTTTTGAATACTAGCACTGCCATGTCTGACACACAAAAGGCATGCCTGCCAAGCTTCTTTATGCAACAGATTTTATTTGAAGAGAGAAACACTCAAGAAATCAGTGTATGTAATGGCACATGTTTAGGAGTAACATTTATATTTAACAACTTGAGGAGAGTGCAATGTAGACATGATGCATACATGGGGCAGAAGCAAAAGAACAGAAAAAAATGGAGTAGGATTGGCTCTAGACACACCTTTATACAGTAACTCCTCACTTAAAGTCGTGCCGGTTAACGTTGTTTCGTTGTTACCTTGCTGATCAATTAGAGAACATGCTCGTTTAAAGCTGTGCAATGCTCCCTTATAACGTTTGCCTGCTTTGTTCACTGCTTGCAGAAAGAGCAGCCCGTTGGAGCTAGCTGGTGGGGGCTTGGAACCAGGGTGGGCCGGCAGCCCCCCTATCAGCTCCTCGCTCCCCTAAATTCCCTGTACAGCAGGCGCCCAGCAGGCTATCAATTGCTGGCAGTTCAGCTGTCCCTCCCCACACTGCCATGTGCTGCTCCCGTCCTCTGCCTTGGAGCTGCTCCTGGGAGCCTCCTGTTTGCTGTGCAAGGCAGGGGGAAAGAAGGGTACTAATGTCAGGGTGTCCCTCCCACCCCCCCGATCCTGTCCCCCATCTCCATAGAGCGAGCAGGGGTGGGCGGGGATACAACAGGGCTCAGGATGGAGGGAGCTTGCTGGCAGCAGCTGCTGTCTCATCTTGCTGATCTACTTAAAAAGGCAATGTACTTAGAGTTGGGTAAGCATACTTAAAGGGGCAATGTGCATCTCCCTCTCACAGACACACACAGCCAGGGTGTGTGTGTCTGTCTCTCTCTGCCATGCTGTCTCCCCTCCCTCCATTTGTGCTGCCTTGTAGAGTGTGAGGCTACATTAACAACATGTTAACCCTTGAGGACTCAGCCAAGTACTAGTTCATCATTTAGCAGTAAGGTATTCCCTGGGAAATAACCCACCCTCTTCCACCCTTGGACTTCACCAGCTCAACCAAACTTCACAATCATCTTTGCTGTGCATAATATTAAATTGTTTGTTTAAAAACGTATACTGTATATATAAAATATAGTCTTGTCTGGCGAAAATTTTTTCCCTGGAATCAAACCCACCCATTTATATTCATTCTTATGGGGAAATTGGATTCACTTCACATCGTTTTGCTTGTAGTAGCATTTTTCAGGAACATAACTACAAGGTTAAGCAAGGAGTTACAGAAGAATCATAGAAATGTAGGGCTGAAAGGGACCTCATAGGAATAAGTATAGCTAAACCATTCGGGGTCAGATGTTTGTCTAACCAGTTCTTAAAAACATCCAACGATGAGGATTTCATAGCACCCTAGATAACCTGTTCCATTGCTTAATTACCCTTATAGTTAGAAAGCTTTTCCAATATCCAACATAAATCTCCTTTGCTTCAAACTAAGCTAATTACAACTTGTCCCACCACTGATGGCCATGAAGAACAACTGATCACAGTCCTCCTTGTAACAACCTTTTATATATTTGAAGATTATCATCATGTCCTCCCTCAGCCTTCTGTTCTCTAAATTAAACATGCCCTGTTCTTTCAACTTTTCCTCATAGGTAGGGCCCTATCAAATTGACCGTCATGAAAAACATGTCACGGACCATGAAATCTGGTATCCCCCTGTGAAATTTGGTCTTTTGTGTGCTTTTACCCTATACTATACAGATTTCATTGGGGAGACCAGCATTTCTCAAATTGGGGGTCCTGACCCAAAAGGGAGTTGGAGGGGGGTCACAACGTGATTGTATTGCCACCCTTACTTCTGCCCTGCCTTCAGGACTGGGTGGCTGGAGAGCAGCAGCTGTTGGTCAGGCACCCAGCCCTGAAGGCAGCGCCCTGCCAGCAGCAGCACAGAAGTAAGGGTAGCAGTACCATACCATGCCACCCTTTACTTCTAAGCTCCTGCCTTCAGAGCTGGGCGGCTGGAGAGTGGTGGTTGCTGACTGGGGGCCCAGCTCTGCAGACAGCAGCGCAGAAGTAAGAGTGGCAATACTGTACCATGCCATCCTTACTTCTGCGCTGGTGCTGGCTGTGGCTTTGCCTTCAGAGCTGGGCTCCTGGCCAGCAGCTGCCACTCTCCAGCTGCCAAGTTCTGAAGGCAGTGCCGCCACCGCCAACAGCAGTGCAGAAGTGTAGCAGTACCGCAACCCCCACACACAATAACTTGTGACACATGCACATGCAACTCCTTTTTGGACCTCTAAAATTACAACACTGACTTTTCAGATTTAGATAGCTGAAATAATGAAATTGATGATTTTTAAAACCCTGTGGCCATGAAATTGATCAAAATAGACCGTGAATTTGGTAGGGCCCTCCTCATAGGTTAGGTTTTCTAAATTTTTTTTCCCTCCTTTTTGCTCTCCTCTGGATTCACTTCAGTTGGTCTACATCTTCCTTACAGCATGATGCCCAAAACCAGTCATCTGTGTCTTACTTATGACACTCTTGTTAATACACCCCACAATGACATCAGGCTTTTCCACAATGGCATCACACTGTTGCATCATATTCAATGTATGATGCACCATAACCCCCTAGATCATTTTCTGCAGTACTGCTACTTACCAGTTATTCCACCTTTTGTGTTTGCGCATTTTATTTTTCCTTCTTAAGTATAGTACTTTGCCCTTGTCTTTACTGAATGTCATCTTATTGATTTCAGAGCGATTCTCCAACTCATCAAGATCACTCTGAATTCTAATCCTGTCTGCCATAGTTTGCAACCGCTCCCAGCATGGTGTCTTCTGCAGATTTTATAAGCACATTCTCCACTCAGTCATCCAACTCATTAATGAAAATACTGAAGACTACTGGACCCAGGACAGACTCCTGCGGGACCTCACTTGATATGTCTGTCCAGTCTGACAGCGAACTATTGATAACTACTCTTTGAGAGTAGACGTTCATCCAGTTATGCACCCACCTGATAGTAATTTCATCTAGACCGTATTTCCCTAGTTTGCACATGAGAGTGTCATATGGGACTGTGTCAAAGGCCTTACTCAAGTCCAGATATTTGTCAGACAATCCACAAAGATGCAATAACAATGACTTAAAAGGAACCATATAAGAGTCTATCTGCTGAAGTAAAGCTGCTACCATAGGCTCAAGACAGACAGACAGTATAAAAATGAGATGCAGAATAACTCTGCATGTAGAGTCAGGGCCACAGTTAGACACTGGAAACATTCAAATTTGAGTACTTGCTGAGTGTGCATGACCGTGCACCAAACCCTGCTCGCTGTACTCATACAATTAGTCCTCGCAAGTAAAGGAGAGTACTCACAGGAGTAAAGTGTGCAGCATTAGGTCATGTGTATAATTTCATGGTTGCTAGTTAACGCTGGTTATACATTGCCATTATGTACATTCTTGATACTTCCATACTTGTAATAATGCGTTCAGTTCTGGACAACTCCAAAAAAAAAGATACAGTGAGCAAATTAAAAAGTTTCTTCCACCAATTTAGCAAATTTTACCAGCTTGAGAAAGATTCTGGCCAAAAGGAAACCATCCTAGGAAAGTTATAAGTACCGAACAAAGGAGTACAGAAGGAAAGTGCCTGCACAGAAGTTAGCATTACAGCAGCACTGCACTATTGTTAGAACTGTTTTTGAAATTATTCTCTGCCTTATCTTATACAGAAAGTTCTTTTCTTCAAGACTGGGCATGCAAAAAAAGGAAATTGTGACAGCTCCTAAAAATGCTAAGACCATTACAAATAAGCAAATACTGGTGGTAACATTACTCTGTTATTAAGCCATTTGCCTTTTGTACTAAACACACATCTTCTCACCCCCACTCCCTAAAAAGTTAGTAATTTCATTGCTTCTAATGCCATAACAAAGAGTTGGCATGCAAATTATCAGGCTACAAAACTAAAAATATTTGCCACATTTGAACCCTTATATTAGGTTGAACAGTGACCCCAAACATTTTTTTTTGAGAGAGAGTTTGGGTGCCTTGTAGAGTAACCCTAAACACAAAATTTTTTAAAAACACAGGTATTTTATGGGTGAAAAATAGATACTAAATCTACTCAGGAGTTAATTTTCATTCTATGGATTACCATACATAAAATACACAAAAATCACTGATTACAGAAGAACATCACGCTGAAACATGTGAGCAGTTCTAGCACCTCTGGCATTGTACCTGGGCCAAAGAATCTGCAATGTCAGTACAGAGAGAATGGAATGATCACATATCAATTAGCAGTCAGAACTGTTCTATTTATCTTATCAGATTCATTTCTCACTTGGACCAGGACTAGTGTCAATGTAAGGTGTTTGGAAAGAGGTAGGAGAGCATTTTTTTGTGTGTAAAGTACCATATACTCATACAACTCTTGCATTGACAACGTAAAGGTAAGTGCTCTTATAGCATCAACAGAACTTTATTTTCAAAAAATGTACATTCCTATACTACTTGAAACAGTGAAAGACAAAGAATCATTCATAATCTAAGATCACTCAAACTCCTATCTCCATTGTAGGCTGAATAGCATTAGTAATAGAACAATGGCCACTTTACTACCTCATTTTCCATGGGCCAGATATACCGCCTAATGGTAAAACTCATGGGAGAGGATCCAAAGGGAAGGAAAATTCTAAAGCCCCTCCAAAACCGTCAGCTAGGGAGACAGTCTTCCTCCTCCATGAAAGCAGCAGTAAGTCCATTCCCCATGGATCATGGAGAAAATACTTTCAGAAATTGAAAACTTAAGTAATCAATTCTAAATGATAGATAGTAATTGGTCCTAAAAGGATTTCTAACCATATAAAGCTCCCTTGTCTTCATCTAGTTTATGAATAATAGCTTCTGTAACCTCACAAGGCATCCATTAAGCTCAACAGTTAATTACATCTCTTCTGTATGGACATAATTTACAGGACAGTAAATGTATTATTTGTTCACTCACTCAGTATATGGGCTATCTTAAAGCTACTCCTGCCTTCCCCTTCTACATTGCCAACCCAAGAAAAAAAGAAAAATAAACGAAGTCTGGCCTCTGCTTCAGGGAGGGGGAACAGTATTTGCTATAATTTTAGGAAATGGGCACCACACAGAAACGTGAATAGATGAAAGGATAGGTATTATTTTTATCTTTACTTGTACCTATACTTGCAGACAGCCACTGGTATGTTGCCTCCTCCTTCCTATTGTCTGTGTTAAATGGAAGCGGCCCTAATCTGTGTGCTTGTAAAAGTCTAAACTGCAGTCAAACTAAATTATGAATGCTTCTCAGTAATATCAAATGAAGAGAAAAGTCCCAAGCGGTTCATCCTTCGTCAATATTACCAGCAAAAAAGAGCTACAAAAGTTTTACATTTTTGGATTATGTATATAGCAAGAGAAAAATACCAGTATTTGGAAAAACTGAACACTTCCTATAAGTTGCAATTTTTAACTGCACACATATCATTCACTTAAGAATTAAGATAGTTCCAAAGGCATTTAAACTATTAGACTGCAGAAGTTAAAAACACTCAATTATTTGCAATGCAATGAAATTCTCATTTTACAGTTAGTTTTGCAAAACAGGAAATGCTCTTAAACTAACAAAAACATTACATTGGATTGTGACATACTCTCCCATGACCAGCAGAGACATACAAACCCATCTGTTGAATGGTTTTTACTGAACTAAAAAAAATCCCCTTTGGCAACTGAGATGCTTAAAAGTTCTCCATAATTATTGAAATGTTGCTGAGGCTGGAAAATGATAATAGCCCATGAACCATATTCTGGTGTTAAAATGAAAAAGCTCGTCATTTTCGCACATGACTAGACTCTGAAGGTGAAATACAAAATGTCAAACTGCATAGATGTGCTAGGCCAAACTTGTAGGATCAATTTACAGATCAAACTGAGTGTGGTGAAAGGTTTACATTGGTGTGCGTAGCAGAATCTTCAGGCTTCTAGGAGGCAGAATTTATCTTGGGAAAGCAGCACCTATTGCTTTTGTATTCATTCAAAATAAAAGCCAACTAAGCTGGGAATCATAGCTATTGATTCACCTTGAACCCTCTTAGGTTTTTAAACTTGCAGCTGAAAGGCACACTTGGAGCTACAGGCTGTGTGTTTTGGGATGTACACTGAATTTAGGTTTTTGGACCTCTAAGGTTTCTCAAAAAAAAAGTGTCACGTACCTCAATATTTTTATAGATTTGTTCTGTGAGGGAATTGTAGTTTCTGAACAATCCTATTTAATACTGTTGGCTATTTCAGACTTACATATTTGATGCCAAGAAATCTGTTTCAGAGTTCTGGAAAATTATTCCCCAATCAAATTCTGGTGGAGTACAGATACTTCCAAAATACACAGATCTGAGAAACTGCAGGCTGCGCTTAATGACTTTCAGCTACAATGAGTGATTAGTATGTTTTACAGTGGACTCATATAATCAGTTGATTCTATTACAGGGCTGAGCTCTGTCTAGGACTAGTATTTTTGAGAGAGAGAGAGAGACTTACTCTGTCTTGAAAACATTTTAAACACAAAGTTAAACAAAGAAAATTCTCAAACCTTCAGTCTGCTTTCCCTTACAGTACTTCAGTTCAGATAAGGGAAACCATTGACTTCATCAGCCATAGAATCTCTCCAGAGAAACCAGGCCTATATCCATTGTAAAGGCTGAGTCAAATTCCACTGTCTTTCCTCCTCCTGTACCACAAACAGGTCACTTCCCTCCTCATCCTCTAGGTTTAGGAAAAGATGCTATTCTGAAGCCATGATCTGAGCCTGACTGAGGACGAATTCCGAGTTCAGGAGGTAAATATGGACTGCAGTGAGACTAGGAGCAACAAAATTTCAGAAATCCTCACTGGATGTGTTACGTGGGTCAGAGACCACATGGAGCAGTCCCTTATTCCAGAAGAGAGCTGAGGAGAGCCTCTTGCTGAAATAAATACATCACATCAGTAATTAATGTAAGAAATTTCATTGCTCACACTTAATTCTTCACTACAATACCAGGTTAAGGCCCAAATGTGTACGGCACTGAGCTCCTGACACCAATGGGAGTTAAGGGCAGTCAGCACCTCACAGAATCAGGCCTTTCATTTGCACAGTGTCTTTCATACACTGTAGAACTAACGCAAACACCAGAATCTTAGCCTACGATGCTCCTTTGCAGTTTCCACACATACCCTACAAAAAGTTACATTTACTGACAGAAAACAATACTTACTATAAACCAGATTAGCAGCAACATTTCAGTGCAACTCCAGGACAATTATTCCTCAAGGTTAATATGTTAAATTTATAAAATGTATTAAAACACAACAATATCTACAAGCTAGATAAACAACTCAAAGGATGTACAATACGTTTGCTATTGTTGTAACCCTCTTCCTTCTCCTACCTCACCAACACACTTTTCTATCTCTTGAGGTGTTATATTAAGATTGGCAGTTACAATCTTGAAATATATATATTTTTTTTTTTACACATTAAGTAGGGAATACCACCACTGGGGCTTACAGTGGCCTATTTTTGTTACAGTAGCACATGTATCATAGGTGTTAGAACCACTCAGCTCCACAAGTCCTACCAATGATACTCTTTAAAAAAAAACCACTTAAGAAATATCCCCCCAACGTTATGTATTGTATTGATGTTTGAGTTTGGCCTAATCATTACAACATATTTAAAAGGCATAAAGTTCAATACACAACTGATGATGGAAATCAAATACTTCTTCCTAAATAACCTGCAAACAGAGATCATCCAAGCTTTACCTTTACTATTCCATTCAGTTCTTTTATCAGAGTATACACTATCTTGCATAAAATAAAATGTGTGTGCTGTCTTCGCCACCAACCATGCCTCTTATGTTACGGCGTATAAGCACTTCACACACGTTGCTAAATCCTTAATCCATATTTAGACACTTCTGTTTTCATCCTAGCAGAGCTACCACAAGATGCAGCTGTCAGCTGCACTACTCTCAGATTTCTCATAAGAGCAGGTCTGTTTTACCAGTCTGAACCAGTAAGAAGAGAATTAATAGAATCAAATGACCCAGGCTAAAATCTTTCATTCCATTGGAAAAAAGGTTTTGATTTACGGTTCATTAATTCACCTACACCCATACAAATAATTTCAAACTTAGTTATAACAAGCATTTATATTAGTTTTGATTTGTATAAAAGGAAAGTGCAAAAAAGAGATGCAATCTGTTTTTGTCACCCAACAGATTTAGAAGTGTTTGGGTTTTTAAATCTTCCACGAATCTTCTACTTCCAAAAAATTATCTTGACATGGAATGTTGGTTAATATTTTGCATCAATTTTTCTTCTAGTGACTAAAAATGTTATAGTAAACTCTCTTAAATATTGTGAGGGTACCTGTTACTATTAAACACAACAATATAAATCTATACCCTTAATAGGAAGCTTTCTAGAGTTCAGTTTTGTTTTGTTTTTTTAATATAGACTTCAATAGTTGGTTAAATACAGGAAAAAGAGCAGTGGCCCACACAGAAATTATACACAATAGGCCATATTCTGATCTCATTAACAAAGATGCAAATCCAGACTAATTCTACTGAGGTCTCTAGGATTATTCCAGATTTATACCCGGTAGATGACATTTTAGACCTCAGTGAGCGAAGATTAATTAAATGTTAAAAGAAACAGAAGATACAAATAAAACTCATTTGTACGAGTCGAGTTTTTCCACTATCACTGATTCTCTACGTGTTAACTTCTAAACAGTAAGGAGTTTCAGCTCCTGCTATTGAATTAAACTATAAAATTGTCTCCAATCTATCAAATATTATTTCTAAAGAAGCATTTACTCATCTTTTTGTTAAACTGATTCACCCTGACATTTAAAAAAAAAACAAAAACACAACAGGACTCCCGTGGCACAGAGCTATCATCAAAGATTTCATGAGAAAATAAGAGAAAAATCTAGTTTCAAAGAAGAGAGCAGGTTTTCAGTCTCATGACATCCATTGGCTTAATGGAAGATAAGCAGTTAAAACTCTGTACACAACTATGAAAATGTATTATCTCTTCATAGGGCAAGAAGTTCTAGCTCCAGCTGAAAAGTGTTCACACAACTTCAGAAGAATGGAATATAATTTACGTAGAAAGAAAGGTTATCCTACAATGCTTCCGCCAAAGAAAATAAAGTAAGAAAAATACATTACTGATCTTATTTCCAAGTGGATGAATAAATGATCCCTTTAATTTCCCCCCCAATAAATTACAATTGAACACAAATGCAAAATGTCCTTTCACCTCAGTGAGTAATAAACACAGCTGTATTTGCTGCACAATGAATTAAATGTGATTGCTCTACAAGACAGAGAATGGAATGCAGACCTTAACCTAGAAAAAGAGAATTACTAATGACACAACTATTAAAAGAGATCAAATCCTATTTTCAGCAATGACAACAGAACAGACAAGTTAACTGAATTTTAGTATATTTAAATTATATTCCAATGGCTGCTCAAATTGTGAAAGACCACAAATATATTACAAGACTGCGAATAAGTTGTTTCATCCAACACCGAAGCCAAGATTTTCAAAACAATGCAGAGGACTTAGCCACATCATTCTGATAAATTTCAGTGGAAGATGTCTGATTGAATTCCCCTATGTTGATTTGAAAATCTCAACCTATGCTTCTACACACAACTAACAGACTTGCACTCTAACTAGAACTTTTGAGGTAAACAAAGTCTGGACTGAGTCTGTTCATCATTGGGAAATCTCTAAGGAACACCTAGGTGTGCAGGAAGAGATGGTGGTTGTTCAGTAAACAGCTCTCCTTCCTCATTTCTGAGGCCTGGATCTCTACACTTAAAAAGTAAGGCTGACATTGCTACAGCGCACTTGGGACACTGAGCACTGTAGCTATGCTGACTTAACCCCAATGTAGACACAGCTGGATCGATGGAAGAATGCTTCTGTCCCCCTACCTACCATTGCTCAGGGAGGTGGAGTTCCTGCAGTAATGGAAAAACTTCTTTCGTTGCTGTAGAAAGTGTCTACATTGCATCGCTCCAGTGGCATAGCTGAGTCAGTGCCTTGCCATGGTGTTAGCTAACAACCGAGCTGCTGGAATTTGTGTCTTACAGAAAAGAAACCATACCATGGTTCTGTATACTTGTGGTCACTAAAGATCATATAATAAGTTAGGGTGTACATACTGATGTCTTGGCCAAATTCCAACCTGGGAAATTACATCCCACATCTCTAAAAAATCCATCTGAAGTTAAAATAGCATTTGGTATTCTTCACTTTCCATCCTAGACCATTGTTGTTGGGAACTGTCAACCAGCTGCTGCATTTCATCCCAGAAGTTGTTACATTTTAGTAGTGGATGATCATCTTATATACTTTGCAGCAGTGAGGGGAGTTTTACTTATCTTCATACTGTCAAGGGCTCTGAGATTTCTGATGAAAGGCACCAAAGAAAGGCAAAATATTATATTACAACATAAAGACAAAAATACTGAGGAATAGTATTACAAAATCTATTTACTAATTAAAAGCTGTAACTGATCTAGTAAATGGGTCACAGAATAATAGCCCCTGCTGCTTTGCTTCAGCATCCAATAACAACAACAAAAATCAAGATTAAACAAATTTTCAGAAGAGGAATTTTTTTTTTCAACACAGAAGAATTGACAGTCCAGCCCTCCATCCCTCCAGCTGGGCCTTGGATTTCATCTTCTAAACCTCTCGCAGGGTTTCAAGTCTGCATGAAGTGTTGGACAAAGGGACTGCCATATCAGATCCAACCTTATGTCTTTGGGCAACTAGAGAATAGCAGCGGTTGTACAGGATTGGAGAGATGATCCACACCAATGGAGATGGATTGAAAAACTTAACGTTATTTCTCTGAATACGGTTTTAAAATAGTTAAGATATTATCCATTAATATCTCTCTTCCATAAATTTGTAGAGAAAACTGGGTTAGGTGTGAGACACAATATGCTCAGAACAAAAAAAAAGGGTAAAAAGACTAAACATGTAAGAGTAGGAATAAATGGTAAATTTTCATCATGGCAAAAGGGTAGCGGGGTGGGAGGGGGGAAGCTTCAAGCTTCCATACAACGCATGTTTAATATATTTATTAATTATTTGGAAATGGAGATAAAGGGTATGGTAACAAAATTTGAAGATGAGACAAAGTTATTTAGGTTAGTAAAGTTCAGAAAGAAGTGTAAAGAACCTAATCAGCAAGGTGAATGGACAACATGATGGCAAAGTTCACTGTTGATAAATGCAAAATAATGCACATGGGAGGGAAAAAATAAAACTAGGCCTATGCCTTACAGGGGTCTAAACTATCAAATTCGGAAAGAGACCTGGGCAACATTGTGAAGAAAATGAAGACCTTGGCTCAGCGTCTAGCTGGGATGAAATGAATCAGTGATCACTAATTGGTTGTGAGTTCCCAACTCCTCCCTCCTTTTTTCTTCTTCTAAACCATCTGGTGGTTGTGCAAAAGATAGGAACCATCCAAGGATTAGGCCTAAGCACAGTCAGCTGAGTTGCTGTTTTGCTCTCTTTGGGACTCCCATGGTAAGACAGGTAGACAGGCAACGGAACAGCCAGAACTCTTCTCTCCTTTCTTTCCTGTGATGTAGTAAGCAGGCCGTGGAGGAGCTGTTTAGTGGCCACATCGAGGAAGGCATAGCAGCTGCTCAGAGAGTTCCCAGAAAACATCAGAGCTTCTCCTAGGCTGACGCAAACCCCTCTGCCTAAGAGTTGCTCATTACAGCTTAGGGAACATACAGTATTTTCAGTTTTGATGAAATGCACATTTATTTCTTAACACAATGTCCACAATCTGGAGCATCGAAGGCCACCAGTTGAACACCACCGGTGTAAAACATAACAGGCATGATCCAAAGTCCACCCCAGTCTATGAGCCTGTCTACTGACTTCACCTGGCTTGGGATCAGGTCTAATGTGCATTATCTTCTATATTCCCCTCCTCCTCTTCACCTCTCAAATGCCTTTAGCTAATGACAATCACATGTAAGCAATAATATGCCTAGTTAAGATCAATTCTTCAAAAATATCAGTAATTAGAGTAAATATGCTCTAATATAATTTGACAAAACTATTCTGAAGTTATGTGATATTAAAATTCTATATACTGTTACAGGTAATAGATTGAACTATAAAAACTGCTTCCAAATGACCAAAAGCACCTTAAATAATATAGATAAATGGTAATAAATGGTAAATTTTCATCATGGCAAAAGGGTAGCGGGAGGGGGGAGGCTTCAAGCTTCCATACATTGATAATATAGATAGTGTGCGTGTGTATATGTATATTTAGCCATATATGCTTATATAATAGAACTCAATTATACTATTTAATCTGGACATAAGAAAACTTCATAATAAAGCATAATGAAAAGCTCTGAACTGTTTCAATGCATTGCACAACCCATATTGCAGTACTAGTTGTAGTGAATCTCCTCTTATAAGTTATTCTGTGAAAAAAGGAACTTCTTTTTGTTATCTTGAAAAGGAGGACTTGTGGCACCTTAGAGACTAACAAATTTATTTGAGCATAAGCTTTCATGAGCTACAGCTCACTTCATGCATCCGATGAAGTGAGCTGTAGCTCACAAAAGCTTATGCTCAAATAAATTTGTTTAGTCTCTAAGGTGCCACAAGTACTCCTTTTCTTTTTGCGAATACAGACTAACACGGCTGCTGCTCTGAAACCTTTCAAGGTAACAGGTATCCACTGTACATTTTTCTGGATAGGCAATTTATAGAAGTACTCAGCTCAGTGATGAGAATTTCGTAGTGGCAAGATGGCTACTGCTATGTGTGTCTGTTTCTCTGTATTTACCTCCTTTGTTTTTTGTTTCATGTTTAGTTTGATTCTCTGGGGAGGAGAGATTCTTCTCTTTTTTTGTCATCTTTGGGTTACTCTTGTATCAGGTTCCCTGGTTTTTAGGGGCATTGTTTTGCGGTTCATCTTCAGTGAGCCCTCTTTAGCCTCAAGTAACATTTTCTGCCTTTCAATCAGTCCTCTTTTGTTGAGCATCTCATTAATATACTGGCTGTGGTACAGTTTTAGCTTGTGGAGGCCTGGGATTGTGAACCCACAATTTTCAGCATGGGAAAGCCAGAGGCTGCTGCACCAGTACAGGATGTTGCTAAACCATTGGTCAGAATGGAGGGAACTGAATCATCTATGCTGCCTTATTTACGGTTACAAGAAGGCTATACCTGAGGTCCTAAAGTTGCATTGCCAAATTATTATAATAGATTTGGAGGTTTACCGATACAAGAGACATGCCTGCTAAGAATCCAAAGGCTCTTAACCTGGTCCAGAATGTGTGGAGTCATTCCTGAGTCACTTGCCTGAGGAACCATTAAACAGTGATTATTTCAAGACTCTGGAGCTACAAGCAATGAACTTTTATCATTAAAGAAACTGGCAAGCTTGAGTTCATCATATTACATATTTTAGTTCAATTTAGACTTGGTCATTGATCTTGACATTACAAGTATATGGATCTGGACTCTGGAAACATTACATTTGTTGATATTATTGTTATGAAAGGGGAAGTGAGAGCTTTTCTCCTTCAATTTTTTAATGGAATGTCAGATCGCCATTAGATCTTCCCTGAACTGCCTTCCTAATTGACTATGCAGTTTTTACATTCTGAGGTGGCACTGTGTTCAGATAGTCCATTAATATTATTAGTTTGTTCTCATGGCCACTATTGCATCTATCTCCTTTATGTCGCTGCCTGGATCAAAAGTCCATTTTCTCACTTAAGAGTCTGTTGAATTCAAGAAAGTATGAGAGATGGAAAGTTTAAATTCTATAAGACAACAGATATTTGGCCATTCTTTTGATATTAGTTTCTTGATTCTTGCTATTACTTCTTGTGTGTCAAAGTGTAACCCCACACAAATGAAATCAATCACCTGTACAATTAGAAATAGTTGGTTGTCAATTTTCCCCACCAATGAAACCAGTGCTACACCTTTCTCTTTGGCACGCTTAATCTATGTTTTCACATGTTTTTATTTATTCACTAACTTGTCTATATAGCCTTGGACGTAGAGGCCCTCTACACAAACATCCCACACACAGATGGAATGCAAACTGTCAGGAACAGTATCCCTGATGATGTCACAGCACAACTGGTTGCTGAGCTCTGCGACTTTATCCTCACGCACAATTATTTCAAATTTGGTGACAATATATACCTCCAGACCAGTGGCACCGCTTTGGGCACCCACATGGGCCCACAATATGCCAATATTTTTATGGCTGACCTGGAACAACACTTCCTCAGCTCTTGTCCAGTCACGCCCCCTTCTCTACCTACGCTACATTGATTACATCTTCATCACCTGGACCCATGGGAAGGAAACCCTGGAAGAATTCCACCACGATTTCAATAGCTTCCACCCCACCATCAACCTCAGCCTGGACCAATCTACACGGGAGGTCCACTTCCTAGACACCACGGTGCAAATAAGTGACGGTCACGTAAACACCACCCTATACCAAGAACCCACTGACCGCTATGCTTACCTTCATGCCTCCAGCTTCCATCCTGGACACACCACACGATCTATTGTGTACAGCCAAGCGCTGAGGTACAACCTCATTTGCTCCAACCCCTCAGACAGAGACCAACACCTACATGATCTTCACCAAACATTCTCAAAACTATGATAGCCACACAAGGAAATAAGGAAACAGATCAGCAGAGCTGGACGTGTACCCAGAAGCCTCCTGCTGCAAGACAAGCCCAAGAAAGAAACCAATAAAACTCCACTGGCCATCACATACAGTCCTCAGCTAAAACCTCTCCAACGCATCATCAGTGATCTACAACCCATCCTGGACAACGATCCCTCACTTTCACAGGCCTTGGGAGGCAGGCCAGTCCTCGCCCACAGACAACCCGCCAACCTGAAGCATATTCTCACCAGCAACTACTCACCGCACCATAACAACTCTAACTCAGGAACCAATCCATGCAACAAACCTCGATGCCAAGTCTGCCCACATATCTACACCAGCGACACCATCACAGGACTTAACCAGATCAGCCACACCATCACAGGTTCATTCACCTGCACGTCCACCAATGTAATATACGCCATCATGTGCCGGCAATGCCCTTCTGCTATGTACATCGGCCAAACCGGACATGTAAAAGGATAAATGGACACAAATCAGATATTAGGAATGGCAATATACAAAAACCTGTAGGAGAACACTTCAACCTCCCTGGACACACAATAGCAGATTTAAAGATAGCCATCCTGCAGCAAAAAGACTTCAGGACCAGACGTCAAAGAGAAACTGCTGAGCTTCAGTTCATTTGCAAATTTGACACCATCAGCTCAGCATTAAACAAAGACTGTGACTGGCTCACCAACTACAAAAGCAGTTTCTCCTCCCTTGGTGTTCACACCTCAACTGCTAGAAGAGGGCCTCATCCTCCCTGACTGAACTAACCTCGTTATCCCTAGCCTGATTCTTGCCTGCATATTTATACCTGCCTCTGGAAATTTCCACTACATGCATCCGACGAAGTGGGTATTTGCCCACAAAAGCTTATGCTCCAATACGGTCTGTTAGTCTATAAGGTGCCACAGGACTCTTTGCCGCTTATATAGCCTTTGATTTCTTTCCTTTGACCATGACTTGGTTGTCTCATGAGGACTATGCTACAAGTGCTGCCCTAACAAATGGCGGTTATTCTTTTTCTTGTTCTCTGAAATTATGTTTTTGGTTGGAGGTTTCAGCCTGTGTGTTACATTTTTAGATCTCTTTTTATCTAATATACGGCCCACCTTAAAGTGTCTTACTATTTAGTTCATTTTCCTGCATTTTCTCCTTGTTTCTGAAGTTGATGAGCTATCATCTGGTGAATCTGTCTGACTTTGAAAGTTGGCTTCTGGTTTTGTTTCTGTTTCTTAGTATATATTTTGAGGATTATCAAAAGTTATGCATTTGGTTGTTCCACTGTACCTGCAATCATTCTATTTTGGCCAGATCTGCTATCAAGCAGTGATCTTGAGGGTTGGGCATATAGATGGTCCCTGCCTGGATCTAAAATGCCAGACCTTCTCATGTTAATCATTTTCACTCTACTATCCCTTCATTCTCAAATTCTTTGATATAATCTATTAACTCTGTAATGGTATTCTATCTTCTCAATTTATAGTCAATTGCTGCAATATTATGGATATTAATTATTTTAACTGCTCTTGTTTGCTTGATACCTAATTTTTTATTTAAAACTTTCATGGATTGAACTTCATGTTATTACTCATGTTCCCTGAGACTCCTCTATTAGCTATTAAATCAGTTAAGAATGATCAGCTGGACTCTATCATTTAAACCATTAAAAAAAAGGATTGTTAAATCTCAATATAAACAACACAAGGATACTTTTTATACTGGAGCGTTTCTACATAGAAAACATATCCCAGGATCTGACAAACCATTTATTGACTGAAATATTGTTTGAAGACTTCCATTCCAAAGCAATTACTACTCCAGCAGAAAAAAATATGGATGAAAGAGGGGGAGCAAAAAGGATCTGTACTGAATCCATTATCACATCCCAGTAATGCTAATCTAGGTGTGAGATTAATTTGTACTTCAAACACATTAGAGCAGTAAAATGAGATTTGTCTCCAAAAACACTTAACAGACAATATCTCCATGTGATTAAAGTCACCAGCTTCATTATAGCCTTCTTCCCTCAATACACATGTGAATCCAGCACTTCCAGTAGGTGATTTATAATATTTGAAACTGTCTAGTTAAATAAGACAGTACAAAAGGCTGCTTTATTGTAATCAATATAAACAGAATGGATTTTGATGTGGGAAATAAAATCCCACCACATCTTCAAAAGATTATCCTCTGTTCTAGGACAATTAGAAAGTACTAATGAGCACATTTCTAAAGCAAGTCTTTTAATGCTTGACAAATTCTTAAATCTTGATGGTTTTTCTTGTATCTACCCCCTATTGGATTTCATAAAGGCAAATGGATTTCAGGATCAATTTTTTGCAGATCTTCACACCCATTCATTTTTCAATCATTCTGAGAAAAACTCTCATGTCATCTGGCTAATGCTGAGAAGTAGATGCTTGGGGGTGGAGGGAGGGCACTATGATATACAGATTACAATGATGAAGCCTTGTTCGCTAAGTTCCTATGTAAAGACATCTGAGCCAATATTTTGTTATCTTGAAATAAACACTTCCTGCATTAAGCCAACGTCTGTCAGAGGCAGTCTCAGAGTCTTATTGTAGTTTGGTTTATACTCCACTCCTTATAAATCATAAGAAATCAGGCTGTTTTTATTTATTTAAAATGCATTATAACTGTTTCTGCTACTAGAGCTAAAATGCATTTCTATATCTTTCAGCATGACTAATGTAATCTTTTTCAGGTTAGTCTTCGGGGTCTTGACTAAATTTAGAGATTATGTGCAACGTACTCTACTGGTTTGAGCTTTTGGCATTCACACTAGTTTCATGTTACTTCACTACTTGTGCAATTAACTAGGTTTTCTCTGAAGTTGAGAATTTGATTTTAAATCTTAACCTTTAAAAACCAATATCCTCTTAGAATTATCTGTATGTTTAGCTCCAGCTTATACGCTCTGCTGTACTTCACATTCTTTAAACTTCCTTTGTCTCTTTTGTTTGCATTTTCCAAGAACAAGACTTTGCCATGTTTTTTTCCTGACTGGAACACTTTACCCCAGACACAGTATGCAGCACACTCTTCGGGTAGTTTTAAAATACAGTTAAGCATTTATTTTTATGCTTCACTTTTGTCATTTTACTTTTCTTTATGATTAACTGGCTGCTGTGCAGTATGAAGTGTGTTTAGTGCTATGCAAATGTATATTAATACATGATACTGAAGAAAAGATGAAGAGGAAGAAAAAAGACAACATCAGAAGGGGACAACATGCATTTTGATGGTACATTTTTAATCCAGATTGTCCAATCGAATGGATGTCCTGTCCAAATAAAATCCAATTATGCCTGGCTGCAAAGTTAAAAGACAGAGAGAGGACAGAGACAACAAGAACTGCAGCTGGGGGGAAGGAGGAGTGTTATTCAACTCTTCCGAACTATTTTGTTTAAAAACAATATTAGTTATAATATCTACTGTCAGTCAGTATCTGACAGAGTGAGAATTTTATTGTTCTTTCCTTTTTTAAAGCCTGAAATGTATCCTAAGAACCAAAAGCAGCAGATATATGCAAAGGGTAGGCTCCAAGAAGAAGGGTTCCTATCCAATGAAGGAGTTGCGGAGATCCTTTAGACAGCGCCTAGCATAACATGGCCTTGCACCTGCCTGGGGCCTCTGGATACTCCCACAACATAAATAACAGTCTTGAAAATATTCCACTGGACAACATTCTAACAAAAAGAGGTAAACGGTCAGTGTCGCTACAATTGTTTATTCTCTTTGTAGCTTTCACATACAGTTAGGTGGGACCGAACTGCTTATTTTGCCTTTAATGTGACCCACAAAGGGAAAAAGTTAGTTTGCACCCTTTTTGGTGTTTATGCTGTATAAAGTGGCATGAAACTTACTTTAGTTTGTTTTTTAAAAAACAGAGGGCAGCTTGTTTTTTGCCTTCGAAATACTGGAAACAGTCTTGCTTTATCGTTTTTTGTAGAGATGGAGAGACCTTCTTGGAAGACGCGAAGGTAAGAATTAGACACTTTCTTGAGGACTGAATTTAGGAACTGGTGGCACTAATTCTTCAACAAAAAGACACTCCCTAAGTATTTGAGTTAAATAGATTTTAAAAATTAAAGACTAATAACAAGCGTAGTCTCATCTCAGTTAATCAATTTTCATTTGCACGATGTATTGCCAGACACCTACTAGTTCTCTAATCAGCGGACCAAATTCTGGAATGCTTTAAAACAGTGGTAGTCAATAAGCAGACCAGGGGCCAAATCCAGACTGCCAACTGCTTTTGAACGGACGTCAAAATCTTTTTATTTATTATTACTTTTGTATTATTTTCTCTGGAGTCTGGACTTTGACTATACCTTGACCAAGAAATTTAGACCTTGACAAAAAATAATTGATTACTCGTGCTTTAAGATACCACAGATGCTTCTGCAAAAGAGGCACATCAATTTCACTTTACTCCAGGGACCAACCAGCCCCAGGACTGAGGAGGAAAAAGTGTGGGCATTGCATAGCTTAATCCCACTTTTGCCTCCTAACTCCTGAGATACACCAAGCACAGGCTCTGGGTCAATATTTCAAACAATTAAGAAGTTTGATTTTTCTGCAACTTGAAAGTGGATTCATCAAAATTACTGTCTGTTTTTTTTTTGTTTTTTTGTTGTTTTTTTTTTTTTACTGAAGAAGAGTTCTATGGAGCTCAAAAGCTTGTCTCTTTCACCAACAGAAGTTGGTCCAATAAAATATATCACCTCACCCACTTCGTCTTTTCTATTATTAGATTTTACTAATAAACATGGACAACTGCAAGAAAGGAAAATAATCTTATGCAATAATGTGCCCATTTATGAATCCCAGAACTATCATTTCTCAATAGCAACCAAAGAAAAACAACAATGAAACAGTCACTTCACAGTAACTGAACAAGCTTTTTCTGGAGTTATGGTAACTTCCTAGACCATAATGTTTGACCACAGATGGTTCCCAAAAACAGCCCAAGGATTGTATCTTGGCAATGTTTCCTTCCCATTTAGAGTAGTAATTGGATTTTTAATCTGGCAACAATGACCCCCAACACCTCTTTCAGGAGGAAGGAATTCTCTTACAGAATCGTTTTTACCTAACTTGTTTAATCAAGGCTGCTGCAATTCTTGAAATACAGGCAAACAACACAATTGTAGTGTTCAATTTAAGAACATAAGATGCAAGACCTATTTCTCAAGATTCATAGTAAATCAATATTTGGTTTCAGCACTACACAGCTAATTTACACCAATTGTATCTGCTTCTGAAAGCTATATGTAGGACATGATTTTCCTTTTACATTTCATTTTTCAGTCCCACCAGTACTACGTTACATTCCATATTCTATCATGCCTTAACAAAAGTGATTTTACTACGTCGCTCCATCATCTGTCTAAACTTAATCAAGCACAACATTGCTTTCTAAAACTATACACTATTCTCACATCCCCAAGGGACAGGCTTTATGGTAGCCACTTTGGAAGAAAAATAGCAGCTAAGCACCGTCAATTTATTAAAATTTACAACTGGATAGTTAACAGCACAATGTGAAGTGGCTCCCTGTCACACTGCTGGCAGAAGAACTTAAGTGTTCCTTTAATATTTACCCATCTCACTCTGCCAAGATTTAGGGACTATTCTTTATAAATAAATATGTTCTGATAAACATCAGAGTTCAGTGGAATTACACCAGAGATGAATTTGGCCCACTAGGTTTTAAATTAAGCCTTGTCAAAGTGTGTGACAGGCACAGAATGTGGAGCTTAATCTCATTCACCTCTGAGGAAAAAGAAAGGGAAGTGGAAACAGGAATCAAGACACTGAAAAGCAGGGACTAGAGGAAGAAGAGGAAAGAATAACTGGAAAGGATTGTCCAGAACACCTGCATTTTACACATCAATCTCTGCTTAATTTCAACTACCTGCCTACCCTTGTTCCAGAATTTTTTTAAATTATTTTATTTTAATTTTTGTAAAAATGTTTCTCTCTAGCTTTGCCAGTCCCTTTCCTGTCTCTTCCATTCATTCCTTTGCTTTTGGCCTCTAATTTTGTGGGAAGCCACAAGAAAGAGAAAGTATCCATTCATGTGGAAGGAAAATTCTCAGAGCACTCTCTCCCCTCCCAACGGGTATACAAGCAGCTCCCATGTCTTCCTGTCTCTTCTGCTCAGCACACATTTCTCCAGTTGACCAAGGAGTGTTCCCATTATAATACTCTGCTCACTGAAATTAGGAAAAGAAAGCAGTGTTCTAATCAGCATATTTCAGCAGGCAAGGAGTCCACCACACTTAACGCAAGCCACTGCAGCAAAAGCACATGGATGGAACATGAATGCTAGAAACATTGCGAGGTGGGGCAGAGGGCGCACAGCTGGTTGCATACAGCTGCAGGCTAGGAGTGGATCATGGGTTTGAGATTCCCTTGTCCTATTTTATTTTAAAAGAGTTTACAGCAATTACAGGTATGGCCACATCAGAGCTTGCAGACTGCTATTTCCCCTTTATGAGACAACTAAAGCAGATAGGATATCATTCCTGGACTGAACAGCCATCCTCACATGCAATGTCACCTGAAGATCGTTTAATTTTTCTGTCTATAGTTAGGGAGAATTCATTCATTAGTCTGTACAGGTGAGAAATGGCAATTTAAAAACAATAAGTTTTTCCCTCTTTTTAATCTCAGTTATATAAAAAAATTAATTGCACTGTTAAACAATAGAATACCATTGATTTAAATATTTTTGATGTTTTCTACATTTTCACATACATTGATTTCATTTACAACACAATACAAAGTGCACAGTGCTCACTTTATGTTTATTTTTCATTAAAAGTATTTGCACGGTAAAAAAAAGAAATAGTGTTTTTCAATTCACCTAATACTAGTAGTGTAGTGCAACCACTTTATCATGAAAGTTGAATTTACAAATATAGAATTATGTACGTAAGAACATAAGAACGGCCATACCAGGTCAGACCAAAGGTCCATCTAGCTCAGTATCCTGTCTTTCAACAGTGGTCAATGCCAGGTGCCCCAGAGGGAATGAACAGAACAGGTAATCATCAAGTGATTCATTCCCTGTCTTCTAGTCAAAGCTTCTGTCAAACAGAGGCTAGGGACACCTAGCCCATCCTGGCTCGTAGCCATTGATGGACCTATCCTCCATGAATTTATCTAGCTCTTTTTTGAACCCTGTTATAGTCTTGGCCTTCATAACATCCTCTGGCAAAAAGTTCCACAAGTTGACTGTGTTGGGTAAAGAAATACTGCTTGTAACCCCTGCTCCTTTTCTTGAACAGGAGCTGAGAAGGAGGCTGGTTGCTGGGACCTGAAACGCTTCCTGAGAGCAGCCGGGCAGTAGATGCCCCAGGGATCTGAGGGTGGCCCTGGAGTCCTTCAGACCATGGAGCTTTGTGTCCATTTGCTCTGAGAAGAGGGAGCTACCTTCAAATGGAAGGTGCTGAATTGACTGTTGGACCTCCGGTGATAGTCCCGAGGATTGAAGCCAGGAGCATTGCCTCATGACCATTGTGAAATCCATTGTTCTGGTTGCCGCATCAGCTGCATCCAGGGCCACTTGGAGCGAGGCTCTGGCGATAGTGTTCCCCTCCTCTAACAGGGTGGAAAACTCTTGTCTGGAGTCCTGAGGCAGTAAGTCCTTAAGCTTGCCCACAGAGTCCCACATACTGTAATCAGACCTCCCAAGCAGGGCTTATTGGTTGGAAATATGAAGCTGTAACCCATCCAGCAAATACATTTTTCTGCCGCACAGGTCTAGCTTCTTTAAGTCCTTCTGCATAGGGATAGCGACTGCCTGGCCTTGCCTGTCTCTCTTATTGGCCACTGTGACCACAGGAGACCCAGGAGAAGGGTGAGAATACGAGTATTTGTATCCCTAGGCTTGCACTTAGTTTTTATTCTCTACCCTCTGAAGTGGGAGGGAGAGAAAATGGAGTCTACCATAGGGACCTGACTGGACCCATAACAGCCTTGTTAAAGGATAGGGCAACCTGGGATGGGGCTGATGCAGCCAAAAAGTCAATGAGGCTTTTAGCTGACTCCTTGAGTACTTCCACCTCCAGCCCCAGGTTAGCAGCCACCCTTTTTAGAAGCTATTTATGGGCTCTAAAGTCAGCTTGTGGCACCAAGTCACTCATCTGGGGAGGAAGATGAAGAGACTGGAACCAGTTGGGGGGCTTCCTCCACTTCTTCAGCCTTGCTTATGTCCTCCAGGCCCCAAATCGTGTGTGTCAGTACTGTGCTTGGTGCCAGAGTCCGGATTGGGTGCCAAATGGTGTGGTGGAAGGGCCCTCCTCTTAGACACCACCAAGTAGGAACAACTGGATGGTGGTCTCAGTACCAAGGGAAAGCCCCATGGATTCCGGAACGGCCACTGGACCTGCATAAGCCACTGTCCTCCAGACCAGGTGTCAGCAAGTGGACCCACACTGGAATCTGGTGGAATGTAGGATGGGTAGCAGCAGTGGCTCTTTGGCTGGGTACAGGGCTCGACCAACTCCGAAAAAGAGTCCTCCTCAGGTACCATGGTGGAGCAGTACAGCTTCGACCAGTGGATGCCAAGGGTCCGGAAAAACAGTGCCAATTGGGAAGAACTTGTCAATGACAGGAGGGCTGGTTTTCCTCTGGTTGGTACCGAGGTCCCCAGTGCCAGGTAAGAGCTCAGAGCCCCATGCACCCTTCTGCTCATCACACTCATTGGAAACTATGGTTGTCCCATCAAGGCTCGCAGTACCAGGAGTGACAGTATCATAGAATCATAGAATATCAGGGTTGGAAGGGACCCCAGAAGGTCATCTAGTCCAACCCCCTGCTCGAAGCAGGACCAATTCCCAGTTAAATCATCCCAGCCAGGGCTTTGTCAAGCCTGACCTTAAAAACCTCTAAGCAAGGAGATTCTACCACCTCCCTAGGTAACGCATTCCAGTGTTTCACCACCCTCTTAGTGAAAAAGTTTTTCCTAATATCCAATCTAAACCTCCCCCATTGCAACTTGAGACCATTACTCCTCGTTCTGTCATCTGCTACCATTGAGAACAGTCTAGAGCCATCCTCTTTGGAACCCCCTTTCAGGTAGTTGAAAGCAGCTATCAAATCCCCCCTCATTCTTCTCTTCTGCAGACTAAACAATCCCAGCTCCCTCAGCCTCTCCTCATAAGTCATGTGCTCTAGACCCCTAATCATTTTTGTTGCCCTTCGCTGGACTCTCTCCAATTTATCCACATCCTTCCTGTAGTGTGGGGCCCAAAACTGGACACAGTACTCCAGATGAGGCCTCACCAGTGTCGAATAGAGGGGAACGATCACGTCCCTCGATCTGCTCGCTATGCCCCTACTTCTACATCCCAAAATGCCATTGGCCTTCTTGGCAACAAGGGCACACTGTTGACTCATATCCAGCTTCTCGTCCACTGTCACCCCTAGGTCCTTTTCCGCAGAACTGCTGCCTAGCCATTCGGTCCCTAGTCTGTAGCGATGCATTGGATTCTTCCATCCTAAGTGCAGGACCCTGCACTTATCCTTATTGAACCTCATCTGATTTCTTTTGGCCCAATCCTCCAATTTGTCTAGGTCCTTCTGTATCCTATCCTTCCCCTCCAGCGTATCTACCACTCCTCCCAGTTTAGTATCATCCGCAAATTTGCTGAGAGTGCAATCCACACCATCCTCCAGATCATTTATGAAGATATTGAACAAAACCGGCCCCAGGACCGACCCCTGGGGCACTCCACTTGACACCGGCTGCCAACTAGACATGGAGCCATTGATCACTACCCGTTGAGCCCGACAATCTAGCCAGCTTTCTACCCACCTTATAGTGCATTCATCTAGCCCATACTTCCTTAACTTGCTGACAAGAATACTGTGGGAGACCGTGTCAAAAGCTTTGCTAAAGTCAAGAAACAATACATCCACTACTTTCCCTTCATCCACAGAACCAGTAATCTCATCATGCAGTAGGTTCCTAACTGCTGCAAAGGCCTCCAGGGTGGAAGGCAACACAATCCTGTTGGCGCCATGACGACTCCCCGGAGTTGGCAGGTGGTCCCGCACCAGTTTCAATGGCACCTGTGAGCAGGGCGGAATTGACAGTACTGCTAGGGTAGCGGGAGCGGATGAGTGACACAACATGGGTTGCACGCTGCTGCACTCCCTTTATTTGTCCTCTCTCAGTACTGGGGAATGTCCCCTCGTGGACCGTTGCTTCCTACTTTTTTTCTCAGCACCAGAGACGGAGAACTGTAGCCAAGAAACATGACAACGGAGGGGTGCTTCGCACCGAAGCTGAGGTGCTCAGTGCTGAATCCAAATTGCTTGGCTCCGATGCCAGTCTAAGAGCAGCTTCCATTATAACAGCCCTTAGTCTAGTCTCCGTCTTTCTTTGTATGAGGCTTGACGTCCTGACAGATTTGACAATGCTCTCATACATGAGCCTCTCCCAGACACTTCAGACAACTGGAGTATGGGTAGCTCACCTGCATAGGCTTCCTGCAGGAGGCACAGGGTTTGAAACCTGGGACATACTTGACCCAAGGGGCAAAGGGAGCCCCTCTATGCTAAGCGAGGGGGTCTATCTACACTAATGCTATTTATACTATTACTAAAACAGACTAAAACTAAGCTGAAAAATGCCTCACCGAAGCAAGAGGAGTTGTTCCAGCATGACACACTTCGGAGAAGTAGAGAGCAATACACCATTTCAAACTTCTACGTAGCTGTCCTCTGATTTTTCAGACACCTGCCAGCTTCCATAATACTACATATTATAAAGTCATAACCTTATAAAAATTCTGGAACTATCAAAAAAAAAAAACGAACTTGCTTCATTCCTGTAATTCCAAAAACTCACCAACTTCCAAAAGCCTCAACAGTATTTATTTTTTGTATAGAATCTCTTCACAAAATAATTAAAAATGAATCAAAAATGAGAAGAGAATATTTTTGCATGTTTACAAATTGACGTACTAATTTACTTTTGATATTTAAAAGGGTCCTTTAAGATAAATATATGCATCTCTGCAGCTTAACTATCATCTAAAGTATAAAATGTGTGGCCAGTATCTGCTCCAGATCCATATTAGTAATTTTTCACTTGTCATGTTTTAATTAACTACCTATTAAAAACAAACAATCACTACCTTTCAGCTATCTTTTAATATGGTTGTCTTCAGTAGCACTAGTATAATCAGCAGACATAAGAGAACCGAAGATTATTAACTAATTTCAACCTCTAGGCATCAGTTTTACGAAGCAAAATATATGCGCCTCACTGCGGGACATTTCTCTCTCATGAAAGTGGCAAGTGGGACTGCTTATATAGTGACCACCATTAAAGGTAAGCAAATTAAAAAGCTATCTTTGTATCATGGTGGCAGCACATTATGCTGTTAGGTGTGAGAAACAGCTTCTGTTGCAGACTTGGGATTTCTGGCACTGAGCACGTAGATCTGAGGTGACATGAATAGAAGTGATGCATCCTGTATGGCTAAGAGGAAGAATGAAAGCCATTCTAACTACACAGCAATCCAAGAGATTGTGGAGGGCATTGAGGACTGTTAATTATGTCCTTCTGGCAACAAATAAGCCAATCATGCTGGTAGACACTAGCTACTCACATGTAGGAGAAAAGACAGAAAACCGTATATTCATCAAAAAACACCCCTTTTACCAGCTTCTACTTTTTTTTTTATAAAGATGCATATACTTAAAATAACCTCTACTATTTAATGGAGAGTTGCTAAAATGATAAAATTTCTTCCCCAAGTCATAGAATCAGCCACTTGCATTTTATCTCTTCACACAGGAGTTGAAAAGAATTTAGGTCAAATATCTGGTTCAGCATAAGGTTTTTGTTGGAAAACTGAAGTCACTGGTTTAAACACACCTGTAGCAAATAATCAGACCAATAAGATATTTCTGTTTTAACACTTATTTATATCACCCGTAAGTGTAGCAGGAGCTGACCAAAAACCATATGTATGCCTAATTAAACAGCACTATCATCCTTCCTCACCAGCAGTGTCCCCTCCTACCATGTTATGTTCTCAGTAGATCTCTATATCATTAAGAATGGTGCTGTTTCAGCAGGGAACTGGTCTTGTAGTTTCTGTTTAGCTCCTGGTACTCTTGAGCGTGATATTAAATAAGTGAGGCTTGTTAAAACAAATCTCTCAAACAGTAAAAAAATAAAACATAACAGTACTGGCCAGACAAATTTCTCTATTAAATATATATTTTTTTAAGTTTGTTGTAATGTGAAATTCCTCCTGTTAAGTAACTGTAAATGGTTACAACATTGCCCAAATTGTTCCCCAATTCATATTCAAACTTACCAATTTCTCCTCACTGAGGAAACTTCAAGCAAATTCTTCTCAACTTTAGGTAATAAGTTAAATATATTTTTGAAATTCAATTTTAATTCCTTTTTTGGATGTTATTTTCAGTTGGAAATTAATGTAAAATAAGTCAACTACTGACTAAACTAATTAAAAGAGGACAGCGGTCAAGGCTGATGGGCCTAACATGAGACCTGCCAGCTTTGTTTTGGTTTATATAGATGCTTACGGTTTATACTGATGTGATGCTACACTATCCCCCTACTCTGCCTTGCCTGCTCCGTTTTCATGAATGGAATAAAGGCGTTGTTCCACATGTGTGTGACTAGACTAGTAATCACAAAGAAAGCCAGCACTCTAGTTTAATTGATGGTGGGGCCACACATGAAAAAGTGAAATTTTATCTGAATTACATTCTTCATTTTGTGAGCTAGGATTTAAGAGGAATGAAATAGAAGACATCTTTCAGACCAGGGAAATCGAAGCATCTTCACAGTTTATCTTTAACGCCTTTATAAAAGAAAAAACTGTGGATTAATATGATCTTCACAATGAAAATCATAGAATCATAGAAGATTAGGGTTGGAAAAGACCTTAGGAGGTCATCTAGTCCAATCCTCTGCTCAAAGCAGGGCCCAACCCCATCTAAATCATCCCAGCCAGGGCTTTGTCAAGCCAGGACTTAAAAACCTCTAAGGATGGAGATTCCACCACCTTCCTAGGTAACCCGTTCCAGTGCCTCACCACCCTCCTAGTGAAATAGTTTTTCCTAATATCCGATCTAGACCTCCCCAACTCCAACTTGAGACCATTGCTCCTTGTTCTGTCATCTGCCACCACTCAGAGGCGCCTAGCTCCATCCTCTTTGGAACCCCTCTTCAGGTAGCTCACGGCTGCTATCAAATCCCCCCTCACTCACTCTCTTCTGCAGACTAAATAAGCCAAGTTCCCTCAGTCTCTCCTCGTAAGTCATGTGCCCCAGCCCCCTAATCACTTTCATTGCCCTCCGCTGGACTCTCTCCAATTTGTCCACATCCTTTCTGTAGTGGAGGGCCCCAAAACTGGATGCAATACTCCAGATGTGGCCTCACCAGTGCCGAACAGAGGGGAATAATCATGTCCCTCAATCTGCTGGCAGTGCTACTGGTGCCAGACTCCGGGGCCTCTCCATCACCCCCAGCCCTCCTTTGGTACATAAGTATGGCACCATGGAGCTCCCAGTGAAAAAGAATGTCCTCTCCAACTGCCCAGCTGCAGTCTTTCGCTCTTTTTTTTTTTTTTTTAATTAAGGAAGATACTTATTTCCCTTTGTTTTTTAAAATAAAATAATTTTTTCTCTTTTCTTTTCTCTCCACTAGTCTTGTTTGAAACTGCGGACACTTTGCCTCATTGAAGTCCTCTGAAATAACTTTAAAAGAATTAGGTTATGGCGGGGTGAAGAGGGGAGTTAATTTGCATTAATTGCAAAAGTGTATTTTTTAACCATCTCTTAATTATGAGGTCTCTGAATTAGTACTCATTGTTTGTTGAGAAGCCTCTTTGTGAAGCTACTGTGGTTGCTAGCTCTTGGTTTGCTGTTTTTGTCTTAATCAGTGCTAAGAATAAAAGATTAAATCACTTACTGATATGATTCTCTCTGTTACTAAGAGGATATTTTGCCCCATCTTCATAGTTACTAGTACGGTTTCAGTGCACATTAACTTATTTATTTAAAACACAGTTCTATTAGACATCTGTAATATTGTTCATCTCCCTTGACTCTGAGGAGACACTAAACTCACTCTTACATTTCAAACATAGGCAACAAGTAAAACATCTTTAGAAACATTGCTAACACAAGAAGTTTCAGTGACTCCAAGAGGATCTCAGCTTCTTGCCTCTTTCAATACCTGTCAGATGTTTGTCTAACCGGTTCTTTAAAATGTCCACCGACAGAGATTCAACAAGCTTCCTACGTAACCCATTACTAGGGTGTGAGCTTGATTTAAATGTTTCATCCAAAGTATGTTACTTTTAAACAAAGGAATAGCCCTCTAATATTATACTGCAGTGTCAACAGTTGGTATACAGCCTAATTCATCCTGTACAACTTGAATGTAACACCTCCTGGAACAAAACCAAAAAATACTAACCATACTGCTCCTAAATATTACAGGACTTTTCACGGATGATGGTAAATATCATACATGCTGCAATATACCAATAGTAGACAAAAGGGTAAGCTAACAATGAAATGTCAGCCTTAATGGAGACCTGCAAAAGAAATCAAAGAAATGAGCCATACACAGAATTACATACTGAATGGCTACAAAAAACAGGCTGTGGTTGATATCTGACACAGACTCTGTGTGTGTGCGCGTGTGTGTGTACATTCTTTACAGATTGTGTAAGGTCTACAGGTCAATTCCAAGTTCATTGCTGCCATCCCAAAGTGCATCCTTCAGGGACAGTCTGCAGACACTGAATAATTCCACAGGCATTCTGAGTTGAGCCATAAGGGATCTGGGTCTTATAAGATGGGGATGAGGGAACCTGTAAAAATAGGATGCCATTTTAAAAAGTACCTTTATTATTTGATGTAGTAAATTTTTAAAATTATAAATGGCAAATAAAAATTTTAATTTATAAATGGAAAGTGAAAGTCACCTGATACGCAAAACACTGTCCGGTGAATACTGAGGCATTGATACTGAACACAAATCCAGCTAACAAACTTGGCAGGATCTATAAAGTATTTTTACAAGTTACCATAGACCTACATATTAATTTGCTGCATGTCTCTTAACCTGGTTAGTGGAAGTATTTAGCAGGTATCTTTTTCCTCAGCTCAATTTTCATATTTCCATTGCAGACCAGCTCTAACATTGATGTTTCTGAGTCAAACCCTTACCAATTTACTAGTTTTCCTTATTATAATTAGCTGACTCATCTGCGTTTGGACAAATATTTTCATTATGTCAGTTATTTCTGTTGAATTTCTAGAACAACACATAATACAGAATATTTAAGAATAAAATAATAATTTTACAAACGCAAAGAGAAAAGTATTTCTATTCCTCAATGCTTTGTATGTAAAAGATATTTATTGATACACTACTATTCTCAGATACGTTAAAATAATAGTACAATACCAACTAAATGAAAAAACCATGATCTGTTATTCTGAGCAGTGTTTTAAAAGTAACTCAACAAACATAGGCCAAGCAGCTAGCATATTACAGAAAATAACTGGTTTGCAAAAGCTCTAAACAATCAGAATACAAGCATCAAATATTGTTGATGAATTTGCTGTCAGGAACAGGTTTGCAATTGCAAGTTCACATGCATTCTTGTTGACTACCAGGTTTCAACTGATTGTAAATTATTGAAAATCAGTTACAAATTTATTATAAACCAAGCTCTCTTAATCTTAGGATTATATTTTGTTAAACTATGGTCTGCCATAAATGAAATACATCGTCATTTGGAGGAGGCATATACAAACCAATACAGCAATTTCAAAGAATCCCCCACACTAGAACTAGAATACTTCATCTCAAACCAGTCAAGAATCTTGGAATATGTTGGCATACAAAGAAAATAAAACATACATTTACTAAAAAGACAACACACGGTGAAAGATGACTAATGTAATAAAAATACATTGATTTATTTAAAATAAAGTCAGTGAAATAGCGAGACATGTATATATGTACACTTTGTTATTTAAAATAATTTACTATACAGCTAAAAAGTTATGCCCACTATTTTCCCTCTATTTTGTTTAACAGTCACCAACAATAGCTTCCCTAAATAAATATTTGTTCTTAACTCAAAAGGTGTATCACAGTGTAACATTTCTAAGAATTGCAATACAGAACAAGTGTGATAATACACAGGTAGAAAAGAAGCCCTTTTATATCCACATTACACAACGTGCCTGGGGCTCAGGGGCTCACGAAAGCTTATGCTCAAATAAATTTGTTAGTCTCTAAGGTGCCACAAGTACTCCTTTCCTTTTTCCAGTTGGTTTAGTTGGTGAGAAATAGTTCACTCTCCATCCTTTATTAACATGGACAAATGTACTTAACTACATTATAGCGTCTGCTGCAATACTGTAGAAGTTTCTCTAAATTATACTTGATCAGACGATGATATATGTTGCACTTACATATTTAACAATGTTTGGTAGAAAAAACAGAACCGCTCACTAATGTGCAAATGGCAGTGACTGAAAGTATCACAGCCATTGCTACTCTAATCTTTCCCCCATAACATGATTTACACTGTAGATTTGTACTCTACAAGTAGATTATTCAACATTTAAAGTAATAAATAAGCACACCTTTTTAAAAAATCACGTTAAAATTCTCATTTTAATCTCTAAATAAGAAAAAATTGAAATGACTGGTTTAAAGCAAGCCAAAAAAGTCACATTACAGCATTTACAAACATTTACTACTATCTGCCAGTGTACATTTCAAAATAAATAATTTAGACACTGGCTTTTGTTCCATGCAAAACAAATTTGAATCAAAGGTATTAATAAAACTAATTGCTTTCATTTAAATACTGTAATTAATATAAACTAGAAATCCTATGCTATCACAGAGTCCCGTTTGTAATCAGTGTATATAACGGATGAAAACTGTTGTAATTCTAGCTTCAATTTTGTATTTCCACTCAAACAGATGGAACTGTTTCACTAGATTGTTATTTTTAGAGGACTGTTCCCCACAGCAAGAGAAAATTAATGAGATTTATGTTACTTACCTGTAACCCCCTCCTTCGCAGAATACTTGAATCATCCATATTTTGAACTCTCAGAAATTCCCAGGGCTACAAATTACTTCTGACTCTCACTTGCTTCTGGCTAGTAATACCCTGTCACAAACTGGTAAAGAAGCCCATTATTTTCAATGTTTTTCCTCCCAATCTCTAAAAATAAATCATGGTCTTTAATTTGCCTCTGTCATGAAGATCTGCACCCAGTGTCTCTGATCAGTTGTTCATACTTCTGTCTGCCTCCTTTCAGGCACTGTCAAGTCACATTTAAAAAGCTGCAAAGATTAGAAAAATCTGTTTCAAGTTTGAATGTGTTTTTGCCACACACATTTGTGTACAGGTAAAAATAAGTAATAATCCAAGTCCTAACAAAATGCCCAAAAAAGAAATTAATTAATTCAGATTTTTTTCCCCAGGTCTTGGCTCAACTTCAATTTACTTGATCTGTTAAAAAGGTTCAGTAAACTACAACAGCTTGCCTTCATCTAGTGTTTACAATAAGCTCACAAAATCCAGGTCACATTTCCTTTTCAAAAACACACTGTCCTACTTCACTGAAATTCACTATTCTTCACAAACTGACAATAAAGACTAGTGAATTTATTTTGCCAAACGTGCAGAATTCCTTTATTCCTTTGGACAGACAAAGCAAATGTCAGATTCTTCAGATACTGTAGCACATTCTTTTGTTTCTGCTATCTATGAAGTATGCTGGTCTCTTTCTCCTCAAATGCGGCAGGCACGATGCTTTCTTTCTTTGGTGTCTTACTTCAGTGCTGAGATCTCACTACTCTTTTATGCACTGAAGAGTCTGGAACACGTGTTGTGAGTTCTGAACATGTAATTCATTCATTCATCTATTCATCATTGACAGAGCTGTCATAAAAAGCCCTTCCCTTTTCGTCATCCATGTATAAGTGGCAGGTTAGAAAGAAGGCACAGTTCAACTGAGGCTTTTTCAGCCTGTTTTGTACTTCTTTTTCCCCCACAGTCACTTTCAAGCATATAAATTCAGCAAGGCCAAAAATGCTTCTATCCTTCCATGTGCAATATTAAAATCACATTCTAAAACCAAGGCGTTAGAGTGTATTCAAGAATAAACCGTGAAAATGAGCTTACTTACTGTAAACACCACTTAAATAAAAAGTCAAAACCTAAAAGATATAGGGTTGAATATATCAAAATTTATGAACCTCTTAAAGAACCCTTGTCCTACATGTTTGTCTTTTTAAAAAAATTAACTAACCAAATATATAGAAAAATATGAGATAGACGCAATTAAAAACAGCCCATTAATTTTTAGCAGGGGATGAAGGGAACAGATTCTGCCTCCTGATCAAAGCACAGTGAAGAACCTAGTTATAACTTTCTAATATAAATATTTCAAACAAAAACCAGCAACTTCACCCTCTGAAGGATTCCACTAGTTATTTAAAAGAAAATTTCGGATTTCATAAAGAGCTGTGTATGAGAGCAGCTTTTCATCACATTGCTACACCTCCTAAAGTGTGCAAATGCAGCAACAGTGACTGTAAACTGCCTCTCATAGCTAGATGAAAAGCTCTGTTCCCACAATTTTGACAGCTGCAACCCAAAAAAGTCTCAATAAAAGCACCCACGTTGATGGTGCTTAAAATAATGGATATTTACATGGAAATCATTAGCCAATCTTCATGCTAAGTGACTAAGTTGCATGAGCTAACCACATAATTGTAAAGTGAACCGAGAGCAGATACAACTCAGTTTCATTCACCAGGGTTCTTCTGATCCTCTGCAGAGACAGTGTGGTCTTTTATTGTGAGGAGCTAATAAACCCTCATCTCGCCGACACCTCCTTCCATCTGCTGTTTTAAACAACTGAATTCTGAATTAGGTCTCCAGAGTCTTTGTCAGCTACCCGACAAGGCAATGAACCACACACAGGCTGAGCAGGCAGCTCATTTGCATAGAGTATACTGTACAATGTAAAAGCAGTGCACTAGTAAAAAACAGCTCAGCCACCTGATTTTAAAGGAACAGTATCCTCCTCTTCAAATATACATGAATAATGTTAAACTACAGAAAAGAATAGGGAGATTTCTCAATTTTAAATTGAGTAGACACGAGAAGTAACAGTAAAATATGAACACAAACAGAGACCTATAGTTAAAGTAAAAGTCACATGTTTCACCCTAATTCTGCATGTGATAACACTTATTTACGATGGATTTCAGATACGACAAAAATGTACTTGCTGTGTTCCTCAACCCACAAGTTCCTTGGAAAAATATTTCAAAATCTTTGTGGCCTCACCTATTAAAAAATTAGTATCAAGCAAATTCAATTTCTACTGAAAAGCAGAATCTCATTATCTTAAAATACTGTAGTATTTCCTGAGAACTTCACAATTATCTATAGCTTATTTCAAACGTCAGGAACATAGGAACAGACACACTAGATCAGACCAGTGGTCAAGCTAGTCCTCTATCCTGTCTGATAACGACCAGTACTTTGTGGAAAGGTACAAGAAACCTTAAATGGACAATTATCCAATACATTGTTTGTATAGGAAGTTTCTTTCTAATCTAGTCAGTTGGTGGTTAATTTATGCCTCTGAGCATACGGGTTTACAATTCCATTTTGTTTTTATTTGTATAGTACCTAATGTAACTCATGTTCTCATGGATGTTCTCATGAACTATATAAACATCTAGGGGATTTGAACTATATAAACATCTTGACCTCAATGATATTCTGTGGCAATAAGTCTACAGATCAATTATGTGTTGTGAAAAAAAAGTATTACTTTATCAGTTTTGTGCATCCTGATTTTCAATTTCATTGACTGTCCCCTGGCTCTTGCATTATGACAAAGGTAAATAGGAGTGTCTGATTTACCTTCTTCATCTCTTTCATTTTTCCATACTTCTATATCATGTCCCCATTTATTTGCCTCCTCTCAAAAACCTGAACAGGTTCAATACTTTCAATCTATCTTCATACTGAAGTCTTTCCCCACCTCTAATAGGTTTCATTGATCACGTCCAGAGACCACCTCCTTCTGATATAACATTAATGAGACTTGTGGCAAAAATTGAACACAGTATTCTGGGTAAGATCACACCACCAATTTGTGTAGTAGCATTCTAATTCTTGCAACATCACTTTGTATCATTCTTTATTCATCCTAATATATTTTTCTGCTGACTTTCACCAAATACTTAACAGAGCTTTTCACTGAGCTGTGCACACTAATCCCCAGAACATGGAAGGAGGAGAATCCTGGGAACTACAGGCCAGTCAGACTCACCTCAGTCCCTGGAAAAATCATGGAACAGGTCCTCAAGGAATCAATTCTGAAGCACTTAGAGGAGAGGAAAGTGATCAGAAACAGTCAGTATGGATTCACCAAGGGCAAGTCATGCCTGACTAATCTAATTGCCTTCTATGATGAGATAACTGGCCGTGTGGACGAAGGGAAAGCAGTGGACGTGTTGTTCCTTGACTTTAGCAAAGCCTTTGACACGGTCTCCCACAGTATTCTTGGCAGCAAGTTAAAGAAGTATGGGCTGGATGAAAGGACTATAAGGTGGATAGAAAGCTGGCTAGATTGTCGGGCTCAACGGGTAGTGATCAATGGCTCCATGTCTAGTTGGCAGCCGGTATCAAGCGGAGTGCCCCAAGGGTCGGTCCTCGGGCCGGGTTTGTTCAGTATCTTCAGAAATGATCTGGAAGATGGTGTGGATTGCACCCTCAGCAAGTTTGCAGATGACACTAAACTGGGAGGAGAGGTACATACGCTGGAGGGCAGGAATAGGATACAGAGGGCCCTAGACAAATTAGAGGAGTGGGCCAAAAGAAATCTGATGAGGTTCAACAAGGACAAGGGCAGAGTCCTGCACTTAGGTCGGAAGAATCCCATGCACCGCTACAGACTAGGGACCGAATGGCTCGGCAGCAGTTCTGCAGAAAAAGACCGAGGGGTTATAGTGGAGGAGAAGTTGGATATGAGTCAACAGTGTGCCCTTGTTGCCAAGAAGGCCAATGGCATTTTGGGCTGCATAAGTAGGGGCATTGCCAGCAGATCAAGGGACATGATCGTTCCCCTCTATTCGACATTGGTAAGGCCTCATCTGGAGTACTGTGTCCAGTTTTCGGCCCCACACTACAAGGAGGATGTGGAAAAATTGGAAAATGTCCAGCGGAGGGCAACAAAAATGATTAGGGGACTGGAACACATGACTTATGAGGAGAGGCTGAGGGAACTGGGATTGTTTAGTCTGCGGAAGAGAAGAATGAGGGGGGATTTGATAGCTGCTTTCAACTACCTGAAAGGGGGTTCCAAAGAGGATGGATCTAGACTGTTCTCAGTGGTAGCAGATGACAGAATGAGGAGTAATGGTCTCAAGTTGCACTGGGGGAGGTTTAGGTTGGATATTAGGAAAAACTTTTTCACTAGGAGGGTGGTGAAACACTGGAATGCATTACCTAGGGAGGTGGTGGAATCCCCTTCCTTAGAAGTTTTTAAGGTCTGGCTTGACAAAGCCCTGGCTGGGATAATTTGGTTGGGGATTGGTCCTGCTTTGAGCAGGGGGTTGGACTAGATGGCCTCCTGAGGTCCCTTCCAACCCTGATATTCTATGACTCTATGATCATGATGAGACAGTTAATTTAGCACTCTGCAACAGGAATCAGGCTCTGTCGACAAGGCTAGGCAGGGTGTGACCCCCTGCTCAGCTGCACATCCCTGTGCTACGCTCTCATGGAGCTAGGAAGAGTGTAAACAGCAGTGTCGCCACAGCAGCACAGGTAGCAGCAGCAGAGGTACAGCTGAGCCATGCCAAGTACAAACCTGCCTGAAAACACTGGGTACACACTCAGCACAACTCCGCCGTGCCGCAGCAACGCAGCTACACTACTATTTACACTTGCGCTAGTTCTCACCGAGCTATCGCAAGTATGTACACACCAGTAGGGGAATCACACCCCTACCTCGTAGTGTAGCCATAGACTTACTTCAGATTATTTCTTCTAATGTGCATCATGCAACACTTGTCAATGGTGAACTTCGTCTGCCACGGTGCTGCCCATTCACTTAGATTTGTTAGGTCTCTCTTCTTGACTAACCTCAGTAAGCCATCTTCAAAATGTCCAAATCATTAATAAATGTTACATACAAAAAATGTGTTAAAATAAGTTTATTAAGGCTGCAAAGTCAAGCACTCAAAAGGTAATAAATGCCAGAAGTAAGGTTACTTGTGATTTCCCTAGCATCGTATAAACACATTATGGCAGAGGCAGAGATTGAATCCAAATCTCCAGGGTATCTTTCAACTGTCTTCCTAACTTAAGTGTTTGACTCTGCAACTTTAATTATGTTATTTTTAACCGGGGAGACAAAGGGGAGAGAAATTTCCTGTTTTTAAAAAAGCAAACTAAAAAAACCCCACAAATTCCATCAAGTTGCATCATGGAGAGTTTGAGAGGAGAAGATAGAGATCCCCCTGTGAGTACTAATCTTGGGGTGAGTGATATAATAGGCATCACTGAAACTTGGAGGGGGATTTCAACTATACCCATATTGACTAGGTACACATGGCACCTCAGGACAGGATGCAGAGATAACGTTTCTTGACAGCTTAAATGACTGCTTCTTGGAGCAGCTAGGCCAGGAACCCACAAAGGAGAGGCAACTCTTGATTTAGTCCTCAGTGGAGCACAGGGTCTGGTCCAAGAGGTGAGTATAGCTGAATCACTTGGTATTAGTGACCATAATATAATTAAATTTAACATCCCTGTGGCAGGGAAAACACCACAGCAGCCCACCACATTAGCATTTAATTTCAGAAGGGGAACTATACAAAAATGAGGAAGTCAGTTAAACAGAAATTAAAAAAGATACAGTGCCAAAAGTGAAATCAGTGCTGGCTGCATGGAAACTTTTTAAATACACCATAATAGAGGCTCAACTTAAAAGTATAGCGCAAATTAAGAAACATAATATGAGAACCAAAAATGTGCCATCATGGCTAAACAACAAAGTAAAAGCAGCACTGAGAGGCAAAAAGGCATCCTTTAAAAAGTGGAAGTTAAATCTCAGTGAGGAAAATAGAAAGGAGCATAAATTCTGGCAAATGAGGTATAAAAATATAATTTGGAAGGCCAAAAAAGAATTTGAACAGCTAGCCAAAGACTCAAAAAGAATTTTTTGGGGGTTATTAAAGTTCAACAGAAGCAGGAAGCCTGCTAAACAACCACTCGGGCCACTGGACGATGGAGATGCTAAAGGAGCACTCAAGAACGATAAGGCCATTGCAGAGAAACTAAATTAATTCTTTGCATTGCTCTTCACAGCTGAGGATGTAAGGGAGATTCCCAAAATTAAGCCATTCTTTCTAGGTGACAAATCTGAGGAACGGTCTCAGACTGAGGTAGCATTAGAGGAGGATTTGGAACAAAAAGTAATAAGTCACCAGGACCAAATGGTATTCACCCAAGAGTTCTGAAGGAACTCAAATGTGAAATTGCAGAACTACAAACTGTGGTATGCAACCTATCATTTAAATCATCTTCTGTACCAGATGACTGGAGGATAACTAATGTGACATCAACTTTTAAAAGGGCTCCAGGGGTGATCCTGGCAATTACAGGCCAGTAAGGCTGACTTCAGTACCAAACAAACTAATGTAAACTATAATGTAAACTAGTAAAGAACAGAATTATAAGACACATAGAAGAACATGATTTGTTGGGGAAGAATCAACATGGTTTTTGTAAAGGGAAATCATGCCTCACCGATCTACTAGAATTCTTTGAGGCGGTAAACAAGCATGTAGACGAGGAGGATCCAGTGGATATAGTGTACTTAGATTTTCAGAAAGCCTTTGACAAGGTCCCTCACAAAAGGCTCTCAAGCAAAGTAAGAAGTCATGGGATAAGAGGGAAGGTCCTCTCATGGATCAGTAACTGGCTAAAAGATAGGAAACAAAGGGTAGGACTAAATGGTCAGTTTTCAGAATGGAGAGAGGTTAATAGTGGTGTCTCCCAGAGGTAAACAGTGGTGTCCCCCAAGAGTCTGTACTGGGACAAGTACTAATCAACATATTTATAAATTACTTGGAAAAAGGGGTAAACTGTGAGATGGCAAAATTTGCAGATGATACAAAACTACTCACAATAGTGAAGTCCAAAGTAGACTGCGAAGAGTTACAAAGGGATCTCACAAAACTGGGTGACTGGGCAACAAAATGGCTGATGACATTCAGTGTTGATAAATGCGAAGTAATGCACATTGGAAAACATAATCCCAACTATACATATAGAATAATGGGGTCTAAATTAGCTGTTCTGTTAATTTGGAAGACAGGATACTGGGCTAGATGGACCTTTGGTCTGACCCTGTATGTCTGTTCTTATGTTCAGTGAAGTCTGTATACTAATGCGAGAAGTATGGGACATAAGCAGGAAGAACTTGAAATGCTAGTTAATAAACACACCTATGCATAGTTGGCATCACAGAGACTTGGTGGGATAATATATATGACTGGAATATTGGTATAGAAGGGTACGGTTTGCTCAGGATGGATAGGCAGGGAAAAGAGACAGGTGTTGCCTTCTATATTAAAAATGTATACACTTGGACAGAGGTTGAGATGGAAATAGACAGACTTGTTTAAAGTCTCTGGGTAAGGATAAAAGGGGTAAAAACAAGGGTGATATCATGGTAGGGGTCTACTTCAGTGCACCTAACCAAGAAGAAGAGGTGATCTGAAGGTTAGTAGCGATTAGACGTTTAACAGTGAATGCCAGTGAAAATGAGGTAGGATCGGAGGCTAAAATATGGAAAGAACACGTTAAAAATTACTTGGACAAGTTAGATGTCTTCAAGTCACCCAGGTCTGATGAAATACATCCTAGAATACTCAAGGAGCTGACTGAGGAGATATCTGAGCCATTAGCAATTATCTTTGAAAAGTCATGGAAGACAGAAGAGATTCCAGAGGACTGGAAAAGCACAAATATAGTGCCAATCTATAAAAAGAGAAATAAGGACAACCCAGGGAATTACAGATGAGTCAGCTTAATTTCAGTACCCAGAAAGATAATGGAGAAAAAAATTTAGCCATCAATTTGCAAATACCTAGAAAATAATAAGGTAATAAGTAGCAATCAGCACAGATCTCTCAAGAACAAATCAGGTCAAACCAACCTAATGGCTTTCTTTGACAGGGTAACAACCCTTGCAGATGGGGGGAAGCAGTAAATGTGGTATATCTTGATTTTAGTAAAGCTTTCGATACTCTCTAACATGACCTTCTCATAAAAAAACTAGGGAAATACAACCTAGATGGAGCACTATAAGGTGGGTGCATAACTGGTTGGAAAACCGTTCCCAGAGAGTAGTTATCAGTGGTTCACAGTCAAGGTGGAAGGGCATATCAAGTGGGGTCTCACAGGGATCAGTTCTCCATCTGATTCTGTTCAATATCTTCATAAGTGATTTAGTGAATGACATAGATGGTACACTTATAAAGTTTGTGGATGACATCAAGCTAGGAGTAGCAGCAAGTGCTTTGGACGAAAGGATTATAATTCAAAATGATCTGGACAAACTGGAGAAATGGTCTGAAGTAAACAGGATGAAATTCAATAAGGACAAATGCAAAGTACTCCACTTAAGAAGGAACAATCAGTTCCACACATACATAATGGGAAATGACTTCCTACGAAGGAGTACTGCGGAAAGGAATCTTGGGATCAGACTAGATCACAACCTAAGTATGAGCCAACCGTGTAACACTCTTGCAAATAAATTTTTTTTAAAAAATCAAACATCAATTCTGGGATGTATTAGCAGGAGTGTTGTAAACAAGACACGAGAAGTAATTTTTACACTCTACTATGTACTGATTAGGCCTCAGCTAGAGTATTGTGTCCAGTTCTGGGTACCATATTTCAGAAAAGATGTGGACAAATTTGGAAAAAGTCCAAAGAAGAGCAACAAAAATGATCAAAGCTCTAGAAAACATCACCTACGAAGGAAGACAGAAAAAATTGGGTTTGTTTAGTCTGGAAAAGAGAAGACTGAGAGGGGACATAACAGTTTTCAAGTACATAAAAGGTTGTTACAAGGAGGTTGATTGGGGTGGTTTAGGTTGAACATTAGGAAAAACTTCCTAACTGTCAGGATGGTTAAGCACTGGAATAAATTGCTTAGGGAGTCTGTGAAATCTCCGTCATTGGAGACTTTTAAGAGCAGGTTAGACAAACACCTGTCAGCGATGTACTAGATAATACTTAGTCCTGCCTTGAGTGCAGGGGACTGAACTAGATGACCTCTTGAGATCCCTTCCAGTTCTATGATTCGTTGATATTGACACCCACCTGGTTCAACAGCAGGATTGGAATCATTAGATCTACAACAGATCCACTTAGCTTAAGTGGCTATGGCTATAGCTTAACAGAGTTTCTGATAGCAGTAGTAGGTTGTCATCCTGTACATGGGCCAGCACTAGATGGGAATGAGAGACACACTTTGCCAGTGTGTTTGACAAATATTTGCTGCCAGCAAAGAAATGGTGACAGTCAGGAATCGTAGGTGCCATTCTAGGTTCTGGAGAAGAGTATGTTTAGAGAGAACAGCCCCAGCCGCACCTGCAGCAGCCCAGAACTGCAATTGCATGGAAAACCCTGCTCAGTCCTGGGTTGGAGAATGCCCTGTATGGACAGAAACTTCAGGGAATTTAGTTACAAAGCTCCAGAACAAGTCTCTACTGAGCATGTATGAATAGTGGTTTTTTTGTTTTGTTTTTTTTTTGAAGGCTTGACCAAATTTAAGCAGATTTTCACTGGAATGGCAAAAGGCACATCCCCTGACACAAAGTCCTTTCACATGCCAAGTAGAATATCAGGGTCGGAAGGGACCTCAGGAGGTCATCTAGTCCAACCCCCTGCTCAAAGCAGGACCAATCCCAAACTAAATCATCCCAGCCACGGCTTTATCAAGCCTGACCTTAAAAACTTCTAGGGAAGGAGATTCCACCACCTCCCTAGGTAACGCATTCCAGTGTTTCACCACCTTCATAGTGAACAAGCTTTTCCTAATATCCAACCTAAACCGCCCCCACTGCAACTTGAGACTATTACTCCTCGTTCTGTCATCTGCTATCACTGAGAACAGTCTAGAGCCATCCTCTTTGGAACCCCCTTTCAGGTAGTTGAAAGCAGCTATCAAATCCCCCCTCATTCTTCTCTTCTGAAGACTAAACATCCCCAGTTCCCTCAGCCTCTCCTCATAACTCATGTGTTCCAGTCCCCTAATCATTTTTGTTGCCCTCCGCTGGACTCTCTCCAATTTTTCCACATCCTTCTCGTAGTGTGGGGCCCAAAACTACACAGTACTCCAGATGAGGCCTCACCAATGTCGAATAGAGGGGAACGATCACGGCCCTCGATCTGCTGGCAATGCCCCTACTTATACATCCCAAAATGCCATTGGCCTTCTTGGCAACAAGGGCACACTGTTGACTCATATCCAGCTTCTCGTCCACTGTAACCCCTAGGTCCTTCTCTGCAGAACTGCTGCCGAGCCATTCGGTCCCTAGTCTGTAGCAGTGCATTGGATTCTTCCGTCCTAAGTGCAGGACTCTGCCCTTGTCCTTGGTGAACCTCATCAGATTTCTTTTGGCCCACTCCTCTAATTTGTCTAGGGCCCTCTGTATCCTATTCCTGCCCTCCAGCGTATGTACCTCTCCTCCCAGTTTAGTGTCATCTGCAAACTTGCTGAGGGTGCAATCCACACCATCTTCCAGATCATTTATGAAGATACTGAACAAACCCGGCCCGAGGACTGACCCTTGGGGCACTCCGCTTGATACCGGCTGCCAACTAGACATGGAGCCATTGATCACTACCCGTTGAGCCTGACAATCTAGCCAACTTTCTATCCACCTTATAGTCCATTCATCCAGCCCATACTTCTTTAACTTGCTGGCAAGAATACTGTGGGAGACCATGTCAAAGTCTTTGCTAAAGTCAAGGAACACCACGTCCACTGCTTTCCCTTCATCCACAGAGCCAGTTATCTCGTCATAGAAGGCAATTAGATTAGTCAGGCATGACTTGCCCTTGGTGAATCCATGCTGACTGTTCCTGATCGCTTTCCCCTCCTCTGAGTGCTTCAGAATTGATTCCTTGAAGACCTGTTCCATGATTTTTTCAGGGACTGAGGTGAGGCTGACTGGCCTGTAGTTCCCCGGATCCTCCTCCTTTCCTTTTTTAAAGATGGGCACTACATTAGCCTTTTTCCAGTCGTCTGGGACCTCCCCCGATCACCATGAGTTTTCAAAGATAATGGCCAATGGCTCTGCAATCACATCCGCCAACTCCTTCAGCACTCTCGGATGCAGCGCATCCGGCCCCAGGGACTTGTGCTCGTCCAGCTTTTCTAAATAGTCCCGAACCACTTCTTTCTCCACAGAGGGCTGGTCACCTCCTCCCCATGATGTGCTGCCCAGTGCAGTAGTCTGGGAGCTGACCTTGTTCGTGAAAACAGAGGCAAAAAAAGCATTGAGTACATTAGCTTTTTCCACATCCTCTGTCACTAGGTTGCCTCCCTCATTCAGGAAGGGGCCCACACTTCCCTTGACTTTCTTCTGGTTGCTAACATACCTGAAGAAACCCTTCTTGTTACTCTTAACATCTCTTGCTCGCTGCAACTCCAGGTGTGATTTGGCCTTCCTGATTTCACTCCTGCAAGCCTGAGCAATACTTTTATACTCATCCCTGGTCATTTGTCCAATCCTCCACTTCTTGTAAGCTTCTTTTTTGTATTTAAGAGCAGCAAGGATTTCACTGTTAAGCCAAGCCGGTCGCCTGCCATATTCACTATTCTTTCTACACATTGGGATGGTTTGTCCCTGTAACCTCAATAAGGATTCTTTAAAATACAGCCAGCTCTCCTGGACTCCTTTCTCCCTCATGTTGTTCTCCCAGGGGATCTTGCCCATCAGTTCCCTGAGGGAGTCAAAGTCTGCTTTTCTGAAGTCCAGGGTCTGTATTCTGCTGCTCTCCTTTCTTCCTTGTGTTAGGATCCTGAACTCGACCATGCTCCAAAGTAAGTGCGTGCTGAAGTGCCTCAAAGAAAAGATTGGCAGGTTTAACAACATAAAACATATTACTCCCTAGCCTCATTCTCAGAAATGGCTGACCCAGTTGGTTGAAATTTTGCAAAATTATTCAGACTGAGGCAGACATCTGGTATGGAAATAGCCCAACTAGTTAAAGTTTGACAAAGTTATAAGAATCTGAAAAGAGGGTCTTCTTATGTGTTGGGCAACTTTAATAAAAGGTGGTATTACCAAACAAGCAAAGAATCTTGGGGCCGCTTCACTGCTGACCTTTTGCTATATTGAAAATTGACCATTTATTCCATGAAGTGTGTTCCTGAATTACTTACTATCATAAATATAAAGGGAAGGCTAACCACCTTTAAATCCCTCCTGGCCAGAGGAAAAACCCTTTTACCTGTAAAGGGTTAAGAAGCTAGGATAACCTCGCTGGCACCTGATCAAAATGACCAATGAGGAGACAAGTTACTTTCAAAGCTAAAGGGGGAGGAGGGAAAAGGCTCTCTGTCTGTGTGATGCTTTTGCCAGGACCAGAGCAGGAATGCAGGTCAGAACTCCTTTAAAAAGTCAGTAAGCAATCTAGCTAGATGTGCGTTAGATTCTGTTTTCTTTAAATGGCTGATAAAATAAGTTGTGCTGAATGGAATGTATATTCCTGTTTTTGTATTTTTTTTGTAACTTAAGGTTTTGCCTAGAGGGATTCTCTATGTTTTGAATCTGATTACCCTGTAAGATATTTACCATCCTGATTTTACAGAGGTGATTCTTTTACTTTTTCTTTAATTAAAATTCTCTTTTAAGAACCTGATTGCTTTTTCATTGTTCTTAAGATACAAGGGTTTGGGTCCGTGTTCACCTATGCAAATTGGTGAGGATTTTTATCAAGCCTACCCAGGAAAGGGGGTGTAGTGCTTGGGGGGATATTTGGGGGGGGAGGGGGAGAGGGAGAGACACGTTTCCAAGTGGGCACTTCCCCTGTTCTTTGTGTAACACTTTGATGGTGGCAGCATTTAACCTAAGCTGGTAAGAATAAGTTTAGGGGGTCTTTCATGCAGGTCCCCACACCTGTACCCTAGAGTTCAGAGTGGGGAAGGAACCTTGACACTTACGTCCATACTTAAAGTTAAGGTTTTTAATTCTTCTAATTTATTACCTTAGGCTATATCTACACTATAGCCGTACAATTACAATGCTGCAGCTGTGCCACTGTAGCACCATAGTGCAGACGCTTCCTACATCAACAGAAAAACCCTTTCTGTTGATGTCATTAACCCACCTCTCTGACAAGCAGTAGCTCGGTTGATGGAAAAATTCTTCCATTGATCTGGCTTCATCTACACCAGGGGTTAGGTTGACTTCACTATAATACTCAGCACACGAAATTTTTTTCCACAGCCCTGAGCAACGTAGCTAGCCTAGGTCAGTCTTATTTTTAAATGTAGACCAGGTCTCCCACCGCTGGGAATTAAAATGCTGCTCCCTCCTCTTAGCCTTCACTAATAGCTCAGTCTATCTGCAGTCCCTACCTTCATGAGCTGGAGTGTTGTCAGTGAAATATGAGAAGCAATGCTTCCACTCTACTCAGCACTAACAAGGCCTCATCTGAGCACCGCACTTCAGGAAAGATGTGGACAAATTGGAGAAAGTCCAGAACACAGCAACAAAAATTATTAACAGTCTAGAGAACATGACCTATGAGGAAAGATTGGGTTTGTGTAGTCTGGAAAAAAGAAGACTGAAGGGGAACATGATAATCTTCAACTATGTGAAAAGTTGTTACAAAAAGGAAAGTGACAAACTTTCCTCCTTATCCACTGTGGACAGGACAAGAAGTAATTGGCTTAAATTGCAGCAAGGGAGATATAGCTTAGATATTAGGAAAACTTTCTAACTGTCAGGGTGGTTAAGCACTGGAACAAATTACCTAGGGAGGTTGTGGAATCTCCATCATTGGCAGTTTTTAAGAACTGGTTACACAAACATGTCAGGGAGGATCTAGATAATACTTAGTCCTCCTCAGTGCAGGGGACTGGACTGGACGACCTATCTAGATCCCTTCCAGTCCTACTTTTCTATGGTTTCTACAATTAACCAGTCTGGTCTATCTTGCAGATGTTCCAAGAAGTTTTGCTGTTTTGTAATGAAGGTCCCAGGTCACTGAAGAAGTAAGAAAAGAAAGTTCTCAACCTGTGGAGTAGTAATGATGACTCTCCTGTCTAAATCCCTCTTCCAGCCAACAGAGAAGGAATCGGCTGGGCTCACTGTCCCTGACTAGCCACAGCCAAGACTTAAGGTCAGAGGTAAACAACTGAAAATGAGAAAAAGATCTATTCTAAATTGTTGTTCCCAAGGCCATGTACAAGTTTTAGAGACTCACTAAGAAAGTACTCTTAAACCTGTTTTTTTGTTGTTTAACTTGGTCAGTACTGAAGACATTTGTGAAAGAGGGCTATGTGTCCTTAAAATATTTCTGTGACCATGAGCTTGAAGAGAATCATGATTTGTTAACTTGCAACGTTTCTGCAAATATTATCATTGCCTATTGTTCCCAGATTTGGGCACTTGGCTACAAGATACAGAATGGGAACAGCCAAGATATATGGTTCACAGTATTTGACCTCAGATTTCCTATATGACATGGTCCTGATTCTGGTGAGGCTTGGTTTCTTCTTTCTAACCAGCAATCAGATGGGGACATGGGGACTATGTCTAAGTGTCAGACAAACAGAGTTTCAAAGCAGTGTCCAGTTCAGTAATTACTTTCCTCAGTGTGACAATATAGATCAAGGTCATCATTCTTGCCCAAAAGAACTATATACTCCTGGGAGAATACTGTGCCACTGCGCATGTGCAGAATTTATGTCCCCACAGATTTCTTTGCTTCCCCCACAGAAAAATGACTTTCTGACAGAGAAGCAAAGGGAAGCCACAAGAGCGGTCATGTGACACTCACCAGCAGTATGTTTTGAGTGTCCAGGGCAGCCGGCAGAGAGGGCTCAGCTGCTAGTCCCAGCTGGGTTGGGGAGGATGGGACTTCCTCTTCCCCTGCATGGCATCCGGGGCTGTGTCAGACCCACCCTCAGATTTCTCCCCCGACTGTAGGAAGCTCTGCAAACTCCATCCCCCCGGCACTTCTTGCACCCATCACTCCTCATTTGCAGAGGGAAGGATAACTGTGCAGGGAGCTGTTCCTCCATCTGCCCAACCCCTGTGCATCCAGACCCCCCTCATACCCAGACCATCCCACCAAGCCTCCCCCTTCCCCCCAACAAGCCCCACTCCCCCTGCACCTGGACCACCCCAACGAGCCACCCGCACCCGGATCCCCACCATACCGAGCCCCAACCAGCTGCACCTGGATTCCCATTTCACTTAGTCCAACTCCCCCAGCATCTGGACACCACCACTTAGCCCCCCATATTGAGGCCCCCCTGCCGAGCTCTATCCCCCCTACATCCAGACACACCCCCATGGAGCCCCAACCACCTTCACCTGGATCTCCCCCTCCCCCCGCCACCGAGTCCCATTACCATTGCACCCAGAACCTCACAACACGCCCCTGTGAATCCAGATCCCGCCCCCGCACCCAGACTGCCACACACAGAACCTTCTCACCCCACACCTGGATCCCCCCACACTAAGCCCCTCCACACTTGGATCCTGCCTTGCTGAGCCTGCCTTCCCACACCTAGGTTCATCTGGCGTGGAGGAGCTGGGCCCTGGAGTGTTTCTGGGGCAGACCCAGTCCTTGAGCTGTGTTAGGGTAGGATGCAGCCTCACCACTGAGTCCATGTCCCGGGGGGAAGCTGCACAGTGATCTCCCACCTCTGTGAAGCCAGTGGCCTGAGTTCCCCAATGCCATGCTGAAGCCTCCACATTTATTTGACAAATAAAATTTGCAGAATTTTAAAATACTGTGCATCAGATTTTTATTTTTTGGCACAGAATTTTTATTGGCGCAGAACGCCCTCAGGAGTAACTATACCAGTGAGCAGGAGACCACACATTTTATTCAGCCTCTCATTCTCACAGAAAATGAGTTTTGGAAGTCCTCCTCCTGGCTACAAAAACATTTTGTTTCTATTCCAGGTTCCTAAGCTGGTAGAGAATCCTCAAATAGCCAAAGAAAGCTTTTGACACTAGAAGCATAAACTCTCTGCCCTCCCTCCCAATCTTGGGTGTAAGAATCAATAGGGCAGCACCACAAACAACTAATGAGTGCAGTCCAACATATTCTCAGGGTACTCTGTGGAAATCTGACAAATCTGACATCAGGAATCATAACATTCAAAAACCGGAAGAGAACACTTCAATCTCTGTGGCCACTCAGAAAAAGATTTAAGGGTGGCAATTTTGCAACAGAAAAGCTTCAAAAACAGACTCCAATGAGAAACTGCTGAGCTTGAATTAATATGCAAACTAGATACCATTAACTTGGGTCTGAATAGAGACAGAGTGGCTGGGTCATTACACATATTGAATCTATTTCCTTAAGTTAAGTATCCTCACACCTTCTTGTCAACTGTCTAAATGGGCCATCCTGATTATCACTACAAAAGTTTTTTTTCTCCTGCTTATAATAGCTCATCTTAACTAATTAGCCTCTCAAGTTTGTATGGTAACTTCCAACTCTGTGTGTGCGTGTGTGCATGTGTGTGTGTGCGTGCGTGTGTGTAATCTTACTATATGTTCCATTCTATGCATCCGATGAAGTGAGCTGTAGCCCACGAAAGCTTATGTTAGTCTCTAAGGTGCCACAAGTCCTCCTGTTCTTTCTGTGGAATGAATCTCTCCAAAAGGTCTATTTGCTTTCCTCAGTCTCCTCTCCAAACAGTAAGTGAGAGAGAATGATACAGGCAATCGAACAATCAGCCTACATATCCTGTCCGAGAAAAAATACTGGAAGGGTTTGGTTCACAGGCCCCAAAATAATAGGCAGCATCTAGCTTTTGTTAGACCTCAGAAGACAGGGCTCCCTCAAACATTTCAAAATAAAGAATATTCAGTTGATCATCGTGGAGTTAAGTATGGTATCTTTTTGACATCAGTACATTTGAAGGAAGCTTAAGTGTGAGCTTTCCAAAAACTGAGGTTTACCCCAAGACCCACCCGTTATCGGTACACAGGTCCATTGTTTAAAACTTATATCTGCACCTCATGGCACTTTCCAAGAGCCAGATCATAGTAGCACCTCTGTGCCGGCAGAAGATTGAGGATTTATCATACTCATTTCGATGTACAAAGAGTTATGTACATAAATCCATCTGCCTTGAGATGAAAATGTATCCGTGTGCACATGAATATATAGTGATAAATACTAAGAGGGAAACAAGGGAAAATCCACTGTGAAATACTCAAAAATATTCAAGAAATTAAACTGCCATTATAAGTAGAAACTAAGTAAAAAATGGTATAAATTACATGTTAACACAAAGCTATTTATGAAACTAATTAAATAAATCTTCCAAGATTTACCAAATTTACAGCAAACATTTGCAAACAAAAATGTATCCTTAATACCATAACATTAAATGTACAAAGCAAGTTCTGTGGGATTTTCGTTGCTGTTTTTTCTCTTTTAGGTATTAGTGTCCATCTTAGTATGATCAGTGGCGCTCTTATAGGGATATAGAAAACACTTAAGAGTGAGGAGAAGGAAGTTAGTAAGTTTAATAAGCTAGTATCTTCAACTCTGGATGTCTTGTCAGCATAACCAATTTCAATTGTTGTGATCGCCTTAAAAACTCAACTGAAATGAATTACAACAGAAATGCATTTGCACAGCCAATTCATTCACCTACTGAAGGGGTTCTTGGACTGTGGTGCTTAAGGCTCACCCCCACACAGCGGGAGCTCAGTATGACTAGCAAGTCAATGAACATAACCACTGGTTTCTATGATTATTTGTATCATAGTAGCATCTTGGGGTCACAGTCAGGGAACAAAATCCTATTCTGCTAGGTGCTGTACTAACACAACATAAAGATGGTCCCTGGTCAGAAGAGCTTACACTCCAAGCAGGGCCGGTGGAAGGAGGTTTCGCACCCTAGGCGAAACTTCGACCTTGCGCCGCCCCCACCCTGTGGCAGCTCCCTGCCGCTGCCCCCGCCCCCTCGGCCCTGGGAGGCACCCCCCCTGCGGCAGCTCCCCGTCCCCCCCTCCATCCCCTCGGCCCAGGGAGCCACGTGCAGCAGCTCCCCGCCCCAGCTCATCTCTGCTCCACCCCCTCCCCGAGCACGCCGCCGCTTCTCCCGCCTCCCAGACTTGCAGTGCCAATCAGCTTTTTGGCATGCAAGCCCGGGAGGGAGAGAAGCAGAGCGGGGCAGTGCTCAGGGGAGGAGGCGGAGCAGAGGTGAGCTGGGGCGGGGAGCGGTTCCGCTATGCACCCCTCCCCCCATTTCTTGCTGCAGGCAGCCCTCCTCGCACCCCCCTACCCCAGCTTTACCTCCGCTCTACGGCCGCCCCCAACCACTTGGCGCCCTAGGCGACCGCCTAGTTCGCCAAGTGGTTGCACCAGCCCTGACTCCAAGTATGAGACACTCCATGTGAAATAGGCCCCCACAACTGCATCCACTTTGTGTGCCTCTTTAGAAGGGAAAAGGGAGAGGTAGTGTCAAGGCCCAATACTATTCTGTATCTTTTTCAATGATTTGAAAGGGGGGGGGAATCACTGCCGGTAAAGTTTATATGTTAATAGATCTTAAGACCAGGAGAGACCATTAAATCATCTAGTCTGACCTTCTGTACATCACAATCCCTTAAATTTCACCCACTGACTTCTATATTGAGCCCAATAACTAGTGTTTGGCTAAAGCATATCTTCCAGAAAGGTAACCAGCCTTGATATGAAGACATCCAGAGATGGAGAATACACCCACTTTGCTTGGTAGTTTGTTCCAAACAATTAATCAACATCTGTCATGATTACGAGGCGAAATGCACCTTAGACTCCTTTGCAGTCCCTCTTGAGAGCACCATTCAGGCAACTGGCATCACTTCGTTCATCCCTTTTAAGGGTGGAACCCCACAGAACTCAGACTGGATCTCTGGGTTGCAGCCCCCATCTTGCAACAGTGTTAACACAACAGGCCCAATTGTATTTGGTAACTCCAAAAGACTCCCCTCTGGGATCCTGATTAGTGGCTGATTGCGATGACTCATAAGAGCTTCTTTCAAACAAATGTACAGTGTTTCTTTATCCAAAGGTACATAGCAATCAGAAAAAATGATTAAAACAACAAGAGCCACCATGCCTAGGACTGACCTACAGCTCATCATTCCCTCAAAGCTTGGACAAGTTAGCTGCCCCAAAGCCAACATGCAGGGTCTATATCTGTCCATCTGTCCTCAGACAGACTGAATCCTCATCCCTCTCTAGAGAGAGCGAGAGTTTAATAGTTAAGTGTCCTTTTGATCTCTCGCCCTCAGGCTTGGCATACCAACTACATAACCTGTGCTGAACCTGGAAGGCATCTTTTCTAAAGTAATGTCTCTTAAGTCCCTTGAAGTTATTTACCCAGAGGTGTCTTATCTCAGGCCATTGTTTCATTTCCTACTTGCTCTTCTTAATAGCCTCTTTTGATGCAACTGCCTATAGTCAGACAGGTTTCAGAGTAGCAGCCGTGTTAGTCTGTATTCGCAAAAAAAAAAGGAGTACTTGTGGCACCTTAGAGACTAGCAAATGCTCAAATAAATTTGTTAATCTCTAAGGTGTCACAACTACTCCTTTTCTTATAGTTAGACAGGCACACATAATACTAATCAAAAATAATGTAGATATCTCCCACATTCACCACACCCTCACTATTAAAAAAACTGTGCCTAATTCTTAATTTAATTTATTTGGCTTCAGTTTCCAGCCATCTGGCTTCAGATCGAGAGTCCTTTAATACCCTGTATGTTTTGCCATGAAGATACTTATAAACTCATCAAGTTACCTCTCAATCTTCTTTTTGACAAACTAAACAGACTGACCTCCTTAAGCCTCTCATTGTAAGTCATTTTATCCAGTCCTTGAATCATTTTTGTAGGTCTTTTCTGCACCTTCTTCAATTTTTCAACATGTATTTTAAAACATGGACACTAGAACTATAAGCACCATTCCAGTATCACTCTCATCAATGCTGGATACACGCAGAAGTAAAGTCACTTCATCTCTCCTAATCACTACTCCCCTGTTCGTAGATCCAAGGGTTGCATAAGCTCTTTTTGCCTCAGCATCACACTGGGAGCTCACACTAAGTTGCTCGTCCACTATGATACCAAAATCCTTTACAATCATTGTTTTCCAGAATACAGTCCCCACTCATTCTGTAGGTATTGCCTGCATTCCTTGTTCCTAGATAAACAACCTGGCATTTAACTCTACTAAAATGTATTTTGTTTGTCTGGCCAGCTTTCCAAGCAATCCAAACTGCCGTCTTCCTCATTGTTTACCACTCGCCCAATCTTTGTTTCATACAGGAATTGTATTAGCAGTGATTTCATATTTACTTCCAGATCACTGATAAAAATGTTGAATAACGTCAGGCCTAGTACGGATTCCTACAGAACCCCACTAGAAACACTCACATTTGGATGATTCCCCATTGACAACTACTTTTTAAGGTGAAAAGAAAAGGAGGACTTGTGGCACCTTAGAGACTAACAAATTTATCTGAGCATTTATTTGATGCTCAAATAAATTGGTTAGTCTCTAAGGTGCCACAAGTCCTCCTTTTCTTTTTGCAGATACAGACTAACACAGCTGCTACTCTGAAACCTACTTTTTAAGGTGGGTCAGTTAGCCAGTTCTTATACGATTTAGCATGTTCTTTACCGATATTGTATAGTGCTAATTTTTTCATCAGAATGCCATGCTGGGTTCACCTATCCCTTACACAATATAGAGAACCAAAGGTCATGTCACTCTTGCCTAAGATTATAGGAGGAGTATAATCTGAATTATCAGAAAGGTAGAATGGATTTGGAGAGTAAGGGGAGGGATGAGACTGGGGAAAGAAAAGACAGGAGAAAAATTGCTGAGGACCTTCTGCCAAGGGTATAGCCTCAGCTACTTTCCCTGCCCCCCATCTTGCTGCCAAACTCTGTCCACTGTTCTAACTCCCCTTCCAGCCTCTATTTTTCGTTCCTCCTCCCCAGTGAATAGATTTGATGCCTGCCTCTACTGCTATTTCTGCTGCTTGTAGTTTTCCTAAAAAAACAGTAGTAGAGTAGTACAAATCTTACAGTTACTCTGCTGGCTATAGGGTTCTGAATAGCAGCAGTGAAACCAGTCTTGCCAATTCCACTCTTGGGAATGCATCCAATGAAGTGAGCTGCAGCTCACGAAAGCTTATGCTCAAATAAACTGGTTAGTCTCTAAGGTGCCACTAGTACTCCTACTCTTGGGAAAGCCATGAGCATAGGAAGAGGCACTAGAGATGTCTGTCTAGAGTCTTCACATTTGGAACGTATCTTTGCAGACTATACAATCTTGGCAAACTAAAAGATTTTTAAACAAAAAATATTCCTGCAGAAACTGATGCCTTAGGACCCCACATTCCCCAGGGAAAACATCCTATTCATTGATAGAGAGGAAGCGACAGGATTTTGTTAGAAAATATACACAGAATTGAAAGATACTGATAGGAGGTCCCAAGGCTCAGTTTTTTAGATGAACTTACCTGCCATATGTTACACACTGTGCTGACTGCAAGACACAATGCAGGTACTTTAACTTGTACCAGACCTGTGTACATATTTCAGAAATCAGGCTCCTAACATTACAGGAAAAGTTTAATTTTTCATTTCGCTGTTTAGTTAAGAACTAAAATGTGTATGCAAAAGAAGAACAAATGAATCTAGTTATTTAATAGGATCCCCTCAGTCTGTCGCAGGACTCTGCCATACAATGTGATCTGTATCACTGTCTTCTAGAGCAAAACCAAAATACACTGCATAAAAGCAAGAACTTTGCAGCCTAATACAGCATTTAATATTATGGTCACAGCTCATAGATCTGTGCATTTTATACAGCAATTTTAAAGTTAATTTAGTGGTTGTCTACATTGCTAAATTCACAGCTCTGTAGACCTAAGTCCACTATTTAAGTTTAGGTAGAGGCAATCCTGGCCCACTTCCCACCAATCATCATAATTATTTAGTATTTTATATTATGATAGCATCAAAAGCCCCTTAGCAGGATTGGGACCCCAATGTACTAGGAACTGCACAAATACAACAGCCTCTATCTATTATAGAGGGATCTGTCTCTAGGGTCCACATGCTCATTTAATATCCAGGGCCTATACAAGTTTTGGCTCATTTGCAGAGCTGAATTAAAAAAAGATTTTATGCAGTTGCAGTCGTGTTCATTGTGGTGTTTTTTATCATGTGAACTCCTGTCCATTAAGCTAAGACCACCAACTCATTAAAAAAAAAAAAGAGGAGTACTCGTGGCACCTTAGAAACTAACAAATTTAGACTAACAAATCTCTAAGGTGCCACAAGTACTCCTTGTTTTTTTTGCTGATACAGACTAACATGGCTACCACTCTGAAACCAAGCAACTCATTTCACATAGCCATCAAGGGCTTTCTACTGCATGCCAATATTAGCAAAGAACTTAGAAAACAACTGTTTCCTAATTTAGTGTTCTGCAATTCAAAATTATAATTTGCAACGTCTTTGAAGAGTATTTTCTTTTGATAACTTAAAACTGAAAGAAGTATAACATGATAGGGTATCATACCCCTAAAATATGTGCTATATCAACTTTTATTTAGATGTTATAACTGTTAACAAACATTTCCTTTTTGGAGAGCCTACCAGCTAACAATCCAGGTGTCATGATTTTCACTGATCTTATTTTCAGAAGCACCTTGTCATTAAATCTTCCATGGTGGTTACAAAAGAACAAAGGGAGCTTAAACCTTTGTTCCTTTCACTTTCCAGCTAAATCTTGTTTTATTATTATTTTACTTGATTAATGTATATTTTTCTGGAGATTGAAACGTGTGTCCTTTTGAAGTAAATTTGTACATCTGACAGGACATCAAAACAAGGAAGGGGGGTAAAGTAACTTGCTTTATTTAAAAAAAAAGTTTGGAGGTGAACCTACAGAAAACTTGCCTGACAGCTTGTCTGAATCTCTTCTGGATTTCCTGCCTCCCCTATTTACCAAGCTTCAGTCTGAGAAACCAAGACCCCATGGTGAAACAGTACATTAACAATGAACCATGGTAGCAACGGCATGCTGGACCATAAAATCAAACTTAAGAGCCTGCATTATTTTCCTGTGACCCAAAGAATACAGTTGTTCAAAAAAAAAAAAAAAATCCTCAAAGCCAACACACAATAACCAAGCTTTCACAATTAATTTTCTGTTACTGGTTAGTTCTGAGCAAGTTTCTCAACCCCAATTCACTTTTAGAGCAGACACACCCACTAATCTTCCATACAAATGTAAATCGGGGGTTGGGGAAGGGGGCAGAGCGGAGAGTTCATTCATTTAAAGACCAACCAACCGTTTTTGTATTGCTGCACCAGAGAAGGTATAATCAAAAGAGACAAGCTTCAAGTCAGGAACCAATTCCTTGGCTCAAAGCCCTCAAGAAAGCTAACGTCTTCAGAAAAGAATCTTCAATTAAAGTTTAATATTTACATAAGATGTTGAACTTCACTATGTAAACATTCCTCTTCTGATGTTAAACCAGCATTAAAACAGAATAGAAACTAGTTTCATCTCTGATGCTGTGTTCCAAATACCAGCTCACTTTTCAAATAAAAATTGTCAGGCTCAAAGATGCCAATTTTAACAAATTATTTTCCCATATGTTTCAAATTTAACATTGTGAAAAACATTTCCCACCTGGTAAATGTTCATATGGTATCACTAAAATTAGAATTCTATTCTTCTAATTAGACTATAGCCATCATATTTTAGAGGCTTTTAAACCTTTGATTTAAACCTCAGTCATGAAGTTATGTACACAGAAGAGCAACAGAAACAAAATTTAAGATCCAAATATCAATCTGTTCCTTGTTTCCCAAGTGAAAGGGCTTCCCTTCCTATAATATATGGTAAACATAAAGCAAAGCCTTTAGTTTTAGGAATTTCACAACAAGGACATTGTGAATACATCTGAATAGTCCAGCAGCTATTTAGATTAGCCACTGGACCTAGTTCCACAAGAACCACAAAATACAGATGGGAGTTTATATGCCCAACTGTACAGGCAAGCCAAGAAACTGCATATGCAGAACAGAAAATAAGATTCTGACCTAGCCCCTCTCTATGTAGTTTCATCCCTCGCCAAGCCCCCCTGAACCTGTACTTCTTCCATTCCTGCTCCAGTGCCACTGAAGGCCTCTGAAGAAAGTTGTGACCATGTCAACTTCCTTCACAATTTTGTTCTCTCCTTTTCAGATCTGCCATATTCCTTGCTAGACAGCAATATTCCTCCTGCCTCTTTTGCTCCCACATTCTCAATCCAAGATGCTTATATTTGCTATCCTTTCCCCCCTCTCCTAAAATCCTCCCCCTTCCCACTTCTAAGACTTATTGGGGGGGAAATCGGTAAGATCAACAAGATCTTAGAACTGCACTCCACTCTTACATCCTCCTCCCCTTTCAACACCAATAATTTTTTCATCTTCTCTTCACCACTGACCCTTTTACTTGTACCTTCAACCTAATCCCAACCACTGACCTCTCTGACTCCACTCTCATCCCTGCACCTGAATCTTTCATTTTCTTCTGACCAGGTCCCCTCAAAATAAAAGCATGCCCTGATCTCCATCTTCAAAAAGCCACCCTTGTTCTCTCTCCTGCCTACCTCTTCTACACCTTCCTTCCTTTATTTCTAAATTCAATGAAACAATTGACAATAGTTGCCTCAAGCTTTTTTTCCCTCTAATTCCACACTGGGTCCCCCTGTCTCCATACTGACTTCAGTCCTCTCCAGTGCTCTCCAAGTTTCTAACCACCCTCTCCTGCTTGAATGCCAGCCTCAGCCTCCTTCACCTCTACTCTTTTTGGCATTTTATTGTGCACTTCTTGAAAGCCTGTTCTCCCTTGCCTTTCAAGCCTCGTCCTCTCCTGATTTTCCCCTCTCTCTCTCTAATGGCTCTTTCCAGGTGTCTTTCAGTGGCTCTTTCTCTGCTCTCCCACAGGGATCTCACAGCTCTGTTGATGGCCCACTCCTCTTCTCCCATTATAGTCTGTGTTCACTTAGCTCACTTGACTTTAACCATCATCTTTACACCAGTGACTTTCAGATCTACCTTTCAGCTTCTGATCCACCTCCATCTATCCAATCCTGCATCTCAGCCTCTCTCCGACACATCCTCCTTGGTGCCATAAAGTCCACTTAAGCTTAACATAGCCATAAATGAATTCCCCAAACCCTCACCCACTACCCCCATTCTCTGTCACAGTTGACACCACTACCACATCTTTTCCCGATCACTTAGGCCTGCACACCAGGGGTCATCTTTCACTCCTCTCTGTCCCCCTTGCCCGGCACACCCAGGTAGTGTCCAAATCTTCCCACCTCTGAATACTACTAAGATTACTCCTTTCCTTCCTGCCCAGACAGCCAAACTCTCATGCAGGCCGCTCGTCTTCCATTCTGATTATTACAGCCTCTTCCTGTCCAACCTTTGTAACACCCACCCAACAAGAACAGACAACTTTTCAAAAGTTCTTGAAAACAGCTGGGCCTCACATTCCATATCCCTCTGCTGTGCACTATATGCTCCTCTCACTGATCACTGGTTTATGCAGAAATCTTTACGTAGAAAGCTCACACACACACACACACACACCCCCCTCTCAATTTCCTTCTCTGTTGTCCTTACACAAGAGTATTCGGTGACATTTGATAATGTTCCTTAAGAGGCACTTTGCTTCTGGAAGAAAATTCTATTCTTCCCATCCTGTGTATTTAGATGGTTTCAAGGGAACAAGAAGGTAACTTTTACTGGGTGTTTCTGTTATATATTATTGACCAACACAAAGAATCTCATCCGAAGGCTACCGGACATCAATTTGTCAAACTCCTGGTACTATTAGCAACATGTAACTTGTTTAAAGTCCCTTGTCTGGAAGGGCACTGAATAACCATAGGACTAGTTCAGGGTTGGACAAACTACAGCCTGAGGGCCGCATTCGGCCCTCGAGCTCCCGCTGGGGAGCTGGGTTGGGGGTTTGCCCCACTCTGCATGGCTCCTAGCGGCATGTCCCCACTCCAGCTCCTACCCGTAGGGGCAAGCCGGGGGCTCCACACGCTGCCCCCACCCCCACCCCAAACGTGGCCTCCACAGCTCCCATTGGCTGGGAACCATGGCCAATGGGAGCAGCAGGGATGGCGCCTGCGAATAGGGCAGCGCCTCCATGTAGGAGCCGGAGAGGGAACATGCCGATGCTTCTGGGAGCTGCTTGAGATAAGCGCCACCTGGAGCCTGCACCCCTGACCATCTCCTGTGCCCCAACCACCTGCCCCAGCTCTAATCCCCCTCCCACCCTCCGAACCCATCAGTCCCAGCCCGGAGCACCCTCCTGCATCCGCAGCCCCTCATCCCCAAAGCCTGCACCCCCAGCCAGAGCCCTCACCCCCTCCTGCACTCCAAACCCAATTTCATGAGCATTCATGGCCCGCCATACAATTTCCGTACCCAGATGTGCCCCTCAGGCCAGAAAGTTTGCCCACCTCTGGACTAGTTCCACATGTACCAACTAAACATGGAAGGTCTATCATATGCTAAGAGGACTATCTTTCAGAAGTTCTCATGGAGAACACCACTGATGTTGTTACTCTACAAGACACTCATGCTGCAGAATATGAGCAAGCTGAAAGATAAAAAAAGTTCATGGCTATTAACTTCTTGTCACCATGAATGATGAAAGCACAGCCTTGCAATGTACCTCAGGCATGGTCTTAAAGAAACCTCAGTCCTGAAGGAATCCAAGACAATAGGAGTCTCTACTGTTGAGATAAGAATCGGTCAACTGACCATAATGAACATCTGCGAACTTCCCTATCTTGAATAGCTGAAGACCACATTACCATCTCTTACCCCCATAGAATCATAGAATATCAGGGTTGGAAGGGACCTCAGGAGGTCATCTAGTCGAACCCCCTGCTCAAAGCGGGACCAATCCCCAACTAAATCACCCTAGCTATGTATCTTGGTGACTTTAATAGCCACCACTTACAATGTGGCTATACCAGAAATGATCCAGCTGATAAGCAACTCACAGATTGGGCTTTCTTCACAGATGTCTACCTTTTTTTCAACCCCAAACAAGCAAGGACTTGTTGTTCAGCCAGATGGAACAGTGAACGCAATCCAGACCTCTGCCTTCTGATGAAAAACAGTAGTGGTGGTTCCTCTATAAGGTTAATTAACAACACTTGGAAACTTTCTTTGCAGCCACTATTCTGCATATTAGCTTTGGAGTTCCACTGATTTAACTGACATCAAAATCATGCTGGAATTTCCATTAAGCAAACTAGATTGCATGTGCCACAGAAGTTGAAGACAGAATACACCACATCAAGCCAATCCCAGAAAACTATGACTGCTTTGCTCATCTTACCAAGCTGCTGTGAAACCAACTCCCCATGGCTATCTCGAGGTGTTTACTCCTTGCTGGCAGCTGGAGACAGAAACACTCTTCAGAGTAGACGAGAAGAACGGTGCTGTATACACAGCAAAAGCACCAATAGAGTAATTGAACTCTGCCTGCCTGAAGAGATGGAATGAGACAGTGGAGGGTCTTGATTTCATACATTCCAGCTGCAAAGGCTGGGCACTCCTCCATACGCTTCTAATTACTGACCTGGTAAAACACCATCAACTGAAAGCAATGGCCAATGCTGTCGCTTCACACCTTCTCCATAACTTGAACACCGAAACTGGCAAGCTCTCTAGATAGAAGGTTCAGAAAAAGCTCTTTCTAAATGTCCAGTAAAGATCCACCATTTCACCACTATCATCCCTATATACTGTAGAAAGCACTAAACAAGGCACTTATTCCCATTAAAAGCAGGAAAGTTGCTGGCAAGAATGGGATTTCTAGTGTACTGACAACAATATTCAGCTACTAAATATTTTGTTGTAGGTCTGCAATTTAAAAACTATCCAGAACCAGAAAATATTTTCTAGCTACACATACTATTTACAGATCCAAGGCTCATGTTTTCAGTGCCCCTGCCCATGTAGTCTGTATTAAGTTCTCATTGTGCAGAGGTTTCTGTTAACCTTTCTTCTCAAGAATACTCTTTCAAAAACTTGTTATATTCCTTGTAGCAGTTTTACAATATCCAGTCAGGAAATAATTTCGCATACATCATTTTTTATGGTTTTATAGTACCATAAATGTACTAGTTGTTTCACAAAAGACTTAGCAAGACCGTCCCAAACTCAAATTTACAATCTACATTTTAAGATATGACAAACAGTAGAAAGATGACAGGACATAGAAGGACAAGAACTACATCCACAGCATCACTTGACTCAGTTAAGACACACTTTCTTGATGGTTCTGTTATGTTATTGTTATATACAAATGATATAGATATGACTATTATTGACTCACTTATTGTACAGATGACTCTCTTTATATTCTGACCCTATGTTTACATGCTCTTCATGTCATAAGGGGGTCAAGGCAACAGATGCTAATAGGGGAGCAAACACTGCTCCTTTTTGGAATAGCAACACTGTGACCCCATCTACTGTGTCTGATCTCCAACCCAGCTGCTGATGTTCCAGTCTCCCAGAGTGTATATGACACTCATAAGGGCAGAATTTTGCCTTAACTAACTAATACTAGAATTGCTCTTCTACAAGCACTGAAACAATCTTGCAGTGGAGTCAACAAAACTTTTATGCCCTCTTACGTTGATACATTCAAAAGTCAGCAACATTAAAAACATTTTATAAACTGTGAAACAAACAAATGTAAAAAACTTTTTTTCAAAAAAGCAATCAGTATTTGTCTGAAATAATAAAGATGAAACTTGAATTTAGCTCTCAAAGTAAAGACCACCACAAGAAAAAAAATCAGATGGAACATGCATCTTTTTAAAAGGCACATCCACGGACATCTTAGAATCCTAGACTATCAGGGCTGGAAGGGGCCTCAGGAGGTCATCTCGTCCAACCCCCTGCTCAAAGCAGGACCAATCCCCATCTAAATCATCACACCCAGGGATTTGTCAAGCCTGATCTTAAAAACCTCAAAGGAAGGAGATTCCACCACCTCCCTAGGTAACGCATTCCAGTGTTTCACCACCCTCCTAGTGAAAAAGTTTTTCCTAATATCCAACCTAAACCTCCCCCACTGCAACTTGAGACCATTACTTCCAGTTCTGTCATCCGCTACCACTGAGAACAGTCTAGATCCATCTTCTTTGGAACCCCCTTTCAGGTAGTTGAAAGCAGCTATCGAATCCCCCCTCATTCTTCTCTTCCGCAGAATAAACAATCCCAGTTCCCTCAGCCTCTCCTCATAAGTCATGTGTTCCAGTCCCCTAATCATTTTTGTTGCCCTCCTCTGGACGCTTTCCAATTTTTCCATATCCTTCTTGTAGTGTGGGGCCACAATATTATCTTGGCATAATAGCAGCCAGAAAACACACAAAGGCATTGAATTTCACATGTTATTCAAATATATATATAATTTTATTTTACATTATTTCACTGAAGGTTGTATTTATTCTATTCTTAACTGTGCTTATGGATTTGTTCCTATAGATCTTTCCGCTACTAATAGGTTATAAAAACTACTACTACTTGATGTATATAGTCTTATGCAAAAACACCACAATTTTAAAATCTCTGGCACTCAAAGTTTTATAAAAGGTATGAGGCATGTTTCCTGTCAGCAAGAAGGTAAATACAATATAAATTCTATTTAAATGTTCAGGCACTGGGGTGAATTACGAATCTAATACTGAGTTTTTGCAGACCCAAATCCTTTTTAAAATTTTATAAAAAACCTAAGCCTACTTTAAAAGCCAAATTGAAATATAATGTTCAGGCATCATTTGAATGGTCACCTGGGCTTTTCTCTCAAAAACTGGCAGAGAATATCAATGCATTAATTGAAATAAACAATGTGCAATCCACAGGACATCTTTAGCATATGTTTCTTTCCATGGGGCTGATGAGTTTCTTGAATTTTCCAGTGTTAAGTACTGAGGTTTCTATTTTCAAGCTAAAAATGTCAACAAAAATGCTGCTGTGTTAATATTTTTTTAACATATCTACCTCGAGTACTTTTTTAGCCTAGTAAACTGTGTGTGTTTTGGGATTTGGAAAATTAAGACAAAGTAGAAAGACAATCACAAGTAAATAAAAAAGGTCTGCATTGAAAGTGTCTTTTCTAAAACTAAATTTCTTTTTAGGATTCAAAAGGTCTGGAAAAAAAATCAAACCAAAAGTCTGGATGGATATTTCTGCCACCATGACAGACTGTTCTGTCTTACTGATGAGGGAAAGTAAGCTGGTGACTGTAACAAGGAGAAGCTCAATACTCAAAGCTATCATAATTTTAAATTAGATATAATTATCCTTAACAAAACCAGGCACTGTGAAAAGGGGCTGTGGAACAGCTGCTCCTCTTCAATTTAAATGCTCATTTGTTTTACATTGACCTAGAAATCAGTATCCTACTAACCAAAAGCCAATTAGATAATAGTCTCTTTTTCAGTCTGCAGAATACTAATTTTTTTAATGTCTTTAGCACTGAAAAGCAAAGCAAAAAACTGCAGATGATACAACAAGTACAGGTTGCCTTTGCCTTAATATGCACATCCAAAATCTTCCAGACAAAAGTGAAGTGAAATTCTTGGGATTCGGGGTATTTTTTAAACGTTTTGTCTTTCTAAAGTTTCCAATTTACAGTAATTCCAATTCTAATTACAGTACAGTACTTTTAAAAACACCCCCAAAGTGCCAGTGTGTGGATGTAATCTCAATGTACTACTGAGCAGTAGCCCTCAGGTTTGGCACAGTCACAGTACATTGCAAAACAGAAATCAAGCAACTTCAGAAGTTTAGCTACAGGGAAATAGAAAGGTTAACTCCATTGCTTATCCACATGCAGAGGACAGAACTTCAATTCGCTGTAGCAGGAATATTCCACCTTCGTTAAATGCTAAGCAATGAGAACTGACACAAGGGTAGTGTTATGGTAAACATTCCAGAAAGCTAGTTCTCATCTTCTTTCCAAAATTAGGTCACTAGTTTCTACATTTTAAGAAGAGGCAAAAGAGAAGGATCTCAGACCTTTTCAGCACCTATAAAATAACAGATATCATAAACAAAATATATACTCACCAAAATGCCACTGAATGGAAAAACAGTGATTTCAGCAAACAATTTAAGATTTAAGCACAGAATTAAGAAATTTCAGCAACTGTGTAGGCCCATTACCACACAGAGATAAAAGTGTTCTTCTCAGGGCCATGTAGTCTGCAGTGACCCACTCAAGGTCATTCTTGGCAGTATCATCGGTGCCCATGTGGGGGGGTGGGTGGTAGCAGTCCACGGGCTTCATCAGTCTCAGCAGACATTCCGTCACATCCTGAATTCTAGCTCCAGGCAAGCAGCACACTTCGAGTTTCCCAGTCTGGATGACAGATGGATGACTCTGTCCCCCTTAGGAGGGAGTCCTCGACCAGCACCACCCGTCTCCTCCTCTTGGGAGTGGTGGTCATGGAACCCCCATCCCTAGGACAATGCATTCCATGCCTTCCGGTCGATCGGGTCTCCCTCTGATCCCCACCCTCAGATAACTCTTCCAAACCATTCTCTGCTGTAGACCTGTGCAGAGAGCCTAAAAACGGTTTCTTACCTCCATCTGCACTGGCGGTACATGGGTTCTCCTCCTTCCTCTGAAGGTCACATGCTGCCAATTTTCTTCCCCGTTCGGCACTGCCCTCTCAGATTCTTCTGCATGCTGTGCCTGCAGTACCAAACACTGACTTCTATCCAGAAAGTCTTCATCTTCTCTGATGCAACGTAGATTTGATACTTGGGATCTCTAGTCCTTTAACCCTCTCTTCCAATATGGAGACCAGCTTGCATTGAGTACAGACAAAGTCGCTTCTATCCTCTGGGAGAAAGACAAACATGGTACATCCTGTGCAGGTCACAACAGCTGATCTCTCACTATGTCTTCCTTCTAAGAGCCTCTGCAGGTGTTGTATTTACTGCTCACAGAAGCCTGAAAGGCAAAAAAAACCAAACCTCCCCCAAGTGGACCCTCAAGCAAACTCCCTCTGTTTGCCTGTCCTCTGTTCACCACCAATGTAAGAGTTTAACCAGTTAACCAATCAGCTTGATGCTTATCGGTTTCTGTTAACAGTTAAACTCTGCCCAGGGTCCCAGCTGCCATCCCACATGTCCAGGGTCCCTCTGGGCTGCCAGCCCCGTGACTGGGGTCCCTCCTGGCTCCCGGCACCATGTCCATGGCTCTGCTGCCTGCCATGGCTGGGGCTCTGCTGCTGCCTGCCATCCCGGCTGCTGTCCCGTGCCACAGCTCTGCTGCACCCACCATCCTGGCACACCAGAGTCCATCCCAACTGCTGGCCTCAAACCTAGGATTGCTCCACGGTGGTTGTCCTGCAGCCGCCCTGCATCCCAGGGTCCCTCCAGGCAGCCGGCCCCACACTCGGGATGCCAGGCTGCAGCAAATCCCTAAGTGCAGCATTCTCGTACTACAGCAGCAGCAGGGATGCCTGGGCGTGGGGGTGGCAGCAAAGCCCCACATAAAACGTGGGGGTGCTGCAGCACCCCCTGCACCCTTAGTTCCTGGGGTAAACGTTTAACCGTGTATTTAAATCGAGTTTCACGGTTACTGTTTTTACATGTTATTTACATCCCTAATTTGATTACCGTGTGCAAGAACCCTCACAGGAAGAAAATACCAGGTACTAAAGTGCTCTTTAATCTAGTTGAGAAAGGCAGAACAAGAACCAATGGCTAGAAGCTGAAACCAGACAAATTCAAATTAAAGTTGCGTGCCTAATTTCTAACAGTTAGGGACTTAACTGAAACAAGCTCCCAAGGGAAGTGGTAGAATCTCCATCTCTCCAGGTCTTCAAATCAAGACTGGATGAGTTTCTGGAAGTCATGCTTTATCAAAACACAAGTTACTGGGCTCAATGCTGGGGTAACTAGTTGAAATTTCATATTCCGTGATACACAAGAGGTCCAAGTAGATGATCTCATGGTCCCTTCTGGCCTTAAACTTTATTAATCTATTATTTTATTCCACTGAAAAAGGGATTCGTCTCAAGAAAGATCTGCAACTTCTTAGAATCAGGCCCATTTAATATACTCTGTCTAATCAAACGATGTATGCTAAAATATTCAAAACATTGCAGACGTCTGATAAAAACCCAGGAGTGACAAAGATTTACAATATACAAGTCTTTAACATCTTAAAAATTCTATTTTAGTGCCAGTCTTAATATCCCCGAGTTATTAACACAAATTATGAATTTATTAGCACAAGGAACAACTTTTACCAGTCACACACTACTACCCCCCATTACAGAAGTTTAATTTTGTTTAGTTTAACATTTTCAACCTTTAACCTAACAGTATGTATAAAGAGTCATTTCTGAGCAAATGTATTAATGCTCACAACCACAATCAGTTGATTGAGAGAAGTGTTAGAGTACATGCTCTGTGAAGAAAAATAGTTTTAACTGCTAATTTTTAAATCATTCATATAGCCTTTTATTCAAGAAGAATTTTAAATTGTTAAATTATTAGGCCCCAATCATGCAATCAGGTCTGTGTGGGCAGCTCCCTGCTGCTATATGGAACCCCACTGAACTCAATCAAGCTCTGCATAAAGTCCTCCAGAGCACATGGCACAGAGGTCTGCCTAGTCTGATCAGGATTAAGACATTTTGATCTTCAGCTGTATAATTTCTGATGTCTTGATTGCTTCAATTTTACATCATTTTGCAATTATATTACCAGTTATTTACTTTTCCAGATGGTTAAAATATATATATATTTAGGGAACAAGTCAATAACAAAAGAAAACTGTCTACAAATCTTCCTCCACAGGCAAAGAGGGAGATGGTCCTTCAAAAATGTATATTCCTTAAGGAACTTGTTTGACTTTACCTTTGAAAACTCGTGGCGATTGGGGGAGGTCCCAGACGACTGGAAAAAGGCTAATGTAGTCCCATCTTTAAAAAAGGAAAGGAGGAGGATCCTGGGAACTACAGGCCAGTCAGACTCACCTCAGTCCCTGGAAAAATCATGGAACAGGTCTTCAAGGAATCAATTCTGAAGCACTCAGAGGAGGGGAAAGTCATCAGGAACAGTCAGCATGGATTCACCAAGGGCAAGTCATGCCTGACTAATCTAATTGCCTTCTATGACGAGATAACTGGCCGTGTGGACGAAGGGAAAGCAGTGGACGTGTTGTTCCTTGACTTTAGCAAAGCTTTTGACACCGTCTCCCACAGTATTCTTGCCAGCAAGTTAAATAAGTATAGACTGGATGAACGGACAATAAGGTGGATAGAAAGCTGGCTAGATCGTCGGGCTCAACGGGTAGCGATCAATAACTCAATGTCTAGTTCGGCAGCCAGTATCAAGTGGAGTGCCCCAAGGGTCGGTCCTCGGGCCGGTTTTGTTCAATATCTTCATTAACGATCTGGAGGATGGCGTGGATTGCACCCTCAGTAAGTTTGCAGGTGACACTAAACTGGGAAGAGAGGTAGATACACTGGAGGGTAGGGATAGGATACATAGGGACCTAGATAAATTGGAGGATTGGGCCAAAAGTAATCTGATGAGGTTCAACAAGGACAAGGGCAGAGTCCTGCACTTAGGACGGAAGAATCCCATGCACCGCTACAGACTAGGGACCGAATGGCTCGGCAGCAGTTCTGCAGAAAAGGACCTAGGGGTTACAGTGGACGAGAAGCTGGATATGAGTCAACAGTGTGCCCTTGTTGCCAAGAAGGCCAATGGCATTTTGGGCTGCGTAAGTAGGGGCATTGCCAGCAGATCAAGGGACATGATCGTTCCCCTCTATTCGACATTGGTGAGGCCTCATCTGGAGTACTGTGTCCGGTTTGGGGCCCCACACTACAAGGAGGATGTGGAAAAATTGGAAAATGTCCAGCGGAGGGCAACAAAAATGTTTAGGGGACTGGAACACATGACTTATGAGGAGAGGCTAAGGGAACTGGGATTGTTTAGTCTGCGGAAGAGAAGAATGAGGGGGGATTCGATAGCTGCTTTCAACTACCTGAAAGGGGGTTCCAAAGAAGATGGATCTAGACTGTTCTCAGTGGTAGCGGATGACAGAACAAGGAGTAATGGTCTCAAGTTGCAGTGGGGGAGGTTTAGGTTGGATATTAGAGAAAACGTTTTCACCAGGAGGGTGGTGAAGCACTGGAATGCGTTACCTAGGGAGGTGGTGCAATCTCCTTCCTTAGAAATTTTTAAGATCAGGCTTGACAAATCCCTGGGTGTGATGATTTAATTTGGGATGGTCCTGCTTTGAGCAGGGGGTTGGACAAGATGACCTCCTGAGGTCCCTTCCAAACCTGATATTCTATGATTCTATGACTTATTTTCCCATAATTTCTATCTGATCCAAGCATGCACCTCTTACTACTTTGTTCCCTCAATGGATATACCCCGTTCTCTCATTTCAAAGACTGTCTTCATTATTTTCTGACTTTCACAGGTTTCCTTTTTTACCTTTTAAAGGTTGTGGTGAAAAACAGAGTAAGCGGATTATTGCAGCAACATTTTTCTTTTCAGTCTATACAATCCATGGCAAAATCAACACAAGTGAGCCCAGGAATACTGATCATCTTGAGTGCTTTATGCCATGAAACTTGCTGAAATGTAATTTCCTACCTTCAGGAGAGTGAATGCAGATTGCACTGCTATAGAGTTTCATCAAAGCACATACTCATGCTCAGGTCTCCTCTCCTCATGAGTATGGTTATAAATACAGCTGCTGGAAAGAGAATTTAGCACTTACTGCAAGATTTAGGTGGTTTAAAAAGGTATGTCAGGATTACCAGGATATTGTCAGACCTAATATTTTGAGATGAGTAGGATAGCCTTGACTGAGATTAAGCGTGCCGAGGGAAAATCAGTTTCAGATCCAAAGTCTACTGCTAAAAGACACTATAACAAGAACTTCCCTATTTAGGATGCTCTGCACTTTGTAGAACTGCAACTTTTAAAATGAGGATTTAAAAAACTGACTTTGAAACAGCTGCTCAATCTAGTCATTATTTCAGTGACTTTGGTTAACATCTCCTTATTCAGTATAATTTCATATAAGCATCTGTTACCTAAATATTAGATAGAGAGAGAGCAGTCTAGAGAGTTAGGTTATTATTACTTCATGTGTAATACAAGGTAGTTAATTTTTTGTTTGTTTTGTTATTCTAAGTTAAAGACTTTGTGAAAGTTCACTTTTTCCAAGATTTTTCTTGCTGTATCAGTAACGTTTTCTTCATATTTGATAATAAATAGGCATAATTTAAACATAACACACACAAAATCCTGCATCTTGGCAGGGGATTAGTCAAGATGACCCTTACGGTCCCTTCTAATCCTATAATTCTATGATAAGCAGCATCAAATCTAACCCAGCTTGACAGTTCTATGTATAATGATCCATTTCATGCAATGACAGATGACAAGATATACTTTTCTTATCACCCCTCTTAAGAAATAAAAATTAATCAATCATTCTGCTATGCACCCCTGACTATGACCTAATGTCATACACATTCCATGGTAACTAATCTTGTAGAATTTTATTTAATCACATAAGCAAACCTTTTAAGAAAAATGTCCATTAAAATAAAGTCTACCATGAAATGTTTCAAACATGAGTCCTCTCAGTAGAAAAACTGAGCAAAAGACAATTATAATAAAAAGTATTCGTAACAGCTTTAATGTATTATATCTTATCTACCTACATTCTTATACCATACCTATTGCCATAGCATCAGAGAACCTTCTATAATGTATAGTGTTTTACCATTCATCTTGTTCTTGATTAAAACTGTAATTATATATAACTGGTATTTAGCCTGGGAAAAAATGCTCATTAAAAACTGGTGGCTCTCCATTCTTCAACAAATATTCACTGGTACATTTAAATATAAAACAATGAATGGTGGCTTTTATATACCATATCTACCTTTTTGCTGATGTGTTTTACAGCTTTTTGGCACAATCTCTTAAGTAACAGAGGTAATTATAGATCCACTGGTGAATTCAATACAGAAGCTTAGTACTGTACAAGTCAGCAATATACTGTAAACATTCCACTATTTTTCAAATAGTGCTTCTCCACAGACAGTACTGAGGACTCACATAGCTGATAATGTGACCGGGGCCCATCAGGAATAAAAAAAACTACCGGTAGTTTCTGCCACTGACAAGAAGATTCTGGGAAGCTACTGATACACTGGTTGCAATCAGTAAACAATGCCTTTTAGGCACGTATTTCATCCTATAAGATGCTAAACCATATGGAGGACCACATTGATAGGGAAGCATCATACTGAAAGAAAAGGGGCACAACCACCCACAAAAAAATCTATATATTCAAATTTAATATATTACATAATATATTATGTTGCTTTGAAACTATTACAATTAACTAGAATTTTTACTCATGTGAAATGTTGCCAAATTTTAAAAATGATTTAGAAGTAAAAAATATATATACTGGGACAGGGTTGGGCCAGATGGCTATAGGAGAATAACAGAAGGCAGATATATTAGCCCCAGGTTAAGTAGGTCCCTTTTCCCTGGGTAAGGTAACAGGGAAGGTTCCAGAACAATCAGGAACCTTCTGGAGACAATTAAGACAGGCTGATTACAACACCTGCAGCCAATCAAGAAGCTGCTAGAATCAATTAAGGCAGGCTAATCAGGGCACCTGGATTTTAAAAAGGAGCTCACTTCAGTTTGTGATGTGCGTGTGAGGAACTGGGAGCAAGAGGCACTAGGAGCTGAAAGTAAGAACGCGGACTGTTGGAGGACTGAGGAGTACAAGCATTATCAGACACCAGGAGGAAGGTCCGATGGTGAGGATAAAGAAGGTGTTGGGAGGAGGCCATAGGAAAGTAGCCCAGGGAGTTGTAGCTGTCACACAGCTGTTCCAGGAGGCACTCTAGACAGCTGCATTCCACAGGGCCCTGGGCTGGAACCCAGAGTAGAGGGCGGGCCCGGATTCCCTCCCAAATCCTCCCAACTCCTGGTCAGACACAGGAGGAGTCGACCTGGACTGTGGGTTCAGAAAAACGGCCAAGCTGAGGGCTGCCGTGAAGCTCCAAGGCGAGCAAATCCGCCAATAAGCGCAAGACCCACCAAGGTATAGGAGGAACTTTGTCACAATACACATACACACACACTTAGGTGCTGTGAAGCAAATTATACAGTATCATGTAAAGAACAGTCATATATACTGAACTGGCAATACTATATAATAAATTACAATATTGCAAAGCAATATACAGTATGATGTATATTATAATTAAAAGTGATCTTTAAACTAAAATTTCTTTAGTTATGAAAGCAGAGGAAAAAATGGAGGGTCAGGGAAATAGCAAATCAGAAGGGATTGTAGTTTGCTCATTTGGGGGTGGGGGTGGGGGGGGGGGGGGGAGAAGACTTCCTCTCCCAACAAGAACAGGAAAAAAATTGCTTTATCACCACATTATTTACTAACAAATATTTCTGACAGCTAGCACATAAATGTTGCAAAACCCACATTGTTAACTGGAGTGTGATTATTCACTTCACCTAATGCAATTTTGTTGATACAAGAACCTATTCAAATTTCCCAACCAGAATAAAAGAATCCCATTTTATTGGACTTGTCACAAAAGGCCAGGACAATTATTATGCAGCAGAAAATGAATGAAGCAAAGTGATTAATGATTCACTCAAATCAATCGTACTACAGAAAAATATGTTTATTTTACACCTTGACTTGAAGTCAACAGCAAATGCAACCTACTGAAAATGACCAAAATGTTAATCTAAACGATTTTATTAACTTTTATTTTTAATTAACATATCAGTTACACATCACTATGGCAGCAAAATCCTTTTTGTTGATTCAATGAAATCTGATCACAAGAATTCTAAATTTGCAAAGAATACAGATAGTCAGCCATTCAATTATCTCTGACTGCATCTGAATTTGAACATTTAAAATAACTGAAGTGATGTGCTGACAAACCATACAGTAGACATTATAAAATAAAAATTTTTATCTTTTATATTTGTTATATTTGTCTCCACTACAGCAGACTGATGGCAATTTCTAACGTAAGAGCCACTGAGAGATTTCACAAGTACAAGCAAGCCTGGAGGTAAGCTATTATTTAGGGACTGAAGAACAGTCCCTAATAACTACTCTGAGAATAACTGAAACATGCAATGATGTCAGCAAAGCTTGATGATAACTTTGTTAACAATGGGATGAAAATCAAACTGCTAGCAGGTTTAATGGCCTGCTGTATTATACTTAATGAAAAGAAGTTCATTACCACTGTAACTATTTTTTTAAATATCAATTTGAGATTAAGACACAGCCAATAACAAAAGCATTAGTGCCATGGTCTCTGGTGAAATCAGAGGATCATTATAAACCCTGACACTTCTCTGACCCCCCCCCCATTCCTTCCCCACAACCCCTAACTCTATTGTCACTATACACCCAGGCCCTCTGATCTCCCCATTTCACCTCCAGACCCCCGCCCAAAAAGGTTGAAGATCACTGATCTAGTCCATCCCATTACAGCATTGCCGAACTGGTTTATTGTCCATACACCCTTTTTGTTCATGGATTTTAAATCTATGCTCAACTACCTCCAGGGAAAGGTGATGCCATCGCTTTGTCTGACAATAACCTTAATGAGTATAGCCCCTTGGGGTTTCAATATCTTTCATATAAATGAAATAGTTAACTTTTTAAATCTGATTTAATATAACTATTTTCCAAATAACTTTTAGGATTCAAAAAAGGCGGTGGCAATAGTCAACTCAATTCATTAGAGTGCTTTCTTGGAGTGACATCAAAGCACCTTCACATTTAGATCAGCTACGCTGCTTCTAGACATTACCTGAAATTTACAGAGATAAATACCAGCCATAAGAAAACTCTTAGTTGCATAAAACCAGGTAAAGTAGTAGAAAGGAACTATTTTTCAACCGGTAACATTCATTTTCTTGATTATAAACTGTCATTTACATGCTATGTTTAAAATAAACCTGTTAGTTGGACAGGAAATCTTTTTATGTTTTTCTTTTTTATTTTGAGTCAGTTATCAAATACATTCATTCATTCACAAAAGTCAGATTTTCTAGACAGGATCACAGCGCATGCTGGTCAGTTTTTTGTTTAGAAATATTAATGTCTATTACAATAGATATTTGTTATGCTTTTGTTTCTGTATTTGCTAGTGTGGCAATCTTTCATTATTTCCATATTGTGCTCTTGCACTTGATTCAGATACAGAAATAAACTCCTAGCTGAAAGGGTTTGACACACCACAAATTGTCTCTCTCCTTTATTTATTTATATGATGGTAATTGGCCAGTTTATTCTTTTGCCAAAATTTCTCTGGCTATTTTGCCGCCCATTTTTCTCTGATAAAACATCTCTTTGAGCCCTAATATTACTTGAGCCATAGAAATACACCACTTAGATAGCATAGCTTCCAAGCGCTTTTCAAATCTGATTTATGCCCCACAACACACCTTGGCAAAATAATTTTTTTTTTTTTTTTTTAAATAAACTGATGGGTGAACTAGAGCAAAGAGACCCGAAATGATCTCCCCTACCCCATGTAGCAAACTAGCAGCAGACTCCGGAACAAAACCCAGGAATCTTAACTCAAACCTGCAACCCTGATTTGAGTAATCCCATTGGTTTCACAGATTTGCAGAATCAAGAACATATGGACAGCACTACTTTTGCTGAGAGAGAAAATACTACAGAAAAAAGTTATGGAATAATTAATAGCTTAATATTTGTATAATAACTTCAGCCAGCTGCAATTTCAAATTCCACATGTTCTAATCATGGCAATCAAATTGCTTCAGCTAAAAAGAGACACTCTCACAATGACAGGTTTCAGAGTAACAGCCGTGTTAGTCTGTATTCGTAAAAAGAAAAAAGAAAAGGAGTACTTGTGGCACCTTAGAGACTAACCAGTTTATTTGAGCATGAGCTTTCGTGAGCTACAGCTCACTTCATTGGATGCGTAGCATATCGTGGAAACTGCAGAAGACATTATATACACACAGAGACCATGAAACAAAACTTCCTCCCACCCCACTCTCCTGCTGGTAACAGCTTATCTAAAGTGATCATCAAGGAGGGCCATTTCCAGCACAAATCCAGGTTCTCTCACCCTTCCCCCCCCCCCCCCCCCCCGCACAGACACACATACAAACTCACTCTCCTGCTGGTAATAGCCCATCCCTCTTTGAAACCTCTCTTTATAATGTGCATGATAATCAAGGTGGGTCATTTCCAGCACTAATCCAGGTTTTCTCACCCCCCCCTCCCCACACACACCCCCCTCCAAAAACCACACACACAAACTCACTCTCCTGCTGGCAATAGCTCATCTTACAATGTGCACAGCAATAATCCAAGTTTAACCAGAACGTCTTGGGGGGGGTTTGTAGGAAAAAAACAAGGGGAGATAGCCACTCCCAGTCTCTATTCAAGCCCAAATTAATAGTATCCAATTTGCAAATGAATTCCAATTCAGCAGTTTCTCGCTGGAGTCTGGATTTGAAGTTTTTTTGCTTTAAGATAGCGACCCTCATGTCTGTGATTGCGTGACCAGAGAGATTGAAGTGTTCTCCGACTGGTTTATGAATGTTATAATTCTTAACATCTGATTTGTGTCCATTTATTCTTTTACGTAGAGACTGTCCAGTTTGACCGATGTACATGGCAGAGGGGCATTGCTGGCACATGATGGCATATATCACATTGGTGGATGTGCAGGTGAACATGTGATATATGCCATCATGTGCCAGCAATGCCCTTCTGCCATGTACATCGGTCAAACTGGACAGTCTCTACGTAAAAGAATAAATGGACACAAATCAGATGTTAAGAATTATAACATTCATAAACCAGTCGGAGAACACTTCAATCTCTCTGGTCACGCAATCACAGACATGAGGGTCGCTATCTTAAAGCAAAAAAACTTCAAATCCAGACTCCAGCGAGAAACTGCTGAATTGGAATTCATTTGCAAATTGGATACTATTAATTTGGGCTTGAATAGAGACTGGGAGTGGCTAAGTCATTATGCAAGGTAGCCTATCTCCCCTTGTTTTTTTCCTACAAACCCCCCCCCCCCCCAAGACGTTCTGGTTAAACTTGGATTATTGCTGTGCACATTGTAAGATGAGCTATTGCCAGCAGGAGAGTGAGTTTGTGTGTGTGAAAAGAAAAAAGAAAAGGAGTACTTGTGGCACCTTAGAGACTAACCAGTTTATTTGAGCATGAGCTTTCGTGAGCTACAGCTCACTTCATCGGATGCATAGCATATTGTGGAAACTGCAGAAGACATTATATACACACAGAGACCATGAAACAAAACTTCCTCCCACCCCACTGTCCTGCTCGTAACAGCTTATCTAAAGTGATCATCAAGGAGGGCCATTTCCAGCACAAATCCAGGTTCTCTCACCCTTCCCCCCCCCCCCACAGACACACATACAAACTCACTCTCCTGCTGGCAATAGCCCATCCCTCTTTGAAACCTCTCTTTATAATGCGCATGATAATCAAGGTGGGTCATTTCCAGCACTAATTCCACCATGATTTCAACAATTTCCATCCCACCATCAACCTCAGCCTGGTCCAGTCCACACAAGAGATCCACTTCCTGGACACTACAGTGCTAATAAACGATGGTCACATCAACACCACCCTATACCGGAAACCTACTGACCGCTATTCCTACCTACATGCCTCCAGCTTTCACCCTGACCACACCACACGATCCATCGTCTACAGCCAAGCTCTGCGATACAACCGCATTTGCTCCAACCCCTCAGACAGAGACAAACACCTACAAGATCTCTATCAAGCATTCTTACAACTACAATACCCACCTGCGGAAGTGAAGAAACAGATTGATAGAGCCAGAAGAGTTCCCAGAAGTCACCTACTACAGGACAGGCCTAACAAAGAAAATAACAGAACGCCACTAGCCGTCACCTTCAGCCCCCAACTAAAACCCCTCCAACGCATTATTAAGGATCTACAACCTATCCTGAAGGATGACCCAACACTCTCACAAATCTTGGGAGAAAGGCCAGTCCTTGCCTACAGACAGCCCCCCAACCTGAAGCGAATACTCACCAACAACCACATACCACACAACAGAACCACTAACCCAGGAACCTATCCTTGCAACAAAGCCCGTTGCCAACTGTGCCCACATATCTATTCAGGGGACACCATCACAGGGCCTAACAACATCAGCCACACTATCAGAGGCTCGTTCACCTGCACATCCACCAATGTGATATATGCCATCATGTGCCAGCAATGCCCCTCTGCCATGTACATTGGTCAAACTGGACAGTCTCTACGTAAAAGAATAAATGGACACAAATCAGATGTCAAGAATTATAACATTCATAAACCAGTCAGAGAACACTTCAATCTCTCTGGTCACGCAATCACAGACATGAGGGTCGCTATCTTAAAGCAAAAAAACTTCAAATCCAGACTCCAGCGAGAAACTGCTGAATTGGAATTCATTTGCAAATTGGATACTATTAATTTGGGCTTGAATAGAGACTGGGAGTGGCTAAGTCATTATGCAAGGTAGCCTATCTCCCCTTGTTTTTTTCCTACAAACCCCCCCCCCCCCCCCAAAACGTTCTGGTTAAACTTGGATTATTGCTGTGCACATTGTAAGATGAGCTATTGCCAGCAGGAGAGTGAGTTTGTGTGTGTGGTTTTTGGAGGGGGGTGTGTGGGGGGGGGGTGAGAAAACCTGGATTAGTGCTGGAAATGACCCACCTTGATTATCATGCGCATTATAAAGAGAGGTTTCAAAGAGGGATGGGCTATTACCAGCAGGAGAGTGAGTTTGTATGTGTGTCTGTGGGGGGGGGGGGGCGGGAAGGGTGAGAAAACCTGGATTTGTGCTGGAAATGGCCCTCCTTGATGATCACTTCAGATAAGCTGTTACGAGCAGGACAGTGGGGTGGGAGGAAGTTTTGTTTCATGGTCTCTGTGTGTATATAATGTCTTCTGCAGTTTCCACGATATGCTATGCATCCGATGAAGTGAGCTGTAGCTCACGAAAGCTCATGCTCAAATAAACTGGTTAGTCTCTAAGGTGCCACAAGTACTCCTTTTCTTTTTTCTTTTTACTCTCACAATGGTTAATTCATAAAATTCATGTATCTTGGTAACTAACATGGTGGATTCTACCCTAAGAATTCCAAACCAGCTATTATTTTGTCTGAAAAATTCTGCAATACTAGATTTAAAATCACGAGCATCCTCTCTCCTCCAAATTTACTGAGGATGAGGCACCCCAAACAAGCTTCAGTCCACAACAGTGTTTTTACATCTTAGCTAAATTTAAGTAAGTAGGAGTGTAAGATTTTCTGGGATACTCTCAAGCTGTTTACTAAAATTCAGACACATTGCATATAATGCATTTCCTTCATACACTAATTCTGACATTCAATCAAAAAGAGCTATCAAATCTGCCTGGCAAAATTTGTTCTTTATAAACCCATGTAACTCTATTGCTCATATTTCTGTTTTCCTCTCACTGTTGAGTAATTTTCTTCTCATATTTGTTCCATTCCTTTACAAAAGACCCCCAGTGTGGCAAAGGAGAAGGTAAAATAGGGTCCAGCCAAGGCCATCCCTCTTCCAAGCAGGCTCCCCAAACCCAAAACTGAGCAAGGGGAGACCTTCCCCACCCCAACTGTGGAAACACTGGGACTCAAGTGATACCTCCCCTCCGTTTTCACATGGCTTGGGGAAAAACTGCATGGAAGAACCAGCCACAGACTAGCCACAGGAACAGCTGCAAAGCAACCAATGCAGGGACTGCACTGAGGAGGGTGGGATAGAAAAATAGCTGTCAGCTAGAGCCACCCTTCTTCCCCCAGCAAGTCCCTCTGGACCTAAAACAGCACAGGGGAAACCTCACGCACAGGGTGGAGGCACTGGGACACAGATGATGCTTAACCTCCATGCACAGCGTGCGGCCTTGTGGAAAAACCGCAGAGAAGAACCAGCCCGACCCCTGGTCGACACTGAGGGGCAGGATCAATCTAAGTTACATTACTTCAGGTACATGAATAACATAGCTGAAGTCAACGTACTTAGAGCTACTCACCCTGGTGTCTTCACTACGACTGCTGCCGCTCCCCCATAGACTCCGTCTGAGCCTCTCGCGGCAGTGGAGTACAAGAGTCAACGGGAGAGCGCCCGGGGGTTGATTTATCGCATCTAGACTAGACATGATAAATCAACCCCCGCTGGATCCATCGCTGCCTGCCAATTCGGAGGGTAGTGTAGACATACCCTGATGAGACTCCAACCAGTCGGAGCAGCTGCAAAAGCAACCCAATCAGGGACCTTTGGCAACTCAGAGAACTTTCTTCAGTTTCAGAGTGGTAGTCGCGTTAGTCTGTATCAACAAAAAGAACGAGGAGTACCTGTGGCACCTTAGAGACTAACAAATTTATTTGGACATAAGCTTTCATGGGCTAAAACCCACTTCATCTGATGCATGCAGTGGAAAATACAGTAGGAAAATATATATACACACAGAGAACATGAAAAAATGGGTGTTGCCATACCAACTATAACAAGACTAATCAATTAAGGTGGACTATTATCAGCAGGAGAAAAAAACCTTTTGTAGTGATAATCAGGATGGCCCATTTCCAACAGTTGAGAAGAAGGTGTGAGGGAAAAATTCAGTGGCACTGCTATGGGTACCCGCATGGCCCCACAGTATGCCAACATTTTTATGGCTGACTTAGAACAACACTTCCGCAGCTCTCGTCCCCTAATGCCCCTACTCTACTTGCGCTACATTGATGACATCATCATCATCTGGACCCATGGAAAAGCAGCCCTTGAGGAATTCCACCATGATTTCAACAATTTCCATCCCACCATCAACCTCAGCCTGGACCAGTCCGCACAAGAGATCTACTTCCTGGACACTACAGTGCTAATAAGCGATGGTCCCATAAACACCACCCAATACCGGAAACCTGCTGACCGCTATACTTACCTACATGCCTCCAGCTTTCCTCCAGACCACACCACACGATCCATTGTCGACAGCCAAGCTCTAAGATACAACCGCATTTGCTCCAATCTCTCAGACAGACAAACATCTACAAGATCTCTATCAAGCTTTCTTAAAACTACAATACCCACCTGCTGAAGTGAAGAAACAGATTGACAGACCCAGAAGATTACCCAGAAGTCACCTACTACAGGACAGGCCCAACAAAGAAATTAACAGAACGCCACTAGCAGTCACCTTCAGCCCCCAACTAAAACCTCTCCAGCGCATCAACGATCTACAACCTATCCTGAAGGACGATCCCTCACACACTCAGATCTTGGGAGATAGGCCAGTCCTTGCTTACAGACAGCCCCGCAACCTGAAGCAAATACTCACCAGCAACCACACACCAAAAACACTAACCCAGGAACCTATCCTTGGAACAAAGCCCTTTACTAACTCTGTCCACATATCTATTCAGGGGACACTATCATAGGACCTAATCACATCAGCCACACTATCAGAGGCTCGTTCACCTGCACATCTACCAATGTGATATATGCCATCATGTGCCAGCAATGCCCCTCTGCCATGTACATTGGCCAAACCGGACAGTCTACGCAAAAGAATAAATGGACACAAATCAGACGTCAAACGTTATAACATTCAAAAACCAGTTGGAGAACACTTCAACTCCCTAGTCACTCAATTACAGACCTAAAAATCGTAATACTCCAACAAAAAAATTGAAAAACAGACTCCAACGAGAAACTGAAGAATTGGAATTAATTTGCAAACTGGACACCACTAATTAGGCTCGAATAAAGACTGGGAGTGGATGGGTCATTACACAAAGTAAAAACTATTTCCCCATGCTAATTTTTCCCCTACTGTTACTCACACTTTCTTGTCAACTGTTGGAAATGGGTCATCCTGATTATCACGACAAAAGTTTTTTTTCCTCCTGCTGATAATAGCCCACCTTATGGCAACACCCATTTTTTCATGTTCTCTTTGTGTGTATATATATCTTCCTACTGTATTTTCCACTGCATGCATCTGATGAAGTGGGTTTTAGCCCACGAAAGCTTATGCCCAAATAAATTTGTTAGTCTCTAAGGTGTCACAAGTACTCCTCGTTCTTTTTTCTTCAGTTGTAATTGGACTTTCTCTGGCCTGTGCTCATTGATTGTTTGCTCCAATCCTCTCCTTCCCTCACAGATTCTTCGCCTCAACATGACTCCCCATCTGTCCCTTTTATTCTCTTTGGCTCTGCCCTGGTCCCCTCACTTCCCTTTCCTGTCTCCTCTCCCTTCCCTTTTCATTCCATTTAGCTTATCCACTCCTAACTAAACTCATCCAAAAAAACCAAAACACACCACAGTTTTGGAACCAACATGACATTTGCCACCATCACTTTGTTCTGTGTCTGTCTTGTCTTTTGAGATTATAAACTCTTCAGGGCAGGGACTGTCTGCTTTGCGTTTGTACAACACCTACCACAATGGAGTCCCATTCTTGATTGATCCTTAGGCACTATTGTAATAAACAAATAATAATATAGGGTAATGATTGCTCTTTATGCCATAGATTACAGAAAAATAAAGGGATCTTTTAATACTGTCCACTTTCCCATGACATTTCAAAAATAATTTTCATTGGTACAGTAAGGTCGCTTTATTATTATGGACTTTAATACTACCTGATAATCACTGCACCGATGGGTAGATTTTACATTCACATTTTCCAAGTACTCTTTTACCAAGTCATTATTAATGGCTATTTTACATTATCTCCACTCCCTGCTGATTATACAAACTTATTTTTCTTGCTAAAAACTAATTTTAAAAAATGAGTTCACAATTTCACACATTTTAGATACAACTTGAATTTAATCTCCACCATCATATATTAATTACCGACATTTTGATGTTGTCCCTGTAAGCTGACTGGGTAGTAATATTTTGCTGCTTGTACCTTTTGCCCTGCAAGCTTTACAGGACAGCATACTGTTTGGCAGCATCACTACTAGTCTGTTTCCAATATAAATCCCATCTTGAGGGGGATTCCATTTTTTAAAAATATACATTTCTCAGCTACTATGGAATTCCACCCAAAGCAGCTCTGTTGTGAAGGTTTATCCTAAAAGATGGAAACACTGTGCTACTATCCATCCTGTCACACTAAGTAGTAAGCCTAGTATTGCTAAATATTTTGCACCCCTAAATTTGCCAGTTTATCTTGTCCCTCAATTAGATGGCTTTCCACTGACCATCATCTGTGATCAGACTGTCAAGATATGGAAATTTCTGGGAACTGCTACAATAGAAGCAAGCACAGAAAATTCTCCAGTACAATTGTGAAACCTATGTAATCCAATCTAAAACAAGGTTCTCTCCATCTTGAGTATGGGTGCAAATTTCAGGCTCAAGACAATGAAAAATTAAAATTTCATTTACGTATTTTTATTTCAAGCTATATAAATTCCGATACATTGTTTATTCAATCTATGATTCAGTTCATCCACCTATAAAATTGTTGCACAATTTACATGGGTCAGGACATGCCCAATTTTTGTGGTCATTAACATATGGATTCTATTAGGACAACAGCCTAACTATTACTTTTATGCAAACTACTCCCAAAATGATGATTTTTTTTTCTTTTGGGCAGCAGACGAAAGGGTTTCTCTCAAGATTTCAGGGAAGAGTAAAGCAACTCAGCTAGCTTCTTGGCTTATACCAAAAGCAGGGGGAAAATTTGATTTGTAAATTATATTAATTCACAGTAACCACTGAGGCCTGTTATAAATTATCAAGCAAGACAGCAAACGAGATAAAGCTACTGCATCATAAAATGCACTTAATTCATAGTACTTCACAATATACTATCACACAGACTGTGGTATATGCAGTAAAAACAGAGTTATCAACAGGAGACCTCATACAGCACCCTACTTTGAAATATTTACTGAGAGGGAAAGAGACTTATTTTGGTAAGAAATTTAAGTTGTGAGAATCAGTGAAGTTATATTTAACTTCAAATTAAAAACTGGGGGAGGAACTGAAGAAATAGAATGCCTGGTTATAGCAAATTTTGTGCATGTGCAGCCACTATTTTTCTTAAAAATATCTTTGGTATTTTACTCTTTTGTGTGAAAATGACCAGAGGCAACAAAGCCATGTAATGGCATACTCTTTTTGGCATAATCTTTGCTAGCTTCAGGGTACTGAAAACCATGCAAAAAACATCCTAAACTGACTTAAATGAAGTTACTCCCAGACAGAGTATTTAAATGCCAAGTTTCACCCAAAAGCTTCTTTTTATGGCCACATTATAAGCTCTGAAACTAGAGTTTATCATGGAAAGCAACACAACATTCACTACACCACGTGATCATGTTAAAACATTGAGGCCTCAATATTATATCTTCCATTAAACCTTTGTTGCTTCAAGCACTTTAAAGAACAAAGGCTGCCATTAACCTAGACCGCACCCTCATATACACCAAATATATTAAGGACATTGCTGAATAAGAGGTCATTTTGAAAATATAAACCGCAGTGGATCTCATCACAATACAAAATGCAGAGGGTTTTAATAGGGTGTTATTTAAGGTATAAAATTAAAACCTCTCATTAAGTTCGACAGCTCATTTAATTTATCAGCCTCAAAAATATTGTAAAGGTTATTTCAGAAGGTTAATTACACTTCATTATGTCTTATAACAGATCTGACAACTTCTGAGAGAAATCAAATTCTATATTATGTTCATGCATTTTTGTCCTTTGTCAATAACCTAAAAATCCCATTGATATACATGTATACGTCAATACACCAAGAACATAAGAACAGCTGTACTGGGTCAGACCAATGATCTATCTAACCCAGTATGCTGTCTTCTGACAGTGACCAGGGGCAGGTACTTCAGAAGGAATTAACAGAACAAGGTAATTATCAAGTGATCGATCTCGTCGTCCACTCCCAGCTTCTGGCAGTCAGGGTCCAGGGGCACTCAGAGCATGGGGTTGCATCCCTGACCATATTGGCTAGTAGCCATTGATGGACCTATCCTCCAGGAACTTAATCTAATTCTTTTTTGAACCCAGTTAGACTTTTGGCCTTCACAACATCCCTGGCAATAAGTTCCACAGCTTGACCGTGCATTGTGTGAAGAAGTACTACCTTCAGTTTGATTTAAACCTCCTGCACAGTAATTTAATTGGGTGACCTCTAGTTCCTGTGTTATGTGAAGGAGTAACATTTCTTTATTCACTTTCTCCACAGTATCCATGATTTTATTGAGCTTTATCATACCCCCTTCTTAATCATCTCTTTTGCAAACTGAAAAGTCCCAGGCTTTTAAATCTCTCCTCGTATGGAAACTGTTCCATACCCTTAATCATTTTTGTTGCCCTTCTCAGTACCTTTTCCAATTCTAATACATCTTTTTTTAAATGAATCGACCAGAACCGCATGCAGTATTCAATGTGTGGATGTACCATGGATTTATACAGCAGCATTATGATATTTTCGTCTTATCTATCCTTTTCCTAACAGTTCCTAACATTGTTAGCTTTTTTGACTGCCCCTGCACACTGAGCAGATGTTTTCAGAGAACGATCCACAATCACAGAATATCAGTGTTGGAAGGGCCCTCAGGAGATCATCTAGTCCAACCCCCTGCTCAAACCAGGACCAATCCCCAATGACTCCAAGCTCTCTCTCCTAAGTGGTAACAGCTAATTTAGACCCCATCATTTTGTATGCATAGTTCAGATTACGTTTTCCCGATGTGTATAACAGGACTTTGCATTTATCAGCACTGAAGTTCATCTGCCATTTTGTTACCCCATAACCCTCTTTTGTGAAATCTCTGTGGAACTCTTTCCAGTGTTCTTCGTATTTAACTATCCTGAGTGATTTCGCTTTAATCACAATTATTTTTTTTTTTAGTTAATCGCGTCAGTTAACTACGATTAATCAACAGCCCTAATTTTAACTTTTAATTAACTTGTATAAAGTAGTTCACGCTCAACAGACTCAAACCCTCCAAGAAGGCTCCTCCCCCAATAGCACTGCTCCAAGAACTGCTCATTTTTAAAACAAATAAATAATAATGAAGTCCCTCAAAGTGAAAACTTCAAAATGGGACAATATCAAGCTAGGTCAATTGCTATGCCAACCAATTTTGACAATATCCCCTCAAAGGTAAACAGCAAGGCAGAAAAAAAGTTAAAATAATAATTCCTGTGATGCTGTATAAAAAGGAAGATAACTAGTTACACTCGTACCATCACCACTGTTACAAGTTTGTAATAAATCTTGTGCAAACTATGTCATGTAAGGTATCAATGGAAAAGTTATAGACTGCCAAGTATTATCCTGTTTAAAGCCATGTATCATCTATGTATATGTAGTTATGAATACGTGCCATGTGTTTGTATCTCAAACGTTGTTTTCTTGGGTGACACCCCAAGACAGATTTGCATCAAGGCTAGCCAGCCTGCTTAATGGCCCATAAAGGACAATCAGCGCCCCCGAGTGAGCCCCTCCTGGAGATGTGTCAGAGAGCATTGAACCAATGGCTGCCCAATGATTCAGCAAGGCATGCAAGGACATGTGATTTAAGACTCCATCTTTTTGCCACTTTCCATGCATTTGGACTGAAAGTATAAAAGGAGACTGACATCACTTCATCTTCATTCCTGCTCCACATCTCTGGATGTGATTTCTAACAAAGGAGAGCTTTGAACAAAGGACCGATGGCCTCCAATCTAATGGGTGAACCAAAGAGACTTATTACAAACTATCAGATTTACTATCGCTGTGAACCTGATCTATAGATTCTGAAATAAATTGTAATGTATAGGATTCCTTAAAACCATTTAACAACTCTTTTCTTTTTATTAATAAATCTTTAATGTTTAGTTACTAAAGGACTGACTACAAGTGTGGTATTTGGTAAGATCTATAGTATATATATATTGATCTGGGGAGTGGCTGATCCTTTGGGATTAGAAGAACCTTATGTATGATGAATCTGATTTTCAGTAACCTCTCATCATAAAGACCAGAGATGTCTGGATGGTGATGGGGCTGGCATGCCTAAGGGGACTGTGCTTTAGCTTCTTGTTAACCAGTGTGGTGATACAATTCACTTTTGTTACTACCTTGTTGAACTCCAATGTTAGAATAACCACCAGTTTGGGGTGTGTTTGCCCTGTTTTTATCATCAGTATGTCCTGAATTTGGCACTCTCAGCTGTGACCCACACAAGGCACAGTCAAAATTCCAAAAGAGGAAAAATACCTAGGGCTGTTTAATTATGTAATTAATGCTTTATTTTAACAAAATTGCTTCCAAAAATTCTAAGCAATACAAGTTGCAAACTCGTCTCTTTCAGATGCCTATCACCCACATAAAGTGATTCTTTGTCAATGAGTGGTTTCAGAGTAACAGCCGTGTTAGTCTGTATTCGTAAAAAGAAAAAAGAAAAGGAGTACTTGTGGCACCTTAGAGACTAACCAGTTTATTTGAGCATGAGCTTTCGTGAGCTACAGCTCACTTCATCGGATGCAGTTTCCACGATATGCTATGCATCCGATGAAGTGAGCTGTAGCTCACGAAAACTCATGCTCAAATAAACTGGTTAGTCTCTAAGGTGCCACAAGTACTCCTTTTCTTTTTTCTTTTGTCAATGAGTAGCACTCGACAAAGCTAGTGACTTTTTTCCCCAAAAAATATTTCCGTGAAATGTTTTCCAATTTACTTTTCATGATTCTGCAAGAAGTTTTTGGATACAGGGTATTTTTTAAAGTGAAGCTGAGGAAAACTCATAGGCCCCTTTTATACTAAATTCTCAAAGTCAAGTCTTGGGTTTTTAGTTTTTTGTTGTTGTTGAATGTAAATTTTTCAACACTTACTCTTAAGATTCCAGTACTACTTGGAGAGCAACACCAATGTTTAGGTTGCCTCGCATTTTCCATTCTAAAAAGATTCTTGAGACCTCTTTTGAAAAGCTTTAACATCTCCACTGTTTCAGCAGGCCTCTGAAATTCAGCATAACAAAGCTCTGGGGCTATACATACATGACAGGTTTGTCCCATAAAATTCCGTTCAGGTTTGACCAAGTTATAAAATCACCATTTCCCTTCCACTGCTAGCATTCCTCAGAAAAATTGTAGCAGTATGCCAAAACAACAACTTAACATGAACCTTATAAAAAACAAGACCCATGCTGCTGCAAAGCAGCAACAGATGCTGAATTGGGAACACCAAGAAGCTGCCAGAGCTGTTGTAGCAGTGAAGGGGGGAAAAGGGAAGACAGCTCAGACAGAACTAGCACATGACCCCAGTGGCCCATCTCCCATAGTGGGAGCTGCCCAACTCCCAGAGAAAAGGAGAAGAAAAAGCCAGGCTGACCTCCTCCAAACCTCTCCACACCCAGCACATGGCACTAATAGCCGCCCATCCTCCCCATCTGGAATAACGTCCTGCTCCTACTGCCAAATAATATAATTCATTATGTAGCTCAAATTATAGAAGTCTGTGCTGCGGTGCTGAAGGTAATGCATGCCTGGGGCGTTAGAGTTTCACGTAACAGAATTTTGTTCTTACCTTCCTCTCTGCTTTTAAAGGAGTTAGGAAATGTGTATAACGCTACATTAAAAAAAAGTTACTTTGGTTGCAAACAAGTACTCCAAGGTTAGGAAATACCAGATTTACGCTTGCCAATACAGACTTAATTCTGCCCCTTTGGACATAGCCATGATAATACAGTCACTAATTACAAGATCACATACTAGTTTTCTACATAGGATCTCTGCTTCATTCAGTGCATAGGAGGATGCACTAGGGGGCAGAATTAAGGCTGCATGGGCAACATTGGAATCTAGCTGTGAAGATACAGGGCTGCTCTGAATTAATTTATGAATACTATGTACGATACATAAATGTCCAATGATGGTAAGAGATGTGTTCTGTCTGACTATATGGAGTTGAGCCAAAAGGCACTGTTAGGAAAAACAAGCAGAAAACAAAACAGTGAGAGACACCTCTGAATAAAGCACTTCAGGATCATTAAGAGAATATTAATTTGAAAAAGCCCCACTGTCTTTGTTCCAGTAAAGTTTAGAAGATTTAATTTTGCCAAGGCTAGGAGTTTAAGATCAAAGGGACACTGAACAGTTAAAAAAATCACTCATATATATATATAGACGCAAGAGTCCATTGTCTGCAGCTGTTCATGGAGCATAGGCCACCACATAGACAGGCTGTGCAGAAGTTGGGCATACCTGGCTAACGTCATGGGGAAGGTAAGCTTTAGGTAAACAGGCCCGTATATACACATTTTTATTGTTTGTAAACCCTTGTTCTCTGACACTATGAGGTTTTCCGACTGTTACCAATAAAAAAACACCATCTTTTTTAAAAAGTTGTATAGTCACTCTGTGTACACCAGTGGTAACAGTTCCCAAAGGACAAAACTGTAGGTGCTGAATTTAAGGCCTGCATGACACCTAAAAATTAGATCAACCTTGCTACATCACATAGGGCTGTGAAGAATGTCATGCCTGTGCGACGAAGTTAAGTTGACGTATCCCCTATTATAGGCACTAGACTGACAGATTCTTATGGGTTTTTTGTTTGTTGGTTTGTTTTTTTTAATAGAAATCTTTGACCACTTACTCTTAAGACTAAAAATTCTCCCATTAACCTAGCTATTACCTCTGGGAGAGGTGGATTACCAACTGTGGCAACCAGAGTCCAGATATCCCAGGGAGAGAATGGGGGGGGGGGGGGGTTGAAACCCCACAGAATAAAACAGCTGAATTAACTGATTGTATACCATGTTATCATAAAAATATGTCAAGTAAGGACTTTTATGCAAGCTTGTAATGATGTTCTGAAACTGACGGTCACTATGGGATATGTATACAGACTGTTATAAATGTGTGTGCGTTTGTGTGTGTATTAGGCTGTCGATTAATCGCAGTTAACTCACAATTCATTCTAAAAAATTAATCGTGATCAATCACAGTTTTAATCGCACTGTTAAACAATAGAATACCAACTGAAATGTATTAAATATTTTTGATGTTTTCTGACATTTTCAAATATATTTATTTCAATTCAACAGAATAAGAAGTGTACAGTGCTCACTTTATATTATTTTTATTACAAATATTTGCACTGCAAAAATGATAAAAGAAATTGCATTTTTCAGTTCACCTCTGACTGAGCGCCTGCCCCACACTGGCCCTGACAGAGTTAAAACCAGCCAAGGGAGGCTGACCAGCAGGCAGCCAATGGAGTGGCAGCAGGGGAACAGCCAATTAGAGCAGCAGCTGCAAACAATTAGGACAGTGGCTGCAGACAATTAGGGTGGCAACTGGGCCAGCCTATCAGGACCCCACTAGCCCATATAAAAAGAAGCTGCAGACCAGACCAAGGGAGTCTGCTGCAGGGAGCCGTAGGGAAAAGACTGGCTTCCTATAGGGCTCCTGTCAGGCTGCCAGAACTTACAGGCTTGAGGCCCTGGAAAGAGGACAAAGAAGCTGGAGCCAGAGGCAGGAGCCAAAAGAACTAAGGCTGCAGGGAACTGGCCCAGGGACAGTGAGCTGAAAGGGACAGGCAGAGGAAGCTGCTGTTTGCAGGGTCCCTGGGCTGGGGCCTGGGCCCCCCACCAGCCACTGAAGGAGCGGCCCAGCTGTGGACTGACAAGCCACTGCAAGGAGTGACAAGACTCTGGTTGGAGGAGACCCCAGGAAGGGGAGAAACCGACGGAGACACGGCCAGAAGACTATGCCACGAAGCAGACGCTGAGAAGGAGCCATAACGGGGCTGCAGGTGGTGGCAAGGATGGGAGAGCCACCACCACCCAAGGGCGCACCCACTGCAGCTGAGCTACTTCCCAAAACACCCAGCAGGAGGCGCCGGTGTGGTGAGTGACCCCGTGACAACCTCATGCAAGTACCATAGTGCAATCTCTTTATTGTGAAAGCGCAACTTACAAATAGAGATTTTTTTTGGTACATAATTGCACTCAAAAACAAAACAATGCAAAACTTCATAGCCTACAAGTCCACTCAGTCCTACTTCTTGTGCAGGCAATCACTAAGATAAGTAAGTTGGTTTACACTGACGGGAGATAATGCTGCCCCCTTCTTATTTACAATGTCATCTGAAAGTGAGAACAGGCATTTGCATGGCACTTTTGCAGCCGGCATTGCAAGATATTTACATGTCAGATATGCTAAACATTCGTATGCCCCTTCATGCTTCGGTCAATATTCCAGAGGACATGATTCAATGCTGATGGCACTCATTAAAAAAAATAATGTGTTAATTAAATCTGTGACTGAACTCCTTGGGGGAGAATTTTATGTCTCCTTCTATGTGTTTTATCCACATTCTGCCATATATTTCATGTTATAGCAGTCTTGGATGATGTACCAGCATGTTCGTTTCAAGAAAATTTTCACTGCAGATTTAACAAAACACGAAGAAACTACCAATGTGAGATTTCTAAAGATAGCTACAGCACTCAACCCAAGGTTTAAGAATCTGAAGTATCTTCCAAAATCTGAGAGGAACGAGGTGTGGAGCATGCTTTCAGAAGTCTTAAAAGAGCAACACTACCATGAGGAAACTACAGAACCCAAACCACCAAAAAAAAAATCAACCTTCTGCTGGTGGCATCTGACTCAGATGATGAAAGTGAACATGGGTTGGTCTGCACTGCTTTGGATCAATATCGAGCAGAATTCACCATCAGCATGGACGCATGTCCTCTGGAATCATGGTTGAAGCGTGAAGAGACAAATCTTTAGCGCATCTGGCACATAAATATCTTCAAACGTCGACTACAACAGCACCATGTGAACACCTGTTCTTACTTTCAGGTGACATTGTGAACAAGAAGCAGGCAGCGTTATCTCCTGCAAATGTAACCAAACTTGTTTGGCTGAGCGACTGGCTGATCAAAAAGTAGAACTGAGTGGACGTGTAGGCTCTACAGTTTTACATAGTTTTGTTTTTGAATGTAATTATTTTTTGTACATAACTCTACATTTGTAAGTTCAACTTTCATGGTACATTTTCAGAGTAGCAGCCGTGTTAGTCTGTATTCGCAAAAAGAAAAGGAGTACTTGTGGCACCTTAGAGACTAACCAATTTATCTGAGCATAAGCATCCGATGAAGTGAGCTGTAGCTCACGAAAACTTATGCTCAAATAAATTGGTTAGTCTCTAAGGTGCCACAAGTACTCCTTTTCTTTTCATGGTACAGAGATTGCACCACAGTACTTGTATAAGTGAACTGAAAAATACTATTTTTAGGTGCAAATATTTATAAAAAAATATAAAGTGAACACGGTACACTTTGTATTCTGTGTTGTAATTCAAATCAATATATTTGAAAATGTGGAAAACATCCAAAAATATTGATATAAATGGTGTTCTATTGTTTAACAGCACGATTAATCGCACGATTAATTTTTTTATTCACATGATTAATCTTAATTTTTTTTAATTGCTTGACAGCCCATATGTATAAAGCCAACTGTGCTCCAACATTCAGATCCACCTCACAGTGGGGCAGTGAGCTGTCAGGTGGGGAAGGGCTGCTTTCCCAACCAGAGGAAACTAGCTCCAAGCACATAGCATTCTATCACCCAGGAAAAGACAAATGAGAGGCTATTAAAGTTAATGGTGAAAAACTGAAAACTTTAAACTGCAAAGAAAACCCCAGCCTTGGAAAACTAGGAACAGTGTTTTCCCCCACTTTCAATATCTAGTGGCTGAAAAAAAGAACGGCAAACACTTCAAAATGAAAAGGATTTGAACTGAAGAGCATCCAGCAACTGAGGGATAGCACCTAGGCGGGAAACTGTCTGTAAAACGTTGGATCCCAGTGAGGGGGTACACTGGAAAACAGTTCAAAGGCAATAGGTAACTTGTATCAGAAAAGGGATTATCATCAAATTTGTAAATGTAAAGCCCGAGGTTACATCTTTGTTTATTTTCTGTGTAACTTGTCTGTGTTTGCTTCCACCTACTATTTTGTCTTTCAATCTGTGGTTTTCCTAGTAAATAAACTTATTTTTACACCAGCAGCTGTCTGGGCTGCAAGTTGTGTAAAATGCACAAGCCAAAGCAATGTGGTGTCTGAAAGGTTGGTTTCACGCCTTCAGGGGTGACAAACAAGAACAGAAAGGTTTGAGTGACTGGTAGTTAGAAATTCAGTGTAGACAGATTTGGGGAGACCGAGGAATGGAAGGGCATATACAGTATGTATAGTTTGGATTATTTTTTCCAATGTGCATTACTTTGCACTTACATTGAATTTCATCTGCCATTTTGTCACCCACTTTGGTGAGATCCCTTTAACTCTCTGCCACCAGCTTCAGATTTCATGATTGAGTAATTTTGTATCATCTGCAAACTTTGCTACCTCACTGTTCATAAATTATCTAGAAAAGGGGGTGAATGTTGAAAAGCACAGGTCCCAAAATAAAGATCCTTGGGGAACTCTGCTATTTATCTCTCTCCATTGTGAAAACTGACCATTACTACCCTTTGTTTCCTTTCTTTTAACCAGTTACTGATGCATAAAACGACCTTCCTCATATCCCAAGACAGCTTAGTCTCCCTAAGAGCCTTTGGTTGGAGACCTTGTCACAAGCTCTCTTTCCAATAGATCAACCTTGTCCACACAGAATCATAGAACAACAGAGTTGGAAGGGACCTCTGGAGGCCATCTAGTCCAACCCCCTGCCCAGAGCAGGACCAATCCCAACTAAATCATCCCAGCCAGGGCTTTGTCAAGCCTGACCTTAAAAACTTCTAAGGAAGGGGATTCCACCACCTCCCTAGGTAACGCATTCCAGTGTTTCACCACCCTCCTAGTGAAAAAGTTTTTCCTAATATCCAACCTAAACCTCCCCCACTGCAACTTGAGACCATTACTCCTTGTCCTGTCATCTGCTATCACTGAGAATAGTCTAGATCCATCCTCTTTGGATCCAACTTTCAGGTAGTTAAAAGCAGCTATCAAATCCCCCCTCATTCTTCTCTTCCGTAGACTAAACGGTCCCAGTTCCCTCAGCCTCTCCTCATAACTCATGTGTTCCAGTCCCCTAATCATTTTTGTTGCCCTTCGCTGGACTCTCTCCAATTTCTCCACATCCTTCTTGTAGTGTGGGGCCCAAAACTGGACACAGTACTCCAGATGAGGCCTCACAAATGTCGAAGAGGGGAACGGTCACGTCCCTCGAGCTGCTGGCAATGCCCCTACTTATACACCCCAAAATGCCATTGGCCTTCTTGGCAACAAGGGCACACTGTCAACTCATACCCAGCTTCTCGTCCACTCTCATCCCTAGGTCCTTCTCTGCAGAACTGCTGCCTAGCCATTCGGTCCCTAGTCTGTAGCGGTGCATTGGATTCTTCCGTCCTAAGTGCAGGACTCTGCACTTGTCCTTGTTGAACCTCATCAGATTTCTTTTGGCCCAATCCTCCAATTTGTCTAGGGCCCTCTGTATCCTATCCCTACCCTCCAGCGTATCTACCACTCCTCCCAGTTTAGCGTCATCCGCAAACTTGCTGAGAGTGCAATCCACACTATCCTCCAGATCATTTATGAAGATATTGAACAAAACCGGCCCCGGGACCGACCCTTGGGGCACTCCGCTAGATACCAGCTGCCAACTAGACATGGAGCCATTGATCACTACCCACTGAGCCTGACAATCTAGCCAACTTTCTACCCACCTTGTAGTGCATCCATCCAGCCCATACTTCTTTAACTTGCTGACAAGAATACTATGAGAGACCGTGTCAAAAGCTTTGCTAAAGTCGAGGAATAACACGTCCACTGCTTTCCCTTCATCCACAGAACCAGTTATCTCGTCATAGAAGGCAATTAGATTAGTCAGGCATGACTTGCCCTTGGTGAATCCATGCTGACTGTTCCTGATCACTTTCCTCTCGTCTAAGCGCTTCAGAATTGATTCCTTGAAGACATGCTCCATGATTTTTCCAGGGACTGAGGTTAGGCTGACCGGCCTGTAATTCCCAGGATCATCCTTCTTCCCTTTTTTTAAAGATGGGCACTACATTAGCCTTTTTCTAATCTTCCGGGACTTCCCCCAATCACCATGAATTTTCAAAGATAATGGCCAATGGCTCTGCAATCACATCCGCCAATTCCTTTAGCACTCTCGGATGCAACGCATCTAGCCCCATGGACTTGTGCATGTCCAGTTTTTCTAAATATGTTAGAAATGTTTATTGTACATGTTTATTGACACCCTCAAAGAATCTTAGTAGATTTGTAAAGGGAAATCATGCCTCACCAAAGTCACGTTGACTCTTCCTCAACACATCATCATGTTCATCTATGTGTCTGATAATTCTGTTCTTTACCATAGTTTCAGAACCAGGCAAACTGGTTCAAGTTACAGAGTAGCAGCCATGTTAGTCTGTATCCGCAAAAAGAAAAGGAGGACTTGTGGCACCTTAGAGACTAACAAATTTATCTGAGCATAAGCTTTCGTGAGCTGTAAGGTGCCACTGGTTCAAGTTAGGCTTACTGGCCTGTAATGCCCAGGATCACATCTGGAGCCTTTTGTAAAATTGGTGTTACATTAGCTACCCTCCAGTCATCTGGTACGGAGGCTGATTTAAGTGACAGGATACATACCACAGTTAGTAGTTCTGCAATTTCATATCTGAGTTCCTTCAGAACTACTGTTTAAATTATCAATTTGTTCCAAAACCACCTCCACCAACACCTCAATCTGGGACAGTTCCTCAGATTTGTCACCTAAAAAAAAATGGTTCGGGTATGGGGATCTCCCTCACATCCTCTATAGTGAAGACCAATGCAGTTGTAACTCAACTCCCATCCACACACAAAAAATCTCTAGTTCAAGTTAAGTGATGCTTTAAATTCAAACTACTTAGACAGCGGGGGAGAGGGGGTGCATGCACATGAAGGGTATGAAACTTGAGTGTTGCTGAGGCTCAAGCTAGTGATGCAGCAGGGACACACCAACTTAACAACAATTTATCAGCAGCTAATTGAATCACTCTGTGCTGCTAAACAAATCATTAACTCTCTTGTTGCATTGAAGTGTGGGTCCTTTCAGTAGAGCTAGGCTAGCTGAGTGCTGTAACTCCTGTACTCACTCAAGCTAACTGCTGCAATAATTTGAGACTATGCTTACTCCTTCCACAAGACTTTAGAAAATAGGTTTTGGGGTTCTTTTAATCTTCAAACTACTTTTTTCTTTCACTAATTTCATGACAATTAGAATTAGAGCAGAAAACCAGGGGTGAGGTTCTGTGCTGTGCTTCTAGGAGGAGCAGCACAGAACTCACAGCTCTGGGGAAGAGGGAGTTATGGTAGTTTTAACCACCTTTGCACTCTCTCAATACTGGGTTGTTTAGAGGGATGGAGAGGCCCCGGCATAACTTATACAGCCCTGAGGTCTTAGTTCCAACAACATTGCTAGCTTGCCTTATGAGTCACTATGCTACCTTGAATCTCTGCAACACCCGCCCCCGCCGAAAATACCCAATTACCCCTAGTGCATGGTATTGCAAGGGGAGTCCTTGGGGTCTTATGACGGTCTTGTACCATGCCTGCACCAGGGGAATCTTCCCCAAGTCAGATATGATGCTTTTAGAGCCCTTTGGTTCTGCCAGAGCCCTTGAAAGCAGCAAGGACAAAATGGTACTAAGGATTTCACCCTAGGCTCCAAAAGTTTGAGAGCCCCATCATCAGTAAAGAATGAGACACGCAGTGCTACCACGATTTTCTCTTCTCAAAACTGTAGGAGCTCTACAGCTATATAAAGACTAAGGCCCCGATGCCACAATTCCTTGCACACGGTGCACACCACTGCATCCCTGCAGGTCACACTGCAGGACTGGGGCCCAACTTTCCACTCAAGCCACAGATGGGACACCACTTGATACAACTTTAATAGCTTCAGACAACAACCTGACTTTTTTTTTATTAAGCTATGCTCTAGAGCAACTATTTGTTTTGAAATTTAAAAAACCATGAGTTGTTCTGCGATTGTTTCACAGTATTAAGATCTCATATTGCCTTGCTTTAAATCAGTATAAATTTTGGGGCATGAAGTAGAAATAGGCTCTTCGTTTCTCTGTAAATCTTAGTAAGTTTGCAAGTTTCTTTTGTGGCTATTTTTTTTTTTTTAATATCTATATTGTTCTTCAGAGGAGTTCATAGGTACCTGAATACTGAGATATGGAATAATGAATTATGTAATACCAAGCAAACAGAAAGCTTCCATGTAGTTTAGGACTCACACTTGAGCTATTCAAAAACTATTTAAAATATACAGACCTTTAAAAGTTCTCCTCAAACGCCAAGAAATAAAAAATAACCCTAATTTTGAGGGAAAAGATATTCAACTATGGAAGTATAATAAAAAAGTTTAAAATAATCAACAAAGCAAATAATGGTTTAATATAAAATGATTATTTTTATAGCAACATAATCTAGAGGTCTCAGTACAGAGAAGGAGAGTTGTACCCCAAACAAATAGGTTTCCTGGTCCAAAGGACTAGAAATTATAGGGCACAAGCTGGTACCATAAAGGAAAATACACTCTAAATACAGAGTGGCTGACCATCAATACACTGATGCAGTATTAAATTACCATTTTCTAGTGAAGCAGCTGTGTGGTTTCTGCAACACCTACATACAAAAAGAGGACAGGGGTGTTACCAACTGTTTTGCTCTTTGTGTTACTTGAACAGGAGATAGTCATCTGAAACAACCGATTTAGCCAGGCCCCTTTACTTTTAGGGGAAAAAACCACAGAATCATAGGACTGGAAGGGACTTTGAGAGACTAAGCATTATCTATTCTAGACCATTCCTGACAGATGTCTGTCCAAACTGCTCTTAATCTCCAGTGATAGAGATTCCACAACCTCCCTAGGCAATTTATTCCAGTGCTTACCCAGCCTGACAGGAAGTTTTTCCTAATGTACAGCCTAAACCTCCCTTGCTGCAATTTAAGCCCACTGCTTCTTGTCTTGTCCTGTCCTCAGAGGTTAAGAAAAACCATTCTTCTCCCTTCTCCTTGTAACAACCTTTACAATTTTATATTTTGTGGATAAATTGGAGAGAGTCCAGCGAAGGGCAACAAAAATGATTAGGGGTCTAGAGCACATGACTTATGAAGAGAGGCTGAGGGAGCTGGGATTGTTTAGTCTGCAGAAGAGAAGATTGAGGGGGGATTTGATAGCTGCTTTCAACTACCTGAAAGGGGGTTCCAAAGAGGATGGCTCTAGACTGTTCTCAATGGTAGCAGATGACAGAACGAGGAGTAATGGTCTCAAGTTGCAATGGGGGAGGTTTAGATTGGATATTAGGAAAAACTTTTTCACTAAGAGGGTGGTGAAACACTGGAATGCGTTACCTAGGGAGGTGGTAGAATCTCCTTCCTTAGAGGTTTTTAAGGTCAGGCTTGACAAAGCCCTGGCTGGGATGATTTAACTGGGAATTGGTCCTGCTTCGAGCAGGGGGTTGGACTAGATGACCTTCTGGGGTCCCTTCCAACCCTGATATTCTATGATTCTATGAACCTTTTACAATAACAGTTTTCAAGTACATGTCTCCCCTCAGTCTTCTCTTTTCCAGACTAAAAAAATTGGGTTTGTTTAATCTGCCCTCACAGGTCATGTTTTCTAGACCTTTAATCATTTTTCTTGCTCTTTTCTGGACTTTCTCAACATCCTCCCTGAACTGTGGAGCCCAGAACTGGACACAGTACTCCAGTTGAGGCCCAATCAGCACAGAGTAGAGCGGAAGAATTACTTCTCGTGTCTTGCTTACAACCCTCCTGCTAATACAACCCAGAATAATGTTTGCTTTATTTTTTTTTGGCATAAGTGTCACACGGATGACTCATGTTTAGCTTGTGGTCCACTATGACGCCCAGATCCCTTTCTATAGTACTGGTTCCTAGGCAGTCAGTTCCCATTTTGTATGTGTGCAACTGATTGTTCCTTCCTAAATGGAATACTTCGCATTTGTCCATGTTGAATTTCATCCTATTTACTTCAGACCATTTCTCCAGTTTGTCCAGATGATTTTGGATCCTCCAAAGCACTTGCAACCCCTCCCAGCTTACTATCGTCCACAAACTTTGTAAGTGTACTTTCTATGCCATTATCTAAATCACTGATGAAAATATTTAACAGAACCAGACCCAGAACTGATCCCTGCGGGACCCCACTTGTTATATCCTTCCAGCATGACTGTGAACCACTGATAACTACTCTCTGGGAATGGTTTGCCAACCAGTTCTGCACCATCTAGGTTGCATTTCCCAAGTTTGTTTATGAGAAGGTCATGCGAGACAGTGTCAAAAGCTATACTAAAGTCAGGATATACCATGTCTACCGCTTCTCCCTCCACCCATCCACCCATCCACAAGGCTTGTTACCCTGCCCAAAAAAAAAAAGCTATCAGGTTGGTTTGACACAATTTGTTCTTGACAAATCCAGGCTGACTGTTATTTATCACTTTATCTTCTAGATGTGTGCAAATTGATTGCTTAATTATTTGCTCCATTATCTTTCCAGGTACAGAAGTTAAGCTGGCTGGTCTGTAATTCCCTAGGTTCTCATTATTTCCCTTTTTATAGATTGGCACTATATTTGCCCTTTTCCAGTCTTCTGGAATCTCTCCCGTCTTCCATGACTTTTCAAAGATAAATCGTTAATGGCTCAGATATCTCCTCAGTCAACTCCTTGAGTAATCTAGGATGCATTTCATCAGGCCCTGGTGACATCTCCTCAGAAAGAGTAACAGTGAACACCAGAAACAGAGACTGCCATGCCGAAATGTAAAATAGTGAGAAAAGGTGAACCTAACATTATATGGCCTCCCTCTCTACGTAAATATTTATGGATTATCTGATGACCACAACAAGAATGCTAGGTTTTGACAATACTTCTCAACCTTGTACAGAAGAATGAGTGAAAGAGCACCAAGATAAGAAAATAAAACACACAATAGGGTCAAGGAAGCCCATAAAACCCCTGTTGCAACTTCACTGTAAGAACACAGCATCTGCTCCAGTGACATGTCACATTCTACACAAAGTCTGAATAATTACTCGTATACTACTTTAAGCTAAAAAGAAAAAGAAAAAATACTTTAAAAAGCTAATTTGCCATGCACACTACAGTAGTTTCTCTCTCTACAGCTATAATAGTACTGCTGTCAGAAAGAACTGAGCCTGTGTGCCAAAATCGATTCAACAAGCTTTTAGACACAAAACAACAGAGCTTCTGGGGATAATGAGAGCTGCAATCATTCAAACTGACAGTCTAGGCGAGTTCCAAGAGTTTACATTTGCCCACCTAAACCTAAGATGCTCTTCTATGCATCCCAAAGATTGTCGCTTGAGTTTTCTTTTGGGCATGGAAATCTCCTTTTAGCTAAGAGATCAATACTAAGCAATAGGAATTAACTTGAAAAAGATTTGAGCATTTCCAGAGCAAAGCAAGATGCTGGTAAGAGCTCTGTTCAAATCACAACTATCAAACAGAATAATTTTGTACCAGATCTAAATGTTAAATAACTACCACATAATTACTTCTTTTATAGACAGAGAGATATAGATAAATGTTAGTAATTTATTTTCTGTGCCATTTGCTAGTTAAAAAACTGAAATATAACCTATCCACTACTGCCACACACTGGGTGTACTCTACCATGGTGCATATTTATGTTCTCTGTAACTAACATCACACAAATAGCTTTTGTACAGAATTTAAATGCATTCCTACCAAAAAAAGGATCTAAAGAGCAATTCTTAACTTTTTAAAAAAAAAAATTAAGATAACCAGTTTTCCACAAATACTACTCTGCATAATAATGGGATTGTTCTTGATATATAGCAAAACTTCTTCCAGCAATATATTAGGGCCTTGACAGCATAGGGTAAATCTCTGCAGGTGTTAAAATACAGCCCTATGTTCGGCTCAAGGTAACTTCAAATTAATATATTAAAGTATCTGCAATATCTTATGACAGCATACTCCACCCCCTCGTTGAAGCCCTTCCCTGATTCTCCATTGTTTGTATATTAAATTCTAACTTCTGTCCCTGATTGCCTTCTATCACGCAATCCCATCTGCATGTTTGACCTGTTCTCCCCACATACTCTGCTAAGGGGCTCCTTCTTCCCCTCCTTATACGAACAACTCTGTGCCTTCCTCCACGCTGTCCATCCCTCATGCTTGAAATGCTCTCCCAAAATTCATTTGCCAAGACTTAATCCAAATCTCTGAGATTTACTCCTGCTGTGACGCTTACAAGAAATGAATTTAAACTTTTAATAAAACTAATTATAAGTGTGCATGAACTGAGACTGTTATTTATGTAACCCTATCCAAATCCACCTAATTCCCTTCTCAAATACCTCCATCTTTTTCTCATCTGATTATTTCAGGGTGCAACTTCCATAACTTTACACAAAAATAAATCAAATTCATTCATACAAGCATAACTGTTGTGCTATCATATTGCTTCCTAACACTATATAAACCTATGTAGTTCAACCTCCACAATCATAGTGTCAGCAATTCAAAACTCTTCGTTAGCTAAAGGAGGCTCATGACCCGATTTTGGATATCGATTACATTGAAAATTTCCTTGATTAAACGAACTTAGTTGATGTCTCCCATAACATTCTGATAATCAGCATCTTACCATCTCAAATACGAACAAGCTTAAAATAAGGTTACCTATTTATCATAGGTATCAGAGTAGCAGCCATGTTAGTCTGTATTCGCAAAAAGAAAAGGAGTACTTGTGGCACCTTAGAGACTAACTAAATTTGTTAGTCTCTAAGATGCCACAAGTACTCCTTTTCTTTTTGCTATTTATCATAGCTATGCAAATTTCTATTAAACAGCTGTATGGCCCACTTATGAATGCAAATGAAGTGTACACTCACCAAATACAAATTCCTCCTTCTGTAGTGAACAATATATCAGTATATCAGCAACAATAGGTCTTGAGGCCACCTAGGATTTACGCAAAATACTAAAAACTGTTCGACTTCCATAAAAACACTAGATGGCACCATATCCTCTCTCTCAGGTTAAGAGAAGAGCTATCCAAGCAGGAAAAATTTGTTTTCTTAAATGTTTTCTACCACCCTAATTGCTGGGTTTAAGACAAGAACAGCAAGAGACATTAAAATTCTGTAAGCTATAAAGCAATTTTTAAAAAATTAGTTCCTACGCACAACGGCTTCCAAAGCAAAGCTAGGTCACCATTAAATGGCTCCAGTATAGTATGATTTCAACACTGAAACACTCCTGCTATACAATCTCATATTAACTTTCTCCAGGGCCTTTGAACACCCTTTGCAGCAAAATTTGCCACACCTGAAATTACAGACTTGAGGGTTTAAATTGACAAGTCTCCACCAGCAGATGGCATTACTGCATCAAAGACTCATGTAGTTGCAGAGAAATATGTACAACCTATGAAACTGCTGGTTTAGATTTAACATAAAAGCAACCTGTGTTCCCTCTAAGGTATGTGCCTGTGTGGTTGCACAGGAGGTCATCAAGGGCTGCACGCCAGCCGCACAGGCCCACACACAGGTGAGCGTGGAGAATGTGTACAGTGGGTAGGGGCAGTGATGAAGGTTTGGAGGAGCTTCGGACCTGCAGGGCTGTGGCGGGGACAGAAAAGATGTGTCTCCCTCCTCCCTCTCTCACCACCGCAGCCCCAGAGATGTGGGAGCCTTGTGATTCAAGAGACTTCGGGTCTTTCCCCAGCTCTGCCATTAAGTTTCTGTGTAGCCTTGGGAAGTCACCTCACCCCACACTGTGCCTCAGTTTCCCCATTTTCCAGATGGGAATAATGATATTGACCTTTCTCTGTAAAACACTAAGAATTATAAAGGAAAAGCACTAAATATTGTTGGTTTTTAAATTTGTGTTTTAAAAGGAAATTACCAAAACTAGGACTAATGGAAATGTTTGACTCTTTTTGTTTGATTTCCAATGACAACAATTCCCTGTTGTGGATTTAAACCTCCCCTCGCAATGTTTACAAAGCTTTTTGTGGGCAGGAGGACCACGTGGTTTATCTAGGGGCCTGATCCTGCAAAGTATTACTCATGTAGCTGTTACTCATGTGAGTGGTCTCATGAAAAGAAGTGGGAGAACTTCATGTGAAGTGAAAGTTTGCCTGAACCCATATATTTGTAAAGTACTGTGTAAATTTACAGAGCTATGTGCGTTTCACTGTAATAACCTAGATATTGGAACATTTTATCTGTGCATGAGAATCTTAAGGTGAACTTGACTGTGCTACTTTAATTGTCCAAACTAATCCAGGGTAAAAATATAAACATGAAGGTTCAATAGCTTATAGGACTTTAAAAGTGCTTTGTATTGTTCATACAAGAGGATGGTAGCAAGGGGAATTTGAGTGCTTTTTTAAATTATTTTGAGTCTCAGTGTCCTGATTTAAAAAGAAACATTTACTTTGATTTCTAATATTGTAGTGTTATATTTTACATTCAGATGAGACCTTTACAGATGAAGCCCTGTCTGAACATTACGTATCTCCAGCATTTTGCATAAGAAGGAAAGATTCTTCCTATCCAAAATTCCCCTTCTATTTTCTAACTACTGCACAGTGCTCCCTGTGCTGTTGACCTAGCTGGCTGCTGACTTTCCACCTTAGAGGTGGCTGCATTTCAGCGGTGCATTTAAATGTATAGTTTGCAAAGCATGTACTGATAGGTACTGCAGTCGTCACCTGAAGACAGACCTTCCCTAAGACCCAGCTAGGTACGAGCAGTAAGATGTTGTGAGCTCTTGGCGGAGTAAGGGCTGCCGGGAAAGTACAGAGGTGATGGCACATATCCGCATATTACCTCAATATTGGTGCTGCACATAACAAAATTCATTCCGCACATGGATGGAAAAAGTTAGAGGGAACATTGAAAGCAACCCCGAATTACTGAGGTTTTCACAGATATACACCATACACATTTATTCAGTCGCAAGAAATTAATACAATTCTGAAATAGACCATTCTGTAATAATGAAGAGTTCTGCTTCAGCTGTCAGAGAGCAGAGCCAATAATACTCTCCAGTACCATTTTTGTATACTGTTTTGAGTACTTATCGATATTAATACACAAAAACAGTGTTGTGTGTCAGTTAACGTTGGGCTATATACATGACATACGTAAAATAAAACCTAGAAAGCAAGAAAATGAAAACTTAAGGCAAACCATGATACATACCCTCTCCTCCACCAAAAATGCACACCACATGACCGTACATCAGAGAATAAACTACAACCTTAATTCTGCCCCACTACAGATGTCGTCAGACTTCCAGCAGCTAGGGTGACTAGACAGCAAGTATGAAAAATCGGGACAGAGGGTGGTGGGGTAATAGAAGTCTACATAAGAAAGACCCAAAAATCGGGACATCTGGTCACCCTACCAGCAGTCCCAACCTCAAATTCCACTGAGCTTACCATTCCAACCATCCCCTCACTATCCCATCTGCATAGCTCTGTGCAATTATCCACATTCATGGCTGGGGAATTTTATTGGAGTACATTTGTGTCTTGGACCTAATGGTCCAATGTTGTCTGGAGTCAGGCATGTAAGGAGTCTCTCAGCTTCCCCTGCTGTGAGGGCTCTGCATCTGGACCCTTGCACCTTCTAGCTGACTGCTCAAAACTAGAAAAAAGCTTGAAGTCAGGTCTTTGGGAATGAAGGTAGCTGAAAGCGAACTGACTCACTTTTTCCAAGGCCAATAGACTCAAGACACTAAATATGTTGTTCCTTTTAAAATACAAAATAGAGCTCCAACTCATAGGCCTGTAATAGGGAGACCATAGTTCTAAGAAGTGGATAGATTACTGGATCATTTTTAACTTCTCCAAAGAGCAGACTGCTTCTAAAAGGAAGAGTTGTTACTCTGGCCTTGGAGAATTAATCCTATCTACAGTATATTTTTTCAGTCAAAGATATTTTAACTAATGCAGTCAAGACCATGACTCTGGATATCATCCAAATAATGTGGTATATCGCACTGCATGTGAACAAAAGTGCTTAGCCCAGAAAAGAATCATAGAATCGTAGAATATCAGAGTTGGAATATCAGAGTGGTCACCTAGTCCAACCCCCTGCTCAAAGCAGGACCAATCCCCAAATAAATAATCCCAGCCAGGGCTTTGTCAAGCCTGACCTTAAAAACCTCAAAGGAAGGAGATTCCACCACCTCCCTAGGTAACGCATTCCAGTGTTTCACCACCCTCCTAGTGAAAAAGGTTTTTCCTAATATCCAACCTAAACCTCCCCCACTGCAACTTGAGACCATTACTCCTCGTTCTGTCATCCGCTACCACTGAGAACAGTCTAGAGCCATCCTCTTTGGAACCCCCTTTCAGGTAGTTGAAAGCAGCTACCTCTTCTCCCAGTTTAGTGTCATCTGCAAACTTGCTGAGGGTGCAGTCCACGCCATCCTCCAGATCCTTAATTAAGATATTGAACAAACCCAGCCCCAGGACCAACCTTTGGGGCACTCCACTTGATACTAGTCATGGAGCCATTGATCACTACTGGTTGAGCCCGACGATCTAGCCAGCTTTCTATCCACCTTATAGTCCATTCATCCAGCCCATACTACTTTAACTTGCTGGCAAGAGTACTGTGGGAGACAGTGTCAAAAGCTTTGCTAAAGTCAAAGAACACCACATCCACCGCTTTCCCCTCATCCACAGAGCCAGTTATCTCGTCATAGAAGGCAATTAGATTAGTCAGGCATGACTTGCCCTTGGTGAATCCATGCTGACTGTTCCTGATCGCTTTCCTCTCCTCTAAGTGCTTCAGAATTGATTCCTTGAGGACCTGCTCCACAATTTTTCCAGGGACTGAGGTGAAGCTGACTGGCCTGTAGTTCCCCGGATCCTCCTCCTTCCCTTTTTTAAAGATGGGCACTACATTAGCCTTTTCCAGTCATCCGGGACCTCCCCCGATCGCCATGAGTTTTCAAAGATAATGGCCAATGGCTCTGCAATCACATCCGCCAACTCCTTCAGCACTCTCGGATGCAGCGCATCCGGCCCCAGGGACTTGTGCTCGTCCAGCTTTTCTAAATAGTCCCGAACCACTTCTTTTTCCACAGAGGGCTGGTCACCTCCTCCCCATGCTCTGCTGCCCAGTGCAGCAGTCTGGGAGCTGACCTTGTTCGTGAAAACAGAGGCAAAAAAAGCATTGAGTACATTAGCTTTTTCCACATCCTCTGTCACTAGGTTGCCTCCCTCATTCAGGAAGGGGCCCACGCTTTCCTTGGCTTTCTTCTTGTTGCTAACATACCTGAAGAAACCCTTCTTGTTACTCTTAACATCTCTTGCTCGCTGCAACTCCAGGCATGATTTGGCCTTCCTGATTTCACTCCTGCATGCCCGAGCAATATTTTTATTCTCTTCCCTGGTCATTTGTCCAATCTTCCTCTTCTTGTAAGCTTCTTTTTTGTGTTTAAGATCAGCAAGGATTTCACTGTTAAGCCAAGCTGGTCACCTGCCATATTTACTATTCTTTCTACACATCGGGATGGTTTGTCCCTGTAACCTCAATGAGGATTCTTTAAAATACAGCCAGCTCTCCTGGACTCCTTTCCCCCTCATGTTACTCTCCCAGGGGATCCTGCCCATCAGTTCCCTGAGTTTGTCGAAGTCTGCTTTTCTAAGTCCAGGGTCCATATTTTGCTGCTCTCCTTTCTTCCTTGTGTCAGGATCCTCAACTCGACCATCTCATGGTCACTGCCTCCCAGGTTCCCATCCACTTTTGCTTCCCGTACTAATTCTTCCCGGTTTGTGAGCCGCAGGTCAAGAAGAGCTCTGCCCCTAGTTGGTTCCTCCAGCACTTGCACCAGGAAATTGTCCCCTACACTTTCCAAAAACTTCCTGGGTTGTCTGTGCACCGCTGTATTGCTCTCCCAGCAGATATCAGGGCGATTGAAGATGAGAACCAGGGCCTGCGATCTAGTAACTTCCGTTAGTTGCCGGAAGAAAGCCTCGTCCACCTCATCCCCCTGGTCCGCTGGTCTATAGCAGACTCCCACCACGACATCACCCTTGTTGCTCATGCTTCTAAACTTAATCCAGAGACTCTCAGGTTTTTCTGCAGTTTCATACTGGAGCTCTGACCAGTCATACCGCTCTCTTACATACAATGCAACTCCCCCACCTTTTCTGCCCTGCCTGTCCTTCCTGAACAGTTTATATCCATCCATGACAGTACTCCAGTCATGTGAGTTATCCCACAATAGTAAAGGAAGATTGGTTGGAACCACAGCTTGGTTGGAAGGAGTACTGCAGAAAGGTATCTGGGAGTTATAGTGGACCACAAGCTGAACATAACTCAACAGTGTTGCAAAAAAAGCAAACATCATTCTGGAATGTATTAGCAGGAGTCTTGTAAGCAAGACACGAGAAGTAATTCTTCCGCTCTACTCCGCGCTGATTAGGCCTCAGCTGGAGTATTGTGTCCAGTTCTGGGCACCACATTTCAGGAAAGATGTGGACAAACTGGAGAAAGTCTAGAGAAGAGCGACAAAAATGACTGAAGGTCTAGAAAACATGACCTATGAGGGAAGATTGAAAAAATTGCGTTTCTTTAGTCTGGAAAAGAGAAGACAGAGGTGACATAACAGTTTGCAAGTACATAAAAGGTTGTTACAAGGAGGAGGGAAGAAAAATTCTTCTTCTCAACCTCTGAGGATAGGACAAGAAGCAGTGGGCTTAAATTGCAGCAAGGGAGGTTTAAGGTTGTACGTTAGGACAAACTTCCTCGCAGGGTGGTTAAGCACTGGAATAAATTGCCTAGGGAGATTGCAGAATCTCCATTATAGGGGATTTTTAAGAGCAGGTCAGGAAAAACACTTGTCAGGGTCTAGATAATACTTAGTCCTGCCATGAGTGCAGGGGACTAGACTAGATGACCCCTGGAGTTCCCTTCCAGTCCTATGATTCTATGATCATTGGCCTCCATGATTCTGCTAAAGTTTTGCAGTCATCTACAAGCTTCAGTCTGCTTATATGTTTTATACCAAGCCAACAGAGAGCAGAAAAAAACCCACGGATTCAAAGGTTCTTCACAGAAGCCACTATCTTTCTACTGACAGGCCCTTTCAAAGTAATTCCTCCTCCTCGGATCATTGTCCTTTATCTGACCCAGAAGATGGGATCATCTATTGCTCTTATTCTGGGACCATCTTAGTATCCGATACACTGAAAGGGAAACTTCTCTCAGGCGACTGCATTTTACCCAAGATGCAACATTTGCTGTCAGATATTTCTTTTCCATGAGGAGGGGCAGACAGTGCTTGAAGGGCTCTTTATGAATCTTAAGACATCTGCTCTTCTCACATTTGGCACGAAAATGGTAGTCCAGAACTTTGTCTCTGACAGTGGCCAAATACTTCAGAAGAAGGTGCAAAAAACCCTGAAATAGGGTCACATGGGGTCATCTGCCCCCATGAAGGTCTCATTCTAACCTCTAACAGTCTAAGAATTAGTTTAAGCCCTAAAGCTTGAGATTTTATATTCATTCCAAACTCCCTCATGCTCTTTTTTTCCCCGTTATCTACTTAAACATCCATGAATTTTGTCAAGTTCGTAGTCCAACCAACATCCTGTTCAATGAATTCCACTGTGTAATAACTCATTGTTTGAAAGGATTTTCCCTTGGTTCTTGTGTTATGAGACAAAAAAGACAAGCCCATGATCTATTCATTTTGTATATTTTGATCATGTCCCCTTTTATTGAACTCTTTCATAAAAGTAAATTTCATTACAGTTTCATTTTTTTCCCCCCACACACTCAAGGAGAAGTTTTCCACCCTCTAACATTCTCACTAGCTAATCCAAATTAATTCTGCAATATCTTTTGAAAGCAAACCACGGATTTATGTAATTGCTTTATAATAGTTTATGTATTATTCTCCAACTCATTGCTTAAACGTACTAACTTATTGTTTGCTTTTTTTTTTTTTTTTTACAACATATTGAACACAGGTCTCCATTGAGTTTTCCACAATAATGCCTAAGTTCTTTTCCTGAATTCATACTGCTAACTTAGAACCTGCAAGTTGTAAATAAAACTCACCTAGACTCCCTCAGACTTATCAGAAAGCATGTCAAAAAGGTCAAGTTTTCCTTAACTATCACAGCTAAGTGGTAAAGTCCTCTAATGTCTGTAAAACGCTCCAGGGTGTTCCCCACCTGCAGGACTCATGGTCACTCTAATAGAGCCATAGCTACCTTATGGCTAGAAGAGTTAAAGGGATTCAGCAGAAGAATGGAGTGAGGTCACCACCTGGAAGTCCTTACAAACAGTACATTTAAAAGGCACAAGAGGCTTGATTGACATGTGCCAATGCTGGGCTCCCTCTGGAGGCGAGTATGAGCACTGTCAGTCTGTACAGGCTTTTCCCTCCCAGAGTCAAGGATCCAATGGGTTGTGCTACTTGAAGCCCATGGATCCAGATTGCCACATATGTAAATGCAAAAACATTTTACCCTACCTGTAAATTGGGTTTCTGACAATCTAGAACACTCCTAGACTTTTATGAGCTAATATTCATATGCAACTTAGTCTTCAGTCTTATTTGTTTAAAAGGCTGCACTCCAGTCTCTGCAGGTTTGTTATGGTTACTTGATCAATTTACTTCATGAATGTGTTCAAAAATCTAAGAGATAGCAACTGAAGCACAGGAGTAGAAGTAGTGCCGCTGGAAAGGGAGAAAAAGAAAAAAAAGAAAACTTTTGGAGGCCTTCCCTTTATATTTGACAGGGTCACCACCTTTCTGTATACAGTGCTATAAAATCCCTCATGGCCAGAGGAAACATCCTGTTACCTGTAAAGGGTTAAGAAGCTCAGCTAACCTGGCAGGCACCTGACCCAAAGAACCAATAAGGGGAGAAGACACTTTCAAATATGGGTGGGGAGGGGGAAGCTTTTGTTTTGTGCTCTTTGTTTACATGTTGTTCTCTTGGGACTGAGAGGCCAGGCAGAAATCCATTTTCTCCAACCCATCCTAATCTAAGTCTCCAATATTACAACCAGTATAGGTAAGCCAGGCAAGGCGGATTAGTTTATCTTTTGTTTTATGTGAATTTTCCCTGTGTTAAGAGGGAGGTTTATTCCTCTTTTCTGTAACTTTAAGGTTTTGCCCAGGGGGGATCCTCTGTGTTTTGAATCTGAATGCCCTGTAAAGTGTTTCCCATCCTGATTTTACAGAGGTGATTCTTTTACCTTTTCTTGAATTAAAATTCTTTTTTTTAAGAACCTGATTGATTTTTCATTGTTCTTAAGATCCAAGGGTTTGGGTCTGTGTTCACCTGTACAAATTGGTGAGGATTATCATCAAGCCTTCCCCAGGAAAGGGGGTGTAGGGCCTGGGGGGATATTTTGGGGGGAAAGATGTCTCCAAGTGGTCTTTTTCCCTGTTCTTTGTTTAAAACGGTTGGTGGTGGCAGCATACTGTTCAAGGATAAGGCAAAGTTTGTACCTTGGGGAAGTTTTTAACCTAAGCTGGTAAAAATAAGCTTAGGGGGTCTTTCATGCAGGTCCCCACATCTGTACCCTAGAGTTCAGAGTGGAGAAGGAACCCTGACAAGGCCCATGACAGGTTACTCCACCTAGAAAATTCAAACACCAGAGGAAAACCAAGTCCAGATTGTCAAATGAGTGGGAGCAGAAACAAACCGTTCAAGTGCATGCAGTAAAGATGACTGTTTTCAATATTCCACCTTTTTGGCACTAGATTGCCGTTTTCTTTTCCTGTTCTATCTATTTTATGGAAACATATAATGAACAGTTGTGAAATGGCATATATATCATTACAAAAGTTCAAACTCTGAGAATCAACAGATATATTAATATTGACATTATACTACTCTATTTATCCATCTCTTTTCAGAGCTATTTTTCAGCAGTGATTAATTCTCCTGGCAAGGATCCTTTTCCTGTTGAAATTTGTAAAACATCTTCCAAAACCACAAGCATACTAAAACAGCTCCAAACGTCTAAGTCGTTCAAAGTCCCAGAATTCATTGCATATAATTAGGTGTTCATCTTGCCACAAGCTATTAGTCATTGTTTTGGAACCCAACTCAGTATAAAACTGAATACTAACAACTGTTAAAATAATTTTAAAAGTTCTGATTTAAACCAACAAAAGCAAGAAAATTCAGAGTCATGGCTTTACATCTGAATCTCTATCCTTAACTGACCTCAATGTAAGTTACTATAGAGCAATGAAAATAGAGTGTGACCATATGTATCTGCCTGAGAACTACAGCACATATTGATGCAACTATTAAAATTTCAGCATTACAGCTGAACTCCATTCCTTTAAGTCAAAAAGTTGACTGTAGAACAGTGCTTCCCAAACTGTGAACCATGGCTTCCCTGGGGAATCACAAAGGGTTCATAGGAGAGCCAAAAGCATTTGGGAAAAAATTTAATGGACATGCCTTTAACAATATCAATTGTTTTGGAGGGAGGGGTGAAGGGCAGGGGAGTTTCCTAATTAAAAGACTATTAAAGTAGGCTTAAAAAAAACACTGGAGTCTTATCTATGGGTCTGCATCTTATGCAGGTAGCCTTCAGCAAAAAGTCTCAGCTAAAATCCCCTGCTGGAGCAGAGAACAAAGAGGCTCCTAGTACCAAAAGCAGCAGCACCAACATAAGGAGATAGGGGAAGGGTGCAGAGGGAGAGACATGTGCATCTTGTTTATAATGGAACAATTTTTCCAACTGCTAAGCCTACATGTAGCTAACCTCAGCTGAAGACAAAAAGGATTTTAATAACGTTAAACAGAAAAGTAGACAATATGACACCACCACCTAATGTTTGGATTTTCCAGGTCTTGATATTACTGTAACAAGTCCATAGCCACAATGTGTCATTTGTTTTCAAATCTTAGTAAATTGAAGTATGAGGCCAGGGAAACTAGTAAGGCCTTTAGAAACTAAACACCCAGAATTCGTAAACCAGAGCCTGGAAACAAGAAGAACTGAAGCAGCAAAACAAAAGTTATGTCTGAAGAAGCAACTGTTCCTCAAAAAGCCCTACAAGCATGTTATGTTGTGACCATGTGAAATGCAAAATGTAAACAAGCACACAACATTGGTGAAACCCTTCTATTTCCATCAGCAATAGACGGGTAGAATTATGATAGGGAATAAGCAGCCACGGCACTGAAAACCAGTCCTATATCAAATATCATCCGTCGATGCACTGATTAATCTTGGAAAAAAGGTCCAGGACTAGTTGATAAAACAAGTTAAAAAGAGTCAATATTTTGCACTGCAGCTTGATGAATCTACAGACATAGCCAAAATGGCTCAGCTTCTGTTATATAAAACTTGTCAAAGCAGGCACAATAGTTGAACTCTTATTTTTCAAATAAATACCAATCCAAACAACTGGTGAGGAAATATTCAAGGTCGTGGATAAATCCATAGTGGGTGAAGATCTTAACTGGGATGTGCATGTGGAACTGTGCACTGTTGGGGTAGCAACCAGGACTGGAAAGAAGAGTGGGGCTGCTGCATGAATGAAGTGACACAGGCAGCCATTTGGACACACAATGATTCATTGCCAAGCTTTGGAAAGAAAGATGTTGCAACCTGAAGTACATGAGGCCCTCAACAGTGTTCTTAAACCTGTTAATTTTATAAAAATCCCTGGCAGTGTGTACACAGTGTTTTAATATGCTGTGCGAAGACATGGGCTCTGACCACACTCAGCTTCTGTTTCACATTGAACTCGAGAAACTGGCATGTGGTAAGTGTGTTACAACATGTCTCTGAATTGACACCCACAATCAGAATTTTCTTCTTTGGGAAAACAGACTTTGCAGATTATATGTACAATGTGGACTTCCTGACTGTGTTAACTTACCTGGTGGACATATTTGTCCAAATGAATGCACTGAACCTAAAACTTCAAAGTAAAAATATAAATATATAAATATGAAAGAAAATTGGGGGATTCAGGAAGGTTTGTCTTTAAAGAGGTCACATAGAAAAGGAAATTACTGAGATCCAGTGTTATCAGACTTTTTAAAAAAACAGAATTCAAGTGAATTAAAAGTCACTATTGAAGACCAAATATTAACTCATTTGTCTGGATTGTATTCCCATTTTCATTATTATTTTCCTGGAGTTGAATACAAATCTCCAGATACTGACTGGATTCAAAACCCATTCTCACTAACAGCTGACTCTATTCCAACCTTAACTATCTCACCTCGAGAAAATGTCTTAGAACTGTTTAGTGTTCACAAAACGAAGACCAAAGTTTTCAAATTTAACAAACCAGGAATTCTCGATTTCTCTTAAAAGGAGACTACAAATAATTTAGTGATGAAGCTGTGAAAGTGTTGCTTCCATTCACTTCATTCTCTCTCTGAGTCTGGTTTTCAGCAATGATTTCTGTGAAAACTAAACACAGAAATCGTTTCAACTTGGAAAATGCCCTTCTGTCTGGCTCTATCAGAGAGTCAAACAAACATTGTGCAACTATGCAGTTCAAAACAGGACCATTCTTCCCACTAAAATCTTAGCTACGTCCAAACACAAAAAAATCCCTTTTTAAAGATCATAGTTCTAAAAATCTGGATGAGATCCATTTATACAATTAAACAAACTGTATGCAGTTGAATAAAGTCACAAAACCATTCGAACTCTAGTGTGCCTCTTGAAGCTAGCATCCTGAACTTCTAGATTTAGTGTCCCGAGTGTGCCAAAAAATGGTATTTGGTTGTGGTGAGCCACCAAGTTTTAGAATCTCTCTAAAGGGTCCGCAGCACTAACATTTTTGTCAACCACACCTTTAGAAGAGCCCTTGGTAACCAATTTGCTTTTTTAGTCTTTCAATAAGTACTACAGAAAGCACCAATAGAGCCAAAAAGTACAAATTTATCATGTCACTATGTAGCAGGAAGAGGTTATGAGTTAGCATGTCTGGAACCCATTAAATAGTATAAAAGTTACATCCACTAACTCAACAGTTTATCATCAAAACCCTAACAAAGCAGCAGTCCAAACTAAGTACCTTCACGGTATTTTTTTATTTATAAAATTGTCCAATTTCATTAGCGCATGATATAAAACTAATCTGAAACGTATCTGCCTTGTTCTAGAGGAAGGTCAACCTTTATTTTAAAGTATTTAATATACTTTTTAAATCCTCCTGAAATGAGCAGTTGGGTGCCAAGATACAAGTCAAAACATTTTTTCTTCGTTTTGTTAACAGTCAAGTCAAACCCCTGGGAAGATTATATATCTAACCAAAACTGGTAGAACCAGGCCTGCAGACAGCCACCGAACTAAAACAGAGTACAATTAAGCCAAATCACAAATATGTCAGTCCATTGACACAACTAATGTACATAGACAGATTAAAACTATGTATGATGAGCAAACACTTCATTTTAAAACCAAAATTAGCAATTATGCAAATGCATCAATTTTTGTTCTTTAAAGATTTAAATTTCATTTTCAACGGTCCATTTGAGGCCAGACATCTGTTATTTCCAAAACAAAATTATAAGACACTAATATATGTCTGAATTGCCAAAACTTGACCATTCCCAGAGCTGACAAGTTATGCGTTTATGTTGAATCCTTTAACTCAGTTTAGGATTTGGCTTTTGTAACAATTCAGGGCAACAGCACCTGTATTCCCCCCTGTGGTTCAGCAAGAGCACCCATTCTTGACTTCCAGCTCCCCAGCCATTGCCTTTCTAGGTGAAGACCCGCATCTCTCCTCATTTTGACCTGGGTATTCCCATCCTCTACAGTTCCCTTTCTTCATTGGTATTTTCCAGCAAAGACAGTCTGCCTAAACTGACCTGCTTGCTTCTTCTCTTCCGAGACTGATAACAGAGTGATTGTCAGTTACAATGCAGCACTTCCTATGCAAGTCTATTTTATTCTTAATGTTAAACTCATTACAGAGAAGAAAAAAATTAAAAACAATGAAAGAATCTACACGCATGCTAACAAGCTTATGAGACATCACCCTACAACAGGGGCGGGCAAACTTTTTGGCCTGAGGGCCACATTGGGTTTCCGAAATTGTATGGAGGGCCAGATGGGGGAGGCTGTGCCTCCCCAAACAGCCAGGCACGGCCCAGCCCCCTGTCTGACCCCACTGCTTCTCGCCCCCTGATGGCCCCCCCTGGGACTCCTGCCCCATCCAAACCCTCCTGTTCCCTGTCCCCTGATAGCCCTCCCGGGATCCCTGCTCCATCTACCCCACCCTGTCCCCTAACTGCCCCCCGCTGCCCCATCCAACCCCCCGCCCTCATTCCGGACTGCCCCCCCTCCCCGGGATTCCTGCCCCCATTCAACCCCCCTCTGTTCCCCGCCCTCTGACTGCTCTGATCCCTATCCATACCCCCGCCCCCTGACCACCACCCCGAACTCCCCTGCCCTCTATCCAACCCCCCCGCCATGCTGCCTGGAGCACCGATGGCTGGCGGTGCTATAGCCGTGCTGCCAAGAGCGCCAGGACAGGCAGCTATGCTGCCTAGCTGGGGCCAACCATGCCACTGTGCAGCACAGAGCACTGGGTCAGGTCACGGCTCTGCAGCTGTGCTGCCCGGCAAGAGCTCGCAGCCCCGCTGCCCAGAGCGCTGCGCTCGCAGCGCAATGAGCTGAAGCTGCAGGGGAGCGGAAACAACAGGGCAGGGGCCAGCCTCCCGGGCTAGGAGCTCAGGGGCTGGGCAGGAGGGTCCCGCAGCCCAGATGTGGCCCGCGGACCATACTTTGCCCACCTCTGCCCTACAATATGTTCTGGCAGGTTCAGTCCTTCCAACCCTGTCCTAAGGATTGGGGCCCTCATAAAACCAGGAGTCCTGCCTGTTGTCTGGATCAGGAAGAACGGCAGGCACTGAGCCAGCTTAAACTTTTGGATGGAAAGCCTGAGTGTGTCTTTTTACTAAACCAACAAACCAACTTGCTATATATTACCAAGTTATATAACAACCTGAGAAAAACAATGAGATTGTGACACCAAAATTCTATCTTGTGTGACCTACATAAACACACATTACCCATGTAAACGCTCTCTGGAAATGGGAATAAAGCCTACCAATCTGTGTGTTCCAAAGTGCAGGATAGCTATTTAATATATATCACAAAATGGAAATCTAAGGATAATTTTCATCTTCTCCTCCCCAGTCTTGTGCTTTTGACTTTTTTCCTGATGCTTTGTCAATTACAGTACTTAAGAAGAAAGGAACATCAAGACCTAAAGGTCTCCATTTCAGAAAGAGCTGTATCAAAGGCAATTACGACTAGAGCTGGTCAAAAATTTTCTGACAGACTTTTCAGCAGGACAATGCAGATTCAATGGAATCAAAACATTCCACGGGAACATGTCAATTCTGTGGCAACTTTTGATGGAAGCAAGACAGGCAGCCAGGAAAGATGCCCAGCCAGTCAGCTTGCATGGTTTCCTGCCAGCCCAGGCTGCCCCAGAACCCTGAGCAGCTGTCACCCCATGCTGTCCAACCCCCAAGGGAGCTGGCTGACTGGGAAACAGGGCATTCCCAGGAGACAGCTGCCCAAAGCAAGCTAAAAGTTCCATTTTCCAGCCAGTTCTAATCATGATAAAGGGTTGAGTTAGCCTAATAGAAAAGTAGTTGAAGAACAGGATCAAATAACTTTTCACTAGGTAGTTTTATTTGGAAAATAGAACACAGAAATTATCATCAGACTCACCAAACCAGCAGTCAGAGAAGGAGCAGATTGTCCCAGGGACTGGTTTCTCATGCGGACCAGGTTTGAGGTTTCTCCAGCTGGCTGCCATACTGATTGTCCCACTCCACTGTGCACACTGCTGGATAAAGGAAGCAGTTGCTTTCCTTTGAAAACAAAAACATGATTTTAACTTTTTACCAGTTTTATGAATTATAGGTTACATAGAATCATAGAATATCAGGGTTGGAAGGGACCCCAGAAGGTCATCTAGTCCAACCCCCTGCTCGAAGCAGGACCAATTCCCAGTTAAATCATCCCAGCCAGGGCTTTGTCAAGCCTGACCTTAAAAACCTCTAAGGAAAGAGATTCTACCACCTCCCTAGGTAACGCATTCCAGTGTTTCACCACCCTCTTAGTGAAAAAGTTTTTCCTAATATCCAATCTAAACCTCCCCCATTGCAACTTGAGACCATTACTCCTCGTTCTGTCATCTGCTACCATTGAGAACAGTCTAGAGCCATCCTCTTTGGAACCCCCTTTCAGGTAGTTGAAAGCAGCTATCAAATCCCCCCTCATTCTTCTCTTCTGCAGACTAAACAATCCCAGCTCCCTCAGCCTCTCCTCATAAGTCATGTGCTCTAGATCCCTAATCATTTTTGTTGCCCTTCGCTGGACTCTCTCCAATTTATCCACATCCTTCTTGTAGTGTGGGGCCCAAAACTGGACACAGTACTCCAGATGAGGCCTCACCAGTGTCGAATAGAGGGGAACGATCACGTCCCTCGATCTGCTGGCTATGCCCCTACTTATACATCCCAAAATGCCATTGGCCTTCTTGGCAACAAGGGCACACTGTTGACTCATATCCAGCTTCTCATCCACTGTCACCCCTAGGTCCTTTTCCGCAGAACTGCTGCCTAGCCATTCGGTCCCTAGTCTGTAGCGGTGCATTGGATTCTTCCATCCTAAGTGCAGGACCCTGCACTTATCCTTATTGAACCTCATCAGATTTCTTTTGGCCCAATCCTCCAATTTGTCTAGGTCCTTCTGTATCCTATCCCTCCCCTCCAGCATATCTACCACTCCTCCCAGTTTAGTATCATCTGCAAATTTGCTGAGTGCGCAATCCACACCATCCTCCAGATCATTTATGAAGATATTGAACAAAACCGGCCCCAGGACCGACCCCTGGGGCACTCCACTTGACACCGGCTGCCAACTAGACATGGAGCCATTGATCACTACCCGTTGAGCCCGACAATCTAGCCAGCTTTCTACCCACCTTATAGTGCATTCATCCAGCCCATACTTCTTTAACTTGCTGACAAGAATACTGTGGGAGACCGTGTCAAAAGCTTTGCTAAAGCTAATAACATAATACAATGCTTAACCAAATGCAGGGTATAGGCAATGGTTTTCTAATCCATAATCATTCCTGTGGCTCTTCTATGAACTGTCTCCAATTTATCAACTTTCTTCTTGAATTATCAACACCAGACCTGGGCACAGTATTCCAGCAGTGGTCGCACCAATGCCAAAACAGGTAAAAGCATCTACACTCCTACTCAAGATTCCCTTGCTTATGAATCCCAGGATCAGATTAGTTCTTTTGGTCACGGCATCACACTGAGAGCTCATATTCAGCTGATTATCCACCACAACCCCAACATCTTTTTCAGAGTCAGTCTCCCCCATTCTATGACTATGGCCTACATTCTTTGTTCCTAGAGGTCTCCATTTATATTAAGCCATATTAAAACACATATTGTTTACTTGTGCCGGGTTTACCAAGTGATCCAGATTTTTCTGAATCAGTGACCTGTCTTCTTCATTGTTTACCACTCTCCCAACTGCTGTGTCTTCTGTGAATTTATTAGTGATGATTGTGTTTTTTTCCAGGTCATTGGTAAAAACGTTAAATAGCATAGCGCCAAGAAACAATCCCTCTGGAAACACCCGCACAGTGATGATTTCACGTTTATAGTTACATTTTGAGACCTATCGGTTAGCCAATTTTTAATGCATTTAATATGTGCCATGTGAGACAGGGTCAGGCAGAATGGCTACAGGAAAGTAACAGAAGGCAGATATATTAGCCCCAGGTTAAGTAGGTCCCTTTTCCCTGGGTAAGGTAACAGGGAAGGTTCCAGAACAATCAGGAACCTTCTGGAGACAATTAAGACAGGCTGATTAGAACACCTGCAGCCAATCAAGAAGCTGTTAGAATCCATTAAGGCAGGCTAATCAAGGCACCTGGGTTTAAGAAGGAGCTCACTTCAGTTTGTGGTGTGCATGTAAGGAGCCAGGAGAAGGAGGCGCTAGGAGCTGAGAGTGAAAACGCATACTGTTGGAGGACTGAGGAGTACAATCATTATCAGACACCAGGAGGAAGGTCCTATGGTGAGGATAAAGAAGGTGTTGGGAGGAGGCCATGGGGAACTAGCCCAGGGAGTTGTAGCTGTCGCACAGCTGTTCCAGGAGGCACTCTAAACAGCTGCATACCACAGGGCCCTGGGCTGGAACCCGGAGTAGAGGGCGGGCCCGAGTTCCCCCCAAATCCTCCCAACTCCTGGTCAGACACAGAAGTTGACCTGGACTGTGGGTTCACGAAAACGGCCAAACTAAGGGCTACCATAAAGCTCCAAGGCGAGCAAATCTGCCAATAAGCGCAAGACCCACCAACGTATAGGAGGAACTTTGTCACACATGTTAATCTTATGTTGTTCTACTTTTTTAATCCAAATGTCGTGAGGAACCAAGTCAAATGCCTTTCAGAAGTTTAAGTATATTACTTCAATACTATTACTTTTATCAACCAAACTTGTAACCTCACCAAAAAGAGATATCAAGTTAGTTAGGATCTATTTCCCATAAGCACATGTTGATTTTCATTAATTACCCTCCTTTAATTTTTTATTAATTGAGTCCCAATTCAGATAGTCCATTATCTTGCCCAGGATCAATGTCAGGCTGACAAGACCTATAACTACCCAGGTCATCCTGTTCATCCTTTTTGAAAGCTGGCACAACATTAGCTTTCGTCCTGTCTTCTGGAACTTGCCCAGTGTTCCAAGACAAACTGAAAATCTACATTAGTGGTCCAGCAGGCACCTCTGTGAGCTCTTTTAAAACTCTTGGATACAAGTTATCTAGACCTGCTGATTTTAAAACGTCTAACTTTAATAGTTACTATTTATCACACTCCAGAGATACAAGTGGAATGGAAATATGTTATTACCACCATATGATGAGACTGCATCATCTGTTTTTTCCACAAAGGCATAGCAGAAATCTTTATTTAACACTTCTGACTTTTGTGCGTTATTTATTGATAATTCTACCATTTCCATCCAGGAACAAACCAATACTATTGTCAAAATTAAGACAGTTATTCACCTTGTGCAGTAACTGATTCTTCGAGACGGTTGTCCTTGTGAGTGCTCCACTTTAAGTGTCTTTGCACTCTGGGCTTCTAGTCGGAGACTTGTGGTAGCAGTGCCCCGGCTGGTCGCGCACATGCAGCAGCCACTCTCGCACCACTCCAAGCAGTTACCTCGCGTGTGCAGCCAACCACCACCCAGTTCCTTTTTTATCCCAGAGGATGGAGCTGAAACTCCAAAGTAGAGGGGAGGAGAGTGGGTAGTGGAGCACCCACAGGGACAACCATCTCCAAGAGCTTCAGTTACTGCACAAGGTGACTAACCTTCTCTTCATCTTCGAGGAATGTCCCTGCGGGTGCTCCACTTTAGGTGACTGAAGAGCAGTGCCCCTCGGTGGACGAGAGGGGCTTCAGAGTTGATGTATGTACGGTGGAGAGCACCGACAGTCCAAAGTGAGCGTCTGCAGCTGACTGCTGTTCCAGGGCATAATGTTCGGTGAAAGTATGGGGCAATGCCCATGTAGGTGCTTTACAAATGTCAGTGACAGGTTCATGCTTGAGAAAGGCTATGGATGTGGACATAGCTCTAGTGGAGTATGTGCGAAGTCCAGAAGGAACTTGCAGATTGTAATTTTGGTAACATATTTGGATACAATTAGAGATCCATTTAGAAAGTCTCTGTTTGGAAATGGTTTGGCCTCTTGATCATTCTGTTGTGGATACAAATAGCCTGGACAATTTTCTGAACGTTTCTGTTCTCTCTATATAGAACGCCACTGCTCTGCAGACGTCTAGCGTATGAAGGGACACATCCCTGTTATTGGCGTACAGCTTGGGAAAGAACACAGGTAAGTAAATGGGTTCATCGAGACGGAAGGAGGCGGCGACCCTGGGTATGAATTTAGGGTGTGCGTGTAGGATGACTTAGTCCTTGAGGAATATGGTATAAGGTGGGTGTGCCACTGGGGCACCCAACTCTCCCTCTCTTCGTGCTGATGGGATAACTACTAGAAAAGCGACCTTCAGCAATAAGTGTAGGAACGAGTAGATCACTAGCGGTTCACAGGGTTTGCCCATTAGGGCACAGAGAACAAGGCTGAGGTCCCACATAGGGGTCTGGTCCCTTAATGTGGGACAAGTGGTCTCTATACCCTTGAGAAAGCGCTTAGTCAGTGGATGGGTGAAAACAGTGAGTCAGTCCACCTTGTTGTGAAAAGTGGTGGTGTCTGATAAGTGCACTCTGAGTGAGCTAGTCCAAAGGCCACATTTTTTAGTGTCGGTATGTAATCAAGGATAGTAGGAGTGATTCTGGAGTGATCTGCTTGTCTTGGCATCAGATAGAGAATCTTTTCCACTTGTGTGCATATGTTTTGTCTGTGAAGAGACATCCGCTGTTTAGCAGAATGTCTTCAATTTCCTTAGAACAGCATGTTTCGAGTTCTGTCAGCCATGGATTAACCACGCCTTGAGACAAAGTGTTAAAATGTTGGGGTGATGGAGGCATCCTGCGTCAGCAGATGACTCAAGAGGGGAGGGGTTCGTGGTGATCGGACAGCTATCTGATCGAGACATGGGAACCATGTTTGTCTGGGCCATGTTGGTGCAATCAAGATGACTCTGGGATTTGTCTTGTCTGATTTTGTGTAGGACACTGCTCAACAGGGGGATTGGAGGGAAGGCATACAGGAGTGGGGCCTCCCATTTCATTAGGAAGGCCTCTCCCAGAGAGTTCTGTCCCAGTTCCACTCAGGAGCAGTACTGAGGGCATTTGGCATTGTGGGTCATGGCGAAAAAAATCTATTGAGGGGAATCCCCATTGTCAGAATGCAGTTTGCAGAATTCATCAGTCCAGTTCCCACTCGTGCATCCGTGAGAAGTTCCTGCTGAGGTCATCTGCTGGGGCATTCTGGCTTCCAGGTAGGTAGAATGCTGTGATGTGTATTTTGTTGGAGATGCACCATTGCCAGAAATGAACTGCTTCACTGCAGAGCAGGTAAGGTTGGGCCCCTCCTTGGCGATTTATATAAAACAGTTGCCAAGTTCTCCGTGACAATCTGGCCAGTTTTGCTGCAGATCAGGGGGAGAAAGTGATGGCAGACATTTCCAACAACCCAGAGCTCCAGTAGATTTATGTGGAGGTTTGACTCCTCTCGAGACCAAAGGCCCTGGATGGCGTTGTCAGACAAGCGTGCCGCACATCCTATCAGAGAGGTATCCATGGTTATAGTGACTGATGGAGTTTCCTGTTGGAAGGGAACGCCTGAGCAGACATTTGTTTTGTCCACCATGTGAGCAAGTTTGTCACTCTGCTGGGCATTGTAAGCCATCTGTTGATTGAGTCTCTGTGAGGAATGTAGATCGTACGTAGCCAGATTTGTAGGCATCCCATATGCAGCCTAGCATGTTTTACAACAAACGTAGTAGCCAACAGGTGTCCGAGAAGTTGTAGGCACGTTCTGGCGGACGTTTGTGGGCTGTGTCTTACTGTCGACGTGTGCCCCTATAAAGTCCAGTTGTTGGATTGGGGTTGTGGAGGAAAAATCCCGGAGGCCTAAACTTCCCAAGTAGGCCTAAAACTTTGGTCAAGCTAACTGTGTGTGTAAAAGCATAAGAAGGGCTGAGGAAAATTCCATTGTGGGGCAGTTGCAACAGCACAGCTTAAGAAATGAAACCCTAACAGCTAAAAATTAGGAAAGACCCCTTAACTGCAAAGAACAACCTGTCAATAACAGGAAAAGCTTGTTTTGCTATATCCCAAATAAGGAAATCTACTGTTACAACTTGCATTATATGCCAAATAAGGGAAAATGCTGTTAAAGGAAGTATGCTCAACAAATTGTGGTTTTCAGCTATATAAACTCCTGTATTTTCTGCTGATGCAGAGCAGCTATGGCTGACTCTCCCTGTATACTTATACTTGAATAAAGCCTCAGGCAATTCTGATTTCAAACACAACGTGTAGTTAATTTTCCACCACAGGGTCAGGGTGGATTTCTGCAGGTTGATTTGTAACCCTAGGTTTGTAAATAGGGTTAAAGTGGTGTGAGTAGCGTGGACTGCTTTGGTCTCGGTGCTTTTAGCAGGCAGTCTTCTATCTTGGGGAATATGGTCACACCCTGCTTGCAAAGGTGTGCTGCTGCAACAGCTGGTACTTTGGAAAAATACCCTCGCAGCCATGGAGAGGCCAAAAAGAAGTACCTTGTATTGGTAATCCAATCGGATGCACAGAGTGAATCGTAGGAATCGCCTGTGCGCCAGGTGGATAGTGACATGAAAGTAAGTGTCCTGTAGGTCGAGGGTCAAGAGCCAATCTCCTTTCTCCAATGCCAAAATTATGGTTGCTAGGGTTACCATCTTGAAGCGTTGTGTTCTCACTAACTTGTTCAGTTTGCGGAAGTCCAGAATAGGCCTCCATCCGCCTGTTTTCTTCAGAATGAGAAAGTAATGTGAGTAAAACCCCTGACCCCCGTGCTGAACCGGTACTGGTTCCAAAGCACCTAACTGCAGGAGATGGTTTGTTTCCTGCTGTAATAGATACTCGTAAGATGGGTCCCTGAAGAGGAACGGGGAAGGGGGTGGGTAGGTGGAATAGAAAGAAAGGGGATGGAATAGCCCTTCTGTATAATTTCCAGAACCCACTTGCCTGAGGTGATGGTTCTCCAGACTGGGTAAAAGGGTGTAAGGCGGGCCCCATATGCGCTGGAAATTAGAGGGGACTCTGGAATCGGAGAATGTGGGGTTCTCGTGTCCTCGACCAACACTTCAAAACGTTTGCCTAGAAATGGGTGGCTGAGACATAGGAGACTGCTCCTGCGTCCGACGGCGTCTCGTCTGGGGCTGCTTGTGGCGTTGGTCATAATGTCGTTGAGGCTGGGTGTATGGGGCAGGACGGAATCATTGGTTATAAAATCTGCCATTTCTTTTTGTTCGCAGGGACATAGATTCCGAGTGCCTTTAGTGTTGCACGGGAGTCCTTCAGGGTGTGTAAGAGACATCCGTGCTCTCTGCAAACAATTTTTGCCCCGCAAAAGGTAAGTCCTCTACAGTCGCCTGAACTTCCCTGGGGAAGCTGGAGAGATGGAGCCATGAAGCCCTCCGCATGACAACAGACGGGGTGATGGAGCGGGCTGCTGTGTCAGCAGAATCCAGAGAAGCCTGCAGGGCCGTTCTGGCGATGAGGAAACCTTCAGCTATATCAGCCTTATATTGTTCTTTTTTGTCAGTTGGGATGTGCTCAATAAAAGATGACATCTGAGAAAAAATGTTGTGTGTGTACTTGGCCAGTAACGCAGAATAGTTTGTTATGCGAAACTGGAGGGTCGCCGATAATAGGCTTTTCTGCCAAAGAGGTCTAGGCGTTTCCAGTCTTTATCACAGGGGGTGGTTTTGGTCTGATGTTGCTTCCCCCTTTGATTAACTTCCTTTACCACTACCAATGAGTTTGGGGTAGGGTGAGTAAATTTAAAAAAAATAAATAAATAAAAAACACTCAGCTCCTTTAGCTGGCACATAATACCTCTTGTCAGATCTCTTACAAGAAGGTGGAGCTGTGGCTGGCATCTGCCATATGATTTTTCCTGGGTCCATAATGGCAGCATTAATGGGTCTTGCTATCTTGGCTGACGGAGAAACTTGCAATATATCTGTCAGCTTATGTTGAGTCTCCGGTAGCTCAGCTAATGAGATGTCTAATGAATCAGCTACTCTTTTAAACAAATCCTGGAAGGATTTGAAGTCATCTCCCGATGTTGGGGGAGGCAGCATTATTATTTCGTCCAGAGGCGAAGACGAGATGTGGGTAGCGTGTCACGCTCTGGTCTGTCCGCGCATTCTTCTGCTTCATCCTCCAACAGTTCTGGGGAAGCTGAAGCAGATGGCGAAGGCGATCGCTATGTCCTGGACCTGTGTGGATTGGAGACCTGGATGTTCTGGGCTCTGTATAATGCCCAGGGGTCCCAGTATGCCCACTGCGGTGGGAGGGTCATGGAAGGGGGCACCCATTGTGGAGGTTGCCAACCTGCGCCCGCAAGGGTCCAGGTTTGGGAGAGGAGTTGAGAGGGGTGCCCATTCCTGTCTCCACTTCATCACTGGAAAGAGGAAGGGCCGAGAAAGCAGGTGTAGTGATAAAGCTTGGCCCTGACTTGGCTTAGGTACTATCGGTGCCAAAAAGCAAAGTTCCCAGGGTGGAAGTAATGAGGAGGTCCGCCTGTCTGACAAACTGTTGTGGTACCCGGAGGTTCAGTACTGGCAGTGGAAGCCAACTTAGGCTGGAAACGAGAGGGAGCGTTCTTGGTGCCGTAGACTTACCGTATTGTATTAGTGCAGCAGGCGACGCCATAGTTCTGTTCTGTGCCTGAGGCTTCTTAGGTTCCCTCGGTGCCAAGCTAGGAGGCTTAGTTTTTCTGCTGTGAGAACAAGACCGCACCGGGTCTTTCACTTTCCTGGACACGTCTGTACTGGAGCCTCGCAGTCCGGTGCTCTTGGTGTCATCGGTACCTGGGCACTTTTTGTGGTCGGAGATTGCTTTTTAGGAGGTGAATCACAGTGTGACGAAGAGTGAGAGTGCTTTTTGGGGGCTTTTTTAGAACCAGGGTCCTTAGCAGCCATTTTTGACAAGGACCCCCATATCCGAGGCAGTTGCAGGTGAGGACTGGCAAGGTGGTGTCGGGGACTCAGAGTCAGAGGGATCTCTCCAGCATTAAAAGTTTTAGTTGGAAGTCCCTAGCCTTCCTTGTCCTCACTGAGTTTCTTGCAGTGGGGACACTTTTGGGTAATGTGTCTCCCCCTCTGGCAATGGACACACTGCGCGTGGGCATCTGTCACTGGTACTGAAAGTCTGCAGGTAAGACAGCACTTGAAACTTGGAGAGGCAGGCTTTTCCAAGGCTAAGCTGAATAAAGAATGGGAATAGTCCCAGCCTAATGCCTCTTCAGCAACTGCCCACCTGAGTCAGGGAGGAAAACAACAAAATTTAATGGTAAACAGAACAAAAATGAAAGGAGAAATCAATAACGAGGGAAACAGCTGAGAAAGTAGCAGAGATTAGAGGAATATGAGAGCTGCGAAGGGCATTGCTCTCATTCTGACCGAAACCAGAGGTGGCAGAGAAGGAACTGGTTAACGGTTGGCTGTGTGCATAAGGTAACTACTCAGAGCGACGTGAAATGGCTGGTGCGCGTGGCCAACCAGGGCACTGCTACCACAAGTTACTGACTAAAAGCGCAGGGCACCAAGACAACAGAAGTGGAGCACCCACAGAGACACTCCTTGTAAAACTTTTTGTTCACAATATACTTAAATACCTTATTGTTCTAAACTCTTCTGGTCAAAGGTTTCTCCTTGTGTCCCTTGGCTTCCTTTATCAATTTTCTACAATTCCTAACTTCTGATTTATATTCATTAATATCTAGTTCTCCTTTCTTCCATTTGTTATATGTAAATTTCTTGGTTTTTACAGCTGCCTTCCCTTCCAAACCAGATTGTTTTTTTAACCATCATCCTTCCTCGATTGCTGGCTTGTGGCTTTTTGGGGATCTAGTAAGGTGGTCTTAAATGATGCCCAATCATCATGCACATTTTTCTGATTAAATTCTTCCTCCCAAATGATGTTACTCATAATTGCTTTCAAATTCCTGAATTTGGCCCTACTAAAGTACCAAATGAATATGTTAATGGTCTGGACCTTATACTATTTGCATATTGTAAATGTGACTGGTCATGATCACTTGTACCTAAGCTACCATTTAATTCTGTGATCAGTTCCTCTTTACGTGTTAGGACAAGGTCTAATATAGAATTCCATTGTGTTGGCTGCAGCACTTTTTGAGTTAGGAAACTGTCATTTATAATGTTAAGAAATTCTGCAACATGAGACTGTCAGCATATCACTCAAATTAAAATCCCCCACAATCACACAGGTTTTTTTTTTTTCCCCTGCACATTAAATAGGTGAGTAAGGAAGTAGTAATCCTGTTCCCTTGTGTGATTTGGTGGTCTATAGCAAACACCAACTGGTACCCCATCTTGTTCTTTATCTGATAGAATACTGATTCATAAGCATTCAAGATCATTTTCTTCCAAGTTATCTGTGACTGTGAAACACCACACACCCTCCCCTTTTGCCCACTCAATTTTTCCAAAATAGGTTATAAACATTAGTTTTAACATTCCAATCATGGGAATCATCCCTCCACATTTCTGTAATACTAACTAGATAGCATATATGCTCATAAAGGAGCAATTCCACTTCCTCTTCTGTTACCCAGGCTCCTAGCTTTGCTGTATAGGCAATTCAAGAATTTCTTCTCTTCATGTCCTTTGGTTCCTTGATTAATTTTGTTCTCAACCTCTCAATTTTGTGCTGAGTGCTCATATCTCCCCTCTTTTTACCCTCCCTTTTGCTACTAGTTTAACCCCTCCTGATTACTCTAAGCCAGCCTGTCTCTGAGAAGATTGGTCCCTCTTCTCAGAGACAGGCTGGCTTAGAGTAATCAGGAGGGGTATAGGACATCCAAACTCCCCCACAGAAGGTGGACCAATGTAATCAGGAGGGGTATAGGACATCCATGAGGTGTAGGACATCCAAACTCCCCCACAGAAGGTGGACCAATCTTCCACAAAAACAAAATCCTCCATCCTGCACCACTTACCTAGCCAGTCATTGACTTTCAGAAGCTTCTGCCTCCGGTCTTCCTTTGTGACAGGAACCACCTCAGAGAAAAGTGCTGAAGAATGTCCAAGCACTCTTTCAAGTTCCCTGCAATAATCTACTATCTGCAAGATACCCCGTCATGGATCTCTCATTAGTGCGAATATGAATCACCACCAATGGATCCTTGCCTGCAGGCTTCAAAAGCCTATCCGATCTTAAAGTCTTGTATCTTGGCTCCAGGAAGACACTATACTCTCCTTTTGCCCACTTGTCCCTTGCAGAATGTTTTCGATTTTTCTAAGCACTGAATCCCCAACAAGGATCATTTGTCTTCCTTGGATGGCTAGATTACTCTTCGTTGGCAAGTACGATTTTCTTACAGGTTGGGCCAAATTGCCATCCACACATCCTGTACCTCTCCCCACTACTCAAGATCCAGCAGGTCCAAAGGTATCTTCCATAGTTTCACTGCATTCCATACTAGGTCCTCAACAGGGAAACTCACAGCCACCCAAATTCTACGCTATCATGGAGACTAAAATACACTCCAACTTTCACAACTCTGTATTTGATTAATTGTTATGAGCAGACACTCATCTATTCTCTAACAGACTGAAAAAAACTTTTTATAAGCTTGACTATATACACGTTTGATTTTGACTCTCCCACACTATATAGCCAAACTCCAAATGATCTGCATGAAATCTCAAAGGGAGTTTTAAGTCAGGACAGACAGGACAGGACCCACACACTTTTAAGGAAAAGAAGTATAACAAAAGCAAAAGAGATGTTTGGAAGTTTAAGCTTATTTAACAGGACAACTATTGATAATGCTACAATTAAATACAATACACAACGGACAACACAACTTCTTTACTCCTTTTTATTGAAACAAGGAGTCCGGTGGCACCTTAAAGACTAACAAATTGATTTGGACATAAGCTTTCGTGGATTAAAAAACCACTTCTTCAGATGCATGGAGTGAAAATTACAGATGCAGCCATTATTATGACACATGAAGAGAAGGGAGTTACCTCACAAGTGGAGAGCCAGTGTTGACAGGGTCAATTCAATCAGGGTGGATGTAGTCCAATCCCAATAATTGATGAGGAGGTGTCAATTCCAGGAGAGGGAAAGTTGCTTCTGTAGTGAGCCAGCCACTTTCAGTCCCTATTCAAACCCAAATTAATGGTGTTAAACTTGCAAATGAATTTTAGTTCTGCAGTTTCTCTTTGAAGTCTGTTTCTGAAGTTTTTTTGTTCAAGTATGGCTACTTTTAAAAACTGTTATAGAATGTCCAGGAAGATTGAAATGTTCCCCTACTGGCTTTTGTATGTTACCATTCCTGATGTCCGATTTGTGTTCATTTATTCTTTTACGTAGATACTGTCCCATTTGGCCGATGTACATGGCAGAGGGGCACTGCTGGCACATGATGGCATATATCACATTGGTAGAGGTGCAGGTGAATGAGTCCCTGATGGTGTGGCTGATGTGGTTGGGTCCCCTAATGGTGTCGCTAGAGTAGATATGGGGACAGAGTAGGCAACGTGGTTTGTTACAGGGACTGGTTCCTGCATTAGTGTTTCTGTGGTGTGGTGGGTAGTTGCTGGTGAGTATTTGCTTCAGGTTGGGGGACTGTCTGTAAGCAAGGACTGGTCTGCCTCCCAAGGTCTGTGAGAGTGAGGGATCGTTTTCCAGGATAGGTTGTACATCGTCGATGTGCTGGAGAGGTTTTAGCTGGGGGCTGTATGTGATGGCCAGTGGTGTTATTTTCCTTGTTGGGCCTGTCCTGTAGTAGGTGACTTCTTTTTTATTGCAGCGGATGAGTCTTTGAAGGCATCTTAAAAATCAGTTCTCTTTCAGTTGGTCGAAATGGCTTAGTCCTTGACCTAGTGGGTGTTGGATAAACTTAAATCCTGTACAGTAGACATCTCAGGACAGATCAATATAAATAGTAAACTTGACTCAAGAATGTAACTAGACACACTATTGTTCAGAAGACTGAATTGTATCCCCAAAATTTCCACTTAAATTCTGGTTTCAGACTAGCCATGTTAATCTGTATCCACAAAAAGAAAAGGAGGACTTGTGGCACCTTAGAGACTAACAAATTTGAGCATAAGCTTTCGTGAGCTACAGCTCACTTCATCGGATGCATTCAGTGGGAAGATTTATATACACACAGAGCTCACGAAAGGTTGTTAGTCTCTAAGGTGCCAAAATTTGTTAGTCTCTAAGGTGCCACAAGTCCTCCTTTTCTTTTTCCACTTAAATTCTGCTACTCCTGTCAGATACATACATTTACAAAATTTCCCATGCTCACATATCTAACCTGCTTTAGGAAAAGGGAATAGACCTAGTCTTTTCCTAGCATTCCAGTAACTACACTAATAAGCAGCTCTTTAAATTAGCAGATTTCCAACAAAGAGGTACATTATACATTCCTCATCACCATTTGCAACACCTTCTGCAGTACTAATAAATTTTGTACTTTTTACAGTATGTCTCTTGGAGCTGTTTAAACTTCAGCTTTCAAAAAAGTTTGAAGAAAATCTGTTAAAGACTACATTCCTTACAAATTAAGTAACAATGATACATAACATGTCTTGCCTTTAAACCAGTCATATTTCTGATATATGGAATAGCATGACTTAATTAAGCTATAGTCAGAATTTATCTTTCAGAACTTTATGTTCCATCCATATTTGATTTGATCCATATTTTCCCTTTTTTGGCATAGACAGTGGGAGTGCAATGTCACTATTATTCATATTCCAAGAATCCCAAAACTGCTATGAGCAAATTCTCAAACATCTAGTATACTCTTATTTACAGTTCAAAAACAAGGAGGAGCCTGTAGTTTTACTACATTACATAAATATAGGACAACAAAAGCAAGGATTTGGAGACCTGGGTTCAAGCCCCCACTTTGCCACAGATTTCTTGTGTGACCTTGGGCACAGGATAGATCTATGCTTTAAAAAAATAATCAGATTTTTATTCAAATTACATGTTTTCAAAATTGACAACCTATAAGGCCTAAACTTAATAACTGAAAAATATAAAAAATATTCAAGCAGTGCAAGTTTACTGCCAAATTTTAAAATCAAACCACTCAAGTGGTGGAAATTACTGGGCTAATCATCTGGAACCGAAGTTTGCTGAAGTGCTAAATGAGCTTTTGACAGCAGTAGCCTCTTCTGCAGATGCAGAGAATATTTTCTTCATTTCAGTTTATTCAACTAATTCATTCAAAGTTAAGAAACAAATTGGGAGTTGAAAAAGCAGGAAAACTTGTTTTCTTCTTCCAATCTATAAACAAGAACTAGACAGGAAAGGATGAGCTATATTAGTTCTAAAGTCTTGAAGGACATGGCAACCAGAAACAAATCAGTTCAATCCACTAATTACAGATAATACTTATGTTTCAGAGTAACAGCCATGTTAGTCTGTATCTGCAAAAAGAAAAGGAGTACTTGCGGCACCTTAGAGACTAACTAGTTTATTTGAGCATAAGCTTTCGTGAGCTACAGCTCACTTCATCGGATGCATGCAGTGGAAAATACAGCAGGGAGATGTTATATACACAGAGAACATGAAACAATGGGTGTTACCATGCACACTGTAACGAGAGTGATCAAGTAAGGAGACGGGGAAAAAAAAACCTTTTGTAGTGATAATCAAGGTGGGCCATTTCCAGCAGTTGACAAGAATATGTGAGGAACAGTGCAGGGGAGAGGGTGGGGTAATAAACATGGGGAAATAGTTTTACTTTGTGTAATGACACATCCACTCCCAGTCTTTATTCAAGCCTAATGTAATGGTGTTCAGTTTGCAAATTAATTCCAATTCAGCAGTCTCTCGTTGGAATCTGTTTTTGAAGTTTTTTTGTTGAAGAATTGCAACTTAGGTCTGTAATCGACTGACCAGAGAGACTGAAGTGTTCTCCGACTGGTTTTTGAATGTTGTAATTCTTGACGTCCGATTTGTGTGCATTTATTCTTTTACAGAGAGACTGTCCGGTTTGGCCAATGTACATGGCAGAGGGGCACTGCTGGCACATGACGGGCTAATCATCTGGATGTACATTGGCCAAACCGGACAGTCTCTATGTAAAAGAATAAATGGACACAAATCAGACGTCAAGAATTATAACATTCAAAAACCAGTCGGAGAACACACATAACTGACATCTCATTTTAGCATAAGTGAGTAACATCTGAGAGGTGCCACCAATTTCCCACCCTGCCCCCAATAACAAAGGAGCCAAGTCCGAAGAGCCTAGCAGAGCCCATGCAGGGCACCAGTGCCCTACCAAAGCAGAGCCAATCCCAAACAGTCCAATGGGGAAATCAAGCTGAAGAAGCCCAGTGAGCATGCCCCATCATATTCTGAACATCTATTCCATCTACCGTAAGCAGCACCTCATTTTGGACACTCAGATGAGCAGAGCTCCTTTGTGGATGGAGCTTGGAAAAGTCCTGCAGGCATCTTTTTTTCCCCCAACTCAACCTCTCCAAGTGATTATCATGGTCTTCCATTTAAATAGCACCTTTAATCCAAATGGGTCCCAAAGTAGCTACGTTTTCTGATGATGCAAATTATAACAGATACTGAAAAGTAACTGAACTGAAATTCAACAGCAGGCTGAAGGGTACACTAATCAATTTAGGATCGGAAATTAATATGAATACTGTATCCAAATAGAATTGCGAAGGGAACAGAGTTGGCCAAACAATGAAAATGCCTTTCTTCAAAAAAATTCAAGTTTTTGGGAAAAAAATTGTCCCAAGCAAGGACAAAATACCAAAAATGTGAAAGTTTTCATAAACAAGGGATTTCAAGAAAAATTCCATTTCGGGAGAACCAAAACACAATTTTTCTGCTTCTCAACTGCACTACTAGAAGGCTCGTCAGTTTCACAACTGAAATTGAAAAGAACCTTTCAGTCCAGCTGAGGAGGGCACAGAGCCTGGCCTCTTAGCTTCTCCACTTCTTCCCAAGCTCTGGGAGACAGAGACAGAGAGCTGAGGGACTCAGCCTCTCCAACCCCAGAAATGCGGGAGAGGCCGGAAGGCTGAATACACAGGGTCTCTGCACCTCTGGCTCCCAGAGCTTGGGGAGAGGGGAGTCTGAGAACCAAGGAGTCAGCCTTGGCAGCCCTTCTAGAAAGCTTTTATCAATTTGCAGGAACGAAGTGAAACTGGCAAGAGCCTTCCATACCCTCTGTTGGAGAGGCACAAATCCAGGGTACTCAACCTCTGCTTCACCCGCAAAGCCTTGGGGGGCAGAGAGCCTGAGTGCTCATCTTTCCACCTCTATGCCTGTCTCCCTTAGCTAATCTGGAGGAAGGGAAGCTGTGCACCCGAGCTCTCTGCCTCCCAGAGGTGTGGTGGAGATTGACTGTGTTTACACTGCAATGTAAGCCTAAGGTTAGTGGGATTCAAGTCAGCTGACCCATGCTGGAAAACTCAGGGCCTGAGGGTCCTCACTGATTCTTAACCCTATGTGAAGAATTTTCTAACCCAGGCTCGAACCTGGGGCTCTGGCATCCACCCTGCAGCACGCAAACCTGAGAAAAGCAACCATATTGCAATCTCTCTAGTGCCCTCCTGAAAAAATCTCAGCTCTAGCCCTCTGACTTTGGTGCACAGTGGGATAGCTGTATTACCCACCCTGCATGTTATAAAAAGTTTGAACAGCCTCCCAACATAGCCTGCCTAGCAACATGGAGATCCCTCTTCAAGAAGTTCTCTTGTTTGCGCTTTCACCCGTGTCAGAAAACGGGTAGAGCTTCTGCAGGGTGCTGGTGGATATTTTGATGGCATTTGCTGACCCACCAAAGGGTCTGACAGAGCTTCGGATGGAGCAGGAGCTGGCAGAGAAGAAAGCACCCTGGCATGGCAGGCTCACAGTGGCTGATGTTGTTCATTACACTTGGAATAGCCACTAATACCCCCTATAATAGGCCAGCACTTCTGGAGCAGGGCCACAAGCACAGAGTGGTGGATCACATGATCTTGCAGACCTAGGACGGCCAGCAATGGGTCCAAAACTTTCACATGAAGAAAGGATTTCTGGAATTTTGTGAGCACCTTGCCCCAACCCTCCAGCATAAAGACACTCATGAGGCTACGCCTGCAGGTCCAGAAGCAGGTTACTATAGCCATCTGGAAGCCACTATCCCAGGCTGCTACAGATCCATTGCCAACCACTTTGGTGCTGGAAAGTTGATTGAGTAAAGCAGTGGCAGAGGTTTCAGAGGCAATCAGACATTTGGTTTACCCCAAGGTGGCAGGCAAAAAAGAATTCCAGAGGTAATTGCTGGCTTTCAGACAACAAGGTTTCCAAACTGCACCAGGGCCACTGATTGCAGTCATGTGCCCATAGTTGCCCTCCTCAAGGAACACGAGTACATAAACTGCAAAGGGTACTACTCCATAATTATGGAGGCACTCGTGGAGTAGAGGTCAATTTATTAATGTCAACATGGCCTGCACTGTGAAAGTTCACAATGCCAGGGCTTTTTGCCTATCAGGAATCTACATTTGTGGACAGCCTGGGACACTATTCCCACCAAATGACACTGTCCCCACCATTATTCTGGGGAACCCTGCATATCCCCTTGTGTCTTGGCTTATGAAACCATACCCAGATTTTAGAGGCCCTGGCAAAAGATAGTTTAATTACACTGAGCAGGTGTAGAATGGTTGTTGAATGTGCTCTGGGCAGATTGAAATCCCATAGGAGATGGCTACAGACACTTCTGAATGCCAATGGGTCATGAACGCTGTCCACATTACTGTGGCTTGCTGTGCTCATCACAATCTTTGTGAAGCCAGAGGTGAGCCATTTCCCCTTGAATGGACCTATGACAGTGAGGGGGCACTGAATCGATGCACTTCCTGAGCGAGTGTAACTACCACGGCTGGAGCTGGCTGCAGCCGGGCAACAGAAGTCAGGAGCTTTGTGCTCCCATATTATAGACCTGTATGGCCCAGTGGAAGAGGGAAAATAGTACTTCTGTGAATGTGCTTGGAGGTGAAGAGATGCACTAATTGATCTGGGGAGGGTTCAGTGCTGGGGAAGAGATGGGGGCTTGACTGCCATGCAATGTAGTTATGAATTGCATGACACCCTATGAAATTGGGGGTGGGAGGGTGATGATTTACAGTATGGATCCATATAAGGAGGTGACTGAAGTGTGGATTGCTGTACCTAACTGTATAGAGGAATAGTGTTTGCTTCCTAATTGTTCCTGATCATGGGTTTAGCTTTATTATTTCAAATACTGATTGAATGGTGAGATGCAGTGATAGTAATAAACTTTCTTGATGACATAAAAAGCTTTATCTGTAAATGTGTTAAAACAATATAACAGTCACCTGTTGCCAGGCCAGCCATCTACCATTACCACAGCCCAACACCAGTTAGAAAAGACTATTTCCAAAAACAAAAAAAATTCAGAAAGAAGTGCCAACATGACAGAAACCCCCTACTGCTGCAGGTCTCCAGGCCCGCTGTTCTCCTTTCCCTTCTTTCCCCATTTTCCACACACTTGGCACCAGGGGAGGGAATCAGAGGTATCCAGAGGAAAGGGGTCAAGACAGAGGGCTGCATGAGGTTTAATTGCCCTGCCCAGCAGCTCATGGTGCCCAATTCCATGGGCCACCCAGACATGGCGTTTCCCAAGCTGTTTCTTGGCTGAGAGTACATCTCAGGGGAATTAGGCTACAGTGTGGGAGAGGCAGCAGGAGCAGTACTCTTGCAGCTATGATGGAGATGAGCTGTGTAAACAGTTCTCCCTTAGCTACTATTCCTGTTCCAGGAACTACATAGCAAGTGCCTGCTCCCATGCTGAAACCCTGTTCTCAAGCTGTAGGGCAAGCCTCAGCCCTTCCTCTTGCATGACTTTTCTCTAGTCATAAATGCCTTTGTTTCTTGTACTGGACCTCCTTGCTGGCTGACTCCAGAACTTCAACCGAAAGTTCATCACAGAAATGCTTTTTATTGGAACAGTCCAAGAAGGTACTCTGGGTCAGCCTCATACTGCACTGAGGTAGAGTTATGGTGATACAGCAGCTGGTAGAGGTCGAGGGACCTACAACAGGACAAGACACAGAGGGCTATTGTCTCAAACCGTTCAGTGGAGGAGCACAAGATAAATTCTTATGGCATTTCAAGGACCTAAAATGTTACATTTTATAAATGAACTTCAATATACTGTGAAAGAGATGCTTCAGTCAATCAAAGCTCCCTGGAGAAAGCCTGGTTAAAGCAGTGCAAAAACAATGGCAAATTAAAAATTGTAAGAACATAAGAATGGCCCTACTGGGTCAGGCCAAAGGTCCATCTAGCCCAGTATCCTGTCTTCCAACAGTGGCTAGTGCCAGGTGCCCCAGAGGGAATGAACAGAACAGGTAATCATCAAGTGATCCATTTCCTGTCGCTCATTCACAACTTCTGGCAAACAGAGGCTAGGGACACCAATTTTACAAAAATTGCACAACTAAGTTGGGGAGGGGGCAGTCAGGGAGGACCTTGCTACAGAAACTTTCTCTATTATTTCAGTCCTTTACCATCTTGGAGAAAATAAGTCTTCTTGTGGTATCCTATTGGCTAAGGAAGATGTTATCCAAGCTACTGGTGGAAAACCTGCAGTGCATGCAGCCCAAGTATTCAAACGTACAGTGACTAAACAGCATATTTGTGAGTAGAGGGCTACCGATGGTCAGTTACCGATGTGGCCCTGGAAAATATGCCCTTCCTCGCAACATGACTACCCATCTGCAGTTCTTGCTTCAGGAAAAGTTTGCAGCTATCAGCACACAGGATTGGGTCAGAATTCATGAAGGAATCAACAGAATTGCTGTGTTAGCTTCCACATGGCTTATCCTGTTACGGTTGACTGCAAATACACAACTCCACAGCCTTCCTCCTCCCCACCCCACAGCACATTTCTGGACAAAAATTTGAACCCCACTCATACTTGGGACAAATGATTTTATCCCGTTCTATGGGCTCTCTCTAACTGAAATGGACTAGATTTGGAAACTGAAAACATTTTCCCGAACACACACACACACGTACGTTCACGGTTTCTAGCTCCACAGACCTTTCAGTGATTACAGAGCAGCAAATTTAAAGATACAGCAGTGTAATATTTTTAAGAAACAGAAATTACCCTAGCAAAAAAAAAAGTGCCTTTCCAGTAAAAATACTCTTTAAAAAGGTGTACTTTACTGTTGGCATTTCCCAGTCACCATTTTGAACTCCACATAGTGGTGAAAAAGAGGAGGGTGGACACCAAGTCGCTGGGATACAATCCAGCTTTAGTGGATACATGCTGCTAGCCAGGGGTTCTCATAAATTTTGCATTAATTCATAGAGTGGAAATTCCTCCCATTATTCCATTAACATGGAGCTAGAAACTTACCAGGCTCAAGGGCGACTTCCGTCCCCTCGCTGTCTGCTGCAGACTCAGCAGCAGGATGTTCCTCGGGTGCATCAAACAGAATTTGCTGCTGATCCTGTTCCAAAGCCTGCTCTGCGGCCGGTTTCAGCAGCAGAGGGACTTCATGCTACTAGCTTGGCACCTGCTGCTGTCTTCCATAAGTCTGCATGCTGGATTCTGGGTTCATCAGGGCACCATCCCGGCTGAACACGTCATCGTGCTCCACAGGTGGCTCTATCCTGGGTGCAGTGCCCAGCATCTGGTAAAACTCCTCATAAAACAGGCACGGTGTTGGTGAGTTGCATGAGGTCATTTCTGGTTCTTGGTCCTCCGACACTCACTCTTGAGCCACTTAATTCGCTTCCCCAGACAGGTCACCAGTGTGGTAAATTTGCAAAGCTGCCAGCTTCTTCACTATTTGCTGATATGCATAGTATTTCTGGTAATCCTACTCAAGTCCACAGTTTTGCTGATCTCACACCAGAGATTAATCTGGCTGTGCTCCCATGACCATGATGCAGCACGCTTAACAAAAAGCTTTTTCTGGTTGGTCAGTACTGCAAACACAGAAGGCTCTCTGATGCTGTGTTTGCAGCTCGGTGGTCAGAAGACAAAGGAAGAGTTAACATTGACTCACTCAGCATCTGCTGTATGACCAAGGGGGGTGGCTTTCATTTTCACTTCGGTCAACTGGAGATTCTTGGGATAGAGAGGAAAAAGGAAGTTGGCCCATAGGATTGTGGGATACCTTTGGTGAACTCTCAGGACCCAGGTCAAGTGGAACTGCATCTACACTGCAAAGCAATAGGGATTGAACCCTGGGTCCCAGCTTCACTCAGGCTCGAACCTTCCACCCACAGAGAATCCTAGGACTCCAGGTCCAAGCTCAAATCCAAGAGATGTGTGTGTAGCTGGAAGGGCAATTTGGGCTCAAGCCTGAATCTGAGCTTGGGCTTACACTGTAGTGCAGACATACCCTGAGAGGCAGAGAGTCAAGGCACTGGGCTGCAGCAGCCCTCCATGAAAGCTTTTGTCAATTTCACTGGTAAAAAGTGCAACTGACGAGGCCTTCCCAGAGGGCAGCTGTCATTTCAATTTTCACAATGAAAAAACCAATTTTTTTGTGCAAAACTAAAATTTTTCCATGGAAAATTCCCATTTTACAAAAAAGACATGTTTTATCAGAAAATAATTGGGATGGAAATTTTTCATCCAGCTCCAAACAGGAATTTTGGTAAGCACAATGTAATTACCCAAGCTGGAATTTGGACAGGACAGACTAACAACTCTGCTTTAACATCAGCAACTGGTCAGTACCTTGGCTTTGAATGTCCACATAAGACTGCATCTCTAGCAGCTCAGTGCCCCCCAAATACTAGGTATGAACATGGTTTCAGTACCAACTCAAAGGGAAGAGTCTAAATCACCAGCACAACCTCTTACAGTTTAGACTAGAATTTTCTACCACCATCAAATGATTAGAAGCTTCAGATATCTCTACTTGAATACAAATGTATTGGAGTTTGGCGTTCTGTCAGTGCTGTAGCAACCCATCCTATGAAACCTGTGGCGGCAGATGGCCTCAGATCCAAAGGGGGCCTAAGATCCAGTCTGTAGTTTCAAGGCTATTTCAGTTGATGCAGGGCGGACTAAATGTATGCCAAGTATCCCATAATTGCACTTCATGTCCATTTGCATAATCACAGTGCTATTGCAAAAGCAAAGTAAACAGAGTAGGAGGATACACCATGGTTGAACTCCTTAGACATATGCAGTCCCTACAGAGACAGTACATTCCCTAGCCATGTCTGGTTGGGAAACCCCACCGAAGCCCCCTAACTCTGTTTCCTAGAGATGGTATTTTCTCTGCTTAGGGTGAGCTTTTGCATTTCTGCTTTGCAGTTGCAGATACTTGTTGTGCTGCTGTTTAACATTAACACAGTGCATATGAATGCTTGGTGATTATGAAGACTAAAACACAATAAGGATTTTTATTATTTATGGGATGGATTGCAGTGGTCCAGAGCCCAGTCAAGATCACTAGATCTGAGAGGACGGGAGAGCAACAGGATCACATTAAGAGACAAAGGTGCACTTGAGAGGTTTTTTGACTCCTGGCACCTCTTCAAATGTACAATTAGTCCAGGAAACAAATCAAGGAAAAAAGAAAAAAACTTAGAGGGGCATGAAGAAAATAAGAAGCAAGGAACCTTGTCTGATCGTTCACCGCTATATCTCAACAAGTGGAGTAGTCACAACTCAGGAGACATTCCACTAATTTCAGTATCCCCTTTTAATGTCAGTGGTCCTTCAACATGGCCCAAATTCATCCATGACAAAGCAAGAATAACCATACTGAAACATGGATCGCTGCAAGTTAAAAGTAAAAGTTTTCTACGTCACAATGGAGCAGGTTTATAGAAGAAAATAATGTAAGAACATTGAAAAATGTTCAACTACCAGAATATATGAGCCAGTGTTAAGAGGATGCAGCGTTCTATTTTTGTTGCAAATTATTTGGTGTTGGTCAGCGTAGTCTCTCGTTGATGGTGGTTTTCAGGAAGGCAATATAACCACAAACCTCTCGAAACTCATGAGAAAAACCATGTTCAATCGGATATACAGAAAAGAGGAGAGAGTTGGAACCATAACCGAAAATTGAATCTGCAATTGACCAGAATTCACAATCATTCCTCAAAACTAAAAGACAACACTTGCAATGTGTATTTAAAAGAATTGTGGCCATTGTTCTTCACTTAACTTACCAGAACCTAGCATTTTGTGGCTCCATGGAAAAACTTAATGAGAGTGGAAATGGGAGCTTTTTAGGCCAAGTCCAATTACTGGCTAAATTTGTGCCTGTGATAAAGGAACACAAGATGGTTCTTTACTAAAGAAGACAGACACCAATACATAGCCCTGCAATACAAAATATCGTTTTGAAGTTATTTCAAAAGATAACATACAATTAGCATCAACAAGATGAAGTATTACTCCATTATTTTGGATTGCACATCTGCTATCAGTCACAAGCAACAAGTGTCGGATATTAACATACCTCAAAATGACAAAGAGACAGAAGTCAAGACTGAAGAGCAATTCCCATCATTTCTGAATGTAGAGGAAACTACCAAAAAGGCTCTGTCAGATGAGATACTTTAAGAGTTACCTAGACATGATATGACACTGGATAACTGCAAGGGACAGGGATATGATAATAGAGCTAACATGAGGACTGCATCAAGGGTGCAAGCTCATTTAACTTAAAACAACAGAAAGACATTTTTTGTTCCTGGCAGAGAGCTAAAGTGGAAATATCAAAGTTTTGCAGTTTCAGACAGAGTGTGCGAAGAGTACTACCGAATTTGAAAGAAATGACTAAAGATAATGGGGTATATGTGCAAAAGGCAGATCACTGGCAGATGAACTCCCCTCATTTCAGTTCAGTCTAGTCTCACTTGTGGCTTGTAAAAGTTTACTGCTTAAAATTAAAATTGCAAAAATAGAGCTCAATGCTTGGTCTTGATGAAGTCAGCAAATCAATTTAAGTTACTCGGACAAACACAGAATTATCATGAAAATGGATTTGAAGAGGTTAATTGCTAAAAAATGTCAGTGCCTGCAGAATGAGCATAAGTCCACCGTAAATTGCAAAGCTACAAAGCAGAGGATCAAGTCACTGGCAATGCAGAAGAGATTTAAATTTGACTTCTTCAATATTGCTATAGACACTGCTCTCATGAAGCTGGGACAACATTTTTAAATTTTTGTGAGAACACGTGAACATGTTTGGATTCCGGCGTAATATGAGAAACTTATTTCAACAAACTTTTCTCCATCCAGCATGTTAGAAAAATTGCTTAGTAACCTGAAATCAACTCTGACAAGTTCTGATGGCTGTACTGTGAATACAGACAGGTATGACCTGGTACATAACTCCAGAGTCTTTCTGGTGTTTTGCCGATGCACTTGAGACACTTCAATTCATTTCCAGAAGCAGTTTGTCCACGCTGTACCCAAACATGTGTATTGCTCTGCAGGTGTTTCTCACAGTTCCAATATCTGTGGCACCGGCAGAAAGAAGTTTTTTAAAACTTAAGTCAATAAAAACTTATGAGGTCTACCATGCTCAAGAACCTTTAGTAGGACTGACTACATTGTCCATAGAAAGTAACATTTGCAAGACACTGGACTTCAAGGACATGACATAGAAGAATTCATCAATAGAGCACTCCATTACTCAGCATAAACAAGGTAAGAAAAATACATACATTTTTCCAGCAGTTATCCATTGACAAAAGTAAAATGCAACAGGCTATTTTTTTTTTATTTGTTTAGCTTCGAAGGTAGACTCAGCCAACTACTAGTTGGGAATTTCTATAGGTCATTAAAGTATTTTCATACTTTGATTAAATTGGTAATAGAATATTATTAATGGAAAGGGGGCCCCCTCGGTTCTCTTCCAGGTAGCCTCCAAATTTCTTGTGATGGCACTGTTGGGGTAGGATATTGGATTTTTTTGTTTTTTTGGCAAAAATACACACTCCCTTGGCCTACTGCTATTATTAAAAAACAGCCAACACCTGACAGTGACTTATGTATAGCCTACTCAAATCAAAAGTGTGTTCTCGTGATCCTATTTATCTTAGGCACTTATATGGCCATACAAGCATAGTATCCAAACACCTCAGAATCATTAATGTATTCATCTTTCCCCGGTGAGGAAAAATAATTATTACCCCATATTACACATGGAAACTGAAGAATAAGAACTAGGTGATTTGCCCAGGCACCCTGTGGCAGACAAGGGAATTGGATCCACGTCTCCCAAGTTCCAGGTTACCACTCTAGTCACTGGACCATCCATCTTCTCTGGCTCTACAGCGGAAAGTAAACTACATCAACTGATGATAGATTAAAGGGAACAGCAAAAAGTAAAATTTCAGCTCTTAAGAAAAATAACTTCAGCCAAAAGGAAAAAAAATTAAATACACAATGTATACATACAAACTATTAAACGCGGTGGTAACAGTGTTTAAGGAAACAATTTCTATAGTACACCAAAGAACACAACTGTAAGGATGTAAAGAATACTCTAAAAACCTTACCAGCAAAAAGACCTGATTAGCTAAATATTTCATACAAAAATATTTCTTTTACTATAGTTAAACCATTCACATGAATTTTTCTGTAAATCCAATATCTTACTGATTAACATATTTGCTGAGCTCAGAAAATACACTGAGAGCTATACATATATTTATAAGATCTTCACCAAAGATATTACAATTTAATTCAAATATAAAAGAGAGTTCAAACTTGTAATACCCAGAAAACAGTGAAAACTTATAGCTGTGAAAATGTGTAAGAGATCATTATTCAAAGGCTTCAATGACAGAATACATTTGAAGAATTAAAACGGAAAAAGGCAAGTGATTTGGCATAGCAGAAAAGAGTTAATTCCAAGCACAAGAGGCAGCATGATAGAATATGCAAAGGAGAGAAACAGTGGCTACCAAGGGGACTTTAGAAGTGAAAATTGTTTGAGGCGGGTAAGTAGGAACTTATCACACTCCTCTTTGAATCCCTCCAACTTGCTTCCTTTCATCTTCTGCATCAGAAGTTGAAGCTTCCAACTCTTCGCCTACGAAGTCCTGTAAAACTCACATGCCTATAATTAACTGGGTCATCCCATTTACCCTTTAACAATTGGCACGTCATAGAATCATAGAAGTGGAAGGGACCTCGAGAGGTCATCTAGTCCAGTCCTCTGCACTTGTGGCAGGACTAATTATCTAGACCATTCCTGACAGGTGTTTGTCTAACCTGTGCTTAATAATCTCCAATGATGGAGATTCCACGGCCTCCCCAAGCAATTTATTCTAGTGCTTAACCACCCTGACATTTAAGAAGTTTTTCCTAATGTCCAACCTAAACCTTCCTTGCTGCAATTTAAGCCCACTGCTTCTTGTCCTAGCCTCAGAGGTTAAGAAAAACAATTTTCTTCCTCCTCCTTGTAACAGCCTTTTACATGCTTGAAAACTGTTATGTCCCCTCTCAGTCTTTTTCCCCAGACTAAACAAACCCAATTTTTTCAATCTTCCCTCAGAGGTCATGTTTCCTAGACCTTTAATCATTTTTCAGAGTAGCAGCCATGTTAGTCTGTATTCGCAAAAAGAAAAAGGAGTATTTGTGGCACCTTAGAGACTACAAATTTGAGCATAAGCTTTCGTGAGCTCACTTCATCGGATACATGTAGCTCACGAAAGCTTATGCTCAAATAAATTTGTATTCTAAGGTGCCACAAGTACTCCTTTTCTTTTAATCATTTTTGTTACTCTGCTCTGAACTCTCTCCTATTTGTCCACATGCTTCCTGAAATGTGGCGCCCAGAACGGGACACAATACTCCAATTGAGGCCTAATCAGAGCAGAGTAGAGCAGAAGAATTACTTCTCATGTCTTGCTTACAATACTCCTGCTCATACATCCCAGAATGATGTTCGCCTTCTCTCTCTCTCTCTCTCTCACCCCCCCCCCCCCCCCCACACACACACGTGTTTCACTGTTTACTCATATTTAGCTTGTGGTCCACTATGACCCACAGATCCCTTTCTGCAGTACTCCTTCCTAGGCAGTCATTTCTCATTATGTATGTGTGCAACTGATTGTTCCTTCCTAAATACTTCCTTCATCACCTGTCTTTCAGTCTTTTGGAACTTCCCCAGTGCTCCAAGACTGGACAGAAGAACAAATGAATATAAACTGGCCATCAGGAAGTTTAGACTTGAAATTTGATGAAGGTTTCTAACCATCAGAGGAGTGAAGTTCTGGAACAGCCTTCCAAGGGGAGCAGTGGGGGCAAACGACATATCTGGCTTCAAGACTAAGCTTGATAAGTTTATGGAGGGGATGGTATGATGGGATAGCCTAATTTTGGCAATTAATTGACCTTTGACTATTAGCGGTAAATATGCCCAATGGCCCGTGATGGGATGTTAAATGGGGTGGGTTCTGAGTTACTACAGAGAATTCTTTCCTGGGTGTCTGGCTGGTGAATCTTGCCCACATGCTCAGGGTTTAGCTGATCACCATATTTGGGGTCAGGAAGGAATTTTCCTCCAGGGTAGATTGGCAGACGCCCTGGGGGTCTTTTGCCTTCCTCTGCAGCGTGGGGCACGGGTCACTTGCTGGAGAAGTCTCTGCACCCTGAAGTCTTTAAACCACGATTTGAGGACTTCAATAGCTCAGACATAGGTTAGGGGGTTGTTACAGGAGTGGGTAGGTGAGATTTCGTGGCCTGCGTTGTGCAGGAGGTCAGACTAGACTATCATGATGGTCCGTTCTGACCTTAAAGTCTATGATTCTATGACTTACTGAAAATCAAAATTCATGGTCCAGTCATCTTCTTAGCTAAGCTGTTTTACAACTCTTGGATAGAAGTTATCTGCACCTACTAATTTAAAAATGTCTAACTTTAACAGCTGCTGTTTTAACATCCTCCAGCGATAACTAGTGGAATCGAAGGAATGTTATCACCATAGGCTGAGACTATATTAACTGCTTTTTCCCCAAAGACAGAACAGATTTCCTTAATGAATACTTCTACTTTTTCTGCATTATTATTGATAATTCTACAATTTCCACATAGTAATGAACCAACACCATTGTCAGGATTCTTTTGTTCTTAATATATTTTAAAAGCTCTTTCTTATTGTCCTTAAATTCACAGGCTACAGATTTCTCTGCATCCCTGTTGGCTTCCCTGATCAATTTTCTACAATTCCTAACTTCTCATTTGCATTAATTACTATCACCTTCATCTTTTTTCCCTTTTTTTTTAAATCTAGTTTTCCATAGCTGCCTTCACTTCCATTCTAAACCAGGTTAGGTTTTTAACCAGTACAACCTTGTTCCTCAACTGTGGGAATGTAGCTTTTTCAGCATCTAGTAAGGGGTTCTAATCATCATTCACTAGATCTCTGCTCTTTTCCTCCTCCTCCTCACTCCACCCTAGACTCCCTCCTAATATTTCCTTTTGTATCCTCCTTCCACATAACTCTGAATCTTCTTCCATGTCATTCCTAGCATTTGAAACGATCATATTCTTATGCATTAAATGATTTTCCTCTCTAAATAAGAGAAAATAATTTTACATTTTAAGAGTCATTTGTCTCATTGATACAAAATAAACCATGCTATTTGTTTTGGTTTGTTTGTTTTTTTTAAACTCCTCTGAGCAGGGAGTGTATCCTCATTTGTGTTTTGCACAGCAGCAAGCAGAATGTCAATACTTAATGACTCCTTGGTTTCACTAAAAGAAAGGGTATGTTGAACAATCCTATGACAGTTTTGTACTCTTCCAAAATACTGTACATTTGATAGTCGATCAATCATCAGATGAGTACTGTACAAAGCAGCTTACCGGACAGAGAGTTGGCCAGGCTACCCCTCCGCAGTTTGCAGTCATCTTGACTTAGCTGACGATGGAGTTTAGTTTTCCCAGTAGATGAAATGATGTCAGGGTTACTGAGCTTTCTGCAGCGTAATGGAGTGGATTCTGTTACCATGTCCTAGGGGAGGGAAACACAAACAAAAGTCTGTAAGAACCAACTAAATAGGTTTCAGAAAACAGACAATTTGTCTAGAAACTAATCACAGAAATGTAGGGATGGAAGTGATCATCTACCTATCCCCCACAACTGAGGCAAGACCAAGTAAACCTAGGACCATCCTTGACAAGTGTTGTCTAAGATGTTCTGAAAAACCTCCAATGGTGAGGATTACACAATCTCTCTCGGTAACCTATTTATCTATTCTTATAGTTAGAAAGCTTTTCCTAATATCTAATTTAAATCTCCCTTGCTGCAGATTAAGCAGATTTCTTTTTGTCCTGCCCTCATTGGAGATGGAGAGGTTACTTACCTTATACAAAAAGAACGAGGAGCACTTGTGGCACCTTAGAGACTAAAATTTATCTGGGCATAAGCTTTTGTGGGCTAAAACCCACTTCATCAGAAGCATGGAGTGGAAAATACAGTAGGTAGGTAGATAGGTATACACACACAGAACATGAAAAGATAGGGGTTGCCATACCAACTCTGAGAAATCAATTAAGCTGGGCTATTATCAGCAGGAGAAAAAAAACTTTTGTAGTGATAATCAGGATGGCCCATTTCAAACAGTTGGCAAGAAGGTGTGATTAACAGTAGGGGGAAAACTAGCATGAGGAAATAATGTCACAAACTAAAAACTAAGTCCCACAATTTTGATCAATTTAAATCAAATCCACCCTGTGTATAATTTAGTGAATCTACTGTAAAACCCTACAAATTTGTCTCACAGCAGATGCAAGATTGTGGAATTTACAGAAACAAGGTTCTTCAAAATTTTCTTAAAGTAAGTTTTCATAGTTAGATCTGCTCCACCCTTTTCACTCTCACCACTTCCTCTGCAAGTACTGGGAACTCATTTCCTAAAACACATATGGCCATTTTCCTGCTACCTAGGAGCTGTAGAGTTATCTATAATCAACATTCTACTTAATATAGTCTCAAAAAAATACCTACCTGTTACCTAGAACCAGTGATACTCAGACTGAGGCTCACAAGTCAAAAATGGCTTTTTAATGTGTCTCCTGCGGCTCTTTGCAGCACATGATATTAAAACACTGATTGGTTAATAATTAATCAGGATGTGTTTACTATGGTATTAACCAATTGTAGTTGATAAAATAATACTTGGTCAGTCATTTTGCTGGGAGAATAATTTTTATACACACACAAAATATTTCTTCCAGTCATACTATTTAAATATGAATATATTGTACTATAGTAAATCAAACAATGAATTCACACTACGGTGGCTCTTTTGAGTAATACTGATTGCTAATGTGGCTCCTGAACCACTGAGATCCAATTATCACTGACCTAAATAGACAGTTATCTGATTATTTAACTTAGATCACTGATAAATACACAAATACATTTAGCATGTTTCTCATTCTGGATCAGGAAAGTATATAGAAGACCATACAAGAGAAAATAGCTTATTTTTCTGCAAAAAAGGGCCACATAGGTATCATTTTGCCTTTAAATAAATTCTTGTCAAGTAATCTTCACAGGTTTTGGGGTTTGTTTGCTTTTTGTGGGGTTTGTTTGTTTGTTTTGGGGGGGGGGGGTACTGTAGTAAGACAAAGCCTGAGTTACATTTTAGTAATGTTGTCAGTAGTTTGAAATTCTTTAAATAAGACTAGCATGAATAAAATATATTTTTGTATAGATTTGGACATTTTTTTGCCCACGTAAGTACCCATAAACAATAAAATAAAATATTTAATATATACCCTATCATCCTGCATATTTTCCCCCACAACTGCAAGGAAACAAGGATACATCCACATGGAGTGGAAAAAGGAAGAAGGTATCTGGAAACTGTGGAGATGAGGCAAAATTAATGATTAGGCATTAATGATAATTAAAGATGAGGCAACAGAGAACTGTCTTAAGTAAGAGAACTATAAATATATATACACATTCACCAGGGATTGCTCCCATTATCCCATAAGGTCTTCTCCAAGGTCTTCTTGCTAATACAAATGTTTTCTCCCCAAAAGTTCTGGCATAACATCTAAATAAAAAAAAAAAGTCCAGCTAAGGGCCATAAATAACCAGTAGCAAATCTGAAGAGACATTTTTACTGAATAGGTGCGTGATATGTATAAAAATTGTTCTTAACTCGTTCTTAACTTAAATTCTTCCAGTGACTACATATTTAACCTTTTTAGATCTTACATAATAAGCCCCCTGTTTGGGGAAATTGGGTTTCCCATCCCAACAGGAAAATTTAGATTGCTCCCTATTATGGGTTAAACCAAGACAGGTTCAGAACATTTTTCAGGTGTACTTTTCATTAATGCATAAGCATTGAAACTTGCTCTAAACAGGGCCGGCTCCAGGCACCAGCAAACCAAGCAGGTGCCTGGGGCGGCAAATGTAAAGGGGCGGTAGGACATCGGGCTCTGGGGTAGCGATCCGCCCTCAGCGGCAGCAGCAAAAATGCTGGAGCTGGCCCTGGCTCTATAGATTATGCAGCTACTGAAAGATTCTACAGAAAGACACCCCTATTCATGCATGCTAGATTTGCAGACATTTAAAAAAATAATTTAGATTTGTCTGTGTTTATTTCAATCAAGAATTTGAGTATATGATTATAAAAATTTCATAATGCAACATTCAGAGACAATGTGCTATTAACTTTTACAATACTAACCTGCATTCTACCCAATTTAAAATATCACTGAGATCTATGTACACATTGTGTCAGTCAAACTCCCATGACAGACAGGGTTGATTTGTAAACAATAGAACAAGCTTTCAGAAGACTGTCAGTATAGTAATTTTGTTCAGCTGTCATTCAAGAATCACAAAAGTTATATTAGGCATCTAAAAAGTTCTTCAATGAATCAAAGCAGGAATAGCAAAATTTTAATTCAGAATTCTGTAATAAGAGGAATCAATAATAAGATAGCCAGAAAGCTTAATTTGCCCCAGATTGGGATGTGTTAACTATATACAGAAGATGGAAAGATCTGCTATAGTCTCTCAGAATAATTGGGGGGAACACCTCTGTGCAGTGAGGCAAGAAATACTCAAGCCCTTTTAAATAGATCCCATCAGCCAACCACAGACTTGTAGAAGTCAGTCCAATACAGAGCACACATTGGCAAAGAAAGGAAATGGATGTCAAGAACATCCAAGGAACCAACTCCCACTTCTTCTACTGCCTGGTGTTCTGTAGGATTATAGGAATATGCCTAAGTGTCTGCTCCAACAGAAGATGTCTGGATACTTTATGAATGTTTAACAGACTTCTACGCTCTTTAAGAACCACGTCAAGTTGAAGAGAAACAGATTACAACTCAAAACAGTGATTTCATCCATAATGGGACCACCATCCACAGAACTGAAAATGAACTTTTTTTAAAATGTTTAAATATATGGATCAGAAGCTCAGCTGCTGTAAATCGTGGCAAATCCAATGGAACCATGCTGATTTATACCAGCTATCAGTCCCAATATCTCTTAATCAGAGGGGAAAAAAGAAATAAATAGTAGATAAGTAATTTTTGTACGCTACTTGTGTAAGTTCTAGGAACCAGGAGAAAAGTATCCCAGAGAGCCAAGAGCAAAAGAACCTTATATATGAAAAGTACAAATTTAATCTTCCAATCACAGATCCTTGTCTCAAGTCAAAATCATATACACACTCTTAGCAAAAACTATGGGAGGTAGCTATTATATTAAACCTTGTATATATTTTATAACTCAAAGTCAGTTAACTGCTTACTGATGGTGTGAAGAAACAAGGCTTGATAAGAAGAAATGAGATTGAATCAACACAACCAATCGGTTGACAAAATTAATTTTTTCCTTTGTATATACTCTTCCCCTCCCCCACTTCCACCCTATATTCCTCATCCCTTCACTACATTATTATTCTAAGTAGGTGTTCAATACAGTTTGAGATGGCTGCAACATTCATTCTTGACCAGTTAAAAATACAAACAATAGTTATGCAGTCTTCCATTTTATATATTACCCTGTCTGCTAAAAATATGAAAAGTTTAAAAGATACCTTATCAAAACACCTTCACTGGAAGCCATATATGTAAATCTTGCAAAGCAAAACCTCTGCAAAAATATTATCTTTGAACTTCCACTAAAAACCACATCACAGATCATAGAATATCAGGGTTGGAAGGGACCTCAGGAGGTCATCTAGTCCAACTCCCTGCTCAAAGCAGGACCAATCCCCAATCAAATCATCCCAGCCAGGGCTTTGTCAAGCCTGACCTTAAAAACCTCAAAGCAAGGAGATTCCACCACCTCCCTAGGTAACGCATTCCAGTGTTTCACCACCCTCTTAGTGAAAAAGTTTTTCCTAATATCCAACCTAAACCTCCCCCACTGCAACTTGAGAACATTACTCCTTGTCCTGTCATCTGCTACCACTGAGAACTGTCTAGAACCATCCTCTTTGGAACCCTCTTTCAGGTAGCTGAAAGCAGCTATCAAATCCCCCCTCATTCTTCTCTTCCGCAGACTAAACAATCCCGGTCCCCTCAGCCTCTCCTCATACGTCATGTGTTCCAGTCCCCTAATCATTTTTGTTGCCCTCCGCTGGACGTTTTCCAATTTTTCCACATCCTTCTTGTAGTGTGCCATGTATGTGGTGAACCCTGATGTCATTTGCTGGGCAAAGTTGAAAGCAGTTATATTTATGATCATAGAGATTATCAAACCCTCATTTATCTTCCATATACTTCTTTTTTTGTACTTCCTCTCCAGTTGCTACAGATTTTCATGATCTGTGTATTTAGACTTACTAAAACACAACCATCCACAACTCCAAGCACATATGTTTTTATACAAATACACTGCAACAAATAAGACAATATGCAAAAGCTAAAATTTCCATTTACAAATTTTTAAACCAGACTTCTCATCTTGCCAGATTCATTCAGTGATGCCCATAACTTAGGTGTTCATTACATCAAAATACCTTCCATGATTGTTATGCTGTAACAAAGACAAGAATGTGGCATCACTAAAGGAGTCAGGCAAGCACAGGTAACTGATCATGAAAGAACGCTGCTGTTTTTAAAAAAAAACTTAATAGTTTACATAGAGGTGAAAGGAAATTATATAATTTGATATGAGAAGTGAAGAGATTGATACTGTATCTTCTATATGGTAAAAAGAAAAGGAGTACTTGTGGCACCTTAGAGACTAACCAATTTATTTGAGCATAAGCTTTCGTGAGCTACAGCTCACTTCATCGGATGCATCGAAAGCTTATGGTCAAATAAACTGGTTAGTGTGTAAGGTGCCACAAGTACTCCTTTTCTTTTTGCGAATACAGACTAACACGGCTGTTACTCTGAAACCTTCTATATGGTAGGTTTACTAAAGTGTAATGTTTTTAAAAATGTTTAATGTTTTTAAAATGAGTTGGTAAACATTTAAAATTGCAACAGTATTTTTAATTTGCCAAGTATTTTTATTCTAGTTACAAACAGTAAATTCCCCTATTACATCCAACAGGGATGAATAAAACAGAGTAAAATGCAGGTCTTAATTTATACCAATATAAATTCTAATGAATGCCTAAATGGAGTCAAACCACTTAAGAGTATAATTGGTAATGCAATTTCTTTTATAATATAAACTTCCTTACATACTCCTCTTAACTCAAGTATAAAACAACCAATGACAATTTAAGTAATCCAATTTACATAGGCAAACAACAATTTTAGTTACATACCAAGCTATAGGAGCTATAAAAATTTCCATATTTAATTATACATCAAGTAGACATTATAGAGAGCAAACCCAGGGTCATGTTTCAACAACTGAAAGTTGGAACACACTGTCCTGACTGAGCAGAGATTTAAATCTCAGTCCAAAATAACCTAGGCAGTTATAGATCCAAGGCACGTGAATAATACAATGCATAAAAATGCATAGCTATTTTGGTTTGAATAAAATAATAGACTTAGGAGTGATGCAGAGTTCAATCTTCTTTAAAAACTGAGCTTCTCAAAGAAACTTCCTAAGTATTGTTAAGTTTGGAGCATTGTGATATAGTCTCAAAATAATAATTTCTGGAGGTCCATTTTGGAGTTTAGTCCATAAAAATATCTTCAAGACTAAAAAGGGGCAAGAGGAGAGAAATCCATGCCCAGCTGCTGTTCCATTGCTTCTCTCAAATGATGCTGCCTACAAAAAAAGAAAAAGGTGATTGATGAACCAAACTTAGGTGTGGGGGAAGTGTGTGTGTTAATAAGGCTTTTCCATCTTGACTTTCAATAATTTACTGATGGGCAGCAGACCATTAGGATATACTAATCAATTTTATAAAATAAAATTTATTTAATTTTATAAAATAAGATTCCACTGTGCAGGATGGACTGTAAAATCCTAACAGTGTGTGACCCCAATTTAACAATACTAAATTGTTGTCCAGCACATACTGGTACTATAAATGGTAGCTAAATTAATCTTAGCTCAGTTCGGGTTGACAGTAAAAGTAGCCAAAACAAGCTCCACAGGTTGAGCATACACAGGAGTCTTTCAGTCCATAGTGGTGGGCATTGGACAAAAGGAGTAAGTGGACAGTTCAAATACGCTTTTACCAATAAAATAGACAGAAGAACATGGGAACATTGGTAGGATGAAAACTTTTAGGAAAAAGTGGCCTGTGAAGATCTAGGCTGTGATTTGTTTCATCAGCCTGATGACAAGAAAGCAGAATTGATTTTTATCTGGTTTGGTGGAAGTGAGTAAGAAAAAACAATGAGGAGTCCTTGTGGCACCTTAGAGACGAACAAATTTATTTGGGCATAGCTTTTGGGGGTTGGAACCCAGCAGAAAAAAAAAAAGAGCATGCACCTTCCAACTCAGAATTCCAATTTTTTGACAGCCAGTTTTTGTCTACATAAACCATCTGGAAACCACACACTTCCCATCCCAAGCCAGACAAGATTGTCAATACATGGCAAGAATTTTAAAACCACACTTATGAAGTCTTCCTGAGGTTAATTAAAGACTAGCGAATTCTCTGACACCTGGTCTACACTACAATGTTACGTCAACATAAGGCAACTTATGTCGACCTAACTGTAAGTGTCCACACTAAAACGTTGCTCCCGCCAATTTAAATTGCCCGCTACACTGACTTAACTCCACCTCCGTGAGAGGCATAGCGCTTAGGTCGAAGTAGTTAGGTCAACACAGTGTCAATGTAGACACTGAGTTACTTACGTCAACTTTAGTGGCCTCCAGGACGTGTCCCACAATGCCCTACCCTGACCATGGTGGTCACCATTTTGAACTCTGCTTCCCAGCAGCCAAATGTAGTGGGTATATACCCCCTTCCCTCTAAATCCCCACAAATTTTTGAAATTCCATTTCCTGTTGGATCAGCATGGAGAGCTCACCTAGCAACTGCCCAGCTGACCATGCTGACTACAGGCTGCAGCCTGGATTACACAGGAGGTGATGGATCTCCTGGGTCTACGGAGAGAAGAGGTTGTGCAGCCACAGCACCAGTCCAGCTGTACAAACATCAATATCTATGAGCAGATTGCTCGGGGCATGGGGGAGAAGGGCTACAAGAGGGACCCACAGCAGTGCCACGTGAAAGCCAAGGAGCAGCAGCAGGTGTACCAGTTGCTCTAGTGCAGACCTGTAGACATGCCACTTTTACAAAGAGCTGCATGCCATCCTCAGCAGAAACCCCACCACTACCCCCAAGAGCCCCATGGATACTTCGGAGAAGCCAGAGTCACAGACTGCCAGAGTGAACAATGAGGAGGTGGTGTTGGATAAGGAAGAGGATCAAGACAACTATGGGGGACAGGTGACCAGGGGATCCAGTGGCACAGTGAGCCAGGAACTGTTTTTGACTCCACAGCAGCCGAGCCAGTCCCTACACTGCAGCATGGGCGAGCATGATGCCAGGGAAGAAACCACCAGTAAGTGTGCTGTTTGCTTTGATATTGCAGGGACACTCTGTTCATTTACTTTTTTAATCATGCTAGAAGAAGTAGTGAAATAACAACTAGAGGTAGAGTTGCTATCTGCTTCTCACTCCCCTGTGAACTTAGGCATAGGGGGTCCTGCAGAACAGTTTGTGTGTAAAGAGATGTACCATGAATCCTCCATAGCAATCCTGAGGAAACTTTCTTCTTCCTCTTTCCTGGAGGTAGTCTGCAATCCTCTGCTGAAGGTTTCTGGGGAGGGCTGCCTTATTTCTTCCACCACAGTAAGACACCTTCACATGTCACTCAGCAATTACTTCAGCAGGCACCATTGCAGCACACAGGCTAGCAGCATACTGACCGGGTCTGCAGCTGGACGGATGCAGGAGCTGTTCTTTTCAGCCTCCATTACCCTCAAGACTGAGCCAGTATTCAATTCAATTGCCCTATCCACATATGCTACCCCCCTTACTATTCCAACTCACCCCCCTCCCCTGGGCCATATTCACCATGGCTGGGACTGCTGCCATGCTCGATGAATCCCAAGAAGAAGTGAGAATGTAGCTGTTAGGATATAGATATTCAGGCCTGTCTGTAAAGCCCTATACTCTAAGAATTTAGGTGTATTCTTATCACTTAGCTAGTTATAGAGGTATACAAGAAAGAATCAAAATCACTGTCTGCCAGTGTAAGGTCCTTCTCTTACTGTGACAGTCTGAGGCCCTGTACTTAGGCTAAGATCTCTGGCTACGCAGCAGAGGCAGCAGTAAGCGAACAGTCAGATCCTCACATTCCAAACTAGTCACATTGAAATAAGGTGCTATTGGGCTGTTAGGTAACAATCCTGTCCTGATAATGCCTGTCGCCTCCAGAGAAAGGCAAGTGCCAGAAGATGTAAAAGGAAACTTAGTTTGATAGCATCCTGTCTGGCAAGAACTCACTTATCAATAGCTGGGATTTGAAATCCTCATTTCTTTGTTGTTCCATCACTGTAGTCCCCATTTCCCTATTGTTTGTCTGTATAATCTCAGTCTGGTTCTGTGATTTTTTCTATCTGCTGTATAATTAATTTGGCTGGGTATAAACTAATTAAGGTGGTGGGATATAATTGGTTAAATAATCATGTTACAGTATGTTAGGATTGGTTAGTTAAATTTCAGGAAAATGATTGGTTAAGGTATAGCTAAGCAGAACTCAAGTTTTACTATATAGTCTGCAGTCAATCAGGAAGTGTGGGCGGGGGGAAATTGGAATCATGTTTTGCTAAGGGCAGGAATGGGAACAGGACACAGGTAAGGCTCTGTGGTGTCAGAGCTGGGAAGGGGGACACTAAGGAAGGAAACTGGAATCATGCTTGCTGGAAGTTCACCCCAATAAACATCGAATTGTTTGCACCTTTGGACTTCCGGGTATTGTTGCTCTCTGTTCATGCGAGAAGGATCAGGGAAGTAAGTGGGTGAAGGAATAAGCCCCCTAACAGTAGCGTTTAACTTGTGTGGATCAAGGGTGAGAATTCGGTATATCAAGTTTCCATTTATCTTGTGAATACACTCACAATAGTACCTCTATGCATTGTATCTTTTGTAGCTGGAAATGTGGCCTTCAGGGTCTCTCCATCCACACCAATCAAGCAGTTCAGACAGATTAGGAGGAGAAGGAAGAGGACATGGGATGACATGTTCCAAAAGATCCTGCAAGCCTCTGGTGCTTCGGATATTGAGCACAGGACTTGGGGAATTGCTGTAGCAGACAGAATGAACAGAGAAGAACAAAGCACAGGAAAAGGATAGAGATGGGCAGAAGGAGATACTAGCACTTCTCAAGAGGCAAACAGACATGCTGGAGACTTGTCAACCTTCAGGTTTAACAGACCCATGCTTGCCTCCCTCTGCAGCCCATAGAGAACTGCATTCTGGAACCTCCCTACACACACACACACACACCCCCCACGTGGCATCCAAGGATGCTACACTTCCCCTACCACTCCACCCCATGAGAAAGCACAGGCAATCATAGCCGCACATACACCAACCATGTCTCTCACAGATCAGTGTATGCGTTTATGACCGTTCTTTCCCCTTGATTCTTTGCCCTGTATTTATAAAGTTTCATTCAGTTATAAATATATCTGTTTGCATGCATTTGGAATAAAAGTCCATTTATGGAAACTTAAGTCATTTTATTAGTTCACAACATATGCTGGCTGGGCTAATATCATTCACATATAAAAGCAATAGGTGCATTTGCAATGTTATATGACGACACATACAGCACTTATTACAAGGTTCATATCGGGGTGCAAAAAAAAATTCAATTTAAAAAACCACAATGCCAGGCAGCACACACTACAGCTACACATATTACTGTGGCTCACTATTAAAACAGTCTTTCAAAGCCTCCAGGAGCCATATAGCTCCTCACTGAGCTCTTCTTATAGCCCTGGTATCGGGCTGCTCAAAATCAGCAGAGCAGTCATTCCACCTCAACCCTCCAACCTGGCAGAATCTTTTCTCCCTTTGTTTCACAAATATTCTGAAGCACGCAGCAGGCAGCTTTAACCATTAGGATTCCCCCCCCCCCCCCCCACTGAGGTCTAATCTCGACAGCACCAGTGGCCTTTCAAACAGCCAAAGGCACATTCAACTGACATTCTGCACCTGCTGAGCATAGTTGAAAGTGTTCTTTGCTGCTGTCTAGATGGCCAATGTATGGTTTCATGAACTACGGGAGTAACGGGTAGGGTGGGTCTCCTAAGATCACCCCCAATGGTAATCCTCTTGTCTGGAAAGAAAGTCACTTCTTGCAGCTTTCTGAACAGGCCTGTACTCTTAAAGATGCATGCATCATGCACCTTCCCTGACCATCCCAAGCTGATGTCAGTAAAACAACCTTGGTGATCCACCAGCACTTGCAATATCATAGAAAAGTAGCCCTTTCTGTTGATATATTCTGTGGCAAGGTGGTCTGGTGCCAAAATAGGGATATGCATGCCATCTATTAGATTGCCCCACTGAAGTTTGGGAACCTCATTGCTGCAGAAGCATGCACTATGTCCTGCACATTGCCCAGAGTCAAAGTCCTTCTTAGAAAGATGCAATTAATGGCCCTGCACACTGGCATCATAGTAACTTCTATGGTGGATTTCTAAACTCCAAACTGAATCCCAACTGATTGGTAGCAATTTGGTGTGGAAAGCTTCCACACAGCCATCACCACTTACTTTTCCACTGTCAGTGCAGCTCTCATTTTGGTGTCACTGCGTTGGAGGGCTGGGGCAAACTCTGCACACATATCCAGCAATGTGGCCTTGCACATTCGAAAGTTCTGAAGCCACTGCTCATCATCCCACCCCTGTATAACGATTCAATCCAATCAGTCAGTGCTTGTTTCTCGGGCCCAGAACCAGCGCTCCAACATCTGTAGCTGCTAGGTGAATGCCAGCATCAACCTGGAGTTGTTTCTTTCTATGTCCCACAGCAAGCTAGCCTCCAAGGAATCATCATGTTTCCTGCAGCTCCTCTGGTAGTTTTGCAAAGACTTCAGGATTGGGCACACTGTGCTCACAATGCTCATCACAACAGTGCAGAGCTGTGCAGGATCCATGCTTCTCACACAGATGGCACACATGCAGGTTTGCAGGGCTTTTGAGAAGTGGCGCAAAACATTATGGAATGCAGATAAAATTATGGGAGGGAGAAAACTGCATCAAGGGACATTAAACTAAGTTCCCAGTAACCCCTGCGTGACTCGTTTGCCCCCATGAGACTTTGCAAATCCTTCTCAAAACAGTGTGCTAGATGGTGAAAAGCTGCACAGTGGGATAGCAACCCACAGTGCACTGCTCTCTGCATCATGTAAGTGCTGCGAGTGAGGACACACACCACCAACACAAGAAGCATAGTGTGGACATGCAAAAGCGATTTAATTACTGCAGCGGCTATACGTTGACCTAACTAAGGTTGACTTAATTTTGTAGTGTAGACTTGCCCTGAAGTTTACCAGAAGAGCTACCAGTAATTTAGTAAGTTCTTCCTTTGCATTTATAACCAGATGATAATGATATAGTTGCAAGTGAAACTGGCAAACACCACTGCAACTAAAACGAAAGGACAAACTAGAAATATGGCAGCTGGCAGCCTCTGGAAATCTGACAAGCTTTCCTTGGCAGAAGTCACCAAAAATATCAGAATTGTCAGTAAATTACAAATAAACCTAACTACAAAAGAGCAATTACTCAACCCTCTTAGCAGCACTTATACTGCAAAAGGACAAAATTTCCATAGTCTGGCACAAAATTTCAAATCACTGAGGAATCTGCATATTTCAGTTCCATCCCAAAGAAAGGACACTTCAGACATTTCAGGGATAAACAGTATATTACTTGCCCTTTGCCTGATTACACAAATGAAATTCCCAACTGTCAGATTTCTTAAGGTCAGTAGAAACAAACCCAAATCAGAAGGCCTCAGAAGAAACGCCTGATACACTCTCTCCACGATTCTGGAAAAGGAGTTCCCAATCTGCAGTAGAAATCAAGGGGTAGGCCACCACACAAATCCAGGGGTGGGAGCCAAGAGAAACCTACATATCTCTGACAGGCAGCACACAGTGTGCTGAACAATGGGGCTGACTTTCAGGTATACACTCGCCACTCTGACTTTGTACAGCTCTGAATAAAATCCATCTGAGACAATAAAACATGCTAACTGATACCCATCCCAAATAAATCATCGTGTCTAAATATGCATGAATGTCACATTTTGCCATAACTTTCCCTTCTGAACAGTTTATATCAGTTACATAGTGCATCCACCATGTTATTAAAAAAAGAGCTAATAATTTTCTCCTGTATTTTTTCCAAACTTCTAGCACTGGCCATAACATTTGGTGTAGGTTTTGATAACTGAATTAACTTTTAAAAGCATTCTTCCCCTGATTAAAACCCAATTTTTGTCTCACAATTTATTAGAGAGTATTCCAATTTGGTAGATTTCATTTCAGAGACAAACTGAAGTGTTCGTTTAAATAAATATTTAAAAGCCCACTTCTGTGATCAAAAATTTCATTGTGATGGCTTTTCAGTGGCTTATATAAAATAAGTTGGAGTCTCAGTCCAGCTCACATCACAAAAGTCATCTGCACAATTGGTACCTTTGCTGGCACTCTCAGCAAAGAGGTAAAGGATAGAATGAGCAAAGAGATGACTTTCCTTTACTGCAGTCCCTCCACAGCAAGGTTGAGACCCACTGTCAAAAGGATGTCCATGCTGTATGGTATCTGGCAACTTTCACCTGCATAGCAAATTCTCCCCGTTTTAAAATAAAAAGGTGGCAATAGTAGAAAAATTGAGAAATCTGGTCACTTGTGCTTAGATTTCAAGGTAAAAAACACTTTATTAATACCCAATATATCAGAAAAATGAAGTCAAGATGTTCTGAAAACTACTGATGTTCCCTTTGTAATTGTCAAAGTGAAATAATTCATCAACAGCAATGCATTTCTCTTTATTACACATTACTCTGCCATCAGGACAGCGTTCAACTATGTATTAAAGAGTTTAGCATTTCACTTGCCTTTGTTACTCTAGATGATGCTCCTGCTTAAAAGTCTGTCTATTTGAAGATTAGAGTTTACTGACCACAGATCTATTTTGACCAGGTGTATGTTACAGAATTGAACAATAAACTGAAAGAAGATTGTCTTTTCCAAGAGGAGTAGTGGGAGCAAACCACCTGATTAGTTTTAAGATGGCGCTTGATAAATTTGTGAAAGGGATTATATGACATGGTTGCCTTCACCAGCAGAGGACTGGACTTCACCCAGGAGGCCCATTTCCAGCCTTGTGTCCTGTGTTCCTATAAGCATTGTGAAGCTTAAATATTTCTCAAGTAAGCCAAGATCATGCACACTAATGAGTTATAGAAATGTCAATTAACAGGCTTTAATGTGTCATCATGCAGACAATATTCTGTTAACTGTAGGAGAGACAGTCTTGAATATATTTCCATTACAGTATTAACAGGAATAATTAATTTACATAGCTTTATATCAGTATGTATGTTCTCCACAAACAAAATACTCCAAAAGTTGCTTCAGGGGAACACCTTGCCTATAACCAATTAAGTTTCCAGGTAAGGTATCCTTTTAATCCTTATACCACTACACTGACCAACCATTTTCACTAACCGACACCAAATCAAATACCTCTCCAGCACGTACATTCCTAAATTCAGCACAGTCACACTATATTCATCAGCAAAAACAGACCTGCTCAACATCTTTGCACCAGTGAACTGTGTCATGTGTACATCAGAAAACTAATGGCAAGTGCTTGCATTGCTATGCAAGAAAGTAAGTTGGAGAGGGAAAAAAATAAAGCTCATATGTGTCTAATATCACCACATAATTTTTCTATACCTAACCTAAAAGTCAGCACATCAGTCTGACCTAATGAGTTCACTGGCTCGCTGTTGCTCATCAGCAAAACAGATGCAGCTTTACCCAACTTTTATAATAGAGGAGTTTTATCCAAGGATGAAAATCATGGCCTCAGTTCAACAAGGTACCTAAACACATCTAAATTTAAGCATATGAGTCCCATTCCAGTCTTCTCTTCCTATTATGCTCTGCAAATGTTTTAAAGTTAATTCACTGGCAGAAGTTAGTACAAAGAGAAAAGGGAAATCTCAAGATATCCCTTCCTGTATGTCTGAAGCAGAATAGGTTTAAAAGGAGAAAATAAAGTCCCTAATTTAACTGAATGAAGAGGTGGCAACTTTGTTTAACTGTTTAAATTACTGAAGGACAATCTGTTCTGACCTCTGTCCTAAAAAGTTGGAAATCAATTTTTGAGTCCAAAAGAAGATAGTCTGAAGAACTGCCGAGCCATATTAGGACACAGTCTGTCAGTACAAGAGAGTTTTCATCCTTGATAAAGGTGAAAAAGTTCAGACTAAAATATTCCTAGAAATCTCTTCACTGGATTCTCCAAATAATTTAGATTCACTATGTTAATATATTTATTCTTTTTCTGAAGATGTTCAGTGCACCCAATCCATCTGTTAAATAAATATATTTTCGGATTTATGGGGGCCATAACTAAGGAGCAGACATCACTTATAATAACCATTTTCCACTTCTTCATTTCATCTGAAGTAGTCCATTCCACATATTATTTATGTTTATTTGTGACTGGACTTTCAAGCAGTATCAAGAGTAAGAAATACTCTAGGCAAGACGAATCTCTTAACAGAGCTCAAGTGTCTAACAAACTTGCTTGGATTAAGGCTTCTTTAGCTTAGATGTTTCACTTAGGACTCTCTTTCCTGATGAGCGAGAAATGAAAAATTTGAGGAAAAGCTCTAACTGACTTGACAGCAAGGACAAGAGCTGCTGCAAAGGAAAGAGGGCAATAATCCTACAAACTGCAATTAGACTCCAGTATCCTAATGAGCAGGAATACTAGTTTTCCCATAATAAAAAAACAAATTCTCCATTTAAAAAAAAAAAAAATTTTCTGCAATTAAAATGAAACACTGAACTTTAGTTTCCCTAGCCACAATATATATAGAATCATAGAAACACAGAACTGGAAGGGACCTCGAGAGGTCATCTACTCCAGTCTCCTGCACTCAAGGCAGGACTAAGTATTGTCTAGACCATCTCTGACAGGTATTTGTCCAACCAGTCCTTAAAAACCCCCAACAATGGAGATTCCACAACCTTCCTGGGCAATTTATTCCAGTGCTTAACCATCCTGACATTTAGGAAGTTTTTCCTAACGTACAACCTAAACTGCCCTTGCTGCAATTTAAGCCCACTGCTTCTTGTCCTAGCCTCAGAAATTAACAATTTTTCTCCCTCCTCCTTGTAAGAACCTTTTATGTACTTGAAATCTGTTATGTCCCCTCTCAGACTTCTCTTCTCCAGACTAAACAAACCCAATTTTTTCAATCTTCCCTCAGAGATCATGTTTTCTAGACCTTTAATAATTATTGTTGCTTTTCTCAGGACTTTCTCCAATTTGTCCACATCTTTCCTGGAATGTGATGTCCAGAACTAGCCACAATATTCCAGTTGAGGCCTAATCAGCACAGAGTAGAGCAGAATAATTACTTCTCATGTCTTGCTTACGATACTCCTGCTAATACATCCAAGAATTATGTTTGCTTTTTTTGCAACAGTGTTACATTGTTGACTCATATTTAGCTTGTGATCCACTATGACCCCCAGGTCCCTTTCTGCAGTACTCCTTCCTAGGCAATCATTTCCCATTTTGTATATGTGCAACTGATTGTTCCTTCCTAAGTGGAGTACTTTGCATTTGTCCTTATTCAGTTTCATCCTATTTATTTCAGACCATTTCTCCAGTTTGTCCAGATCATTTTGAATTTTAATCTTATCCTCCAAAGCACTTGCAACCCCCTCCCAGCTTGGAATCATCCGCAAACTTTATAAGTGTACTCTTTATGCCAATATCTAAATCACTGATGAAGATATTGAACAGAACCAGACCCAGAACCGATCCCTGCAGGACCCCACTCATTATGCCTTCCCAGCATGACTGTGAACCACCGATAACTACTTTCTGGGAACGATTTTCCAACCAATTATGCACCCACCTTATAATAACTCCATCTAGGTTGCATTTCCCTAGTTTCTTTATGAGAAGGTCATGCGAGACAGTATCAAGAGCCTTACTAAAGTCAAGATATACCACATCTACCACTTCCCGCTATCACTAGAGGGGGAATTGAATAGGTATCAATTGAACACAATATTTTATTGATATACAGTGGATCCCCACCTATCTGATCTAACTGGGGCCAGATCAGATAATCAAAAATTCAGATAATCCAGAGAGATTCAGCCCCAGTTCGGTTAATACAGAGAGTGAATAATCGAGGCTTGGATAAACAGGGTTTTACTGTATGTGGTTTTTATTTTTTCACAAAATATAAAATCTAAAGAGTCTCTGTAAAAACACAAATTCCACGTTTTTCTGGAGCAAACGGATTTCTGGGATCCCTGCTAATGAGATTCTATCATCTCAAGAGTCCGAGGATTTAGGGACCTGATTAGAAAAATCTTCATTTTCTATCACAACTGAATTTGCTGTTGAACCAGACGACAACCATGCTAAAAGGAGAAAACTTCTGTCAACACAGACTGAAATCATGGGAAACTAGAAGAGATGGGCAGGAGAGCACTAGCATTTGAGAACCTTCCATCATTTTAAAATTGCTGTGTCCTCCGATAGGCCCTTGTTTAGTGATCTATTAGCTATACCATGTTTTGAGGCACTCTTCTCCCTTGGTTCTGACCTTTTACTTTAAGTCAAGATGGTCAGGGACACAACCCCATACTCAGGGAACCTCTAAGTCTCTGACTACCAGAACCCAGCAGTAGATGACAGGGATGGGTCATTCCTCCTGAAGCTCTGGTAGGAACCACACTCAGAGAAAGGATACTGGGCAAGATGGACCACGGTCTCACCCAGCATATCAGCTCTTATGTTCTCATCACTGCCATTAAAATTGTCCATTGAGAACTGGGCAAGAGCAATAAAGTGACAGAGTATGTTCTCTGATGCCTAAAGAGCAACGTGGGAGAAAAATTCAAGCTTAACTCTTTGCACAAATTCCAGCTATTTTGGTGGTTGGTTGGCAGCATGGGTTTGACCATTTTGCTGTGTTCCTAAGAAAAGCCAGTGACAAGTGTGTTGAAATGATGGGGTACACTAGGCCTCAATGGTGCACATACTCTGAGGGAGCCAAGAAGGAGAATGGATTTGGCAGATAGGAGCCTCAGACTGTCCTAAAATATGGCCAACAGGTTCCAAATACTCAAAAATGCAATTCCTCTGGAGGGTGTATTTTATTTGATTGAAGTTTGAAACATGCTAAATTGAGGGCATAGTACTAAGACCATTCAGTAGCAACAAGTGCAAATAAAAATCAGGATCTTTAGGATCCCCATCTTGAGCTTTCTCACTAGGTTTTCCACCTGTTTCTGCATTTTTAATAGGGCTGTCAATTAATTGCAGTTAACACCTGTGATTAACTGAAAACAAAATTAACATGTTAATTTTTTTAACAGGTTAATTGCAGACCTCTGGGCAGGGAGGAAGGCATCAGCTGCAGAGGGACCTGACAATGTCCGGTCATGCACAGTAACCCAAGCCACCACCAGAAAGCGGGAAGAGAAAAGAAGAGGACAGAGGAAGAAGTGGCTCTCATCCTGGCTCTGGCAGAGAGGTAGGGATCCACACACACACACACACTCTCTCCCACACAGTGCCCCATTGCTCTCAGCCAGCCCCTCACTCCAGGGACTGACCCCTTCTTCCCCGCGCCATGCTCCATTGCCCCCAGCCAGCCACTTGCTCCCAGGACCAACCCCCGCCCCCCATGCACCATTGCCTCCAACCGGCCACTCACTCCCAAGACCGACCCTCTCACTCCCCAAGCCATGCCCCATGGGTCCCAAAAGCGACTGGCCAGCTGGGGGCAAACCCTTCTCTCCCACACCGTGCCCCATTGTTCCCTGCTGGACCCTTGCCCCCAGGATGGGTGCGCGCGCACACACACACCCCCATGCACCATTGCCTCCAACCGGCCACTCACTCCCAAGACCGACCCTCTCACTCCCCAAGCCATGCCCCATGGGTCCCAAAAGCAACTGGCCAGCTAGGGGCAAACCCCTCTCTCCCACACCGTGCCCCATTGTTCCCTGCTGGACCCTCGCCCCTAGGATGGGTGTGTGCGCGCGCACACACACACACACACACACACACCCCTATGCCCCACTGCCCCCAGCCGGCCCCTCACTTGTATGAGGTGAACTGAAAAACAATTTTTACAGTGCAAATATCTGTAATCAAAAAGAAATATAAAGTGAACACTATACACTTTGTATTCTGTATTGTAATTGAAATCAATGTATTTTAAAATGTAGAAAACATCCAAAAATATTTAAATAAATAGTATTCTGTTATTAACAGTGCAATTAAAACTGTGATTAATCTCAATTAATTTTTTTAATCGCTTGACAGACCTAATTTCAGGTTAAGGTTCTAATCAAAGCGGAAGGGGAAAGAAGAGACTGCATCAAAAGTCTTGTGAACATGACACGAAAAAAACAGCACAAAGTGTCCAAGGCATAGCTTTTGTGTGGCACTGGCTTGTTTCTGGGATGGTAGAGGAATGAGGAGTACTTTGAAGGATCCTGGACCCATCCGCCTTTTAAAGCTTGGAGAGGGTCTACACAGGATCTAATCTGGGAGCCTCTGTAAGTCTTCAGAGTAGCAGCCGTGTTAGTCTGTATTCGCAAAAAGAAAAGGAGTACTTGAGTATCTGATGCATCCTATGAAGTGAGCTGTAGCTCACGAAAGCTTATGCTCAAATAAATTTGTTAGTCTCTAAGGTGCCACAAGTACTCCTTTTCTGTAAGTCTTGCGGGGTAGCAAGTCAAAGACACAGATGCATAAAAAAAGAAGTGTGATTGGTGCTGAGGCCCACCCAGGACACTCAGGGCAGAAGCAGCATAACTGGACAAAGTAAAGTGAACTAACACATGCTGAAAGAGAAAAAAAAAGCAACCAAGTAACTCCAAATAACTACTACCCTCAGAGGCTTCTGGCAGTAGAAAGAGTCTGGGGGCTACGTAAGCCAGAACCAGCTCATTCCAGAAGAGAAGGGTCAACACAAGGAAGACTGGAGGCTGAAGGTATGCCAGGAGTTGCAGGGGACAGCTCCAGAAAGGTGCAGGAGACACCATCACCTTGGCGAAAGGTTCTGAGTTTGGGGAGAGTTGGGCACAGACTGGGGCCTGCCTCCCCAGGAAACTGGACTTGCCTGAGAGGTAAGAGAATTTATGGGGAAAACAGGACTAAAAGGTTTGTGTGTAAATTATAATAAGGTGTAAATTATAATAAGCTAAATACTGGTACTCCCCTTTTATAAATACTCCTACAGTCTCTCTGGTACCCTTTCTTCACCCCCTCTTTTTGTGGAGCTCAGGTCATCCTGGCTCACCAGTCAATGGTTTAGTGACATTTGGGGCTTACCTGGAGAGTTAATTCACCTTAGTGATCATCTGCCAAACTCCCAGGGGCTGGGGAGAATCCACTGGTTCACACTGCCCAAGCTCAAAAGCATACTTCTATGGAAGTCGGGGGGAGGGTGAAGCCAAGAGCCTGGCTTACAGAATTGTTGAACAGTCAATTTTTCTTCCTAAATACTCAATTCAGCCCCAAATAAAGTTTTGCCTTTGGTTTCCACTTGGGGATTTTTTATTTTTTTTTTTATTCGGGGGCGGGGGGGGACCACCACCCACCACAACAGTCACAACAGGGGCAATGAATACATGCTAAGGAAATAGCCATTATTGTTAAAAGCATAACCAGCCCTTCTTTCCTGTCTCAGAGAATCCCTCTACCTACCAGGATGATACTAAGAGGATGGGACGCACTTTGAAAGAGATGAGAGCTCAGAGACGAGTTTCTCTGCCTTCCCATGCTGAAGCAGAACATTGGGGTTCCAAGTAACTACACTATTCAAATAGGCCAGTACAGGGGTGGGGGAAGTTATTTGGCAGTCAAAAAAAATACAATATCTTGATAGCTATCTTTGCACATAGGAATAACATGGATAAACCCCTCAAATATCTTGACTTGACTAAGCAGCAGGTAGTTTAAATCTGAGAAAGTTTGGAAGTGAGCTTCAAATGGCATGAAGCACTCATCTAAAACCTGAACTATTTGTGACAACTGCTGAAGTCATGTTAGAACTGAAGAAGAAGTGACAATAAAAATTACAAGATTTTCAGATTATTTATCTCGTGAACTACCTGACATAGAAACACTTTGGTGGACCAGTAAAAGTGCTCTCAAGAACAGAAGACCAAAGGATTAACAAAATGAATTAAGCTTCAGAGGGGTAGCCGTGTTAGCCTGGAACTGTAAAAGCAGCAGAAAGTCCTGTGACACCATATAGACTAACAGACGTACTGGAGCATGAGCTTTCGTGGGTGAATGCCCACTTCATCCAACGAAGTGGGTATGAATTAATGAAGAAAATGAATTAGTTCTTCTAGTTTTATTTCCTGCTTGTTTTTATCAATTTCCTAGTTGTCTTCTTTGTGGGTCTCATTTAAATGCTTTTTTTATCCTTATCTGTACTTACCCATAGATATAATAAATAGTTAACTTAGTTTTTTATTTTTCTTGTGGACTTTCATTGTAGTCTCTCAGCTGTACCTTTCATAATCTAGAAAGTTTTGCAAACTTGCTTGATGACCCCCATCTAGGGTTTATTTCAATGTTTTTCAAAGCAATGTCTATCATCCAGTAAGATGTGGACAATTTATCTTTGTCAGAAGTTCCCAACAGATATGACCAGTTATAGCTCTTAAAGTCTAGATTTTTCTGCTGTCCAGAGAAATTGAAGCCAACTCAGTTTTGCCCCACTGCTCCATTATTCCAGCTAACACACACAAAGTATCCCAATTGTCAAAGAACTTTCTCCACAAATCCACTAGAAACCAGAGATAAATTCAGGAGGAATTTTGGAGGGCATATCTTTGTTAAATTTATTTTTTCCTACTGAAATCCAGCCAATTGAGTGAAATCAATAAAAACACTGTATCGAAGGGAGAAACTGCATTCATAGTACATTAATGGGTTTGGAATGGGAATTAAGTTTTTCAATGAATGGTGCCAATGAGATGGAATATTAGGGACAAAACTGCTCTACCAAATAATATTGGGAAAGTGTCCATTTTATTTAGTTCAGTTATAAAGGAAGCTTTTAAGTATTTGTGCAATATACTTCAACGAAAACATACTGCTAGAGTCTTCTGATGAAAAATGCAACAAACTAGGGGAACTAACACCTACCGATGAAAAGAACAGATAGTTCTATTTGAATCACTAATTTATGCCAGCCTAAAAAGTCACAATGGAGGTACACCTTAGTTGATACCAATTTACACAGGGTAAAGGTGCACCTACAACTAGTGACAAGAGGCACCAAATATAAATGAAAATAACTTTTTTTTCAAGATACAGGAGGATAACCTTGTATAAACCTGATTTTTTAATAAATGATTTTAGGATTTAATTAGTTCAAAAAACCCATTCAAGTCAAGCAAGGTTGTTCAATGGCAGCACAATGCACTGTCACATTAGTAGTGTTCTGTGGAGTGGAAGGATAGGGAGGATATTTGAGTCCTAAGTTTAGCCTCTGGATTCCAGTCTACAATTTCTTAACTCTATATTCTTACCAATCCTCTTCTGCACTGCACACTTCAGATTGTAAATGTGACTTCTTAGCCTTTGCTACAGCTTCACTTCCTTATTAAACCATATTAGCCTCCGAACTTCACTCTTAAGCTAACTGTATTTATTAAAGAGCACAAACTACCCAGAAAGTATAATTTGCTTATGAAGAGTCTTCACTTCCCTTTGATGCCCTTTCCTGACATTGTTCCAGAGGTTCTCCAAATTTTCCTATAGCATACCACACCTTAACCGAGCAACAGCCTCCCTGCCCAATCATCTCATTCGCAATTACACAAAATCCCTGTAGCAACTACAATTACAGAGAAAAAATTAATATTAGAAGAGGATGTATTTTAATTCATCTTTAATCCAATAAGCATTGTTCGGCTTTTTTCGTTTGTTTGTTCATTTGGCTTTTGGGATTTGTCAATAAGCATCAATAAGGATGTCTTATTAAAACTTTTTATGGCAGTAAGTGAAGGGAGTTCTGAAATTTGTTTCCCTTTCCATTGTGACTGTAAATCCAGAGATACATCTGTCTGTTTTTTTCAGAAGATGCTGCCACTGCGGCCTTGAGGGGTGCCTCCTCCAACAGAATGCCTGATGCTGATGAGAAGGAGAAAGAAGAGAAATAGGGAGGACATGTTCAGTGAGATCCTGCAAGCCAGTTCTGCACTGGACTTCAAACAAAGGGTTTGGAGGGCCAACATGCAAGACAACATGGAAAAGGACAGAGCAGACAAGAGAAAGGCCCAGAAGTCCCAGCAGGAACAGATGAGGACAATGCACCAGGACATAACAGGCCTTCTCAAGCAGCAAACCCAAATGCCACAGATCCTGGTTGACTAAGAGGTCCAAAAATGCCAGGCTCCCCATCCTTTGGGGTCCTTAGAGATCTCCATGGGAGCAACTCCCTATACCCCCCAATGTACCACATGGCACAATGGGCCTCATCCTTACCTCTACCAATCTACACCAAGGGACAGCAAAGAAAACCACAGCTTCACATACACTGCCTTATGAGAATTACGGTTGGTTATGTGCAGCCACAATGGACTACATTTGTGAACTGAAATGGACAGAAATGTTGGCTGACTTGCTAAGTTTAAAGTTCATTTATGTTAATTTATGTTAAAAGTTTGTATTGCATTGCCTTTTTTTGCACCCCTTTTTTTTGCCACTCAAATTTCTACTTTTGAAGAAAAAATTATATTTGTAAGTGCACACCACATATTGCAGAATGTATTGTGGCACTCGAAGCACTCAGGACTTGTAAATGTACAGCACCTTCTGCACCTGCTGAGCCAATAGTTGAAACTTTACTTCTTGCTGTCAAGGTAGCCAGTATACAGTTTTATGAGCCAGGAGAGCAAGGCATAGGCTCGGACTACCCAGAATAACTATTGTCATTTCCATAACACCCATGCACCAGTCAAGAAATAATGTCCCTGCTTGCAGTTTTCTGAATAGTACTGTGTTCTTAAAAATCAGAAGGTCATGCACCTTCCCTAACCAACTCATGTTGATATAAGAGAAACGTCCCAGATGATCCACCAATGCTTGCATAACCAAAAAGAAGTTGCCATTTCTGTTGATGTACACTGTGGAAAGGTCAGCTGTTGCCAAAATAGGGACGTTTATGCTGTCTATCGCTCCATAACAGTTCGGGAACCCTATTGGTGCACATCCATCCACTGTGTCCTGCATGTTGCCAAGAGCCACAGTCCTGCATAGCAGATGATGATGATTAACCCTAAACATTCACATGTCAACGGCTCCACTGTGGCTTTTCCAACTCCAAAACAATTTTGCACGGAACAGTAGCAATTCAGCTCTCATTCTGGTGCCCCTGTGCTGGGGCAATCTTGCCACACAGATCCAGCAATGTGGCCTTTCACAGCCAAAAACTCTGCAGCCACTGCTTGTCATTCCAAACCTATTTATGATGCAGTCCCACCAAATTGGTGCTCATTTCTCAGGCCCAGAAACTGTGCCTCACCATCCTCAGCTACTCCATGAATGCCACCAACAACCTTGAATTGTTTTTCACTATGTCCCTCAGCAAACTGTCCTTGGAAAACAGTCATGTCCCCCACTGTTGCACTACTTCCTGCAGGTCTGCAAATACATGAGAACCCCATGTCCTGTATTTGCTCCATTCAAGAGACTAATACAGAGCTGGGGCTTGATACATCTGTCAGAAATGGCAGACACTGAAAAGTGCGATGTGGGCTTGTGGAATTTTTAAAAAGGCAGGAAAATTATGGGATACGGATAGCATTATAGGAAGAAGAAAGTTCCATGCTGGGAACTTGACCCCTGTACTATTCTTTCTGGCCACAACACATTGCAAAAATTCCCCAAAAGGTACTGCACCAGATGGTGGTGTGTGGCACACTGGGACACCACAACACTTTGCATCAACAAAAGCATTCCTAGTGAGTACGTGCAACTCCAACATAAGCAGTAAAGAACGCATGCACCCAAGTGATATACAAATGTCAGTAGGTGTATGCTGACATAACTTGCATAAACCAAAGTTTGTAGGGTGGATGTGGACTAAGTCAACTTCTCAATCTATAAAATGGAGATAACATTTACCATGCTCAGAGTATGTCATAGGGATATTCAGAGACTTAGTACATTTATGTGGGAGATTTTCAAAGGCACAAAGGGCAGTTTGGCACTTAATTCCCGTTTATTTAGGAGTTGGTCATCAAACTGCCCTCTGAGTCTTCAAAGATCTCCTTCTACACATTTACACTGTAAAACACTGAAAACTTAAGATGGAAGACAGAATTCATATTATAGGTGGGGCTGCTAGTGCTGGCTATTATGATTGCCTGACATTTCCTATTTATAAGCAACTGAAAACACTGTCTTTATGCTTTGCCAAACTTAAACCATGTGGGCTGAAATTTTCCATGCTGGGTGTCAATCTTATGACGACAAAACAGTTTGGTGTTTCCAGGAATGAGGCTAGGGAGAAATACATCGTTTTGCCTATGATAAAAAAATTTTGGCAACCTTTTCTTTGAGAAGCTCACTTCCCCATGCTTTGGGCTTAAGGTTTGGTATGAGGGTGGCCTCTGCATCAGGGATGAGTTTTCTCCCCAAAAAACTGCCCAAATTTGGCCAAGTTATAAACCTTAGAAAAGTTGCAGTTTGCACATGCTTTGCATACTAGCAATTTCTTAGTAACTATATTTCCCAAAGATTCCATCCACACTGAACATGCTCTAACGTAGGGCTGAGTAGGACTTCTCCTGCAATAGCAGCTCTGGGCTGCTGCAGGCTGTGCCAAGTCCTGGTCCAGGAACCTGAACTGACAGTAGGCAGAGGGCCTCTCCTGTGTACAGAAGGCAGGCAATCTTAATTCTGGCAGTCCCTAATTTTTGAGTGCTTGACTTTGCAATCTTAATGTTCTTTTAGCACACTTGTCTTGCATTTAACACATAACCGTATTTGAAATGCATTATTTGTATCTAACAGACTGTAACTTCAAGGGGCAGGGTCATTTTCCTGTTTTGTGGAATGTCAAGAACACAGACAGCACTCAATCACAATTAACATCTTGCCACTGCAAATGTTGCTTTACGCATCACTATTTTAATGGGCAATTGAGAAGACAGATTTTAGAAAGATCCCTATTTTGCTTCTAGTTCCTGGTCCTGCAATCTGATCCAAGTGGATGGAACTTGCCACCTGCACAGTCCCACTAAACTCTGTGACATTCCAAAACTGCTCCAGAGTCCATCCACATGAACTAGACTGCAAGGATGGGGCCCTAATTACTTGACTCCGTTTGATATATTCTAAATTTTCCAACCACCAGTCTGACATGATTAAATGTGTTCTTTAATGGCAAAGTATCAAGAAAACTGGAGCCAAAATTTGACCTTCCTTAAAGAACATCTACTGCATTGTAGAATGTACAGTTTTAAAATTTCAGATGTCAAAATATTTGTAGTTGAATATTAATTCTTCAAAAACTCAGATAGAATTACAAAGTCAGAAGGTGTACATGTAAGATTTTTTTAAAACAAGTAATGAAGTACGTGAACATCTTCTATATGCTGCTTTGTCAGTGTGCCATAGACAGAGTAAAAAATGGGTTTACCTTAAGAAGTTTCAACAAAATAACTTTTTTTTTACCTGGATATACATGTTTGAGCCTTGCAAGGTTAAATGACATACACATTCATGTGCATTTCCCCCACCCCAGAGCGAGCGTCCTACATGCTCATGAAAAGGCCTATATATTTTCTTTGTTACAGTAGTGCCCCAAGGCCTAAAATTGGAATTGGGGCTCCACTGTGCCACATGTTCCACAAATACATAAAGCAACCTTCTTTGCCCTAAAGATATTACCATCTAATTTAAAGACAAGACACAACATGTAACATAAAAGATAGAAGGAAAGGGAGCACAAGGGTAACAAGAATAAGATCACATGGTTCCATGGGTTAGCTAGTGCACAACTTGATTCCAAATCATTTTAACGTAATACTGGCAAGAACTGCCACATATATATAACTTCCCCCTCTTCTACATTCAAGCTAGCAACCACACACAAGGGACACATAGCACCCAGCCACCAAGGTGGCATTAACAGTGACCTTTCAGCACCATCCCACGTCCATTCATTAATATGGACCTCGAAAAATCCATTCACCTACTTGATAGGACCTAGACCATCAATCGTATGAAGAATTTAAGATTTCATTAAAAGGTTTCCATTCCTTACCATTGCAAAGAGAACCTTCTAAATAAGAACCAAATGTAAAGCAATGCAGTTCTATCTTTCTAAGTTCACAGATAGCTCTAGTGCAGCTCCTAACTCTTCCAAGCAACAGCAGAGCAAAATTAACAAGACTCTGGCTAGTTTTCCTAGAATATGCCAAACTCTGAAATTGATAAACGTATGGAGGTTACTCTTACTACTTTGGAAAGCCATTAGCATCAGCAAGGGCAGGCAAAGAAGGACTTAAATTTTATCAGACGTCCTCTGGCCCAAAGCCAACACAAATACCCCCACCCCTAACCCCAAGCAGTGTCCAGGGGGGCAGCATGCTAATAGGAATTCCAGCAAATTCCCTCTTCCCAGCAGGGAAGACTCTGAGATTCTCATCAACACATATACCCATGGAGCTTACAGATTGGTCCTCCACTCTTGTTTCATATCACTATCAAAATTAAGTCCTCCATTAGTCTGTAATAGTTTAACAACTAACTAAGCTTATTTTCTATAAAGCAGCTTAAATATGGTTTCCTGTTTCAGACGCCATATTTCAAAACAAAAGTGACAAACATTAAATTAGTAAGATATTTCCAATATCTCATTTCACAACAAAAAACCTTTTCTCAGTTTCAACATATCAAAACAATCTTAAAATGACAAGCAGTGATACATGCAACCAATAAAGTCAAAGGCCTAGAGCAGATAGATTTTTACAATCTATATTGATGAAATTACTCTGACTACTAGTTGCAAAGATATGGAAAGTAACTATTGGCAAAAAATACCAACTAGAAGATGATTCTTAAAACCATAATGTTATATTAGTACTCATGTTCCAAGTTTTGTATAGACATTAACTTGTCTTCTCTCATCAGATGCAGCTGTTATTTAATCATTTAAGAATGCCTACAATCTATACAGAAGAAACAGGGTCACCTCCAAAGAAAATCTAGACATAGGATTTGCTTAGCTGACACGAAACAGAACCCACAGAGCTCTATTTTTAATATGACTCTCAAAATGGCCAAGTAAAATGATGCATTACTGCACTACCGTAGTCTGCATACTTATTGTACCTTTTGTTACTCTAAAAATAAAATCAAATGTCACTAAAAAGGTTCACCAGTCTTTCTAACCTGCTAAATCTCATCTGCCATGTTCTGGAAGAAATGGAGAGAGAAAATTAAAATAAATAGTTATTTGTTAAATTGTGTTTAACTATGTCTAAACTAAAGCATTTAGGACCTCTTGGTAATCATAGCAGTTTCAAAATGTCTAATTGGTCATTTTATTTTTAATTAGAAAAAAGTTACATTTAAGGGAAGAAAAAAACAAGCTGGGTTTGAAAAGCTGACATGTCCTGAGTTTTCTGAGTTTTAAACAATTTTACAAACTTTAGAGAAATATAATACAGAGGGTTAATTTTCTGGGCACAATAGAAATCACTTATATAAAGAACCAAGACAATATTAACCAGTCCTATAGACGTACCATAGACACTTTAATTAATAATAATCTAGGATAGGATCCTTCAATAACGAGAGCTATAATTATATTATTAATCCTAGTAGTCAGCATGTTACACAAAGCTGGATTCTGCTACCTTCTTTTTTCCCCTTCCCTCGTACAGTCTACAGTGTGGGCTCTGGCTCAAAGAGCCATAATAATACTTGGCATTTATTCGGCACTTTACACATTCAAAGCAGTGCAGACCATGACTCAATTTTTGATTCACTAGTTTCTCAGATACATTTTCTATCTTCCCTTGTTTCTTAAACCATTTGCCTGTCAGGATGAATTTAATGAGCATTTTCAACAAACGCTGCTGCGCCCATAATACTGCATCATGTGCCCCCTAAAACCAGCTTCTAGCCGGTGCCGCACACCTCCACCTCCCAGACTCATCCAGCCAACTCCATCAGAGCCACGCCAATCCCAGCTGCCACCTGCAACGTCTACACCCCAGAAAGTCCCGTGGTCACAACTCTCCCCATTCCCGCTTCCCTCTCTTCACCCAAAGGCACCCCGTATCGGACTGGCTGCCCCCTGGTTGCGGCAAGCCAGGCATACCACATCACGTCCCCTTCCCCGACGCTTGCCTCACAGCATTTACCTACCCGCAACTCAGGTGCCTGCAGCCTCCCGCCCTCGGCACCCGGTCCCGCTGCCCTGCGAGGCACCCAGCCAGCCCCCCCTCCCCCCGAGGCACCAACGCCCACGCCGCCGGCTCCCTTCACCCCATGATACACCCACAGCCCCCGCCCCACCGGCCCCTTCACTCTGCCACGGGCCCCCCGCGCACTCCGTGCAGCCCAGTCACACCGGCACGGTGCTCCCTTTACCTTCTCCTTCGCCTCCCTGCAGGCGGCGCCCGGGGCCCTGGCGTCCTGCGGCTCCCTCCTGCCGCCGCCCGCCGGGGCAGCTCTCCCCTCCGCGGCGGCGGCCGCCCGGGCGGGCTCCCTCCTAGTGGGCGGCGGGGGCCCCGCTTTGTCCCCCCGGGAGCGGCCCTTCTTCATGGCGGCGGCTCCTCAGCGGCGGCGGAGCGGCGGCCCCCGCGGCGCGCAGCCGGCCATGGCCGGGGTGAGTCACGCAGAGGAGAGCCGAGCCGGCGACGCCTCCTCGGCACGGAGCGGAGGGACCAGCCCCCCCGCTGCCTCACCCGCCCTCCTGTCAGGGCGGCTGTGGCGCGGAACGAGCGCGGCGGCGGCGGCACCGCCCCCTTCCCTTGCTCTCGCGAGAGGCCGGTAACGCTCCGGCCGGCGGGTGGGCGGGAAAGCCGCGGCGCGCGGCGGGCGAGAAGGGGGCGGTAACGAGGGCGCGCGACATAGGGACAAGCGAGGCGGGAGGGGCCGCGCCCGCGAGGCGCAGCGCGAGGGAGGGACAGGGCGGGAGAGGCGAGGCGGGAGGCGCGCAGGCGAGGGTGGCCCCGCGCACAATGACGGGTGGGGGCAGGCTACCCTCAGGCTGCTGCAGAGCCAGCCCTCGGTGTCGCCCGCAGCACCCGCCCCTGGCCCCAGTCCTGTCAGGGCAGGGCAGAGGCTAAGGGCAGCTGGGCCGGGAGCCAGCCCAGCCATGCCATTAGCTGGCTACCTTGTGCCGAAGGCTAATTGCCCAGATCATGGGAAACAACTGAAGGGGGGGGGGGGGAATACCATGCCAGTCATCGACTGACCAAACAGCAGCCAGTGCTGGACCAGCATTTGACAGCATGGCACATGGACAGCTCTCCCAAGCGCCTGCCTTGTGCAACGGAATCTGAGCTTTCATTGCAAAAAAGGGTTGGTCTCCGGCTGCTTTCAGAGCAAGGGAAACCTCAGAAATACGCATAAAGCGTAATGCAAGTAGCAGCATCTTCCGGAGTCTAGAACAACAGGTCTGAGAGATCTGAACTGCCTCATTCACCTTAACTGGCGTGCCCAGTGATGATAAATTTAAGTGTCAGTATTGTTAGCTATTTCATTACTCAGGAAAGGATGTAAGAAAGAAGAGGGGATCATAAGAGCTGTACCATCCACTGTGAGCATAGTCTTGTAACACCATCAGTAGGTGGGCATTTGGGAGATACCACCGCCTTTGAAAATCTCAAGAAGGAGTCATGCTCAAGGAGCCTAACAGGGTCCAGTCTGATTGAGGGGAAACCAAACCCCAGGAGTCCAGCAAAGTCCCTGGGAATATTCAAATGCCACTGAAGGGGAGCCAAGATCAAGGAGCCCAGTGGAGCATACACATAATCATATATTTTGAACATCTATACAGTCTACTATGAGTAGTCTCTTGTTTTGGTAACTTGAATGGGCATAGTTTACTGTGTGGGTGGAATTTGGAAAAGTATCACCTCTTTTTTTAACCCCTGACAAACAATAACAGAATAATAAAAGAACAGGAGCAATTTTGTCCTATTATACCTAGCCCCTTACATATGTGAGTAGATGTTAGGACCCCATTCTTCTGTAGACAACTCCAAGTACTTTGTAAGATAAGGAATATGCAAAAAACCAGAGATAAGCAACAGTTGTCCACCACATTTTATAGCCCAGTGTCTCCTTACAGAAAGACTGGAACACGGAACAAATGAAAATGGAGTTCACCATCTCTCTACTGGAAAACATGAACTGTACTGATTCATTCTCAAGGAATAACCAGACCATATATCCTTAACTCTTCATCTCCTGTCTCATTTGAGCTAGTCATAGCCATGTAAGCCTGTAAACACTTTACCTTTAAATATTAACTGAATTTTTAGGCTATAATATGCCTCTTTCTGGAGTGATACACAGAAAAAGCAGCCTTCAAAGTTGGTCTTTTTTCTATGTTGCCATGCACAAATCAGGATGCATTCCATTGCTGTGGAAAATAGTTCTTTCTTCCGCTTTGCCCTGCTGAAAATGTTTGCATGTCTTTGTCCTGGAGACATAGATGTTACAAATTCTCTTTGTTATATATAGAAACAGCAGCAGAAAACATGTTTTAATGATTTATTGATGTAAATGAGTGGGAGCTTTTTAAAATTATTCTTGAGAATGTTTAAATTCTTGGTCTCCTCATCTCAAAAAAGATATAATGGCGTTAGAAAAGGTTCAGAGAACGGCAACTAAAATGGTTAGGGGTTTGGAACAGGTCCCATATGAGGAGAGATTAAAGAGGCTAGGACTTTTTAGCTTGGAAAAGAGGAGACTAAGGGGGGATATGGTAGAGGTATATAAAATCATGAGTGGTATGGAGAAAGTGAATAAGGAAAAGTTATTTACTTGTTCCCATAATATAAGAACTAGGGGCCACCAAATGAAATTAATGGCCAGCAGGTTTAAAACAAATAAAAAGAAGTTCTTCACACAGCGCACAGTCAACCTGTGGAACTCCTTGCCTGAGGAGGTTGTGAAGGCTAGGACTATAACAGAGTTTAAAAGAGAACTAGATAAATTCATGGAGGTTAACTTCATTAATGGCTATTAGCCAGGATGGGTAAGGAATGGTGTCCCTAGTCTCTGTTTGTTAGAAGGTGGAGATGGATGGCAGGAAAAGAGATCACAAGATTATTAGGGGGTGGGATAGCTCAGTGGTTTGAGCATTGGCTTGCTGAACCTAGGGTTGTGAGTTCAATCCTTGAGGGGGCAATTTAGGGATGTAGGGCAAAAATTGGGGATCTGTCCTATTTTGAGCAGGGGGTTGGACTAGATAATCTCCTGAGGTCCCTTCTAACCCTCATATTCTATGATTACCTGTTAGGTTCACTCCCTCTGGGGCACCTGGCATTAGCCACTGTCAGTAGACAGGATACTGGGCTAGATAGACCTTTGGTCTGACCCAGTATGGCCGTTCTTAGAAGACCACAGAATCCAGCCTAATATACTTCCAAAATGTACCAGTGCTTAACATTTTCAGAAAGGAAAGGACCCAAATCAATCCTGAGCATTTTTATGACTCTTGGACACTTTGCTACGGTACAAATGACTGGATCTGGAATGGAAATATTCAGCATGGAGAAACCATTAGATTCATAAACCTCATATTAAAACAGAAAATAATAATTAAAACTAAATAGTATATGCTAGAATGCTGCTAAACTTGTGCTGTCTGAGGACAAAATCAAGTATTTTCACTGATACTTTAACTTTACCATTAATACCAGATTTAAAGCAATAACTAAAACAAAAATTAGCCAGCTGATCAGTTGGCTTACTGTTTCCAGAGCAGAAGCTGCTGCTGCCAAACAAATATATTACTAAGGCTTGTCACTTAACATTCTATTCATACTATGTACATGATCTTCATTCTCAACATTGCTACTCTGAGCTGGATGAAATGGCTCTAGCTTTTATGTATGCATAGCCATCCTGTTCTTTCTATAAGTGGCCCAGTTCCAATGCTATTCACAGAGAAGTTTTGGTCTTGACACTGGAATACTAACATTGACAGCTGGCATCATGCCATCATCTCTGACTAAAAACAGTGCAATTATTTTGGGGCAGATTGTCCTATATACAAGAAAGACCCACTGAGGGGACAAGAAACTATAGACCCTGTGCTACCACAATGCATCTTGGCCATTCAACCAGTCTGGCCTCTGTGGCAGTACTCTTCAAGATTCAGTCAACGGGTGTCAGGATGCATCTGAACAGTATCAGTTTCAAGTGGCTAACGTATAGAATCAATTATTTTAAATGGGTGAGAAAATGGTATATGCATTGTAAGAAAAATAGGAATTTTTTTTAGAGAGATTGAAATCCATGTGGGTAATTAGAACGTTCGCAGTTACATTAGATAAGGGCAGGAGGGTTGCTTGTTTAAGAAAGGATATAAGTCTTCATGTTTCAAGGCATAAACTAGTCACAAACTGATGGGGATTAGGAAGAAATTTCTCCTGCCCGCAAATTATTCCATAACTGTCCCTTACAGAATTTTCTGCATCTTCCTCTGAAGCAGCTAATATTGGCCACTCTCAGGGACAAGATAGTAATCTAGATGGACCACTAGTCTGATCCAGTTTGGTAATTCCTATGTTTCTCTGTAAAATAAAGTCCAATCATAAGATGGAGATTTCTCTTATTAGCTTTGTGGGCCCTGTATATAGAGTAAAGAAATTTGCGCTGATGTTAGATGCTTCACTTGGCTCTGGTGCAATTCATCAACATAAAGGGTTTGCACTGGTGTATATCATTTAAATACCTAATAGGAAAGTACTGGTTATTAGTGGGTGTTTATATAACGGGTTAAAACTAAGGGTGAGAGGGAGAGAGCACAGTTTGTGTAATACCTAGGTTTACAGTCTTGTTATCAACCAAAGAGCTCATGGAATGCTACATAGCATAAAAAAAGAGACAAATGAGAGCAGTTAATAAATATATATAAAGGGTTTGATTCTCGACTCCTTTAGAGCTGACTTGGCTGTACAGTGCCTGGCACAAAAGGGCCTCTAATATTTATATTGCGTTAGCACCTAAACAACCATATTAAACATCTACATCTATGTATTTATACCAGTGAAAGCTTTCCTAATGTGAACAGGGCCACAAACTGTGACACAAAACAGCAGAGTTACAAGAAGCAAGTTTTCCTGGGATTAATAAAAAATGCATGGGAGCAGGTTTCCATAAAGATCTACGAAGCCACCTTGTTGTCCTCCTTCAGATCGCTCCTTAAAACTCTCCTCTACTGCGATGCCTACAAAAAACAATGGTAAAGCTGTTCATGTCCTGTCACTGCTGCTTATCAAGCTGACCAGAACCATTTCTTTGTTACCTTGTGCTTCTGCTATCTGTTTGTCATAGCTTCCTGTTGTCTCTTGTCTTATACTTAGATTGTAAGATGTTTGGGGCGGGGATCGTCTCTTTGTTATATGTTTATACCAGGGATCAGCAATGTTTGGCATGCGGCCAGCCAGGGTAAGCCCTGTGGCGGGCCGGGCCAGTTTGTTTACCTGCTGCGTCCGCAGGTTCGGCCGACTGCAGCTCTCACTGGCCGCGGTTCGCTGCTCCAGGCCAATGGGGGCTGCGGGAAGCAGTGTGGGCCGAGGGATGTGCTGGCCGCCGCTTCCCGCAGCCCCCATTGGCCTGGAGTGGTGAACCGCGGCCAGTGAGAGCTGCGATCGGCCAAACCTGCAGACATGGCAGGTAAACAAACCGGCCCGGCCCACCAGCGGGCTTACCCTGGCTGGCCGCATGCCAAACGTTGCCAATCCCTGGTTTATCCAGTGCCTAACACAGTGGGGCTGGGACCACTAGGAATTACCTCAATACAAATAATTAATAATAATAATAATAAAGCGAGACAAGGTGGGTGATGTAATATCTTTTATTGAACCAACTTCTGTTGGAGAAAGACAAGCAGAAGATAAAAGATCCAATAAAAGATATTACCTCACCTCCTTGTCTCTAATATCCTGAGACCAACATGGCTACAACAACACTGCCTACAATAAATGAAGAGCAAATTCTAAAAAAATCAGTATTCCACAGCTGAAAAAAAGAACAAATATTTTGCATCAAATACTGGAAAATTATAGTACTACTTCAATCAAATATTAACAATCTGAGATGGAGTCATGATAGTTGTCGGTTGGTACTGTAATAAGAGTTTGGCTAAACTGGACCCAGCTTTTCTTCTTCTTCTGTTTGCAAAGCCCATGTCATGCTTTGTACAGCAAGGAGTTTTCCAAAAAAAATACTGTTTTTCTAAAAATACAAAAAAATTTGCCAACAGTCCAGGAACAACCTCATAACACCAATCCAGCAAGAATGCAAAATGCAGGGGGAAAAGATTTTAGTACAGAAACAGATTTCAGTTTCATGGTTTCAGGAGGTTTATACACAGCAATAAGATAATGTAGTTATTTTAATATATCTTCACATGCCTCCTTTATTCTCTCAGGGTTGAAAAGCCCAAAATTGGTCTTGAAATTATTTTGCTTTTTGAGGTTTGTTCCTTTATTTTGTTTGGTGGGGGTTTTTTTAAACCTATCAGTCTATTCAAATCCCAGGTTTCTTTTCCAGTGATTCATCCTCTGGGTTTTTGTATCTGCCATTCCTGTGACTGGTTGGAGGAGTCTTATACATTTCAGTATCCATCCTCCAGAGCACATAGTTTCACACAAATTAGAAGAAAGCAAATAAGTTTTCTTTCAAACCAACCTATAACTTAATATATTCGTTACACAGACAAAAGTACTGGGCTGAAATTCTGGCCCCATTGATGTAAATGGCAATACTCAATCGGGTCACGATTTCACCCCAGATTTTTCTTTTCTGTATAAGGAGTGCAGAACTGGGACCATCAGAAGTGTCTCTTTGAGAAAAATACTAACATTTAAGAGACAGCACTATGAATCCAAAAGCATTGCTCTGAAGTCTAACAAAGTAAAAATGAATAATGTTTGCTTAAATTGGCAAAGAGGATGATGTACATGTTATTGCAGGCCAGAAGCAGCTTTAAAAATGATCTGTTCTTTAGAATGACCCTTGGGACGATTTGAGGAATCTATCTATGTACAGTTTATGAATTCTGGTTGTTATGAAATTTTTGTGTCATGGAATGCCTCAGTGTTTAGTGATCTGGCCATGAATTGATGGGTCTTTTTCATTACCTGCCAGACGAGGGATGGTCAGCTATTAAACCTTAATGGTCACCTACTCAGGTGGAAACACCTTGAGACAATAGGTTGGCTGAAGGTGGGCGAACTAGTTCTTTCAACTTCTATGCATGGTGCTGGGGTTTGGAGAGTGGAAAATGACCAGGAAGCTTTGGGCAAAGAGGGAGGCATGGTTTTGTAGTGGGCAGTGGATCTTGTTTAACTTGGGGACCAGCCAGGGGAAAGGAAGCAAACTGATTTGGGGGAGAGAGAGAGAGAGAGAGACCAGAGATTCCATGTCCTGGATGAGAAGCCATGTGCAGAAGACCAGTGGGGAGAGGAAGGATCCTAGATTACTAAGAGGGCTTTAAGCTACACCCAAATAATGCTCTAGAGTGATGAGGAAACTGCGGCAGGGAAATGCATCCAGATCAGTGTTCCCACTAATTTTTCCCATGCATGTGCAGAATGAATCACCTGCGGGTTCGGGCTCTGGGGTGTGGCTGGGGATGAGGGGTTTGGGGTGCAGGCTACCCCTGGGCTACAGCACAAAGAGAGGACATCTCCAGATCTCTCTCCCTGCAGCAGCACCTGGGCTGGGGGGGAGAAGTGCCTCTCCCTGTGGCACCAGCCCCGGGGCTGGGGCCGCGGGATAGGCTCCTGTCCCCTGACGGTGGCAGGGCTGGGCCGGGGCTGAGTTGGGGCTGGGGGAGGGGTACTTCTCCCTGGGCTGTGGCAGGTCCAGGGCTGGGGGAGTAGCATCTGTCCGCGCCGCAGCCCTGAGCGCCTGTGCAGCACTTAATAGGCTGCTGCACGGCCGCGCAGCTTAGAGGGAACTTAGATCCAGATGTGTTCATTATGTTGTCTAGCTCTGTATTTCTCGTGCTATCAAAGTAAAGAGTAATTGTATTCAGAATCATGTGCAGAATCTACCTGTGTGTCAGTTGGCTTAACTCTCAGGTGCCCCTGAATAGTTAAACTGTCAACCCAGTGGGACGACATGGTTGGAATTCTGGAAAAGGGTGTGCTAAGCTGTGGGAGAGTCTGAGGAGTCAGCAGTGGTCCTGGAGACCATCGGCAACAAGGCTAGCAACATGGTCTAATTTCCATGAAGGACTAGCAGACAGAGTCTGTGCCTAGGAAGTGTGTTAGAGAGGCCAAGGGGAGGAGTAGTGCTACAGCATTTTTGGGTACAGGGAAGCTTTGAGCACATGAGTCCAGTGCACTGGGACCCAACTCAGCAGCCTAGTGAGTGTCCAGCAGCGGGAGCTTTACTAGGACTGTGTGTGTGTGACAATTATAACTAAGGCATCCTATGTTTATTGCCTCTTAATGATTTCTAGATTAAATATGCTCAAAAAGTAAAAATACTTTTTTTTCTAATTGGCATGTCTGCAAACGCAACCTGAGATATGAAAAGCAAACTAAATTTTTTCATTCTCATGCATCATCATCCATAATAAAAATTCTGTCAGCCAAATTATGTTCTCATTTACATTTGGGAAATGTATTCTATTTGGGAAATTCTATTGTCTTCAGATCATGCCTTGATTACATCTTTGGAACCCCACTGAAGGAAATAGGGTTGCGCAGGAGTAACTGATTGAAAGTGTGTAACTAATTATTTTGTTGATACACAAGCAGGAATAGAATCCAGCTCAGTTCCTCTTAACTGGCTGGCTCTGCAATGCTAACAGGAATACAAAGTGATAAAAACTTACTTCAGTCACTAATATAAGATCTGATTCTCAAAAAAGGAACAGGTCTGTAGAGTAAGCAGGTGTCATTTTTACATAGTTACTTTTCAGCATAGAAACATACTTTGATTAACATCATGATCCATGATCATTCAGTCAGATGATCAGCCGTACCTGAGTGAAAATAGTGGACTGCTATATCACATGAATTTTATTACTCCTCTGGGACACGTATCTTACTGTTACGTATGTTTTAGTTTTATTTAAAAACATGAAAAGGTAGAAACGTTACAGTGCATTGATATGGACATTAAATATTGTGAGGTGCTCAGACACTATGGGAATGGGGGCCTTATAAGTACCACAGCTAATAATTAGATAGATAGATTAGATTAGATAGTCACTGACCGAAAACAGTACAACTCAGCAATAACTTAACTTACAGAAAAGCAATATTGTATACAGTGTTGTTGTAGCCATATTGGTCCCAGGATGTTAAGAGATTGTGAAGTAATATCCTTTACTGGACCAACTTCTGTTGGTGAGAAGTCAATCCAGTAAAAGATATTACCTCACCCACCTTGTTTCTAGAAAAAGCAATATGACCCACTCAAAATCTAGAGCTGTCATGAAAACAGAAATCCCCAGTAACTCACCTCCCAATATAAAACAATCCATAAACTAACTACCCATAGTATACCTTAAAATAAAAAAAAAAACAGGAGTCTTCATCTTGGATTATGATGGGCTAGTATTCCTTCTACAGTGCCTGAGCCTGGTCCCTCTGGTGAACTTCTATATGCCATTCTCGACCTCAGCCGACACAGTAAAGTGTGAGAGGTGTCAAACAGACTTCACTGTCCTTCCTCTTTGCTGCTGGAAACCCTGCCGAATCCCCAGGCAACTGTTCCTGTGGCAGCAGTGATGTTATGGAACACAGAATATTCAAAGACTATTTTATCAACTTGATAAACATGATATGTATCTTTATGGGCGGGCCAGTGGTTGTATGCCTGGCTAAATGGATAAGATAAAGGATAGGAGTACTTGTGGCACCTTGGAGACTAACCAATTTATTTGAGCATAAGCTTTCGTGAGCTACAGCTCACTTCATCGGATGCAGAAGTGAGCTGTATCCAATGTCTGCATCCGATGAAGTGAGCTGTAGCTCACGAAAGCTTATGCTCAAATAAATTGGTTAGTCTCTAAGGTGCCACAAGTACTCCTTTTCTTTTTGCAAATACAGACTAACACGGCTGTTACTCTGAAAGATAAAGGATGTTTCCTGCAGGAACTAAAGTCAGAAGGGAGTAATGAATGCAAATCCCCAATACTGAAACAATGTAGATAACAAGTCCTTTATATTTTCACCCCTGGGGAATAGCAGACAGACTGCTTTGACCTGGTTCAAAGGTGTTGGGCAGACAGAGGATTTGAAACTGTTTAAAATATGAGCCGTGACCTGAGGAGAGGGTCATTCACACTCAGTTCAAGAGCAGAGAAGCATGAGACTGTGACCAGAGACGGGCCCTGTGAGAACACCTGAAGTACTTTAGATCTGCCGGGGTCTCCGCTTGGAAGATGGTTTCCGGCTCAGGGAAAGGTGATGGCTAGAGGTCTGAGACCTTAACTTGAATACCCTAGAAGAGGGATCAGAGGTCCAGTAACTCTGGTACTGTGACAGCTCCTTTCTGGATCCCCTTCAAAGTCTGAAAAATATCCCAGTTTTCTATAAATATAGTTTGCATGCCAATTCTGTAACAGAGAAGTTTCAACAAACCTTTTGGTGTACATATACCTCTAAGGCGGGGGTGGCCAACCTGTGGCTCCGGAGCCACGTGCGGCTCTTCAGAAGTTAATATGTGACTCCTTGTATAGGCACCAACTCCAGGGCTGGAGCTACAGGTGCCAACTTTCCAATGTGCCGGGGGTGCTCACTGCTCAACCCCTGGCTCTGCCACAGGCCCTGCCCCCACTGCATCCCTTCCCGTCCCCTCTCCTGAGCCTGCCATGCCCTCGCTCCTCCCCCTCCACACCAGAGCCTCCTGCACGCCACAAAACAGCTGATCGAGAGGTGTGGGGAGGGAGTGGGAGGCGCTGATTGGCGGGGCTGCCGGTGGGTGGGAGGCACTGGGAGCAGGATGGAGGAGCTGAGGGGGGGCTGCTGACGTATTACTGTGGCTCTTTGGGAATGTACAGTGGTAAATTCTGGCTCCTTCTCAGGCTCAGGTTGGCCACCCCTGCTCTAAGGGCTTGTCTACAGCGTGCATTTGTCCACACCAGAGGGGAGTAATTTTTAGTGCACAATAGTGTTGTGCGTCAGCTGGTCTCTGTGGACCCTGCTCGCACACACTAAAAGTTCTCTAGTAATCCTTGATTCTGGGAGCCAGCCTTGCCCTGCCCTGCTGTGAGAACCCCCACTCCTGGGCTGTTCATGCACAGCCTCTGGCATGTAAGCTGCTTGGATTGTGCAACCGAATGACACTAGCCAATATCTCCGGTCCCAGACACAACCCTAGGAACCTCCATCTTGCCGTGTCCAGTTATGCCCGCTGGACGCTGCAAGCTTATATGAGTTCGTCAATTTAACAAAGAAATTGATATGTACCAGGCTGGGTATCCCAAGGGGAGTCTATGACACGCTTCAAACCAAACACACTGCTTTGGGTAGAATAAACAAACAGATTTATTAACTATAAAGATAGATTTTAAGTGATTATAAGTCAATGCATAACAAGTCAGATTTGGTCAAATGAAATAAAAGCAAAACACATTCTAAGCTGATCTTAACGCTTTCAGTGCCCTTACAAACTGAGATGCTTCTCACCACAGGCTGGCTGGTTACCCTTCAGCCAGGGTCTCCCCTTTGATCTGCGCTTCAGTCGCTTGGTGGTGATGTCTGTACATGGAAGTGGAAGAGAGAGGAAGAGCATGGAAAATTTCTCCCTTTTATCATGTTTTTTCTTCCCTCTTGGCTTTGCCCTCCCCGCTTCAGAGTCAGGTGAACATTACCTCATCGCAGTCCCAAACTGATCAGAGGAAGCAGGGTGACTCACCTGAGAGTCCAACAGATCCTTTGTTGTTGCATAGGCCAGTGTCCTTTGTTCCTGTGAGGCTGGGCTGGGTTTTGTCCATACATGCCCTGATGAGGTGTGAACTGCCCCTCTGCTCTTGGGGAGTTTTTGCCTCAGCTTGCTTTAAGCCATGAGGACACATTTTCAGCCTCATAACTATATACATGAAATTACAACCTATAACATTACTATAACAATGATTACTATAACATTACCATAACAACAATGCTCAGTACATCATGAGCCTTCCAAAGACACCCAACATGACAAACTTTGCATTAGATACCACACAATCATATTATAAGGATGAACATGGGGGTGTAGGGTGTTCCCATGAGGTAGAGAACATCATATATATATACCAGGCAGGTGTGGAGGCCAGAGCAAACAGCAGCAAGGCTTAAAGGCGAGGTCTCAAATTGAAAGCAGTGGTTTACAAGTCAGGATTCTGTTCCAGTGACTGCCCTGGACTTGATATGCATGACCTTAAGCAAGTCTATTTTTCTTTCTTGGGCAATTTCAGTCATGGAGTAAGCTGAATGTATTGGAGATGAATCTGTGGAATTTTGTCCACTGACACAAGAGCTGAGTTTAATCCTCTGGGCTGGGCCTCAGTTTTCCTATGTATAGAATGCTGATAATAGTACTTATCCACCTCAGAAAGGTATTAGGTTTAATTAATGACATTTGGTAAAGTGCCCTGAGATCCTAAAATAGGTGGTGCTAGAGAAGTGTTAAGTATTCTTATTTCCAACCAATGTTACTGATTGTCATGCTCAATGTTGCTGTAGATAAAAATCCATTAGTATTGTCATTAAGAGCCTTTATTTTCAGAGCTTTTGAACTCAGCTGTAAAAAAAACTGCACCATGTTGAAGCTTGACATATGGTATAAAGTATCAAGCCAGAAACAATTATTTTCTTTCTATTTAGTTCATATCAGTTTGCCAATTTATGTTGTAGGAGTAAAAAAAATCCTTAAATGCTATTTTGACTACAACTCTAAAATGGATTTATTTTATGTGAAAATGTGTAAGTGATTGTTTTATAATGTAGACTAATCACTTTCTAGTTTTAATGTGATAGTTCTAACTAGTAGCTACTGTGCATAAACTGTAACTATTTTTTCATCTATTAAAAAAAACTAGTTGATAAAATGAAATTAGTTGCTCCTAAGTGGATAAAATGAAATGGTTTCTAAGGAGCCATTAGTGTATCAATAAGCTAGGCCACACCAACAGAATGGGGGATTGTATCCTGGAAAGCAGTGACTGTGACTCTGAAAAGGATTTAAGTGTCATAGTGGACAGGCAATTGAACATGACCTCCTAGTGTGATGCTGTGACAAAAAGGGCTAATACAAATCCTTGTATAAACAGTCAAATTAGGGAAGTGACTTTACTTCTGTGCACAGCATTAGTGAGACTGATCCTGGAATACAAAGTACAATTCTGCTGTTAAAGATGATGTTGAAAAAATTGGAAAGGGTTTCAAACAGAGGCACAAAAATTATTTGAGGGCTGCAATAAATGCCTTATAGTGAGAGATTTAAAGAGCTAACCTCTGTTTAGTTTATCAAAAAGAAGACTGAGGTAACTTGAATACAGTGTATAAGTATCTTCACAGGGAGAAAAATATCAGATACTGAAGAGCTCTTCAGTCAAGCAGAGAAAGGCATAAACAAAAAACCATGGCCAGAAATTAAAGCCAGACGAATTCAGACTGGAAATAAGGCACAAAATTTTAACAGTGAAGGTAGTTAACAGTTGGAACAAACTAGGGTGACCAGCTAGTAAGTTTGAAAAATCAGGACAGCGGATGGGGGTCAATAGGTGCCTATATAAGACAAAGCCCAGAATATCGGGACTGTCCCTATAAAATCAGGACATCTGGTCACCCTAGAACAAACTACCAGGAAAGTGGTCATTCATCTTTTGATGTCTCCAGATCAAGATTGGAAGCTTTTCTGGAAGATATGCTTTAACCAAACACAAAGGCTGTGTCTACACTACAGACCTTACAGCGGCACTGCTGTACCACTACAGTGTTCTCCCATCAGTCAAATTAAACAACCCCAATGAGCGGCAGTAGCTATGTTGGTGGGAGAGCATCTCCTGCCAACATACCGCTGTCCACACCGGCGCTTTTGTCAGTAAACTTTTGTCGGTCAGGGTGGTTTTTTTCACACTCCTGACTGGCAAAAGTTTTACCGATAAAAGTGCTAGTGTAGACATAGCCAAATTATTGGGCTCAGTGAAGAGGTAACTGGGTGAAATCCTGTAGCCCTGTGTTATACCTGAGATCAGACTGGATAATCTAATGGTCCCTTCTGCCTTGAACTCTATTAATCCACAAATTAAATCAGCCCCTACTCTCAACTGCCTTGCACCTTGTGTAGTCATTTACATCCATGCAAAGTGAGTACAAGGTGGGTTTAAAATACTACCAAAGCCAACCTGTTTAGGCAATGTCTGAATTTGGCTGAAAGTTTCCTAACCCCTTCTGTGCTGATTGCTGCTGCAACATCTGCAACCCAAAATACACACACGGGACTGCTACACATACCTTGTGTGTCTCCTTTGATGTGCCAAATGGTGATACAGGGCTCTAGCATGCTACTGAGCATCTGCTTGAAAATGTTCCTATCCATAGTTAAAGTTAAGCTTATCATAACTACTTTCTGCAGAATGCCCGTTAAAAGCAAGACAGTGGTTGTTTTATGGATATAATACAGTGGGGTCCTGATCCACTGCAATACAAATAATCATAATAATTAATAAATAAGAACATAGGAATTGCCATATTAGATCAAACCGGTGATCCATGCAGCTTAGTATCCTGTCTCTAACAATGGCTAGTATCGGATGCTTCAAAGGAAGGTGCAAGAAACCCTGCTGTAGGTAGATAGGGAATAACCTGCTCATAGAGGATATTTCTTCCAAACCCCCATTAGTTCAAGACTGGTTTATACTATCAGGCAAGAAAGGTTTCTATCTCTTCTAGAACTCTTGGTGAATTTTGGTGGGAGGGGACATTGCTTTTAGTTTTGGGTTTTTTGCTTATTTTTTAAAAACCCTATCTATTGTACCCGTATTTTCTTGTTCACCATTAGTGATCTGCAAGCAATAAATGACTATTATATGCAGGTCAGTTTGTGTACTGATTGTGTGTGTTCCTGAGATAAACCTGTTAGCTTTCCAAAGAGTCAAGGAACTCTCCTGAGGCAAACAAACTCTGGGGCACTGATACTAGGTGATATAGAGAGAGAAGAGAGGTTCAAAGCTACTTACTGTTTTCCAGTTTGGGGAAGAGGTAACAATCAGAGAGACAGCAGAAGAGGTGAGAAAACAGCACTCAAATTGCAGAGACAATTGTTATTGTTATTTTCCTGAAATATTTTGTTTTCTTTATACTGAAAGGTAATATAGGGACTGATCCTGCAGTCCTTACTCAGGCAAAACTCTCCAGTAAAGTTCATGGGGAGTTTTCCCTAAGGATTGCAGGTTATTTTTCATAATATGCACAAATAATTATGATGTGGTTTATGTAGAAGGGTCTAGATTTACATAAATCAGACAGTTATTTTTATTTTTTAATTTTTGGATTCATTATCTGTCGAAGATGCAGAAATTATTGGGCCAGATCCTCAGCTTTTGTAAATCAGCAGAGCCCCACTGAAGTCAAGGAGGCAACATCAGTTTACACCGGCTGAGGATCTGGCTCATTGTCTTAAAAGCCATTAGAATGAGTTCACCTGTAACTGTGTGAAAAGCATAATTTTCTACAGGATGCAACAAAAACCTGAAATTTATGGAACAAATTAATCCATGCTGCAAAGCCAGTGAAGTCACTGGAGTTACACCATGATAAATTTACACCAGTGTATCTATAGGAGACCTGAAATCATTTATTGGGTTTTTTTTAATTAACTGTTTAGAACTAACTTTGCTCTGCATGATTTATTTTTTTTTAATCTACAGCTTGTATCTAAATTATCACAATAATATTTTTGCCTAATTTGTACACTTTACGAGGTTATAAATTAACTGAAAAAACATAAGGAAAAAAGACCTGAGGTAAAATTTTAAGAAAGCCACAGTGACTTAGGAGCTAAGTCCCACTTTAAAAAATGACTTAGGGAATTAGGGTCCTCAGTCACTGAGGTGCTTTTGAAAATGTTATCCCCAGTCATCACTGTGGATAGCTCACGGAAAATCTATGCTCAGTGTGCACCAGAAGTTAAAAAAGCAAACAAAACTGTTAGGATGTATACGGAACGGAAAACAATATGGCAAATATTATAATTCCATTATATAAATCAATAGTCTGAGCTTTCCTGAAATTTTGCTTTCAGTTCTAGCCACTGTATCTCAAAAAGGATGTAGCAGAAATATCAAGGGGTTAGAAACAAGCAGCAAGAATGATTAGAGAGGTCTGGAAAAACTTCCATATGAAAAAAGATTGAAAAGATTCGGACTATTTAGTTTATGAGGAGATAAATAAGAGGGGACAAGATAGAGGTATACAAAATAAAGACTGTATAGAGATTATAGACCTTGGGTAAGTCACTTTGCCTCTGTGCTGCAGTTCCCCACCTATAAAATGGTGATACTAATACTTCCCTATCTCACAATAGTCTCGTGAGGATAAAGTGCTTCGAGATCTATCAATGAAAAGTGCTGTATAAGAAATAGGTATTATCATTATTCCACTGTCTTGTGAAGCAGCTAGTGCCAGCCACTGTCCCAAATAGGCTACTGAACCAGAGAGACCTCTAGCCTGATGTAATATGACAATGTGTATGTTCCCATGAATTTCAAGCTGTGTTAAGATTCAGTGCCTGAGGTTCTTGATCTCAGTCATTTGTCCCTCTTGGCTTAAAAATCTTGGCTGTTAATAATATTAAGATACTGTGAAAGAGAAAGGGGACAAATACACGTATAAATACTTGTCTGTCCATCTTTGCTTAGCACTTTTTAATTTTTCTCCTTTTCTAAACAGTCCTTCCTATTAGTTTTATAATCGAGCTGAAATTTCATACCAGACTTTTCTCAGAGATAAAGGACCTCACTGAAATGTCTATTTCCTTACAGGGCAAGTGCAGAATGAAGACGTTCAAGTTTGCTGTAGTCCTTTTTTTTGCTATCCTAGCAACATCTACCTGCAAATGGGATAGATGTCTGGAGGGGGGAACTCACAAGCACAGACCAAGCCCTGAGCCGGACATCCATGAATGCACACTGTACTCTGAATGTAAGAGCTGTTTAATCTTTGGCATAGAATTTTTAGAATAGTTTAAAAGTTGACCTTTGTATCGACTAACAGTCCCTAGCATACTTTTAATTACTTTAACACTGTGCAATATTTACAATAGGAGTTTTGTTTGAAAAGCAACTTTTGTTGGCTTTTTCCTTACTACATCCAGTTCCAAATGCAGAGCCAGATACCGCTCTCCTTGAGACCAGTTGCAAAACTATTGGCTTCAGTAACTGAACTTCAAAAATGTATGATCCAGATTTCATCCTGTTGTACTCCATTTACTTAAGCTTGCACTAGGGATGACTTGGGCCTGATGGGATTAAGTATGAGAATATTTAAAATACAGCATAATCATCTTGATTGTGATGTACCAGTGCACAAATTATTGTCCTAATTAAGTTTCTGGCCTGATTAAAACTAGAGACTGTCAGAAAAAGTATGAAAACACTGAAAATTAAAATGCTGTACTGGATATAAATGTAAGAATAAAACCAATATTCACTGCATGTCATCTTTTTTCTTCTTTATTTGATAACTTCTATATTAAAAGGCTGGAGTTCAGAAATTTCACTCCTCCAGCATATGACAGCTGGTTAAACACCACTTAGCTTCTTGGCACCTGCTGAATACATTCTCACAAAACAATATTGATGCCAGTTCAGTCCCACTTAATCAGTGGTCACATTATCATTTCCAAGATCATTCACTTACAAGTCGTAGAAAGTCTTTCTTTTGTAAAGCTTCCCTCCCAGTTGTTACCATTTTGGATTATGTGCCCAAAAGATTCATTAAGTACTCCTGTTCTTTTTTCTAAATTGAGTTTTCCAAATTTTGAGTGTTAAAGTAAACCTTCATTGTAGTCTCTTTGTTTTATTTCCAATAGCTTCCTGTTGTTATGCAAACTTCACAGAGCAGTTGGCTCATTCACCAGTAATTCAAGTAAGCAACAGCTACTGGAACAGATGTGGGATTCTCAGTAAATCGTAAGTCAGCTTTGATATTGTCTATGTCTTGGCGCAATAGGACTATTCCACAATAGCTGAAACTGCCAACATTAACTCTCCCTGGAATTTCTGATGGAAACTCCATAGGTTTTTCTGGAGATGTTACCTAAAGTGGCTGCCCCCATCTTGGCCCCTCGTCTGCGCAGCTCCTCTCTGCTCCTTCTCTCCTCACCCAAAAATCCATGGAGCCTTAATCACACTTTATTCAGGCAGAGTGGCTTCTGCCATTTCAGAAGACGAGTGACTGCTCTTAAGACCTGCTCTTTTAAAAAATGCTCTCTCTAGTGTGCAATAATCTGGCAATGCAAACCAGTAGTAAACCTGGTTTACCTGGCTGGTTAAGCCATATTTACAACCATGCCTGCTTTGTATTTCTGTAGCAGCCGGAGCATACCATTGAATCTAGCCCATGATTTGTATCAACAGGGCCTTGTCCCTTGTTTAAAAAAACAGATAAATTAGATTAAGTCTTAAAAAACAAAATGTAAAAGGGAAGCCAGAAAGGAAACTTGCAAATAATGAGAAAAATTCTTGTAGTCTTGTGAGCTTTGTAACCATAAAAAATGTTTTCCTAATTGAGGCTTATAGTTCATTGCTAGATTTTGAGAGTTGTCAAATATGTCAGGCTACACAAATAAAAGAATGAAAGTGCAAAACAATTAAGCAAAAACATATTTGCAAAAGTCATAGCTATTGCCTGCCACTCCCAGGAGAACAACTACAATATGTGGTTTTTCAGTAACTTCAGCTGGACTAGAGAAAATCTAAATACTGGTGAAATCATGAGAGTATAACACAGAAACAAAGCTTTATGCTGTGGTTTGATGTTACATTTTATTATTGCTTTGAACTTGACCATTTCGTGCCAGCAAAAACTCAGTGGCTCAAATGTTTATATAAAGCAAATACAAAAGGGGCCCAAACATCACTAATTAATTCATTTAAAAATTAGAGTGAATATTCACGAACTTTTTTGCATGATTTGTCCAGTTCCAGTAATTTCACAGGCAAAACCTGCACACAACAACAAAGGAATAAGTTTAGAATCTATACACAAATAGGACAAGAGGATGGATTTAAATTGCTCCATCTAATCTATAGTGATGGGTGCTGTCGAAACCTGTTGGAAAGTGTGGACTATAATCTTGGATGCTGAGAAGCAGACTTAATTGTTGTTTTTCTCACTCAATGTAGCTGCGAGGATTACATGAAGAAAATTGAATGTTTTTACCGGTGTTCGCCACATGCCGCTCACTGGATCAATCCCAACTACACTGCTGGTATTGAGTTTGTTCCTTTGTGCCAAAACTTCTGTGATGACTGGTAGGTTTAACACTTTACACTGCTCATATTTTTAGTTATATTTGAGATACCTGCATTACCCGTGTAAGAGGTAGCCACAAATGTGCAAATAATGACCTTCCCAAACAAGTGGCAACAAAATTTGATAGCACTCTGCATCATTTATCTCCCTTCTTTTATTCAACTTCTCTCTTTTTTTTTTCTATACCTCTAATTTTTCCCCTTTGAATTTATTACCCTGTAAATAATAACATACTCAGTGACATCTCCAAGTCTAGTATAAAGTCAGTTTGTATCATAGTTTTGAAAATACAAATTATGTGAGCAGCATAATCACATATATTATCTAAATATGTGCCCATGATATTGATACACTTCTTTTATTTCTGTATCTATTAACTACGCTGTGGAATCATGGAATAAACTAACAAATTAATTTATGTAATAAATTTAATTTTAACTTCTGCCTCTTCACCTGCTTTCTGTCTACAAATCCATTTCTGCTTAAACTACTTCTAATACTCCATATTTCAGAACAGTTTTCAGACAGCTGTCATTTAATAAAAATTATAATGATCTAACCCCAAAATAGTTAATTTTTTCTTCCCCCAAATACAACTCAGATAAAAGCAGGCAGTGAAAATTACTTTTTGAGACACAAGGCATGTGGTGGGATAGTTTTAAGCCCAATACCTTGCAAATCATCAGGTCTAGACATCTTGTATCCCACCGGAGAAGTGAGAATTCTGATTTTCTAGTGATTCAGATCCAGCATCTATTTATAGGTATAGAGAGTTGTGAAATGTAGATCTTTAATCATGAAACCTTGGTGTTTAGCAAAGTTACGTTAGAGCACGTATAGGAGCTGGAAAAATGTATTTGATCTATTTTCTCTATTACTTTTAGGCTTGGGCATGGTAACTCGAGAAATTTGGCTTTACTGGGAAAATGATGTGAAATGTAGTACAAATAATGGTTGAGCTGTTCAGAGCAGTCTAGAGGATTTAGACACCTGTCTTCCATTCAAATTTGTGAGAGACAAGGTGGGTGAGACAATATATTTTATTGGACCAACTTCTGTTGGTGAAAGAGACAAACTTTCAACCTTACACAGAGCGCCTCAAGTCTGGGAAACGTACTCAGAGAATCACAGATAAATACAAGATGGAACAGATTGTTTAGCCTAAGTAGTTAACACATTTCAAGGGAGTATTGAAGGTGAAGTGCCCCTTAAACACCTTCCAGTCATAGGGGGGAAAGGGGAAAAAAAAAGCTGGGGATGAGGTTTAGTAGGTTACCAATTGTTGTAATAAGCCATAAATCCAGTATCTCTATCATAGGTGCTGGAACTAGAGGTGATGGGGGGGCTGCCGCACCCCCTGGCTTGAAGTGGTTTCCATGATATACAGGGTTTACAGTTTGGTTCAATGGCTCTCAGCACCTCCACTATAAAAATTGTTCCAGCACTCCGATCTCTATTCAGTCCATGATTTATAGGATCTAGTTAAGAACTTAAACTCCCAGGCTCATCTTTTGAAGGTGTATGGAGGTTTCCTTTGAGGGTGAGGACTGATAAGTCAGGTACAGAGTGATCACTGTGAAAAGTGTTCAGCCGTGGCTGATATGGTGTTTTTATTGTTTTTCTGTGTGAGTTCATTTGAGAGCATAGTGATTGTTTCGTTTCATCCAGTAGTTGTTAGTGGGGCATTTAGTGCACTGGATGAGGTGGGTTGTTTTTTTTAAACTATATCCACTCTGCTCTGTGTCTAAGCTAGAGAAGGCAGGTCGAAGAAGGATAAAGCTTGTGTGTTCCACTGATGACGTTTATCGTGTTGTAGAAAATTCCATTTTGCTGGAGGAGCAGAATTGTTAACCATGGTTTTAATCCTGGAGCTTTCAGTGGTCTTTTAGATATGCTGGGTCCAGATTTTTGAATGCCTGGGAGATAGGTACCAAGACCTATAACTTGACTGGATAGGCTACGCTCTGTGGATTCAAATCCAAAACCACCACCGCTGAAATTTGAAGGTGTTTGGATAATAATTTCTAGGTTGGGCCCATCTCTTATATACAGTATTTGTATAGGAATAGCTGTCTTCTTATTTATGGTGGTGCCCAGTATATGCTTGGCTCTTTCCAGACAGGTAAGAAAGAACAATCCCTGCCCCAAGGATAGACAGTAAGGATAGACAGACAGATATGTAGACAGGGGTTAGGGGGAATGGGAAACTACATATCACTTTTTTCTCTAATTTTTACTCTATGTACATATCACCATGATTCATGATAGGCAGCACGGCAAAAGTAGGGCTTCAAGAGGAACTTAAATATGGAGAGATAAGGGTCTTGTGGATGAACTCTGGAAGGTTGACAACTTCAAAATGCATAAGAAGCAGCACGGAAAAGGGCATGGAGGGGTGTTATGCAAAAAGCTGCTAAATGAGCAACTGAGGACAGCATTGTTGGCAGAGCAGAGGGGGCAAGGGGGTAACATGAAATATGAACAGTAGAAGGGATGGGCAGAGTTGTATAGCATTTTGAAGGTGCTGGCAAGAAACTTAAATCTGATGCAGTCATGGACGGGAAGACAATGGAAAGGATTCAGAGGGAAGTGATCAGACCAATAAGCGAGGAGACGACTTCCACTCTATTCTGCAATCCCATCTGTTGTTTCAAGGCCTGATCCAAAGCTCATTGTAGTCAGTTGGGCCCAGATCCTCTAAGGTATGGAGGCATCTAACTCTCCTTGAAATCAGTAGGAGTTAGGCACCATACCCTTGAGGGTCTGGACCTTGGAGTCTTTCTGTTAGATATCAGTGGACTTTGGAGCAGGCCCATAATAGGCAATATGACATGTCACTGAAAGCTAGAATAAATCTTCTACAATCCATATCAATCATACAAAAAGTCATTATCCATCTGTTATATTAAATTAAAGGAAAGCATAATGGTGGAAGAAAATACACATAGCGCATGTAGCTTATGCATATTTTAAGGCCCCTTTTCCATTGCCCAGGGTGGTGGAAGGCAGCCCTAGTGTAAATGAGAATTAGGTCTGTAATGTATATTATGGGTTTGCGTGATGTTACAAAGCACTCCCGTTTTCCTCACATGGTTTAGCTGAATATAAACAGAACCAGCTGGTAAATCATGTTTTGTAACCTTGAAGAAAAGACCATTTTGGTCTGGGAGTTTATGTATTATGCTAGACTGTGAGCTCCTCGGGACAAGGTCTGTCTCTTCTTGAATGTCTGGAAAGCATCAAGAAGATAGTGAGCTCTGCTATTAACAAATAAGTACTACTTATCTATCTGCAGTATTACTTTCCATCCCATTTCTTATGCATCCCACTCATCTGGTACTCTAGTTGGTGTCATATACACCTGGCGTAGGACACAGATGTACAAATGACAATATATTATATGCATGGGTGTGTGTGTCTGACATCTTTCAGTGTCATTCCCATTCTCTCGTCCCACCCAGGGCCAGAGACTAAAAAGGTATTTTGGACAAAATTCCCACTCTCTTTGACATTCCAAAGTAGCATTTCCAAGATTTTCCACATTGTACTCATGGGAGTCCTTTCAGTATGCTGCAGCGCTCCTGGGGAATTGACCTACTTTCTCCATGGGCTGTGAATGTGCCTGCTGCATACTGAAGTCTTTGTGGCCAGAAATGTGCATAAAATTCTGAGAGAGCAGTGATTTCATTTAAAAGAAGTCATCTGACTAGCCTGGAGCCTTCCCCTTTCTTCCTATTGTTTTAGGATTTCCTGCTCTCATCAGCATTAAAATGGTTCTCTTTGAAAGTCCCTATGAACCGTGAAGAGGCCTGTGGGCAGCTTTCTTTCTGACTCATCTGCGAAATGGGCCCCTGCCCATCTGAAGGGGAAGCATGAATTCTGAAAAATAATCCTGAACATTCAAATAAGAATTAGCTCCAAAATAAAAATACCTAGCAGTGAAGTAACCTGCCGTGCGAAAAGCAGATCATTCTTCGGCTATGGCTACATTAGAGAATTTACAGCAGCACAGCTGCGCCGCCATAAGCTCTCTATGTAGTCGCTCTAAGCCAATGGGAGAGAGCTCTTCATCGGCTTAACTACTTCAGCCCCTGCGAGCAGCGGTAGCTATGTGAGCAGGGGAAGCTCTCGCACCGAGATAAGCGCGGTGTGGACAGCGCTAAATCAGCACAAATTATGTCGCTCAGGGGGAGTGACTAATTCCCACCCCTGAGTGACATAATTTACCTCGACCTTTACCTTTACAGTGTAGCCATAGCCTTAGGGTGCCTGCTGGCTGGTGTGAGGGGCTTTCAAGTTTGCATTTGTGGTTTTTGCAAGCCTTTTTTAATGGCTCAAGGAGCCATGCATGGGTTTCTGGACAGCATGAATCCCTTCAGATGTCATGATCTTGCATAATTTTGCCCCCCATAATTGGCTCCCCCTTGAGACTTAAAAAAAAGCCTATAAAAACAGGGACTGTCTCTTCCTATATGTATGTATTGCACTCAGCACAATGGGGCACTGATCTTGACCGGAGGACCCTGCATATTACTAATATAGATGATAAATACAAATAGTGATTAATTCAGGTTCCTGTGGAAACCAGGTGTACAGCATCAAGCCCCCTATTCAGTAACACTCCTAAGCACATGTTTATAAGTTCTTTGCTGAAGAGGGAAGGATTTAAGCACATGCTTAAAGTTAAGCTTGTGCTGAATTTGAGCATAATTGCTAAGCTCTGATGTTGATAGCTGTACCAGCGCCAGACACGGCAGCACAATGGCACTGGCCAAGCCTGCTTGTCAGTGGCATATTAAGGCTGGATCATAAGAATTGGCGAATCTATGACCTGCACTCCCAACAGGGCCCCAAAGTCCAGCAGCAGATTCACATGTGGGCAGGCTTGGGACTATCCCATTCTCCCACCCAGTTGTTGCTCTGTTTGGATCTCGTTTATCCTCCATCTGTGCTTGCTGTTACCCTCACAAGGTGGTATGATGGAAACAGATTTGAGTCCTTTTTCGAACTGGAGAGAGACTTGTTATCAACAAAGCAACACAGGACTTTGGACAACACATTTCCTAGATTGTTCTGCTCAGAGTTCACCAAAGGCTATCCTTTAAAAGTTGAACTCATACAATTTAAAGTTTAACATGTAATTGTATCACTACTGAGAGCTGCATTCCTGGTATCAAAAGTCCACTCCAGCACTACCAGGTGATTACTGCATCATAAAAGCTTGGCTGTTGAAAACTGACTGAATGTGAAAATGTGAGACAAAAGTATTTTCAGCTTGTTGCACACATTGTATAGAAAACAAGTTTAAAATAGCTTTGTTCACTCCTAAGTTTTCAAAGACTAAGGGCAGAATTTGGATGTGTATGCATTGTTGTTATTATTTATAATACACCAGCACCTAAAATCCTAGTAAGGATTGCGGCCCCATTGTGTGAGTTGCTGTACAAATCCATTAGTAGTGATAGTCCTTGCCCTAAAGAGCTTACAAACTAGGGCTTAACTTTGTGTGTACAATAGTGCCGACTTTTGCAATTTGATTTTGAGTCTTGCCCCAACTTCTGGAGTCATGTGAGTATGTGAGAATCTCAGCTTTCATTAAAAGAAAATTAAGTTTCTAGCCTTCATGGTTGCAGAGAAAACCTTGAAAATGGGACTTGAGTGTACCCTGAAGATTCAAAAACAGAAAGAAAATTGAAAAAAGAAAAAACCACCAAACGTCTTATTTTTAAAAATTTGCATGATTTTAAGCCAATCTTGATTTTTCTGGCCCTGGCGCATGATTTTGGAACTCTTGGGGTTACTCAAATGGGTAATTCCATTGAAATCTTTGAGACTACTTAGGGCAAGTTTATACTACAAATTAAGATGACCTAAGTTACAGTGCTGTATAGCCACCGCACTTAGCCCTGGTCTACACTAGGACTTTAGGTCGAATTTAGCAGCATTAAATCGATGTAAACCTGCACCCGTCCACACGATGAAGCCCTTTATTTCGACTTAAAGGGCTCTTAAAATCGATTTCCTTACTCCATCCCTGACAAGTGGATTAGCGCTTAAATCGGCCTTGCCGGGTCGAATTTGGGGTACTGTGGACACAATTCGACGGTATAGGCCTCCGGGAGCTATCCCAGAGTGCTCCATTTTGACCGCTCTGGACAGCACTCTCAACTCAGATGCACTGGCCAGGTAGACAGGAAAAGAACCGCGAACTTTTGAATCTCATTTCCTGTTTGGCCAGCGTGGCAAGCTGAAGGTGACCATGCAGAGCTCATCAGCAGAGGTGACCATGATGGAGTCCCAGAATCGCAAAAGAGCTCCAGCATGGACCGAACAGGAGGTACGGGATCTGATCGCTGTATGGGGAGAGGAATCCGTGCTATCAGAACTCCGTTCCAGTTTTCGAAATGCCAAAACCTTTGTCAAAATCTCCCAGGGCATGAAGGACAGAGGCCATAACAGGGACCCGAAGCAATGCCGCGTGAAACTGAAGGAGCTGAGGCAAGCCTACCAGAAAACCAGAGAGGCGAACGGCCGCTCCGGGTCAGAGCCCCAAACATGCCGCTTCTATTATGAGCTGCATGCCATTTTAGGGGGTTCAGCCACCACTACCCCAGCCGTGTTGTTTGACTCCTTCAATGGAGATGGAGGCAATACGGAAGCAGGTTTTGGGGACGAAGAAGATGATGATGATGATGAGGTTGTAGATAGCTCACAGGAAGCAAGCGGAGAAACCGGTTTTCCCGACAGCCAGGAACTGTTTCTCACCCTGGACCTGGAGCCAGTGCCCCCCGAACCCACCCAAGGCTGCCTCCTGGACCCAGCAGGCGGAGAAGGGACCTCCGGTGAGTGTACCTTTTAAAATACTATACATGGTTTAAAAGCAAGCTTTTTTAATGATTAATTTGCCCTGGCATTTGAGGCTCTCCTGGATGTACTCCCAAAGCCTTTGCAAAAGGTTTCTGGGGAGGGCAGACTTATTGCGTCCTTCATGGTAGGACACTTTACCACTCCAGGCCAGTAACACGTACTCGGGAATCATTGTACAACAAAGCATTGCAGTGTATGTTTGCTGGCGTTCAAACAACATCCGTTCTTTATCTCTCTGTGTTATCCTCAGGAGAGTGAGATATAATCCATGGTCACCTGGTTGAAATAGGGTGCTTTTCTTCAGGGGACACTCAGAGGAGCCCATTCCTGCTGGGCTGTTTGCCTGCGGCTGAACAGAAATGTTCCCCGCTGTTAGCCACAGGGAGGGGGGAGGGTTGAGGGGGTAGCCACGCGGTGGGGGGAGGCAAAATGCGACCTTGTAACGAAAGCACATGTGCTATGTATGTAATGTTAACAGCAAGGTTTACCCTGAAAGAGTGTAGCCAGTGTTTTATACAATGTGTCTTTTTAAATACCGCTGTCCCTTTTTTTTCTCCACCAGCTGCATGTGTTTCAATGATCACAGGATCTTCTCCTTCCCAGAGGCAAGTGAAGATTAGAAAGAAAAAAAAAAACGCACTCGAGATGAAATGTTCTCCGAGCTCATGCTGTCCTCCCACACTGACAGAGCACAGACGAATGCGTGGAGGCAAATAATGTCAGAGTGCAGGAAAGCACAAAATGACCGGGAGAAGAGGTGGCGGGCTGAAGAGAGTAAGTGGTGGGCTGAAGAGAGGGCTGAAGCTGAAAGGTGGCGGCAGCGTGATGAGAGGAGGCAGGATTCAATGCTGAGGCTGCTGGAGGATCAAACCAGTATGCTCCAGTGTATGGTTGAGCTGCAGCAAAGGCAGCTGGAGCACAGACTGCCACTACAGCCCCTGTGTAACCAACCGCCCTCCTCCCCAAGTTCCATAGCCTCCACACCCAGACGCCCAAGAACGCAGTGGGGGGGCCACCGGCCAACCAGCCACTCCGCCACAGAGGATTGCCCAAAAAAAAGAAGGCTGTCATTCAATAAATTTTAAAGTTGTAAACTTTTAAAGTGCTGTGTGGCATTTTCCTTCCCTCCTCCACCACCCCTCCTGGGCTACCTTGGTAGTCATCCCCCTATTTGTGTGATGAATGAATAAAGAATGCATGAATGTGAAGCAACAATGACTTTATTGCCTCTGCAAGCGGTGATCAAAGGGAGGAGGAGAGGGTGGTTAGCTTACAGGGAAGTAGAGTGAACCAAGGGGCGGGGGGTTTCATCAAGGAGAAACAAACAGAACTTTCACACCGTAGCCTGGCCAGTCATGAAACTGGTTTTCAAAGCTTCTCTGATGCGTACCGCGCCCTCCTGTGCTCTTCTAACCGCCCTGGTGTCTGGCTGCGCGTAACCAGCAGCCAGGCGATTTGCCTCAACCTCCCACCCCGCCATAAACATCTCCCCCTTACTCTCACAGATATTGTGGAGCACACAGCAAGCAGTAATAACAGTGGGAATATTGGTTTCGCTGAGGTCTAACCGAGTCAGTAAACTGCGCCAGCGCACCTTTAAACATCCAAATGCACATTCTACCACCATTCTGCACTTGCTCAGCCTGTAGTTGAAGAGCTCCTGACTACTGTCCAGGCTGCCTGTGTACGGCTTCATGAGCCATGGCATTAAGGGGTAGGCTGGGTCCCCAAGGATACATATAGGCATTTCAACATCCCCAACAGTTATTTTCTGGTCTGGGAATAAAGTCCCTTCTTGCAGCTTTTGAAACAGACCAGAGTTCCTGAAGATGCGAGCGTCATGTACCTTTCCCGGCCATCCCACGTTGATGTTGGTGAAACGTCCCTTGTGATCCACCAGAGCTTGCAGCACTATTGAAAAGTACCCCTTGCGGTTTATGTACTCAGCGGCTTGGTGCTCCGGTGCCAAGATAGGGATATGGGTTCCGTCTATGGCCCCACCACAGTTAGGGAATCCCATTGCAGCAAAGCCATCCACTATGACCTGCACATTTCCCAGGGTCACTACCTTTGATATCAGCAGATCTTTGATTGCGTGGGCTATTTGCATCACAGCAGCCCCAACAGTAGATTTGCCCACTCCAAATTGATTCCCGACTGACCGGTAGCTGTCTGGCGTTGCAAGCTTCCACAGGGCTATCGCCACTCGCTTCTCAACTGTGAGGGCTGCTCTCATCTTGGTATTCATGCGCTTCAGGGCAGGGGAAAGCAAGTCACAAAGTTCCATGAAAGTGCCCTTACGCATGCGAAAGTTTCGCAGCCACTGGGAATCGTCCCAGACCTGCAACACTATGCGGTCCCACCAGTCTGTGCTTGTTTCCCGAGCCCAGAATCGGCGTTCCACAGCATGAACCTGCCCCATTAGCACCATGATGCATGCTTTGGCAGGGCCCATGCTTTCAGAGAAATCTGTGTCCATGACCTGATCACTCATGTGACCGCGCTGACGTCGCCTCCTCGCCCGGTATCGCTTTGCCAGGTTCTGGTGCTGCATATACTGCTGGATAATGCGTGTGGTGTTTAATGTGCTCCTAATTGCCAAAGTGAGCTGAGCGGCCTCCATGCTTGCCTTGGTATGGCGTCCGCACAGAAAAAAGGCGCGGAATGATTGTCTGCCGTTGCTCTGACGGAGGGAGGGGCGACTGACGACACGGCTTACAGGGTTGGCTTCAGGGAGCTAAAAATCAACAAACGGGGTGGGTTTACATCAAGGAGTATTTCAGGCAGGACTTCACGGAGGGTTCCAATAAGAAATGGTGCACCTAAGTTATTGTTCTTATTGGAACAAGGAGGTTAGCCTGGCCTCTGATTGATACATGGCTAGATTTACCTCGCTGCACCTTCTCTGTGAGTGACTGCAGTGTGACCTAGAGAAATGAGACCCCTAGATGGGGGAGGAAGCAAATGAGTACAAAACAAATCTGGTCTATTTCTTGTTTTGATCCACTCCATCTATCTTTTACATCTTTGGCTGGCAGCAGACGGTGCAGAAGGACTGCATGCCATCCACATCTCATGGCTGCTCGGCAGAAGACAGTGCAGTAGGACTGCTAGCAATCCGTATCGCCTGCCCGCTCACCATAAGACAGTTCAATAGGACTGACTGCAGGACTAAAGAGAATGACCTGGTCAAGTCACTCCAAATTTAGTCCCTGCGCCCATGTCTGCCGACATGGCCAGGAGCACCTCGGACATGACGAGGACGGCTACCAGTCGTACTGTACCGTCTGCTGCCAGAAGGCAATGGGTTGCTGCTGCTGTGTAGCAATGCAGTACCACGTCTGCCAGCACCCAGGAGACATACGGTGACGGTGAGCTGAGCGGGCTCCATGCTTGCCGTGGTATGGCGTCTGCACAGGTAACTCAGGAAAAAAGGCGCGAAACGATTGTCTGTCCTTGCTTTCACGGAGGGAGGGAGGGAAGGGGGGACTGACGATATGTACCCAGAACCACCTGCGACAATGTTTTAGCTCCATCAGGCATTGGGATCTCAACCCAGAATTCCAATGGGCAGCGGAGACTGCGGGAACTGTGGGATAGCTACCCACAGTGCAACGCTCTGGAAGTCGACGCTAGCCTCAGTACTGTGGAAGCACTCCGCCGAGTTAATGCACTTAATGCACTTAGAGCATTTTCTGTGGGGACACACACACTTGAATATATAAAACCGATTTCTAAAAAACCGACTTCTATAAATTCGACCTTATTCTGTAGTGTAGACATATCCTAAGTAAATCGCTTTTGCATGTCCACACTACGCTTCTTGTGTTGGCAGTGTGTGTCCTCACCGGGAGCACTTGTGCCAATTTAACTGTTGTTGTGGGATGGCTTCTGAAAGGCCGCAATAGTCGCTGTAAGCAACACTACATCGACCTAAGTGCTATGCCTCTTGCGGAGGTGGAGTTATTAAGTTTGCGTAGTGGACAAGTTACATTAGTGGGAGCTACACTTTAGTGTAGACACTTACAGAGTTAGGTCAATGTAAGCTGCCTTACGTCAACATAACTCTGTAGTATAGACCAGGCCTCAGACACACAGAGGTACGCTGGTGTGTAAGTGTTTGCAAAATATGGGCTTTAGGGAAGATAAGGCCCAATACGTGAACATAACAATAGGAAAGAGAGGAAGCATGAGGGTAACAGTAATAAGTTACTTTTTCCTTATGTAGGCTAACAGTTTACAATACTTGATGATTACAATTAATTTACCTGCTTTTTTTATTTAATTGTCATTTAAAACAGTTCCTACGAAACCATAGTCCTCTGGGCTCCTTTAACATTCTTCTCTTCTGCCCCTACCTTCAACCCCCTAGAAATAATGAACCTGGGCTCATGGACTATTTTTATATGATCTTATTTAGTTGCTCATTAGTTGATTGCTTTCCCCCTTTCTTTAGAAAATAAGAACGGCCACACTGGGTCAGACCAATGGTCCATCCAGTATCCTGTCTTCTGACAGTGGCTGGTGCCAGAGGCTTCAGAGGGAATGAACAAAACAGAGCAATTATGGGGTGATCCATCCCCGTTGTCCAGTCCCAGCAGCTGACTCTCAGAGGCTTTACAGACTCTTTACAGCACCTTTCAAACTGGCATTATTAGCTCCTTTCCTTTTGTAAATATAAAAATTCCCTACTTCTCTCTGATGATGGTCTGTCCTTGGGGTGCCTGCCCCACATGGCTGCTGCTGTCCAATTTTGGGTCCTTGTAGATGCTGGGTATAAGAAAGCAGAAAGTCCATGGATCAGTATGGAATTTGGCTCAGTCTCCCTACAGTAAAAAGGAGATAATATGTTCATGTCTTTGAGATCACTGGAGGAAAAGTGCTATGTAAGCACAGAGTATTATTAGCAGAACCCATGCGTCCTTCTTTGTGTGACATCAGTGTAATCCAGTGACATCGCTGAAAAACAAGGAGGTAAATAATTTTACTTTCTGTTCCCCACTAACTTCCATGCAGGTATGAAGCATGTAAAAATGACTCCACCTGCATCCGCAACTGGATGACAGATTGGGAATGGGATGAAAATGGAGTGAACCACTGTAAAAACGAATGCATCCCCTACAATAAGGTGAGAAAGCATACCGGATCAGTTACAGGGATAAGAGCATTAAAAGACAGTGAGCACTACTACTTCCTGAGGGGTTAACTCATCAAAAAAGTCTTTGGGGGAACAAAATTCAACAGGTAAATTGTTTGGACTTCTACAATTCCAGGTTTTGTCTATACCAGATTTTTTCTTATTTAATTTCTCACCTTGGGTGAAGCAGGATTGCAAGAAGTAGACAAGGTTCAGATGCCACTGATATTTTAACCATTGAATTGTCTAGATCAGTGGCTCTCAACCTTTCCAAACTACTGTACCCCTTTCAGGAGTCTGATTATCTTGTATAGCCCCAAGTTTCGCCTCACCTAAAAACTACTTGCTTACAAACCCAGACATAAAAAATACAAAAGTGTTCCAGCACACTATTACTGAAAAAATGCTTACTTTCTCATTTTTACCATATAATTATAAAAGAAATCAACTGAAATATAAATATTGTACATACATTTCAGTGTATAATATACATGTACCCCTGGTTGATAACCACTGGTCTAGATACTGAAGCGTAGAGAAATATTAACTTTGAGAATACAACAAAAGGAGATGGTGGATAAAATGTCTACATGATTTAAGAGCCTATGTCCCATGCACTTTCAATGAGAGCTCCTAAGTGCTTATGTCTCTTTTGAAAATGGGATGTAAGCTCTTAAAATCACATTTTTGAAATATTTACCCTTTAGATTTGACGCATCTTTACCCTGTTTGTACTTTTGCACTCATGCGTCTTTCCCCCAGGGAAAAGAGTTTGTCCTCCAAATGCCTGTGGAAATCCTTAGACTCCCCCTGTTTTTCTTCCTTTATCCTCCTCAGACCCCTGCTGGTTAAACAGCAGCACTGACAGACCTTATAAGAGCTCACCCAGTCTTTCTGATAAAAGTCTGATGGCTGTGGTGCCTAACCTTCTAAGCAAGAGTATAAAATGAAGGCTCAAATGGGGACGCTGAGGAAATTGTCTGGGGCCTGATCCAAAGTTAATTGAAGTAAATGGGGGGTTTTCCACATACTTCAGTGGCCTTTGAATCAGGTGAAAGTTGTGTAGTGTGATACTGTAATAACTGCATTTTGAATATTAATAAAGATTTAGTTTAAATGAGCCTGTTAGAACTGCTCACACAGCAGGGTTCCCTAAGGACAGAGGATGGGGACTGAACTGAAAATTCATTGGTGAAGACCGGTCCTTGGCTTGCAGAGCTGTTTGCCTCCAAGTCACTGGCTTGAAGGTAGAATCGGTTGGTCGCGAATGACTGCAGTTGCCACCTGAAGGCTGCTCAATAGCCTCTGTGAGAGGAGAGGATAGTCCCAGGCCACAAACTGTGGGATCGGTGTCTGCATTACAAAACCCACCACAAGTGGCAGTCTCAGCAGAACAGCCTGAGAATGAATGGACTGTGGAGACTAAGGGCTTGACTTTCAGAAGTGCTGAGGATCCACACAGCTCTGGTTGAAGCAAAGATGGAAAATAGCACCTCAGAAAATTGGCTCTGAGTGCCCTTCCAATAGCTAAAGCTGGTCCCTGCTCATTCTGTGCCTGTTCTGGAGATAGGTTGAAACCTTCTCTCACCTTTTACCATCGCTAAAAATTCACTGGTAGTTATTTTTTAAAGAAAATATATCCATCAGCTGGGAAAGACCAGGCAGCAAATCCAGAAGTCTTATCAACTCTAACCAGACACTGCAGTTCTTAAGTTAAACACCTAGCCACGCCCCTTGCTGGCCATGGTTATCACCAAATACTGCTCATGATGATTAGAAAGAGAGTAAAGAAGAGGTTTCATCAAAGCAAGCTCTCTGCTACTCCACATTCATTTTCATGGCAATAATAATTTCATTTGAAGCTAAAAGCTACAAAAATATTATTGGGACAAAGTGCGTGAGGTAATATTTTTTTTTTGGACCAACTTCTGTTGGTGAGAGCTTTTGTGCGTGTTAATTATTTTTAGAATCAATTTTATTGCAATTTTAATTAAATGGCAAGAAACATGTATGATAATGGATATACAGGCTTTTGGTTATAGAACACAATTAATCTAACTAACTGAAAGATTTGAAGATACATTTGTGTTATACAAACAATATACACGTGGGAGGAGCTGAGCAGAGGAAATGTACAACATTGTACAAAAAATACACTCAGTTCAAATGTACAATGGCCTGATTATCCATGGCCTTGACCTTCTGTGATCATCGACCACAGAAAAGGGGTGTATGATGCTATCCTACCACCATCATTATGTTTTACTCCTGTTTTTTACAGATGTCAATGACTGCACAAGGTCTGTTATGTTTAACAACAACCTCTGCCAGCTAGAATTATCACATCATTTCTCTCTCCTATTACCAAAGCACAGTAACACAGTACATCTGTGGTTCTCAACCTGTGGGTAGGGACCCCAAAGTGGGTCGCTGGCTTAGACTTGCTGGGGCCCAGGGTCAAAGCCCAAGCCTGAGGGCTTCAGCCTGGGTGGCAGGGCTCAGGTTACAGACCCCCTGTCTGGGGCTGAAGCCCTTGGGCTTGGACCCCCCAAGCCTGGGACAGTTGGGCTTTGGTCCCCGCTGCTGGAGTCCTGTAGTAATTTTTGTTGTCAGAAGGGGGTTGCGATGCAATGAAGTTTGAGAACCCCTGCAGTACATTATTCAAATTAATAGTATTCTGCCTGTTTACATGGCAATAGCCAAAACACCTCAAAGCCCTGTCCAAACAATTAAAAAAAACATGTTTCAGGGTTAAAATGAAATGCTGAAAAAGTCAGACTTTGCTTGCGCTTGGAGTGAGCTTCTGGAAGGGAAGTTGCTGATATCCAAAAGGCACAAAGAGTTCTCGAATGTCAGTGCATTGCGGACAGATGCTTTATTTCCTCAAGTGCTTTTAACCCATATGGTGAAGCAATCAACAGCCATGCATTTGATTGCTGGAATGGCTGGAAGGAGTATTTGGAACTAATGTTGCATATCAAGAATGTACAATGGACCCGAGCCAGTTCTACACATGCTATCTTAAAATTTATGAGCCACATTGTATCATTGTTCTGCTTGCAGAGCACTCACCAAAAGGAACTTAGAGCAAAGACCACAAGTAGAATGTAGCCTGAGGCACGGAGAAATGAAAAGCCTATGCCCCAGTTTGAGGGCTGGTATGCTTTGTCGATTCTGGACAGTGCTTGTGCACTGTAGTGTTCTCAATATCCTGTAGTCATAGCAGCAAGATCAGAATTAAGTGAATTGCATAAGATTAACCTAGCAAGTATGAGTGAGTGATTTGGAGTCTGTTGGACACCAGGGCTCAATCTGGAAATGTCCCTTACATAAGGGAATAAAGAAATGCATATTTATAGATTTTATTTGCTCCTGAATTGACCAGAAGGACACAAGGAAATAGCCAGGACTTGAAGAAATAAGCCACTGAAAGGGACAGAAATAGAGATGGTACAGCCAGAGGGCTAGATTTTTCTGCTCTGGGTGTGCAGGGGAAAAAAGGATGCAGAGCCCCTTGCACATCTTGTGGCCTAGATCCCCCTCACTGCTCTCTGTGCCCTGACTGGCAGTTTCAGACCTGCACTAGAGAGAGCACATGTTCAAAAAGGAGGCGAAAGGAGGCGTGCTGCCTGCCTTCGCACTCCACGGGCATAGCACCTCCAGCAACTGCAGCTTAGATGAAGCTAGCTCCCTGCCATTCAGTTATAGTTTTAAAAGCTACATTACAGTGCAGAAATTTTGAGGGCTATTTGGAATGGACTCCATATTATTCACACATGATAGATCATAAGGTCAGAAGAGACTGTTTCGAACTAATCTAGTCTGACCACCTGCATATCACAAGCATAGTATACACCAAGATCTCCCCACCCCCGCCCCCGAGCAAGGAAAGAGACTACTCTGGGAAATGGGGGGAAGGTGCAACTCCCTGACATGATGTCCCCACCCCTGCTCCCACATAACTGGGCCTGGGGATCTAGCCTAAAAATAACAATCATCAATACTTTGCAGTTATAGCACCTTTCATCCAATGATCCCTGAGCCACAGAGAAATGAGTCACTGGCCCAGGGCGAATCATCTGGGAAGATTTCAGAGTAGCAGCCGTGTTAGTCTGCATTCGCAAAAAGAAAAGGCGTACTTGTGGCACCTTAGAGACTAACCAATTTATTTGAGCATAAGCTTTCATGAGCTACAGCTCACTTCATCGGATGCATCTCTGGGAAGAGACTCTCTTTATGATATGGACGCACATGGGTGACGTGGTAACTCAAAAAGCTGTTGCACGCAGCAGAATCGGCAACACTACTGGAAACTCAGCATGTTGATTGGAACTGATGCTTGTGTAAAAGGGTTCCACTTCACTCACTACACACTTACAACTTCCATTCGCAATAACAGTGTGTAGGGGAGGGCGTCTGCATAACGATGAGAAGAATAGACCATACAATACTTTGAATATTGATAGTAATGTCAGATCTCAAAGGGATCTCAAAGTGCTTTACAAGCACTGAGTTAGTCTGACAACACCCCTGTTGGGATATGTATTATACCCATTTCCCACTAACAAAGGGATGCAGATACAAATTAAGTGACTAGACCAAGGTTGCAGAGTGAGTCAGTGACAAAGTCAGAAACAGAACCCAGTAGTCCTTCAATCACTAAAGAATACATCCTTCTTCTTACTCCCAAGCTTGCTCCATCTGCCATCATGCATATGCCAAGTACTTTATCAGCTTTATTTTGCAGGGTATCTAAGTCTCTTTTGCAATAATTTAATCAGAAGATATTGCAAATCAACAGCAAAATATGTGGAGGACAAAGTGCAAACAAAGATAAAATTAATGACCTATTCATGGCTTTGCTAAAGTACATGACCTGCCAACTCTGCTGACCTGTTCTTAGCTTCTCCAGCCAATAAGATATGAATGTTTATTTGAATCCAGGCCAGGAGGGCAGCAGGTTACCATGACATATGCAAAACAGCCAAGAGGTTTATTTGCAGTGTGGTCATAAAGGTCACTGTAGGTAGTGCTTCCAAAAAAGATTTTGGCATAAAACAAGATATAGGACAGATTCACTTTAAACTGGTACAGGGACCTGCCATTTCCCTGAACTGGACACGTCCCCTTGCACTGGAGGGGGGGACTCACTTTGAGGGAGGGCAGGTGATGTTGTGGCTCTCTGCCTTCCCTTGGAGCTCCTACAAGCAGTGGGTGTCTGTTCTGAGGTCCACCTGTACTCTCTCTGTGTGGAGTCCTGAATGGCCATGATGTACATACAATGACAACAGTGAAATTCTAGATAGCCACAAATCTGTTAGACTGCACTGTTCCGTGGAGAAATACATGATTTCAGCTTCCAGAACTCTGTCTGATACAAAGCTCACTAAAACAAATACATTTCAGAATGTCCCGGCACATTATTTGCTGTATGGGGTTAAGTTGATCACACACCCACACTGGCTTTCATCTATGGTACCTAGCATGTGAAAACAACTAAGGAAATAAGGGGCTATATTCTCCTTTGCCCTGCACCTGGCAAAGTGGTTTGGAGCAGTGGTAAGAATCATAGAATCATAGAATCATAGAATATCAGGGTTGGAAGGGACCCCAGAAGGTCATCTAGTCCAACCCCCTGCTCGAAGCAGGACCAATTCCCAGTTAAATCATCCCAGCCAGGGCTTTGTCAAGCCTGACCTTAAAAACCTCTAAGGAAGGAGATTCTACCACCTCCCTAGGTAACGCATTCCAGTGTTTCACCACCCTCTTAGTGAAAAAGTTTTTCCTAATATCCAATCTAAACCTCCCCCATTGCAACTTGAGACCATTACTCCTCGTTCTGTCATCTGCTACCATTGAGAACAGTCTAGAGCCATCCTCTTTGGAACCCCCTTTCAGGTAGTTGAAAGCAGCTATCAAATCCCCCCTCATTCTTCTCTTCTGCAGACTAAACAATCCCAGCTCCCTCAGCCTCTCCTCATAAGTCATGTGCTCTAGACCCCTAATCATTTTTGTTGCCCTTCGCTGGACTCTCTCCAATTTATCCACATCCTTCCTGTAGTGTGGGGCCCAAAACTGGACACAGTACTCCAGATGAGGCCTCACCAGTGTCGAATAGAGGGGAACGATCACGTCCCTCGATCTGCTCGCTATGCCCCTACTTATACATCCCAAAATGCCATTGGCCTTCTTGGCAACAAGGGCACACTGTTGACTCATATCCAGCTTCTCGTCCACTGTCACCCCTAGGTCCTTTTCCGCAGAACTGCTGCCTAGCCATTCGGTCCCTAGTCTGTAGCGGTGCATTGGATTCTTCCATCCTAAGTGCAGGACCCTGCACTTATCCTTATTGAACCTCATCAGATTTCTTTTGGCCCAATCCTCCAATTTGTCTAGGTCCTTCTGTATCCTATCCCTCCCCTCCAGCGTATCTACCACTCCTCCCAGTTTAGTATCATCTGCAAATTTGCTGAGAGTGCAATCCACACCATCCTCCAGATCATTTATGAAGATATTGAACAAAACCGGCCCCAGGACCGACCCCTGGGGCACTCCACTTGACACCGGCTGCCAACTAGACATGGAGCCATTGATCACTACCCGTTGAGCCCGACAACCTAGCCAGCTTTCTACCCACCTTATAGTGCATTCATCTAGCCCATACTTCCTTAACTTGCTGACAAGAATACTGTGGGAGACCGTGTCAAAAGCTTTGCTAAAGTCAAGAAACAATACATCCACTGCTTTCCCTTCATCCACAGAACCAGTAATCTCATCATAAAAGGCGATTAGATTAGTCAGGCATGACCTTCCCTTGGTGAATCCATGCTGACTGTTCCTGATCACTTTCCTCTCATGTAAGTGCTTCAGGATTGATTCTTTGAGGACCTGCTCCATGATTTTTCCAGGGACTGAGGTGAGGCTGACTGGCCTGTAGTTCCCAGGATCCTCCTTCTTCCCTTTTTTAAAGATTGGCACTACATTAGCCTTTTTCCAGTCATCCGGGACTTCCCCCGTTCGCCACGAGTTTTCAAAGATAATGGCCAAGGGCTCTGCAATCACAGCCGCCAATTCCTTCAGCACTCTCGGATGTAACTCGTCCGGCCCCATGGACTTGTGCACGTCCAGCTTTTCTAAATAGTCCCTAACCACCTCTATCTCCACAGAGGGCTGGCCATCTCTTCCCCATTCTGTGATGCCCAGCGCAGCAGTCTGGGAGCTGACCTTGTTAGTGAAAACAGAGGCAAAAAAAGCATTGAGTACATTAGCTTTTTCCACATCCTCTGTCACTAGGTTGCCTCCCTCATTCAGTAAGGGGCCCACACTTTCCTTGGCTTTCTTCTTGTTGCCAACATACCTGAAGAAACCCTTCTTGTTACTCTTGACATCTCTTGCTAGCTGCAGCTCCACGTGCGATTTGGCCCTCCTGATATCTTTCCTACATGCCCGAGCAATATTTTTATACTCTTCCCTGGTCATATGTCCAACCTTCCACTTCTTGTAAGCTTCTTTTTTATGTTTAAGATCCGCTAGGATTTCACCATTAAGCCAAGCTGGTCGCTTGCCATGTTTACTATTCTTTCGACTCATCGGGATGGTTTGTCCCTGTAACCTCAACAGGGATTCCTTGAAATACAGCCAGCTCTCCTGGACTCCCTTCCCCTTCATGATAGTCCCCCAGGGGATCCTACCCATCCGTTCCCTGAGGGAGTCGAAGTCTGCTTTCCTGAAGTCCAGGGTCCGTATCCTGCTGCTTACCTTTCTTCCCCGCGTCAGGATCCTGAACTCAACCAACTCATGGTCACTGCCTCCCAGATTCCCATCCACTTTTGCTTCCCCCACTAATTCTACCCGGTTTGTGAGCAGCAGGTCAAGAAAAGCTCCCCCCCTAGTTGGCTCCCCTAGCACTTGCGCCAGAAAATTGTCCCCTACGCTTTCCAAAAACTTCCTGGATTGTCTATGCACCGCTGTATTGCTCTCCCAGCAGATATCAGGAAAGTGGGTCTCACACACTACCAGTCTGATTTGGCAATCTTTTAGATCCTCTTTACGCCGGTAGAAAGGACTAAGGGCAACAGCAAACCACGCCCAAGTGTTTTTGATGGGTGAGGTGTTTTTTTAATTTAATATGTTTTGTTTGACATCTAGATGTATGCAAATGGGACTGATATGTGCCAAAGCATGTGGGGAAACTCATTAAAGGTGAGCGAATCCTACTGCCTCTGCTTGCAAATGAACGAGAAGGATGCGGTGGCGATCAAGTATTTAACTTCCAAAAGCTCGGAGGAGAGTTCCAGTGTCAGTAGCAGCGAGGAGCGTGCCTGCAGGCGTAAACTCCAAAAGACTGAGCTCCTAACGGAAGAGGAAGGCGTAGAAATAGAGTGAGTATATGGTACTAGAAGTTTTAATGCTTGGGGGAGTAGAAGGGGCCCAGTGGGGTAATATCAGGCTGCCCTACCAGTTTAAGTTTGGGAGATCACGTAGATTACATCACAAGAAATTAAATCAATGGTAATTGGTCATGTTATACCTTATCTGGTTTTTGTCTACGTCACAAAACTGCTAGGCAGATTAGCACTGATGTGTCCAGTTGAGGACTACACTTGCAACTTGAAATGAAATGGCCCAAAGCCTAATGACTATGTTTAGGACTTGGTTTTTTTCAGAGGTGCTGGGCACCTGCAGCTCCCACTGATTTCAAATGAAGTTGTGAGGACTCAGGACCTCAGAAAATTATGTCTTTAGTGTGTATAAATGGACAAGTTTGCAGCCACCCAAGTCTTTATTATAGAGATGCCGCTCTGACATTACAAACTCATGCGGAACTGAGCTGAAGTATTTACATTCAGGGGGAGGCCAATGGGGGCTGGCTATTGATAAATGAAAATGTAATTCCTCATCAAGATGTAGGTGCAAAATGATAGATTATGTACAGACATATGCATTAGTCCATAAGGGACACTAAACTATACTGTACTATACTGAATATAGGGATGATTTTACATGTAACAAAATATGTTCAATATTAGTGAGCTTTTACTTTAAACAAAGTCATTGTAAAAGAATCCTACAGTGTGAATATGAAGTGTGAACTTGAGCTTTATTAATCCCAACAGGGTGTTTGAAATTCTGTGACAGAAGGGACCTGGTTTGAATCCTCCCTGAAGATCACCAGACTGATGCCTCAGGATGTCAGAGAATGTTCTGTTTCCATTCTCCGCTGCCAGTATTGCCAAAGCTAAACCAAAATCTACACTAATTGTAAGGGGACATTATCCTGATACTAGTGGATCAAATTCTGCCCTTGGTTACACTTGTGCAATCTCTTTGATGCTGGTAAAGTGCCATGGATCTGTCTGTTTTTCTAAGTTACCTATCACAGTGATGTCACCAGTGTAATTCAAAAAAGGATTTGGTTTCAGTGGGCCAGATTCTTGGCTGGTGTAAATCAGAGGTATGCTGATCTACACCAGGTGAATATCTGGCCCACAGCTTTTAAAATGTTGTGGCTCATATTAGCAATAAAATGAAGCATTTTAAAAATCCAACATGCTTATCCTCCGGCTGTTTGTTTACTTTCTGGGTGTCATGCAGCTAGACTGATCAGTGACACTTTCTGCTTCCCATCACCTTGACTGTTTCTTTAATGATTAAATCATTCCCACCACCATTAGGTTATTTTGAAGCCATTTTTACAAAGTCTGCATTTTGAACCAAATCAACTTGTCAGCTGTTTCAGTAGCGAGGGAGAGAATTTGGACTGCAGCTACCTCCAGCCAATCGTTCTTTCCCGAGATTGTGACAGTCTGCTGTTCCATGCCCTTCCCAACTGCTGAAGCACTTATCCAGGCCTTGAATGTATCCACCTGAGCCCCAGCAAACAGTGGCTCTCTGGCCTCCCTGCTTATCTTGCCTCAGTTCAAAAAGCCCAGCAAACATGTCCTCTCTCTCCTCCATTGCTGTAACCATATCTATATCTCCACCCCCACCCCCCTAGCTTCCTTCACCTTCTGCATTAAATGCAAGCTTCAGCACCACTTCTCCCCAGCCTGAATCTCTGCTTTCCTTTTCTCTTCATTCCCCTCCACTGCCTTTGCTCTGGCCATAGCCAGTCCCCCCTCACAACCATTACAAATACACCCTTCTGCCATCCTCAGCTTCATGCCTTCTCCTGCCTTGTCCCCTAGTCCCTGAACAGCCTTCCTCTTCTCATATGCTCATCCCCCACCTTCATTCACATCCCTCCTTAAAACACTAATTCAGTGGGGCCTTTCAGTGACATGCTACTTATCCCTAGAGTTTGGATACTGCCAGTATGTGACCCATGCTCCCCTAAGAACTGCCTTCTCTATCCATTGTATACTGTGTCTGAACCACCTCACTTCCTTCCCTGCTCTTAAAGGCCTTGACATCTTATAGGGGTGTTGATGTAGGCTATATTGTAAGCCTCCTGGGGAAGGGACAACGTACTTTTATTCATCTGTGAAGTGTCATGCACACCTAAAACACAATAGATCATGATTACATCAGCAGGAAACATGCAAGCTAATGGGCAAACTCATTCTAGCCCTCTACGTTTCACAGCTTTGTGTATTAAATGACCAACATTATTTTGACTGTAAATTAGAATAATTAATAATAACAAAGTACTGAAGCTCTATATTCTTTCGAAGGACATATACAATCAGCAGAAGTGAAGTAAAAAAATATTACAAATGTGCAAGAAGGAAATTTCAAATCTTTTAGATTGTTGAATGCCTCTATATTACTTTTCCAACAAATAGGAAACCAATTCAGGGTTCACACATTGCACCAGTTAAACCAGAGCATTGTGGGATTTTTATCCCATTCCCTAGTAGATGTTGTTTAACATCTTCCTTGTTTACTAATGAACTGGAAAGTACTTGATCATCCTCACGTGATACAATAACCTTCTCCTGCTTCTTTACAAATATACCACAGAAATATCTACAAATACTTCTGTCTTTTCTGCATTATTACTAACAATGTTACCATCTCCATCTAGTAATGTCTATGCAATTGCTAGGATTTTTTTTTGTTTCTAATATACTTAGGAATTCCTTCTTATTAACCTTAGCCTTGCCAGCCATGGATTTTTCCCTGTTGTCTTTAGCTTCCCTTGTCATTTTTTACACGTCATAAATTCTGATTTATATTGGTTGCTATCTACTTTCCCATTTTAATAGCTTTATGTAAATAGAGATAATTATAGTAATTTGATCTTTTTGCACATTTTATCTGTGGAGCTCATAGCACTTTGCAAACATTAATTAATTCTCAGAATACCTGTGAGCTAGAGAAAAGTATTACTGTAAACATTCTACAGAGGAGTAAACTGAGGCACTCGGCACCTAAGTGACTTGCCCGAGGTCACACAGAGTCAGTACAGAGCTAGGACAAGAACCCAAAAGTACTGTCCCTCATTCCTACCTGAGAATTAGCTAGTGCTTGTAAGGTGCCCTGAGATCCTAGGATGAAAGTTCCTATGTAAACACCCCAATTTTCCTTGTATATTTTGACAGCTACAAAAGATATTTGTGTCTTAAAAGAGTATCTTCCATCCAGCTTATCCTTTCTCCTCTCACTTAACTATTCATTGAGGTCATAATGCTGACTATATGATGTCACAGACTGTGACGTCTTACATACGGGTTTGTGACAATATGACAATGGCAGGCAGGAAGCAAAGCAAACTGGTGATGAAGGATGAGATCTTCTACAAACTTAATAAGGGAACAGAAAAAATTATCAATCATCTATATTCCTTTTAGTTGAAAAGTTAATGTTTTTCAAGTGTCAGTCAATATGAAGCTGTCTCTTTAAAAGCGCGCATATAGGCAGAGCCCCAGATGTCCTGGCTACTGCAGGAAATATTCCCAGGCCAGCCCACTGTCCTGCAGACATAGTACTACTGCTTCCTCATGGAGGACACGACATATCCCACACTGCATTTCAATGCCATTTCCACAGGTACCTCATGCTGAAGGCACTACTTTTGGAAATTACATTTCTGTACGTGTGCCCTTCTGGCATGTGGTGGATACCAGGCATATTTTCACTCTACCCTATTATTGATTCTTTCCTCAGTGAAACAAATGTATGAACTGCGCACTGAAGGTGCACAACCTTGGCACACAACTAACTACTATGGAATAAATGGAATAGAAATATCTTGGTGCAAATTTTAATTTCTTTCCTCCCTTTGAGCTCCTTGACTCTTCTTCCACTTCTTCCATCCCCCAGCTGAGCTATGATTCAGGTTTCCTCTCCACAAACTCACACAAAATCTTTTCACAATGTGGGGGAGGGAAGGGGGTTGCATTCCACATTAAAATTGTCACCTTAGCTAAGTGGTTCAGATGCCTGTTGCATCTTTGCTATACTCCCTTGTCAGGGGCAACAGTGATTTTTACAAAATGTGGTTAAAATAAAAAGCCCAAAAAGCATGAGGATTTGGAATGCATTTTGAAGCCCAGTCAAACCCTACCAAGCCAGGATTTAAATGCACAGGTGGCTGCCCTCTAGCAGAAGAGATTTTTCTGTTGGCAGAAGACGACTTTCAGTTTAGATAATATCACATTACTTAGAGGGTTAATTTACTGTGACATCTCAAAGTTTATAAGCAAAGCAAATGGTGTATGCCGTTTTCAGTATGAAACCAATCATCTATGTTAAATAAATATTGGCAGAAGGTGAGAAGCAGACCCATAAACTCAGGCACCAGATTGTCCCTCTGGCATCTCCAGAGGAAAGTTGCAGAAATACTTTCCTACCAGACAGGGTGTCATTTGTTTTTGGTCAAGGGGAACAGTTGCCCCCCACAGTCTCAGTTTGCCTCCCCAGACTTTGGATGTAGTCATTAGGAATAATTGCCTAGTTCTTCTCATTCATGATGCTGTTTGGAACAGGGAATATTCTATGTACTGACACAACTTTGTCCCTCCTTGGGGTACCCATGACAGTGAGTCCCCTTGTTACCCTCTACCTCCAGTGAGAGGGAGTCTCTCTTGTGGTAATTGGGCATCAGCTCCCTTATACTGCCAGCCCTACATCCACTTCAAGCACTCCCCTCTGGGCTTATGCTAGCCCTTCCTTCACCTTGCAGGTTAACAATAGGTGCACCCCAATCCTCAAATCCCTTTGAATCGTTCCCCTCTGATATCTAACGCCTTGCACTGGCTGATCACAAGAATTCCAGATCCTCTGCCACCAACAGAGCACTGTGCCCCAGTTTACCAGTTTTACCTTAAGCCACCGCTCCTGTAGATCACCCAGAGCTTGTGAGCACTTACAACAAAACAGAAGTTGTTTTTATTTAAGAAAGAATAAAGGTTTGACCAGAATCAAGCGAGAGTGGTGGAAAAAAGTGGTTACACTACAAAACAGAATCTGAATCTACATTTATCAGTTGTCACCTTTCCAATCAAATAGACTTTTCCCCAATTGTTGTAAAGCTGGCTGGTTTCTCAATAATCAGGATCCAAGCATTCATGAAAGCACCCATCTCTGCCAGGGTTTTCCTCAGTGAATGGATCCAGAGTGCCTTCCTTTATGCTTGGTTATTCTGAAAACAGCCCCTTGTTTCTATTCAGGGTCAGGAGGACAAGCTCTGGCCTTGTTGCAGAGTTTCTTTTCTACCTTCAAGTGGTTTTGATTGTCTCAGACAGTTTTCCATTGACTATGGCAAGGGTGGACAATAGAACTTTGCATTACCACTGCAGCAGACTAGGAAGGGGTGACAGCTCCCTCTTGCTTGAGTGGGTGACCATTGAGACACATAACCTCCTGGAGACCAGTTTCTACTCCAAGTTCATAAAGCAATCTTTCAGTATACATTATTCCCTAAATATTATCCATACTGTGACAAAGCTCTGTCTTTGCATCCGTGGGTCCTGCGTTTCCTGGCATATTTCACTAGCCTCAGAGGCTCACTGTGACCCTCCACATAACCCTTCTCTCTCTAGAGACAAGGGTCACAATCTACAGAGCCATTTTCATCATAAGCCAGCAATGGAGGTGAGGAGAAGCTATCCTTCCTTGCACAGTCTCTGTTGTCTCCCAGTCTCAGTGATTAATCAGGGTGCAAAGGGCAGGAGCCCAGGCCCACCCTCTACTCCAGGCTCCAGCCCAGGGACCCTAATAGTATCAGCTACAGTAGCTGACCTTTTAGAAACATGACATGTACAATTCCCTGGGCTACTTCCCCCACAGCAGCCCTCACTTCCTGAAGCTCCACTTCACCCTTACCTCAGGGCCTCCTTCCTTGTGCCTGATATGGTGTGTACTACTCAGTCTCTCCAACAGCACAACTTCCTCCCACAGCTCCTCACATGCACACCCCCTGGGCTGACTGGGAGGCTTTTAACCAGTTTCAGCCAGCCTCTGATTGGCTTCAGGTGTCCCATTCAAGGTAGCGTTCTCCCTGCCTTCTGGAAAGTTCTTAATTGGCCCCAGGTGTCTTAATTGACTTGGAGCAGCTGCCATTTCACTTATCCTGGTACCAAAGCTTTGTTTAGCCTGGAGCTAATATATCTATCTCCCACTACTTTTCTATAGCCATCTGGCCTTGCCCCATCACAGTACATACACCTCACAATGATTAGAAGTCTAGACAAGTTATGAGCTTTCTGTAGATACCTTTCATGTTACTCTTTATCGATAACTATTCTGTAAGACATGTATTTGGTGTAGTGAGTTTGTCAGGTCTTAGATGAGAGTTGTTGGGAAAGAACAGGGAAACCCTTTACCTAGGGGACTCTGTGCCACACCCACAATTTTTCTGAAATGAGACCCCGCCTACTAGGTGTTAAAGTAAGGAAGAACACAGTCAACAGCCAACAGGATCTCTGTCTCTGCCAGATCGTTTGATTAAGCAGTGCTCCCTTTTCTCTATGGCTAGTGCAGTGAGGGCCCTGCCTCCTGTTCCAATCTGTGTTAATCTCTGATTCTTATCTGTGTTCCAGTATCACCTTCCCTTCTGCCTTTTTACTCTGAAAACTAAACCCTCTGTGGATTCCGCCTTGGTTCCCCTCTCACACAGCTGCAATGAATTCATTGTTCAGACTCTCAAGTTAAGTCTCTCGTTAGATCACTGTTCTTCTCAACAAGATGATTATTCCCAATGGAAAAATGAGAAAAATGATAACAATATTGTGCTAGTATCCGGCAAACAGCATACAGGATATTTACTTTAAAAATAAATTGCCTGATTGGATTTAATCCAGGCCCATGGCTTAAACACAAGAATCTGCTAATCAAAGGGTATTAGTGGCCAAACATTTTGGCCTTTATTCTGACCTCAATTATACCTGTGTATCAGATTTCCTCCTGTACAAGTGAGATCAGAATCTGACCCTATACTGAATGGATCAAACTACAGAATCCTTTTAATGTTTGTGTCTACTTTGGACTGACGGAGCTTTTACTTTTTCGTTTTTTTCTCTCATGCAAACATCATGTCTTGCTATGGTATGGCTGGGAGTCTCAGCACTAAACGAGAGTGAAGTTTGCTACACACAGTCCTGAAATATTCTTCAGTGCTCCTGAAATCAAGAGCTGTTACCTTTATACTATGCACAATGACTGAGGAGTCTGTTCTTTTCTCTATAAGCATGAGTACTGTACAGAACCACAGTGTATTTATTCCTTCTTTTGAAGTTACAGTCCCTTTCGTCCTGCCCTTTTGAGGAGCTTCAGCCTCACAGCAAAGCAGAGAATATTATGGGGCACAATCTTCCCATGATGCAAAGCATGTGACTGCCCAGCTGCTTGAATTGTATGACAGCCCTATACAGGTAACAGCATCTGATTTGAATGGGACACGGAGCTATATGTAAAGAGAGGTTTCAGAGTAACAGCCGTGTTAGTCTGTATTCTTTTTTCTTTTTTCTTTTTATGTAAAGAGAAGAGACTTCCTTACAGCCTTAACAGAAAGACAGCATTTTGGAAATGGATGCAAAAGAGCAGTGAACTTGAGCAACAGGGTATTTCTAGTTATAATAATCCTTTGTTCTTCTCTAGCAGCTTTCCTCTGAAGGACTCAAGTGCCTTACACTGTTAATTATCACAACAACCTAGTCAGGTAGGGATCCAGAGGAACCACTTTCTGCATCAATGAAAGGCAGTCTCTTCTGGAGTGGAATGTAACAACTGTTTTAGTAGTGCAAGACTATATAAAACAAAGTGCAATCCTGCACTACAGTTTAGCACAGGAAGTGAAGGGTGTCATATCCATTTGAAACTGTAAGGGAACTTGGGTTGGCAGAATGTACTCACCTGTACTGGAATTTAGCCATATGACGAACACCCCTCCTCTCACAGAAAGGGCCACGTGATTTTTAATAACTACAAATAGCCAAGGCCTCTATTTTATGTCTCTTCTGAAAGTTTGCACCTTCTGTACCACAGCGCTCCTAAGCATCTGAGGTGTTGGCTCAGCATTGACTCAGAAGGAAAATGTAGTGGATCACAAGTGCCACTGAGGCAGAGCAATGGAAGCATTTTCTTCAGCAAGCTGTTCCCCCCACCCAGTGTAGCACTGTGGTGGCTGACTGTGTGAAGGAGTCTGCTTGCTGGGCACACAAACAAAGAGGCTTTTTCAAAATCAATATTTGTCTTTTAACTATTATAAAATATATCTACCTTTATATACTGTAATTAATTTAGTTTGCTGAAGATTTTCCTGTGAGACGTGATAAATACAATGACTGAAACAAAAAAGGGCGGTATTTATTCAAAATTGTTGCATTGTTTAAAAACATGATACTGAGGAGGCCACAAAATCACTCCCTGCAGGGTTTGAGGGCAGGGGAAAGGAGTGTTTCAGTAGCAACCCTTGTAGGCAACTGAAAAGGCTTTGAAGAGATTCCTTGAACCAGGAAGGAAGGTATGGCCAGACATGGGATTTTATGGGTTACTACTAGAGTAAATGAAAGGTAAATGGAAAGCTTCTTGCAGCTTTGACACTGACACACAAGTCTATTGAGAGAGAAAAATATATGACTCATGTGGCAAATTTTACTCCATTATTGGAGTGCTACTGGCGGTAGGAGAGCAGCATTTCAGCGGGGGGCATAGGCAGCCTGGTACATGGAGCAGCGCCGGATTGTCAGATCTCAGGACAGAGACTTTCAATTCTGTGCTTTCAGAGCACCTAGGACAACAGTGTCTTAATAATAATAATACATAATAATGGAGGTGCCTTTTATGTTGCTGGCCTGGTATGTAATTAGCACTCAATTGGTTAATCAGGCAAATGTTACTTTATAAACCTAGTAAAGGAAACAAAACACAGGCAGCTTTTTATTCCTTTAGTGCTGTGACTTGTAACGCCCGGTGTTTGGTTGATCAGAAGGCAGGAAGATCTCCTCCTCCATACAAAATTTCATAGTTAACGAGCAAAATGTGATTTCAGGCCCATTCTTGTAATTGTGCTGCTTGTTTTAGCAGCTGCATAGGAAGCCTCATCTGAGATGACTGGCTGCATACTGGCGGGCTCTCCATCTCATTGTAAAGAGGAAACTTGTGGATGCAGTGCCCCCCTCTGGAGACACAAGCGTTCTGTCATGTTACTGCCAAAATGACAAGCTTTCTGTGGCAAAATCAGCAGCCTCAGCAACCCTATCCTGGAGCTGTAAATTTGGCACTATGGTGTGAAAACCCCAGCCCAGGTCAAGTGTCTAACAGCTGACATCAGACTGCGACTGATCCAGCCTTCTTCAGCGATTTCTAAATCCTTTGCTCACAGGCCACTTCTGATTTATTAGCTCACTGATGCTTTGACATTTATTAATCTCAAGGGATTATCATCACCATGGCTTAAAATGTATATTGATTTATAGCAGTGTGCACGTGCATTTATATGCATGTGTTTACTAGCAGAAACAGTATATGTGTATTGATATCTGAACATACTTAACTTCCTGCCAATGATTTTTTTTAGGTGTAAAATATCTCCACAAATCTAAATCTGAGAGTACTTTGAGCCCTGTCAAGAATGAAATCTGAATTAAATCAAAGTGAAAGGAGGAAAAACAATACACAGAATGTAAGGTTCAGATTAATTTTCAGGGTAATTTTAAAGGGGCAACATTGTAAAGAAAAAAAATCATTGTGATAACCACGTGTGGGAAAATGGTCCCTGTGACTGTATGTGGGTGAAGTGAGCTGTAGCTCAGGAAAACTGATGCTGAGATAAATTGGTTAGACTCTAAAGTGCCACAAGTCCTCCTGTTCTTTTTGTCTGTGGGTAATTATTGGCAAGTCTCACAGTAAACAAAGTTTCAGAGTAACAGCCGTGTTAGTCTGTATTCGCAAAAAGAAAAGGAGGACTTGTGGCACCTTAGAGACTAACCAATTTATTTGAAAAAAGAAAAAAGAAAAAAGAAAAGGAGTACTTGTGGCACCTTAGAGACTAACCAGTTTATTTGAGCATGAGCTTTTGTGAGCTACAGCTCACTTCATCGGATGCATACTGTGGAAACTGCAGAAGACATTATATACACAGAGACCATGAAACAATACCTCCTCCCACCCCACTCTCCTGCTGGTAATAGCTTATCTAAAGTGATCACTCTCCTTACAATGTGTATGATAATCAAGTTGGGCCATTTCCAGCACAAATCCAGGTTTTCTCACCCTCCACCCCCCCACACACAAACTCACTCTCCTGCTGGTAATAGCCCATCCAAAGTGACCACTCTCTTTACACTGTGTATGATAATCAAGGTGGGCCATTTGTGCCACAAGTACTCCTTTTCTTTCAGTAAACAAAGTGAGGTGGTTTCAGATTCGCAGCCCTGTTAGTCTGTATCCGCAAAAAGAACTAGGAGGACTTGTGGCACCTTAGAGACGAACCCATGTATTAATCAATACTCCTTTCCTTTTTATTAAAGCGAGGTGGGAAATCTTCTTTGTCTCCCCGGACTTAGGCTTCCTCCGATGAGAGCGCTCCGGCGGCGCTCCTGCCCGGGGAATCAGGGCCGAGCCCGGAGCGTGCGGGCGTGGGGGCGCCCCGCGGCTCTCACGGGGGGGCACTGGCAGCCAGGGCGGTGCCAGGCGGGTGTTGTTCTGCACCTGGGGGCGGCCTGGGGCGGAGTCGGGGGTGGATCTTTCCCCTCTGAGCCGGGGCCGGCCTCCGCACCCGGTAAGGCCCGACGGGGCGGCCTGTCAGAGCGTGAGGGGGCCGGGGCGGCGCCTCCCCCGGCACTCGGCGCTGTCCTGCGGGGAGCCGAGCCGAGGGTGCGCGGGGGTCCCTCGCCCCCGCCTCGCCCGCGCCGCGGGGAGCGGGACGGGTGCTCAGCGGGGGGTGCCAGGGAGCGGGGCGCGGCTCAGTGGGGGGCGCTGCGTCACGGGGGAGGGGCTCCTGGGGGGGCACCGTGCGGGGGGGGCTTAGCGGGGGGCATTGTGCAGCGGGGGGGCTCAAGGGGGAACCTCCCGGCTCCGCCCCGAGTCATCCCTCGGCCCCGCCCCGCGGAGGCCGCGGGTTTGGCCCTTGCCCTGCCATTTGCCCCAGGGGCCCACCGCACCCCGAGAGGGGGCAGCGGCTCGCGCACAGTTACTGAGCATGCCCAGTAGCAGCGAACGGCGGGGGGGGAAAGGATTATTACGTCACACCGCTAACGGCAAGAAGCGCGCCTGCGCCTCACCGACTGGCTCTTGGGTTGCGCACGCGCGGTTCTACCCTGGCGTCGGGGGGGGGGCCTCCCCTCTCACGTGATCATTGCGCCTCGTCGGGCCTCCCCTCCCCCCGCTTTGCAGCGCGCAGAGGCTGCTGGGAGGCCGGAAGGCGCTGCTGCGGCGCCCCGCTGAGCGGGAAGAAGGTGAGGGAGGATCGGTAGTGCCCCCCCCGACCCTCAGCCCCTGAGCGCCCCCCCCGTTCTCTTGCGCCGCCCCCCCCGACCCTCAGCCCCTGAGCGCCCCCCCCCCGGTTCTCCTGCGCCGCTCCTCCCCCCCCCGGACTCTCAGCCCCTGAGCGCCCTCCCGTCACCCCCCGGACCCCTGCACTTCTTCCCATCACCTAGTCTCTCTCCCCTGCAGCCCCTGTGCCGCCCCCGGGAGTCCCAGCTCCTGCGCTGCCCCCGTCACCAAGCCTTCCTCCCCCCCCACCCGAGTCTCCCTTCTCTGCGCTCCCCCACCTCCTGCCCCTGCGCTCCCCCGCCTCCAGCCCCCAGGCCCCTGCGCTGCCCCCCGCCGCTGTGCTTCGCTCCCCAGCTGCTCCCAGCCCCTGTGCCACTGCCGCTCCCCTCCCTGTGCTCTCTCTCGCACTCCAGCCTCCGTGCGGCCCCTCCACGGCCCCCGTCCATCCCCGATGGACCCTTGCACGTTCATGCACGCACGTCCCAGTGAAACGGACTGCAGCTGCCATCAGCTCGGTGCCACCCTGTGGGCATGATGCCCCCCCCCCCCGAAGGGCCATAGCAGAGATGACGGATCTTTCCAGTGAGATCCAGATGGGGCATGGCATGCAGCGGCCTTTCATATCGGTGGGGTCACCCCTCACTGGAGATGGGCGGATGTGACCAGTTATAGTTCTTTACACAGGTGTGTCTCTTGGACTGGTGGCAAGTTTCATTGTGACCCTCTGTTGGGCAAAGTTTTGTGTGCTCCATGCTCAGCACTTTCCTTTCTGGCTGCTGCATTCTTCAAGTTCCCTTAATTCATCAAAAAAACCCTTACTGTAATAATGGGGAGTGTTGACTCCACTAGGTGAACCTGCCCAAGTTATTAATTCTTTTTCCTAGGCATTTGGAGACTGACAATGGACAGCAGCCTTTGGCCTTCTCTGTGATCATCATGGCTTGTGTGGCTTGTCCCAGGGTAGGCGACAGCCCTTTCTCCTCAGACATGCATGCCCGTTTCATCCTCGCCCAGATGAACAAGATGAGATGTGGGCATAATTTCTGTGATGTGCAGCTCCAGGTTGGTGAAGAAGCATTTAAGGTCCATCGCCTGGTCTTGGCTGCAAGCAGCCCTTACTTTGCTGCTCTGTTCACAGGAGGGATGAAAGAATCTTCAAAGGATGTGGTACGGATCCTAGGAGTAGAGGCTGGCATCTTTCAGATGCTCCTGGATTTTATTTACACAGGTATGTTTACGTTTGTTTGCTATTCTGAATGAAAAGTGGAATGTTCACTTCATATACCTTGTGCTATGACAATTATTGATTGGCTCAAATCCTAAATGTTGCTGCTGACCTGTGCAGTTTACAGTACAGTGCTGAAAGTCTCATTCCTTAGCACATTTAAAACTAGGCTGGACTAAACATTTGTAAAAGTACAATAGGAATCAGTCCTGTACTGGCATGGAGAGGAACTAGGGATCTAAAAGGTCTCTATCTCTGCATTCTAAGATTCTGTTCTGCTGTAATACAGTGCTTGTACAGCGAGGAGAAATTCAGTACTGTGTGTTTGTCTCTATAAATGTTTGGATACATACAAACATACACGTACTGTATGCATGTGCCGGTATATATCTCTACACATGTAGTTGGCTGGTATTCATTATCATGTTGACCCTTTCCACCAATGATGCTGGCCTTGACTGTCAATTTGGCTACTTCTCCCACAACTTTACACTTTTTCTTCCCTAAGACTCCTTAGAGTTGGAACCACCTTCGTGAGCTGATCTGTAAGGCCACCATCCTTTCTCTACCTTTGCTCTGATGCCTTCAGATAATCAGATAACCATTAGGACAAGGTTGAGTGGCATTCAGTGGTAGCTGATATCTATTTATTTATATCTATCTATCTATAAATTTAAAAAAAAAAATCAGAATCCTCAAGTCACTCATGTAGGTAGACAAGTTTAGATAGCAATAATCTAAGTAAGAATTTTCCTAATTCTTTCTCCCTCCTACTATTTCTTAACTTTAAGCACATGTATATTCCTATTGAAATCAAGTTGAAGCAGATCCTTTGCAGGATCAAGGCCTAAAAGAAAGGGAGCAAGAAGGGAATATTTTATGTGTTTTGCTGATACACAAATTTTATATGCATCTATAAACATAGCACAAATAGGTCATAGTTATTTAATTATGCTGTGGTCTTCGCTAGATGAGTCACTGGAATAACCATGCAGCAGAAAATCAACAAGACTTTGTCTGTGATTCACAGGAGTTCTGGGTTATCCCTCATATTTGTATTTACCAGTTTTAATGTAAGTATGCGACTACCAGATAAATTCCTTTTCAGATACATGTAAACATCTTACTGCATTACTGAGCTGACAGTAATTTTGCAAAGCAAATGAACATTTAGTTCAAAATGTCTAACTCAAATGGAAAAGACTAAGGCTTAGCACTGTTTAGGCTATTATAACATCTGAAATGTGGCCTGTTTGTCACATGTTGTCCTCTGCATACAGGAGTAGTGAATGTTGGCGAGAGTAATGTTCAGGAGCTGATAGTAGCAGCAGACATGCTCCAGCTGACTGAAGTTGTGGACCTTTGCTGTGAGTTTCTGAAGGGACAGATCGACCCATTGAACTGCATTGGACTCTTCCAGTTCTCTGAGCAAATTGCCTGCCATGACCTACAGGAGTTCACAGAGAATTACATCCATGCTCACTTTCTGGAAGTTCAGAGTGGTGAGGAGTTCCTGGCGCTAACAAAGGAGCAGCTTATTAAGATCTTGCGAAGTGAAGAGCTTACTATAGAGGATGAGTACCAAGTTTTCACAGCTGCAATGCAGTGGATTTTGAAGGATCTGGGAAAAAGAAAGAAACACGTGGTAGAAGTGCTGGATCCAGTTCGATTCCCTCTGTTACCATCCCAGAGACTCTTAAAATACATAGAAGGTAACAGAGAGAAAGAAAAATGAAGATGTTTGTTTGGATGGAGTATTTGTCGTTGGTAAAGGATCACGGGGTTTTGTTTTTTCCACTTTAAAAATGTAACAACTGACTATTATACTAAAGAAGTTGAGTTGTTTAATTTCTCCTAGGGGAATTCTGTGCCACTGCGCAATGCAGAATTTTGCAGAAATGAATGTTGTGCATACAGAATTTCCTTTCCCCCACATAAATTGGCTGCCCTGCTGTTAGCCACCATTAGGGGCCACTGGACCCAGCTGGTACATAGAAAACACTGCTGGGGGACAGGGAGGGAGCGCTGCAGGGCTCCTGGCAGCTGCAGTTCCCAGCATGCCCTAAGGGAATGGGAGGGCAGCACACAGGAAACTCTGTGCAAGCCTGGAGAAGAGCCTCTGGCTGTTTCTTCCTCTGCATCCCTGGCTCTGGGGGGGAGGGGCGGGTGTTTGGGCAAGGGGTGGCCACACGGCTGGGCTTTAGGGTGTATGTGCAGGGGGCATGGGTATCTGGGCCGGGGGGGCCCACAACTGGGCTCTGGGCGGGTGGGGAAAGGGGACAGAGAAACAGGAACTGGGTTGTCATAGGTGTTGCTTTAACTTTCTACTCCTGGGGGAATTTTAGTGTGTGTCTGTACTGTTGCAGATACACTTGCTGACAAGTATTTTGAAATAAATTACCAAAATAATTGAAACTGGTTTGATTATGTAGTGTTATTTTGACAAATAAAATTTGCAGAATTTTAAATGTGCACAGAATTTTAATTTTTTGGTGCAGAATGCCCCCAGGAGTATTTAATATATATTCACATTTTGATTTTAAAACTAAGCCTTTATGAAACTTTGGACCAGAATTTTCAAAATCTGCCAAAATCTGTCTTGGTTTGTCATATGAGAAGCAGAGAGAGATGATGATGATGATAGTTGACATATATTTTTCCCCTGGGTTGGTCAATTACTGGTGTTTTATAGTTGTTGTGACATTTTTTTCTTTTTTCTTTTAATTTTTCTTTTCCAAGGAGTTTCAGATTTCAGCCTTCGGGTGGCTCTGCAAACCCTGTTGAAAGAATATTGTGAAGTCTGTAAATCTCCCAAAGAGAACAAAGTCAGTAATTTTCTGCAAGCATCTAAGGCTCGTCCCCGGAGGAAAGCCAGGAAGTACCTTTATGCAGTAGGTTAGAATCTGGTTGCTTTAACCTTTTTAGAAAAGTGACTTGATATTTCATATTGCATTAAAATCTTTTAAATTCTTTGTCAAAAGGTAGCTGCCAAAATAGTGTTGTGTATCTAATACAGTGATTCTGTTGCTGGACTACAATTGTGAATAATGTGTTTATTAGTAAATAACTGGAGCACAGTACAAAATACAAATACATTTATATTTCATCTTTCCTGAATGCAGTATCATAGTCTGGAGTAATCTTTCAGGAATCACTTGCCTCAGGTGCAGAACAATAATGCAACCTGTTATGTGCACTGTTCACAAGTGGAGCATGCGTATAAAGCTTGCATCCTAAGGGTGTTGTGTTTCTTCCCCTTGTAAAATAAGCACTTTTGTATCAGTCTGGAGATCTTTGTAAATTAATAGGTCTTTTATAAACGATGGATATAATCAAAGAATGGTTTCAGAGTAGCAGCTGTGTTAGTCTGTATTCGGAAAAAGAAAAGGAGTATTTGTGGCACCTTAGAGACTAACCAATTTATTTGAGCATAAGCTTTCGTGAGCTACAGCATCCGATGAAGTGAGCTGTAGCTCACGAAAGCTTATGCTCAAATAAATTGGTTAGTCTCTAAGGTGCCACAAGTCCTCCTTTTCTTTTTATAATCAAAGAATACTCATGCCTTTTGCATATGGGGTTATACTCAATTTTTTTAGTTCCACTGTTCATTTGATATGTTTACCTCTGAAATGAAGTTTGTGCAGAAGCACTTATTGCGAATAATGGAGGTGACCGTTCCATGAGTTGATGTATTAAGAATTGCAAAATTATCATGAGATTAAGGTCATAGGTCAGATAACACTACTTTGCCCTTCTCGAGCACCTTTCGGTCAGGTGCCTCAAAGTGCTTTGCAAACGTATATTGAATTAAGCCTCCCAGTGGTCTTCTGAAGTTGGCACCATCATCTTCGTTTTTCAGATGAAAAACCTGAGCCTGAGATGAATTGATTTGCCCAAGGTCACACAAACCATCTGTGGCAGAGCCTAGCATAAAAACCTTATCTCCTCCTAAGGCTCAGTACTATCCTAGCATTATGCCTTAACCACAAAATCATCCTCCTTCCTTCATCAGATACTTAGTAAATCTAGGAGAAAATTTCCATTGATACACAGTAAGGTGCTTCAGCTTCTAATACCCTGGAAGGTGTTTGTATCCAGCTGTTATAGTAAATGTTCAGACTCCCCAAATAGATAAGATTATCAATCGATCTCAAAGCGCTTTACAGAGAAGCTCAGCATCATCATCCCATTTTACAGATGGGGAAACGGAGGCACAGGGAGGGAAAGTGACTTGCCCAAGGTCACCCCAGCAGGCCAAGAGTAGAACCCAGGTCTCCTGAGTCCCAATCCAGTGCTCTCTGCACTAGACCACGCTGCCTCCCCAGTGATTTTTCAAACACTAAAAACAATATTGATTTCTCTGCTGGAATAGTTTCTGAAGTTCCCTGCTGAAGGAAGAAGTCTGATACATGAGCATTGGCCATAGGCATGACTGCACTGAAGAAAGATGTTAGTCACGCTATAATATCTTTTGCTATTATTCTGGCTTTTTGTAACACTTGAACCATTGCATTAGAATTGGCTGAGACCTTGCCGAGGGAGAGCTGCTAACTTATGCATGTACTTTCTATCTGTTGCCTAGGTGGATATACTCGACTGCAGGGGGGACGCTGGAGTGACAGCAGAGCCCTCAGTTGTGTGGAGCGTTTTGACACCTTCAGTCACTACTGGACCACTGTGTCTTCACTTCACCAGGCTCGCAGCGGTCTGGGCGTGGCAGTAGTGGGAGGAATGGTTTATGCTATTGGAGGTGAAGGATGAAAGGAATATGTTACTTTGGGTCCCTATAATCAGATGATGCTGGGGTGTTGCCCATTGTAAAGTCCCTGGGGACTGTAATTTTAGTAGAACAATGGAAATGTAAGACTAGAACCTACATGAGGTGATCCAATCTAGGACCACATGAGGTGATCCAGTCCAGCTGCATGTGCTGAGGCAGAACCTAGTATACCTAGACAATGCCTGATAGGTGTTTATTCAACCTGCTCTTAAAAACCTCCAGTGATGGGGATTCCACAACCTCCCTTGGATGCCTCTTCCAGAATTTATAGTTGAAATTTTTTCCTAATGGCTAACCTAAATCTCTCTTGCTGCTGATTTAAACTCATTACCTTTTGTCCTACCTTTAGTGGACATGGAGAAAAATTGATCCCTGTCTTTATATCAGCCCTTAACATATTTGACAGGACACCCCTTTGTTTTCTTTTCTCAAGATTAAATATACCCACTTTTTTTAAACCTTTCTTCATAGATTGGGGTTTTCTAAAGCTTTTACGTTTCTCGTCATTCTCCTCTAGACTCTCTCCAGTTTATCAACTTCTTTCCTAAAGTGTGGTACCCAGAATTGGACAGAGTACTCCAGCTGAGGCTTCATTAGTGCTGAGTAGAGAGGGATAATTACCTCTGTCTCTTATATGTGACGTTCCTGTTTTAAAATACCCCAGAATAATGTTAGCGATTTTTGCAATGGCATCACCTTGACTCATGTTCAATTTGTGGACCACTATAGCCCCCGCAGATTCTTTTCAGCAGTACTACCACCTAGCCACTTGTTCCCTATTTTGTAATTGTGCACGTGATTTTTCCTTTCCGAAGTATAGTACTTTGCACTTGTTTTTATTGAATTTCATCTTGTGAACTGAGATCAATTCTCTAATCTGTCAAGGTTGTTTTGAATTCTAATCCTATACTCTATAGGGCTTGCAACCTCTCCCAGCTTGGTGTCTTCCACAAATTTTGTAAGGATCCTTTCCACTCCGTTATCCACATCATTAATGAAAATATTGCTGGACCCAGTACTGGCTGTATGGGACCCCACTAGATAGGTCCTCCCAGTTAGACAGTGAACTGTTGATAACTACTCTTTGAGTATGGTCTTTCAACCAGTTGTGCACCCATTTTGTAGTAATTTTCCTCTAAATCACATTTTCCTAGTTTGTTTATGACAATGTCATGGGGGGCCGTGTCAAAAGGCTTTCTTAAATCAAGAAATATCATGTCTACTGCTTCCCTTCTCTCCACCAGGCCAGTAACCCTGTCGAAGAAGGAAATTGGGTTTGTTTTGTTCTTGGCAAACTCATGCTGGCTACTAGTTATAAACCTGTTATCCCCCACGTGCTTACAAACTGATTGTTTAATAATTTGTTCCAGTATTTTTCCAGGTATTAGAGTTAGGCTGCCTGGTCTATAATTCCCCAGGTCCTCTTTGTTCCCCCTTTTTAAAGGGAGGTGCTATGTTTGCCCTTCTCAATCCTCTGAGGCCTCACCCATCATCCATGAGCTCTCAGAGATAATTGTTAATAATTCCGCAATTGCTTCAACTAGTTCCTTAAATACCCTAGGAAGAATTTCATCAGGCCCTGCCAACTTGAATACATCTAACATAGGTAAATATTGTTTTAAACTGGTCTTTTCCTACTTTGGCTTGTGTTCTTTCCCCCTTATTGCTAATTGTGCTGAGTATCTTGTCACCATTAAGCTTTTTAGTGAAGACTGAAGCACACTAGGCATTAAACACCTCAGCCTTCTTTATGTCATCCATTATTAGCTGTCCTTCTCTGCTATATAATGGTCCTGCACTTGAATCTTTCTCATTTTTCTTTTTTCTTAAAAGAACAAATAGAAATTTACTGAAAGCTTGCCTTTCATTAGAGTTAGTGTCTTCTGTTGTTGTGACTTGTTTGCTGAATGCATTGAATATATTTCAGGAGCATCTTGCATTGTGATGGTACTTCCTTAAACATATGTCAAATTTGTACTTTATAATTATTATACTTTACTTCTGAATAGGGCAGTGTAGGATTTTTGTTGTTACCATACTATCAGTGTTAAGGGAACATTGATATAGGGAGAGTCTCATATTCTGACAAATTGGTTAAACTATGGCTTAGTCATGAATACCTGAGTGAAATGTGCATTAACTTGTGTATTAACTGGAAGTATATCTCCTGCAGACCAAGGTCAGAAATGGCTTTGTCTTTTAAGTGTGTGTTTGTGCTCTTTGGGACCAAGTTACTACTCTGTATATGGATGTTATTGCTGGTGCTCCAAATTAATAGTATCGGAGAGTCCTTAGCAGTTTGGATGTATTTTCCATTCTTCCAAAAGGTGGCACTAGATCATAAGGATTTCCATACTGCTGGGTCAGACCAATGGTCCACCTAGCCCAGTATCCTGTCTCTGACAGGGGCCAGTGCCAGAGGCCTCAGAGAGAATGAATAGAACAGGGAAATTTCAAGTCATCCATCCCCTGTTGTCCATTCCCAGCTTCTGGCAGTTGTAGGTTTAGAAACACCTGGAGCATGGGGTTATGTCCTTAACCATCTTGGCTAATAATTACTGATAGACCTATCCTCCTTAAACTTATCTAATTCTTTTTTGTACCCTGTTATACTTTTTGGCATTCACAACATCCCCTGGCAATGATTTCCACAGGTTGACTGTGCATTGTGTGAAGAAGTATTTCCTTTGTTTTTAAACCTGCTGCCTATGAATTTCATCGGGTGACCCCTGGTTCTTGTGTTATGTGAGGGGGTATATAACACTTCACGTTCTCCACACCAGTCACGATTTTGTAGATCTCTATCATATCCCCCCTTAGTCTTCTTTTTTCTAAGATGAACAGTCCCAGTCTTCTTAATCTCTCCTCATATGGAAGCTTCTCCATACTCCTAATCATTTTTGTTGCCCTTCTCTGTACTTTTCCAATTTCACTATTCAAGGTGTAGGTGTACCATGGATTTACATAGTGGCTTTATGATATTCTCTATTTTATTATCTATCCCTTTCCGAATAGGCCTGACATTCAGTCAACTTTTTTGACTACTGCTTCACATGGAGCAGACATTCTTCAGGGAACTATCCAGGATGACTCCAAGATCTCTTTCTTGAGTGGTAACAGCTAGTTTAGACCCCATCATTTTATATGTGTAGTTGGGATTATGTTTTCCAGTGTACATTACTTTGCGCTTACCAACATTGAATTTCATCTGCCATTTTGTTAATCAGTTACCCAATTTATTCAGATCCCTTTGTAACTCTTCGCAGTCTGCTCTGGACTTAACTATCTTCAGTAATTTTGTATCATCTGCAAATTTTGCTGCTTTTTCACCCCCTTTTACAGATCATTTATGAATATGTTGAACTGCACTAGTCCCAGTACAGATCCTTGGAGGACCCTGCTATTTACCTCTCTCGAATGGGGAAACCATTTATTCCTACCCTTTGTTTCCTGTCTTTTAACCAGTCAGTGATTCATGAGAGGATTTCCCTGTTATTCCTTGGGACCAAACGGCACATTTAATAAAATTGTCAGCTTAAGTTACACCTCAGTATAATATAAACTCCATTACAAAACCGGAGTTTCCTGTTCTCAGCTGGAGGTGTCCAGGATATGGGAAAGTTAGCTCAGTCTGTCTAAAATGAATGTAGTGTGTACATGTAGTAAAAGGAAACAAAAGATATACTATAATGTTAAATGCTATAGTCGTTTAAAAAAAACAAACAAAAAAAACCCTGTGTTTTCCTACCTATGTTAGTAATAGCACTGTAGAGATAAATATTTCATGCAGAAGCACAGTGCTGCAGTGTTTCACTCACGGCTGTTTTGGGAAACCATTGCTGAAAACCATTTTCAGCGCTAATTCAGTTTTGTGGTGTAGACAAGGTTTTTTGTTGGTTTTTCACTTTGGCAAGATGAGAGCAATGGTTTCAATTCAGATACTATACGCGACGGGCTGTTCCTGTATATCTGAATTGCAGAATATTCTAACTCACTAGTTCGCAACCTACATACAGCTGCGGCCCATGTGGCCCTGAGGATGTCCTATAGGTAGCATAGATAGTGTGGATGCGGCCCACATACCACACACAGATCCGCATATGCGGCCCACAATGGTAAATAGGTTGAGAACCATTGTTCCTTCTAATCTAATCTATTTGTTTCTGCCTTTTTTCTACCAAGGAGAGAAGGATTCAATGATCTTTGACTGTACTGAATGCTATGATCCTATTATTAAGCAGTGGACAACTATGGCCTCCATGAACCAGCCTCGGTGCGGACTTGGAGTGTGTGCATGCTATGGTGCTATCTATGCTTTGGGTAACTATACAGTTTCCTTTCAGTAAAGCTGGTTTTAAAGCCATTAGTTCATCGGATCAAATCAGTTTGCGGAGTTTAAATATTAACATTAAAATCCTATAATACTGAGAATTAAAAATCAGTGGTTACTTGTAACTTGCAGCTGACGGGTGTTTTTCTGAGTGCTCATAGGGGAGGTGCCATCAATTCCAAGCGAAGCATCTTAGCCAACCGATGGAATAGCACGTACTCTCAGAATGACTCCATAATACCCAGACCAAAATATGTGTGTGCAAGTTAATCTGTTTTTTTTGTTTTGGTTTTGTTTTTTTTAAAAGCATTCCAAAACACCTTGTCAGACTTTCTACTTCTATAGTACCTTTATCTGAGAATCTGTGCTTTATTGGACATTAAGCCTCACAGCCCTCTGTGGTGGATGGATGGGAAAACTGAGGTAAAGAGTGGTTAAGTGACTTGTCCAACAAGTTCAGTTGCAGAGCTGAGACAAGAACTGAGAAGTCCATGTGCTCTTAACAGCCAGGCTCACTCCTAAATTGTTGTAAGAACCTAAAATACATATTTCTCAAAAGCTTTCAGCTAAATAGACCTTCACTATCACGTCAGCCTAATAAAATATATCTTCTTTTAAAATAAGGAACTACCAACATATGTGACTTGCAAAAACAAGTTGCTTTACAATCTTGTGAGCACCTGTCTGATGTTATCTTTCCCTGAGTCTCATCATAGATCTTATCTGTGCTGCAATCCTACAATCGATAGCACACAAGCGTATTACTGTGCCTGCTTGAAGCCCTATGGAAGTAATCAGGATTCTGTGTAGGTGCAGCAGTCCTCCTGTACACAGTCTATTGCAGGATAAGGGCCCTAGAGTATAAGCTTCTTTGAACAGGGGCTGTGTGGTAATCCTCTCTGTAAAACACAACACTCACCTCTGGTGCTATTTAATATTTGCATATAACAAAAGTAAATATCCAGTACTTGTAATCTTCCACCCACCTTATTGAGCAGAACTCCAAAAGAATCTTATTTCAGTAACTGGCCAAAGTTACAAGATTCTCCCAAGAATCTTACAAGATTCTCCCATATCACTTAAGAGCTTAATGTAACATTTCCCTGTAAAAATAGACTGTTATACAAAGAAATGTGGGGAGAAATGGTAAGGGGAAAGCAGATCCTTAATTATGCTTTATTTGGGCTTTTAATTGTTTAAACAGTAAGCAAAAGGAAAATCTGACATAGACTGCTATGCATGTGTCAAAAGTAATTCATAACTGTGTGCATGTCATCCATATCACTGTCTTCTAAATATTGCTTCACAGATTAGGTGTTTGAAAGATTTTAAAAACCAAACGCTGAAGTGTAACAAAAATCTAATATGCTAGTATTGTATACCACTGGGAAAGTAAAACATATTTGGAGTGAAAGTTATGGGAACATTTTAGTTGCTAGAACAAAACAGTCCAATATCTTATCAAGTCTAGTATCCTGTCTCCAAAAGTGGCCAATTCCAGATGTTTCATATATGCCATAGTGCCCATAATTAATCAGTACTAATAACATGGAGGAAATTGTTTTCCCTAGGTGGTGGTCTCCTCCTGCCCTGAAACATAAGACTTGCTAGCTTTATAATTGTTTTCTCTATTCTACATGTGCTTTTGTTGAATCATACTAAGGTATTTCCTTCCATAATTATCTTTGGTAGTGCTCTTTGGACTCTGAATCTGTCTTGCATTTAATTGGTTATTTAAACCAGGTGGTTTTGTCATATGTTGTAAGTATTCATATTTCCCTTGTATACAAACATGCAGCCTATTGAACCTGACCTATAAGTCACTGATACAAGGACATATCCACTTTTATAGATATTAAAAAAAACAACCAAAAAAAAAAAGACCTACTTCTATATCATCAAACTTTACCTGCATGTTTCCTTTTTGCAGGAGGCTGGGTGGGAGCAGAAATCGGCAACACAATTGAAAGATTTGACCCTGAATTAAATAGCTGGGAGCTAGTGGGCAGTATGGCTGTGCCCCGCTACTATTTTGGGTGTTGTGAAATGCAAGGTGAGTGGTTTTTGGTTATGGCTTTCCCACATGAATAATAACCAATAGTTCAGAGGGTAGTTGTACTGTGTAAGGAATCTGAAGCTTTACATTTCAATCAGGGATTCCTACCTGTGTCTGCCTTGCAACTTTGTAAAACATCTTGAGCTCTGTGGTGCTTTCAGCTCTGTGAGTGTATCAGTGGTTCTCCTCCTTTCCACCATTTCCCCTTTTCTGATACATTGTTTTATTTCTGTGGAGCTTGAACCTAAAGGTCTCCACTCATCTAACAAAAATATAAACCCAAGATTTAATAAACCAGCTTAGAAAATTTTGCCCTGCCCTATCAGTTACCCTTGAAAATAGTTTTCCTGTGGTTGTGAACATGAAGTCCAGCCAGTATTGACCATCTCAAAAGACAGAGGTCCAGAGACGTATCTTGTATGAATGTTTTTAATAAATATTTTCACTCAGGCCTCACAAGTGGTCACCTGCCTTTCCTCAGCTAACTTAGGGTATATCTACAGTGCAATAAAACACATGTGGTTGGCTTGTCTCAGCTGACTCAGACTGAAGGGTTATAACTGAGAGCCCTCCCCACCTAGTGTCCCATCTCCAGCTATTGGGGATTTTAGCAGCAGGCAGTCGCCAATGGGCCATACACTATTGTCATACTGTCTCCTCCATAAACTTATCAAGCTCATTCTTGAAGCCAGTTGGGGTTTTTTCCCCCCACTACTCCTCTGAGGAGGCTGCTCCAGAACTTCACTCCTTCGATAGTTAGAAACCTTCACCTAATTTCAAGCCTACACTTGTTGATGGCCAGTTTATAATGTATTTGTTCTGGGGTCCACATTGATGCTTAACTTAAATAACTTCTTTCCCTCCCTGGTATTTATCCCTCTGATATATTAATAAAGAGTAATCATCTCTCCCCTCAGTCTTCTATTGGTTAGGGCATGTCCACACTTGCCATTTAAAGCGGAAAAGTTCACCGCAAAAAGAAAGCCACCTCCACAAGAGGCGTACAGCTCTTACCGGTGATGCTTTTGTGCTGATGTGCAAGTGAAGACAAGTTCTTCCTGTTTACACAACTTTTAGCCTCCAGAGGATATCCCACAGTGCCTAGGTGACCACTCTAGCCAGCAGCTCTGCTGCTTTGTTGCCAGGTAAACCGACACATCCACTCCTCCCCCTGTAAAGCCCCGGGAACTTTGAAACTCCCTTTCCTGTTTTCTTGGCAAGTGCTCGCTTATCTGGCCAGGTGACAATGCCTGTTCCACAGAGCAAACCATCCCCTGCTTGGAGCAATGCTGAGCTACTGGAGCTGATCAGTCTTTGGGGAGAAGAGGCTGTGCAGGGACCCAGGATGCCCCGGGATCACACACACCACTTCCCGCAAGATCCATTGTCAAACTGGAGAGCGTTGCACTGTGGGATAGCTGCCCTAGAGCGCTGCTCTCATCTGTGATGGAAGAGCTGCTAATGTAAACACTCTCTGATGCCTGAGGAATTGAGTCACAAACCAGCGCTTTTCTTTCACCGGTTCCCTATCACCGGTGAAACTTACAGCGCAAAAACTCTGCAAGTGTAGACATACCCTTAGACTGAACAAGCCAAGCTCTTTGAGTCTGTTCTCATAAGATAGGTTTTCCTTTCCTCAGATCATCCAAGTAGCCCTTCTCTGCACCTGTTCCAGTTTGAATTCATCTTTCTTAAACATGGAAGACCAGAATTGCACACAGCATTCCAGATGAGGTCTCACCAGTGCCCTGTATAACGGTACTCACACGTCCCTGTCTCTACTGGAAATACATCACCTGATGCACCCCAGGACCGCATTAGCCTTTTCACAGCTGCATCGTACTGATGGCTCATAGTTCTCCTGTGATCAACCATAGCCCGAGCTCTTTCTCCTCCCTGTCGATTCCAATTGATAAGTCCCCAGCTTATAGCAAAAATTCTTGTTGTTAGTCCCTAAATGCATGACCGTGCACTATTAAATATCATCCCATTTCTTATTACTCCAGTTTACATGGTCATCCAGATCTTGTACGGTTTTCCAGTCCTCCTTGGTATTGGCAATACCTAACAACTTTGTGTCATCTGCAGATTTTATTAGCACACTCCTACTTTTTGTTCCACACTCAATAATAAAAATGTTAAAGAAAGTTGGTCCCAAGACTGATCCCTGAGGAATTCCACTAGTAACCTTCCTCTACCCTGAGAGTTCACCTTTCAGTATGACCTGTTGTTGTCTTCCCTGTAACCAGTTCCTTATCCACCTTTCTGTTCTCATATTAATGCCCATCTTCTCCAATTTAATTAATAATTTCTCATGTGGAACTGTATCAAATGCTTTACTGACATCCCGGTAAATTAGATCTACTGCGTTTCCTTTGTCTGAAAAACCAGTTATCTTCTCAAAGAAAGATATTAGTAACGTTGTTACTACCTCTTGAATAGAACAATTGAAACAATTGTAGAAAAATCAACAATTACTTTCTGTCATTCAGGCTACTTACTTTTTGCACTTCACCAAGCTTGGAACAGATCATTTAACTTTAAGAAACATTCTAACAGCCTTTCCTTAATCACCTGCAAATCGGTCTGTTTATAAACAAAATTCTGACTCCCTGCCTCAGGGGCGCAAACTGGGAGCAGCACCTCTCCTGTCTCCTCTGCAGAACTCATTGCATTGCACACTCAGGCTGCCTGCCCCTGAAGCTTGCAGTTTGGGGGGGGGGGGGGCAACACTCTCCCTTGTCCCCACCCCACCCCAAGCTCCACCTGTGAACGTCTACCCTGCAAAAAATTCCCAACAAACCATTGCAGCGAGTCTCAGAGCCTAGGTTAACTGCCTCAGGCTTGCAGTTCAGGGCTTACAGCAGTGTAGTCTTTGGGCTCAGGCTGGAGCCTGGGCTTGGAAACCTGGAGAGGAGGGAGGGGTCTCAGAGCCTGGGCTCCAACCCGGGCCTAAATTTCTACACTGCTATTTGTTGGCGGATGTGATTGCAGAGCCATTGGCCATTATCTTTGAAAACTCATGGAGATCAGGAGAGGTCCCGGATGACTGGAAAAAGGCTAATGTAGTGTCCATCTTTAAAAAAGGGAAGAAGGAGCATCCTGGGAACTACAGGCCAGTCAGCCTCACCTCAGTCCCTGGAAAAATCATGGAGCAGGTCCTCAAGGAATCAATTCTGAAGCACTTAGAGGAGAGGAAAGTGATCAGGAACAGTCAGCATGGATTCACCAAGGGCAAGTCATGCCTGACTAATCTAATTGCCTTCTATGACGAGATAACTGGTTCTGTGGATGAAGGGAAAGCAGTGGACGTGTTGTTGCTTGACTTTAGCAAAGCTTTTAACACAGTCTCCCACAGTATTCTTGCCAGCAAGTTAAAGAAGTATGGGCTGGATGAATGGACTAAAAGGTGGATAGAAACCTGGCTAGATCGTCAGGCTCCACGGGTAGTGATCAATGGCTCCATGTCTAGTTGGCAGCCGGTATCCAGTGGAGTGCCCCAAGGGTCGGTCCTGGGGCCTGTTTTGTTCAATATCTTCATTAATGATCTGGTGGATGGCGTGGACTGCATCCTCAGCAAGTTTGCAGATGACACTAAACTGGGAGAAGAGGTAGATATGCTGGAGGGTTCTTGTTAACTGCTGGAAATGGCCCACCTTGATTATCACTTCAAAAGGTTTTCTCTCCCCTCACCCCACTCTCCTGCTGGTAATAGCTCATCTTAAGTGATCACTCTCCTTACAATGTATATTTTTTTTCATGATCTGTGTGTGTATATATAAAATCTCCTCACGGTACTTTCCACTTTATGCATCCGATGAAGTGAGCTGTAGCTCACGAAAGCTTATGCTCAAATAAATTGGTTAGTCTCTAAGGTGCCACAAGTACTCCTTTTCTTTTTACAATTAAACTTCTGTTCTGTGATGCCTGCTCTGCCTAAGCATAGATTTAATCGGAAAAACCCTGTCTCTCCAGGTTTAATTTACATCGTCGGGGGCATCAGCAGTGAAGGAGTCGAGCTACGTTCTGTTGAAGTCTACGATCCTATATCCAAACGCTGGTCTACACTTCCTCCAATGGGCACCCGAAGGGCGTACCTTGGCATAGCTGCCCTCAATGATTGCATCTATTCTGTTGGAGGATGGAATGAGACACAAGATGCACTTCCTACTGTAGAGAGGTATTCCTTCGAAGAGGTACAGTAGAGTGCCTAGGAATCTTGCAACAGACTACAGCTTCATTTATTAGAACGTATAAAGATGCTCATACATGCTGCCTATTCCCCGATAACTTTTTTTACTCTTCATAGTGGTAGATTGTGTTGTTACCTTAGCCGTTATGTACCTGGTGAGAACAAAACTCAAGTTTATGAGATAAACCTTTTAAAACAAGCTCCATTTCCTGTTTGCTCCCAGACAGTAATCTGGAAACTACACTTCAGGGGTCTTTAAGGTGGTGTCTGTATACTTGCTGATCTTTGAGTATATCTATCTAATCTTAATCGTGTAGTGTTTGAAAAGCATGCGTGTGTTCTTCTGGGTAAGTGGAAGCTAACCCACACACTAACAATAAACAGAAGGATTGTAGCTACTAAATACTCTGGGGAATGTGGAAGAGCAGTTCTGCTATAGGTTGTTCAATATATTACTCCAGATACTAGACAGGTTTATTAGATACCATGGAATTTACCATAAAACCAACTCTGAAGTGACGCTGTTATTGCTTTTCCCTCCGAATCGGTACCAAACCAGTATCCCAAAATAGTGTTAGAAATCACAGTGCTGTCTGTAGGTTCTGACTTAAGTTCTGGTTACTGTGGTTCTGTAGGTTCCTGTGGCACTTTTCATAAGAGTAGTGTTGACAGTCCTGGTGGATTTTACATTTTTGCCTTCCTACAGTCCCTTTAATTTGCAGTGGGGATGTAGTTTTCTTCACTTCTTGTCTCAAATGATTGTGTGCTGTTCCTGTGCAATGCTAAACAGCTGTTGTGCTCTACCCCAGAGGTGTACATAGATGGCCTGTTCTCACAAAACCCTACATCAATAGGACTGCTTATGAGAATAATTAAGGGTTTGCAGGATCAAGCCCATCTTTGCAAAGTGCTTTGGGTTCTTCCAGGGTAGAAGGGACCACATACATGTGTGGTGGTGATGATGTTGTTAGCATGTTTGAATCTGCTTACAGTAACTAAGTGGTCATTTGGGGGACTTCAGACATTTCAATAAACTTAGAGTTATTCTCTTGGGAAGTGGTGGAGGAGGGGTACTTGTGCCTAACGGGCTTAATTATAGCACAGCTATTTTCTGATTATTTAAAAAACAAAATCGTGTGTGTATATGTATGTAAAACATTTAAAAAAAATTTTTCTCCCCTTATTAGGAGAAATGGGTTGAGGTTGCATCGATGAAGATACCCAGAGCTGGGGTGTGTGTTGTGGCTGTGAACGGACTTCTTTATGCCTCGGGAGGCCGAGCTTCTAGTCATGATTTCGCTGCCCCAGTGACCTCGGACTCTGTTGAAGTTTATAACCCTCATATGGACACATGGACTGAAATATCAAACATGATCACCAGCCGCTGTGAAGGAGGTGTGGCTGTGTTATGAAATAGATCTTCAAAGAACTCGAGGAAGATTAGCGGGAGGAAGGATGAGCATCTGGCTTTCTACAGACAATGAGGTTTCATGCTTCTTTGGCCAGGATCCTCTTCCGCTACATGGCTCTCATGTGGAGTTGCTAGGGGAGCAGACCTCAGGTAGGTTTAAAGGGCTTTTTCTGAGCAAAAGAGAATGAATTTGCCCCTAAAATGACAACTGGCCAATCCAAAGTCTGTTTCGTGAAGTACCATCTGTTGAGAGCAGAAATGCTTTTCATGACTAGATTAAGCTAATTGAATGTGAAACAACTGGGGACTATTTGGCAAATTGGACCTCATCTGAGAGATTATTTTTCCTGTGTGCTGGGATGACTTGAAACTCCTCCGTGTTCCCATGATGGAACAAAGCTAGTATCATTAGCAGGACTGAAAACCTAGAGGGTGATTTCTTTACTTCAGATAAAGCCCTAGCTGTGTAAAGAGCAGCTTGGCTATTTCCTTAGCACTAGGAGTTGTGTTTTGCTGGCAGCGAATGTGCCAGGTGAGGCTGGTTTAAAAAATAAATTTATAGTTCCAGTTACAGCCTCATCCCACTTGAGGTTCTCTTCAGCTTCTGGACAAGCACCCTGGAAATTAACTGGAGGTGAATTGTCCTTTGTCCCCCAGTAGGTTTTCTGGATAAAGGATCTGGTGATAAGTGGCTGACAGTCTGACTCCACTGCTTCTCTTCTCTTCCTGTAAAGTTCAACATAATTTTGTTGTTCATGCTATTATCATACTAGCGTCCTGTTTCCCTGTGGGTGGCAGGTGCTCCTATCCACCCAAGTGTGGACTTTCCCTTCCCTACTTTTCCAAGAAGTGACACCAATGACTCAAATGTTTAATCTGTGTGCTGGTCATAGGATTTTTACTGAGCTTTTCAGTTGGGAATGTCATCACCTCTTCTTATAATGCCCACTCTTCCTTCTGCCTTCACTCTTCCTTTTCTGGAAGTGATTACCCTGTGCACATGTACACACATACAGGGACTGTCGGGTAGTGGGATAGACACCCTTCTGCAAGATGCTGCTGTTCTTCCCCACTTCAAAAGGTGACGCCTCTGGCTTCCACCCTGCCTTTTCCAGGTTGAAGTAGACAGAAATTGTAACAAATTGGCTGTGTTCTGTTTCAAAGTGATGCTACTATTGTTTGGTCATTTTGCCATTGTCTTAAAGGTCCTATATTTAGCGTGAGAGCACTTATTGGGAAAATATTTATTTTTTTAGCAATCGTGACACCATTTCCAGTCTTTTAATCTTCCTGTCTTAAACAAAAAACACACCTGTTACTTGAAGCTTCTGTTTGCACCCTGTTACTGCATTGTCTTGGCTGGGATTGAATAAGTCACCTGGGACTTAGATACAAGTCACAAATGAGACTGTCCAACACAGCACAATCAGAGAATCTTCTGGAACACAAACCGGCATGGGAAGTGTAATGCAATGGGAAGCCTTCATTGTGTAGACAGAGGGGGCACCCACTTTCCAGATCAAGAAGGTTACCTGCACAGTATGAAGTTGTTTGGGTGGGGAAGCCTCCAGTTTGTGTAGTAGCTACTCTGAAAACTGAGAATTTACATATTCAAGGACAAAAATGTTAACTGCACCTGCTGACCTTTGCTATATAACAGAGAGCTTGCTTCTCTGATCCTTTTAATTAAACTCCTATATGCTTTTGCTTCAGGAAGGACTTCTAATGGCTGGGAAGCTAGCCCCTATTTCTCATACCCTTAATTTGAGCCGGGTGAATTTGCTTTTAAATTGCTGTATACTTCTCATAACTAGCTGCAGGTCATGAGTGTATACCTAGGTAATGGTGGAACTGTGTGGTTTTTACACTGAGTGCTTTTTTTTAGTAATGATGGCGAGTGGCATTGCTGTTATCTGTAACAAAAATGAGTTCTATTTTTCTTGTTGAAACTGTGTGTTTAACTTCTGACAAACATTGAGATAAACAGCTTTAAACCAGGCCAACATTGACAAATTGTTTTTAAGCTACAAAGAAATGTGCTTCTGAAATAAAATATTTATTGTATTTTCTTACTCCTGGTGAGATCCTTTGATTAAAGGGTCTTTGGGAAATGGGGGCTAATTGGATAGCTAACCTGTCCTGCATGCAGCCTCCTGACTGAAAAGAGCTGAAGAGGGAAATGTTTTTTACTATAAAGTATCTGAAGATTCCCATGCTTCCTACATTTGGACCCTATAAGATTTCAGTTGGGTCCTGCAGGCTTACTTTATTGTGGTCTCTCCTGTCAGCTCCTTCTCTCCCTCACCCTGGAGTCATGGATGCATTTCTGTTGTACCATGAAATAGTCCCTTTGACCAGTGCTCATGCCTTTCATCTGCTGGCTGAAGGTTGTGGGTTTGCAATCTGCCACCACCACATACCTAGTCTTGCCCATGAGAGGTGGGACAACTTCTACAACTGGCCTCATACCAGACTGTGCTGCCATGGATCTCTTGTTTATGTTTATCACGGAGCCATGTTGAATAAGAAGGAGTGAAAGAGTGAACTTTGCTTTTCTTTTAAAAATTCCATTTTACTTCCTCTACACCCAAACAACACATCGCTATTTCCAGGGTCTGCTGTTAAAGGTGCAAAAGTTTAACAAAACCTCCTTTGAAAATCCTAGCAGTTAAGGGATGTAGCAAGTGTTACGCTAATCAGTGCTATATAAAGGGAGATGGCTGCATTCTTTAAGATCTACAGACTTTGTAGGATGCCACGTTTCTGGCAGTGTACGTGGCTCACGAATTTTGAAGAGGGAGCCATGCTCATTTCATCTCTGTAGTAGATAAGGCTCGTTCCTTTTCTGAAGGAACAAGGAAATTGGTGGCTACAAGTAGAGGTTGTAGGGAGGTAATTCTGTTAAAATGCAATCCTACCGCACTATACATGTGAACATCATTCCTAAACTCCCATCTTGGTTGGGATCTAATAGTTGGTAAAACCTTTGTAGCTTACCTTTAACTATCCATTTACTGCAGACTTTTCACTATCAAGCATTTATACCTACTGCTAGCTGGATTTCTACTCATGGGACATGTGCTTAGGCTACAACTGAAAGTCCATTAAGTTTATATTACACAGCCATCACCCACTTAAAATTTTCTGCCTTAGTTGGCTATAGCAGGAATGAGGGGCATTAGAAGATTATGGTGGAGAAGCTTGCACTATACTTCTCTAGCACATTTAATATTTAGCCCATTGTGAAGCATCTACAGCTTACAAATGTACTGAGCGGCCAACAAAAAACTTAACCCATCCAGTGTGTAGTTGCTCAGCCCCTGCTAGGGAACTACAACTAGATTTCTGCTTGGGTTGCCTACTGTGAGCCATGCCAGCTGGCAGGAGGCACACCATTCCATAACTCACATCAAACATGACCCACATGGCCCCTACACACTGTTGTCGTCATAATCTGTATCTAAAAGGTGTTATGTAATGTGGTTTATGCAAACTGGTAACACACACTCATTAATTTTATTGCGTGATGTATGTGTGGGTGGTGTATGAAGAATCAGAGATGTGTGCTGGAAATATATTCTTAAACAGTGTTTTGCAAGCAGTGCACAAGCCCAGTCTGTCCTAGACAAAGGAATGTTGTTTCACCTGTTTTCCTGTCTCCAGTTAAATTAAGCCAGGCAATACCTGAAAGGACAAAGAAAAGTATATCTACATATATGGTAAACCAAGCCATCAACCTAAATGAGCATGGGGGAAGACCACTTAATGATCACAATAAGGGATAGAGCCTACGTGCTCAGGAAGCCTTCCTGGCTCTTGAAACAAAATTAGATTTTGGGAAATATAAGCCAAAGCAGAAAGCCATTTTGGCAACCATCACAAAGGGGGAGCCATGCCCTTTCAGTGCATGAAAAGTGGATACTCTGTGCCTGAAAACAAAGAGTAGCTGGAACTGACTATAAGTGAGAAATCTTAGAGTGTAACTTGTTGAAATTGAGTTTTAGCCACTAGAAAGCATGTTTTGATTTTTACTTGTAACCATCTCTCTTCTGTTCTTTAACTGTTAAATCTCTGTTCTTTGTTAGTTTTGCAATAAAATGAGAGTAAGTTAATTATCTCAGTGCTATGTATTGAACTGAAGTCCTCAGCAAAATTAACAGGCTTGTGTGTGTTCTGTCTCTTTGGAGGCAGTAAATTTAACGTGTGTGAGTATCCAGTGAGCGGGACTGGCTGCTGCAGGGGAGGTGGTTTTGGGGAGACTCAGAACAGGAGGAGCTCTTAGTGTCACCCTGCAAGATGCCAGCGTGAGGGCTTTGTGGTGTGAGGGCACTGTGCTGCACGGCCTGGAAGCAACCATAGTTACAGGGAAGGCGCTGACAGAACCCCTTCCTGGTCTAGGTGAACCCCCCTAACATCACACCTACTGCCAGCGGCTAGTAGTAGTTCATAATGTTCTTTTGCACCCTTACAGTTAATGGAAGAGTGACATGATTTATCCTAACTGAAGTGCTTATTTTATATTCATGGCTATGCTCATGGTTCTTTTGTTTCCTTGGGTGAAGGATAACTTAGGGGTTCACTTCCCCCCTCTTTGTAGTCCAGTAAACCTCTGAACTGTATTCTGCCGAAACTCCTCCCCAGATCAAGTTCCTTTTACTTGCTGGGTGGGGACACCATGCTGTCTTCTCCCCTGCTGGTGATTTTTATAATGCAAGTGATCTCTTCTGCAACCTCTGATACAAATAAATAGCTCACTGAATTTGGCCACACCTGGTTTAAGGCATGGGCCTCTTTTCTTTGGCTGGAGAAAATTTGTTTATGAACTGCTCCACCATACCAGGTTTAAATACATTTTAGTCACATATGCTGGAAATAGCTGTAAAGTTCTCTTGGGGTTGACCATACATATATCATGCAAGAATATTAATGATGAGTGAGTTATTAGTTTTCTAAAGATATATTATATGCCATCTTTTGCGTAAATATCATGACAGTGTGCTGTTTGGACTTGGGGTGCTCTTACAGTCTCAGACACGCTTTAGATCAGGGGTCTCAAACTCAAATGACCATGAGGACTAGTACATTGGCCCAGGGGTGGCACAACTGACCGCCCCCACTCCACCCCTTCCATGAGGCCCCACCTCTTCCCTGCCCCCATTCCAACCCCCAGGGGGTGCAGGAAAAGTGCAGGGTGTGGAAGGGAGCTCAAGGCAGGGGGCTGGGGTGCATCAGAGGGCTCAGGGCAGGGGGTTCAGCTGCAGGAGGCGTTTGGGGGGTGGGTCTGGCCCGGTGCACACCAGGGGTGGGGCGGGGCAAGGCAGGGCAGGCTCCTTGCCTGCCTGCCCGCCCTACCCCCATGTTGCTCCAGGAAGTGGCCAGGGGCTGGGGTGGGAGGCACAGGGGTCTGTGTGTTGCCCTGGCCACGCCTCCAGGCACTGCCCCCCGCAGCTCCCATTGGCCAGGAACGGGGAACTGCAGCCAATGGGAGCTTCAGGGGAGGTACCTGGAGGACTGGCCAGGGCAACACACAGACCAGTGTTCTGCCCTCCCAGGTCCTGGCTGCTTCCTAGAGTGGTGCGGGCTGGAGCTGTTGTAGGTAAATGCTGAGGGGGTGGGGGTGCTGCAGGGAGCTGGTAGGCCACAGAAAATAACCCCACGGGCTGCGTGTTTGAGACCCCTGCTTTAGATAAACACTGATCTCAAGCTTGACATGACAAACCAACCTTACCTATACATGTTGTTTAGTGACCAACTCTTAAATCATTTACCATGTTTAGTGTATATTTTCTCGTCAGTAGAATCTGGGTCAAGGAAGAATCTTGTCCTGTGGTGGTGTAGGTGTGGTATTTACAAACAGCATTACCAAAAAAAAAAAAAGCAGCTGTATATATAATAACCTTGTACATCATGAATCTTCCAATTGTCTACAAACTTAAGTATAATGCAGTAATTGTTCCATTTTCAGTGGGAACAGGAAGTGCGTTCATCCCATGGTTTTCAACTAAAAGGCTTCTAACATTTACAAAAGCTATGACCTTATTCCTTCCATTGCAGAACTTGCCACACCTTATAATTAAGCCTCTTGACTCATGCTTGTTTTAATGATTATTCTTCATAGTACACAAGGAGTTTAATCTACCCCCAAACGTTTAAACATATATTACAGTAGTACCCAAAGATCTGTCAGGATTGGGCTCTTGCTGTACAAATAAGGGAAGATGCATACCTGTCTTGAAAACAATCTAAAGAAAGTGAATAATGTGTATATATAAATCCTCTGCTCAACTTGCTTGGAAACTGGTTGCTCCCAAAGTAAGCGTCTTGCAAGCTGCTGTTGTCTGATTTCCACTCATGGCTCTAGTTCTGCAAGCATGGAGAAGCTAAGCAGTTTCTTTTACTCCCATTAGAACTTCATACAAAACTCTGCAGTGGCTTGACAGAAAAAAAAAAAATCTCTTGTCTGTTGGTTTACGATGTTTCACTTTCATTTACTTTTACTTGCACTGTTCCTTAGCTGCTTCTCTGGATAAACATCCATAAGTCCCAAGGTGGCTACCAATGAAAATACTGCCACCACTGTTAGTAATACCCTGAGGGCTTTAAACCAGCTGGGATAAGTAGGAAGAACAGCAAGGTCATAATGTAATGCTACCCCTAAACCAATTATCACCATGATTGCAGCTTGAGTGAGGTCATCTTTAAAAAGTATGGCAAACCAGGCTAATAAAGGGGGAACTATACTGTTCCCCAAGTTCATCCAATCCGGATTGGCTGGGCTATTTTCTGGGAGAGCAAATCCCCACCTGACTCCTCCTAGAAAAGAGACTATAGTGGCCCCATATGTAATTTGAGCAAATGCCAGCTCAGTGTAGTAGGTCTGTTGGATAGCCATTATCAGTGGCACTGAAACAAATGGAATCAACCCTGCAAGGCCCAGGTAAATGGCAGGCTTTGGTGAGTCCTTTAGTGACCTCATATCATGGCGCAGAAGCCCCAGTTGGGGTTCAGGTTCTTCTGGTTTCTTTTTCTTTAAGCAGCGGAGGGAGCAATGGAATCCCTGGGCCTTGGTTACACAGGCTGAGGCCTTGGTGAGGAGTTGAGATCTCAACGGACGGGAAAGAACTTTCTGCAGAGGGATACTGAGAGGAGAAGAACAAATTGTCTTATTCCTTCCATACTGTAGTAGTCTGTGAAGGGTCAACTTCTGGAGCTGCAATTACAAAACGTATTAGGAGTATCTGACAAGCACTTGTTAGCCTGGAGAGTTGATTAGTTATACCCTGCATAAAACTAAGCCTAGCTGTGGAAATCTACTGTCTTGTATGTTATTAGAAGGTTTATAACGATTTTTTTTCACCTTTACGTAAAGGGCACTGCTGGTTTTATAAGAAGTTGGCTGTTTCACTACATTCCAACACAAACAGTAGAAAGCATTACACAGAGGTTACAGAAATCGCTGCCTTCCTCCCCTGTTTCTGACATGGCAGTGACCTGTGAAGAGACTATCTGCGCTTGTGTTCTTTTTGCTGCTTTAGGGTGAATAAAGAAGGCCTGAAAAGTTTCCTCCAACTACTTTCCTTGCTTGTGTTTTTCACACTAGAAAGTCAAGCCCTCCTTAGAGTAGAAGTTTCTATGATGAGTAGGGAACAAGTGCAATGATATCATTACAGCCAACAGAACAGAGAGTAAGTGAAAGGGAAAAGGATTGTTAGTCACTTTAAAAATTTGTTTTGAAACACCTCAAGTTTAATTGACTAAGATTTTGGATAAAGAAAGTCTGTGTTAAAGATTAAACACCTTCACCTTAACAATTAAGATGCTAGAGCTCACAATAAACATCCCTGGGATTGCCCTGAGGCCCTCTTGCAAAAATTGACATTCCTGAAGTTGCTGAGGAAAAAGCACAATGCCTTTTTGCCTTCTTCATATTCAATCAAAAGAGAGCAGCTACAGAACTTTTAAAAAATACTTTGCAGATGGTGACCTGAGAGTGTGGAGACTGTATCATCACCATGATGTTAGGTTTCAGAGTAGCAGCTGTGTTAGTCTGTATCCGCAAAAAGAAAAGGAGGACTTGTGGCACCTTAGAGACTAACCAATTTATTTGAGAATAAGCTTTCGTGAGCTACAGCTCACTTAACTGGATGCATGCCTAATGTTATAACTGTTTCAGTGAAGAGGAATTTTGTGGTGCATATGTGATCCAGACTGTACACTTAAGTTCTGTCCATAGTTACACCCATGAAACCCCACTGATTTCAGCATGGTTATAGAGACAGAACTGAAGGGAGGATTTGGCTCTTTAATTTGGCACAGCAGCAGGCTTACTGATCAAGCTATGTGGCTGAGTTGCGGTTCGATGATGCCAGGCAAGAATCAGGGAAAAAATGGGTTTACAATTCTATACACTTTAAACATTAGAAAAGTTCCTTTGGAAAAAAATAAATATGATAAAATGAAACCTCAGTCTGTTGTAAACTGTGAGCCAACTGTGTTTTACACCCAAGATGCTTTGCCTCCTGTTTTGTTTTGTTTTGAAAGCTATTTCAGGATAAAGTAGATAACACATTAGAAACTTACTTTTAAAGGTATGTGGGAACAACATCGCTGTACAAGGTGAAACATATTTGCCTTAGCAGAAGGCCCTAAGGGATGAAGAAAAAATGTTAAGAGAATCAACTTAGTGACAGTCTATACTAGCTAGAATATCCAAGTTTAGAATATGTCTTAGTATAAGTTATGACAACAATTTGTTTTCCCTATTGCCCATTTTGTTTTATAAGTAAAAGGAAGCAGATCAGGACCATGCATCTTGGATTTTGTCATTGTACAGCTAATAACATGTTTATCTACTGTACTCCTATAACCAAATAATTATATTGAACTTTTACAGGGCATTTTGTTTTCAAGTCACTTTACAAGTTAAGGTCATTAACTTGTAATGCATTTTATTGCCAGATCAGGGCTTAACTATATCTCAAAGTGCCTATGAAGTAGGTAAATAGCTCCATTTTACAGATGGGGAAACTGACACAGTATACATGGTTTGCCAAGTCACCTTGATGGTAGAGTTGGAATTAAAATTCCATCTCCCAGCCCCAAATTGAATCCACTAATCCTACCAAAAAAAATTCCTCTAAAGGTTGGAAGTTTCTAGGTAATATTACCACTGTTCTTTAGAAGAGAAAAGAAAACCTAGAGAAGATTACTGTGATTACAAATACACATTTTAAATGGGTCCACTCTGCATTACAGAAGCATCTGGAAGCCCCAACCAAGTCTGGGGACCCCGTTGTAAAATGAAGAGTTTACAATCTAAATAACCAACCCAGCCAAAAGGAAGGATCATGGGGACTTGTGGGGGAGACTAAGTCATTTGCCCAGAGAGCGTCTGTGGCAGAGGTGGGAACTGAACCCGGGAACCCCCTGCTCTGCTGTAATTAACAAGACTAGGCACTGGTGGTCTGAGTGTCGCCAGGGGCCGCAGCCTGGATCAGTTCCCGGGCACTAGCTGCCGTGCGAGCGCCCCCACTCGTGCCCCCTCGCCCTGCAGAGAGTTCCAGGAAGTCAACCCCTACTCCCGAGGGGAGCCCAGCAGCCCGCCACCGCCTCCCAGGGATCACGCACTCACCCCCAAGGGAACGGCAAGGAGCACGGCCACCCCCAGCAGCAACCAGCTTCCCGAGCAGGGATGGGAAGGGCTGCAGCATCCGGCAGAAGGAGCAGGGCTTCCCGTGTGCGCCGGGCGTAGAGCCCCGGCCCCGACCGTGGGCCAGGCGCTCTGGTTCCGCCCCGGCCGCGCAAGAGCGAGGCCGGCTCCCCGGACTTTCTGTTCAAAGCGGGGGGGGGGGGGGGGGCTTGTCGTTTCAGTTCTCTGGCGTTACAAAAAGCTCCCCTTGCCCTGAGTTTTTCCACCGCTAAGAGGGTGGGAGCGACAGGGTTAAAAGGCATCAGTTCTAAAGGGAGGAGAATTTACCTTAAAACAACAACAACAATGTATCTCACTGATGGAAAAGGCCTGATTCCAGACAGGTTATGCTGAGCATCACTTAGGTAATGTAAGTATTTCCAGTGATTGCATGCAGGCCACCAGTACTGCCAAACCGTCAAAAAGTATGAGTCAGAAACCGCCCCCCCTCCCCCAAACAAACAAACAAACAAACAAAAACAAAACCCCAAGAGCCTGGATAAAGCATTTGCATGGGTGCAGGATCAGAGCCTGGACTGGTGTGGAGGGTGCTGCCCAAGCTGACACCCCAGTTCTCCACTCTCATTTATTTAACTGAAAACTGCAAGCGGTTCTGAGTAATCAGAATGCATTGAGCATTTAGTTCGCAAGCACCAGCTTTGCGGTGTAGCCACAGTAACAATTAGCACACATGCTTTACATGTTCACAGTGCTACCCAGACATTGACTAACTAAAAGGAGTACTTCATCCGATGAAGTGAGCTGTAGCTCACGAAAGCTTATGCTCAAATAAATTGGTTAGTCTCTAAGGTGCCACAAGTCCTCCTGTTCTTTTTGCGAATACAGACTAACACGGCTGTTACTCTGAAAATTGACTAACTAGTTAACTTATTTGAAAGATAAAGTCGGTGGGGTGGTATCTTTTATTGGACCAACTTCTGTTGGTGAGAGAGACAAACTTTCCAGCCACACCAAACTCTTCTTCAAGTTAATTTATTTGTGTGTCTTGTATTTATGCCTCTTTCAAGGCTGGCAATGGGAGCTGCCACCAATTGTGAGGTCACTTTTCTGTCTCTTTTTCTGCAACAGTTATGATGAATGTCTATTCCCTGCTGGGCCCGATCCCTCTCCCGTAGTTTCTGTGAAGGTCAGCTAAAGTTTGCAGAACAGGTGAGAGGTAAATAGCACTCAGCATTATTCCAGCAGCTGAGGAATCCTCCCTCTTGCCCTGCAGCTGCATTTTGCTGGAAGTGTCTCTGGGGCATAATTTCTCTGCTTCTGGGTTGACTGTAGAGCCATTGCGGTGCCTTCCCCAATTATTTCTACTACGTGTTACAGTGCTGCTGCCTCCCTGGCTCATTCAGGAAATCTCTGTTGAACAGGAAGGATTGGTTTGTACTCGAAGCCTCAGCCTGCCGGAGAGGAGGGGCAGATGCTGGCTTTCTAGGATTACAAAGTACTTTGCTCCCTTGCAGAGAGGCTGTGCCTTCCACTTTAAGGGGAAGGTGGCGGCCGCAGCAGGGCGGGGACTACAAATCCCAGCATGCACGGCGGCGGCGGCCCCCTCACAAAGGGTGAGGCAGGTGGCGCAGTGCATCCTGGAACTTGGAGTCTCGCGGGGGGGAGCAATCTGCTCGGCCCGTCCCCCAGCGTGACAGACACAAACAGAGCGGGCGCGCGAGCCGCCTGGAAAAGTTAGGGCGGGGCGGGGTGTCGAGGCAGCACGGGCGGGCGCGCGCACGGAGTGGCCGAGGGAGACACTGGAGAGAGCCGTATTCGAGCGAGCGAGCGAACGCGCGCGCGCCCGTCCGGAGAGCACGCGCCAGCCTCGCGCCGTAACGCCCACCCTCACCCCCGGGAGCGTCCCGCGTGGGAGCCCCCGCGCCGGGCCGAGCGAGGCGCGCGGCCAGAGCGCGCCAGGTGGGTGTGTCCCCCGCGCGCCAGCCCCTCCCCCTCCGGCCCCCGGCCGGGCAGGGCCGGGCAGCCATTTTGGGCAGAGCTTTGTTATGGTTGTGGGGCCGCGGGAGGCAGCGAGGGGGCCTGGCCGGTGAGTGCGGGGCCCCGCGGGGGACGGGCCTCTCCGTGAGGGCCCAGCCAGGGCTGCGGGTGGCAGCCAGCCCCGACACCGAACCGGGAACCGCCGGTCCGGTCCTGGGAGGCTCCCAGCGAGCCCGGCCTGTGCTGCGGGCTCGGGGCCCTGCTGCCTCAGCGCTGATGGGGCAGGGCTCGGGGCCGGCCGGGGGAGTAGGCTGGGGGGGCTCGGGGCCGGAGTGTGAGGAGCCGGGGGGGGTGGCGGGCTCGGCGCCGGAGGGCTCGGGGGAGTAGGCGGGGGGGGGGAGAGGCAGGGCTCGGGGCCGTACGGGGGAGTAGGCCGGGGGGGGGGGTCAGGGCTCGGGGCCGTACGGGGGAGTAGGCCGGGGGGGGGGTCAGGGCTCGGGGCCGTACGGGGGAGTAGGCCGGGGGGGGGGAGGGTCAGGGCTCGGGGCCGTACGGGGGAGTAGGCCGGGGGGGGGGGAGGGTCAGGGCTCGGGGGAGTAGGCCGGGGGGGGGAGAGGCAGGGCTCGGGGGAGTAGGCCGGGGGGGGCAGGGCTCGGGGCCGTACGGGGGAGTAGGCCGGGGGGGGGGCAGGGCTCGGGGGAGAGGCAGGGCTCGGGGCCGTACGGGGGAGTAGGCCGGGGGGGGGCAGGGCTCGGGGCCGTACGGGGGAGTAGGTCGGGGGGGGGCAGGGCTCGGGGGAGTAGGCCGGGGGGAGAGAGAGGCAGGGCTCGGGGCCATACGGGGGAGTAGGCCGGGGGGGGGGAGGGTCAGGGCTCGGGGGAGTAGGCCGGGGGGGGCAGGGCTCGGGGCCGTACGGGGGAGTAGGCCGGGGGGGGGCAGGGCTCGGGGGAGAGGCAGGGCTCGGGGCCGTACGGGGGAGTAGGCCGGGGGGGGGCAGGGCTCGGGGCCGTACGGGGGAGTAGGCCGGGAGGGGGGGGCAGGGCTCGGGGCCGTACGGGGGAGTAGGTCGGGGGGGGGCAGGGCTCGGGGGAGTAGGCCGGGGGGAGAGAGAGGCAGGGCTCGGGGCCATACGGGGGAGAAGGCCGGGGAGGGGGGAGGCAGGGCTCGGGGCCGTACGGGGGAGAAGGCCGGGGAGGGGGGAGGCAGGGCTCGGGGCCGTACGGGGGAGTAGGCCGGGGAGGGGGGAGGCAGGGCTCGGGGCCGTACGGGGGAGTAGGCCGGGGGGGGGGCAGGGCTCGGGGGAGTAGGCCGGGGGGGGGGGGAGAGGCAGGGTTCGGGGCCCTACGGGGGAGTAGGCCGGGGGGTGGGGGGGCAGGGTTCGGGGCCCTACGGGGGAGTAGGCCGGGGGGTGGGGGGGCAGGGTTCGGGGCCCTACGGGGGAGTAGGCCGGGGGGTGGGGGGGCAGGGTTCGGGGCCCTACGGGGGAGTAGGCCGGGGGGGGAGAGGCAGGGCTCGGGGCCCTACGGGGGAGTAGGCGGGGGGGGGAGAGGCAGGGCTCGGGGCCGTATGGGGGAGTAGGCCGGGGGGGGGGCAGGACTCGGGGCCAGAGTGTAAGGGGGGAGCTGTACGAGAGGGGGGACACCGTGGGCTTTTAGAAAGGCTGAGGGCGCAGCCAGGGAGACGGGGGTTCGGGGGAGGGGAACAGTATTGCAGTGGAGGCTCTTGGCCGGGGGATGGTAAGGGCAGGAATGGGATCTCTGGCCTGGGTTGTCCTGTGGGAGGTAGGAATTGTGGTGGCCGTCGGGGCTGTGGGCAAGCCCTGGGAAAGGACGGAGGGGCGAGGGGGGCTGGATAGTGAGTAGTTTGACGCTGTTTTCTCTTTCTTTTGAAAACACTATAAGTGTGAGCGTTTGGAGAGGGAGTGATCTGGGACAAGCAGGCTGTCTTATAGATTCTTGAAGAAATGACTGCTTGGGCAGAGGGAGGGCTAATTCTAGTGTAACAAGCAGCTCTCACTTGCAGGAGAGCGAAGTAGCTGTAGGAGCCTCCTTGTTTGATATAAGAAGATATGCAGTAACTCCCAACAAAGTTTTTGTTTACCTTTAAAGTTTCCAGCAGCCTCCTGGACTTGATGGTTTATATTCAGCAGGCAAAGTTTGCCTTTCATGTTTCTCTCACCATCAGGCACTCGGGGTTCCCTTGGTGCTATTTGAAGCCAGCAGAAATTAATATTGTTTCAAACATTGTCCTGTCATAAAATAGGTCAGTGCCTTTTTGTACACTCCCTGGATGGTTGCAATGTGAATAAAAATCTAAGTATAGAAAGGAAGTGTCAAGTCTAATGAAAACTGAAAACATTTTGCCATTATAATTTCCAGTTTAAAAGTGGTGTTTTGGTGTTTATTACACTAATCAACTTCAGTGAGAGACACTGATTATTGGTGCACATACCCAGTTCTCAGAGCTCAAACACCTGAAGCTCAGATGTGAGACTCAAAATGAGATATAATTGCAGTATAAAGCTATCTTTATCATAGCAAAGTCTCAGCATTTTAGTTGCTGTACATTAGAGAATACTAAGTTTCAGCTGGTTAGAAGTATAAATTTGGCTCTAAAATCACTAATGTAAAATTAGTGATGCAGAGAGAGGTGACTTTTTAAAAAAATTCGGAGTTAAAAATGAAACCTGTTGGCTAATAAGCCAGGTGAACTAAATTTTGATTTATAATTTTTGATGCTTTCTAGTTATTTCTGCTGTTTTACTAGGTTTTTTTATTAAATGCTTTTGTGGTTTTTGAAGAAGGAAAGTAGTATTCTAGTACTGATGTTACATATGCTTTGCTTTGTAAACTACTTTACTAGCAGGAAATGAGTTTGTATCGCAATTTCTAAAGGGACTACAGGGTGATATTTTATTGCAATTGTGTTTTTAATTATATTTACTACTTTAAAGTAAAACAGTGTGTGGATTTAAAAACAAGTTTTTTTCCAGCATCTACAAGATAGCAACTTCAGTTGCCTTTGGTTAGTCATTTTCCTCTAAATGTTGTAGAAAATATTTAATTTTCAGTGTGAATTTTGCGTGACTGTTCTTGTGGGATAAAGGCTGTAGGAAGATTAGAATATTAATGACTTTCACAGCAGGGATTGAAAAATGCCTTGTGTTGAAAGGTTATCATGATGTAACTAAAGTTTTTTAAACAAGTTTAAGATTCCTGCATGGATCTTCTTAAATGGGTTTTAAAAATGGCTTGTATTTACCTTAAATCTGAAAGGAAACTACTCAAACTAAGTTGACTATAAGCAGCTTTTAAACTGACTTAAGACTGTCCATACAGGCACTTGCATCAGTCTAAATCTGTTTTAAAATGACCATTAGTCACCTCAGTGCAAGTTTGTGTGTAGGCAAGTTCTAATGATCAAATAGTGATATAAGTGTAGTCTGAAATAAATTGTCAATTTCCTCAAACTCCTTTTTATATGAACATGGCGGTGTAGGTCCCCTCTCCCCAGTAAAGTTGCAGTTAACAAAATTATGCCAGCAATATTAAGTTTTCTAAAGACTAGTGAAGTTGGGAGTGAGAGCAAAAAGATGTGGGGAAACAATGCAAAAATATTTGAGATGAGAAGACAGAAAAGAGAACTGAAGAGATGAGCTGTGTTAGAGTTGCACATGCTCCTAAAAAATGCTAGTTGACTATGAAGAGGTGGTGTGTGGTTCAGGTGTTAAGAGAGAAAGTATTACCTCATGAGTGAATAAGGCTCGTGTTCCAGTAAAAGGTTCTTTATGCTGCTGTGGCCTGGGGACCTGGTATTCCAAAATCCCAGGGCCTGATCCAAAAGAGGAACAGGTATAGTGCAGTAATTCCTTCCAGAGTAATGTAAGGGGAAGAAACAGCCCTGGCTTCAGAGAAGTGTCTCTTCTCCTTCTCCCTGCCCTCAGCATTGCAAGTAGTGAAAACAGTTGTTGCTGCAGTGAGAGCTCAGAAACTGTTGTTACTCGAAGGAAAACGGGGCCTCACCTTTTAGTGTCTGCCCTGCTTTGTAGTCCTAATCCTGTTTGACAAGTGTTTCCACCATGGTTATGCATCCGATGAAGTGAGCTGTAGCTCACGAAAGCTTATGCTCAAATAAATTGATTAGTCTCTAAGGTGCCACAAGTACTTCTTTTCTTTTTGTAGAGAAGAGTCATTAGCAAAAGTTCTGAAACAGTATTAAAACATTTTAAACACCATTCTGGACAATTATAAAGCTTACTTCCTGAAACAGTATCAAAATGCTTTTGTCTTGCCTCTGGTAACGCTTCAGCAGTTTAATACTGGTTCAGGAAGGCTGATGCTGAAAGCCATTATTCGTAACAGTTCAGTTATCTAACTTAGATGAGGCCTAAGAGGTTTAAATTAAGTCTTTTATAAGTAATGTTTTTGAGTAAATATGGAGCTGATTGAAAAATGAATGCACGAGGTGATAAATGGGCTGTAGGTGTTCGTTCAGAGTTGAGGGGTTTTTTAAGGCAAGATAATTCCAGTGCGAGGGTAAAAAGGAGTTTGGAGAATTTAAGTCTGGTGGTTTTTAAGTGTGTGTGATGGGGGTAAAATAATAAATCTGGTGACTCCTGTTAGTAATTTAATTACTTGAGAATGGCCTATTTTAAAAGAGCTTTCACATTGAACCTCTTCAGCTGTGGTACAGAGTCAGCTCTACTGTTCCTCTCAGGCTTCTTTGAGATGTTTTGATGGTATAACAATTGCAAATGGTATCACAGTAAGTGGTTTTCCTTTCTTATAAGGAATAAATGTTGGACAAGAAGTGTGTGTGTGTACACACAGATACGCTTTTATAATGAATTTTATGTGACTCGAGCTGTATGGTTCAGTTGAAATGTATGGATTTTTTCCAAGTAAGTTAATTTCTTTAACAATTATTTACTGATGAATGACAATACTCAGGTTTTTTTAGAGACTATAATGGAAAACTTGGTCTCTGTGTTGAGCATCTTGTAGTCTGTCAGACACAATACTACTTAAATAAAAGCACATCCATGATGCTAGAACGCTGATTATTAAAACAATGCACTTAAACTCAAACTTAGTTTTGTGGTGGTGCTGAATGTTTAACTATGGAGATATGTGGTTTTTAAAATGTTACATTTTCTGTGGCTTTCAAGTACAAACAAAGGTTACATGTTTTTGAAAAGTAACTTGAATTTAAAACATAAAACCCAGCAAACTGTTAAGTAACATGGAATAATAACTGTTGTACATCTTTAGGGAGCTTGATGCATCTTCCTCTGGGACTGAACAGAGAACTTGTAGTATTACTTTTGGAGGTACAAGGCATTTTGGAGGCTTTGCAAACTAGATTTGTTGGAAGAGTTTTTCCACAAGCAGCTTCAAAACTTTTATTGTGTTGAGGTATTTTAGAGGGTGAAACCCCCAAAACAAGTAGGTGGGTAGCTACTTTTTCGTAGGGCTTTTTAGTCCCCGTGTACAAAGCTTCCCAACTCGTTATATTTGCTATATGATTGATGCTTTTTTAAATAGCTGGTTTATTGCTTTTCATCAGAAATTTATTTTTATAGTTAATTTTAAAAAAAAATCTCTCAAATTGACAAAAACTTAAAAAAAATTTCTGGCTCTTAGGTGTCCCCACCTTTAAATAAACGCTGCTTTATTTAATTGATGTGTGTCTGGTATTCTGATCGTTGGTTTGTGAGGTCTAGTCATATGGTAAAGTTTGGGGGGGGGTGAAGGCAAGTAGTACTGGCAGTTTTACATTATGGTCTTTGTGGCACAATACCACAGGCCTTGTGGTCCGTGTCAGTGTACAGATCTTTCCAGGACATCTGCATCCGCTGTCCTGTGCTCTTGTAAGAAATAAAATCTAATGAAAAAGCTTATGGTAGAGTTCCACATTGGGAAACAAGGTTGTTTTGCAAATACAGAAGCAATATTGGCACCAGTAGCTCATCAGGGAAGGTGGATTGAAGGTATGGCTAGACGATTAAGCTAATTTCAACTGAAACGAAAAGTTACCTTTTTGACCTGGACTGTGTTTCATGTGGTTTAAAATACAGACAACTACCAACAAACTAATTAACGTTTCATGAGTATTGGCTTGTTTCCACTCAAATGCCTACATGTTGCCTCAATATCTGGTTGTACTAGTCATGTCTTTTGTAATAAGGCCTGTAATATATACAAAACTGAGGTTAAGTTTGTGGTTACATTACTTTATATAAAAACAAAGGTTACAAATGTGTATGTGGCCAAGTATGATTGATTGGTATACAGCAGCTTTTCAACTCAAATAGAGCAGCATGAAAGGGGGAGGGGTGTTTCAGTGGTAAACTTTTTAGAGGGGTATAGCAGGGAGGTAAGTACTCTGCATGGTCTTTTGATTTTCCTGTTGAAACTGGAAAATACTGGTAGCAAACTTTTTTGCCTCAAGATAGATTGGATTCCAGGTTTAATCCATTACCTTGCTGAATACAGTGGATGAATCTCAGGTCCGTTAGCTGTGCTTAATGGAAGAGGGGAAACATTCTTATGAACACATGTGGTATTAATGCTTGAGGGTGAGGAATTAAAATAAATGTGATTTTTTTAAATCTAAAATGTTTAAACAAAAATCTTACGAATAGACTTGATTCAATAACTAAAAAAGGCTGTCTGTAAAGAAAATATAGATAAGAGGTTGAGCTGGAGTCTGTTCCTCCCTGTGATCAACCAAACTGTTCATAAATTAAATCTCTCACATGAGCTAGTACTAATGAGGGGATTTTAGCTTCCCTGATATCTTTTGGACGACTGTTACAGCAAAACATAATGTGTCCTGCAAGTTCTTAGCATGTGTATGAGACAACTTTTTAATTTAGAAAGTTGTGGAAACACCAAGGAGATTCTGTCTATTTTGGATTTAGTGTTGACAAACAGGGATGAATATGAACATGAAGATGGTCAGGAACTTAGAAGGAAGTGATCATGATTTGATAGAATTCAAGATCCTAAGGAAAGGAGGAGACAAGAACAGCAAAACAAGGACACTGGACTTGAGAGAGGCAGATTTCAGCCAACTCAGGGAAAATAGGCATGGTCCCATGGAAAGACCAGTTAGGAAGAAAAGGAGTCAAGGGGGGCTAACAGTTCCTAAAAGATGCAATATTAGATGCTCAACATCAAGCTATTCCTATGCAGAGGAAAGAAAAGATGAAAGGCACAGGAGGCCCATGTGGCTGCACAAGGAGATTTTTGTCTATTTAAAAACCAAAAGGGATACCTACAGGAAATGGAAGGAGGGACATGTCACCAAGGAAATATACTTTGGAATAGTGCAAGTGTGTAGGGACGAAATCAGGAAAGCCAAGGCCAAGAATGAGTTGCAGCTGGCAAAAAATGTTAGAGACAGCAAGGAGTTCTGCAAATATCTCGGACAAACAAGAAAAGTCAGGTATGATGCGAGCTGGCTGATCAATGGAGAATGTAAACTGGTAATGGAAGATTATAGGAAGGCAGAGCTCCTCCATGCCTACTTTGTTTCAGTCTTTTCACCACAAATAACACATGACCAGACAACTAGCGAAGTTACCATAGGCAATAAAGGGGACGAGATGTAGATCAGGATACCTGGAGCATGAAGGGTTAATCACTAGCAGCCAACATGGATTTACTAATAACAAATTATGCCAAATCAGCTTGATGTCCTTCTTTGACAGGATAACTGGTTTTGTGAATAAGAGGAATGCGGTGGACATAATATACCTGGATTTTAGCAATTCTTTTGACACAGTCGCACATAACATTCTCCTAAGTAAGCTGGAGAAATGCGTGCTTGGCAGAACTACCATTAAGTGGATACATAATTGGTTAAACAGCAGCAAATAATGCGTAACTATTATTTGGAATGATGTAAGATTGGAAGGAGGTATTGAGTGGGGTTCCATAGGGATATGTTCTGGGTCTGGTGGTGGTCAATATATTTTATTAATAACGCTGGCGTAGGAATAGAGAGCATACTGATCAGATTTGCAGATGAGACAAAGCTCGGGGGTTGCAAATACTTCGGAGAATAGAGCTAAAATTCAGAGCAATCTTGATAAATTGGAGAACTGGGCTATAGACGACAAAATAAAATTCAGTAAAGACAATGTAAGGTCCTACGCATAGGGAAGAAAAAGCAAATGCACAAATACAGAATGGGGGATAACTGGCTTGGCAGCAGCACTGCTAAGAAGGACCTGGAAATTGTGGTAGATCACAATTCAACATGAGTCAACTGTGATGCTGCTACAAAAAATGCAAATGCAATTTTAAGTTGCATTAACAGGCAAAGCATGAAAGTGACGGTAGGCAATAGTACCACTCTATTTGGTGCTTATTAGGCCTTACCTGGAGTACTGTGTCCAATTTTGGTCACCAGTGTGTAGAAAAGAAGTAGAGAAACTGGAAAGGATCCAGAAGTGAATGACTATGATGATCAAAAGGATGGAATTGCAAGCCCATTTGAGCAAAGGCTGGAGGAACTGTGTATGTTAGGTTTGGAAAAGAGATTGAGGAGGGACAGGATAGTGGTCTTCAAATACTTCAAAGGTTGCTATAAAAATATGAAGAAAATTTGTTCTCTTGCTACAGAGGGCGGGACAAGAGGCAGTGGGTTCAAACTACAGCATAGCAGATTTAGATTAAATCTCAGGAAAAACTTTCTAACTGTAAGAACAGTGGGACAATAGAACAGACTGCCTAGGGAAGTCGTGGAAGTGCCTTCACTGGAGGTTTCTAAAAGGAGGCTGGATAGTCATCTGTCTTGGATGGTTTAAACACAACAAATCCTGCATCTTGGAAAGGGGTTAGACTAGATGACCCTTCCGGTCCCTTCTAACCCTGTGGTTTTACGATTCTATGAAATCTGCATACATTTTTGCAACCCAGCTGAAAACATTTGTCCTGGTAAAACATTACTGTGGTGAGTTTGCAAGTGTGGCAATCGGAAAGGAAATGTCTTGTTGTGAAGTAAATACATTTCATATGGAGGCCACCATGGAACCCTGCGATGCCATTTTTAATCACTCTTCAAAATAGAATGGCACTTTGAACTTTTTTAAGTATTAAGGCTTTTTGAAAATAGTTTAATCCATGCTATAAGAGATGATGGTTGTGTGGTGTCTGGTGGCTTGTGTGTGTGATTTATTTCAGTCCAATTTTTGATGGAAAATTGTTAATGTTGCACAAACCCCATGGTCACTGGCACTAATTACCCTCCTTGTTAGCAATCTTACCAGGGAGGTGAAGGTTTGAGTGTAGCATGGAGACTAAACTTGCCTCTTTCCCAGAAGATTTTAGTCTCCATGGCTGAGCATCTGTGTATGCTAAATTCCATTCTGTTAATTGAAGCTTGATAGGCAAATTACCAGTTTCTGTGTAACTTTATAGATTATCTTTACTTAAATGCTTTCTAGTGAATTCATTGTTCATGAGGTGCTGTACTGACAGCACCAGACATCTGAGTCCTTTATCCACACAACAGATAGGGTGTATATGAAGTAACAGTACATATTTCTCCTGTACTACTCCACCATTATGCCTTAACCATGTTCTGTGGAAGCCATCTTTGAAGGAGGAGGGGAATTCAGCTTCTGTGGCCCATGCACTCTTTAATCTTTCTGCGACTGCCAAAAGTGGAACCACTTGAGGTGCTCTTGTGATGTGATGATCTTTCCACTGTGAGCTGGATTGAGTGAGAAGGCAACTCATTTCAGAGTGTCAAAAACAATTGCATAAAATTTGGTCATTAGGGCTGGATTTGAACTAGTGACAGTAAATGTGAAAGGATCCCTGCCTCATTACTGGTCTTGTGAGCCACCCACATTCTCAAAAAAAAAATTTTTTTTGAACGTCTTTAGAGTTGATTGTGCCAATTTTTGTACTGAAAACACTTAGTTTCTAATGTTTTGTAACTTACTTATATCAAACTATTTGGGTTTTTTACTTTGTTGGGCTTTCAGTTTACAACCCAGACTAGGCCATTATGCATTAGGTGGAAGTGTAAACTTAAAAGGGTTGGGTTAATATGCAGACCTAGACGCTGCTAGCAGTATTAATGGTTATGTAATAATTAAGACTTTAACCTCAGTCTTCACACTTTGAATCAAAACTCACTTTGTATTGTTAACATGGGTACTGCAGCAAGTCCCCACTAATTTTACAGTTCACTGGTGCAAGATATTGGTGGTAGAAGTAGTTGCATTGGGAGGGTGGGTAAGATGGAGATCTTGGCAACTATGTTAAGGGGTTATCTGGGTCTGTGGGACCTGGGGGGTTATGGGAGACAGTTTGAGATTGTGGAAAAAACATAGCTGAATATTTCTGTTAAAATCAGTGGTGAAATATTTAATGTTGATAATTAAATTGCCTTTAATAGAGTCATGTCTACACTAGAAGCACTCTACCAGTATCTGAATACCAGAATGGATGCAGCTTATACTGACAAAGGTGTGCTTGTAACCAGTATAGACTATTCCCCACTCACCATTTCTCCCAAGCAAGACGAACTATACTAGTAAAAGTACAGGTTTGATGGTATAACAGCCTTTATGCTACAGACATCTTCAGGCACAGCTTTTTCACTCAGGGATCACACCGTTTCACAACCCTGACCAACATAGCTATGTTGGCAGAAGTCTGTAGTGTAGATGTGGCCTAGGTTTCAGTAAGATGAATGGGAGAAGGTTGTGCTTCACATATCTAATATTTTAGGCAGTCTGTGGACTCAAGAAGCCAACACTACATCAGTTTATACTCAGTTTACACACAAAAGGATTTGTTACCTGCCAAAATGGCTGAAGTCAGGTATTTGCCTGGACATGGCTGTTAATAAGCAGTATGTTTTCTGCAGGATTTGTGGTTGGGAAAATATAGAAAAGGTATAAGGGATTGAAAAGTAATTTTGGAACATGCTTAGTGGAACCAGAGCCTAGTGAAATGCCACTTTCGTGGTGTAATTGCGTTGTCTCCCTCCCCATCCTGAAACATACGGACAACTGATGTGTATTTGTAAGATGGAGACTGTATCATTGAAATACACAATTAAAGCTTCCCAAAAAGAGAGTGCTTTTAATAGTAAGGACGAGAGAAACGTAGGTTTGTTTAGAAAATCGGATTCCAGAATAGTCGGGCTGCATTTAACAAATTCTGACTTCTTTTTTTTTAATTACTACTTTCATTGTAAGAACAGCCTTTCAAATGTAAGCCAGTAAAACTGTCTCAACCAAGGGAAGGTAGTAATCAGTTTTCCCTTCCCCTCTACTAGACTTTTTTCAACAAGGTAAGAATTTAAAAAGCTAACTGATAGTTAAAGAAAAATGTATGCATCCGGTTTCCCAGGAATTTTTAATATGGAATATTGACAATCAGTCCACTACTACAGCAATTAGTTCCACTAGGAACATTAACATACAAGGAGGTAAATGCCAACGAGACACCTCGAAGATTTGAAGGGAAGACTTCTGCCCACCCAACCCAAATGCCTTTATTCATGTTTCAAATTACAAACAGAAATATAACAATAAAATGCCTTTGTGGGACAGTTCGTCTTTCAGAATGAAGAATGAAACTTTTTCAGCCACCAGAAAGTGAGTCTGGCCAAAGGAGTGGACTTATCAGTGCTGAAATTTCGTTACTACTTGTCATGAAATAAGCAACATTATCCATGGTCCTATATTTTGCAAACCTATTCAGAAGTCTTTAAACTGCATTGAAGAGTGAATGTTTGAATTGAAACCAAAATGATTTATGCTTAGAGAACCTAATTACATTGATCCCAGTGCTCAGAGGATGATTTACCTTAGGGGAGATCACAAGTACAAGGTTATACTTCTGTCACAACACAACGGCTTGGCTGCTTTATGAAACATACACCCTTCTGTTGTACTTATTATTCGGTGACTGTACAGGTGAGAGCATAAAGCTATCTGAAGCTGGGACAGGAGGAAGGGGTCAGTTTTTCAATAAATTCCATCGTTTTCATCATGATGGAAAGGCAGCCAGACCAAACCTGAGGAGCAGTGCAACCCTGTGTGCCAGGTCATAGAACCTCTCTCTCAGATTTGGCCTAGCTGCCTGCAACCAGAACCACTGCTGGGGAGGAGGGGTGACTTCTTCATTTTATTGCATTTTAATTTTTTCCATTTTGTTTTGACCTCCCAGAAAAACATGGGGTCTAACTGTACGTTCTCTAAAGATATCAGTTTTTGAAGAATTGAAGAGTTAATTAAAAATACAAGTTAAGTTTCTAGTCGGGAAGAAAACCTCTCCAATAGCACTGGGCTGGCAGATCAGGCTGTCAGAGCAGGGGCCCCAGCTGTGAGCCCAGGCCTGGTTGACAGTGAGGGGGAGGTGCCAGTGTGAGCTGTGCACCTGGCTGACAGCTCAGGCTGCAGGTGTGGGGTGAGAGGAGTCCAGCTGTGAGCCCACACCAGGCTGACAGCTTGGGCTGTCAGTGCTGGAGTGTGGGGAGGGAGGGAGGGGCAGGGCTCCAGCTGGCAGCCTCACTTGGGGCTGACAGCCAGCATATGATGTAAGTAGCATAGTGTCTGCACAGGCACTGTGTTTCCCTAACTCAGAGGTGGGCAAACTACGGCCTGCGGGCCACATCCAGCCTGCGGGACCCTCCTGCGTGGCCCCTGAGCTCCTGGCCCGGGAGGCTCACCCCTGGCCCCTTCCCTGCTGGTCCCCCCACCCCTGCAGCCTCAGCTCACTGCACTGCCAACGCAATGCTCTGGGTGGCGGAGCAGCGAGCTCCTGGGGCAGCACAGCTGCAGAGCTGCGGCCTGATCTGGTGCTGTGTGGCTGTAGTGCCGCCAGCCACCAGTGCTCCAGGCAGCGTGGTAATGGAGCAGGGGGGGTTGGATAGAGGGCGGGGGTGTGGATAGGGGTCGGGGCCGTCAGAGGGCGCGAAACAGGGGGGTTGAATGGGGCAGGGGTCCTGGGAGGGCAGTCAGGAAGGAGGGGGGAGTTGGATGGGGTGGTGAGGGGCAGAGGGCCTGGGGGCCATGAGGGAATGGGGCAGGGGGGGGGTTGGATGGGGCAGGAGTCCCGGGGGAGCTGTCGGAGGGCGAGAAGTGGGGAGGTCGGCTAGGAGGCGGGGACAGTGCCATGCATGGCTGTTTGGGGAGGCACAGTTTCCGCTAACTGGCCCTCCATACAATTTTGGAAACCTGAGGTGGCACTCAGGCCAAAAAGTTTGCCTGCCCCTGCCCTAACTATATCAACATAAGCACTATGCCTATCATGGAGGTAGAGTTATGCCCGTATAACAGGGGACTTACTTTGGTGGAAGCAGCATTCTAGTGTAGACATTAACATAATTAGGTTGACATAAGCCACTTTGTGTCACCTTAACTCATTAGTGTAGACTAGGCCTTACTCTGGTTTAGCTTTTGTAGCTTCCAGAGCAACATAAGCTAAACCAGAAAAAGGCACTCTTAGTGAAGAGTAGTATCCAATGGGGAGCTGTGCCAATATTGGAAATTTTGCCCGTGTAGACAAGCCCTTAGTCATTCTTGCTCCTCCATGCCACTTAATTTGATTTTTTTGATCACGCACTAATTTACAGATTAATGAAAATATCTTAATTACGTAGTTTTAATTAGAGCTTCCCTCTGAACAAAAAATGTCACTTTGGGATTTGACGGCACTCCTTATCAAATGAAAGCATAATGCAGGGCACTTGTAAGGTAAACTTGCAGTTATAAGGTGTCCTATCCTAAGGCTAGTGTACTCAAATGTGAAAAGCAGAACCAAACATCTGATCCGATTAAGAGTGTTAACTATAAGAAAAAGTGTTAATGCAGTGTTTAAGGATGCATAGTTAAAACCAGTCAGGAAATGAGCTGTTTCCAATAGTTATGCAATTTTGCACATATAACTTTGATAATTTACATTTTACAATACAGAGCAATTTATTAAGACATATCTAAGGGATATCAACTTAAAAACCACTTGTGTGAAAAGTTAAACACTATTAAAGATTGCTATAACCAGAAGATGACTGGAAAAAAGTTTTCAGCTTGTTTACTCAATGTATGTGACAACACTATATAGTCCCTTTAACTGTTCCCCCAATTTGTGTGAACCTCAAAACAGAGAAGGAAAAACAATTTTTGAAAAGGTAGGTATAAGTAGTTGTAAAGCCATGGAATTGGCAGATGTATTGCCTGATGCTACTTTTAACTTTTTTTAAAAAAATTCTAACTAGATTTCAAATTGACTGTCCCTTCAATCAGCAAAATAGGAATCAAATGCTATGCAGGTTTTTATTTAGGTTGTTACTTCATGTAGTGGGGTGAGTGTTTCCCTCTCATATTTTATCAGACTGCTTTTTGAGCCATTTCATTCATAGTTGTGTGGACTGCCTGCCTTCCTGTTCATGATCACTTAGTTGACATCCCTGTGACAACTGCACCAAGTGCTTACGTGAAAAAGTAATTGGAAGTCATTCAGAGTTTAGATATCGATTTAGTTTAGTAGCTGGAAAACAGGAGTACCAGGTCGTGTGACCAGCTAGATAGGTCTCAGCAGATTACCACTAGTCCACAGGCTATAGTTATGATAACTGTTGTAATGGAGAATTGAAGTGTTGATTCTAGGTATTTGCACTGGATACTTTAGCTGTTAGTGCGGTATTTCACTGAGCTTTTACATTTTTATAGATTCTTTAGGGAAAATGAGACAAGGGGAGGCATGGCTGGGCTACTCTGGCCACCTGGGTAGTCTCTGCATATCGTTGGAACCATTCAAGTATCTAATCGAGGGGTCGGCAACCTTTCGGAGGTGGTATGCTGAGTCTTCATTTAGTCACTCTAAGGTTTTGCGTGCCAGTAATATATTTAACGTTTTGAGAAGGTCTCTTTCTGTGAGTCTTTAATGTATAACTAAACTGTTGTATGTAAAGTAAATAAGGTTTTTAAAATGTTTAAGAAGCTTCATTTAAAATTAAATTAAAATGCAGAGCCCCCCGGACTGGTGGCCAGGACCCGGGCAGTGTGAGTGCCACTGAAAATCAACTCGCATGCCACCTTTGGCACACGTGCCGTAGGTTGCTTACCCCTGTTCTAATCCATTTGCTGTGACTAATTTCATATCCCAGTAGCTAAGTTTCCCTGGTAAAACAGTAGCTTGTCTCATAAAGTCTGCATTGAAGAGGAAGTTAGGCTTGAGGCTGACCATCCCTCCTGGTGTCAGACATGGGTGGGGAGCTGAGCTTAAGGCTAAAAGGAAGGGACCATTAGACATTTAGTCTGACCTCATGTATAGCACAGGCCATTGAATTTAAGCAGGTTACCCCTGTATTGAGCCTGATAACTTGAGTTTGACTAAAACACTTTTCAGAAAGGCCATTGTACCTGGTGAGGGTGAAAAGCTGTCAGCTTGTCTTCAGCCTCTGATAGCAGAAGAATGAGTTGTTAGGATGGGTGGGTGGGATGAATACTTTGCAAAATACTATTTGTTAGTCTCTAAGGTGCCACAAGACATCCGATGAAGTGAGCTGTAGCTCACAAAAGCTTATGCTCAAATAAATTGGTTAGTCTCTAAGGTGCCACAAGTACTCCTTTTCTTTTTGCAAATACAGACTAACACGGCTGTTACTCTGAAACCTTTTCTTTTTGCGGATACAGACTAACACGGCTGCTACTCTGAAACCTGGAATATACTGAGGATCTCACCAATTTGCCAATGTAGGCTCTATGTATATCAACCAGGTAGTGTGAGTGTATATGATCTAAGGTGCATAGAATTTCTGGGGAGGTTAAAACTAGGTTTGGTAGGATTTGATTTTTATTTTTTATAATTACAGTGGATACACATTTTTTTTCAGTTTTTATCAATTTAAATTTTGATGGTGGCACAAAATTTTGGGTGTTGAACATTTTCCCCTGATTTTTATTGGTTTAAATTTTCACAGTTGCAGGAATTTATGGGTGTTGGGTCAGAAATTATTTAATGATGGTAGACATTGAGCTATAAGATGTTGAACCTTAATAACCGTTAAAACACAAATTGTCAACATCACGTGTCAAAATATACAAAGTAGATATCTTTAAATTAAACTCAGATTTTTCCAGCATCTTTCTTTCCCTATCTGTAAATTTCAGTTATTGAAATCTTTTAGTTGGTTCTTGTGTGTTCTGCGAAATCAACATTTACCAATAAAAATCTAATCCTTCCAGTTCAAGTTAGAATCATAGGACTGGAAGGGACCTCGAGAGGTGATCTAGTCCAATCCCCTGCACTCATGGCAAGACTAAGTATTGTAGACCATCCCTGGCTGGTGTTTGTCTAACCTGCTCTTAAAAATCTCCAATGATGGAGATTCCACAACCTCCCTAGGCAGTTTATTCCAGTGCTTAACCACCCTGACAGAAAGTTTTTCCTAATGTCCAACCTAAACTGCCCTTGCTGCAATTTAAGCCCATTGCTTCTTGTACTGTCCTCAGAGGTTAATGAGAAAAATTTACCTCCCTCCTTCTTGTAACAACCTTTTATGTACTTGAAAACTGTTATGTCCCCTTTCAGTCGTCTCTTCACCAGACTAAACAAACCCAATTTTTTCAATCTTCTCTCATAGGTCATATTTTCTAGACCTTTAATCACTTCTGGTGCTCTTCTCTGAACTTCCTCCAATTTGTCCCCATCTTTCCTGAAATGTGGCTCTCAGAACTGGATGCAATACTCCAGTTGAGGCCTAATCAGCGTGCAGTAAAGCAGAAGAATTACTTCTTGTGTCTTGTTTACAACACTTACTCCTGAGGGAGTTCTGTGCCAAAATTTTAAATATTCCACACACAGTATTTTAAAATTCTGGAAATTTTATTTGTCATTAAGTAAATGTGGAGGCTCCAGCATGACAGTGGAGAGCATCGACGACTGGCTGCATGGAGATGAGAAATCACCCTGCAGCCCTCCTCCCCCGAACACGGACCTCTGGGGCAGGCCTGGCCCTTGTGCTGTGTCAGGGTTGGGTGCAGCCTTAACGCCAAGTCTTTGTCTGAGGGCTGCAGGGTGATTTCCCAGGTGTGGCCAGGCAGGCTCAGCCTGGAAGGATCCAAGTGTAGAGGAGCTTGGTGTGGGGGTTCTGTGTGGGCAATCTGGGTATGGGTGGCTCAGTGGGGGGGGGTCTGGTACAAGGGCTCAGTGGGGGGGGGGTTTACAGGTGCAGGGGAAATGAGACTCTGTGGGGGGTCCAAGTGAAGGTGGTTGTGGCTCTTGGGGCGGGGGGGGATGTCTGGGTGCAGGGGGATGGGGTTCGGATGCTGGAGGGGTGGGAGTTTGGGTGCAGCTGGCTGGGGAAAAGTGGGTGGTCTAGGTGCAGGGGGCTCATGGGATGGTCCAGGTGCGTAGTGGATGGGGTTTGTCAGGGTGGGGGTTCAAGTGTGGGCAGCTCTGGGGTGTGGTCTGGATTCAGGGGAGCGTGGTAGGGGTCTGGATGCATGGGGATGGGGGTCTGGTCTGGATGCAGGGGAGGTGGGACTTGCCGGGGGGGGGGTGTCTAGGTATGGGGGGGTTCAGATGCACAGGATTTGAGCAGATGGAGGAGTAGTTTCCCATACAGTGACCCCTCCCCCATGGCCGAGGAGTGATTTTGGGGGGGGGGGTGTTGTGGAACCTGGGGAGGTTTCTAGAGGTGGGTCTGGCCCGGCACTCCCTCCCTCCCCCCCCCCCCCCCCCCCCGGACTCAGTGACTTATCTCTCTGCTGGCTGCATGACCACTCTTGCAGCTTCCCTTTGCTTTCCTGTCAGTCACTTTTCTGCAGGGAAGCAAAGAAATCTGCACAGGACATTAATTCTGCGCATGTGCAGTGGTGCAGAATTCCCCTAGGAGTAAACGCTCCTGCTAATACATCCCAGAATTGTTTGCTTTTTTTGCAATAGGAGTTACACTGTTCACTCATATTTATAAGTTTCTCTTGGCTCATCAATATTGAGGTAGCATGAGTGACTAGCTGTCTGACACTGTTGGACCTCAGTATATTTCTCAAACATAGTTTTTACAAACTTGTTACTTTATTAAATTAACAATTGTAACTTTGTGGTGAATTTTTCCCTCTTGGAACTCACCTTTATTTCTGCATATAATTTTGCTCAGTGAAAATCGAGGATCCTTGGTGAGTAGGCTCTTATGCAAGGAGGGTATATCTGCTCTGAATAAACAGATTAAAGTATTGGAGTAGCAGAAATTGTAGGGATATATGTGAGTAACTACTTAAAACTATGAGCTAATTGGAATAGCAAGAAATGAAATGAGGAAAGGTAAGAAACAATATTTATATTACAGTAATACTCAAATTGGGGGCCTGTTTTTGTGCAAATATGTATGAAGATATTGTTGCCCCTTTTTGACCCAAGCAGCTAGTCAAAAATTCTGGGTCTTGTCGGTTGTTGCAGTTAGGAGGAGAAATTGAAGATGGAGTCTGGTGCCTTCGCAGTCTTGTTTATGAGGAATGTACAAAGTCCTTCTTTTCCAAATGTGAGAGGAAACAAAACAAAATAAGAATTTATTTTACAGCCCCAAGCCTTTTAGTCAACACCAGACCCAAAAAACTTTATAGCTTTTTACATGGTCATATGCTATGCTCCCAGACTGCTGCTTGGCTCTTGTTCTCTATATTCTGCCTTCCCTAACATGTGCCCTTACAAAAAACAGTACTCGGCAAACCACACCACCCATTCTGGGCAGGATTGCAACCCCCTTTGTCTGGGAGGGGCTTGTCCTGACTGATATGTTAATTGAAGAATGCACTTTCATCCAGTCTGAGCTTTGTGCTCAATGCAGTCTCCAGTACCTCTTAGCATAACAAATAGTCTCTACCCCAAAGATCTGATTGTTGGTTTGATTCTGTTACCATACCACAGACTTTGAACTAATAACTTTAAGTTTGCAGCTTGACCTGAAATGTAGTTGAAGTGAAAGAGTTTCTTCAATGACAAAATGCAACAGTGACTTTGGGGAGGCAGAGCCTTCTGATTTAACTGTGCCTTGGGTAATGTCTACAGTTTTTCTCAATAAATGAGATATGATCAGGGATTTAAAATCAGAGCCTACTTCTAAAAGCCAACTGTAAAGATACTTGATAATGACAAGAACTGAATGAATTCTGACTCATTGTCAAACCTTATCTGTCAAGACATTTGGAAAGATTAGGTCTTGATTAGGGAGGTTTGCATTTCCTATCATGTCTCCTTCATAAAAATCAAGGATTTTTTTTATTTTAGTACTGCTTGTAATCCTGAAGTTTTTAGTCCCACTCACTCTTTGTGTATGGAGATATTAGGCTCTGATTATATATCCCAACAGAGCGAAAAGAAATTATTGCAAACTGATAATTTTTATTTCCATTCATATCAGTTTTTGAAAGGAGTAAATCAATAGTGTTGCTATACTTGACCTAATACAGTAAGAACCCTAAATATGTGAACTGTGAAAGCATGATGTGTTCATGAGACATGGAATTTATTTGGGGACACACACTTTGTATCGCAACTATGAACATGAATGTTTCCTTACCTTACCCTACCTTGGTCAGTACCACTCCTTTTTAATTTAAAAACCTGATAACATGTTCCTTCCATTTATATTTTAAAAAAAAAACTTTTAAACTTACCTACACAAGAAAAAATAAATGTGTAAAAATGAATAACCCAGACCACACCACACGATCCGTCGTCTATAGCCAAGCTCTATAATTCAACCACATTTGCTCCAACCCCTCAGACAGAGACAGACACCTACAAGATCTCTATCAAGCATTCTTACAACTACAATACCCACCTGCTGAAGTGAAGAAACAAATTGACAGAGCCAAAAGAGTACCCAGAAGTCACCTACTACAGGACAGGCCCAACAAAGATAACAGAACGCCACTAGCCATCACCTTCAGCCCCCAGCTAAAACCTCTCCAGCGCATCATCAAGGATCTACAACCTATCCTGAAGGACGACCCATCACTCTCACACATCTTGGGAGACAGGCCATTCCTTGCCTACAGACAGCCCCCCAACCTGAAGCAAATACTCACCAGCAACCACACCTCACACAACAGAACCACTAACCCAGGAATCTATCCTTGCAGCAAAGCCCACATATCTATTCAGGGGACACCATCATAGGGCCTTATCACATCAGCCACACTGTCAGAGGCTCGTTCACCTGCACATCTACCAATGTGATATATGCCATCCTGTGCCAGCAATGCCCCTCTGCCATGTACATTGGTCAAACTGGACAGTCTCTACGTAAAAGAATAAATGGACACAAATCAGATGTGAAGAATAACATTCAAAAACCAGCTGGAGAACACTTGAATCTCTCTGGTCACTCGTTTATAGACCTAAGGGTCGCAATATTACAACAAAAAGACTTCAAAAACAGACTCCAATGAGAGACTGCTGAACTGGAATTAATTTGCAAACTGGAAACAATTAACTTAGGCTTGAATAGAGACTGGGAATGGATGTGTCATTACACGAAGTAAAACTGGTTCCCTCCCCCACCCCCCCCAACTGTTCCTCAGACTTCCTGTTAACTGCTGGAAATGGCCCACCTTGATTATCATGACAAAAGGTTTTCTCCTCCCCTCCCCCCCGCCTCCTGCTAGTAATAGCTCATCTTAAGTGATCACTCTCCTTACAGTAAAAAGAAAAGGAGGACTTGTGGCGCCTTGGAGACTAACCAATTTATTTGAGCATAAGCTTTCGTGAGCTACAGCTCACTTAGCTCACAAAAGCTTATGCTCAAGTAAATTGGTTAGTCTCTAAGGCGCCACAAGTCCTCCTTTTCTTTTTGCGAATACAGACTAACGCGGCTGTTACTCTGAAACCTCTCCTTACAGTGTGTATGATGATACCCATTTTTTCATGTTCTGTGTGTATATAAATCTCCTTACTGTATTTTCCACAGTATGCATCCGATGAAGTGAGCTGTAGCTTACAAAAGCTTATGCTCAAATAAATTGGATAGTCTCTAAGGTGTCACTAGTACTCCTTTTCTTTGTGCAATTATAAAACCCCCCAGCAACCTCATTTGGCTTGTCAAATTAAACAAGATGCCTATCACATGGTTAAGGACATCCAATATCTGAAGCTGCTCACTTAATAAGCATATTATTCAAGAATAAAGAAAAGCACAGGTTATTTAGCATAACCTTAAATCTGAAATGAGTTTTTGTGTGATGGGGAAATGTCAGTTAAAATATTTTTTGGTAATGTGTAAAAAAAAAAAATTTGTGAAGATTAGTTGTGTTTGTAGCTCAACAAGAGAGATTAGTTAATTTAAAATTATGTATGTTGACTGGCTTGTGAACATATAGATGACAAATATTAACGTGCATCTGAATGTGTTGTGGAGTATATAATTTGTCAAAAGGGACTTGCATTTTGAGGTTACTGATGAAAGAGTAATTATTTTTGCCCAGGAGCTAGGTTGTTTTAGTGAATAGGTATCTTTGGAGTTGGTAGAATGTGTTTATGTAAACAAAGCAAGATTTAATGTTCTAATGATTGATTTGCCTGGGTTTTGTAAATGTGATGGGTGTACATTGCCGTTTAGGAATCTTAACTCTGGATATTAAATGAAGACTTTGGTTTTGCAATGTAAATAAATCCTTAAATGATTCCTGCTGTCTCATCTGTTCTTTCGGAAAGTGAGATTCCTTGTACCTTATTGCTGTGAATTTTCTTGATGAGGTAGGTAAATGTAATTTGGCACTCCTCATTTTGTAGCACAAAATTAAGCCATGAGACACTTCAGAGGGAGATTTAACTCCTGTGCGTAGTTCTTAATCCCTCAAATTTCAATTTTGAGGCAGGGCCCTTTAAAAACGGACATAGATTCAAAACAGAGGATACAGCAACATGAAAATACTGTGCAGGAAGGTTGACATGATGTGAAGGTCATTTCATTAATATGTGTAAAGTTTTTTCTGTAGCCTTAGTTTTCTGATTCAGTATTACTGGAGTCCATAATTTAAGATAAATGTGAAATAAAACCAGATTTGTAAGGCTTTGATTTGGATCTAAAAATACATGGCATGCTTTATAATCTGGGATAGTTCAGAGATGGTATTGTCTCTAGATGCATGTTAACCATTGCTCATTCTTTAGTGCATGCTGAACTGTCCTAATCATAGGTGCCTTGGATGGTGGCAGGTTGTGAAACTTGCACAAGAACTTTCTTACAGTGGACATATGGAGCTTTGCAGCTGCAGCATCCCCTTTGTTTGCTAAACGTCTAGTTTTTTTTTTTATTTTACTTTGTCTCAGTGGCTTGCATTAGTGGCAGAAGAATCAGGGTTCTGTTTAATTTCTGCTGACTTGCTTTTCTCCTGAAAGGTAACTTAAAGCTTTATTGTGAAATATGAACCGGTATGCTTTGGTGGCTTTCAAGGCACCTAGCCAGGCAAGATTCTTGTCTCAGAGCTCCCCATGTAAACAAATGGACAACATAAATTTCACTGAGATCCAGAGGATGGTTCTGGTTTTTTTGTTTTTTGTTTTTTTTTCCACCCACTTCCCTTCCAATTCAGGGTGATTTTATTATCAAAGCTCATTAGAAGGTGTTATCTATTAATACTTGTTTTAGTCAATAAGTGAAACGATTCCTACACAGTTCACCCTTTTAATAAATGTGCTCTTCAAAATAAAGTAATGAGTGGTGTTGAATCACATCTGAGTTTCATAGAATTTGTCACCTTTCCTCCCATTTACCTCACATTACTATTTTAGGGAGGTGAGTAGAGAGCTGGCAGTCTCAGCAGGTCACTACCATGCGAGCTTGGTTCCAGTGCTGGGTGCAGAAGAGTGGGGAGAAAAATTGTTCTCTCTGAAGCAGTTGATACCTTACCTTCGTTTTGTATAAGTATATGGACAGAAGGATTGATAAAGCTACACTTCATAATCAACAATTATTGGTACATCAGCATTTTTGTTGCTGTTTTGGGGTGACTTTACTGTTGAGCATCTGGGCAGGGTGTTTAGGAAGCTCCCATTAGGCCATCATCACTGTTGCTTCTGTTTTATGAATGCATCCATCCTGTTGCTGCCTTGAGAAACTTCTGTGAGATTTTTATTTCTTGTTGCTACGGTTCCAGAGATTTGAGCATAAGTTTAATCCTTAACTACTACTGTCCCAGTGACCTTGGGGTTCCTGGTAAGAGATTGCTCGTGTTCTTTTTAGCGTTTGGGATGATTTTACCGAGTTATCCTGGCAGGTGGCCTGTTAGACTAACTGTTCATGTGTGTGGATAATTTTCAATTTGTGGATTGAAATTTCCTTTTATTGTCTCACCTTTTTATTCTCTGATTTGGGAATCCCAAGCAAGAAGAGGTGGGTATTATTTATATTGTTGTGGAACCCAAAGGTTCCAGTCAGGATCAGGGTCTCCTTGTGCTAGGTTCCATATAAACAAATAGAAGGACATGTCCCTACCACAAAGAGTTTATACTTGCTTGCTTCAAGATAGATTGAAACAAGCAAGCAGAAGGAAAGACAAGGGTAATGGTGAGGTCATGTAGTCATAGAAGTTAATTGTTGCACTGCTGGGTCGTTCTGAATTCAGTTTTGATCAATCTCTAAATAAGATATCCCCTAACTCTAACTGTCCTGCAGCCTAGTCAACATTAGTTGGCTGGTTTCTTGTAGGTCTCACTACAGTAGTGAGTCTTGAAGAGGATTTGAAGGGGAGAAGGTGGTGGTTTTACAGGATAATTTATGAAGGGCATTCCATGCGTGAAGGGCAGCACGGAAGAAAGCACAGCTATATTTGTGGGATAAGTAGGCAAATAGATTTTCAAGGTTGGCGTTGCTGAAGGGATGGCTTGATGTGGGAGCGTAAGTAGGGAAGGGGCAGAGTTGGAAGGGTTTAAGGTACACAGATAGGAAGCTTGAACTTGATGATGAAGGGGGATTATTTGATAGGTCTCACGTTCTGTTAAGAGATTTCTGCCTCTCTGCCTGGCTCTGCTGTCAGGGAACCAAGAGGGAATAGCCTCCTGGCTGGACTCGAGCAGTTGAGAAGTATCTTGAGGGCATCAAGAGGGAGGAGGCATGTGGAGTGATTAGCCTTTTCTGCCCCTGCCACAGTATTGATAGATGGAGGGTGAGTCAATACTTGGCTGAATCTCAGATATGTAGTGTAAGGGTTATTGTTTTTTTTTATGCTGCACAAGAACCAGTTACTTGAGATCCCAGCCTCTGTAGCTGTGTCCCATTCATAGCCACAAGTATGGTTAAGAGGGTGGGGCGGCACTGCAGGTTTCTGAGGATCTGGTGGACAAAGATAATGTCCAGGTTAGAGCTGAGAAACTCCGTTACCTATAAATGTTATGGGGTGACTAGGTGGAAATTGTAACCATTGCAAAAAATTCTGATTTTCTGTAGTTGGACAAGAAATCTCAAACCCAATTGCTGCTTTTTTATTTTTGTGGGCACTTGCAATAAATTTGCTGCACTTCTGCCTTGAGTTCTTCTACTTGGACATATGTTATTGCACATTTCTATTACTTCTATTGATGGGTGTTCATTTTTCTTTTGTAGTGATTACAGTTCCTGTATTCCACCATTTTTTTTGATGGAAGAGGAGTACCATAACCCGGAAGTGAACTCTGCAGTAAAACAAGAAACTCTTGTTGAATAATTTGTCTCCTTTCAAAAGGAGCACCCAGTCTAGAAGAAGCTTAAAGAGAAGAGAGTACTTTTGGACTTGGCTCTTTTCAGTTTTACTTATTCAGCACATAAATGGTGACCAGCAAAGACACGGAAACAGTTGTGGCTGCCATTCAGCTTCACATCAAGTAGCGTTTAGGTTCTTGGAGGGGAACTTAAGTTACATGAAGTGAAAAGTATTTCAAGACATTGCTCATTTTTAAGAACATTGGCACCGTGGATTTTTTAGCAACTGTACATGTGATGAAAATGAAGTTTATATTTTAAGAGCATATGCTTAGGCAGACGTCTCCCATTTAATACCAGAATTTGGGAGAAGCATTTTTATATAACTTAACCTCCCACTTCCCCCCACCCCCGCCCCCCCATCCAAGCTTTGAAACTCATGTGCTACAGACAATGAATAATCCCACAGATTTGGGTGTGTATGTTCATTGTTAACCATGGTGTTGCTCTGAATGTTGTCATGCAGACCCAACAACTGCTTTTGTAATGTAAAATCTGAGTTACATAGCACCACAACAAGAGGAAATTTAATGAGGTGAACGTGGCTGTGGCTTTTTTAAATGTAAATTACCTTTTTAGGGGTTTTTTTTTGTAGTGTGAGTGGAGAGAGAAATTAAGATGAGCAGTTGAGGGGGTGAAGGGTGCAGTCAGCACGAAGTGCAGCTTCTCGTGCTCTGCTTAGAGACGCACCATTGCCTCAGATCTGACATAACTGCATCCTGGAGAAGGAAGGAACCTGAAGGTCAGAGTGAAGCACAGAAATAAAGGAGAAAATTGGACTGCAGAGGCCAAACTCTGGTAGTTGATCGCACATCTTTTTTTCTATATATACATACAAAATCTTGGCTCATGCACAACACCATGAAAGGGTGAAAATAAGGAGGAAAGGGAGGGAACCAAGAGGACCCCCCTCAAAATGCAATACTCCATGTAATCTTCTAATTCTGAATGAGCAGTTGGATGATAACTCCTAGGGTACTTGAAGGTGGGAGTCATACCACACTTTGGAAAGTTAACTTTTCCATGGTTCACAAACTTGAATTCCTCACCTACATACCGCTACTAGTATCTGTCGTAAAGCTCTTACTGCTCATGAAAGTGCAGTTACAGATACTCGAGTCTTCCTTGCCACCAGCTTGTGTCCTACCTTTGTCCTTCTTGCTTTCCATTCACTGTCAGGAATTCATCACATCAGCTACTACAGTTATGGACTGTGCGTAGAATAATGGGGCCTTAAGACGGTTTTAAGATTGAGGGGTAGTTAGGTTAGACTTGCCCTAAGAGACTAATTTGAACTCTTATCTCTCTGGTGCCCTCGTTAGCAACTTTACATCTTTACCATATTTACCCTCTCACTTTCTGAAGAAAAACATACAGTGCACACAGGGCCATACTGCAAGGCAATGAGCATTTGCAAAAGGAAGCCCATAAATTCGATTGTTTCACGTCTTTATGCATTGCATGTTTGCTCTGTCTCCTTTCTACCTCCTGACCAGTCCCATCATGACTTTCATAGACGCATTGCTAAAGTTGATACTGTAAACAGGAAGTATTTGGGACTTGTAAAGGCCTTATCTATTCTGGCCCAGGAGACCATGTTGGCAGCTTTCTAGTAAGAATTGTATTTAAGCCCAGCAAAAGATTGCAACTTGTTTTTTTCTGTTCACTAGGGAGGGCCTAAATGTTACAGAGCAATTATTCCACACAATTCTACAGCAAGGGCTGTCAGACCGGAGATGTAGTTGTTCTTTTTTCCACTTGTAGATCCTGGCCATGAGGTTTGATGCCTCGCTTTATTGAAGGGAGACACTGGACCTAAATGGCGCAGCATGACTTTGTTCCTGCCTGGCTTAACTTCTCAACGCCACAGTCAGCCAAGGTAACTCTTGCGTTCAGATTACCCAACCAGAAGCCTATTACCTTTTAATGCCTAAAGCAAGTTTTGGCCCTGGATTTTGTCCAGCTTGAATGCCTGCAACCTGGTTTGGAATGTTCTTTGTGTTCTTGAATACCTGTGTGAAGCTTTTTAAGACACAGGCAAAAACTCTTCCTCTGTTGATTTTTCTTTGCCAATTAACCACCTCTGTTCCAGAGAGACGGGTTGTTTTCCTTAGTGTGCACAAACATGGAAGTAAATAAATCATGTTAACGTCAGTTTGCATTGAGATCTCATAATGGGGAATTATTTAAAGAGATACTACCAAAGTTGGTAGCACTGAAAATTGGACTACCTGCCTCTTCATAATTATATACAAATTCAGCATAATTCTTTTTCTCTTCAAAATAATGTTGCACTCCTGAGCAATGCACCAATAACAAGCCATTGGTTCCCATCTCAGAATTTTCTAATTCCCATTTAGAGTTGCTTGTATATGAAATCCCAAAACTGGGGGGAATTGGGTTGTGATTTCTCACCCTCTGACAGCAGGATCTGAGGGGTAGATCTGGCTGGTTCAGAGGTGTAAAGTCTGCGTGGGACCTCAAGCAAACACTTGCATTGCTTACGCATGGCACTAGTAGTTTAGAGCACCTTGTAATAGCAAATCAGATTAATGGAGGGAAAACAGTTTGGTAAGAAAACTGCTTTCAGCTTCATGTTTAAACCAGAGGAGACAAAAATAATTTAGAAATGTGCAGAACCTTGATGTGACCCTAGAATCTTTTCAAAATAGGAAAGGTAACTGTAGGGAAATTGGTAAGATTCCTTAAACGAACTCTTCAAGGTGTTGCATGTGACTTCAAAGACTGCTAGTAAAGCTGATGAATGAGCATCCTTTTGATGCTATGTAGGGTGATACGTGCAGTCACATGTGCTGTTTTTGTGGAGTTCACTTAAATATTTCCATATTTGTCAGCTAAGCAACACATAGCCAGCCTGTTGCTGTAATTACTGAAAGCTAATGCAGAGAATGTCTTTTTATTTTCATACAAGACATCATTGCTTGTCAAGCAGGCTCTTTGGGTGACCTAAATCACTTAATCTGGTTCTGTAGTCCCCTGCAGCCACCTTTGAGAAACATGGAGAGCATCTTTCGCGGGGTGAGGGCCGCTTTGGTGTGAGCCGTAGACGACACAACTCTTCTGATGGATTTTTCAATAATGGCCCCCTCAGAACTGCGGGAGGTGAGTAGAGGATCAGAACTCACTCTGTATCCAAATATTGAATGCAGATCTATGCAGAATGTATACCTTTGGAATATAAAGTAAGTTTGCAAAACCACATCCCCTATAACACACACAGCCACTTATCCTAACACTTCTCCCTTATGTGCCAACTCTCCGTGTTCCTGGGGTTTCTGTGGAAGTTGTATGTGGCTTTTAAATTTTTCTGCAGTTTGACTGTTTTACTTACGCACACGGACAGTCTCTCTGAAATGAGGCAAGGTTAGCCTAATAGTTATTTAGAGAGCATTGACCAATACCAGAAATATCAGGGCAGTCCTGGTTTCTTCTTGCTATATTACTTTTATTTGCATACTTACCTTCTTTTGTTTAGACTGCTGGCATCAGCCTTCCCTGCTCCGCCATGATTCTGTAGATTCCGGTGTTTCTAAAGGAGCTCATGTTGGGCTTTCTGGCAATCAGCCTGGCTGGCATGGTCCCTCACGGGGCCATGATGGTATGAACCAGCGTGGTGGTGGAGGAACTGGAGTCCATCGCCACTGGAATGGCAACTTTCACTCTCGGAAGAACTCTGCCTTTCAAGAAAAGGTGCCCGTTGAGGCCAGAGAAGAGAAGAGAGAAGAAAAAGAGAAGCTGCAGTTTGAGGAAGACGACTTTGTAAGTGTGTGGTTTCTCACTACTGGAGGTAGCTGTGAGAAATGGCTTTCTAGGTTTCTTTGTATTAGCATTGGTTGGTGGAAAGGATTTAGAGTTGCATTCCACCCCATACTTTCGGGGGTCATTCCAGGTTTAATGGAATTGTCCTGCAAGCAGTGCTTGCAGAATGTTAATTTTTTTCTGTATTCCTGAGGCCCTCATATATTGGGTTGTTTTTTTGGACATGTCATTACTTTTTGCCAGGTTATTTTAAATCTGTTATATCAGTGTTGTGATGCACAAGTTTGTTCAATCAGCCAAACCCAATACAGCTGGTGACACTCTCTCTGAAAAGAATAGTGGTAAAATCAGTTTGAACTACTTGTCACACAGAAGTATGTTCATATCTTGACTGAGAATATAGTACCTGTAAGCATATATATTTGGAAAAAGGGGCAACGTTTCTTTTGGAAGATTTGAACCATAAAGACCAATTTTGGGGCACTCCTGTGTGCGTTGGGCACATCAGGCAGCCTCACACAGCTTCCTAGTGTAAAACTGACAAGACCTGGTAAAATGAAGCATTAAAACTGATAGATAACAGATTAAAAATATTTGGGCAATATTTTGGATCTGAGTTGGTACTCATATTAAGATTGGATGGTAATTTCTTCCAGCTTTTAAATGAGGAGTGCTAGCTTTTCCAGAAGTTCACGACTGGAGGCTTGTCTTCTAGTTGGCATAGTAGCCAATGCATAAAAAGTCTATCAAAAAGAGCAGGAGAGTTGGTGATTTTGAATTTCCAGTTTATTGTGAAAAGAGGGGAAGAGAGAGGGATAGATGAATGGACAGGGGGTGTTTTATCGGGTACCTTGTTTTTACTTCCTTTCCTCCCCCAACTCATTTCTCAACTATTGTAATATTTAGGATTTGACCCTCAATCAAAGGTAGAGTTACAAAGGGCTGCATCCTTCAGGTGAAATAACAGCCTAAAATTTCGACTCTTGGAATTTATTTTAACGTAACTTAAATTGAGCTTTTAGTTTTTATGCCTGTAAATATATAATTCATCTTCACCACAGAGATTATATACATCTGGTGTCAGTGTAATATTGGTAAAACTGTTAATGCCTAAATATCAAATACAAAATACATGAAAGTGAGTACAGTTATGAGGAATTGGGTCCTGGATATGACATGGTGCCTTGAGCCACTGATTAATATCAAATTATAGAATCTCTCACTTTCTTAATTACACATTAGAAACTCTTTAAATAGGAGTTCTATCTTTGATTGCTCTATTCCCAACACATTCTGAAGGGGAAGGAAAGTAAAGCTCTTTGGGCTAGGGACTGTCTTTTCGTTCTGTTTGCACAGCACTTCGTACAAAAGGGTCCTGGTCCGTGACTATGGCTCCTAGGTACTATGGGAATTCTACTTCTGATAAATAGTAGTATGTGCGATCTTCTAATGTGTCCAACTGGGTTATGTTTTTACAGCCATCTTTGAATCCAGAAGCTGGAAAACAGAATAACCAGAGCAAACCTTTAGGGACACCTTCTGGAGTGTGGGGTATGTAGACAAGTTTATATCTCTGTATAGAAAACAGATGACAACTTGTAAAGCAGAAGAATTGAACAATATATTGAAACTCTAGTTTTTCACATAAGGGAAGATCTTAAAGGAAGATTAAACTGAAGTAGGCAGCTACCTCTTTCTCTCCCTTCATTCCTTTCTTGTTTGAGGAGAGAGAGAATCTGTTTTCTGATACTTAGAGCTGCACTTGCTGCTGTTATGAGAATCTTCTCTTCCATTTCCTGCTAATGGCACACACTATGTACAGGAATATCACTTGTCTATAATTGTTGCTAATTCCATGGGAAGATCACAGCTTCTCTAAGCTTATGGGTGTGGAGTGTTGGAATGAAATGATCATGAAAATACTTGGCACTGCATTGCTAAATGCAGAATCAGAAGTGCAGAATAGGGTTGAGAGGACTAGAGGGAGCACAGCTCCCTGATTTTAAGTGTTACTGAGGTGATATTTATACTGGATATGCAGCAATACTGTACAAATATACAAGGCTGTGTTCTTGTGGTTTGGCTTCTTTTTTCAAATTAATAAAAAAGAAAATAGTTCTAAATTCCTGGATACTATACATGACATTTTTGTTCCCACCACTGAAAAAGCTAGACCGACGGAAATGCAGTGCCTGTTTATCAGTGCCTGAAAATGCTTCTTTAATCACTAGTTGGAACCTGTAACTCTAACTAGAGAGTTTAATTTGGGGTGGGATAGAATTGTGAACCAGTTATTTATTAGCTGTATCCTAAAACATTGAGCAATATGTTGTACTAGATGTAATTTTAATCTCTTGAGTGTTTGGTTCAGATCTTTACTGGCCCACCCAAATGTAATACAAGATTTGCAGCAGTAAAAAGCTGTTTGAACACTTAGCGGTTTACATTAGTTTTCAAGAAAGTATACTGAGACCTTCTGTTCGCTCCACCAGAATGTGGTGTTAATGGTTGTTGGTTGCAGGTTGCAAAACATTGAACCTTAAAGCATGAGTTTCACTAAATATTTCTGTTAATGAACTAACCTAAAATTACTCAGTAGTTATTCAGAACTTAACTATGATTACCCATGCTGGTTCCCTCTTTCAGCAAAGTCTGAGAGGCTGTTAAAATCTCAGGCCGATGTCGTCATAGGCAGTTTTTTTCAAAATCAGGAGGAGCCTACAAAATGTTGGACTTTATCATCTTTGTCTGATATCCTCTTCACTTGAATTCAGGAGCTGTTAGCAGCAGCAGCATAAGACTCTCTCAGCATCTTAGACTCTAAGAGGTCGAATTGGAGCTGAGGTAGAGTCAACTTTTGTGGAATTACTGAGATACTAATTATTTTTTGAGGTCTTGTTCCCCTCTGTTTTTGTAGAAAACCCCCCTAGTGCCAAACAACCTACCAAGATGCTGGTCATCAAAAAGGTTTCAAAAGAGGATCCTGCTGCTGCCTTCTCAGCTGCATTTACGTCACCAGTTCCTCACCTTGCAAATGGCAACAAGACCACCACAATTGTCCCAAGTGTCTACAAAAATCTGGTTCCTAAACCTGCAGCTCCTCCATCTAAGGTACAAGGGCTTCCAATTGAGTTACTAAAGTGTATTGAAGGGGCATTCTCTCCCTTATGTAGAAAAAGTACTAGTAACAGAGAAGAGTGAATGAGTTGTTCATATGACAGTTGTAAATCTGTACAAAGTTGAAATATGATTAATTAACATGGTTAAAATACAGTTTGGGCCGGTCTTCAAAGACCAGACTGAGTCATGTTTTAACATGATCCTTCAGCATAGTAGTTGAGCCTTAAAGGTAACCTACAAAAGAAATATAGGGTTTTGCACTTCAGCTTCTTTATGTTACACACAAAAAGGTGAAAAGGTTTTTCAGGTTTTCAGTTTCTGCTTGATTGTTTTGTATTGGGATTGTTTTATACTGACTGTCTTTCCTGAAGGCTGGTATAGAGATACCTGGGGAACTTGTAGGATTATGACATTCCAAGTAGTATCAGAGAAGTGAAACATAATCATGGAAATGATTTTTATTCATAATTTTTAGAGCTTTGTTTTGTTTGTTTTTTTTGGCTGGTAACGCCTCATTAATTAAAATGCTTGATAAACACTTGGAAGAAAAGATCTTTAAAAGATTATCTGTCCTGGTTGAGAAGTTCCATTCTAGCTGTGTATCTTCCAAGAAGACTTCCAGTGATACAGAAGAGCAGATTTTTTTTAAGCTTTATGAAATACAATCAAAAGAAAACTCTCCTTAAAAACCTTTTTCAGAGATTTGTAAAGGAGCAGAAGGCATGAACACAATTCTTACCTTTCTAGGTCCTCTTTAAAATTCAGTTGGTCCCTCCTCTCCCACAGACACCAGAGAGAACCTTCATGATTAGAATGACTATCACTTTTCAGTTCTAAAAAATTCTGGTCTTACGGCTTGTTTTGGGGTAGCACACCAGTGCTGGCCTGACTGGCGGGCTTTGTAAGAATCACAACTATTTATAAAATTCCGTTTGTAAAGAATTCCTTACCTGTAGAATCAGAAATTATTAGGCAGTCAGCCCACATGTGGAATCACCCATGACAATTCAAACAAGATGGAGTTTCTGGTGTTCAGAGAGCTTCCGGTTGCTGCTTTTTCAGTTTTACAGTTTGGGTGACTTAGGGATATGGTTGGGTGCCTTGCCTGTAGCTGCAATGACTTGGTGTATTGAACAGGTTTTAGCTATTCAGCCTTCTACTTCAGAGCCTTTTTAACAACTAGATTGTGTTGCTGCTTGTTCATTGCACAGTGATCTTTTATTTAATGCAGAAATGTATAACTGCTAGCGCTGTATGCAAGCAATGATGTATTGTGGGGTTTGCAAATTATGGTGCTATACAAATTTACTCTTAAGATTTGTAAATCATGAGATTGAAATCCGTGTTTTCAGTACCTAAGTGCATGTAAATATTATGACTGCATCCTGCAGTAGTGCATTATTGCATAGAATCACAGATATTGAAGATTAAAAGCTAATCAATTATCTAGTTCCCCCTTCCAGAATGTGGTGGTTCCCTGCAGTATAGTCTCCAGTGCATTTGTTTTGCCTAATTCTAAATGTCCTAAGTGATGGGTCTTTCTCCTTGTGAGACTATAGCACAGTTTAATCGGGCTTTACTGACTGGATGTTTATCCAGACGCTGAGCTTCTTTTCATTGTGCCTAGAAAATGGTATCTTATGCTCAGATTTTCATAGGGGCCTAATGGAATGTTGTGTCCAAATCGCATGGAATTTCAGTGGGTTTGAACACCTAGCTCCTTTAGGCACTTGAAAATCCCAACCTTTGTGGGTTTTGTTAGTGTTGTGATCCTGATGTGATATGGCCTAATAGGTTCATAAACTAGTTGTAGTATACCCTTGATAAATGGAATTTTAGAAGAGCACTTGGGGAAATGAAGCAATTGTTTTGACTGATGTAAAGTAGCAGTGTGATTCTGGTACATAAACCAGTCAACTAAACCTACTTGTCAAAATGCTGATTTTTGACATCCCAGTTTTCCTTTCCATTCCGTGAATCATAGATCTTCCTTAAGATTGCAGTAGGGTATGTCAGCGTGGGTGATTTTGTACCTGATTGACTTCTGTGGCCAAAGACGTGGGTTAATTGGCTAATAGTGTACCTCTTGCCTTATTCCTGTAGTATTCAGAGGAATGTCTGTAAAGTTATTTAGCCAGTTTAGAAATCATTTGCTGTTTCTATGGTGGTAATGCATATAGGTCCCAGGTTGGGGATCAGAGCCCCATCATGTTAGGCATTGTATAAACATGTATAAAAGATGGTCTCTGACCCAATGAGTTCACAGTGACCCTGCGTGGCATCCCCTCCCCCACACGTCACCTGCCTATCTCAGATGGGTATGTGGTAGACTACATTATTTGGAAAGAGGTATGCAGCCTAAAGTTTGAAAACCACTGTCCTAGGGTCAGTCACCTACTCCACCTGAGCCCACAGTCCTTCACTTAACTGCATGGATGCTTCATGGCTAGGTACTAGAGAGCAGGCCTGCTCAAAAGACTTTCAAGAGATCCTACTAAATAATAGAAGGCCTTCTACAAGAGCTATGCACCTCTATAAATGGAAGAATTTTTCCATCTGGTCTCAGCAGTATGGAAGATCAACATGTTCTGGACTACTTATTATACCTAAAACACCAAGGGTTGGTGGTTAGTTCCATCAGGGTACATCTGGAAGCTGTTTCACCATTTCGCTCTAAAGTGGACAGTTGCTCTATTTTCTCCAATGACGAGAGCCCTGCAAATCTGTGGTTATCAGCTTTATATCTGCAGATATCCGCATCCGCTCACCATTTTTCCGATTGTGGATGGATGCAAATCCAGATTTTATGTCTAAAGCCCTGCAAATCTGTGGATATCTGCTTTATAGCCATGGATCATTTTTGCGGATCGGATGCAGATACAAATGTTGTATCCGTGCAGGGCTCTGCCAATGATGTCCATTTAAAAAAAAAAAGGCTTATTCAAATTATATCCTCAGGTGCAAGACTCAGTTCCCCCTGGGATCTAAACTTAGTATTGTAAAGACTTACGAGTTCCCCATTTGAGTTATTGGCTATCTCCTCTCTGCTGCATCTATCAATGAAGGTGGCATTTTTGGTGGTGATTACCTCTCCCAGAAGAGTAGGGGAGCTACAGGCATTAATTTTGGGGCATCCATGCAAGATCTTTTTTAAGGACAAAGTTCAGCTGCATCCTCATCCAAAGTTTGTCTCAGAGGTGGTTTCTTCTTTCCATATCAGACAATTTGACCATATTTTACCCAAAGCTACATACGAACAGGGATGAACAGTGTTTGCATACCTTAGAGATCAGGAGAGCCTCAGCACTTTACCTGGACAGAACCAGGCTCTTCTATATATCCTCCCATCTGTTCATAGCAATGGCAGACAGAGTAAGAAGCCATTCAGTCTCTACCCAGAGAATTTCTTTCTGGGTTGCATCCTGTATACGCACGTGTTATGACTTGGCTAATGTCACTCCACCTGACAGTCTCAGCTCATTCAAGACAGTTGCAGTTGGCCTCAGCAGCCTTTGTGGCACAAGTTTCAATTGCGGACACTAGTAGAGTGGCAACCTGGTCCTCTGTCCACATGTTTGCCTCCCGCTATGTTATGGCTTAAGACTCCAGAGACAATGCTAGAGTTGGACGAGTTGTTCTTCAGTCTTCGTTGAAATAGACTCCTGTTCCACCTCCTGTTCTGATGGCTTGAGTCACCAAGAGTAGAATGCACATGTGCAGTCACGCAAAGAAGAAAACAGTTACTAGCCTGTTGTGCATGTCCATTCCATAACCCACCCTCTTCTGCTCCTCTGCATTGGAGTTCCAGCAAGAAGGAAGTGAGGGGCCCTGGGGACAGCTCTGCCCTTTATATCTGCACACAGTGGTACAGGGCAGCAGCGGGAGCTTGAGTCACCCCATGGGTACTGCTGAGGGGAAATGTTTCTGACAGCCGTATGCTGGGCACACTGACACCAAGAATGGAATGAACGTGTGCAACACATCTCAAAGAACAGTGGTTACTATCCTGTTCAGTAACTGTTTTTTCAAAGATGCAGCAGGGCGGGTAGGTGGGTGGGTTATATCCATAAGGCTCTGTAGACCTGTATGACTAAAAAAGCTACCACTGGCACAACGGAATGAAAAATGCTATAGCTGCGCTAAATCGGGCTCAGCGGCACTGAAAGGAGTTTATTCCAACTTAAGAATGGCCAAACTGGGTCAGGCCAATGACCCATCTAACCCAATATCCTTCCAACATTGGCCAATGGCAGGTTTTTAGAGGGAATGAACAGAACAGGTAATCATGAAGTGATCCATCCCCTGTCGTCTACTCTCACCTTCTGGCAGTCAGAGGCTAGGGACACCCAGAACATGAGGTTGCATCCTTGACCATCTTGGCTAATAGCCATTGATGGATCTATCCTCCCATGAACTTATCGAATTCTTTTTTGAACCCTGTTATAGTTTGGCCTTCACAACATCTTCTGGTAATGAGTACCACAGGTTCCTATTTCTCAGGTGGATAAACTGACACAGATAGATTAATTGCCCATGGTCGAACTGTGTTAGACCTGGTCTACCCTAAAAATGTAGATCAACATGACTACGTTGCTTAGGGGAGTGAAAAATTCACATCCCTGAGCATCGCAGCTATGCTGGCCTTAAACCATGAGGTAGATATAGTGAGGTCAACTGACCACTGCTCAGGGAGGTGTAGTTCCTAGAATAAGGGCAAAAACCCTATTTGTCAGTGTGATATGCATCTAGAATATGGCGTACAGCAGCATAGATGGTGTCACGCCTATAAACATAACCCAGAAGTCCTGCCTCTGTTGACCTTCTAATCATTAGAGTGCTTGCTCTGCACTTACACCTTCTCCCACCCCACCTACCCCCCAAAACTAGCCAGAAGGATTTTTCTTTGGGTTTCTCTCTGAACTGCCTCTTGGTGGAAGCCATATGAATAATCATTAGCAGCCTCTGAGCATCCTGTCTCAGCAGGGGACAGCCATAATAGTCTGTGCAGAATGATGCAAAAATGAGTGTTCAGGGTACCCAGGATTGAGAGTCACCTTGTTACCTCCTGCCTCCAGTGAGAGGGAGTCTCGCCTCTGGTAGCTGGGTGTCAGTTCCCTAACACTGCTGGCCTGTCAGCCCCTCAAGCACACTCTGAGCTAGGGCAGTCCTGCCTCTGACTTGCAGGTTAACAAAATGTGCACCCCAGTCCCCTTGAAATGTTCTTCTGTGGTATCCTGCCCTTGACGCTGGCTACTCATGGAAATCCCAGATTCTCTGCTCCCAAAGGAACAGTGTACCCCAGTTTACCTGCTTTACCTTAAATCTCAGCTCCTGTGTAACACACAGCATTGAACACTTCTATAAACCTTGTTTTGGTTTAGTATGAGAGAGTATAAATTCCGCTAGAAAAGAGTGTGTGATGGAAACTAATGTTTACAATACAAAACAAAATCATAAAATTCAAACTAGAGTGTACATTTAATAGTTACCTTTTCTATCTAATGAAGTACTTTTTCCTCACATCGTTCAGTCTGTTGCAGAGCTGACTGGTTTCCCAAGAACCAGAATCCAATCTTTCACTGAACAGTCCCTGCTCAACAATATGTCTCCTCAGTGAATGGATTCAGTGCATCTTTCTCCACCCTTTGATATAGTGAATCTGTCTTTTGTCTTTATTCACAGTCCGGTGATCCCCTGTCTGTGACACTGTTCCTTTTTACCGCCAAGTGATTTTGATTGATTGCAGTTGGCTTTGATAGTTTTCCAACTCTTCTGGGATGGGACAAAGGTAGACAGTTGAACCTTGCATTACATCACCAGCTGACCAGAGACTGGTGAGGACGACAACTGCTTGAATGGACCATCACCAAAACACATGATTCTCTGGTGACAGACTTTTTTACTCCAGGACCATAAGGCATAGTTTTCAATTCAGTTAGGTTATTCCTTAAATATTACCTGTGTACACATCTTGCAGTGAGTATTGATAACTTAAGAGCTTTTAGTACAGACCTCACATGCTACCCTTCATTAATAAATACTGTGAAAGTGGTATATTAGATGTAGTGAGTTTGTCAGGTCTGAGACAGTAGTTGCTTGTAAAGAGCAATGAACCTGTTGGCATCAATGGGCCTCAGTGTCATTGTGAGCATTCCAAGTATTTCTATTATTGTAGTGCCTGGGTCTTGGTCTACGACTAGGGCTTTTCGTTGTGCTCAGTGCTGTACAAACTCAAAACACAAATATGATATCTGTCCCCAGGAGCTTACAATCGAACACCCACACCCCAAATTTAGTGTTGTGCCTCACCAGTGGGGTGCTGTGACAATTTACATTTGGCTTTTGAGAGTTTGACAGGAACTCGATTTGAAATATAAGCTGTGAAAAAGGTGGAAATCCATTTCACCAGTGTTGAGTTTTTTTGGGGTGGGGGATGAGTGTTCTATATAATGTGAATCTGCTTATGGTCTTCCATACAGAAACTCCTCATCATCAATACAAACTGGAGAATTGTGCCTTCTGGTTCTTGAGCAAAAATTGACATTTTGAGGTGACTGCCATTTTCTGAGGTTCCTATTTAAGAGATTACTGTAAATTAAGTGGTAGTGCAAGAAGTACACTCTGGTTATTCAGGAATGAAGGCACAATCTCTACCCCAGGAAGTTTTACAATCTAAATCCGTTTTCTAACCTGTGGGGGAGACATCAGACTAGTCAATGACGGGCGGAGCCAAAAGCAGAGGATGTGATCAAGTAGGAGATGGAAGATGCAGGACCCCATGTTGATGCAGCTTCCCCTGACTCACGGCAAGCATACCGCTGCATAGCAAATAAAACTACTGGTGGCTCCTTGAAAATCTCTTTCCTGCCCTTCTTTGTGGGGCTGCTAATGTAGCTGGACATTGTAAAAGTCAAAAGTATAATAGGGCTGCGGGCCTCAGTGTGCCAGCCCAGGCTTCCTTCCTCAGTTTTGAGTGGCATGTCGATGGCTGTCCACCTCCAGCATCGTGTCCCTTCTGATTAGGGAATGGGGAGAGGGATTTGATTTTTACTGGTGGGGGAGCAAGGGAGAGGAGTCAGCACAATATAAGAAGGAAGAAAAATACACCAAGGTAACAAATGAGGAAATATGGAGAAACAGTGGCCTCTGCTGTCCTTTTCTGCAAAGTACGTTATCCATTTTAGAGTCATATTTAACTTAAATCCCAGATACATCCTGGATGAGCATTGATATCAGAAATACAGAATAGTTAAAATGAAACTGTAAAATTAAAAAAAAAATTATTATTCCTCATCTCGCTTGTTCCTGTGCTGCTTGGTGCCATACCTCTCATTTTGGGATTGTTGTTGCACAGTTTGTCCTTGGTGGCTGAGAGGTCCAAGATAATACTTTTCCAAGTAGAAGACCTTTATCATGAGGCAGCTTTCTGCAACTGCCATTATTGCTTGGCCACCAAATAATAGATGCAGATATATCCTGATGGTGGATACTAGTTGGGTGAAGTTGCCCCACTCTGCGTAGTTACATGTGGATTGGCTTGGAAAATGGGCTGGTTTACGTGATTTTGTACTCCAGTCACCTGGCTTCTCACTCGGTAAGTTTTGGGGCTTCTTGTCTGGATTTTTAGTATATCCATTGATTTCTGTGTCTTGTTAAACAGGGTGCAGTCAAATTATTTTGTTCCTTTACCCTTCCATGGGGATTAAGAGTATCTTCCTTGCAACATGGCAATTGCTGTCTTGCATTCATGTCTTAGAGCTTCTTCCCCTTGGCCAGAGGAAGCTCCTGTTGAGTGCTGCAAGATATTTGGTGGTGGTATTTAGCACTGTGTAAGAAATTTGAGTTTTATTATGGTCTCTCACTTCCTGTGCTGGGAACAGTTGTGGGATACATGGCATCTCTCCATGGTGACTCCTCCAACTAGTGATGTTCATAATAGTCCCAACCAATCCTTTGCTAGAACAGTGATAGCTGTGAAGTAGTCACAGGGTATTGATGTGGGCTGGGTGGTTCAGCAGGGCAGGAATGGGGGATTTTCAGGATCAAGATGAGGGATTTGAGACCATTTTTGGAGCAGGAGAAGATAATTTGTTCAATTAATCAGACACCTTGTTAAGTCAATTTGATGTTGCTTTATGATTTTTTTACCACTTGCAAGCAACCCATTCTTGTGCCATACCATTACTGTCTAGTGTACTGTGTTCTCTTCAATATAGCCAAGTCCATGGAAAGCTAACAGAAGTGAACATAAACCAGGCTCGCTTTCCTCCAGCCGTGACTCTGCCTTTACCAGTCCGGTGTCTGTAACCAAACCAGCGGTACTGGCGAGTGGCTCAGTTCTCACCTCTCCCAAAGAGGTAAGGGGTTGGGTTGGGGATAGAATTGGACCTTTTCCAACTAATGTTTCTTTCTATAATTTAAGTACCATGAGAGCTCTTCTATTCATATTATACAGCTCTGAACACTTGAAGAGTACTCAATCACTTGTATGGTCTTTGCATGTTGAGCTAAGTCCCCTTGTACATTAATGGGAATGCTCTTGGAAGTCTGTCTGTCTTGATGTAGTGTGTGCTGCTGGCAGTTTTTGGCTAGGTCTGCTGTAATTTCATCACCATCATACAAGGTATGGTTGCTTTTACATTTTAAGAGCACCATGGGAACTAACTGGGCATGCCTAGAAACAATGTCCAGACCATCAGCTGCATTATCAGAGTGCAGACACTAGCCCTGCTATGTGAGAGCTGTGAACTGAAAGTTAATGCTGAGGGCTTCTCTACAGAACGCTTTAGGCCTTGTCCACACTGCCACTTTACAGCACTGCAGCTTTCTCACTCAAGGGTATGAAAACCCCCCCCCGAGCGCTGCAAGTTTCAGCACTGGGAAGTGGCACTGTAGACAGTGCACCAACACTGGGAATTGTTCCCCTCGTGGAGGTGGGTTTTTTTACAGTGCTAGGAGAACACACTCCCAGCTCTGGTGCCACAACTAGACGGCCACATGAAAGCATAACACTGCTAGTGAAGACATACTCTTAGCCCACATGGGGGGGGTGTGTGTAAATTCTAGAGTGTTCGTGTCACACGCTAACTAGATCATGTGGACCCTGCTGGTGCACACTAAAAGTTCCCCAACATGAATACATTTCAGAAGAGTTTAAAATGGGGGACTACATTAACACACACTAGGGAACTCTTAGAGCAATGTCATTGGAGGTTTTTAAGAGCATGTTAGACAATCACCTATCAGGGATGGTCTAGATCAGGGGTGAGCAAACTTTTTGGCCTGAGGGCCACATCGGGGTTTCAAAACGGTATGCAAGGCCAGGTAGGGAAGGCTGTACCTCCCCAAACAGCCTGGCCCCCTCCCACTTCCCGCCCCCTGACTGCCCCCCCTCAGAACCTCTGAGCCATCCAAACTCCCCCCCCCCCCCCCCCCCAGCTTCTTGTCCACTGACTGCCCTGACCCCTATCCACCCCCTGTCCCCCGACAGGCCCCTTGGGATTCCCACACCTGTCCAACACCCCCATTCCCCATCCCCTGACTGCGTGCCCCCCAGTACAACTGTCCTCTGACTGCCCCCTGGGACCCCCTGCCCCTTAACCAACCTCCCCACCCCCTTTACCATGCCACTCAGAGCAGCAGGACTGGCAGCCGTGCTGCCTGGCTGGAGCCTGCCACGCTGCCCGGGAGGAGCTCGTAGCCACGCTGCTCAGAGCGCTGGCAGCACGGTGAGCTGAGGCTGCAGGGGAGGGGGGACAGTGGCTGGGCGGGGGCTAGCCTCCCTGGCTGGGAGCTCAAGTGCAGGCAGGACGGTCCCACAGGCCGGATGTGGCCCGTGGGCCATAGTTTGCCCACCTCTGGTCTAGATAATACATCGTCCTGCCTTGAGTGCAGGGGACTGGACTAGAAGACCTCTTGAGGTCCCTTCCAGTCATAGGATTCTATGATTCAGTGCTAGCAGGGTCTCCACAGGCCGGTTAGTGCATGGCACACTAGTGCACACCAGAATTTACACCATACAAGACCTGAATTCCATACCACTGTTTAAAATAGGGTGGTGCTAGGTTGTCTTGTGTTCTTGCTCTTCCAGTTCACAGCTCTTTCCTAGCAATGCATGTGGTGAGCTCTGGGAACAGTTCAAAAGGTTTGGGATGTACAGATGTGTGTACTGCTCCTCTTCAGCTACTCTGGTGTTTCAGTGTTGATGGTGGAGAATGTACCCCAGTATTCATCTATAAGGTTGTCTTAATTTATAGATTAAGTGTCTGGAAAATTATTTGGACTTAACATTTACTAGAATTTCACCAGTCTATTCATGGTAGCCTCTTCTGCCCTTTACTTGTGTCGGTGATAGGACTCTAAAAGGGACTTGCTTTCCAAGTAGTTTACATCCAAAATGCTGGGTTTGGGCTAAGAATTACTTACAGATCCTAATAAAGAAGCATTTCCATTAATTTTAAACAATTTTACATTAAAACTTCCCCTGCACTGTTGGGAAGCAAAACACTATGGCTTTGTGTTAGTGTGTAAAAATCAGAAAATTAAGCTAGTCGCTTTTATGTCCAAACTGAGTAAATTACCAAAGGGTAAACAACAGAAATTATGGAAAAGTTAAACAAGATTTTAAGAAATGACCTAAAAGGGATCTGATCTTTAGAATGCCACCTTTCCATCCTCTGAAAATCTGCTCTCTTTAAGGTGTCAAGTTGGGTACTAAAGATTTACACACTCAAAATTGCTAGTCACTACTTGGCCATGATTTTCTATATCTTTAAATTTTCAGTTTAAATAATTTGGGATGGGGGAAGAAGTTAAACAAGTCATATCTTGATACTGTTCTTTAATTTTAATAAACAATGGGGATGTATTTACTCCACCAGAGGTGAATGCCCCCCTGCATATTCGGCAGAAGTGTTGCTATTACGAAAGTGAGAATCTTTCACGTGTGAGGCTGCTGTCTCTCTTAATCTTTTTGTTTTGAGGTCAGAAGTATTCCTGGGAAGGTTTTGTCATCTTCGTGGATGTTGAAGTTGTATAGATTTTTATTCATTCTGAACTTTCACCATTTTTGAACCCCTACACCAGGGGTAGTCAGTTATTTCTTGGTCAATGTCCAAATTTCTTGGTCAAAGTCCAGACTCCAGAGAAACAAAATTGAGGTTTCCAAATGAGGAAATAGCCGACTAATAAGGGGTATATAGATGAGTAGTTCTGGTTTTTATGTAATAAAAAAACCCCATGGAAATAACAAAATTGCCAGTCATCTCCTTGACAACTTTGCTTTTATATTGTATTCTTTCCCCTCACCCTACCTCTTTGTTGTTTTAGATTGTAAGCCCATTGGGGTAGGGACTTTGTTTTCCCTTATGTCTGTACAACACCTAGCACACTTTGGGCACTACTGGAACATAAATACATAATTCAGATAAGCTTCCACCTTCAGGTAAGTAATATCAAAACAAAGTTAAATGCACTTGTTATCCAGTACCATAAGTACTGCATATAGCCTCTGTAATTTGTTGTCCTAGGCTGCTCTTGCTGTCAGTCTCTGGCCAGCAAGGATGTAGGGCAGGGGTGGGCAAACTTTGTGGCCCGAGGGCCACATCAGGGTTACAAAACGGTATGGAGGGCCGGGTAGGGAAGGCAGTCTCTCCCCAAACAGCCTGGCCCCCACCCCTTATCCGCCACCTGACTGCCCCCCTCAGAACCCTGACTCACCCAACCCCCCCTGCTCCTTGTCCTCTGACCGCCCCCCTGGGACCCAACACCCTATCCAACCCCCCTGTCCCCTGACTGCCCCAACCCCTATCCACACCCCCACCCCCTGACAGGCCCACTGGGACCCCTGACCCATCCATCCCTCCCTCCCCCACTCCTTGTCCCTGACCACCCCCTTCCAGGACCCGCATCCCTGACTGCCCTCCCCCCTTACCCGTACCAGGCCACTCAGAGCAGGAGTCAGGCTTTTTTGAAAGCCTGGGAGGTGGGTGGGTGCAAGCCGTGCTGCCTGCACGGCGGCATGTCTGTGGGGGAGTAGAATAGCCGGAGGAGGGGCCAGAGGCAAGACTCCCCAGCTGGGAGCTCAGGGGCTGGGCAGGATGGGCCTGCGGGCCATAGTTTGCCCACCCCTGAGGTAGGGTATTAACCTGACAAGAGAGAGAGCCTGTAATTCAGTCTTTCTACAGAGACCAGTAATACTTAAAAGCTATGAAAGTTCCACTCTTTGTTGAACTTCCACCAGCCTTGTCTGAGTGGTTAGTAGATTTTAATAGAAGAAACTCGTTTGAAAGTCGCTCCATCCTGTGTTCCCATAACGTCAGTAGCTATATCCAGTTAAACTGGAAATGATTTAAGTTTGTCCAAGCTACAACTGAGCATTTGCAGCTGTAATGCCTAGACTTTCATTTCACCTGCTTCTTTGTCAAACAATGTTTTTAAATCTTAGACTAAACACAGGACTGGGACCCATGAATTTTAATCTAACCTCTGCCACTGACCTGGGAAAAGTAATTTAACCTCTACCTCTTTCTCTATCTGTATAATGGCAATAATAACTACCTTACAGAGGTGTTGAAGAGTGATCAGTTAGTATTTGTAAAATGTTCTGAAAATGAGAAGCTGTGTGAAAGTAGAACACTGACATTACCATAGAGTCCTGGGAATTAGAGAGAGAAGTCCTCCGAGATCTCCCTGAGGATTAGTGTAAGATTCTTCCCTATAAGTGCACTTTTAGTGCTTTATGCAGTCTGCTTTTAAAAACCTAAGGGATGGCTCTTCCACTGTTTTCCCCTAAGAGAATATGCTACAATCTTATAGGCAAAGTACTGAAAATGAACTTGTCATTGTTAAAACTCATTACTTCAGCATATCAGGCCTCACTCTTTCATATGAGATCTCTGGGTTCAGATACCTCGAGGTGTTAGATACTGGGACCCACACACCTGTCTTTCCTTTCTGACTTAGAAGAGGCAGTGTAGGAAGAATGATTGTAAAATAAATCAATCAATAAGCAGTGTGCACTTATTTTGGTTTTATTATAAATCTGTTGAAAGGTTTGTGTAGTCAAAGTTAAGGTGGAGAATTTGAGAAACTGGTTATAGCTGCTTTGCTCATCCCTTAAAATTTGTAAAATTGAGCTCTTGGTATGTTGGCATTTCTGTACAGGTGTCTTTGAAAAGGGCTGCTCTAGCATGGAGCTTAAAAGTTTTATTGGCTGTCATGTTAAATGGGTATTCCAGTCAACTAGAAATGTCAAATGTTCTTAGTCTCTCTCTTCTGTTCAATCAGTTATAGTCTGTCACGTGGACAGTCACACTAATTACCACGCTGAGAATTTTAAATACTACTCTGGATTTCATTTTATCCTGACAGTCACTCAGACGAACTTTGGAAGTTTCACAATCACCTGTTTGCTCCTCTCAGTGGTGTACTAGATGTTGTCTGGAATAACTGCCTGGTGAATGTTACTGTATGATGCCAGGGTTTATAGCATACACTTCTCCAGGAGAGGTTCCTTTCATCTTCGCATTACATGTAATTTAGGAATAAGGAATCCAAGCAGCTGAATATTTTGAGATCCATTTTCTTTGCTTTTTTTCTGCTCAGAGGGATTGTATGCTGTACTGTAAGCATACTTTGCAAAGTAGTTTTCTTTGGCGTCCTAAGGATTGTCTGTAGGCAACACTTCAGCTCCAAGAAAAACATCTAAAATGCTGCTTCAAGACTCTTTCAATTCCTGCAATGAGGAACTATTTAAATATGCACCTGTTCGGTTCTCTTACATGCTTTGATTTCTCTTTCCCTCCTTTCACAATTTATGTGAAGGAAAGGGATTGTTTTGTGTACAAGATGTGTTATTGTGACCTCTCCTTTCAGTGGAGAGTCAAGACTAATGAGAATAGGATTCCTGTCTTCTGCAAGGACCACCAGACATGAATACCACAGACAAATACACCAGGCAGAGGGGAAGTCAGGAGGCTAGAACCCCAATTTATTTTGATTGTAAATCCCACCTATAAAAATGAAACAGGTTAACTACATTGAAAGCTAGCTGCCATACTATTGGATACCACCACATGTCATAAATACTGCTGAAGACCACGGGAGATCAGTTTTGTTTAATTTAATTGGATAGACTTTTTATTTGGCATGGAAAACAGGAGTTGGCAGAATGATTTTGCTAATAGGCAGGAATCAGCAGTATATTCCTGCGTCATTCCAAGAGCAGAGATGGAATTAACTGAACGGGGAGCCTGTGAGGTAGCTCACATTACCAGGAAGCGCATTATGTGAGGAGCAGAACAAGCATGTTAAATTCATGACTGTCTAAGTTAATGGAGATGAAGAAACAGTTGCAACAGCAGAAGAAAGTAAGAATTGGTTGGAGACATTCGTTCCAGGTTGGTGAGGAGGAAGGGCGTGGATTTGGAACAGTGCAGCCAAGTTCTCTGGTAAAAATCTGAACTGAGTACTCGTAGGAAATTGCCAGTCAGCTCAGGAGATAAAGTACTAAAAGGTGTGGACAAAAACCCTGAACAGGTCTCAGACCCAGCTTTTCTTCAATTGGTATTTGGTAAGTTCTCTAATGTGTTCCACCTTACTTCTCCAGAGTCCTTCCAGCACCACCCCTCCCATTGAGATCAGTTCTTCACGTTTGACTAAGCTGATGCGTCGCACCGCCGATAAGAAAAGTGAATTCCTGAAGGCATTGAAAGATGACAGGAATGGAGAGATCACAGAGAACAGAGAATGTGACAAGTTGGAGGATGTAAGAGGACTGCCCACTTCTCTTTCCTGGGAATTGTGTATTTTAAGGGACTTCAAATAGAAACTATACCAGTATGTGTAAAAAAAAAAAAAAAAAAAATTGGCGCCTCATATTTACACAGCGATAGCATGGCTGCCAAGTAGCCACATGGCATTTGGGAGTAGAACTTATCCTTCTCTTGACTGAGAAATGTAGGCTTCTGGTACTGGAACTAAGGAGATTCCTGACTGTCAGAAGTAGCTTAAATCCTGCTTCCTGAGCAGTAGCCACAAGAGAGAGAATTGCAAATCACTTCCATTCTAGGCTGCTGCTATGTGCCAGAGTGCATTCCTGCCAACTATCTGTTTTAAAATGCCCTTTTATTTTTGATCTGTGTTTTAAAATGTTTTAACATTTTTCCCTAGGAAAACTCCTCTCCAGAATGGGGTCAGAGAAGTAACTGTTGTTGTAGATCCTAAACAAAAATATTCTGAGCTCTCATGTTGCCTCTGCTAGATCATCTGTAGCTGTTAATGAATGAGCACTTGTTCTCATATCTGTGCTGCCATATCAGTACAGATGGTGCGCTGGGAAACAAAGAAAAGCCATAACCTAAAGCAGTGCTCTTCGCTTTGCCACTTTGGCAAAAAACCTTTAATGTGAGAGCTACATCAACTAGTAAATTAACACAGTGCTTATTACTCCTTAATGATGTAATGTTACGGAGCCACTCATGCAACTAAAATGAAGTCTACTTGTACAATAAAACGATACTCTTTTTATAAAATAATAACGAGGAAAATATATGGAATTAAAAAGGCATCTATGCAAGTAAACTTAAAGAGCAGAATAATGGAAAACTTACTTTAAAAACTGGATGAGTGAAAGTGTTCCTGTTCCTCCTTGATTTTGTTCATGCCCTATTTGTAATCTGTCATCGCAGTCCTAGTAAGGCAGTCCAAATGTTGGTTGGTCAGTTTGTTCCTTTGTTTTCTTTTCATCCCTCTGGCTGGGGGTGAGGGTTCTAGGGTGGAGCTGGGGATGAGGGGTTTGGGGTGTGGGAGGGGCTCAGGGCTGGGACAGAGGGTTGGGATGAGGGCTGCGGAGTTCAGGGTGCAGGAGGGGGCTCAAGGCTAGGGCAGAGGGTTGGGATGTGTGTGGTGGGGGTCAGGGCTCTGGCTGGTGGTGTGGGCTCTGGGGTGGGGCTGGAGATGAGGAGTTTGGGGTGCAGGCAGGCTGCTCCGGGGCTGGGGCGAGAGGAATCCTCCCCCTCCTCCCCCCACCCTTTCCCTGCTGGCAGCAGCTAGCTCTGGGGAAGATCTCTCCCCCTGCCAGCAGGCAGCACCGAGCTCTGGGGAAGGGGCCCCTCTTCCCCCCCTGCCAGCAGGCAGCATGGAGCTCTGGGGCCGGGAGAGAGGCCCACAGCAGCCCTGCAAGCCCCAACTTGCTCCCCATCCACCCCCTACCTCTCTCCTTTCCAGGTCCCTGCTGTGCGGTCCTTTAGAGCTGCTGCATGGCTATTTATAGCCTGCTGTGTGACCACGCAGCTTAGAGGGAACTTAGCAAGTCACACTTAGGGTAGATGGGAGCTGCCACCGGCTCGTGGGCCTTGCAATGAAGAAGACTGACCTAAAGAAATGCAGGAGGACAATTAAAATATATGGCAAAGGGAAAAGGGCAATGTTTGGTAAGAATTGGCAGGATTCTCAGAGGGCTTTCTAAAGAATGGGAAGGAACAATATTTTAGAAGAGTGTTTACTCTTTAAATATCATTGCAGGACTGAAATTTCCATTTATGTAGCTTAGTTCTGGTAGCATAGTTAAAAACACTGCAACTTCCGTTTACATTCTGCTCAACAAACTGAAAGTTGAGAAAATCTGCACTGGACCCAGAGTAGTTTAAATGCCCTGGTGAAAGTGCAGGCTTGACAGACCTGGCACATTGAACTCTCTGCACAACCAGTAGGATGGTGCCTTGCTCTACCAGTGTTTGGCCTGATGTAGGAGGACACCTCCACGGGTCAGAGTGCAGTCTCCATGGCTCGTATAGTCTTTGGCATCTCTGAATCCATAATGGTGGTATTGTGGTGTGGACGTTTGTCCCTTAAAAATTAAACTGCAGCCCACCGAACTCATTTTGCACCTCTCACCTCACCAATGTCTGATGGCAACTGCTTTCTGTTATTACCAACTCATGCTCTGAAGCATTGACTTATGGTGAAGGGTTTTATTCTCTCTGGAGTCATCCACTCAAGAACACTAGCTTCAAGACTTCAACTGTGATGTACGCATGAAGGATCAGTGTCTCAGTGATGTGATTTGACTTCCGTTTTTCCTTTAGATGGAGGGCAGCAGCACACCAGAACCAAAGGAAAACTGGGAAGAGAATTGCCATCAGAATGGCCTTTCTCTCCCTTTGATGGAGGAAGGGGAGAACCTGTCGCATTCACTGGAAGCAGAACACAGGTGAGGTGACAGCAGAACGTGGGCTGAAGGTGTCTCTCAAATCATTTTGTCACGTTATGTGAGGAAAAGACAGGTGCTTAGATTCTCTTCTCCAGAAAATAATAATCTTGCATATGCAAAGCTGCAGGTGTGTGACTTCCTTACAGCACCGGGGCTGGCAGAAAGTGTAGCAGAAAGTAAAATGCCGGAGTGAAATTCTGGCCTCGTTGAAGTCAATGTGGCCAAGATTTCACCCAAGTTCTGTAATTAACCTTCTAGCACTCTTCTAGCTTTGCATCCATAAGTCATTTATGCTGCCTGGCTTAGGTGTTTCCCACACCAGGTGGCCAGGCAGAATCTCAAGTGCTGTTCTGCTTGATCTGCAAAAGGGATTTCCAGATGTGGTGGTGCAGAAGTTGATAACACATCACCACATCTCTCCTCCCAACTCTTCTTGGAATGCTTCTGTGCTTTGTCAGTATGCTGATTTGATAAGAAATTGCCCCAAATCCTATAAAGCTATGAGAAGTGGGAAGAAATACTTGCATGCATATCTAAATATGCATTCTGGCTGTGTGAGCAAGAGGAGTGTGATCTAGCTGTTTAATTCGGGCACTAAGAATAAGGAAATCCTGAGTTCTAGTGTTTTCTCAGCTGCCATGCGTACTTTCTCAGTGTACCTGGGTAAATCACTAGCCTCCTTTCTCACCTTCCTTATCTGTCTAAATGCAAAGTATTATATATATATATTTATATAGTGTTTTCTAAAACTAGAAAACCCTTCCTGGAGGGATCGTAGCAGTTCAGTAGAAAAATCTCACTTTATCGTGCACCTGGTAAAATTTGACTTTTTTCCATTTGCTTTTTTGTTTCTTTTTAACCCCTTGCCCCCTTTTTTCATGAATCAGGTTACTGAAAGAAATGGGATGGCAGGAATATCCTGAAAATGATGAGAACTACCTTCCCCTCACTGAGGATGAGCTCAAAGAGTTCCAAGTTAAATCAGAGCAGGTATATTACAGCCCTTGCCATAATGATGGCGCTTCTTCCTCACCTATTTCACACACATCTTAGATTGTTATTCTAAATTACAAAGAACTAAATAAAACTTGTGTATTGATTTAAAGTGATTGTCTAGTGGGGAAAATTTACCAACATATTGTCCCCACTAGAAATATATATATATATATATATATACACTGACAAACATCTGTATTGTCACTGACTCTTCTCTTCACAATTTAGCTTTTTTTATCTGTTTATCTGTCTTGCTTGTAGCTAAGAAGAAATGGATTTGGGAAGAATGGATTTCTTCAGGGCCGCAGCTCCAGCTTGTTCTCCCACTGGAGAAGCACTTTTAAGACAGAGCTGGAGGACTCAGACACAGAAACCAGTAGCAGCGAAACGTCCGATGACGATGCCTGAAAGTGGGCACAAAACATTTAAAAAAATACATAAATAAAACCAACCCAATAAACTCAGTTCATAGTTCAACGTGTGTTCGGGGTTGCATAAACTAAACAGAGTTTATTCTGTCTCCAGTCTGTTCAGTTTTTTTGTTGTTGAATACTTCATGCACAAGGGAAATAATTGTATCCCAAAGAAGAGAGAAATTGGCTTGTTTAGCTTTTTCTTTTGGTTTTGCCCTTCTGCTTAATAGAAGTTTGTGCAGCTAGCAAATTTGTGATGAGAATCCCTCGTCAGGCAATGCACAAGTTCAGTCTTGTAAGCAGGATACAGGTGACTGATCTTTGCAACAACAAGCTTCTAATAATGCCGCCTGCATTACATGATGTTGCGCGGTAACAATGTGCTAAAACAATCATTGTCAATGACAAAATGGCTATTGAAGTTCTAATTGTGTTAAATTAATGCTAATAACATGAATTTTTTATTTTTTATTTTTTTTTATTTTTTTTTTTTTTTGCGGCTCGGGGAGCTTCATCACTTAACCAGGCGTTTGTGGTTTTCTTTTATGGGTACAGCTGTAAAATATTTGGACATAGGAATTGTTTGTGTTCTTCTTCTTGCAGCCTTGATATTCAGGGTGGATTGTAAAATATAAATTTTTTGTGAGATTTCAAAGATTAAGATTATTTTGATAACATTATTTACAGATTTAAAAAAGTGACTATCACATTGAGTCTGTATGAGGGGAAAAAACTACTGCATCAAAAAATAACTAACTTGGAATAAATATTTTGCATCAGTTTGCCAATTTTAGTCGTCTTTCTTACGGAAGGAAATCTTTCCACAAATGAATATGGAACTATGGGGTTTTAATAGCACCAGGGAATAAACACTTTGTTTCACACCCTCCACCCCACCCCCCAGTTTATTGCCACTGTGAAAACATTGTTTTCTGTGGTGCTCATAATCCAATAGCTAACCTACTTCTTTTTTTAAAAGGGAGAGTAGTGAGGTCATAGTTAGCCCTTATCTGTTTTGAAACGCATGTAAAGAGAGAGATCCAATTTATTTTTTACTACAGTATTAAAAGCAGTTTGCTTTCCTCACCCTCTCCCCCACCCTCCACTTCAGACCACACAGACAGTGAAGCTAGACTGGTCATTTTTCTCTTCCAGTTTCTCATGCTGTAGTGCAGTGATGCTGTTTGTTTTCAATCCAGATGAAGCTCTTTTAATTGAAATATTTTTTTTAAAAATTATGAAAACATTTCTATTAGAGTAAACACAAATTTTACAATCAATCTGTTCATGGTCTAAACTCTGAGCGTCCCTTTAACTTCAGCTTGTATGCTAGTAACTTTGCAAACCATCAGCCGGAATGTTAACTTGTTAAATGTGGTTGCAGATCAGTTAGATGAAGCTGTATGCTAGAGGTGAAATTCTAGACCCATTGAAATCAATGATAGAACTCCCTTTGACTTCAGTGGGGCCCAGATGTCACCTTAGGTTTTTAATACATCCCACTAAAACAGCTTCTGGTCAGACTGAAAATGGTAAAAGGTTAATACATTTAGCAATGCATTGGTAGGTCTTTTAATTCACTTTTAATAGCTACTTAGAACCCAGATAACATTTTCCAATGTATCCTAAACTGCATTGATTTTCAAATTTTGGGCCTCAGTGGGTTCACATTGTTGCTTTGAAACTGTAACAGTAAAATGATCTAATTTAATAAGAGGAGGGCTAAAAAAAACATTTTTACCCCTATTATCTAAGCATCAGTCTTGTAGGGTCCATCTGACTCTGCTTTCTGAAACAAAGTGGAAGTCTTTAAATCACTATCAAATCGACCAATTCCTTTTGGTGTGATTTGAGAGCTGCATTCCTGGGATTTGTCTACGTGAAAGCTTGTACCAGTTTAACTTGAGGTGTGATTTTTTTCACATTTTGTTAAACTGACACGAAAGATTGTGTAGGACCTTATTTTGGCTTACAGCAGGCTTATTTAAGTCTATTAGGAACAGGTTAAAGCGAAGAAGCAACAGGTTCTTCAAGGAGTTGTCCCTGTGGGAGCTCCACTTCTGGTGTCTTGGTGCCCTGCACTTCTGGTCGGAGACTTGTAGTAGCAGTGCCCCGGTTGGCTGCGCATGCGCGGCAGCGGTCTCGCGCGGCTCCGAGCAGCTACCCCCCGCACGCAGCCAACCGTTACCCAGTTCCTTCTCTACCGCCCTTGGTTTCAGTCGGAACGAGAGCAGCACCCTTATCTACTCTCATATTCCTTTAATCTCTGCCATTGTCTCAGCTTATTTTCTTCGTTGTTTATCTCTCCACTTATTTTCTTTTGTTTTCACATTTAAAAAAAAAAAATCCCCTTTTTTTTTTCTCCCCGCATCAGCGGGCGGTCGCTGAAGAGGCGTTAGCCTGGGACTATTCCCATTCTTTATTTAACTAGCCTCTAGGGCAGGGGTTCTCAAACTTTTGTACTGGTGACACCTTTCATATAACAAGCCTCTGAGTGCAATGACCCCCCCCCTTATAAATTAAAATAACTTTTTAATATTTAACACCGTTATAAATGCTGGAGGCAAAGTGGGGTTTGGGCTGGAGGCTGACAGCTCATGACCCCTATTTAATAACCTTGTGTCCCCCTGAGGGGTCCCGACCAGTGGTGAGCTGGAGCCAGTTTGCACCAGTTCACTGGAACGGTTGGTTTAAATTTAGAAGCCCTTTTAATGGGACAACCGGTTCGAAAAGGGCTTCTAAATTTAACAACTGGCCAAAAGTGGCGCCTTAGGCACTGATTCTGTAAGTGCTCTGGGGCTGGAGCACCCACAGGGAAAATTTGGTGAGTGCAGAGCAGCTCCCTGCCCAACTCCAGCTCACTTCTGCTCCACTTCCTCCCCTGAACGTGCTGCCCCGCTCTGCTTCTCCACCCCCCTGCCCTCCACCCCGGTTTCCCATGAATCAGCTGGGCCTGAGTGTGAAACCGCTGCCTGCTTTTCAGCCCTCCCCCAGCTTCCTGCGCAAACAGCTGATTGGCAGGAAGCAGGGCCGGGCTGGAAAAGCAGAGCGGGGCAGAGGTGAGCTGGGGCCAGGCACGGGGCAGGGAGCTGCTGGTGGGTGCTGTGCACCCCTCAAATTTTCCCTGTGGGTGCTCCAGCCCCGGAGCACCCACTGAGTCGGTGCCTAAGGCGCCACTTTTGATGTGATCAGTGGGGGGAGCAGCTGCTCCCCCTGCTCCCCCCCAGCTACGCTACCTCACTCCTAGGAGCCAGAGGCACCTGCTGGACACTTCCTGGGAGCTGCCCCAGGTAAGCACCGCTGGGACTCCCCACCTCGCCCCCCAGCAGGTCCCTCTGGCTCTTAGGGGTGGGGCAGGGTGGGCACCCACTACGGTGGCCCACGAGACCCTCCTGCCCGGTTCTGGGGGCAGTCAGGACAGGGAAGGGGGTGGATGGGGCAGGAGTCCCGGGAGGGTGCATCAAAGAACGCGGGGGATTGGATGGGGCAGGGGTCCCGGGGGGTGGGCCATGACCCCTCATGGGCTGAGGAGGGAACTGGTGGTTAAGATTTTGGCAGCTCATCACTGGTCCCGACCTCCAGTTTGAGAACCCCTGCTCTAGGACATGTCTGACTCTCCAGGTTTCAAGCGCTGTCTGAACCTGCAGACTCTCAATACAAGTGACAGATGGCCACTTGCAGGGTGTCTGTTGTCTGGGGGAGACACACATTACTCATTGCTTCCACCCCAGGAACTTTGCTCTTTGGTACCGATGGCACCCTGGCCAGGTCAGGGCCAAGCTTTATCACTGCATGGGCTGGCTCGGCCCCTCCTCTCTCTAGTGATGAAGAGGAGGAAGTGGAGACAGGAGTGGGTACGCCTTGCCACTCCTCTCCCAAACCTGGACCCTTGCGGCCACAGGGCATAGGTAGGCAACCCCCACAATGGGTGCTCCCTCCCATGGCCCTCCCCCTGCAATGGGCATACTGGGACCTCGGACATTATACAGAACCCAAAACACCCAGCCATTCAATCCACCTAGGTATGGAGGACAGCGATTGCCTCTGCCGTCTGCTCCAGCTTCCCTAGAACTGCTGAAGGAGAAAGCTGAAGAATCTGCGGACAGGCCCGAGGGTGACACCTTCCCACCTACTGTGATAGGGTTGGGTCAGATGGCTACAGGAGAGTGATAGAAGGCAGATATATTAGCCCCAGGTTGAGTAGGTCCCTTTTCCCTGGGTAAGGCAACAGGGAAGGTTCCAGAACAATCAAGAACTTTCTGGAAACAAGACAGACAGGCGGATTAGAACACCTGCAGCCAATCAAGAAGCTGTTAGAATCAATTAAGCCTGGCTAATCAGGGCATCTGGGTTTTAAAAAGGAGCTCACTTCAGTTTGTGGTGTGCATGTGAGGAGCTGGGAGCAAGAGGCACTAGGAGCTGAGAGTGAGAACGCAGACTGTTGGAGGACTGAGAAGTACAAGCATTATCAGACACCAGGAGGAAGGTCCTGTGGTGAGGATAAAGAAGGTGTTGAGAAGAGGCCCTGGGGAAGTAGCCCAGGGAGTTGTAGCTGTCACGCAGCTGTTCCGGGAGCCACTGTAGACAGCTGCAGTCCACAGGGCCCTGAGCTGGAACTTGGAGTAGAGGGCGGGCCCAGGTTCCCCTTAAACCTCCCAACTCCTGGTCAGACATAGGAGGAGTTGACCTGGACTGTGGGTTCACGAAAACAGCCAAAGTGAGGGCTGCTGTGAAGCTCCAAGGTGAGCAAATCCGTCAATAAGCACAGGACCCACCAAGGCAGGGGAGGAACTTTGTCCCACTACCCACATCCCGATTTAGTCTCTGGATTAAACAATAATGCCGCCTCCTCCCATGTCAGGAGATGACTTCAAATCCTTTCAGGATTTGTTTCAAAGAGTAGCTGATTCATTACACATCTCACTGGCTGAGTTACCAGAGCCTCAATATAAGCTGAGAGAGATATTGCAAGCTTCTCTATCAGCCAAGGTAGCACTACCCATAAATGCTGCCATCATGGATCCAGCAAAAACCATATGGCAGATTCCATATGGAAAGCCTGACTTTCTTGTAAGCAATCTGACAAGAAGTACTATGTGCCAGCTAAAGGAGCTGAGTTTTTGTTTACCCACCCTACCCCAAACTCATTGGTGGTAGAGGAAGTTAATCAAAGGGGGAAGCAACATCAGACCAAGACCAGCCCCTGTGATAAAGACTGGAAATGCCTAGACCTCTTCGGCAGGAGGCCTATTCATCGGTGACCCTCCAGTTTCGCATAGCAAACTATTCTGCGTTACTGGCCAAGTACACACACAACATTTGTTCTCCAATGTCACCTTTTATTGAGCACATCCCAGCTGACAAAAAAACAATATAAGGCCGATATAGCTGAAGATTTCCTCATTGCCCGAACGACCCTGCAGGCTTCTCTGGATTCTGCTGATACAGCGGCCTGCTCCATCGCCCCGTCCGTTGTCATGCGGAGGGCTTCATGGCTCCATCTCTCCTGCTTCCCCCGGGAATTTCAGGCGACAGTAGAGGATTTACCTTTTGAGGGGTAAAAATTGTTTGCAGAGAGCACGGACGTCTCCTTACACACCCTGAAAGACTCCCGTGTGACACTAAAGGCACTTGGAATCTATGTCCCTGCAAACAAAAAGAAACGGCAGATTCTATAACCAACTATTCCGCCTGCCCCAGACACCCAGCCTCAACGACATTATGACCGACGCCACAAGCAGCCCCAGACGAGACGCCGTCGGACACAGGAGCAGTTGTCTACGTCTCAGCCACCCATTTCTAGGCAAACGTTTTGAAGTGTTGGTCGAGGACACGAGAACCCCACATTCTCCAATTCCAGAGTCACCTCTAATTTCCAGCCCATTTGGGGCCCGCCTTACACCCTTTTACCCAGTCTGGAGAACCATCACCTCAGACAAGTGGGTTCTGGAAATTATACAGAAGGGCTATTCCATCCCCTTTCTTTCTATTCCACCTACCCACCCCCCTTCCCCATTCCTCTTCAGGGACCCATCTCACAAGTACCTATTACAGCAGGAAACAAACCATCTCCTGCAGTTAGGTGCCATGGAACCAGTACCGGTTCAGCACAGGGGTTGGGGGTTTTACTCACATTACTTCCTCACTCCGAAGAAAACAGGCGGATGGAGGCCCATTCTGGACTTGTGCAAACTGAACAAGTTAGTGAGAACGCAGCGCTTAAGATGGTAACCCTAGCAATCATAATTCCGGCTTTGGAGAAAGGAGATTGGCTCTTGACCCTCGACCTACAGGACACTTACTTTCATGTCACTATCCACCTGGCGCACAGGAGATTCCTACGATTCACTCTGGGCAACCTATTGGATTACCAATACAAGGTACTTCCTTTTGGCCTCTCCATGGCTGCAAGGGTATTTTCCAAAGTACTGGCCGTTGCAGTAACACACCTTCGCAAGCAGGGTGTGACCACATTCCCCTATCTAGATGACTGCCTGCTAAAAGCACCGACATAAGACAAGACAGTCCAGGCTATTCACACCACTCTAACCCTATTTACAAACCTAGGGTTACAAACCAACCTACAGAAATCCACCCTGACCCAAACCCCACAACTAGACTTTATAGGGGCACATCTCGACTGTGTCACGGCATCAGCATGGCTACCCCAACCACCGTTTCTTGCCTTAACCCTAACTGTAACGGTAAGACACAGCCCAGAATCGTCCGCCAAAATGTTCCTACAACTTCTCGGACACATGTCGGCTACCACATTTGTTGTGAAACATGCCAGGCTGCATATGAGATGTCTACAAACCTGGCTACACACTGTCTACATTCCTCACAGAGACTCAATCAACAGACGGCTTACTATGCCCAGCAGAGTGAAAGACTCGCTCACATGGTGGACAAAACAAAGGTCTGCTCAGGCGTTCCCTTCCAGAGGGAAACCCCATCAGTCACTATCACCACAGACACGCCTCTGGTAGGATGTGAGGGGCACACTTGGCCGACATCATCATCCAGGGCCGATGGTCCCTAGAGGAGTCAAATCTCCAAATAAATCTAAAACACCTGCCATCACTTTCTCCCCCAATCCGCAACAAAACTGTCCAGATTCTCACAGACAATTTGGCGACTATGTTTTGTATAAATCGCCAACGAGGGGCCCAATCCTACCTGCTCTGCGCAGAAGCAGTTCACCTCTGGCAATGGTGCCTCTCCAACAACATACACATCACAGCATCCTACCTACCTGGAAACCAGAATGCCACAGCAGACGAGACCTCAGCAGGAACTTCTTATGGACACACTAGTGGGAACTAGACCCACAAATTCTGCAAACTGTAGTCCGACAATGGGGATTCCCCTCAATAGACCTTTTTGTCACAACCCACAATGCCAAATGCCCACAATACTGCTCCCAAGCGAAACTGGGACAAAACTCTTTGGGAGGCCCCACTCCTGTATGCCTTCCCCCCGATCCTCCTGTTGAGTCATGTCCTACACGTGTCAAATTACGAACCCTTCCCCTCCTTCCTCACCTACTGACCCAGGATAGAGGACGCCTCCATCACCCCAACATTCCAACACTTCGTCTTAAAGCCTGGCTAATCCAGGGATGACAGAACTTGAAACATGCTGCTCCAAGAAGATCCGAGACATTCTTCTTAACAGCCGACATCTCTCCACACGAAAAACATATGCACGCAAGTGGAAAAGATTCTCCGTCTGGTGCTGAGACAAGCAAATCATTCCACAATCGACCCCATTACCCAATATCCTTGATTACATATTGACACTAAAAACGTCAAGCCTCTCAACTAGGTCACTGAGAGTACACTTACCAGCCATCACCACCTTTCATGACAAGGTGGACGGACTCACTGTTTTCACCCATCCACTGACTAAGCACTTTCTCAAGGGTATAGAGAACACTTATCCCACATTAAGGGACCAGACCCCTATGTGGGACCTCAACCTTGTTCTACGTGCCCTGATGGGCAAACCCTTTGAACCACTATTGATCTGCTCATTCCTACACTTATCCATGAAGGTCACCTTTTTAGTAGCTATACCATCAGCACGAAGAGTGGGAGAGTTGGGTGCCCTAATGGCACACCCATCTTATACCACATTCCTCAAGGACAAAGTCATCATACACCCACACCCTAAATTCATACCCAAGGTCGCTTCTTCCTTTCATCTCAACAAACCCATTCACTTACCTGTATTCTTTCCCAAGCCGTACGCCAATAACAGGGATGTGTCCCTTCATACGCTAGACGTCCGCAGAGTGCTGGCATTCTATGAAGAGAGAACAAAAACGTTCAGAAAATCGTCCAGACTATTTGTATCCACAACAGAATGATCAAGAGGCCAAACCATTTCCAAACAGAGACTTTCTAAATGGATCTCTAATTGTATCCAAATATGTTACCAAAATTACAATCTGCAAGTTCCTTCTGGACTTCGCACATACTCCACTAGAGCTATGTCCACATCCATAGCCTTTCTCAAACGTGTACCCGTCACTGACATTTGTAAAGCAGCTACATGGGCATTGCCCCATACTTTCACCAAACGTTATGCCCTGGAACAGCAGTCAGCTGCAGAGGCTCACTTTGGACAACCATCTCCAAGAACCTCAGTTACTGCACAAGCTGATTTGCCAACCCAGCAGCCAGATTGCAGGGTCTAGGCTTATCAGGAACCCATTAGCCAGAGGTAGATACCAAATACAACAGGGTACAAGGATAGCAGTTTAGTAAGAATTCCAACCACTGGAAGAGGATGCTGGGTTTCTCACTAGTAGCATTGGCTTCTTAGATGAATTATTGTGTTGTTCCAAGGAAAGGTTTGGGCTGTTGTGTACAGTACGCAAATCCTAAAGGTGATACCTCTTTAGAACTTAGTCTGAAGTAAAGAAGATGGGATGCACTGAGCATTCCAGAGGGATGAGTGAGTTCACCTCAAACCAACTCCATCCATCCTGGGTAGTTTTGCAGGCTCAACAAGCCCCCTTCTCCTGATTAGCTGAGTCAAAGGCTCACAATTCTGTAGAGCTCTTGGTACTGATCTCAATCATACAGACTTCTGTAGCCTGCTAACGAGTAGCTGAGGCATTGCAGGGCAGTGACTAGATTTTGTTATGAACAACTGTAATTATAACTTCTGGGGGACAGAAAGGGGGCAGCAGGGCCAGGCTCTTGCATGCTTTTCTTTGTGTTTAGAGTGTTATCTTCAGGCCCTCAAACTTTTGCAAACAATGTTTTAAATCTAGCAGAGGGCAATGAAGAATGACATTGGACATCTACAGGGGAGCTCAACCAGTATAGCTCCGAGTAGCAGATTGCCAGAGACATTGAGGGGGTTTGTAAAGGGAGGGTTGGATTCCTGTTGATCTCTCTCTCATACATTCAGCAATGTGTAAAGGAATCTGAGGCCATGTCAGCTCCATGAAGGTTTTCCCTTGGTGCATTCTCATTACTAGCAGGTAACTTTTGCTGTTCCTGTATGTTCTTCACTGCACTTCCACGCTCCCCCTGCAGCTCAACTGCTGAAGTGACCCTTTAACTCAGCCAGTCGTCCTGTTTTACCTCCTTGGCTTTGAAAACAGGTTCAGTGCGTTGTGCGTTGCTGTAGGCAACTGCAGAGCAAGGGGCCTGCAGCTGCCCACGTAAAGGCACTGGGAACCTCTCCTAAATAAAAACCTTCTTGGCTCTGCATACTTCACTAGGGGAGCTAACAGCCTCAGGGCTATAGGGGAGGTTAAAGGCCTGATGGGATAAAGGGAAGTCTTGGTTGGATCATTTATAAATATCTAATGATCAAGTCTATTCCCATTAAAACAAGGACGGGAAGCCTAACTCCTGCCTCTCATCACATCTCCCCACTAACTCGGTATGTCAGCAAGTGCCATGGTGCAGAGAAGGTCACTGCACTCCCCTCTCCTTTACAAAGAGTCTCGCTGTCCGACTGCTGGAGAACAGCACTTCTGTGCCCCTTACTAATCACATCAAGTGCTGTTTATGATGCAGGACTTAAAGAAGCTGAGGTCTAAAGAAATGAGACATTGATAGTTGGGGATTTTGTTCCAGATGCGTCTCTTTGCACTATGCCAGCTTTACAAAACGTTGCTCTCCTCCTGAGCTAGGGCAAGTCATTTGTGTGGCTGGGTAAGTACTATGTTTTCATCACTAAAAACATGGGTGCTGGTAAATTCTCATGACCTTTCTTGCAAAGTTGCACGAGGCTATGGGAAATTCAGTATGCACTGCATTGGAGTCGGCAAGGTAGCCTGGGTGTAACAGAATGTGTCGTTTGGTGTCGTTCCATGCAATGGGTGCTCTGCCAAAATATTCCTGTGATGCTTTTTCGGGGGGGAGGGTCCTCTTCTTGGGAATCTGGTTCAGTCACATCCAGGCCTTGGCAGGATCACTCACCTTCGTGAGCTGCTTGCATTAAGAGGAACCGCGCTGTGTCCCTCAAGCTCCTCCTAAGGTGGCCCTTAGGCTGGGCAAGGGTTTTATTAAACTTTCTCTTCTGTACTTTTGTTTTGGGATCCCCAAAGGCTGCACTGTCTGTGCACCTGCTTGGGCAGCCCTTCTACCCAATGAGCAGGGACGGTTTTCTCATTTCAGGGCGTCTGGGTTTCGTTGACAATGCAGCAGGCATCATCCTCTCACTCCCAGCCTCTGCCAGGCTGTCAGTTCTTTAAGGGAGAGCCCTTGAAAGGCAATTCCCCCATAAAGAGTCCTTAAAAGATGGCTTAGTGGGGCTTGTTGCTCTGTGTGTCTTGTCCCTCTCTCCTGTGTTGCTCTGACGGTCAAACCAGCTCGTCTCCCTTCAATGCTAGGAACCTCTTGTTCTGCCAGTGACCCTGTTACCAATGGCCGCCTGGCCAAACACAAACAGGCCACAGCCATGGTAATCCTCCCGTTGCTAACAGGCCTGGCTCCTCAGCTCCTGTCCCTTCCCCCTTCGCACCGCTGGGCTGGCACCACCCCCGGTTACCAGTCGAGCAACTGCAGCTCACAGCCCTGAAGCCAGAGCTCGGCAGTACCCGCATGGGACCCTTACAACCAACTCGGCCGCAGAACAGGTCAGTCCTTGATTGAATCGCAATCTCACTGGAGCCATGTGGCCGATGAGTCTCTGCCCCTGAACTTGGGGGCTCGGTAGAAGGCGTTGGCAGGCAGCTGTGCCCCATGCCAGGGCAAGAATGGGCTGGTCTCCCCCACTCCCAGCCTGATGCAGCAAGACCAAAAAATAAGGGGGAGGGGGTAGTCGTCCCATCCCTCCCCCACCCTTAGGAAATTGGAGAGCAGGAGAGCAGGTTCATTAGACACCTAGGAAACCTGAAGCCCTATAAATGTTAATTTGCCCCAGTTGCTGGAGCATCCTGGGCAAGGACATGGCTGCAGCATCTAACTGGGGAGAGGGAAGCTTGGTCTCTCCCCCAGCCCCAAACTGGGGAGTGTCCCTAGTAACTTTATTTCTGTTTTGTCCCAGTGCGTGTCTATCTTTTTACACCCTGGTGCCCCCCGTCTCAGGCAGCGAGGTCTGGTGGACTGAGCTTGGGGCTAGGAGCCAGGCTCACGCAAGCTCTAATCCCAGTTCTGACACCAACTCCCGTTGTGGTCCCTTGGTTTCTCTGTGCCTCTATTTCCTCATCCTTAAAATGGGGATAATAATTAGAGCAGGTTGGGAAATTATGATGACGCTGAGCTGCATCTTGTTGGGGAGGGTTAGCGAGTTACCTTGAGGAGGGAAACTGCCATCTAAAGGCTCATCATCTGTTTATCTGACTCTGCTCCAGGGTTAGGTATTTGGAGCAACTGTGACCGGCGGACCTGGGGGAAACCCCCCTTAGGAGAACCAGGCACTTTGGGACCCCTGTTCCCATGCAGCATGACGGACGTGAGGATTTTCAGCTGCCCGAGCTGCGACATGGGCTTCCGCTCCAAGCATCTGCTGGACAAGCATGTGGAGAAGTTCTGCATTGGCAGTCAGGCAGCAGGTGACTCCTTTTCTCTCCATGCCAGACACCAGGAGCAGCATGACCTGCAGGGGAGGAAGATGCCCAGGAACACAGAGACTCCAGACCACACGGTAATCTAAGCCCTTTCCTGCATCAAGGGCTGGTCTGCAGGGATGTGCGGCTAACCAGGCACCACTCCTAGGGCAGACTCTGACTGCTGCCTGGTGTGGGAACACTTGGTTGTCCTGCCAGCAGTGCTGCTCATTGCCTCCCCACTGGTAGCTAGACCCCAGAAATATGGCAAAGAAGTGCCTTGGAGGGAGTGTTGGGAGGTTTTATTCCCAGCATGCAGCATGGGAAATGTCTTTGGAGTAGGCCCCAAGCATGAAAAGAAGGAAGGTTCCCAAGTCCCTTCCTCAGCACGGTGCAACCAGCTGGACGGGGCTTCTTCATAGACTTCACTTACTGCTTGGTTTGTTTCTTTCCAATGGGCTTGTTCTCTTCCCCTCCCCTCCCCCCCTTTCCCGTTTTTTTTTTTTTCCCCCTGCTTTGAGATGTAGAAAGAAGCCAGAATAGAATTTTCTTTTAAGCCTGTTTTCCTTAGAAATATCAGGAATGGTAAGTCTTTCCTTCCCTGTCATGCTGGAGAACATCTTGGCTGATGCAGAGAAGTGGACTGGGAACTCTCTTAGCCCTAAACCGAAAGACAGGAGGTGCTCAATCCTTAGCAAAGAGACTTTTGTCTGCTAGATGTTTGAGTTAAATAGGAGTTAACAAAACCAAAGAGCTTGAAACAATCTGGCTAAAATGCACTCGCCCTCTGTCAGGTTCTTCTTTCTCAGAAATCCTGCTGTCATAAACCCAGTCATCCATAGAGGTTTCCAGGGCAGAAAAGACCTGAAATTCTAATGTATAAAGCAAGCAGGAAAAAGCACGCACTTCTGGAAGGGGGTGGGATCTTCATACATTAGGGAACAAACCCCCAAAGCTTGGGGATAAATCATAATGAACCAAAAAAGGGCACACACTCAGTTGTTTTTTCAGGTAATTTTTCATCTTGATTTAATTCTAACAGTTCTGGATCATTGGTTTCTCTCATCTGTTTAGAATCCCAACTATACATATAAAATGATGGGGTCTAAATTAGCTGTTACCACTCAAGAAAGAGATCTTGGAGTCATTGTGGACAGTTCTCTGAAAACCTCCACTCAGTGTGCAGTGGCAGCCAAAAAAGCAAACAGAATGTTGGAAATCGTTAAGAAAGGGATAGAGAATAAGACAGAAAATATATTGCCTCTATATAAATCCATCGTACGTCCACACCTTGAATACTGCGTGCACATATGGACACACCATCTCAAAGAAGATCTACTGGAATTGGAAAAGGTTCAGAAAAGGGCAACAAAAATCATTAGGGGTATGGAACAGCTTCCATGTGAGGAGAGATTAATAAGATTGGGACTTTTCAGGTTGGAAAAGAGACGACTAAGGAGGGACGTGATAGAGGTCTATAAAATCATGACTGGTGTGGAGAAAGTAAATAAGGAAGTGTTGTTTACTCCTCCTCATAACACACAAATTAGGAGTCACACAATGAAATGAATAGGCAGCAGGTTTAAAACAAACACAAAGGAAGTATTTCTTCACACAACGCACAGTCAACCTGTGGAACTCTTTGCCAGAGGATGTTGTGAAGGCCAAGACTATAACAGGGTTCAAAAAATAACTAGCTACGTTCACGGAGGATAGGTCCATCAATGGCTATTTGCCAGGATGGGCAGGGATGGGGTCCCTAGCCTCTGTTTGCCAGAAGCTGGGAATGGGCAACAGGGGCTGGATCACTTGATGATTCCCTGGTCTGTTCATTCTCTCTGGGGCACCTGGCACTGGCCGCTGTTCGAAGACAGGAGACTGGGCTAGATGGGCCATCTGAACATTCTTATGGTCTTAATGTAATCAGGGGCTGCCTCACTGTATGTATGTACAGCCCCTAGCACAATGGGGGGACCCCACCCAGCTTGGGACCTCTGGGAGAGGGTTTCCTCCCATCCCCTCAGTGTGTTCTCTCTCCCCTGCTGAGGGGATGGTGCATTCACCAGCAGGCAGCCCGTGGAGGCCCTGTGTTGCACCCAGCCGTTAGGAAGAGAGAGAAGCTCTCTTCAGCTCAGCACTTGGCAGTGGGTGTGAACCCTGGCATGAACCAGCCTTGGAAAGTGCTGTTCACTCCCCAACGGAAACCTAGTGTTGCACCGGGCTTGTCTGCTGAGTTGCTAGGAGATGGCAGCGTGTAAGCGAACAAGTGGGTAATCCAGCCCTGCCCACTCCCCGTCCATTCCCCAAAGCCTCCTGCATTTGAATTCCACAGGCTGGGTGCAACAAATAAGCCGGACAGACTCCAGAAGGGATCCGGATGCAAATAATCCCTCCCCCCTCTGATTCCGTTGTAATAGCTTATATTTCTACAGGGCTTTCCCTCCTGAAGTGCTCTATAGCTCTGTGAAAATGCAGCCACCTCTGGGGTGCCGAGTGGTGGCTACATAGTACATGCTGCCAAAATTCAACACTCCTCTCCAGACACTGTTCTCTCTGCAGCGGGTACCCCATGGGCTCTGTAATGTCCCTGCCGGGCAGACAGCACCAAGATTCAGAGCTGTGGGGTGCTCAGGTACCTTGCTGGGTGGGCACAATAAAACAACCTGGACAAGCTATAGAATTACCACCTCCATTCCCCAGATACGTGCTGCTCACAGCCCCACAGGCTGAGAGGTGCTGGTAGAGAGACAGCCCGGTCTAGTGGTCTGAGCGTTGAGCCGTGAGCTCTGTAGATCTATCTGTCTCACTGGGTTTTTGTGCTGGCACCCATCGCTATAGTAATTGGATGCTGCTTAAATTCTAATCCTGGCTCTGACACTGACTGGCTCTGTGGACTTGGATGACTCACTTACCCGCTCCGTGCCTCAGTTTCCCCCACCTGTGAGGCAGGGATAATGGTAGTTGCCCACCTCGCTGTGGGGCCTTGAGACTTGATGAATGTTCACAGGGGGCTTGGAAGATGCTCTGTGTTCTTGTGAGAGGCTGAGCCCAGCACCTCATCCCTGCCACCCAGTCCCATCACCAGAGCTTTCCCCATACAGCTTCCACTTCCTGCTGCGAACAGTGTATCCCAGCACAGGAGGACATGTGGCTATCACTTGGAGATTCAGCCCGTCCCTTGTCCTGGAGAGCCACTTGGAGGCATATAGATATTGCAGAGGGGGATTAACCAGGTGTGTTGCATTTTTGGGAGGAGGCCTGGTGGGTGGGGTGGGGCAGGTAATCAGATTTAGCTGTTTTGTCCCAGCTCTGGGCTAAAGCAGAGGCCCCTTTAGGTGAGAACGGGGATCATCCTCACATGCAGCTGGCCACACAGAAATGAAGCCGGAGATTTCCAAAGCAGCGGAAGGCAGCGGTTCTCAGACCGTGGTGCATGTATCCCTTGCCTGAAATCCTGGCCCTATTGATGTCAGTGGCAAAACTCCTGAAAACTCCTGACTCAGAAAGAAAAAGGGTGAGAACCCCTGGTTTGAAGTACAGTGTCAGTCTAAGAATCCATTACAGCTGCACGGAGCCAAGTCTTGGAGGTGGTAGACCCAGTTTGTTGGCACTGTGCAGGGGTTCCCCAGGTCTTAGTCTGAGGCCTGCTGCTCCAGGCCATGTCCCCCGGCCCCCCTCCCCCACCCACATTAATGGGCCCATGTGTTTGTCGCTCACCCCCGCTGTGGTCCTTTGCTTCCTGGTCCAGCGGCGGCAGCTGAGCGGCCCGCGGGTGAGGAGAGTCCATCTGGGGCAGCAGCCGCAGGACTTCCTGAGCCACCGTGAGAGGAACCTTCTCGGAGGCTATGAGCTTAAAGGGAGCCCCTCAGAGAGCCAGGCCTTGAGGAAGCTGGCTGAGGAGGTACTGAGTGCAAGCGATGGTGACTGTTGTGCTGGAATTTGGAGTTCCCTGCTTCTTTACATTGGGTCCTCACCCTCCGCTGTCCCCAACCGCGGCTCCTCCGTGCAGCCCATAGATCCCCATTTCACGGGCCCATAGACAGAATCAGGGAATGGGATACGGACGCTTCTGGCAACTGAGCATCCTGTATGGGTGAGGGAGGCTGCTGCCCCTTTCCACACGCTCCAGCGATGCATATCTGAGTCCCGTGCATTTTCAAGGGCTGTTAAAAAGCAGGGCACTGAGGGGAGCACGAACCCAGGAGTCCCCGTTACTGCTTTGCATGCCACAGCACCGGGTGAATGCGGGAGTGACCCTTTGTGTTTCCTGTGCTGTGTGCCGGGTAATATCATGAAAGGACGCCATGTGTGTAAAACTAAATTAGTTCTTTATTAAGAGCACTATTTACAGAGGTGCTGCAACTGCAGCGAGTGTATTGCAGCCATGTGCACACAGACTAACGGCCTGGTGCTTTCTTCATACTCTTCCCTCCTGCAACCTGTGCTCCTCCCGCTGAGTTCCATGCAGGTTGCTACACTTTGCGTCCGTAAGTGTGGCCCTGGCTTCTTAGCTGATATATTTTGGGGTTCCAGGAAAATCATGGCGTGATTTGAAAAGCTAGCAAAAGACCCATGACATTTCTAGGGACATGAGATAACAGTGGGCGGTGCGTGTGTGGTGCAAGATTCAGTCACTCATTTTGTACCTTTAAAGGGTCTTCAGGGTTAGCTGAGTTAATTCTGTCACCAGAACCTTTGAAGGGGTTAATGCATCAGCAACCCCTAGCTACCTCTGGGTCCCTGTCCTAGCTTTTATATTGTGCTGATACAGAAGGAGAGAATGTCTGTCAGGACATGATCACTTCTCTTTCTTTTAACAGTTCCACAAACTGAGGATGTCTCTGGAGGACACTGTCCCTACTCTCCAACCCTTAAAGCCAGAGGTAAAACTAAGCGAGGGCAACTCTGTGATTTGAGAAATATGCAGGGAATGGGAGGCAATTAGAACCCGTGCAGAAGAGGGTGGAACGCCTTGGACACTGGGATACAGAGAGAAGTCTTGGTCACTGGGTCAGATCCTGCCCAGGTCTGCAGAGGCCTGAAGTCACTGTACATATGTACCTAGTTAAAAGATAGGGGGCCAGCAGATGTGGCTCATAAACACATACCATCATCCTGGGTTTTGTAGACCCAACAGCCTTCTCTCAGTGGATGGTGCTGAAGCCACTCTGGGGTGTGAGAGAGAGGAGGTTATTGGCAGGGCAAAGCTTTCGGCTTTAAGAAAATCCCCAGGTGGTGAGAGTTGGCAACTCTGCAAATTTAACGAGACCCACAGGTTGCTAGAACTGCCCCAGTGCGTCCTGTCTCGCCTTGTTAGCTGAAGGGGTGAGCCTCATGCTGAACCCTGACGCTACTGGCTCAGCATGGAGAGCAGTTCCAGAGCTGGGACCCCCCCGCCTCGCTCCCAGCCTCCTCCTGTCAAAATCTGGGCCTCTAACCCGGTGCCTGACTCTCTACATGTGAACTGGGCAGACAGCACATCTGTCGCCCCTCCCTGGCTGAGCCAGTCGAGGGCTTTCTGAGCTTGTCCAGAATGGGGTCGTCCTCAGCACCCCATGGGCTCCTCCACCCTTGCACGGAGTTTGACTAGAACTGGCTCTCGTGGTGGTGTGCCTTCTGCTCCTGTGGGCTTTGCTTGTCCTCCAGGAGGACGCCAGCCGTCGGATTTCCCACCAGCAGGGGTACAGGGAGCGGCTGCAGGAGATAGCGAAGGCGCACGAGCACCAGGTGGCTGATATCCAGGCCAGGAACCGGCATCTGCAGCAGCAGGGAGAGGGTAGGAGGAGGGGAGCATGCATGTTGCCCCTATGCTGAATTCTCTCCCCTTCGTACTTGTTCCCATTAGCAGTGGGGCAGCGAGTCTGGAGTATCCCGGGAGGCAGGCGAATGCAGACAGGCAGCCTTGACACTGTACATGGGCTGACGCACGGTTCCCAGTAGCCTGGGCATCTCAAAGAAGAGGGGGATGTTGCTAAATGCATGGGAGAAGCCCACACCCACTGGTTAGGGTCACACACCCCAGCTAGGTCTCCAGCAACCAGAGCTGCCTTCAGCGTCCTGGGATGTGCTGGAGGGAGATCCATATCCAGTCAGGTCCTATTGGGATCCAGGAAGTGGGCGGGCAAAGCTCGCCCACTGCTAAAGGATCCCCCCCCCCCAGCCTAAGGGGGGGATCCACAGGACCTAGAAACCAAATGATTACGTGGGACAACTAATGAAGAACAGGAACGGGAGTGCGGTCAGAGGGTCAAAAAAAGGGAACCGGACGGGGACACTGAGCAGAGGACCCCGGACAGCGCCCACCGTTCCTCAAAGGCGTCAAGGGAGTCGGTGGACGCCGCCCAGAGGAACTCTGCCCGGAGGCGTGAACGGACTGAGGATCGGAAATAGGCCCCGCAGTCGCAGGAGACTCCATCGGCCAACCTCCTCACCCTGGTTTTATAGATGGCCACTTTAGCCAGGGCCAGGAGGAGGTTGACCAGGAGGTCCCGCGACTTAGTGGGGCCATGGACAGGGAGTGCGTAAATAAGAAGGTGAGGAGAAAAGTGCAACCAAAACCTTAACAAAATATTGGTGAGGAGCCGGAATAGGGGCTGCAACCTGGCGCACTCCAGGTAGACGTGCGCCAGGGTTTCCCTCACGCCGCAAAAGGGGCAGGTGTCCGGGATTGGGGTAAACCGCGCCAAGGTTTATGGCCAAGGTGCGCCATATCCAGTCAGGTGGGAGGCAGGGAGACCGGACTGTGTGTGTGATGTGGCCTGGCAGAGAGGCGGGGATCCTGGTGGACTGACTGGAGTCTTGTGCGGTTTGGCTATCCCTGTGTGTCCTGCAGAAATCCGCAGGCGCCTGTCGGAGCTGGCCGTCAGCAACTCTTCCACCACGTACATCGAGCATCTGCTGCTGGAGCTGAAGGCCCAGGAGGGGAAGAACCAGCTGGTGCTGGATGCTCTGAAAGACCAGATTGGGCTCATGCAGGCTGCAGCCTCGAGGTGAGGACCCAGCAACCCCCCAGCCTAGTGTGGGGGCAGCATGGCGCTGCTGTGGAGCTGGGGGAGTCCCCCACCACGCCCTGCTCTTTGGTCTCTTGATCCCCGGGCCTGGCAGGAGGTGTGTCTCTCGCTTCCCGGTGGAAGGAAGAGCTTGTGCTGCTACCACGTGGATGGGCAGGAGTTCGCTGGAAGGAGGATACCACTTCAGAAGGGACCCAGCTGGGGTGACCAGACAGCAAATGTGAAAAATCGGGACAGGGGGTGGGGGGTAATAGGAGCCTATATAAGAGAGAGCCCCAAAATTGGGACGTCCCTATAAAATCGGGACATCTGGTCACCCTAGACCCAGCCTGGGGAGAGGCTGGGAGGGGAGTGGGGCTGATGCTGTGATCTGTCAGCACAGTCTGGCACAGAGACCCCCTGGGAGCTGACCGGGCCCCAGGATGCTCCACAGAGTTAAACAGTGCAGGAGAAGGGACGGTCACAAGTCGAACTCAGTTCCAGAGAGCAGGCGCACGGAGCTCCGGGGCCCAGGCTCCAGACTCAGATGCTGATGGTGGGTGCCCGGATCCCTGGATGCTCCCTGGGCCCTGAGGTGCCTGAAGAGCTGTGTGAGGTGTCGGTCTGAGCCCAGCTGTGGAGTTAGGGGATCTCCATGGTGAAGGAGGGGAGCTCTCAGGCACAAGGCTGAAAGCAGAAGAGGAGGGGGCCTCACCCTCCAGCTGGCATCTGAAAATACACGGAAAGGGACACACGGGGGCTGCTCCAGCCAGTGGAAGCTGAGGAGGAGATGGCCTTGGGCCTGCGTGTGAAGGGACAGGTGCCAACTGAGGTCAAAGCTAATGATAATACAGACGGGGAGGGAGGTGTCTCTCGGCCATGCTGGCTTCTTCTCTCCTGTCCGCCAAAGACTCCGAGATAATCCCAGGGACCTTTGGGCTCCACCGTGTTTCCTGTCTCGGGGCAGCTCCTGCCGTAGGTTTGATTTAGGAGATGAAGCACAGGGGCCAGAGGGGAAATGCTGATGGGGAGCGGCAACCCAGGTAGATCTCACTCCCCGCCCTGCTTTGGTTCCATTTGCAGAAGCAGGCTGGAGCCAGACAGCCGCACCAACGCAGCCGAGGCCGCGGGGAAGGCGGGCGGGAAGGTCTCCATCAGTCTCATCCCGTTCCCTCCGGCTGCTGGGCCCCTCTCCTCGGAAATAAGGTGCGCACAAGCCCCGCTGCCAGCGGCTCCACCGAAGCAGCGGGGGCCCAGGCCGACACTGCACTTCTGTAACTGGGGAGACCCTGCTGCAGTTAAATGGGGCCGCTCCTGCTGTGGATCTCAGGATGGAGAGATGGAAATGGCCTTCTAGGTCCCGTCTAGCCCAGCATCTTGGGGCCAGGCCGGATTGGCCCTTAGACCCTCCAGCTTAGCAGCTCTCCACTAGGACTGTGTTGGGCCTGGGGTGGGGGTGCACATGAGGTTCAGTCACCCCTGGCTGAGAGAGGCTCCCTCAGACGTAGGCTGCCAGGGGCCTGACTCCATTCTGCTTCCCCTCAGAGCCCTGCACCTGGCCTACCTGCAGGGCGGAGGGAGCAACCCTGCCGTTCTGGCACAGATGTACGACCTGCAGGTGGAGGCCACGGCACTGGAGGGGGCGGCCGGGAAGCAGGAACACAAGGAGCGGAAGAAAAGTAAGTCCCTCCTGCCCCTCCCCCAGGGACCCCTGGGGGTGGGGCTTGTTCCAGGTGTCTGGGAGCCTGGGATTAGCACACTCAGGTGCAGCATTAACGTCACTGTGCACCAGAACAGCTGCAAAGCACTAACCTCAGAGGCCGCCACACTCCTACCCGGCATGCAAGCCAAGGACATGGGTCTGAGTTCGAATCCTCCCAGCTGGCGCCTGGCAGTGGAAGGTGCAAGTCCCTCCCTGCCCCCGGCACAGCTCTTCCCGTGTGTAACTGTGAGTGTCTCCGCTTGCTGTGATCGCAGAACACCGGGGCCTGGACGCAGAGCTGCTGGCGGTGGAGCTGGAGAATCAGCGGCTGGAGGACGAGCTCTTTAAGCTGAAGATGCAGAGGGATAAGAGGAGGGCAGATGACGGTAAGCAGGGCATGTCCAGCCTCTCTCCGCAGCATGGAGCACGTGGCCCAGCGGGATCCCTGAGAGCGCCTAAACGGGGCCGGCTGTTGGTGGCCTCACAGCGGCTGCAGTGCAGTGGGGTGTGGGGTACCTTTGCCAGAGGGCAGCAGTCACCTCCGTGATACTGTGGCCAAGAGCTGCCGGGTCACGCCGCATCTCTGCCTCCATCCAGAGGCCGCAGCAGGCTGCACAGCTAGAGTGACCTAGTTCAGCTCCGTTTCCAGGACCGTACCAATCCCAGGGTGTCCTGGAAACGTGCTGCCCTTTCCCCCGGGCTGTCAGCCAGCCCTCTGCACCGTTCTGACACCAGCCCGGGCTTGGCCCGGTGTGGTCTGTGTCCCCCTCCCTTGGCGGCTGCGGGTGTATATGTAAATACATTAGCCATCACTTCCGAACGTGACACCAACCTGCCCCTTGCCAGGGGCCCAGGATTCAGCACCCGGCTGAGTGAGGGTGTTCTGGTCGCCGCTGCTACATTCCTTGTGTGGTGCCGGCATTGATGCTTTGATACCACAGCGCGCTGGGGGAGGGGGCTGTCAATAATGCATCCTGGGATGCATGTGGTGTCCCCTGCAGACACCACACAGAGGGAAAGAACCTACTACTGCTGCTAGTTATTGGTGTCACTCCCTCAGCTCTAGTGGTGGAGGCCTGTGCTTTGGTGCTGAAGGTCGGAGGGTCAGTCCTTGCCAAAGACCCATGGTGGGGGGTCATTAAATAAGCTATGGTAATTATTGCACACAGCTCTTGCTGGCGGGAGCTATATAGGGCAGTGCAGATGTTTTCCAGTTACACGTCTCATAAAACACTAACCAAGAGCTAACTTAATGAACAGCAGCCCTGGCGCGGGAGCTGCTGGCCCGATGGCCCTGTCCAATGTCAGGCGAGGGAGGTGATATTGGTTGCGGTGGGCGCTGTGCTCTCCTGTCTCCTGCCCATCGCCCCTGATGCTATGACAGGGCGCCAGCTTGTGGGCCGCTCACGACCGTGACAGTGAAGGGAAGCTGCAGGCATCTACACTAGGGCCGGTGCCTGGCTGGGATGGGTGTCCCTGCGCATACGTTATTGTTTATCTTTCCCTATCCCTGCCGCCCCAGTCACTGTGACATGGGCTCACCGGGTGTGAGGACGTGAAGGGTCAGTGATATCCCCATAGGTCTCTTTCCTTGCACCCCTCTGCTCAGTTTCGAACATCGCCCTGTCCTTGAGTGGAGAGAACTAAGGGGAGGAAGGACTTGCTGGCCAGAGAGTTGCTGTCTCCTCGGTCAAGGAAAGGCGGATGCCAACAGATGAGCTTTGAGTTGTGCTCCTGACCTCCTGCAGCTGGGAGCTCTGCCCAAGAACTCCTTGCGCCCAGCTTTGTGAGCGTGCTCCTGGGTGCTGTGCCTGCTGGGGTTGCAGTACCCTGGGGGCAGGGTGGGGAGAGCAGGAATCCATCAGAGCGCAGCCCAGTGAAGATGAATGGGGAGCCAGCGCAGGGAGCGGGGCATCTGAGCTGCCTGCTCCCCTCCCTCCCTTTCCCGGTGGCCCAGGACCCATTATGGTGCCCTGCATTCAGGCTGCACGGCTGCTTGGCAGTGTGCCTCCCCTCTGCTTTTTGGCTCCCTTCCCCCAGGCGCTCTGGACAACGAGCTGGCAGAGCAGCAGCGGGCGCACACCATGGAGACGGCTCAGCTGCACGCCGAGATCGGGATGCTGAGACGTGGCACAGAGAGGATGCAGCCCCGACGGGCTGGGAGGAGGTCGCCACCCATGCTCCCGCCGCCAGTGGCCCCGCCCCTGCCTCTGCCAGGCCTGCGTGAGCTCCCCTTCGTGGTGAGAGTCCTTTCCCTGGGGATGGGAGGCGGGGCCCACAAGGTCTCCTATTGCCTTGGTAGCTGACTTTTAATGTCTCCAGGAGGCACTTATGGGGCTGAAATAATCCAGGATCTGGTCCCCTCCTGGTGTTCCAGTTCCTGACTAAAGAAAAGCTCGTGTGCAGACCAACTCCCAGGTTGTTTCTGCTCTGGCTTCCTGAAGACCATAACCTCCCAGCCACGTCCAGGTGTACCGGGTCTTCTGTGACAGGTTTCAGAGTAGCAGCCCTGTTTGTCTGTGTCAGCAAAAAGAACTAGGAGGACTTGTGGCACCTTAGAGATGAACAAATATATCTGAGCATAAGCTTTAACGTAATACTATTTCCCCATGCTTATTTTCCCCTCTACTGTTACTCACACCTTCTTGTCAGCTGTTGGAAATGGGCCATCCTGATTATCGCTACAAAAGGTTTTTTTTCTCTCCTGCTGGTAATAGCTCACCTTACCTGATCACTCTCCTTATAGTGGGTATGGGAACACCCATTGTTTCATGTTCTCTGTGTGTGTGTGTGTCTGTGTGTGTGTGTGTGTATATATTTTCCAACTGTATTTTCCACTGCGTGCATCTGATGAAGTGGGTTTTAGCCCACGAAAGCTTATGCTCAAATAAACTTGTTAGTCTCTGAGGTGCCACAAGTCGTCCTTTTCTTTTTGTGGGTCTTCTGTGTGGCTCCCAAGTGCCCAGACCTCAGCATGTGCTAATAGTTCCCACGGTGCTTTGAGTGCCCTCTAATGGTAGCTGTAATTACAGTCCTGCTCACTGTAGGAAATACTGCCTGGACAGCATGATCCAAAATCCCTCGCAGAAAGCTGGGTGCGACTGTGCATTCAGAGCACCTGGTGGATGGTTAGCTGTGGACCCCCAGGTGTCTGTCTGTTGTGACCCTGACAGCTACCCCCGAACCCCACGTGTGCACAGCATGCCACTTGTCTCCAGGTCTTCACATGGCAGGTTAACATCTGCATGGCCAGAAATGTGGCACTGTCATTGTCCCACCCACCCTGCCTGCTCCCTGCGCATCCCTGACCCAAAGACATTTTCTCCTGCTGCCAGCCCCGCAGAGCCAGTGCAGCTACAGCAAAGCGAGCTGGGTTCCCCTCTCCCTTGGGCTGCATCGCCGTGTCCAGCCACCACGTTTCAACGAGCGAGTCTTTGCTGCTGGGTGCCCAGGTGCAATGGTGATGGGCACTGTATGAGCACATCGGTCAGATGGAGACAGACAATGCTGGAGCAAGAGAGACTCCAGCTTCTTTTTCAGGGTCAGGTGGGGTTTGTGGCAACGAGGGGGTTAGGAAAAGCATCTTTTGATTTGTAACGCTGAGCTGATTGGCTCTGGAATTGTACAGAGGGCTGGGAACTGAGAGTCCTACTTCCACGTGTCATTTTTGTGACTGTGGCCTCAAGTCAGCACTTAATTGTGAGCTTTTAATGTTCAGCAGGTGAGTAGTCCTACTGACTGCCCGTTACGTGAGTGCTGAAGTGCTTTGCTGAATCGGGGCCCAGAGCGGTACCATCCGAGAGAGAAACCTGCTGCAATGTAGAGGTGCTTTGTCAAAGCAGCCCCAGACTGGGCTGTGGGAGACCGTGCAATCGCCTCCCGCTAGATCACGTACTTAACCAGTCTTTCCTTCTCTGACCCCGAGTCGCCCTGCGGCAGGGCTGGGGCTCTGTGGGCAGCAGGTGAGGTCTAGCAGTCACGGCCCGGTGTCTGGCTGAACGGCTGCTCCGCGCTGTTGATTGTGATGCACGGGGGCCAGTCTGGAAGCTCTTCATGCTATTTCTGCCTGTTGCAGGAGCGAATGGGGCCTCAGACCCATCTCAGCAGACACTTGCTGGACCCTCCGGACGCCCTGGGACCTGCTCCGTATGACCCAGCGTACGTGTCTTGTCATTGGCCAGCCACCCCTATGTCCCATAATCCTTTGCTGCAATTCCCACTCTGCTTTGTAGGAGGTGTCCTGGGAACTGGCCATCATGAGCTGCCCTGGGGGGTTGAGAACATGTTAACCAGCTTGCTTCAGCCGGAGAAAGGCAACAGGGCACGAGAGAGCTGGTTTGTGTCTCCCCAGCAAGAACTGTTAACAACCCCCGTTGGAAAACTGCAGCTGCTGCTCTCCACCTCTGGCCTTAGCCCAGCTGTGGGGAGCCAGGCATCAAATGCTTCCTCTGTGTAGTAGGGTCATTGGAACAAGCTCTCTTCAAAGGCTGCTGCTGGCAAATGACCCACACTAGCAGGGGGAGCTTCCACCAGATACCCAGGAGCTTTTCACTGCAGTTAACATCTGCCTTCAGGAGTGTGGCCTAGTAGCTAGGGCGCTGCTCTGTGTCTCAGTTTAGAATCATAGAATCATAGAATATCAGGGTTGGAAGGGACCTCAGGAGGTCATCTAGTCCAACCCCCTGCTCAAAGCAGGACCAATCCCCAATCAAATCATCCCAGCCAAGGCTTTGTCAAGCCTGACCTTAAAAACTTCCACGGAAGGAGATTCTACCACCTCCCTAGGTAACGCATTCCAGTGTTTCATCACCCTCCTAGTGAAAAAGTTTTTCCTAATATCCAACCTAAACCTCCCCCACTGCAACTTGAGACCATTACTCCTTGTCCTGTCCTCTTCTACCACTGAGAATAGTCTAGAACCATCCTCTCTGGAACCACCTCTCAGGTAGTTGAAAGCAGCTATCAAATCCCCCCTCATTCTTCTCTTCTGCAGACTAAACAATCCCAGTTCCCTCAGCCTCTCCTCATAAGTCATGTGTTCCAGTCCCCTAATCATTTTTGTTGCCCTTCGCTGGACTCTCTCCAATTTATCCACATCCTTCTTGTAGTATGGGGCCCAAAACTGGACACAGTACTCCAGATGAGGCCTCACCAATGTCGAATAGAGGGGAACGATCACGTCCCTCGATCTGCTCACTATGCCCCTACTTATACATCCCAAAATGCCATTGGCCTTCTTGGCAACAAGGGCACACTGCTGACTCATATCCAGCTTCTCGTCCACTGTAACCCCTAGGTCCTTTTCCGCAGAACTGCTGCCTAGCCATTCGGTCCCTAGTCTGTAGCTGTGCATTGGGTTCTTCCGTCCTAAGTGCAGGACCCTGCACTTATCCTTATTGAACCTCATCAGGTTTCTTTTGGCCCAATCCTCCAATTTGTCTAGGTCCCTCTGTATCCTATTTCTGCCCTCCAGCGTATCTACCACTCCTCCCAGTTTAGTATCATCCGCAAATTTGCTGAGAGTGCAATCCACACCATTCTCCAGATCATTTATGAAGATATTGAACAAAACCGGCCCCAGGACCGACCCCTGGGGCACTCCCCTTGACACCGGCTGACAGCTAGACATGGAGCCATTGATCACTACCCGTTGAGCCCGACAATCTAGCCAACTTTCTACCCACCTTATAGTGCATTCATCCAGCCCATACTTCTTTAACTTGCTGACAAGAATACTGTGGGAGACCGTGTCAAAAGCTTTGCTAAAGTCAAGAAACAATACATCCACTGCTTTCCCTTCATCCACACGGCCAGTAATCTCATCATAGAAGGTGATTAGATTAGTCAGGCATGACCTTCCCTTGGTGAATCCATGCTGACTGTTTCCCCATCTATTGATGCTTGTGCAGTGCAGAAGGTTCTCATCACCTGTCTCTCTGCCTCCTCTCCCTCCCTCACAGGGCCGGCTTTGTGATATTCTACGACTTCCTGCTGGGCTTGGACCCTACCTTCTTCCAGGTTTGCCTAGTGGCCGGGCTTTACCGTAACGGGCAGGAGATGGGCAAGCCAACCCCTCTCCCTGTCGCTTACTGCCAAATGGGCCAGTCCCCATCGTATGTAGTAGACGGGCAGAGAGGCAACCGTGCAATCCTATCAACTAAACAGCCGGTCCCAAGGTGAGCTGTGTTGGCAAACGGCTACCGCCTTCTTCCTCCATGTATTTAACCCTCTTCTTCCTGCCCTGCTACCCCGGATGTCTCTTTAACGGGTGGTTGGGAACAGCTGGACAAGGAACACTTTCCCTCTATGGACAGCACTGCAAAATCAGCTGGGTGTCATCTGCTTTCCCTTCCCTTGAGGCATCTGGTGTTGGTCACTGTTGGAAAAAGCACCCCAGACTGGATGGGCCAGTGGTTTGATCTGCTACAGCAGATTCTACATTCCTTTGTACAGCATTGCACAGCGGGCTACAGGAGGGGTGCCCGAGCTTCGTCCCACGTGGCACTGCCGCCCTGATGCTGGGCTAGGTTAGCATTCCTAGGCAGAGCTGCTAGAATGCCTTTGCTGACCTGGGGCGGAGAGAGGGGGGCTCAGTCCCTGTTTGAGAGCCCCTGCCATGTGTGAAGTGAGCTGATTAATGCTGTTCGAGATGTTGTGGACAACTTCCATTACCCAGAAACTGTTCCCCCTGCTTGGTAAATGTGTGTGGCACTTTAAGAACCAGTCCCTGCCCCAGAGAGCTTACGCTCTGAACCAGGCAATGCACAGAGAGCAGCTCCTCGAAGGGAGGCTGTGGAGTGGCTGCGGTGAGGAGGAGAGATCTACCCGCTTCTGTGACACCTCCGTCCATAACTTGGCTTCCCTCGTCTGTGTCTTCCAGAGTCCGGCCCTCAACCTCCATCGCTCTGGTGATGGAGCTGCAGGCCTCTGGGGGCTTCGACGCCTACGGGCAGGAGATCCAGTGCCTGGCCTCCCGAGGATGGGCCAAAATCAACCTTTTTGACCAGCTCCTCCAGTTGATCAGTGGGCGATGGAAGATTCCGGTCCGGTTGCTTCCGGTGCAGCCGGGCCTCACAACAGAGCAGCTGAACGGGATCCCTCAGGTGAGCAGAGTCAAGGCTGTTAGGCCTTCCTGAGATCCAGGACACCGGCCCTTCCCCCGCTTTGGGTCGTTCCCTCCTCGTTCTGGGGTGAGGCTCTCGTGCTGTTACCTTCGAGGTCAGTTAGCTATTCGCTTAAAGCTTCAGCAAAATCCCGCCAGCCCTTACCGGGCTCAGCAAGTGTGGAAAAAACAAACACTAGCCCTGTTTTTAAGACCGGGCTAGAGCAAAACATGGTGGACACTGAAATGCAGAACAGCCTGGCTACTCCAGGCCTTGCATTGCCCAAAGCCGAGTGATAATACCTCTCCAGTCCCAGACCCGCCCTCCTGAGACCTGACCTCTGGCTCCTCCCACAGGCTGGCAAGACGGAGCTTTACCTTCGGGTGGTGAATGCGAGAGATGCTGACGTGCAGTCGATGGCCGAGATCGATCCTGGCAACGCCTCCATGTACCAGTACCCTCCCACGGTGAGCGGGAGCCCTTGTGCATTTGATGCTAGCACTGGCCTGTACAGCACCCTGCTTAGCCTGGAGCGGGAAGCTAACTCATGCCCCTGAGGGCTCGTCTCCTCCAACTGGGTTCCTGTGAAGTGTACTAAGTGCTCTGGTCACAGGGTTTGTTGCCGGCCTGCAATGGCGAGTTTTCCCCCTGGATTTCGTTACCCTAGCTCTGCCCGCGCGCTGAGAGGCACTCGGCACGGACTCCACCCTGTGTCCATGTGCCTCGGGCTTGCTCTCGGGCAGGTGTCGGAGGGTAGACTCGGCGCAAAGCCTCCTGCTATTTGAGGCCCAGCAAGGTGCTCTGTCTCCCAGCAGGGTCTTTCTGCTCAGCTCCTGCTTTTTGATCCAGGGCTCGGAGATTCAACCCTGGCTGCCCAGTGAGTCCTCTAACGGCATCACGTCACCCAGGAAGCTTTCTCCCCTCCTGTCTGTGCGACGGCTCCAATAGATAGTTATTTCTGTAGCAGGAGCGGGCCCTCCATCCTGGCAGTTTTCTGTAATTAATGTGCTTTCTTCTCTTGATTACAGGTGTCCCGTCACACAGCACCCCCTGCAGGCAGCCTTCCAACCCAACGCCCTTTCCACCCTGCCCCCACCAGCCTGTACCTTTCTGCTCCTCCTTACACTGGCTTTGTTGACCCGCCTCCTATTCAGGAGCCACCCGTCCAGCACAAAACTAGTCAAAGGTGAGAAAGGGGATGTTCCAGCCCTTCCCCCCCATTCCAGGAGTAGCCCTCCGGGAATGGGATTTCCCTTCCCCTAACCCTGAGTCAGAGAAATGCTCAAAACGTAGTATTAAAAAGGGATGAAAAGACGCATAAACATAGCCCAAGAAGCGTGTGTGTGTGTGTGTGTGTGTGTAAATGCGCATATGTGGGTTTGTATAATACATGGCACTACGGGGTGGTGAAAAGGGTTTCATCAGCACTCCTTTGGGGTATCTGCATTACTCACAGGTGGCAGGCTCATCGGTCAGTTATGGGACCAACCCAAACAAGTTTTAGTAATAAAAATGAGTATTTGTATTACAGTAAGGTACACAGGCCCCAGGCAATCAGAGCCCTGTTGTCCTAGGTGCTGTACAGATGTATCCAGAGTGAGTTCCTTGGCCAGAGAGCTTAGAAACCAAATAGACAGAGATGGACAAAGGGCAGGAGGTATGGGCCCATGGCATGCTTCTCTAGGTTCTGTGCATGCCTCGTGTTGCAGAAAAACAGTTTTAGGAATTGTAATGGGACTACTTCTTGTATCCCTCTACTTAAAAAGTCACGCCGTCTACGCAACAAAAAAGACCCCTTGGTAGCAAAAGCCCAGGTCAGCTGACTTGAGCTTGCACTGTGGGGCTAAAAATAGCCGTGCAGATGTTTGGGCTGGGGCTGGAGCCCAGGCTCTGGAACCCAGGTAGGAGGAAGGATCTTGGAGTCCGGGGTCCAGCCTGAGCCCAAATGTCTACACTGCTACTTTTAGCCCTGCGGCTTGAGCTCGGTCAGTTGACCTGATCTCTGAGCGCCTTTGCTGTGTAGACGTGCCCTTAGTTACCTCAGGCAGGGGGGATTTTTGGGTGGAAGGAGAGAGGCATTTCTACATATGAGGCAGGAGAAGGAAACGTTTCTCTGGTGGGCTGGTTTTGTAAATGTGAGAGGAAGTGCTGGGGAGGGGGCAGAGTGCAGGTGAAGGGGGCGAAAGGGAGGGAATGGTAGAAACTTTTCAGCCAGTATTTCGGGGGGGGGGACTACTTTTTGTATCCTTCCGCCTGTAACATGGAGAATCTTTGTACCCATGAGTCTCTCTGTATTTGCAGGGTAATGAGTGTAATTTTTTAGGGTTCACAGCTCAATCCAGCTGCCACTGAAGTCAGTCAGAGTTTTGCCTTTGAATGCAGTGGCAGGAGGTTCTGGGCCTTTGGACTGTGTGTTCTGTGAATGGTTTGAATATGTCCTTTTTTGGGGTCACACTATGAGGATTTTGGTGTTTTTTTTCTTTAAAGGCCTTTAAATCCAGGTGCCCAGTTTTTCAGCCATTTGCACGTGTAAATGATAGAGGCTAAAACCCAGCACTCACGACTGCAGGCAAAACACCCGCGGCTGGAAACTTTGCTTGAGTACACACTGTGGGTCCGGCCCAGATTCTGTGCTCCGACAGGGTTAGCACATGGCATGATGGGCACGTTCTGTAATTTGCAGGTGCAAATGACTGTCTAGGTTTATTTGGCCCTGTCTCAGGGCAGGGGCTGTACTGGATGTCCTCTCAGGGTCCCTGCCAGCCCTGCATTTCTGTGATTCTATGACCATGCATACCAAGCAGTGCTTGCAAATGCACGAGGCCTGGCCTGGGGCAGCCATGCTTCAAGAAGGAGCTGTAGATTCATTACCCGCTTGCAAATGCTGCAAACCAGGTTTTTATCCCAAGTTCAGGCTGCTTTCGCATTCTGAGCAGTCAACATCAGCTGCAAGATCCTCTGCTGGTGTTAATGAGCAATCTGCATAGCTCCTGGCTCTACACATCCAGGCATTTTCCTCTGGTGGGGTCGAGCCTTCCCCCACCCACACTTTGGAATTTGCTCCCCTCGCTTGCTCTGACAGTGCTCAGGTTCATTGGCCTTCCCAGCACATGGCGAAGCCCCAGAGGTTTCTCCTGGGGATAGCAGAGCTGAAGGTAGGGGCTTGTGGGGTCACTTGGACATTAGGTTAAGGGAGACCCTATCCGTTGGCTGTGTGCATAGATTTTCCATGTGGGCCTCCAGGCATGTTCTGACGGGCGTGTGAATAATATCAGTAACGAGGGGTCCCGGGTCTGTGGGATCCCAGCCTGGGGAGAGTCCAGCTCCTCTTTCTCACCTTTGGTGGTTTTGGCCCTGGCTGTCACTGCTTAACAAAAGCTGTTTCTGATTCTCCGGGGTGTGTCTCTGTCTGACGCTGACGTGCTAATTTCTCCTCCCCGGGCTCTCTGCTCAGGGTGACCCTGTCCCTGATTTCAGGGTTCCCGTACTGCAACCATCCCTGCCTTTGCCGCATGCCTTCTCCCAGGTCATCTTTGTAGCTTAGCAGCTAGTGCCCTGTCCTTCCATGTGCACATGGGCTGAGTCTCATTAGCTGCCCTGGTCCTTCCCACCGACATTGGCGGGGGCAGCCCTTTCCTGGCTCCGTAAGGAACCGCCCGGTTACCCTTCTGTCCTGCCTGGGATGGAAGGGGCTGTATAAATTGTCACCACGTGATGAAGCCGGAAATGTGGCCGGTGCTAATTCAATGAGCCCCTCATCCTACAGAGCAGCCTGCGTGTCCCTCGTTCCGAGTCTGCCCCGCAGCGCTGGCCCTCAGCAGGCCGAGGGGTTGGTGCCATCCCGATGGGCCTGGCCATGCCCTGCCAGCAGAAGGTCCCTGGCTTTCTCTTTAATGTCCCTGCGCCACCTACGAGCTGCTGACCCAGGGAGGGAAGCACAGGACAGAGCGCCAGGTGCCCTAACACCGGCACACACCCTTGCGGCCCCTGCGTATCCTGTACACTGTACTGCAGCCAGCTCGGCCGCTCCCTTCTTCCCATCCCCCTTTCCTACCCCTCCCTTCCCCCCACTTCCGGGTCCTGGCAGGACCCCAGAAGCTCGGGGATCACAGACTACTCCAAGGCCCTTGCAGGTAAAGACTGTCGGATTGTCTGGTTCTCCCCGTTGGCTGCCTGTCTTTCTCCGCACTGCGGGTGCGGGGGCAGTAACGGGCCGCGCTGTAGCAGGGTCATTCTGTGGGGCTGCTGCTGCTCAGAGCTCAGCCCCGTGCGAAGCCTGCCCCTGTAGTTCGACAGGTGACACGGGGTGCCCCCCAGGTACAGCCCTGGAGGGGATGACGAGGAGTCTGGCTGCTGGCCGCCCCTTCCCCTGGTTTGGCGTTTGCAGGACCCAGGTCGCACAGCTGCAGGCCACAAGGCCGGCGTCTCTCGCACTGGCCTGTGCTGGTCCCGTTTGGGTAAGGGGAGGCGGCCCAGAGCATAGGGCCAAGGGAGAATGGCCACCCAAGCTCTCCAGGCCCTGAAGTGAGACAGGGAAGGGGGCTGGGGCCTTTCACCACTGGGTCTCTCCTCCATCTGTGCCCTCCTGGCTTTTGGCGGGGCTCCCCCAATTCCCGCTGCTGAGCCAGCCCTGCCCTTGCGAGGCTGCTGCAGGGCCCAGCAGTCAGTAATCGGGCCGAACCCTTCCAGGCATGGTGGAGCAGCCCTTCGGGACGGGAAGTTGACGGAGGCCCAGGAACGCAGGACACAGCCCCAGCAGGGAGAGCCCAGGAATGATGACGTGGGGAAGAGGTTGGGGTTCATCATAGACCGGGTGAAAGGCGCCCCACTGGGAGACGGGCTCCTCAGGCTGACCGGCTATCACCAGAAAACAGGGCAGGTAGGGCTCACCTCTGCATCTGAACATGGTCACTGCCAGGGTGAATGCACCAGCTGCCAGATCCCCAACCCCCTGGAGCAGCTGGTGAAGGACTCCCACCAGGAGCCGACGCTGTTGTGCATGGGGAAACGGTGAGTCTGAATGAATCGACTGCACCCCCCAGCCCCTGGGCCGGGGTTAGAGAGGAAGGTGCTGAAGAGAGGGATTATTTCCACGTCAGGTGGGGCCGTTCAGGGGCACCCTGCGCTTTGCTAGCTGTAGGCCTTTTGAAGAGGGCAGACGAGCCCATTTGCCACCATAGGGCATAGAGGGGACAGCAGTTCCACCCCCACAAGAACCAGAACCCTGGTCCGTTGGGCTCCAGCCCCATTTCATCCCTGCTCTGGTCCCTCCACCATTCAGATGGGAGCAGATCACTTGCAGGGAGCTATTGCTTAATCGATCCCTGTTGCTGCTCTGCAGTGAAAACCTGCTCCGTAGTCTGGAGTATCAGGACTTGACGTCTTCCCCTTGTTAATAGGTTTGTGCATCTGTGTGTCTGTCTGTCCAGGTGATCAGCACCAGGAACTCCAGGATGACCTGCTACACGACCCCCGTGAGATCCAACATTAAACTCGGCTACTTCATATTCGGGGAGCAGGAGGTAGCGTAACAGAACTTTGGGGTGTTGCTCAAGGGGGGGATCCCCAAAGTGAGGATTTCACAGGGTTGCCCTGAGTCCTTGGCCACAGAGAGAGCAGGGGATCCGTGGTCCAGATGGGTCCAAGCCGCTGAGTCCAGAATCAGTGACACAAGTTAAAAGGACCCCCCCCGGGGAGAGTTGGGTACAGCTCTGTTTGCCTTCCCTGGCCGCAGCAGTCAGCCCCAGCGTGTGGGGTGTCTGGGAGTCTGAGTTCCGTCTGGGCTGCACAGGGGCAGCCCGTTATACGGGACAGCACCTGGTGGGTGTAGCCAGCAAAAGGAAACGTTTGCATATTGATCGCTGCCCCAGCCTGCTCACAATACACCCATAATTCCCCATGCCCAGTACCCATAGTGCACCTGTCTGACCCATTGATCACAGAACACCCACAGTCCCCTAATGCATAACCCCGCCAGACTACTGGCAATTTTGCCCTACTCTTCCGTTGCATAGTCCATCCTGCTCATAAACCACAGGCTGCTTGTAGTCTCCCCTTAGTGCCCCGTAGCACACCGCATGATCCCTGACGCAGGGTGCAGAGAGACCCAGCCGTGTGCACTGGAGTTACTCCCTCTAATGACGAACCAAAAATAAGGCACCTGATCCTGAAGCCTGGTTCCTGCAGCAGGTCGGGGTGTCTTTGCAACAGGGGGACAGACATCTGCTTCCTCTGCCCAGGAGCCCATTCCTTCTGGGTGGCACCCACACAGTGGGCCCTGGCATGTGGAACACCCTTCTCCCCAGCCCCCAAGGGCAGCTTTGCGTGCGATGCTAAACCACGGTGCGGGGACGTTTGTGACCCTGCGTTTGAGTCGCTGTGCCATGGAGGCCGGGACATTGCATTGCCCTTCGCTAGGCCCAGCAGGGCACAAACAGGAAGGTGGCAGCTCCCTCTCTCTGAGGGGTGATGGCCACGCCGAGCCCAGCGCGCCCTTGGGACATTTCAGTGAGCGGGGCGGCGGATGGGGGGCAGAGTCTTCCCGGGTAGCCTGCAGAAGGGAGCGTTCTGAGAGCCTTGCAAGGGCTGGCGAGAAGCTGGCCCAGGAGACGCACTTCTGGGAAGGCTGGAGAACGCCAGCTCCTGGGTGAGGAGCCGGGGCAGGGCAGTGGCTATGGAGGAGACGTGGCTCTGTGGTTAAGACCCCAGTCTGGGGCTCAGGAGCTCTGGGTTCGATTCACGCCTCTGCCATGGACTCCCTGCATGACCCTGGGCCAGACCCTTCGTCTCTCTGTGTGTCAGGAGCCCTGCTGTACAATGGCAGGAACAGCCCTGCCCTGCCTCACAGGGGCATGAGGGGAAGTCCGTTAGTGATTGTGGGGCACTCGGACACAGCTGTGTAAGCATCTACGCTAGACAGGCACAGACTCCTGGCCCACTTGAGGGAGGTTTCTGTAAACGCAGCCCCTCTCTCTCCCCCAGGTGACTTTCCTGGACCTGCTGCCGAAGGAGGACATGATCCTGATTGTCCACTTTTACCACTGGCCCAGTGGAGGGGTGGCCACCACCCCATGGGACCAGGGTTCGAGTGGGCAGCAGCGGCCGCTGGGAACTGACGCGTGGTTGGCAGCCTGGGGTGTCCTCAGACTGACCAAGCCTGTTGGCTCCGGTAAGCCGTCCGTGTATCTGGTGTCCCAGCCAGCCTGAGGCTTGGGGGCTCTGTTCCCAGCGAGACAGAGTGAAGTTAGTTTATTTACGTCTTGTCCTTACAGATGTGGCGAGGAAAGGGGGCCTAGGAGCAGTGACCTGGAACACGGGGCCCCATGATTTGACCCTGTACCATGGCCCTGTGCCTCCTGCCCGTGCGCTGTCAGTCCTGGTAAGTCTGTTCCCAGCGCTGGGCCAACAGAAGCAGACATGATGGCCCTGGGCTTAACCCCATCGAGTGTAATAATGGGACAAACAAGGCAGGCGGTTGAGGGCCCGATCCTGCTGGCCTCCTTCTGGGAAAACTCTCATTGACTTGCTTGAGTAAGGACTGCATGAGCAGGCCCTTTGTGAACAGTGGCTGTCTATGGGGGATATATAAAGTGATGCCCTATGGGACCTTCATGGACAATGCACATTCTGCACCAGCAACTGGTTACTGCAATGGGAAAGCACAGCAGGTGCGTGGGGGCTTTCCCCTGGCACGAAAATGGTCCCTCCTTGATTCCCTGATTTTTTTTTTTTTTCATTATGTTGTTGATCCAAATCCAGGCTTCTTGAGCAGGCCGTTCTAAAGCGCCGTTAAGTAATGCATTTCTCCAGTTCTCCATTCCATCCCATTCAGGGCTGAAATTTGCCAGGGTTGAAGTTTCCAGGTTGTTCCCTGGTTGCTGTTGGGGAGCAAACACTGTGGCATGGAAACAAATCTAGGAATGTCTTTTTTGGCTCCAGGCCTAGGCAATGCTGCGCCCAACTCCTCTGAGAGCATCAGCACAGAGATGTTGCAATGCCTTGGCTTACTGCATCACCTTTTGGCATTTTGGAGGGTTAGTTAAGCAGTGAGTTGAGAGAACAGGAACAGTGTTGGGAATACGGCCTGGAAGTTCATTTCTTTATGATGTCCTGGATTTCTGTCTCCAGCACTGGTTGAACCCCATAAGCTCCCCACAGTGGATTCCATCACCCCCCTGCCTCGTTGCGGGCCAGTTACAGTGTAACCCGGATGAGGGAAAGCTCATGGTCTGACTGGCTGAGCCTGAGTCTGTGCAAATGTAGGAAGGTTTGTGCCGTGGTCTGGTGGCGAGAGGAGGGATGTTTTGCCCTGGTGCCGCAGGGACATGTCGGGCTCAGGACCTGGCTCGGCGTGTTTGTGGGAGGAGCTAGCGGAAGCATGGCTATAGGGCTCTTGTTAAACAGAAGGCAGGACCAGCCTGTGCCGCGTCCCAGCCAGGGCTGTGATGAAGGGACATCCTGATCCCCTTGCTCAGCACCAGCTCAGACCCCACCTCCCAGGGCCAGCCAGCATTGCACCCTGACTGATGTCCGTACCCCCCACCTTGTCTCCGTGGGCGCGGCATGGTGCCCACTTCAGCCTGAGGAGCGGCAGCCCCAGGGCTTCCCGCCGTACGGCAGTGCCAGCGGGAGGCTGCACGTGTTCAGTGACAAGAAGCCGGACCAGCCTTTCCCACCCGAGTCGCCAGTCATTCTCAGCCAGCCGCGGGACTGGCCCTGGGTGAGTACCCCAGGTCCTGGGATCTCCAAGCAAAGCAGGAGGGCTGGGTCTCACCTGCCCACAGAGGGGTTCAGGGCAGGGCCAGGCCTGAGAGGCAGGCAAAGAGCCTTGCCCTTGGCATGATTGCTGGAGAGGTACCCTCGTGTTAGACGGCGCTCTCCTGACCTGCTCTGAGACTCCCACGCCGCACCCCCCATCTGCTGAGCTGGGAGAGATCACTGGGGCCTCAGCAAGTAGCAACCAACCAGCAGCCTTCAGCCCACTGGCTTCTGATACGCCTCTGGGCTTGGGCTTCCCTGTTTTCCCAAGGGCTTGGCTCTGAGTGAGAGGCGCTTTCAGCCCCAAATCAGCAACCCCCATGGCACATAGCAGGGGTAGGAGACGCACTGAGAATAGAGCATTCATGGAGTGGGCCCTAATAATAGGGAAACATGCTGCCCTGCTTGGATCTGCGTTGGAGCCGGCATGCTCAGCCCTGAACGGGGCGTCCTTCTGGACTGACTCCTCTGGGGGTCCCCTCAGTTCAACCCAGGGAAGGAGTGAAGTGGGCTGCGCGTCCCCCTCTCCCAGGTGGACCAGCGCAGCCTTTACTACAGTGCCCCCTGAGGCTGCCCCGGGTTTCACTTTGTGTTGCGCCCACGCACGGGAGATGTGGGGCTTGTTAGGTTCACTGGGCTCGGAGCATCCCCACCTGTCCTCACAGAACCATAGAGCCAGACGGGTCATCTCGTCTAACCCCCTACCGAGATTCAGGATCTTGTAATCGGCCGTGACGGCCCCATCTCACCCCCTGCCCGAAGAACGGGACCCACCTCCACGCCCGAGCTGGCTGCCGACGCGGCTCTGCAATAAGATCTGGTGCTGTCTTTGCAGGCGGCGTTCATCCATCACACCAGGGAGACACCCGCCTCGGAGCCCTTCATCGCCACGGACGGCTTCGACCTGTACATCGACGGGGCCCGCTTCCTGCCCGATGCCGTCACCATCACTAGGGTCACTGGCCGGATCTTTGACAGCAGCTACAACCAGTAAGGAGGAGCGATTCACGGGCTGTCACCAGGAGGGCGGGGCTTCCTCTTCTCTCTCAATATGTCATCTAGAGCTGTTGGGTCCAGCAGGGCAATGACAAGCCATGTGCTCTGGATCAGAACCAGGGCCTGGGGCGGTGCAGGCAGGCCAGGAATGGTAATGAAAATGTGTGTACCTTAGTGCACATGCAGATCCACATTTACCTCTGCTCTGTGTAGCATGAGGGTCTCATACCTTCATCACTGTGAATTATTGACATTGCAAGTGCTGGGTCATGAGGTGGAGACTTCTGGGGACCCCATGGGGCATGCCAGCCCAGCTCCGCCATGCACACCTGCGTTTGCACACAGACACGCTGCTCCCACTCCGCTGAGCAGGTGCAGGGTGGCTTGTCTAACCGGTGCAAGATGGATCTCAGTCCCGAATACACAAGGGTTGAAGGGGTCCTAGTGCAGCACGTCAAGACCCTCTGGCCTGAGCTTGGAGAACAGTGGAACGGCCCCAAACTTCTCTCCTGGGAGACACTGATCTTTGGTTTATGTTCTCTCCCCCACCTTTTCCTTTCAGAATCGGGCCAGACATTTCCACGGGCCTTGATTTGAGCAGCCATATCTTCGAGCCACTCTACAACTATAGCGTGCAGATCCGGGATCCAGCAGTGCCGCCCTCCGCTGCACTCTTGCTAAAGGTTTGTGCAGCAGCCAGGCAGATGACAGACACAGAGATGGCGAGCCACGTAGAGACCCCGCCTGTGGAGGGGAGATGGCGAGCCGTGGCTGCGTGGGGCGGGAGAGGGGAGACGCTCTGAGAGGGGAGCTGCTCTTCCCCTGCAAGTGACGGGACCATACTGAGTTTGCGAGGTGTTAAGTGCAAGGTGCTGGCTCAGCTGTGTCCAGGTGCAGGGTCTCCCCTGGGGGGCTCTGACTTGATGCTGAGCTGCCTTTGATTCTTACAGCTCTACTCCCTGGATCGGTTCAGTTTCAAGCTCGTCCTGATTGGCTGGGCAGCTCTCAATCTCTTTGTGGAATCTGGGACGCACAGAGCCCCTGGGGCAGATTCCCAGGGGATCCAGGTGAGCCCCCCCACGCTTTGGGGACAGGGCAGTGGGATCTGGTAAGCCCCTCTGCGCTCTGGGGCAGGGCAGGGTGGGGAGATCCAGGCAACTATCCCACAGTCTGTGGTGGGGGGGATCTGGGCGAGCTCCCCCATGCTCTGGGGCAGAGCAGGACGGGGAGATCTGGGCAAGTATCCCACACTCTGTGGTGGGGAGTTACAGGCAAGCTCCCCCATGCTCTGGGGTGGGGCGAGACCTGGAGGGGGAGATCTGGGCAAGCTCCCCCCGTGCTCTGGGGTGGGGCGAGGTGGGGGGGTATCCGGGTGAGCTCCCCCGTCCTCTGGGGTGGGGCGACGTGGGGCGGGGAGGGGGGATCGGGGCGAGCTGGATTGTTGCTGAAACCAGGAACCCGGTGACCTCGGCTGGCCAGGCCAGGGGCTGGAGATCAGCTGTAGGCTTGGAACATGCTTAGGAGGAAGTGCACTTCGCTAGTCCATGCCCTGCAGGGTCTGCCCAGGAAAGTGATGGGGGCAGCCGTGGGTTCCTCCCGCTCCGGAGGGGGAAGCTGTGGCTAGCAGTGGAGTGTGAATCAAGTGACCTGCAGCTTTTGCTTTGGTTAGGTCTCTCTGAACGAGGGTGCCCACCAGCTTCGCGTGTACCACAGTGGCCCTGCCACGGACCAGCCGTTCTCTGTCGGCGCTCTCACCTCCGCAGGACGGTAACCCCCCGGCTCCCGGCCGGCTCACGCCCTTCTTCTCTGCGTCTCGGCTCTGTAACGGCCCCTGCTGTGCTGTGGATTGTGCAGACTCTGACCCCGTGCCGCTCCTCCCCCCACAGGTACGTCCCATGTGCCAGCCTGCTCGTCAGGCTGCTCAGAGCCCCCGTGGACTCCAGCCACCAAACCCTGCAGAGAAGCCTGATTCCCCAAGCAGACTGGGTCAGACTCGGCCTCTTCCAGCCCAGGCCTGACTATTCAGACGGGGTCTATGATTCAGGCTCGGTCGTGCCCACCACTGGAGAGAGGTGCCTCTACAGCGCCATGGGAAACAGGTGAGCAGGTGCTGGGGGCCTGAGAGGAAGGAGCTTTTCTTATTTGGGCTTAATCGTGTGGGTGAATTTACTGCCCTGGTCCTTTCAGGGGCGGCAGGGGCATTGGCTTAGCAGTGCTAGCAGGCCCGTGGCTCAGAGCACTGTGCGCCACCAGCTCGAATGCAAGAGGGTGCCCCACAGGCGGCTGCCTGCGCCCCTCGATCCTGATCTGCAGCCCCTCCTACCCTGGGCTCCCCCCACGCAGCTCCACCGAGACATCTCCGTCCTGACCCGCAGCCTCCCCTCTGTTGTTTCAGTCCTGAGACGCTCTCCCACCAGCTCTCCCGGTGGATCTCGTTCTTGCTCAGCGTCACACTTGCTGTTCTCGACCTGCACCCTGGCCCACGGCCCCCTCTGCAGTTCCAGTCTTGGACCTTGTCTCAGCAGACTGGGTGGTGTCATCTTTTGTCACCCCCATGGATGGTTCCAGCCAGGCAGCATCTGTCTCCCAGTGCGTCTCACTGGGCCTGAGTGAGAGGTGTGGGGTGTTGCTTTCAGATGGATGGAGCACTTCTCTCTGCAAGCCTTTCCCGACGCTGTGCCTCTGTTCAACGTCATCGTGGCTTTCTGTTCACTTCCCCCCACCCCGTGCTCAGGTCTGCAGTGCTGGTTCGGGAGATTGCCCCTCAGCTTGCTGGAAACGAAGGCCTGGAGCTGAATACAAATGAGGAGATCTCTGCTTGGATCAAAGAGAGACTGACCAGGACGATGGACAGCAGCCCTCAGCCTTTCAACCTTACCTATGTCTCTCGATACCTCCCTACATACGGCATCAAGGTAAACAGCAGAGGGGTATAGTGAAACATACTGGCTAATGCCTGTGTGTGGGCCTGTCCTCTTCCAGGTGAAATAAGAAATACTTGACTGTGTATCATTGGCCCTCTACCAGTCATGGATAGCGGAGAGCTTCCTGTGTCTTTGAGCAGGAGGGTCTGAGTTCTCTCTCTGTTGTTGCCATGAAGTCCTAGCTGGCCACAGATTTGGTGCAACAGTAAGTTCAGTAGAACTTCAGAGTTACGGACACCTGGGGAATGGACTTTATTCGTAACTCTGAACAAAAAGTTCTGGTTCTTTCAAAAGTTTACAGCTGAGCATTGACTTAATGCAGCTTTGAAACTTTACTAGGCAGAAGGAAAATGCTGCTGTGAACTAAATTTAAACTAAACAAGCACAGAAAGAGTTTCCTTAGCTTGTCAAATCTTTTTTTTAACTTTCCCTTTGTTTTTTAGTATTTTACCTTTAACACAGCACTGGTCTGTATTTGCCCTTTTTTGTCTCTGCTGCTGCCTGGTTGTGTACTCCCAGTTCCAAATGAGGTGTGTGGTTGATGGGTCGGTTTGTAACTCTGAGGTTCTGCTGTGGCTGTGACTTAAAAACATAGCACCTGAGGCAGCAGTAAATATTTCACGGTTGCACGTTGCCCATCTACGCTCCCCAGTTACTGCCTGAGTGGAAGGATTTGAGCCTCAGAAAAATTGAGGAACTGGCCATGTATTTTCCTTGTCCTGCAGCCAAACTACCAGTCCATCAGTAGACATTGCACCATGCGAGTGCATTGATTTAGTGCTTACTTAGGGAATCACACTCTCCCATCCAAGTACTGAACTGATGCTGCTTAGCTTGTGAGAGCTGACGGAAGTGATCAGCCCTGTCTTTTGGATAAGATGTAAAACCAGGGTGCTGATCACTTGGGGGAGTTGAAGAGCCCATGGCAATTTTGCAAGATTAGAGGGGTAAACCCCAAAATTCTAACTCAGGTAGTTGTATGCTGCCTACCTGAATTCCCCTGCAGGTCCAATTGCATATCATAGTCTTAACTGAGTGTATCGTGTCCTAGTGGACATTGGAATTGGGCTTATAAAGAGAGAGGTTGGTGCTGAGGTCAGGATTGTTTTGCAGGTGATTCAAGGAGCCTGTGTGTTTCTCAGTCGGAGAACAGGTGTTGGGCCCCACCTAGGTAATGGAATGTGGAGGAGCTTGTTCTCCTGGCACCAGGGGAGAGTGTGACCACTATCCCTGCAAAGGGTTTCGTTCCACACCCTGCTGCCTTTGTGTAGGTTCCACATGGGGCTAGGATGGAGCTGGTCCCGGGTGATACGCAGACACACACTGCACGCACCCTGCTCTGGGGCCCCGCCGCTTTCTAGAGAATTTAAGATTTTATTATCCTCCTCCCCGCCTCCCCCCCCCCCCCCCCCAAAAAAAAATTTCCAGTGTCTTTAACGAGTCCACTTCTGGTCACTCTAGCACAGAGGTGGGCAAACTACGGCCCATGGGACCGTCCTGCCCGGACCTCGAGCTCCCAGCCGGGAAGGCTCACCCCCGGTCCCTCCCCCGCTGTCGCCCCCCCTCTCGCAGCTACGCCGCCATGCTGGCAATGCGGCTGGCTCTGGCTGGGCAGCATGGCTGCCAGACCTGCTGCTCTGAGTGGCATGGTAAGGGGGTGGGGAGCGGGGTTAGATAAGGGGAAGGGGGTCCCAGGAAGGGGTGGGGTCCTGGGGGGCCTGTCAGGGGGTGGGGGTGTGGACTGGGTTTGGGGCAGTCAGGGGATGGGGGGGTTGGATGGGGGTGGGATCCTGGGGGCCGGGGGTCTCGGGAGGGGGTAGTCAGGGGACAAGGAGGGGGGGGTGGTTGGATGGGTCGGGGGTTCTGAGGGGGGCAGTCAGGGGGCAGGAAGTGGGAGGAGGCGGATGGGGGCAGGGGCCAGGCTGTTTGGGGAGGCACAGCCTTCCCTACCCGGCCCTCCGTACCGTTTTGCAACCCCAATGTGGCCCTCGGGCCAAAAAGTTTGGCCACCCCTGATCTAGCGGAACCATCCAATTGTTCCGGAATTGACAGTACAGCTTGAGGGGTGTTTCCCTTCCACGTCCCCCCGTCAGACTCCTGGTTTTGTGCGGCAGTTCTGACCATCCAGTCATGGTATGCAGCTGTATCAGTTCATCCACAAACAGTCTCTTGATTACAAATGTCCCTGGCTGTTGATCTCTTTGCTCACGGTTGTTCCAGTTTGCAGTGGATGGTGCCAAGAATCTACCCTGGTCTGGTTTGACAGTGGCTCATTTCTGCTTCAATCCCCCTGGGGCCTTTTATTTTGGGAGACCCTGGCTAAAATACGATCGTCCTGTCTTTGTAGAGGAGCTTGACCTTGACAGCTACCAGCAGTGGCCTGTGTGGCTGGATGGATTCAAGGTATTGCTTTCTGCAGGTGCTTCTCATTTACATAGGAACCCATAGGGTGGGTTGAGATAGTTCAGGGGTGGCCAGCCTGAGAAGGAGCCAGAATTTACCAATGAACGTTGCCAAAGAGCCCCAGTAATACGTCAGCAGCCCCCCCACCCCCAGCACCTCCACCTCCCTCGCTGCACCTCCCGATCAGCTGATCAGCTGTTTCGTGGTGTGCAGGAGGCTCTGGAGGAGGAGTGAGGGCACGGCAGGCTCAGGTGAGGGGGCGGGAAGGGGTGCAGGGGGGGCAGGGCCTGGGGCAGAGCCAGGGGTGGAGCAGGGAGCACCCCCCGGCACACTGGAAAGTTGGCGCCTGTAGCTCCAGCCCCGGAGTCGGTGCCTAGACAAGGAGCCGCATGTTAACTTCTGAGGCACTGCATGGGGCTCCGGGGCCAGGTCGGCCACCGCTGAGATAGCTGGTTGTCCTGGTACAATGTAGCTGGTGAGGCTCTAAGCCCACCTGCAACTTAACATCTTAACTATACGTTACAACATAGTCCACATTAAAACGCTGCCTTGCTCGCAGAGAGAACCTGGAGATACAGGCTTTGAAGGGCACTAGACTCGGTCCCTGTCAGACCAAGGGGCAACTCCAAAGCAAGGGATCCTGATTTTGCAGATAGGGCAGACGGAAGCCGAGCAGCCACATAGTGAGTCAGAATCCACGCTGCCAGCTGCTCAAGCCACTGGTCCATTAGGTTATGCATTGAAGTGTTTTGTTTTAATGAAGTGGTAGCTTCCCCTCTGCCCACGAAATGGTCTCCAGTTTCTTGATCAGTTTTTAGTTTTCCACAGCTAATGTTTTGTTTCCTTCCAGTCCTTTCCCCAGAGGATTTACAATGAGTATCTAACGGTGATTATCCACCTGCACGAAGTCCTGGTGAACCCTGAGCCAGACACTCCGGGCAAAAAGTCAGCCCCCAGACCAGTGCAGAGAGGAATCATGAGGAAAGAGGGCGAAAGGCTGCACTATGCATTGGGGAGTGAAGCATGGGCTGCTCTCCAAGTGTTCTCTAGTGGCTACTGCAACACTGATGTTTATCAGCTGCCCCTGTACCAGGGGGCTCCCAGCCAGGTACAGACCAGTTCTCATCAGAGACCCAATGGCGTTCAAATGCAGCTCTCCTGTGTGCCCTCATGCTTTTCTGTAGCACCTTTGGGATGACAAGTGCTGCACAGAGAGAAGGGTTCCTTTCCTCTTCCCTTGCTGCTCAGGGTCCCTTATTACTCAGCATCATCAGCTCAAGTGCCCTAGTCTTTAAGGATTATTATTAGTCATGTTTATTACAGTCGTGCCCAAGGACCAGCCAAGAGTGGGACACCACTGGGCATTGTAGAGACACAAAGCAGCAGACAGTCCCTGTCCTGAAGAGCTCACACTCTAAGGATACATCTACAGAGGGATGATAAACCCACAGCTGGCAGGGTCCCCGCCTCACAGGGCCCCAAAACTCAGGCACCAGCCTGAGCCCAAAGGTCTAGACAGCAATTTGTCAGACCAGCTGACCTGGGCTGGCTGTGGATTTTTATCCCAGTGTCGACATACTCTAGTAGCCGACACGGGGAAGGGGTGTAACACATGCCGAGCGAACAGGGTGATGGCAACAAAGGGTATGTTAGTGCCACGGGGTTTTGGAGTGAAGGGGCGGGGGTTAATTTGGAGGAGATCAGCTAAATGGAAAGAGATGTGACGTTAAGTGAAGGGGACAGGGCAGGTGGGGCACATACAGGTGTGACACTGAGGTGAAACAGCCGATCAGCACAGTGCAGCGAAAGTCCCATCTCAGAAGTTCTCTGGCCAAAGGTCCCATCTTTGGCTGCTCCCTGCCCACTGGACTCCTCTTGTGCCACCACTGGGGAAAATGACGGGGGTGGGGAGGGAGGCAACACGTTGCAGTTGCAGCTGTGGGTGCAGACGACTAGTTCTTCAGCTACGTGTGGGTGTTGCTCATGTTCCAACAGAACATTGTGACCGCCTTATCCCAGGGGCCGTGCGCCAGCGTTACGCAGGGGCTGGCAAACAGGAAAGTGGTGAGTAAATCATGCCACGCCTGTGCACTGTGTTTTTAATCACTGTGTAATAGCGACAGGAGTCTACAGTGTTAAGGCTGGGATGAAAAATGACCCCTCCTGACCCGCCACACTGCACGGTCAAATTCCCCTTGATGTCAATAGGGTCAGAACGAGGGCCTTAGAGGAGTAAAAATCGTGTTAGTCCTGCAGAGCTAATGGAGCTCGGCATGAGCCAGCTGGCTTCTTTTCCGCTCCAGGCCTCAGCACTGTCCTGTGCGTGCCAGCTGCACAATAGAACTGTTCCCCACTGGACAGGCACGACAGACCCGTCTGTGCTCAGCTCGAGGTTGAATTTTGTAGTGCAGGCAAGTAGAAAACTCATCTTTAGCTCTCTGGAGTGAAATCATCAAGACTAAATGTTACCTCACCCATCCTGCAGAGCCCTTACCCTGAAACATGAGTATTATTGTCAAACTGCTCATGATCTTGGAGGAATCAAGGGCCTCCCTCCACTCGCCCCCCCCAAGTGGTTTTAGTGTAGTATGCTGTATAGCCCCACTTGGCAAAGTGTAAAAAAAAAAAGTATTTCTTCTGTAGGTCAGAAGCTGTTTCCCTTTAATCTTTCCTCCAACACTGAACTTTATTCTGGTCTGATGTCTATTGATGCACCAGTCTGTTTGCAAGTACAACACAGATACATGTCCACCTCGGGCCAAATGCTTCTAGGCTTGTCCCAAATTTGAATGCTTTTTATGCCTCATATCTATAGAGAAACGCGGTCTCCGAACGGGACTAATTACGTACAAAAAGTCTGGTGGGGCACTTTAAGAGGTACCAATGAGTTGAGCATAGACATCCTTCTTAAATTCCTGCATAATATGCAGCCGAGCCAGGAGTCCCATGCCAGAACTTGGATGGAGCCCTGCACTGCCTTCCACTTCATGTCACTCACAGCTGTGTAAAATGCTGTTCGGGGGCTGCCAAGAGAGTGCTGATTTAGTGACATTTTATACCTACTTTTGCACAAGTGTCGTAACCTCCTTTAGCAAATCAAAATGGATTTCCCCGGGTGCAACTGCTTTGGTGCAGAGCCTAAAGTATTAGGCCACTGTGTCTGTCCAGGTCAACATAGTGCAGCGCTTGTAACTATCAGGAGTGCAAAGAGACGATTTTTGAGTGCAGAATCCATAACCAGGCCAAGTCATTCCCCTTGTCAGTGTCACAGTCAGATCAGCTAAGGGTTTTTTTTTTTGTGTTTTAAAAATCTGACTCCAATTGTGGGTGCTCTTCAGTTATCCCCAAACGCCAGGCTGACAGGTGTTCTCCATCTCACAGATTCAGTTGGTAAGAGGGGCATCTGTGGTTGTCCGTATAGCAGATGGTAGGCGGGATGAAGAACTTAGCCTGCCCCACAAACAGGTGAGCACTATGATGCGATGGTGTTAGTGGAGGGGGGCAGGTGTCCTCCTTTGAAAGGAACTGGCACTTGGCCATAGGGTTTCCTCACCTTTGCTACTACCAATGAACATAAGGAGGCAGACCCTGCTTGTGTAGAAATTTGTCCAGGAAACCAGGGTACCACCACTTTGGGGAGCATGTGCCAAGCAATGTTTAATGCTCACAGGTGGTCAGGAAACCCATTTTAGGTCTTATCTAAAGAACAGGATTGCTAACAACACATCACTGCCCAGTAGCACTGCTCTAATTGCTCAGTATCTGCAAGAGCGGTGCTTACAGAATCGGCACCAGCATGGGAACACTGATGGAGGGGATTAGTTGTGGATTTTATTGAAGAGGGAGCACAGGTGGGTTCCCACACTAGTGGCCAAGTTATTCACATTGCAGGTTCTAAGCAGACAGCCACAACTCACCCCTACTAATGGCAGTGGCATGCACATGAAGGAATAGACCCCACTACTTCACAATATCTGACTCCAATGGAAGGTACTTGCTACAAAAGCTGCAAGTGCTGGTTATTGCAGGACATCTATAGGGAGTGTCAATAGCAGAGTGAAAAAAATAGACTGAAGGGAACTTCCACAAGGTTGTTTACTACACATCCTGTAATGTTCGAAGGGTAATTACCTCTACTTTCACCTAATGGAGGGAAAGAGGACTGTGGCTAAAGTGCATATAACCTGGGAGCCTGAACACCCAAGTTTTACTGTCTCACACACTATGACTTTAAAAATCACTTGAGGTCTGATTATCCCTCCTCCCCTTCTATCAGTAATAGGGAGGTAGAGGAATTTTGGGGTGAGTGTGTGTGTGTGTGTGTATCTATATAGCTAAATGGAGGGTGAAATTAAAGTATAAAGTGGAAGAATTTCTTGCTGTATTATGCTTGGTACTTAACTTGACTAGCCCCCCATCAGCAGGCTTCTGGAGGGAAGAGTTGATTGACAATGCCTAGAAAAAAAGTCAGACTTCCTGTAAAGGGACCAGGCTTTTGAAGGGAGGGAACACCGTCTTGCATTCCTATTTAAATAATTTAATGAGGTTGTATACATACACATCTGTCTGGCTAGAGTTTTCTAGTTACCTGGTCTAGAAGTAAACACTGAACCTTAGTTTCCAAGACAGTACCGTTGAGATCCAGCACCACTGACTGTTTGGGACTCTTAGATTAGGTACCTCATCACTACCCCAGGAAGACACTGTTTTACATGTACCTGAGCAGTGTTTCTAAACAACTGGTCACTGGAGCAGTGCTGGTGCATGAGATCTCCCTGACTGAGTTTAGAAAGCAAGCCAGTCCCTCCCTGCTATCAAAAATGTTCAAAAACACTGCACAACTGAAGTAATCTTTTAAGAGTCCCCACTGTGTTAACCTTCTATTTTTTAACCTCAGGGCATCAATCAGTCCTACCTCCCCATGGAAGGCATAGAGTTCTACAAGAAGGAGCCTGGTGGTGCTAAAGTTACAGATCTAATGCCACAGAAGGCAGAAACCCAGCAACAGGTAAGAAAGCTATGTTAACTGTATTAACCAACTTGATTTCCTTCTTTGACAATCTAATTGATTTGGTGGATAGGGGGAAGGCAGTGGACATAATATACCTGCACTTCAGCAAGGCTTTTGACACACTCCCCCGCCATTCTCATAAGCAAGCTGGAGAAATGCAGGCTTGGTAGAACTACATTAAATAGATCCATAATTGGTTAAACAACCACACACAAAGAGTAACTATTGGAATGATGTCACATTGGAAACTGGTCGCAAGTAGGGTTCCACATGAATCTGCTGGGCATCTGGTGGTGGTTAACATTTTTATTAATGATCAGCACAGTCTCTTACCATGTTCAGATCACATCTGCAGATGACAGAGGTGGTGGTGGTGGTTGGGGGGGTTACAAACTCTTTGGAGGATAGAGCTAAAATTCAAAGGCAGCTTGATAAATTGGAGAACTAGGCTATGGCCAACAGAATGACATTCAGCAAAGACAAATGTAAGGCCTGGTCTACACTAGGTTGGGGGGTGGGGAGAAATCTAAGTTATTCATGTAGCTGAAGTTGCATAACTTAAATAGATTCACCCCCCAACCCTCCCCAGTGTAGACCAGGCCTTTGATTGCTTAATTATTTGCTCCATTATCTTTCCAGGTACAGATGTTAAGATGACTGGTCTGTAATTCCCCATGTTGTCCTTATTTCCCTTTTTATAGATTGGCACTATATTTGTCCTTTTCCAGTCATCAGGAATCTCTCCTGTTTTCAAACGACTTTTCAAAGATAATTGCTAATGTTGCCCCCCCCCCCCCCCCCAAAAAAAAAAAAAAAGCAGCAAACATCATTCTGGGCTGTATTAGCAGGAGTGTTGTGAGTAAGACTGCAAAGTAATTCTTCCACTCTACTCCACACTGATTAGGCCTCAACTGGAGTATTGTCCAGTTCTGGAAAGATATGGACAAAGTGGAGAAAGTCCAGAGAAGAGCAACAAAAATTATTAAAGGTCTAGAAAATGAATTGAGGGAAGATTGGAAAAATTGGCTTTGTTTAAGCTGGAAAAGACGACAGAGGGGAGATAAGTTTTCAAGTACACAAAAGGTTATGAGGAGGCAGAAAAAAAAAAAGTTCTTAACCTGTGAGGATAGAACAAGTAGTAATGGACTTAAATTGCAGGAAGGGAGGTTTAGGTTAGACATTAGGAAGAACTTCCTGTCGGTGTGGTTAAGCACCGGAACAAATTGCCTAGGGAGGTTGTAGAATCTCCATTATTGTCTAACCTGCTCTTAAAAATCTCCAAACATGTGTCAGGCACGGTCTAGATAATCCTTAGTCCTGAGAACTGGACTAGATGACCTCCTGAAGTCCCTTCCAGTTCTATGATACACTGAATGTGGAATAACTGGCTTGGCAGCACCACTGCTGAGAAGAATCAGTCATGGTAGACCAACCTGAGTCATCAATGCACTGCTGTTGTGAAAAACACACATCCAACATTTCAATTTTGGGTTGATTTAAGAGAAGCATAGCATACAAGTGACAGTACCACTCTATTCAGCCCTGGTCAGGCCCCAATTAGAATACTGTGTCTAACTTTGGTCACTGCTGTACAAAAAGGATGTAGGGGAACTGGAAAGGACCTGAAGTGAGTGACAAAGATGATAAAAGGTATGTAATCCAAGCCATATCAGGGAAGGCTGAAGGAACTGGGTAGGTTTAGTTTGGTATAAGGGGGAGGCACATGATTATCTTCAACTACTTGAAAGGCTGCCATAACGATGGAGAAAAATTGTTCTCTTGCCACAGAGGGCAGGACAAGAGGCAGTGGGTTCAAACTACAGCACAGCACATTTAGATTAAGTCTTAAGAAAAACTTCCTAGTTGTAAGAACAGCTGGACAATGGAACAAACTGCCTTAGGGAAGGTGTGGAAGCTCCTTCAGTGGAGGTTTTCAACAAGATGCTGGATAATTATCCAAGACAGATGGCTGAGACAAATCCTACATCTTGGCAGGGGGTTAGACTAGAGGTAGAGTTACATAATTTGTGGTCCTTCTCACCCTATAGTTTTATTAATTGACAAAACTAAACCTACACTTGTGTTTGTAACATCACATTCTCTTACTTGCAGAATGGAGACAGACTCCCTTCTTCTCACACCTACTCAATCTGCACCAGGGGTTTCCCCAACTTTTAGTTCCCATGAGTAATTTATAATCTGGTTGCTTTTCACAAAGAGGACAAGATATGAAGTGCACCACTAATATTTCACAACAGGACACAAGGATTTAAAATTAGATTAAAAATATACTACACATTTGCTGCCAAGTTTTAAAGAAAGTCAGACCACTGAACTGGTAGAAGCTCCTGGAGCCAGAAGTTGTTGAAGTGCAATAACCAGTTTTTGACAGCAGTAGCCTCTTCAAGTGCAGAGAGAATCATTTCAGTGACTAGTTAGTTCATTTAAAAGTTAAGAAATCAAAGAGTTGAAAAAATAGGAAACTTGTTTTCTCCTTTTAGTCTACGCATAAAAACTAGATAGAGAATGATCTCAGAGGACATTAATGAATTGAGCTGATTCTGGTTATTACAGCTAACACTTCCTTTAATTTAATAAACTGGTTTAATATAAATTGATAAGACGTTAAATATTATGAACAGTTAAAGCTTCTTTAAATAATAGAAATACCATTTTAGAATGGTGTTAATTTGCATTTCCATCCAACTAAGAAAGGCCTCATTCACCATTTAGTAAAGTAAGAATCAAAATGTTTTGCTTTTCCGATCCCTTCTTGTAGTAAAGAACCCAACTCTAGAGGTATCCTGTGCCTTTTTAAACATTATGTTTTGTCTCTATCTAGAGGGACAGCTGTAACTCTACAGACTGTTAACAGAATTATTGCCTCCGTTTTCTCCTTATTTCAGGCCCAACTGTTAATTCTAGATCAAATCTAATGCTCCAAGAAGAAGATAGCTGACTTTCTAAAATCAGCCAAGCAAGACACCTGTGACATGCCATTTACTTCATTGCAGTCTCCAAGTAGCTGGGTAAAGGTCCTTGGGACATTTTGTTCACAATACTATAGAGATGAGAATTTGTTCATCTGTACTGTTGTGCTTAGTACCAGGAACAGGACTCACCCTTACTGAGGCAAAATCTGAAACATTTGCTTACAATCTTTATTGAAGTCATACAAAAGTTGCCAAAGTGAAAAAATACACTATATACAAAACCATTCTCCTTGGGAGGAGAGGAGTGGTCCATGCTGAAGACCTATCATACTGTACTTTCAACTGCAGCCCCTGATTCCACTTGTGGCCTTTTCTCTGTCTGAAAGAGAGGAATGAATTTTGTTAAGAGCCAGTCTTATATGTTCCACATCAGTTAACACTTTACCAGTTGGTGCATGAATTGATAGCTTGGAGAATTGCACTGACTGATTACCTACATTTCACCGGTAATTACAGAAACCAAGCACTACTCTATAGACAGTTTCATAGCCTGAGTGTCCTTTTACTTAAAATCAAACAGGCTTTATTCCATTGCACACCAATACTTTAGCAGAAAGGAGAATTCTGTGTTTTAGCTCAACTGTAATTTAACACACTGAACTCCAAGTTATTTTCCAAATGATTAAGGGCTAAACATCTTGTGTGTAACATGCACTCTGCTGAACTGGGCAAATTCCCCAGCTCCTTATAGAAGAGTCTTAAACCAGAAGGTAATAAAGCATTAGATGTACCAGGCATGAAAGGTATGCCTGAACAGAGAAGGAAATATACATGGCACAGAATTCTGACTCAACTGCCCACCTCCTCTTCCATTTTTTCTGCAACCTCATTTCCACTGGGGGCAGCATCACCACCACCATTGACAGCCGGTTCTGGTTTAGATTTCTTAGCTTCATTGTCTCCCTGTTGAGTCTCCTCCTCTGGTTTCCTCTGAAGACAAAATTGTTTAGTCTTCACTATGTACAAATTTAAGACTTAAGAAAATTAGCGTCGATGTCACTGTCCATTAACTATTCAACTTTTAGTTATGAGGGGTCACACCAAATAGTCAGGAGTTAGGATTCAGTTGACGCTTTAGGCGTAAGAGTTTAGTTACAGTAAGAGTTCTGATACTATCTTCATTTTTGCCCATTTCATTATGACCTGGCAGAAAAGCATCCTAGTTCTAGATTAAATTTGTTTTTAGTACCCATGACATCTGATCTAAGCTTTAAAGCTGAGGGCAGATGTTTCAAACTTGCTCTGAAAGATGCTGGTGTGACAAAATGCAGACAGCCATAGTGTGTCATAACAGTACATACAGTAGGCAAATGAAAAGTGCTGTGAAATTTGATTTAGATTAGGAAAATACTAATGAGAACACACTTGAATGTTAAACTACAACCAAACACTAGTTTCCCTTAAGGTTACTCCAATAAGTCAGATTTTACTAGAAGTATGAATACTACACATTTAGACTGGCTTTGCTACTTTGTTATTTAACTTCAGTGCTCCATTTCCACTTGGAAATACGGGAACCCAACCCAGCCTGGTTGTTTGCCCTTTATCTATGGCCTACCCTGCTCCTTCATGCAGGGCCTCAACATAGTAGAGCACTTATTTAAGAAGTGCCTACATGACCCACACAATTCAGCTTTGAAGTTAAACTAGTGTGGATCTAGCAGAGTGCTGTAAAGCATACAAAGGAACCATCAAAAGCTACTTTCCAGGAAGACTGATTGGCTCCCAGGGGAAAGGAGTTTTATGCAGTATTCCTTTTTTTTTTTAAAAATAATTTGTTCTGTGCATAACAGTGATCGTTAAAGGCTTTGTTTAGCCAAGAAATCAAATGAGACACAGTGCAAGCCAGTGGTAGTTTTATATTAGTTTGTCCAAATAGCTATATATCTGGACACACCTTTTTTCTGACAAGATGAGAGATGTCTGTAACACACTGGGATGCTCCATCAGCTGGTTTTCTTACTGGGATCTATTACAAGATAGAGGTTGTAATGTAAGTGACATCAAACGTTAAAACCTTCCAATTGAGTAGTACTTCAATGTCTGCCTGAACTCAGAGTTGTTTCACTTACCGTGGAAATGGAACAGCTTTCTTCACTCTGTGTAAAACTGGAGGTAGCGCCTCCAACCTAAAATGAAAGAAGCCACAGTGATTAACCAAGTACTGGCTTCCAGCTGTATTTCTGAGCTCCACAGCATGCCGGGACTTTACCGCACAAATCCATGGTTCCTGCTATACCATGAATTAAGTTAGGGTTTAATAGGTTTGTTTAGTTTCTCTCTGATGTGATTTATTATATCTACATTAACCAAATCAATTCTGACTGTAAAATTATGAAGTACTTAATCTTCAGTTGTGGTTATTTTGTTTCTTGTACCAAGCACCCAGTTTGTGGATGTTTATACCAACCCAACAAACTGATATTTCACAGTGAGTGAGCAAACAGGTTGCCTATCAGTTAGACAGGCAGAACTTAACTGCCTTAGAAAGGTCTTCAGTGTAGAAGCACCTTCAGAAAGGTTGGCTACACTATACAACTATTCAGGATATATGCCACCACCAGATGCTGAACCAGACTTAAACCAAATTTAGGATTCTCAAAACTAGGCTGTATTTGTAACCCAGTTCTAAGTCTACTGCCATCTGGCCCAAAAAACCCAAACCCAAACCCTTGCCAAAAAGCATTGCCCTTATGGTTATTTAGTGCTAAACAGCTGGCATGTGATGTCACTGTCTCCTCTAGCCTCTTTGTTGAGAGCCAGCTGATTGTCCAATAAGAGGTAGCTTAATCAAGAGGGAAAAGCAAAGTGGCAACACGTGATAGTCCAATGCTTTCCCCCTCAAAGTCAAAGGGAAGTCAGCCATATTTCATTCTGAGTGATTTAACAGCTTCTGGTCATGGGGAAGGTAAGTCATTTTCAGACCATCACTAATTCTAGACCAGTACAGCCAACCCTGCTGTTGTGGGCTCTTCTGCTCTCCTTCAGCTACACCATTAGTTAATGGCAACTTACTAGAAAAGTAATTAAACTAAAAGCTAACCAGAGTTGCTTTCAAAGCCAGTTCAGCTACTCTTGCACTCTTTTGAGACTCCTTTGAATCCTCTATCTTTTCCTTAATTTCAGGAAGTAGTCCGTTTAATTCTTCGATCTCCTTCTCATCTTCAGTGGATTCTCCTTCTGCTTTCTTTATTCGTTCAGTCAGCATCACTAGAGGAATACAGGTTTAAGTTGTCAGCAGTTTATTAAACCAACAATGCAACAGGCATGGGCACCTGAGCTACTCTGCCTTCATTAGAGACCATTCAGAGAACTGTGGAGAGTAGTGTGCTTCCATGTTACTAACGTCAGCTCAATCCAGCTTTCCTATGACAGTTAACCAGTTTGCTAGCTAGAGCAGGGGTTCTCAAACAGTGGTCAGGACCCCTTAGGGGGTCATGAGGTTATTACGGGGGGGGGGGGGGGAGGGAGGGAGGGTTTACAAGCTGTCAGCCTCCATCCCAAACCCCGCTTTGCCTCCAGCATTTATAATGGTGTTAAATATATAAACAAGTGTTTTTAATTTATAAGGGGGGGGGGGGTCACACTTAGAGGCTTGTGATGTGAAAGGGCTCATGAATACAATAGTTTGAGAACCACTGAGCTAGAATTTTAGCAAGTCTACTTACCCATTCTTTTGTCAATGACTTCTACCGATTCACGGAACTGCAGAATTGCGTCATCAAACTGGCTGTTGTAGTGATAGGCCAATGCCAGCTGGTAGTGTGACTCTGCTAGCAGGCGGTCATGGGCCTCTAGGTACTTCTGCTGTAAGGCGAGGCATGCTTGAAACTCTTCTATAGCTTGTGCGTAGTTTTCTACAACAGAAAAACCATAAACCTTTACAAATACAACTAATAAGTATCAAGCCAAACAAAAAAAGTTACCGGTCTGTCTCCCCATCTAATTTATTCCATAGACTGCTCTCAGATTCTGCATGAACTGAAAGCATCACTCAGTGAGGCAACTGCTAACAATTAAAGGGACGCTCAACTGGAGTTAGTGTTATACTTCCTGCCCAATCCTCTCCCCACATTTCAGCAGTGATTTAGACAGTTACTTTTAAAGTGTCTTCCATACAGGTGAAACAGGGAAAGTGAGACAAAAGCAGACTAGGTATTTGTGTTCAGTTTCTTACTCTGATTATTTTACATACCATTGATAGACTATTGGCCAAGAGTGCACCTTTTAACATTAAGAAATAAAGCTGCTCAAGGATAATTCCACCCTCAAACTGCAATTCCCCCATTGATGTTACGGAGGTGGCATATGCACAACCCTAATTTTGCAGTCCTAACCCACAGAACCTTCCCAGATGAATTCAGTCTGAAACCACTTTCTAGTCAAACAGAAAACAGGGGCAAAGAGGATAAAGAACTACATTGTTTCAAGAGGAGAGGCAGACTTCAAGATGAGGCAAAAGTCTCAGGATTAAGCAACTGCATTCAAGAACACCGAGAAGCCAACTTGAGTGTTTTAGGGAGTCTGTCCATTTCTAGAACCCAACATCCTCTCAATTTGTATTCTTCCCCCATCTCATTCTGACAGCAGTTTGGTGTGTGGGGCTTCTGGCCTACTACTGAAGGTGAAAAAGTTCTCCATTTCCTAGAGTTTCTTGAGCCACATTCAAGAGCAGCTATAGTGTACAAGCCTTATTCCTATTCCAGCAATGAAAGCAAATTGAGGCTCAATATGGCCTTCCCCCACTTTGCTCAAGAATTTAGTTGGCAGGTAATTGGCTTATTCCCTTATCTATCCCAAGACTATTCAAACTTGTGGGCACCTCCCCCATGTGGTCTGAAGTTTATCTTCTCTCTCCAGCAATCTGAATCAACTCTGAATGTTTTAAATAACTAACTATGTGGTGGGTGAGATGGGGTGAAAGTTAGCAAGAAGTTAAGCCAGTTTAATACTGCAGCACTTTATGTACAATCAAATTTCAGACAGATAGTTTACCAGATTCAATGCTAACTTCTCCTAGTTTCAGGTGAGCCTGAGCAGCATGGAGCTGAGCTTCTTTTGTTTCCTGTCTAAATCAAGAAAACTTTAGTTAGTTTGCTATAAAAACCCTGATCAGAGGCTTCCACCTCTTTATCTAGTGCACCTCTATTATGCCAACTCCCCAGTGGTTTCCTGTAAGTTCCTTTATTTTTTAACAGACTCAAATCAAGACGTGTAAAGTTTTACCTTTTATAGATTACTTTTGCCAACTCCAGCATATCCCAAGCCAGCTCCAGATTTCCAACTTCATCCTCTTCACTTTCCTGAAAAGACTAGAATTATATTCTAATTTTATTTTAAAAATGAAGACTTGTCTCAGTGAAGACATGTGTAACAATGTAGCAAAGGTGCTCATCATGAATTTAAAGTTTAAAGCCATAGTAAGTGGTTTCGTTTGTCACTGTCCCAAGATGATAAAGTAGTCTATTTTCAAGTTAGTTGAGACTCAAGATTTGAGTTCTTGATTTCAGGTTCTGTTTAAGACTACATCTCACATCTTCAGTTTATTTACAGTCATTTGAATACTACTGAAAACCTCTGCCAACATTACCTTGGAACAATTTAATTTTAAGATACTACTAGTAAGAGGACCAGGAATTAGAAGATAAAGGAGCTAAAGCGAAATCTCAATAAAGGTTGTTAAAGCAAGGTAATCCATTAGACCCAAATGGCAATACCAACACAATGGGGTAAAGAAATTCTATTTAATGCAGTTGTGTAGTGGTCTGCTAAAACATGGTGTACGTTAAACCAGAGGATGTCAACCTTTTTGGGTCAGGACCCATTTGTCAACCCTGATGGCCTGTCACAACCCAGAGGCACCACTATCACACCTAAGATGCCCCCAGACCGCACACTCGCCCCACAGGGTTCCATCTGGCAGGGGGCTCAGAGCTAAGATTCCACATGCTCTGGCCAGATGTGAACAGGCAAAAAACCCCACCAACTGGGGAGGGAGGGTAAAGCAAGCCAAGACATCTCTGTCAAAACATGGCCCACGAGGCCCAGAGATAAGGGGGAGATCAGGGGGCCTAGGGGTTCCGTGAAGGACTTAGGGGGTCTGAAGAAGGAACTGGAGGGCAGAGGTATGGTGAGCCAATAACTCTCCAAAAAAAAAAAAAAAGTGCACACACACACACGCCCAGGGGCAGACAGTATTACTGGAGAACACGACACCAATCATTCCCTCTCAGCTTGTGTCCTGTCGGACTGATTGGGCTCTGCTCCCCACTCTAGGAAGTCACGACTTTGCTCAGGTTTGGTCTGACCGTATCACTGTGACAGAGGGGCCAAACTTGAGTGATGCTGGAACCCAGTGCACCAGATCACAACACCTATTGTGGAGAGTTGAGCCCAGACAGTTCTGTGACACTGACACATTCTGGTGACCCAATTTTTGCGTTTCAACCCATGGGTTGAGAAACCCCATGTTAAGCAAGTCCTTTAAGTCAGGGCATAGGTGTGCTGAATTGCTACAGCACCATAGTTAAAATTCAAATTATGCAATCCCTGCACTGGTATGCAGGAAAGCCACAGTGTCCCCATGAGCTAGTGATTATACATATCCCTATGCTGACTGGCTGCAACTGGCCCAAAGAGGCTCATCCATGAGCTGCTAGAACTACTTCCTTCCTTCCCAACCCTGTCAAATCCACTTTACCTCAAATCATTAAGGTGTGGAGGTAAAGAGGGGGATATAATCCTTTAACAGATTAGTGAAGGATCAGATGGGTGTTACAAGCTGTGTATTGCGAATAGTGATGCTGAAGTATGGTCATTGTGAGACTACTGCAGTCTGGTACAATCTGTATCCGCACTGGCTGCCAGAGTGCAGTTATTGGTCCAGAGAAAAACGCGTAACAGCACAGCCACACTTCACAAACGTATTAGTCAGGCAAGGACCGAGAAGGCAAAGTAGGTCAAGTGTAATACCATAACCTTGGGGGCATTAGCTCATGAGTGAGGACAGTTTGATACCCAAGACTACCAGAAATATACCTATTGTAATAGTTTCACTGTGAAGTGTCTGCAAAGGTGCTTATGCTCAAATAAATGTGTTAGTCTCTAAGGTGCCACAAGTATTTCTTTTCTTTTAGGATTACCAGAATATGAGGAGGACCTGAGGTCAGGAATAGAACACTCCTGTGCCTGGATCTAACCAATGCCATAAGCATTAGTTCTCAATTCATTTGGAAGAACACATCAATCTAAGTCAAAAGAGCTCACCTTATCTTCAACGGTCGAGTCATTTTCTTTATTATCTTCAGTTTTGTCATTTTCTTTATCTTCCTCATCTGATCCTTCTGTTTCTGCAAGGAAAGTTTGTGGAGGAGAATAAGGATATTTGCTATACCTGTTAAACAATCTATTTCGCTTGGTTCAGTTGTTTAGAGGTGAGCATCCCCCTCTTTCTTGTGATGAGTATTATGTGCAACTCTGGAACAGTCAAAGTGACACTGCAGCCTTTGCACTACCCACCGCGCTCAAAACATTAGTTACTGCAGCTCTACAGTAGCAGTTTAACATTAAATCTTCTGACTTAGTGCTGCCTAGAATGGAAGTTTATTTAGGGCTAAATTTGGATGTATTCCATGGGAGCTCCCAGTGAAGTCAATGGAGTTATAAACAGTCACCCAATGACTGGTATGTCATCCTACAAGTCACAAATGTTTTCAGCAAGATAGTATTTCTGATCCCATGTGTGGTAGCTGTGTCTAAAACTCAAATGCAAACTGCTTATGAATTCAGACAACTTGCTACTTTGCAGTGCCAGTTCAGCTTGTGAATTTATGGGGCAGCAAAGTGCTTTAAATGTAGAGTTACATAATTAATCCTAGCAATGGGAAATCGGGGCGGGGGGGAGGGAACCTGGGGAAGTGGCGGGGGGATGGCGGCCAGCATTTACTTTTGGGCACAAGCCATCTGATACATAAGGGAAGTGGATGGGAAAGCTTGCTATACACCAGGATTGGTGTCCTATGCCAGCGTGGCAAATACAAAATATATCTGGAAAAAGAAGGTTCTGTTTTGTTTGGAAGCTGGAACCAGCCTGCGAGCTGGTCAAATTTTACTTTTCTTGAGGAAGCCAGTTACTTTTGACAAAAAGAACATAGGTGTGGGAGGTCAACTGTGGTAACTTGGTAACTGCCATAACTAGAGCCAGATTCAACAGCCACATTGGTAATGGCGTACCTGCTGCAAAAACAGACCAAGTTTCTATGTATGAGATGTAATTGATTAGAGTGAGAATAAAGATACCAGGTGTTTAGCTTCCTAATAAGAGACTTTTAGATAATTTACCTCTGCAAACGTGACTAAAACTTGAGGCTGGAGGACACGACATTTATTAGACCACGATGTGGTCGTCAAATAAGCACTTCCAAAGTTAATAAATGGACGTCAGTGTGCTTTTTTTCTTATCATCTGGGAAATAAGAGTTAAGAACTATTTTTCTTGTGGGTACAGACTGAGTCTGAGGCAAGAGAAAGAATACAAGGGTCTACCTGCACAATGTATGGTAACTGAAGATATTTTACACCAGTGGTTCTCAGCCAGGGTACAGATACCCCTAGGGGTACGTAGAGGTCAAGGGGTACATCAACTTATCTTGATATTTGCCTAGTTTTATGACAGGCAATATAAAAAGCACTAGCAAAGTCAGTACAAACTAAAATTGCATACAGACTATGAGTTGTTTATATTGCTCTATATACTATACAATGAAATGTAAGTAGAATATTTATATTCAAATCAGACTGCAGAAAGGCATACAATAGTCTGGAAGGGTTGAGAGCCACTGCTTTACAGTGTAGCTACATTACATTCTTTGTGATTGGTACAGACAGTTCCACTGTGATGTTCAACATGAGAAATGCCTTTAGTATTGTCCAGAGGTTGCTAAGGAAATTAAGAGACTGCATGGATATTCGGTCACTATTAAATGAGGCTGTGAATAGCTCAACTGGCACAAGCATGCAGTCGTTCCGATTGTTGGAAAATCAAGATACTATGTGATGATTTATAGCCTCTTAAAGTCTAAGTGTATGTTATTTTGGAAAGCATATGGAGTTTGTTTTCTGGTGTGTTAGGCTAGTTAAGCAGCTATTAAATGAAGCAGAACAACATGAAAAGCTACTTAGGAAGAAGCTTGTATTAGCTAGCACCAATTTACAATGGAATTTTAAAGCCTATCATATTAAATTTAAGTTTCACAATGAAGTTCATTCTTTAGTCACTGAGATTCCACAAAAGAGTTCAAATTCTCATAACAAGGAGACGTGCCATTATATGTATCAATTCAGTGGATTCTACTTTACTGCCCCACTGTCTAGAATGGGAATTAGGACCAGAGGCAACTCGTGGTTCAAATTATTTGAAGGTTAGTGCAATAAACCCAGATACATGCAAGTGGACATCCATTCAGTATTCTCTACCAGCCTAGTTATTGCTTTCCAAACATTACCACTGAAGCTAGCCACAGCCCCCAAAATGATATCCACATAAAGATTTTGCTTTGCAGTTAGTTAAGCATTAGACAGAAACTAAAACTATTCACTGCTCCTTGAAACTTAACTGAAGCCAGTTACTTGGAGGATTTTAATATCCAAGTGCCCCTTGTTTGAGACCTTCCATTAGTCTATGGCAAACAGAAAATTCTGAATGGAAATGTAACTTTTAACCCCTGGTTAGCAAGTCAAATCCATCAAGTAATCCACCCACAAGTACTTCTCCTATCCCTGTTACCTTCACCCTCTTCCATCAGGTCATCTTTCTCCTCTTCTTTTTCTACCTTAGCACCATCTCCCTCTTCCATCAGGTCATCTCTCTCTTTCTCTACCTTAACAGCTACTTCAACTTTTTCTTCAGTTTCTATTTCATTAGCTGGCTCTTTGCCCTCTGCAGGTGTAGTGGCATTTCCAGCTGCAAACACTGTTTCTTTTGAGGCCAGTGCCTCTTTTGACTTGTTTAGCTTCTCTTCCATGGCTTCTGCCTCTGCCTCCTCTTCCGTGGCTTCTGCCACTGCCTTCTCTTCTGTAGCTGCCTCTACCTTGGCTTCTGCCATGGCCTCCTCTTCCACAGCTACCTCTACCCGCTCTTCTGTGGCTTCTGCCACTGCCTCCTCTTCCGTGGCTGCCTCTACCCGCTCTTCTGTGGCTTCTGCCGCTGCTTCCTCTTCCGTGGCTTCTGCCGCTGCCTCCTCTTCCGTGGCTGCCTCTACCCGCTCTTCCGTGGCTGCCTCTACCCGCTCTTCCGTGGCTTCTGCCGCTGCCTCCTCTTCCGTGGCTGCCTCTACCCGCTCTTCCGTGGCTTCTGCCGCTGCCTCCTCTTCCGTGGCTGCCTCTACCCGCTCTTCCGTGGCTTCTGCCGCTGCCTCCTCTTCCGTGGCTGCCTCTACCCGCTCTTCCGTGGCTTCTGCCGCTGCCTCCTCTTCCGTGGCTGCCTCTACCCGCTCTTCCATGGCTTCTGCCACCTGCTCTCCTGCCACTGTCTTCTCCTGCATATCTGCCTCTACCTGCTCTTCTGCCTTCTCTTTAAGCTTCGTCTCCACGTCAGCAATTGCTTCCTCTTCTCTTGTTTTACCTCCCATCTCCACATCCTCTCCTTCTGTTTCCTTCCCAGCTTCATTCAGTACTGGAGACTCTTCTGCAGATTTTTTGGATTCTTCCTTTTCCCCCATGGCGTTATATACCTGCTCTCTCAACTCCTCCCTTGCTTCTTCTACATAGTTAAGGAAGATGAAGCATAAACATTTCTTCGAGTTTAGTGATAAAAGCATTAATGGAAATTGAAAATACCACCCTCAGACCCTCCAACGTGTGTGTGTGTAGCACATGTTCCTAAACTCAATTCCTTTTGAAATCTAAAGAAGCTGGGTCCCAAGCAACAAACTCTGGGAGATCCTACAGTCTTGTAAGTGACCACTCAAGCAATATACAGTTTTATGCATTAGCATTTTTAGTCACAGCTGAGCAAGAGATGCCAAGTTAAATCCATTTGTCTAGATGGATAAAAACTCCTTGTGCAATAATCCTCTGCAATGTACGATAGAATGAAAACTGCCCTTGAACTTTTAAAGTGAGGACAGTTTGGTGAGTCTGACCCAAAATAAATTCTCCCCTTATGACCAACTTTAAGCGAATGATACCACATGCCACTGTACTGCTGCAAGTGCACAAAGCAGTCCTAGCTGGCTGGAAAGCTTAGAACAGGAAAGGAAGTTTGAGTGTAATGCTTCACAGTTGACAAATTTTGTGACCCCTTGACTCAAAGCTAGTGTGAACGAAGAGTTTCTTGCAAAATAAAAATCTTTTAGCTAGGTTTGGGAAATTTATAGAACAAGATTCTTCCACCTGCTAAAAGTTTTGGTACAAAGTTTCAGATCATCTAGGGAAGTAAAGTAAAGAATCCAGGTCCAATATTTACACAAGGCAATACAGCTTGGCATCTCTATGGCATGTTAGATAACTCTACATACCATCTATGTTATCAGCATTTTCTACCATTGAGTCATCTTCTGCTTTTTCGCCTTCTTCTTCTTCCACTTGCACTCCTTCCAAGGCATTTCCCAATACACCATTCTCCATTCTAGAAAAATAGAAGCAAGTCAGCTGCACACAAGCACCAAGGAATACATTTTGCGCTCAAAGGAACATACCATTTGACTGCTCTACCTAGCACCTCTCCCACCTACAGGTCTTCTACTATACCCGTTCTAGCCTGCAAAAGCCTCCTATTCCAGGCCAGACTCTTGATTTCAGTAGATACTGAGCATCATGCCATACTTGTGTGGCAAGAGAACATGGTGATGATGCTCTAAAAATATTTCGGATAGATGGACTGATGCCCTATGACTCCAGTTAGACTTTTGCTAGTGATCTAGGTAAGAACAGTTCCCTTTTGCCTGCCCTGTCCTCCATATTATATTTCTCCTATTTTTCCTTGAGTTCAAGTGTTCTATCAGTGACCTACCCCCTTATTCTAATACTCATTCCCCACTTGTAAGGTACAGCTACCCCATTTAAATTTTTATTTTTAAAGAAAGGCAATTACATTTAACTGTTGTTTCATCCCAAAGGCTCCAAACTAAAATTTTCAGTTGCTTCTATCAAAGTACTCCGCCACTTGTATCCCTTTATAAAGAAATTAAAATATCATCTTAAACTGTCAAAATCTAGGAAGAGGGATACTATGTATTCAGAGGACTGACAAGCCAGCTAGAGGGTCTTTGTTAGTATACCTTGCTAACTCCAGGAGAGATTTTCCATAGTAAAAAAAAGCTTCTGCACATTCATCAGCTGTCTCACCATACTTTTTACCCCTACAAAGAAAGATACAAGTTAATACATCTCATTTGCACCATGTTTTGAAATAGCTTTACATTACCAGATACGCAACATTTAAATCTTTTCGGGGTGGGAAAGTCAATTTCCAAGTGGTTACCTCCCACGTGACCGCCACCCTTAGGCAAATGTCAGTTCTCTCCCTTCTGATAACTGGAATGGTTTTTACTGAAAGTTCTGGTTGCTCAGAGCACCCGATTGTGGGTTTTCAAGACTGTCCTCTGTTCTAAATGCTCTTTTCCTCGAGAGGCTAAGCAATTTGCCTCTGCTTTGTTTGCAATTTATAGATTATGTTTCTCTAGTGGTTAGACTTATGAGATCTGCATTGCAGAACACTCCTTATTTTGCAATATATGGGCTGGTTTGGTTTCTTGAGATGTTGATTTGAGGCACTGTAGGCCACTATTCCAATAGTTAAGTGCCTAAGCAGCACAAATGTATTATTTCAAAAGAAATCTACATAGACATGGTACAATCCTCAATTTTCCTGGTAATTATATTCAGATACTTGCAGACTACCTATAAAGACAGCTTGTCTAAGCCTGAGATAAGTATCTACATTTCAGCTTGATTCACTTCAGTGATGTGCCCAAAACGAGAATCCAAGTAAAAAGCAATGTGTTCAGTTACTTACAATATACTAGCAGCCTCCTGGAATGCATTAACAGCTGCCGGAATATTTCCCAATACCAAGTGTTTCTGCCCTAAGCCCAGCAGTTTTTTGGCTTCTCCATCCACATCCATACTGTAAAGTTACAGAACACGGGCTGGGTTAGACACTGTGCAGTTGGGAGAGCATCTCCAAGTGTACAAACTGGAGGGAGGTTTGTAGCCCCCTGCTGTTCACACAATTCCATTTCCCAGAATCTTTAAATCCAGCCTTCAAACTCTTCCCACCAAGAGTCAAACACCAACCAGCAACGTGTACAGAAGCACTAAATAGCGAGCCTCCCCCCCCCCACGATTATTCAGTTACGGTTAGAGAACTTTCATCTGCACCAGCACTAAGGGGACAAAGATTTTTCCATTTCTCACATTAAAATAAATTTAACCATTAACTGCAAGAAGCAGATCCCAGAAAGACTGCTTAATAGCCAACTTTCAGTCTTCAGCTAAGTCAGAGGCTTGTATACAACACTCCAACATGAGAAGAGTTTACATTGAAAAGGTGACAGAGAAAACTGTATAAAGTCCTGCAGAAAGAAGGGGACAGTTCAGTGGTTTGAGCATTGGCCTGCTAAACCCAGGGTTGCAAGTTCAATCCTTGAGGGGATCATTTAGGGATCTGGGCCAAAAATTGGGGATTGGTCCTGCTTTGAGCAGGGGGTTGGACTAGATGACCTCCTGAGGTCCCTTCCAACCCTGATATTCTATTCTATGATCTATGAAGACAGGAAGCTCAGCTGCATAAAAGTGGAATGTTGGCCTATTACCACCCATTAAAAAACCCCCATACATTTGTCATGCAGCCATGCCTAAAGCAAATTTTGTGCTACAGCTACCAGCGGAAGGAATCACAGGCTGTTAATGCAGTGTTTTTCTGGAATAAGGACTTAACTGGTGTTAGCCCAGAGAGGGGGAGCAGAAGAGTATTCCTAAACTGTGGTTTCTTGTATGGCAACATGAGACATCTATAGCCTTTAATATCTAGAGCTAAGCACAATGTCAGATTTAAATATTAATTTGAAATAAGATCCACAATTACCCTATTTTTTTTGTTTGCCAACCTTAGCCTGCTAACTCACAAATCCCTTACCTATCAGTTTTGTCTGCAGAAGTGGAGGGAGCAGCCAATTCCTCTTCCATTCTACAACTGAAGATTCAACAAGCAATTAGAATGGATTTGCAGTGTTGTACATGGTGTTACCAAATGGTGATGAAGTGACTAGAAGTTCACATTTCCAGAATCAGTAATATGAGAAATCTAGTGCACAATTTCAGACTTCTGACTTTCCAGAATAGGTATCTGCAAGCTTGTCTACACTGTGGACCATTCTGTAATTATAGCGGATCAAAAATTTATGTAGAAAATTGACTTTTCATCAATAACCAACACTTCAGTCCCCCCCCCCCAAACAAAAATTATTGGTTGTCTAATAAGAAAATAAGTAGGGAGAACCAGATCCTTTTCACAGAAGTGTTTCTTTAGTTAAAAACCCAGTTTTCTGTCAAAAGAAGTTGACTGAAAGATTTTGATCAGCCCTAATTTTAAGACAGAGGTAGTAGTCTTGGACTGCTGGCTAGCTCACCCATTCATGAACACCTCCCATCCCACTCAGAATCAACTGCATAACACTCAGGTCAACCACAGCAACTGCTTACATAGGAAATAATGAGTATGTTTTACCTATCTTAAGGTAGCTTTGTAGCTGAAAATAGGAAGCCAGCATCATGTAGCTAGCTCTAGCCCACAGGACCACTATTCTGGAGTTTAGGAAACATCTCATCTAGTGCTTTAAAAAAAAAAAAAGGGGGGGGGGGTCACTAAGTTTTCCCATGCATCATCTTAGAGTGGACTCAAGTGCCGTTCTCACTTTGAAAGTTCACTTCCCCTCCCAAACTACAAGTGTAACAGTATAGATGGCGAATAGATTTAAAAAACAACACACACACACAAAAAAACGCTTTTCACTTTAAATAATCTGAGGTTTTTGTCAGAAGAACTTAATGTGACAATGGCCCTTAAGAGAGCACAGTATTTAGGGTAGCCAGTGCAGCCTGTTTCCTACCTCTGGCTCAGTGAAGGTGGAGGCCTTTGGTGAAATGAAGATGGGATTACAAAATGTGCCCTCTTTACCATGAACCATCACCCAACAGGACCACATGGAGCCGAGTCCTAATAGCCAGAGTATGTCCTAAGGAGAGGGGACAGCACTTTCTAAGTGGAGATTTGCTAAGAAGGCATACTGCTTTTTATACACAATTCAATTAGGCTCAGTGCCTTTCTTTAGGCCTGGCTACACGGTTTACCTTTACCTACCTGCACAATTTAAAACACAGGTTAGTTCATAGAATCATAGAATATCAGGGTTGGAAGGGACCTCAGGAGGTCATCTAGTCCAACCCCCTGCTCAAAGCAGGACCAATCCCCAATCAAATCATCCCAGCCAAGGCTTTGTCAAGCCTGACCTTAAAAACTTCCAAGGAAGGAGATTCTACCACCTCCCTAGGTAACGCATTCCAGTGTTTCATCACCCTCCTAGTGAAAAAGTTTTTCCTAATATCCAACCTAAACCTCCCCCACTGCAACTTGAGACCATTACTCCTTGTCCTGTCCTCTTCTACCACTGAGAACAGTCTAGAACCATCCTCTCTGGAACCACCTCTCAGGTAGTTGAAAGCAGCTATCAAATCCCCCCTCATTCTTCTCTTCTGCAGACTAAACAATCCCAGTTCCCTCAGCCTCTCCTCATAAGTCATGTGTTCCAGACCCCTAATCATTTTTGTTGCCCTTCGCTGGACTCTCTCCAATTTATCCACATCTTTCTTGTAGTGTGGGGCCCAAAACTGGACACAGTACTCCAGGTGAGGCCTCACCAATGTCAAATAGAGGGGAATGATCACGTCCCTCGATCTGCTCGCTATGCCCCTACTTATACATCCCAAAATGCCATTGGCCTTCTTGGCAACAAGGGCACACTGCTGACTCATATCCAGCTTCTCGTCCACTGTAACCCCTAGGTCCTTTTCCGCAGAACTGCTGCCTAGCCATTCGGTCCCTAGTCTGTAGCTGTGCATTGGGTTCTTCCGTCCTAAGTGCAGGACCCTGCACTTATCCTTATTGAACCGCATCAGGTTTCTTTTGGCCCAATCCTCCAATTTGTCTAGGTCCCTCTGTATCCTATCCCTGCCCTCCAGCGTATCTACCACTCCTCCCAGTTTAGTATCATCCGCAAATTTGCTGAGAGTGCAATCCACACCGTCCTCCAGATCATTTATGAAGATATTGAACAGAACCGGCCCCAGGACCGACCCCTGGGGCACTCCACTTGACACCAGCTGCCAACTAGACATGGAGCCATTGATCACTATCCGTTGAGCCCGACAATCTAGCCAACTTTCTACCCACCTTATAGTGCATTCATCCAGCCCATACTTCTTTAACTAGTTAAAGCAGTTAGTGCAGTTTTGTGGTTTGACACTCATGGGTTTCAAACAAAGGAGAGCATCTAAACAGAAAGAAAAGGCATACTTGTGGCACCTTAGAGACTAACAAATTTATATGAGCATAAGCTTTTGTGAGCTACAGCTCACTTCATCCGATGAAGTGAGCTGTAGCTCACGAAAGCTTATGCTCAAATAAATTTGTTAGTCTCTAAGGTGCCACAAGTATGCCTTTTCTTTTTGCGAATACAGACTAACATGGCTGCTACTCTGAAACCCATCTAAACAAACAGAGTTGCACCAAAATAACCAATTTGGTTTTAGGAAGCCAATTCAGATTACATACAAATTTGTATGTAGACAACCCTTTCAGTGACACAGGATACTATCTAGGTACTTATACAGCTCTCATCACCACAGTATCTCAATTATTACTGGACTTTATCATCCCAACACAGAGATAAGGACGTATTAGTCTAGATGGGGAATGGAAACACAGAACACATTCACTCATATATGGTCAGATGGGAAATTTTTAGGTGAGATGACACTGAACTCAGCTCTCCAGTGCCCCACCTACTAAACCAGCCTTCCTAACCCATGCTGTACAAGTTAGGGTAGTTATTTTGTAGAGAACTACAGCCGTACCTGGGGCTGCAAGTACAGAGATGTCTGTGTGGCCTGTGGGTATGGTGCCTACGCCCCTGAACTCCAAATCCTACTTTGCCTCGGCCTGGGATCATTTAAAGTCTGCCCTTCCGAACTCCTGACTTCTAGAAAAGGGATCATAGGTACCCCATATAAAGGGGTATCCGAGGCTCAGCCCACTGGTGTTAATCACTTATACAGCCCCCAACCCCTTCGCCTGGCTATGCCAAGCGCTGAGGCATCTTCACAATGAGCAAGTCACACAGCCAGGCTCCTATCAAAGCCAGGCCTGGTACAGGAGTGGAAGCCATAGGGCCAGACTTGGCATCCCACAGCCAAGGCTGATGGCTACGTTTACACGACGCAGGTACAATGGGGCCTCCCACCCAACATGAGGAAACAGTACCATTCCCCCCACCCCCAGCTGAGGGGAGCAATCACGGCCACACACTGCCACCGGACACAAACATCACCATGGGGCGGGGTGACTGCAGCCACCTTCCCCGCCCCCCAACACGGCCCCAGCCCCCCCCGCAGCGCTCGGGGGTGGGGGGAGTGACTGCCCTCCACCACACACCCCCCCGCGCTCGGGGCGGGGCCTCGCTCCCTCAGGAGGCACCGCCCCTCATGGGGACAATAGGCCCTTTTCCCGCCTTTCCCCGGTCCGCCCCCGCCCCCTGTTTGGCGCCAAACCCCAACGGCGGCCGCTCACAGGCAGCAGCCGAGGCCACGTGACGCGGATAGCCCCGCCCACAGCGCCGCTGCAGGTTTGCCTTGTGGGGCTCCTCTGCCCCCAACCAACATGGCGGAGGCCGGGGGCGAGTCACGTGGGATCCCCCAGCGTTCCGAACGGGCCCGCGCGGCGCCCGGGCAAGGGGCAGCACGGAGCGCCAGGCGGGGGGGGCGGCGGCACGCAGAGGGGAACCGGGCCGGGTCCCAGCCTTTCCCAGCGTCCCCCCTCCTCGCCGCCCCCGTCACTGCTCGCCCCAGCGGCGCGGAGCCGCGGCCCTGCGGGTCGGCCCACGCTACTCGCCCCCCCCCACCAGCCCCCCCGCCGCTCGGCCCGCCCCCCACAGCGAAGCCGGCCTGGCGCGCCCAGCCCGTGCCGCGGTACCTAGGCGGGGGGCCTGGGGCGAGCTCAGCACAGGCGGCAGCAGATTTCATGGAGCCTGACAGGGGCGACGACGGCAGAATGCAGCCCCCGGCCCCTCCGGCTGCCTATATACCCCAAGGACACGCCCCAGACCCGCCTCGCGGCGCGCGCAAGCCCCGCGGACTGCTGCTCCCAGCGTCCTTCGCGGCCGTCGAGCGCGGCCCCCTTCGAACCTGGATTGCACGGCATGCTGGAAAACGTAGTCCCTAATGCGCGCCCCCGCCTGACCGACGCACGGCCGGCTGGGAAAGGTAGTCTGGAGACTGGCGCGCAGCTTGCTGGGAAGTGTAGTCATAGACCGCAGAGCATACTGGGAAACGTAGTCGTAAGGGGGGGGTACTCTGCAGTAGCTGGCACGCTGTGGGGACGGACGATGAAAAGAGAGGGGCTGCGGCCGCCGCCATCTTCCCTGCGGCCTCCACCGTCGGCCTCCCTACAGTGCACCGTGCAGGCCCAGTCCCTACTGGGAGCCTGCACCCCAGGCCCCCTGCTCCTGAGGTCTGCACTGTGCACTTTCCTTCAACACAACCCCTATGGTGGGACTCGCGTCCACTCTGCACACCCCCTTTCACTGGCCTAGGCCCTCCTGCTGCAGGCCCCCCGTAAGGGGATCTGCTGCTGCCCCATGGCACTTCCCAAAAACGTCGGCCTCTAACGGGCTCCACCAGCTGTGGGAGCACAAGCCCAAGCACTTCCAATGCTTCTTTAAAGTGGAAGTGAGGTGTGCGCAGTTAAAACGAGCTAAAACAGATGAGTGGGTGCTACCCAGCCTAAGGGGGTGTTAACTCCTCAGAGGGACAGCGCCAGGACTGTTGGTACTGCCCTTTAGACAAAGTATATACCCCCACCTTTCCCAAGCTGAAGAGCCCTCCTGCTACCCCAGACCAATAATATTTTGCTCAATAGGCCACAGCAGTCATAAAAAGTAAACAATGTTTTAAGAAGCATAAAGAATAGAGCTGAACATTAAAATAATCCCATCATATAAATCAATGCTATATCTTTCTCTGAAATGCTGTGTCCAGTTCAGGTCATCCTATCTCAGAAAGGATAGCTTAGAAATAAGAGACAGGCAACAGAAAGGGTTAGAAGCACTGACTTCCCAATGAGAAGAGTAAGAGACTGGAAAGGTTTGGAGTTTTTAGGTGCAAGGAGACAATTAAAGCCGTAAAGCATGGGTGCCTAAGAGGAGACATGATGGACGTAGACCAATTGTGAATGATAGAGAAGAAGAGTAGGACACACTCTTAATTATCCTTTTGCATAATCCAAGAACAATTACATTGAAGGGCAGAAAATTTAAATCCAATACAAAGGGAAAAAAATTAAACACAAACAATCCATAATTAACATGTGGAACTCAATGCCTCAAGGTATAATTTATGTCAACAATTTAGTACAATTCAAAAAAGGAACAGAGAACATTCACAGATATTTATCAATCAATACACGCGTTCCTGCTTTAGGGTATAAACTAATCTCTCGCGGATGTGGGTTAGGAAGAAATTTGGCTATGGGCTGCTTATTCTTTAGTTATCTAATATGGTATTCCTTGCATTTTCCACTGAAGCACCTGATACTAGTGGGGGTAATAGCTTTTTAAAAAATGATTTAATTGGGTTTCTGGTATTTGCAATTTTCTACATCTAGGTCAAGCCATAAACACTGAACAAATTCTTTAAGAGCATACAATTACCAAAAAAAGGGAAAGAATACATGTAGATAAAACCATTTTCCTTGGAAAGATAGTAGTGTTTAAAGAATAGTATACATAGTGCTTTCAACTATAATATCTGCAAAGAGAAGAATCAATAAAAGAAATTAGTACTTTACCAATCAGCAATGAGTACACATTTTAATAGTTATCCATGTGTTATCCATGTGTGATTAACCTAGAACAATAATTAAAACAGAGATGCTTGAAGTCAAGAAGACACAGAACAGGAATAGTATGGCTTCATCTTCAACTTCTACAATTGTTTGCTAAAGAAAATGTCTGGTTTCTTAGCAATTACATTAAAGAAGATTGGATGTCTTGCTAAGAGATGCGTTCCAGTTAAACCACAAACTGTTAGGCTCAATGCAGCAATCATTGGATGAAACTTTAATGGCCTCTGTTATGCAGAAGGTCAGACTACATGATCATAATGGTCCCTTTTCCCACCTTTTCTGGCCTAAAAATCTATGAATTTGTGTGACCCCAAAATTTGTTAAACCCAACATTATCTTTTATCAAAAATTTAAGGCTTTTGACAAGCCAGGCCAACATGTCCTTTTATAATGCTCTGTCTCTGGCATTATAAATTAATTCCATTTTGCAGATGGCAGAACTAAATAGGGAAGTTAAATGACTGCACTATGGCTATAGAAGGAATCAGTGTCAGATGGTATTAGAGAGTAAGGAATTACTGCATACAAGTCCCATGCTTACTTCGTAAGACCATGCTGCTCCGTACAAATGATAAGGGAAAAAAACCTAAATATTGTTAGTTCCTAGAGATCCTGTCCACAGCGACTGAGCCCTTTTAATGAAGTAGTTCAGTTGTAGAACTGAGAACAAGGGATAGCTTGGCCTGGTTAGGAGTAGGATAGCAGCTGGAGTGAAAAGACAAATCAATCTTGGGAGCCAAGAAGGGAGAAATGGGATAACCAGCCCAAAATAAAACATCTGAAGAAGGAAATAGACTTCCAGAGACAGTCTTGAAAGGAAGAGCCCTGTTCAGTTTCAGGGATAAGCTGCAAGGGTGGAAAGTTCTGCAGGCCGTTCCTGGGACTAGGGAGGTTTGAGCAGAAGCATTCAGTAGTGCTGGCACAGAGATTATAGGAGGCCTGTGAAGATAGATAGTTCCTACCCTGAAGAGCTAACATGCAAGGCAGACAAAGGGGGGGGGGGGGACAAAAAAGGAGGCATAGAGAGGAAGTGACTTGCCCAAGGTCATGCTAGAGGACAGTGGCAGAGCCAGGAATAGAACCTAGCTCTTCTGACTCCCAGTCCAGCATCTTCTAGGTTAGAGCATCCTGGTACTCAGTAAAGAAGCTGGAAGGGACCTTGTAACAGGCCCTAGCTGCACCTGTGGTATCATTAGGAACTAATCCAGTATCCTCCCAAAAAACTGAATTGGATAGCTGCTGCTGAGTCTGGGTTAGGTGAAAAGATAGGCAAAGCTTCCAGAAAAGTTCCTTCAGAAGCTGCCGAGGTGGGAAGCTTTCAGGACAGGACAACTGGAACTTTTGTTAGATTTGAAACTGAGCATCAAGTAGGAATGGGGATGAACTAGAGCCATGCTGTGCATTTATTTTTCCATAACAGGCAAATGAAGCCAGGGAAGGAAGAGTGATTTTACAGGCCCCTGTATAGCCCCAAAGAAATAAGATAATTATATGAACTAAACCCCGTTATTTCAGTTTTAATCCACACACTTGGCCTAAAGACTTAAAAATTGTTTTATGCACATATCCCAGTTCAAAACTAGTGTATTATCCTAGTTTTACATTTTCAGAGTCCGGTCATCTTTCATGATATAGAGTCCCTCGTCCTCCCCCATGAACATCATACCAGCATGAACATCATAGCAGCGAGCATGCAGTGTATTATAATAAGCCTCATGAGCGCTGATGTGGGTATTACATCATCTGTAGGAAGAGGATGCATTATATGTAATATACTATGCTATAGGAAAACCCACAGAAGCCTAATATTTAGAACACCAGATTTTATTCGGAAAGATTTTTGATAAACAATGGCAACAACTACTGTGGGAACGAGTGCATGGAGTCCTATTCTAATGCCCAATCTACTGTAGTTAATAGGGGTCATTGAAAGGATAAAGGGGGTGTCCAGCATCTCTTGCTACTAGTTTTCCATCCACCTGTGAAATAAAAAGACAATCTGAGTCAGAAAGATGAAAATCCAGTTCTTGCTTGAAATTAAAAACAGAACCATGCAGAATCAAGTTTCCTTTACATCCCAGTCCTTAGCAAGGATATCTTTAACAATCACTGCTCCCCCTTCTCCCCAAGGCATAGTACTACTAGAAAATCATCTTTTTCCAAGAGAATTCTCTGTAGCCTGCAACAAGTATCACTTTCAGTGGCTAGGGCTTGAGGAATTGGATTAAGAACAATTAGGGCTTCTTATTTGCAACATTTATCTAGTAATTGCTACAATGCGAGTACTTTGCAAAGCACTTAAAACATTAATTATTGGTCTAACTCTCAACACTCCTTTGAGATACCATAGAGAAAAGTGTGGTTATGCCAGTTTTACAGATGGATACACTGAGGCAGAGAAGTTAAGTAACTTGCTCAAAGTCACACAGTGAGGCAGTGGCAGGGTTGGTTAATGAACTCAGGAGTCCTGACTCCTAGTCACTAAACATACAGTTGGAAATCCTGATTCCACTGAAGTCTTGGAAAAACTCCCATTTGGCTTCATTGGGAGCAGGATTTCATCCATGTCCTCTAACTGAATATAGGCTTTTGAGCGGGTGGCATTCAACCCTGGCACCAAAAAGCTTCCATAGGGAGGAGATGCACTTTTCAAGGTACCAAGCTCCTGCCAGTCAGTTAACGCTTCCTTCTGTGAAGCTACAGTCATACCCAGCTGATGTTAGAGAGAAATGGATTAGGACTGCAGCAAGAAAAAACATCTCAGGGATTTTTAAACATATCTACTAGTAAATTTTCCACCTACTCTTTTGAAACCAACAGCTTGGATCCCCAATGAATTATTTACAGTGTGCGCTACAATTTTGTTCTTCATCCGGGCCACTAGAGGGCACTGGAAACAGTGACTAAAAAGCAGAGGCCTAACCAGCGCATGGAAACATGTTAAGAGTTTTACATGTGATTAATCTTCAGATATAAAAGTGTATTATAAATATATAAAAGTGTGACCAAGTGCTGAGTCAGATCCTACGAACTCTCCATGGACTAAGCAATCTTGGGATCTTTGTGCTTCCTTTTTTTTCTTTTTTACTATCTTAAAAGTGATCCTCCTTGGACATGAAAGTCAACAACTCTTCCACACCTTCCAGAAATTCACATTCTCCACTCATCTCTTTCCTTTCCTCCGTGCTCCCCCATTTCTCAAGGCTGCTCTGTGTAAGACAGCACTTCTTGCAGGTAAGTATGCTTGTTAGCAGTGCACACGTCGCCTTATGAGCCAGGTTCCGTTCCATTCTATTTCTTTGTACAACTCTCTGGCTGCACAAAAAACAAGTGGTGGAAATACTCGCTACCCAGTTTCTGGCTCTCAAGGGGTTTTTGCAGGGGAGCATCTGCCTTGTATTGGTATTTGGAGGGGACGTTAAAGAGCGGTAGTTACTGTGATGAAGCGGGACTGTTCTTAATGTTTCCTCTAAATATTGTGGGGGTGCCTCAGTTTCCCCTATCCAGTTCTTAAGTATCTAGGTGGTGGGATAAGGGTGTATGATCGTTGCAGAGCCCTAGAGGGCAGGTGTGTGCAGGGGTCTGGACACAGAGAGTTGTCACGGAGTCCCCGGGCGATGCTCTGGAACTGCTCCCTACGAAGCCAGTCAGGACTCTGGGGAAGTCTTCTTTCTGTGAGCAGCCTGTCTGCAGGACACACAGCTCACTCAACTTCCACCTTCCTGGGTCTGACCTTGGAGCATTCAGCCTCCTCTGCCCCTCTGTGTGCTTCCCACAGCGAGTCCGCCCAGGCGGGCTCCTGGGGAAGCCAGAGGGTCCTGCCCCCCAACTCCGCAGTCAGACGTGACTCTCAGCCAGCCAGTAAAACAGAAGGTTTATTAGACAACAGGAACATGGTCTAAAACAGAGCTTGTAGGTACAGAGAACAGGACCCCTCAGCTGGGTCCATTTTGGGGGGCAGTGAGCCAGACAACCACGTCTGCACTTCACTCCATGTCCCCAGCCAGCCCCAAACTGAAACTCTCTCCAGCCCCCCCTCCTCTGGGCTTGTCGCTTTCCCGGGCCAGGAGGTCACCTGATTCCTTTTTCTCCAACCCTTTAGCTCTCACCTTGCAGGGGGGAAGGGCCCAGGCCATCAGTTGCCAGGAAACAGGGTGTTGGCCATTCTCTGCGTCCAGAGGCCTGCACACACCTTCCCTCTAGGGCTCTGCAACGATCATACACCCTTATCCCTCCACCTAGATACTTAAGAACTGGATAGGGGAAACTGAGGCACCCCCACAATATTTAGAGGAAACATTAAGAACAGTCCCGCTTCATCACAGTTACCAACTGCCCTTTCCACAGAAACCTTGAAATAAAAATCAAATATGCGCCAAACCAACAGCAGCTACTTATTCAATATAACAGATCACCATGCACATTACAGAGCTGTCAATCATGCCTTCCTGCTTTGTGGTCATCTAGAGCTCTGCCTAAATGTATACCTTTGTCAGAGATTTCTTTAGGGAAGTATTGACTCGACACTGGTATCCAGTTATGACTACACACACCCTCCTTCCCCCTGAAACAGGTGCTGATACTAGCCTTTTTTAGGGGGGAGAGGAATCAGACCACTTATTTAGGCACCTAAATATGGATTTAAGAGTCAAACTTCAGATTTTTTTGTAATCTTATCCTTGGTCCATATATCCAATTAGTTGCTCTGGTTTCATGCTAATGTGGTAAAGCAAGAAAAATGCATGTCCCATCAAGTGTGATTTTTAGGAGCTCAGATGCCATGCTCAAAAACCTAGATAGTATAGATTAGATACATGAGATTTTTAAAAGGCACTTTATTTTTAAATAAATGGTATTTGGAGATCAAGAAACACTTCTTAAAACCATAAAAAAGGGTGGACAGAGGGTCCCGCTCAGACACAGTGGCAATAGATTCCTATTTAAAATACTTCCCATCTCATTTTTTCCTGTTTCATTTTGCATCTTTGAAGCCCAGCTGCACAGCATTTAGCCTCTTCCTAACTGGTGAGCTAGCACTTTGAACTACCCTCTTTTGTCTCATTATCTGCTCAGTGAATCACCATGATGCTGATAAGTTTCTTCCATACAACAAAGGCACCTGAATTATTCCAGCTACCAGGTACCTATTCAGAGCATATTTTGTGATTGATTAGTCAACAGTTCTGTCAGCAGCATGAATATCAAAACTAGAAAGGACCTCTGTCAGAAACAGGTGTGCCTGCAAACTCTGCATATGCACATACAAACAGCTATCTGTCCAGGCAAGCTGGTAGGTAAGTGCACACGTCTCATCTGAGTGTAAACGAGTCTTCATGTGCATAGATGTGGGGTTTTATGGGCACACACATATTTTTGTTAGCACCCCCACAGTTGAAAACCTCGGCCCTACAGCACTGAAAAATTGTAACTATAACATTGTCTTTTGATGTCAGACAAGTGTATATCATGTGCATGCAATGAATCTGCCCAAACTGGGGGAGGAGGGAAACAGGGGAGACACGCTGCTTTCCCCAAGCCCTCAAAGCCGTAAAATAAAAGGTTAATGCAGCCTGCACTGGCGAAATGCCCACTTCAAAGAACTCCCAGGGTCAGCCAGCTACCGGAGTTTCTCTGGTAGCATGGTTTGTATGGAGTCCTGCTGCCAGGAAGCCAGAGAGACACCCAAGACCCCAGAACTAGTAGGGAGGCATAGGGTCGCTAACCGGATCTTAGGGGCTTCTATAGGCAGAAGTGCTGCCTATTCCTATTCTCAGGAGAATCCTTGTTCAATTTTCCTCCCCCATAAAGCGCTCCCCTGTGGCAGGGGCAGTCCAGGTGTTGATTTGGCATTCAAGCACTCAAACTGGCTCTGTGAAACTCAAGGTGGTCATTTGGACCACAGTTTTGTCACCTTATTGCGCTGTCTTGAACCCCCATAAAGGGGTAGATTATTGTCAAATCAGCATTTCCAAAACCAAACTCCAGGCAGAGGTGCCGAAGAGGGACTGCTGTGAATTTGCATGAGGAAACAGGGCACGACTGACAGCTTCCACATTGGCACAGGGATCTACCGTATCTGCTTGCTGTATCCTGACACTACTGTCTCCAAAAAAATCTTGGGTGGTTAGACACACCAGAGGGCATGTGCCACTTGATTTATCTGCATCATTTCCAAGTGGCTGGCAAGGAAGAGAATCTTCGTGGCTGCATTTTGTATGGGCTAGAGGGGAGCAATGTGGGTGTCAGGGAGGAGGAAGCTGCAGGTGATGATGAGGGCATGGACGAGTGTTTCAGCCGTAATGTGGGTCCGTCTAGAGAAAGGGTGAAATGAGATGACACCAAGGTTTGGCTCTGAGTGAAACAGAGAGAATGGTGGTGTTATCGGATACAGAATGGGAGCAGAGGGAGGGCTTGGGAGGAAAGACGAGTTCAGTTTTGGCCATGTTATTCATTGACAGAAAGGCCTCCAGGAGGAGGCAGACACAGACTGAAATATGGGACGGGCTCAAGGGCAACAGGTCCAGAATGGGAGATCTCCCATCCAAAGGCTACAGAGGGAGAAGATGGTGGCACTAGGGTGACGAGACAGCAAATGTGAAAAATTTGGATGGGGGTGGAGGAGTAATAGGAGCCTATATAAGAAAAAGACCAAAAAATCAGGACTCTCTCTATAAAATTGGGACATCTGGTCACCCTAGGGGGCACTCAAGGGCAGAGGCCCATACAATCCCAAAGAAAAGAGGGAAAGGACTTAGCAAAAGAAACACTGAATGACCACAGAGGTAGGAGAACTAGGAAACAACAGTGCCAAAAGGACAAGGGACAACAAGATTTATAGCTCAGTGGTTTGAGCATTGGCCTGCTAAACCCAGGGTTGTGAGTTCAATCTTTGAGGGGGCCATTTAGGGATCAGGGGCAAAAATTGGGGATTGGTCCTGCTTTGGGCAGGGGGTTGGACTAGGTGACCTCCTGAGGTCTCCTCCAACCCTGATATTCTATGATTTCTAGATGGCTATGATCAAGAGTGTCAAAAGCTGACTGAGTACAGGCAGCCTGATTTGGCCTGGAAGAGGTCAGTAGAGACCTTGGTGAGAGTAGATTCGGGGAAGTGGAGCAGACAGGGATCCCTCTGGCCTGACTTCCGAGATGGAGCTGGAGGAGAGAACTGAAAGGAATGATTGTGCCAGTGTGTTCAATTAGTTTGGAAGTGTTAGGGAGATGGGTGGAAGGTATTTGTAAGGATGGCAGAGACCACAACATGCTTGTATTTTGAGAGGAACAAACCAGAGGAGAAGAGAGACTCAGGAGGAATGAGAGAAGGTCAGAAGACAGGATGCAATCCAGTCAAAGGGGCAATAAAAGGGTTAGAGATAGAGAGCAAAGGAGAATCATTGGTGTCAGTGACAGGGGAGAAGGAAGGAATGGTGAGAGGGAGGGAGGGCCAGGAGGCAGGGAGCATTTCTTCAACAAATCCCTCTCTGGGCATTACTTGCAGAGAGCAGCATCCTCTTCCTTTTGGCCCTTCAGCACTTTTCAAACCAGCTGGCTGTGCCTGGGCTTTGAGCATCTTGAGACAAGCTAAAGGTGCTTTAATACAATCAACACAGCTACTAACATAACTGTCCAGTTCCCTCATGTGCCTCATCTACAATTCCTTCACCAATCTTTTATGAAAAGTCTATCTCCAGCTTCATTGCCCTAATAAGATGCAATGTTTTGTCCACTGATAGCTCTGGCAGGGGATGATGAAAGGAAGAGCACCAAGACGAAAAAACACACACGCACGCGCACACACTTTCTCCCCCCCCGACCCAGCCAGAGAAACTTACTGTAACCGTTGGCACAATGTATCGCCAGTTTTTATTAAGGCTTCCAATGTGATCCATCTCTTCTCCTGTGAGATTAAAGTCAAACACCTAAAACAAAAACAAAAATTAAAGCTTTATTCTTGGACTGTGGTTGCCAGTGTCTGTAGCCCCCGAACCGTGCCACCCTGTTTTGTTCCCTTTGTAACAATTACAGCCCACCTCTCTCTGACCTGATCTCTTTCAGAGACCCGACAAACGAGGGGGATGGCTTGAAAATAAGGGAGGCTTGCACCTGCATGCCTCAGTATACAAAGACACAGAATGAAATAGCAACACCGAGAAGCATTGACCTGGGGCCCTGCAACAGTGCGTGTACGTACATACGTACGTACACACACACACACTCTCTCTCTCTCTAGACTGGAATAATTTAAAATGTAATTACAGAATACTTTTGTCTGGACTTTAAAGGAAAAACCACAGTGTAATATTAGAAATTCTAATCACTGTATTTAAATTTTAAAGGGCAAATGATTAAACACTGTGTTTGAAGGAGTATTACAAAAGAATTAAGTATCATACTGGCAGCTGTAATCATGACAGCCTCCTGATGCAGAGATTTCATTTCCCACTGGAAATTAGAGATCAAGGGAAAATCTCTCTGAACAGGCCAAATCCTGAAGTTTCTACTTAGCTTGTACTCAAGCAAAACTCAAGACTAAGAACCGAGTCAGGATTGGTCCTGTATTTTTTACATTTGTTCATTAACAGGCCTTGTAGCAATTTGAAAAAAAATTAGATCCAGGGCTAAATCTGGATGTCTTTACCCAGGGCCTGATACTACAGCTCTTGGTCACATTGAATAGCATTCTATCACAGGCGCAGTCCCGTAGAAATCAGTGGGACTGTTCCTGTGAATAAGCGCTACTCAATGGGCCAAATTCTGTTCTCAGTTACTCTATGTCCACACCAGTGTCATTCCATTAAACCCAATGGTATTACTCAAGATTTATACCAGTGTAATGGATGGCAGAATCTGGCTTAATTCAAGTAAGAGTTGCAGAATTATGCCCAAGCTTTTAATCTTATCCAGCCAAACTCCCAAGAAATTTTGCCTGAGTAAGGGCTGAGTAAAGATCTCAAGATCTGACCCAGACAGAGTTACCTCAAAATAACTTTAAAACTCTGATTTCCAGTGACTTCTAAAGTGAAGTGAATTGGTTCATCTGTATCTCAGGAAGGAGTTTCTTTAAAATTCTACCGTCACTAATCCTATTCCTGCTAAAGAATATAATTAGAACAGCAGCTGACTGCAGAGACACCCCAGTCATTGAATGGGAATAATACAAAAGAGTGGCAGTTCTTTCCAAAAACTGCTTTGCCAATACCATTTTAAGACAAATTATTGTTTACTTATCTAAGATAAGGGCAAACTCCTGTGCTAAGTTAAGAAAGACAAGGGATTTTCATCTAAAAACAAGAAGTGGATGATCAAACCCTTGTGTCACTCGAAACTTAAATGAGTTTTTTTTTCCAAAAAATTTTCCCACCCGTCTGCGTGTACACACATGTATGTAACTGTAGAGCTGGTAATGAGTCTTGGGATGAGCACCCTGGTTTTTTTTGTTGTGCAGTTACTAACATATTTTTTCTCCCTCATGAAAGACATTTCTTAAGCGTTTGCGTTGCTAATAAAAGTGCTCCTTTTTGGGGAAGAGCTCTTACCTGGAGATTTTGCAGAATGCGGGCAGGAGTGACACTCTTGGGAATGGCAACCACCTTACGCTGGACTTGCCACCTATTACACAGGGAAGGAAGAAAAACCTCAACTTCTACACATACAACCCAAGGGTAGGGGCGGGGTGGACAGAAACATCTGTTCCAAGCAAACAATTCCCTCTTTCACTTGGCACTGTATGTATTTTACATATATTTACTCCCTGCACCTTCAACCCCTTTCTGGGCACTTTATGGCTGTGAGGTAAGCTGGACATGGGTTTACCTTAGAATCCACCAACACCAATCTTGAGCAAGACAGAATGGTCACTAGACTACTTCATTGAGAGCTGCAGGTGATCATGTTTTTGGTTTTGTTTTGTTTTGGGGGGGGGCGGGGGGGAGGGAAACAAGCTCAAGATGTCTCAAGCTGGACTGTCAAACCCTTTAGAAAATTTTGGCCCCAATAACTTGCACAAGGAAAACCAAGAAGAGACTCCAGTTCTCTCTAGTCCTAGAGCAGAATATCATTCTTCCTCTCGTCCACCTTCTACTAGCTAAAAGAAAAGGAGTACTTGAGGCACCTTAGAGACTAACCAATTTATTTGAGCATGAGCTTTCGTGAGCTACAGCTCACTCCGATGAAGTGAAAGCTCATGCGAAAGCTCATGCTCATACGAAAGCTCATGCTCATGCGAAAGCTCATGCTCATACGAAAGCTCATGCTCAAATAAATTGGTTAGTCTCTAAGGTGCCTCAAGTCCTCCTTTTCTTTTTGCGAATACAGACTAACACAGCTGTTACTCTTCTACTAGCTGACTCACCAACTCCAACCCCACATTTGTGCTGTTGTGATTGAAGATGGGTACGACAATGGACGAAGCATACCACTAACTCCATCTTGCAAGATGCTGATCACATCCCAGATGTTGCTGAGGTCCCTTGCCCCCCATTGACAACTACCATGACTCTTACAAAGTCCTCAGCAATGTATAGAATCAAAACCCTAGGCTGGCTTGTGCTGCAGCAGAAATAGAGGAGAAAATAATGGTTTGCCAAGTGGAAGAGAGCTGAACTAGTAGGGAATTATGTTTTAGGGCTCTCCATGGCTATAATACTCTATTGACAATAAAAATACTGTCTCAGTCAGAACCCCTTTACCTGTGTGCCACTTGTGTCAGTAGGGACAGTGCTGAATACCACCCTTTCTCAGAACTGTTCAGTACCTGAGGAGGATTTGAGCAGGTGATTTGCCATATTTTTCTGCCAGTTTTTTGATTCCAGATTCTTCTAGAAGTACTGGTTCATCAGGGTGCTTCCACATTCGATCAGGGGAGCCAAGGGGACTGTATGCCGTTACTACCAGCCCTCGCTTATTACAATGAGCTAATAGCTCATTCTGAGCAAGGTAGGGATGACATTCTATCTGTTAAAGCAATACACAGCGAATACACAGTGAGCAAACCTCAATAAAAAGAGGCAACAACAAAACAGGAGTCTAAGTGCACAACAACAGAACAAAAAGAGGACTGAAGCCTGTTTCGGTTGTTGGGATTCCCATGATATAATAATTTACTGCTAGCAGGAATGAGAAGCCACCTTGCAGGTTATGGCAAAGGAATTAGGTTGCATAGCTAACTAAGGGAAGGTAGCTGCAGATGGGAATTTCTACAAGTTACCCTCACCTACCTTGTATGAAGATACTAGAATTCTCTGTGCAAAATGTGAACTTGACTTCAGACTGACTCAGAGTCCCAACAACCTGTCTCCTGGTACAACATGTAACCGAGGATTTGGCCAATTGGAAATACTTTTTTCCCTGAATTGCAAACTTCTTGCCTTAGCCTGAGAAACTACTCGATCCACTAAGAACTCCCATCATGCCCTAAAATGCATTTATTGAGCTAGCCTGTTTATGTAGCACTCAGTATAATGGAATGCAGCTGGTCAGGTTAATCCACATTGGGTCAGTATTCTAAACAGATTTTTAGAATAATTTTTCCATATTTTTAGATCAACTGCCTTCAGTAGCATTGATTACGAGGCAATGTTGACTTGCCCCCACACTCTAGCAGGAGTAGGTAAGATTGCCATTCCATGGCTTCATTCCCATCTCTTAGATAGCACCTGGGGGATTGTAACTACCCCTCGAATTGTGAGGGTGTGATGGCTATTTGTTACAGAGTGATCACAATCAGAAAATTGCTGATTCCCCAGCTGCTATTAAATGAACGTAACTGCAATGGCCATGATGGCTAGTTTGAAATCTATGTCCCTCTAGGACGCTGTGACTTTTTTTTTTCTTCCCCAGAGGCTCTTGCTGCTACAATCCGTGCCTTTCTCATCTCAAGGTTAAGCTACTGCAATGCACTCTCCCCATAACCCCACTCAGAGTAATGCTGGTGCGGAATGCAACAGCCTGCATGCTTAATGGAATTTCTCATCATGAATACTTGACACCAGTGTTCATGTTCTGCCCTGGCTGCTTATTGGCTTCCAGGTTGAGTTTAAGGTGTTTGTTCTGGCCTAAAAAGACCTAAATGTTCTGGAACTTTCCTACCTGAGGGAGGGCCTTTCTTCATGGCCCTTAGCAGGGCTAACTCTGCCCCTATGGTCATACACCACCATGCACATTATTTGTGGTCATATGAGCTCACTCCTCATATGGACAGGATCTGCATAAAGAATAGTAGACACTAATGTACCTTTCCTGCACAGACCTTACCCTTTCACACAGAGGCCCATTCCCACTCGCCTGTGTTTGTCTCACCTGTACTACAGCTGGTTTGATAGCAGCCATGCTGATGATGTCATCAATCTGACGGCTGTTGAAGTTGGACAGTCCAATGGCCTTCACTAGACCTTTCTCCACCAGCTTCTCCATAGCCTTCCAAGTTTCCTTGTAGTCAGTGTAGTCAAAACGCATCATGCCATCAGGGTTCTTTGGGAAAAGAGTATCTCCTCGTCTACAACATTGCAAAGATACAGTATAAACACAGTGCACAGAGATTTTTATTATAGTAAATGGCCAGTAAAATAAATATTATTTAAAATACTCATAGAAGTCCAATACATGCTTTACAAGGCACTGTGTGAGTTAAGCCTACATCTCCTTCAGATTCCAATATGCTTATTTACCATATGAAAAACTGGTTGATATACAGTGTCTTTCTTAGTCAAGGTAACTTACTGTAGAGTACTCAAAGCTATCTACCTACAATGCAGTGACTATATGAGATCATGACCATCATTATACACTCAAGCAACAGTTCACTATAAGGTGGACTATAAGGTGACTATAAGGTGGATAGAAAGCTGGCTAGATTGTCGGGCTCAACGGGTAGTGATCAATGGCTCCATGTCTAGTTGGCAGCCGGTATCAAGTGGAGTGCCCCAAGGGTCGGTCCTTGGGCCGGTTTTGTTCAATATCTTCATAAATGATCTGGAGGATGGTATGGATTGCACCCTCAGCAAGTTTGCAGATGACACTAAACTGGGAGGAGAGGTAGATACACTGGATGGTAGGGATAGGATACAGAGGGACCTAGACAAATTAGAGGATTGGGCCAAAAGAAATGTAATGAGGTTCACCAAGGACAAGCGCAGAGTCCTGCACTTAGGACGGAAGAATCCCATGCACCGCTACAGACTAGGGACCGAATGGCTAGGCAGCAGTTCTGCAGAAAAGGACCTAGGGGTTACAGTGGACGAGAAGCTGGATATGAGTCAACAGTGTGCCCTTGTTGCCAAGAAGGCCAATGGCATTTTGGGATGTATAAGTAGGGGCATTGCCAGCAGATTGAGGGACGTGATCGTTCCCCTCTATTCGACATTGGTGAGGCCTCATCTGGAGTACTGTGTCCAGTTTTGGGCCCCACACTACAAGAAGGATGTGGAAAAATTGGAAAGAGTCCAGGGGAGGGCAACAAAAATGATTAGGGGACTGGAACACATGACTTATGAGGAGAGGCTGAGGGAACTGGGATTGTTTAGTCTGCAGAAGAGAAGAATGAGGGGGGATTTGATAGCTGTTTTCAAGTACCTGGAAGGAAGTTCCAAAGAGGATGGATCTAGACTGTTCTCAGTGGTAGCAGATGACAGAACGAGGAGTAATGGTCTCAAGTTGCAGTGGGGGAGGTTTAGGTTGGATATTAGGAAAAACTTTTTCACAGGAGGGTGGTGAAACACTGGAATGCATTACCTAGGGAGGTGGTGGAATCTCCTTCCTTACAAGTTTTTAAGGTCAGGCTTGACAAAGCCCTGGCTGGGATGATTTATTTGGGGATTGGTCCCGCTTTGAGCAGGGGGTTGGACTAGATGACCTCCTGAGGTCCCTTCCAACCCTGATATTCTATGATTCACCCATAGACTCTGACCTTAGAAAATATTGGATTGAAAGAGGGAATGTTTGCCAGGACAGAGGTAATCCCTTCATAGTTTTTGAAGATTCCTACAGGAATTTTAAACTTCCATCTGGAACCAACCTGCTACCGAAGGGACGTTGGTTTTACATTCATCCAGAAGAGGGCGCTTGGAATAGTCCAATATTCCCTTTCCCTGGCATTGTACTGCAATGTCAGCACTGGGTATGAGCTCAGCTCCCAGTGGGAATATGTCTTTAAAAAAAAAAAATCACACCTTGCTGCTTCTCGGTTAGGAGTGTTTCCAATTAACCATAGCAACACATATAACACACACAGAATCCAGCTGGCCTGGTGGCACAACGGTGCACTGTGGGAGGGATACAACTGGATTCTGAGCAACGCAAGATGGGATGGGGGCTGACCAAGCTACTTAAGGAGCATCTCTGACCAGCTGCACTGCTGTTGCCTCAGTCTTTGGAGACACACATTTTCCTACGCTCTCCCAGTTGAAAGGAAAATGTTGGGATTGTGAAAATGGCAGGAGTTGGGATTGAGGAATCAGGGGCATCAGGCTGAGTGGGAGGGTTCTTGCTCAGGGCGTGGGTAGACTGAGCACCAAATATAATTTAGAATACAGCCTTATGAGATGCTGTAGGGGAAAAACAGGATCACATGTCAACAGAAATGCTCCTGAAACATGGTTTCACTTCTAGCTTTTTGTGTATTGGGGTGAGAAGATTCGTCCTCAAGACCCACAGACACTGTGGTTCTAACTGCAAGCATCAGTTCCCATTTAAGTACAACCCTTCAGCTCAACTTCCCCATATGGCAAGTTTTGTTTTACATCTGATCATTCAGAGACTAGAACCTTTAATGCATAAGTTACCTAAAGGGATATATTTAGTGCTGAACAGTCCTTTTTGTATCACTCACAATGTGGTACTTGTTGTCCAGTTCAGGTCACATGACACTTCTAAAAAATGGAAACACCTCTTTGAGCGCTCCCAGGAGGCAAGAATTTGAGTTCCTCTGAATCTGATAGAGAGCTGGCCTGTTGAGAGGATGGTCTGACAGAGGCTCACACTTAAGTCACAGCAGGTCACATTTAGTCCATCCTTCTACAGCTATAGGATTGGCCCCTACAGCGTATATGTAAGTGTTTTATCCAGTCCAGTATTAAATGACTTAAGCCCAAGCTTAAGCCTGATGGGACTTCACCATTCCCCTGGAAGACTATTCCACTACTAAGGGCTTGTCTACACTACCCACCGGATCGGTGGGCAGCGATTGATCCAGCGGGGGTCAATTTATTATGTCTAATATAGATGCGACAAATCGACCACTGAGCGCTCTCCCGTCAACTCTGGTACGCCACCAGAACGGGAAGCACGAGCGGAATCCAAAGGAGAGCGTCAGCTGTCGACTTACCGCAGTGAAGACACCGTGGTAAGTAGATATAAGTACGTTGACTTCAGCTACACTATTCACATAGCTGAAGTTGCGTATCTTAGATCGACCCCGCGCAGTAATGTAGAGAAACCCTAACAGATCTTACCTTCAGGAAGATTTTTCCTTCATAACAGGTCAGATTCTCAGCTGGTATAAACTGACATAACTCCACTGAAGTCAATGTAACTACACCAGTTTACACCAGCAGGGATGTATTTCATTAATCCTGGTACTCCTAGTTAGGTCACTTCTAGCTAACTCACTCAGATCCCAAGGCCACCTAGTGCTGTGATTTGGGAGGTGTGACAGATATTATGGACACAAGGAATATTCAAAGGCTACTAGACCAACTTTATAGATATTTTATGTAATCTCTATGGGTCAAGGATTTGTTTAGCTCCATTAGAGAGTTACAGGAGTTTCCTGCAGTAACTAAAATCACTGGGGGATAATTAATACAAATTCCTAGGCAGTGTAAACAAATCTGGAGGAGTCCCCCGCCCTCACCGCCCCCTGCAAATGGCATATATTAGTCTGAACTGGTTAAGGACAGCGAACAAAGAATTATGACTGTATAAAGTCACCAGCCTGACTTTGGGGGTGGGAGGAATGGCGGGGTGCGGGGTGTCACTCTCACTCAATCCAAGAACTGACATGACACTGTGATCAAAAGGGACAGGCCCGGTGGGAAGACTTTGAAGTACTTTGTTCCTATCATAATCTCCATGTGGAAGATGGATGTCTGTCTGGTAAACCAAAACCTGCATTTACTGTTTCTAACATGTTTTCTCTGTAATGCTTTTATTCTGAATAAATAATACTTTGCTTTATGAAGGCTGGCTGATCACTGGTTGACCCTGTCATTGCCCCTGAAAGAACAGGACTGCTGGTGCTGAACTGCAGTCAGATCTGCTAAAGTAATCACAGGGAATTGCAGCCCAAATCCCCTGTCTAGGCGTCATCCCGAACAAGGTGAGGCCTGAGACCTAAGTGGGGGTGCCCTCCTAGAAGCAATGCAGGGATCAGAGGTGCAGTTATCTTGGGAACTGTGACAGTACATATCAAGTAATCATGAGGATTCCACTGCCTCTCTGAAAACTGGTTCTGCTCCCTAACTGCTCTCACATTTAGTGTGGTTTAAAAATCAGATAAGACTTAATTTCAAGTTTAAATGCACTATTTATAGCTTTATAATTGCAAACTAATGAGAACAATTATCAGGAGGAGATATCTATCTTCCTTGTAGATGGTTTCCAGATTTTACTAATTCTAAAACTCAGTTCAAATGCAAAGAACTGGGATGAACCGGAAACATCCTTTGTCTGTTCGTCCTTAGGCAAAATGCACATACACCTTTGGAGGGAGAGCAGTAGGGGCCCAGACTAGATATTTCAAGCTCACCCTACTAACAACGTCAGGAAATACCTTGCAGGCAATATCTGTGGCAAGAAATTCACAGCTGCACAGTAACTAGCCTCCATTTATAAACAGATGGTCTGCACTACTTTTATATTTCCTGCTCTCCTCCCATGCAGAACTCACTCGAAGGCATGTGGCCAGTGCATGAGATACAGATCCAGATAATCCAGTTTCAGATCTTTCAGAGATTTCTTTAAGGCTGGCTCCACATCTTCTGGGTGGTGCTTGGTATTCCATAGTTTTGATGTCACAAATAGCTCCTGCCTCTTAACAGGCTGTTAAAGACAGAGAGGAAAAAATATGGGCACAGATTCACATCAAAGGCTTATCTGAATACAGTCAAAGGCACTAGTTAGAAAAGGAATGGCCAGTGACTCCTTAGCCAACTCCTAAGGCAAACAACCACCAGAGTGTAATTAAAATAAAGAAGGGAGTATTTAGAACCTATTAATTAGATTTTTTAGAATGCATGGGATGCAGAATGGAAAGAGAAATAGATTTTTACATTGAAAAATAAAGTTCTAAAATATCTCACAGCCTCCCCTCCTCTCTCCAGATACTTTTTGAAACTTAATGGAAGTTTTGCAAAACCACAAAAATGTCTCTAAGTTCTCCCATCACTAATCTAAATAGTGTCCTCTAAACTAATTTCAACAAAAATTATTCCCACACACAAATTGGTCCGATTAGCCATTACTTAACTACACATGGCCAATGTGGATAGACTATTCCATTAACGCAAATGTAAATTGTTATTTATTTATATTTCTGTTTTATGAATCATGCCCATGAGACAGACCCAACTAGCTTCTGTAACTTGCTGTGCTCATGACATATTATTTACCAAGAGGGCTACTCATGGAAAGAACAACAAAAATAAAAATAACCTCATAAATCTTCCTACTTGGACTTTTTTGTTTGTTTTTTGGCAAGTGCAAGAAATGTGTTTCAACTACTCTGTCCTGCTGCTTAAAGCCCAACATATTAAACAGGTATAAGGTTAAGCAACTTGATGTTTATAAATAAATAGAAAATGTGTACGTTACATACTGTATACAAAGGGTGAAATCCTGACCTCATTGAAGTCAGTGGAAGTTTTGCCATTGACTTCAACGGGACCAGGATTTCACCACAGTCTCTGAAGAGAATATGAAACTGATACATAGAAGCAATAACTACAATTTTCTTAGTTTGTTTTTTCCATATCAATTTCACTGTTATTTTTGTGCTTGACCTATGGTTTTCAGAGAAAAATCTAAAAAAAACCAACAGATTTTTAAAAGTGCTGGTTATAAACCACTCTAGCATTTTAAAAAGTATCACTGAATGCACACTGGCTAGTAGAAGTTCCTGTCCTTCCCTGTATTGATTATTCCTGCCTATCTTGCACCAGGAGGGTTGGTGCAAGCTGGGGGAGAAAAGTTGGAGAGGACAGCTGAAGTGGACTTAAAATACTTAAATCAATGCTTCAGAGAGGTTGCCCAAAAAAAAGCATGGAGGAGCTCCTTCCCCATTCAGGCTGAGCACACTTTTTCTATATGCCCTCCCCAGTTCCTCTTGGCTCCAGAAGTGAGGTGCTGAGTTTAAGACTCAGGGCTTGTATACACTTGAAATGGGAGGGGTTCTCCCAATGGCGTAGGTAATCCACCTCCCTGAGAGACAGTAGCTAGATCGACTTGATCTAGCACTGTCTACTGTGGGGGTTAGGTCAGCTTACACTATGTTGCTCAGTGGTGTGGATTTTTCACACCACTGACTGATGTAGCTGGATTGACCTATCCTTTTAGTGTAGACCAGGCCTCACATATAGATTCCCCCATGTTGTGTTGCATCTAGGCAGACGAGCTCAAGTGACTTTTTAAAAACTATGACCAAGATTTTCAGAAGTAACTAGTGATTTTGGGCATGTTTATTTTTGCGTGCCCAAATTGGGACACCTTAAAGGGGACCCTGAAAAGCAACTGCAGAGCAAAAAAAGGCTCTTTCTTACTCATCAGGTTCCCTGTTTGCATTCTGATCAATCATCTGTTTTAGTGAGAAAAGATTTTACTGAAGTCTGGCCTGCAAAACCAGCATAGATCTGGGAGAGAAAATTCTACCTAACGCAGAAATAACAAGGATACATTAATATGCAGAACCTTGCAATGCCATTTTTACAGAGTTACTTTTCAGGGTAGAGCTGCAATTTACAATCCAGTTTACATTCACCGTTCCTTTTTCACCTTCTCTGGCCCAATGCTCTCCTGGAAGGCTTCACCTATCTCTGCTTCATTGCTGTAAACTGTAGCACAGTCAACATGACGATAACCTGCACCAAGAGCGTACTTCACTGCCTCCTTCACCTGTAATCAGAAACAAATACAGATTAACTCAGCATAACCAATGGGAAGGGACGGTCTGGTTTATTTTGAAGAAAAAGCCATTTTTTTTAAAAAAAAAGAACTAGATGTGCCTCGATGCAAGAGCCGGACAAGTTGAGAAATACTCAAGAAGCCTTCTGTAGCCCTTGTGTTCATCTGAGTACAAGGACTATGCAAGGCAAGCACTGTTAGGTACTCCAAATGGAACAGGAAAGCATTGGTCCTCCATGCAGGCATGTAGAGCTCACTGGCCAAAGATGGAGGTCACTCTTAAGGAATGGTACAACTGCCATATTCTCCCTGTGTGCCAAGAAGCTCTAGAAGCTCCTACTGGTATATTCCCAGCCACCTTACATCCAGTACCTGTAAGCACAATCCACGGAGAAAGAGTTAGGTTTTAAATTCCAAAATTATTAGCGTACAGGGCTTCCAAAATTATTAGAGTACAGGGTTTTGTTAAATTCCTCACACCTCATTTCTGAAATGAAAGGTTACTTTATTGAGATGTAATCTGTTCCAATGCACGTACCAAGATCTCCTATAGTTTTGTTCACTTCCTATGTTCTCCTCTACTCCACAACAATGAAAGCCACTCCACTAACAAAGTCTCCTCACTGAAGCACTCACACACCTGCAGGGCATGCCTTAGGAGTGTAGTAAGCCTAGAGACAAGCCCGTAGAGTGCACTCTCCAGACTTCTCAGGTTGCTTTTGGGTAAGAAAAAATAAAAATTCAAACCCCATTATTCTATAAGCAGCAAGTGACTGCTACAAATAATGATGGCCCATCCATGGGCAGAGAAGGTAAGACCTATACAGAGTCATCTTTTATCTTAGCTGCCCACTGGGGACCTTTTGGCCAGTAGTTATATACTGTCTTTTAGGATGACCTAGACCTAAACACTGGGTCTATTTTATCAGTGTGGAAAGAGTTAGCATCCTGTGCTAGCACAGGCTTTTGTGGCTGAGATATGCTTCCACCCATGGGAACAGAGGAAGTTAATCTCTTCCCTCATTGTATTGTTATTTTGCTACCTTGTCTGTGCAGATGGTAAACTTTTCATGGCAGGGACTGTCTCTTGCAAGGCATTTGCATAAGGTCTAGCACATGGGGTCCTGATATCTTTTCAGGGCTCACTGAAAGGTCTACACAGCAGCTGGGAGGGTGCTTCCCAGTGCAGGTAAACAGACGCAGGTTAGTTCCACTTGAGTTAGCATGCTAAAAATAGCAGTGTGGCCACAGTGGCATGGACTAGCCACTCAAGTACGTACCCAGAGGGTCGGGCAGGACTGTACTCGGGTGACTGACCTGTGCTGCCAAGACCACACTGCTATTTTTAGCATCCTAGTTCAAGCAGAACTAGCGCAAGTTTGGCTCCCCCACTCTGGGAAGCACTCTTGCACTTGCGTGTAGACATACTCCCAGCGCTACCATAATACAAATTACAAAAATATTCTTAGGTGGTATTCCTGTAGGAAGAGTAAAAACAGAATTTCCACAGGATACAGAGACAGTTAAAGAAGAAACAATGAAACTGGATGATCTTTTAACTAATGTATCAAAGCACCTGCAATTTCCATTTCAAAACAGGTGGAATAATTAATACTGAGGAAAGACAATAAAACGTTGTGGTTTACAAGATAGATTTAAAAGATAAATCAAATATGGAGTAGATCTATTGGCTCCTGCTAGATTTTATTTCTTTTAGTTGTTGAAAGGAAAGGGGAAGCTACATGCGGGATATTTTGACGAGGTTCTTTGGTGAGTTAAGACAATATCTGCATTGAAGAGCAAATTTGCCTTAGTCACTATGACAAAAGAAAAGTTTTTCCTTCTTCAACACGGACAGGATTTATAGGCTTTACTTTCACTATGACAAATACTTTTCTGTTGAAATGGTTACTACAAACAATGCCTGGGTTATGAGATCACTCAACATGTTAATGTTTTATGCAGTCCAATCACTCCCAAAGAAAACAGAACAATAATGACTTATTGATCACAGGAAGCCATGGAGCAAAAGCATCTGCTCCGAGAAGGAACTTAAACATGTTCTATAGTACAGCTCCAATCCATTCCCTGTCCCCATGGGCAATGGTTTCTATTAAGATGGAAGGATAAAGAGCAGGAAGATAGATGTGTGTCAGTAATTGTTCAGGAGAATGAGGATACAGAAGGCTAGATTTTGAAAGCTCTCTGTAAAAGTGCCACTGACAGATATTACAACTGCATGCAGGATCTTTGGAGATCATCATATTGTATGAAATTTATGTATAATTGCGGGCCACTGATTGATTGTGTCCTACTCCATCTGTGTGAGGTTACATCAGCTCCTCCGGGAACTAAAAATAACGGGGGAAAGGGGGGTGATTAAGGCCAGTTGCTGAAAGTCTAAACAAACCCAGAGAGGTACCACTCCCGGGGAGGCTTTCATATACAGGTTCAAACTGGGTTTTCAGGGATCAGACAAAGAAAGCGCTTTTGATATAATGAGGTTGAGTTTAAACTGACACAGAGCCTTCTTTCTGATCCAGCAAACAAGCAAACTTTTGTCCCAGGAGCCCCAATCCTGCTGAAGGGTTGGAAAGACTTTGGCCTACGAGGATCCCATAAAACGGATGGGTAACCTCTGGTAAGCTTTTAGCCTGCATATAGGAACGTTTATTGTTTTTATATGTTTTCTCTGTAATGCCTGTACCCTAAGAATACATGTGTTTTGCTCTTTGAAGGCTGGCTGGAAAATGATATATGTTTAGAACCCTGCAAATCTGCAGATATCTGCAGACCATGTTTGTGGAATTCGAATGGATGTGGATCCGAATACTGTATCTGTGCAGGGCTCTCTATATATCATTGTAGCCCCTGGAGAAAAGTTAACCACAGGCACTGGACCATGATCAGACCTGCTGGGGAAATCACAGTGAGGTGCAGGACTGCAAGCCTAAATTCCTGGTCTAGAGGGAGAGAGATGTGGGTCTCTTCCCAAGAGAGGTGACACCTGGGACCCTGAAACCTTAAAAGTGGGTGCCCTCAAGGAAGAACCAGGAGGAAGGGGTTGTCAAAGATGCAGTTAACCCTGAAACTGTGACAGTCACATCCAAACCAGCACATGAACCCCCATCCGATGAAGTGAGCTGTAGCTCACGAAAGCTCATGCTCAAATAAATTGGTTAGTCTCTAAGGTGCCACAAGTCCTCCTTTTCTTCATGGACAAAGTGATTTTCAGTGAGCAGTGCCTAAGGACAAAAAGCTCTGACATGCCTTCACAAGACAGCTTAAACAGGGGGGTGCCGTCTCCTGCCTACATGTGCAAGTTAAATTTCCAACGCTGGGAAACCAGGACTGGTCATTTCACAAGGCTTATAGATTTAGTTAAGATATTTGCATGTGTGTTCCCTGTCCTGAGAGCTACTAAAGTTTTCCAATTTGAACTGCTTGAGTCACTGGTCCACACAAAGGCAAGCATCCTAACCAGGTTTCCAGATCTGCTAAAGAGGTTTATTGAAAGAATCCGAGAGTGAAGATATTTCTAACCTGAAAACGAGGTATGAGAATAAGAATAATACTTAGTAGTAGAATTAATAATTCCAAGCTGTTATACAGCTCTACAACAGTAAATCTCAAAGTGCTTTACCAACAAAGTAAGCAGCAGCATCCCCATTTTATAGGGGGGGAAAGTATAGTGCAGGAAGGTGAAGTGGCTTGCCTGCTGTCATCCAGGAGGCCAGTCTGAGACCTGGGCTCTATTCCTGGCTCTGACAAGTCCTAGTCCAACATTCTATCTATTAGGCCACACTGCCTCCATAGAGTGCTTTATATTTTCAAAGCCCTGTACAAATATTAACAAATTAATCTGATTGAAAAACTGGTTAACAGGGTTAGTTCTCATTTTGTCAGAGTAACAAGCATTCCAGAGAAACAGGTTTGACAGGAGTATTTAGAGGGTCAAATACCTTGTAACTATGGGCTACCTGTGGCAGTAAAGGTAGCTATTTGCCCAAGGACAAAACTGGACAACAAGATGGCAGATGAAAGTCATTGTTGATAAATGCAAAATAATGCACATAATCCCAACTATACATATACAATGACGGGGGTCTACATTAGCCGTTACCACTCAAAAATGAGATCTTGGAGCCACTGAGTGGATGTTTTCAGAGAACTATCCACAATGTGCAGTGGCAGTCAAAAAAGCTAACAGAATGCTGGGAATCATTAGGAAAGGAATAGACAATAAGTAGGGCTCTACCAAATTCATGACCATAAAAATGTGTCATGGATAGTGAAATAAGTCCTCCCCTGTGAAATCTAGCTATTGGGGGGAAGATGACTGGGCGACCCCCAGCCAGGGGCTCCTACTGTTCCCTGGGCTCCAGCTGCTAGGCCCCAGGCTGGGGAGGACAGGACTTACTCTTCCTGTGCATAGCTACTCTCAGGGGGAGATCAGACCCACCTCTGGGTACCTCCCCTTGCTGCAGGAAACAACAAAATGATGAGGGGTATGGAACAGCTTTCATATGAGGAGAGATTAATAACACTGGGACTTTTCAGCTTGAGAAAAGAGATAGCTAAGGGGGGGATATGATAGAGGTCTATAAAATCATGACTGGTGTGGAGAAAGTAAAAACGGAAGTGTTATTTACACCTTCTCATAACACAAGAACTAGGGGTCACCAAATGAAATTAACAGGTGGCGGGTTTAAAACAAACACAAAGGCAATATTTCTTCACCCAACACACAACCTGTGGAACTCTTTGCCAGAGGATGTTGTGAAGGCCAAGACCATAACAGGGTTGAAAAAAGAACTAGTACGTTCGTAGAGGGTAGGTCTATCAATGGCTATTAGCCAGGATAGGCAGGAATGCAAAACCATGCTCTGAAATGTCCCTAGGTTCTGTCTGTCAAAAGTTGGTAATGGGCAACAGTGGGTGGATCACTTGATGATTACCTGTTCTGTTCATTCCCTCTGAAACATCTATCATTGGCCACTGTCAGAAGACAGGATATTGGCTAGATGGACCATTGATCTGATGCAGAATGGCCGTTCTTACTTTCTCAAGGATCTCAAAAACCTATCCATACCACAAGGGAGATAAGCAAATATTATTAAACCCATTTTGCAATGGGTAAGCTAAAACAGAGTGGTTAAGTGGTTTGTTCAAGGTCGCATAGTAAGTCAGTGGAAGAGCTGGGAACAGAACTCAGGAGTCCAGACTTGTTACAGGATCCACTGTCATATTTGCAATTCACCAATTCTATTCAGCCCACTGCAAGGTGAAGTCTATGTAGGTATTTATATACCCCTATCACAGTGGTAACCAGGCATCTGCACTGCTCCAAGCCATCATGAAGGGGCTGTCCAATGCTTTCCTGTAATATCACACCACCGTTCAGCCCCCTCATTGGACCAATGCTCAGAAAGGAGATGACAGATTCTAGAGGAAGCTATGGCAGTCTCTCTGCATCCAGGGAGGGTTGCTGCAATCCTGGAGTTCGAGCTTACTCACAGATGGGAAATGGAAGGAGAAACTGATTGTGAAGACCACATGATTGTCAGATGCAGGCTTCTGGTCACACTGCATTATTACATCAGAGTTCCTTCATTTGTTGCAGATGAGGAAACTAAGGTTACCACTTCACCAGAATACAAGACCCATGGCTGATTCGGGCTCAGGCTTCAAAATTGCCACAGAGACGTTCATGTTAGGCCTGGAGCCTGGGCTCTGGGATCCTCCCCCTCATGGGGTCCTAGAGCTCAGGCTCCAGGCCAGGCCTGAACGTCTATACAGCAACTTTATAGCCCTGCAGCCCGAGGCCCAGTCAACTGCAGGTGTTTAATTGCTGTGTAGATGGACCCTAAGAGCTCCAACTAGGGGTGGCAACTTAGAACACCTCAAAAAACAAAGATTTGTCTCCTATCCATAAATGGATTTAATTCAAATCCTTCCCCCTTCTGCCACAGTTAACGCACACTTTAACTGGGAGGAACTGCTTGTTTGAGTGACTAGAATTTCCAGTTTGCTGACAGAGTGAGACCACAAAGGAATAATTAAGAGGTGCTCAGATACCACAGTGAAACATACTTATAAGAGCCTAGAGTGATAGAGGTGACTATTGTACAGTAGCTTTATAGAAAGCTTCACCATGTTATGATGAATGTAACTTGTCAGACAATCAAATAGTCTAGAGAAGCCATTTCCAAAACACAGTCAGGCTTTCTACTGGTGTTGTGATAGGTTTTAAACCACACAGAAAGCCAGCTTGGCTAAGGCACATATTTCCTTCTCTGGCTCCCCCAATTTCTTATCTCCCATCCGAAACAATGCTTCTCAGTCCCACTTAGGCCATGCCTTCCCTGTAGAACCCACTCAGTGCGGGTTGGTCTGTTCTTTTGCTGGGACAGAATACTTCTGGTTGAAAGCTTTGCCTAGCTCAAATCTAAGAAAACAATTTAAAAATCTATTTTAAGTGACTATCATTTTTGCAAAGAAGTCTTTCCTCCAGGAGCCTCAAGATTTTGCTGACCTCTTTCATTCTGGGATCCATTCTCCCTACCAAGCCTCATTCACCGTCAGTTGGCTGCCAGTGCTGTGTGCCCTTCTGACATCTGTGATGGAAAAGAGAGACCTCTTCTAATACTATCCTGGACAAATATATCAAATATGCACACATCCAGACTTCATCAACATCTACAACAGCAGTCAGAACTGTAGGCCAAAGGAAAGACTAGGGTGAGGTAGGAAAGGGTTAATGCTACTCAGGCACTCATATTAAAATCCACGCTGTTCATGTTCTTCGTGATAGATGCTACTGGGTGAACAGACTTATCTTTGATCTCATTCCTGCTGTCATTTCATAAGACGCTACTGTGTTGTGCTCCCTTCCGCTCAAATATCTCCTCATCTCGTTCCTAAGGTAACATCACAAAACACCAAATTCACCCCCAGTCGTTGGCTGTGTAGGTAAGAGAAGCAACACGTTTTTGCATTTTTCAACAAAGAATTTAAAAACCAGACTGAAAAACAGTAAACAAGCTCAGAACTATATATTACAGCTTCACTTTCATTTTGTACAACTAAGATTTGTCTATGAAACACCACATGGCTGGTACAGGGACAGCGTGCGATGAATAGAAATGAAAGGACTAGAAAGATTAGCAGAGCTGGGATCACAAGAAATCTGTACTTGAAACATACTGAAGGATTTAATAGGATGGTGTTACTTTGGGTAAAGCACCACCAGATAAAGTTTACAATCCAAAAATAATCCTAGTTCCTTTAGAGACATACAGCCAAGATCGGGATGCCCAAATTTTCACTCAAAGTACTTTGCTAAATCTCTTATATCTGTTCTGGGATGAGTAGAGTCTAGTGGTTAGATCATAAGATAGGAAGTCAGGAAAACAGAGTTTGATTCACAGCTTTGCAACGGAGATGTTAAGTGGTCATGGGCAAGTCTCTATGCTGTCACTTTTTCAGTTGGTAAAATGGCTAAAATGCTACCTGACAAGACAGCTGTAAAGCAGTTTGAGCTCTTCAGACAAAGAGATATTGCATAAGTGTAACAGGGGTGGATTGTCCCCTTTAAGGGCAGTGGGACCTGGGGGGTGAGAGACAATCCCTGTTCTGTAGCATGGCTCTTTTAAGGTTTGAGAGTTTTGATGTACTAGGAAAATGGCAGAGGCAGATATGGGGAGAGAGGAAGCAGTCCTGGGGGAATAGTTTCTGTTAGGGGAATAGTAGAACAGGTTTTCCTCAATGAGCCTCGGACCAGAAGCCTTACAGAGAAGGCAGGGCAAGGCTCCCCTCTCTCCTAACCAACTAGGACCTGCTCTGGGAAAGAGGGCTGTATATATTCTGCTTCTTCTATCAGAACAGGAAGGCGTGGGAGAAGCCTTTTGCATCCCTGAGATTGGAGTTAAGAAATCTAAAGGGATATCTATTATGACAGCTGAATTGATGGGAATAAATGTTAGCATTTAACTGGATAAGGGATGTATGGTCTACCACAGCTGTTTTCTTTTTACCTTCATTATCAGCTATAGTGGCAACTAAAAGGGACACCTTAGAAAGCAGGAATGATTCTAATAAAGGAAACATTGTTTTTGGCAACAGAAATAGTATGCTTAGACATGACCTAGCATGGATTCCAACAAATGGTGAGATGCCTGGCAATGAAATGGCAGATATGGAAGCAAAAAAGGTTTTAAAAAAATGGAGAAATTGATATAAAGATTCCTGTTAGGAGGGTGGTTTCAGGGCTTCAGCCCCATAGGAGGTGCCTGCCTGGGCTCAGGGCTTCAGCCCCATTTCTGCTGAAGCTCTGAGCCACAGCAGGCATGCCCTGTGGGCAGGGCCAGCTCTAGGTTTTTTGCCGCCCCAAGACCTGGTGGGGCTGGGGCTTGCAGGCGGTGCTGGAAGCGGAGGGAGTGATGTCACCTTCTCCCAGCACCTACAGGGGCTCCCCCCCACCCAGCCACACAGAGAAGCCCCCAATATCAGGGGTGGCACAAGGCAGCGCAGCAGCCAGTGCGCAGATGAGGCAGCGCAGCCCTGGCTCCCCGGCAGGACTCGCCCTCTCCTCCCCAGGGAGCGGCTGGGCCCCAGCAGCTCAGTATCCCGGGGCTGGGGCTTCCCCTCCCGCTGCGGCCGGGGGCGCGGCGCCCTCGCCCCATCTAAGTGGCACAGCTCCGAGAGTGCAACTGCCCCGAAAAAAAAGGATGGCCGGAATGCCACCCCTGGAAACATGCCGCCCCCAGCATGTGCTTGCTTTGCTGGTGCCCAGAGCCGGTCCTGCCTGTGGGGCTGAAGCCCCGAGACCCCCCTACCCGCTGGGCAGAAGCCAGAGGCAACATATGGGGAGGCATGTGACGGTGCGTGCCCTTTTGCCAGGGTTTACTGGCCCTGCTGAGTCACATGGTGCCACCTGGCCCTTTCCCTGCCAGCAAGCTGGGAGCTCCGGGCCAGCGGCAAACATCTGGGAGCGGCAGGGAGGGGCCACTTAGGGCAAGAGGGGTTGTGTGCCGGGAGGCGGGGGGCATGACTCAAGCTGTTGGGAGGGCGAACCTTTAAATTGTGCCTGCCCCCCCCCCACCACTCACAGCAAGCACCAGTCGCCTCTGGCAGAAGCCCCTAGATCCACCACCCCACCACAGGGTGGAGGCCCTGAGCTCCCTGCCCCCACAGTCTGGTAGGCAGAGAATGTGGAGGGTCTGGGGGGACTCTGCGAGCTGCACTTTAACTGTAAAAGAGCTGCATGTAGCTCATGAGCCACAGTTCGACCACCCCTGGTCTACAAGCGCCTACATGCCTGGGGGGCAGAAATCTGTCAGAGGGCTCTTCAATTCAGCAGACAAAGGTCTGACAAAATCCAGTGGCTAGAAGTTGAAACTAAACAAATTCAGACTAGATATAAGGCACATTTTGAACAGTGAGTGTAATTAACTATTAAAACAACTTGTCAAAGGCGGTGGGTTTTTCACCATTGGAATCTTTTTAGCCAAGATTGGCTATATTTCCAAAAATACATGCACTAGTTCAAACAGGAGTCAGCTCAGGCAAGTCCTATGGCATGTGTTATATAGGAGTTCAGACTAGATTATCACATTGCTCCTTTAGGCCTTATAATCTATGAATCTTTGCTTCCCACAAAGTGTCTGGAAAGCAGATCTGTACATTCACTCTTGTTGTTAGAAAGGTTGGCTTAGCTTTCATGTTAACTCTTCTGCTTCCTCTTTTAACCTTATTATGCTGTCACGTTAACTCTTTGGAGAGGGAGCCTGACAATAATATGGCTCCTAATGGAAGATTTTCAGTTTTTTTAATAGCTTCTCTTTGCTTTTATTCTCAGTATGGAAGAATAACACGGTATGTCGGTTTGGGGAGGAGTTTCCACTTTTCCCTCCCAAAGAGAAGCATAGCTGCAGTTTTCTCACACTTGTTTCTTAATAGTATGAATCAGTCCAATAGATCTTAGCACAACAGCAGCAGCCACAAAACAAACACTTACAGTATTGACATGCAGTGGTCCAGATATTTTAATAACTTGTCTTTCAAAGAATTACTACCAGTCGGGTGACAGTATGCCTAGAGACCCCACAGTGCTAGCTGTTGTACATATACTCTACCAAAGGCAGTCTCTGACCAGAAGAATTATAGACAAAGGTGGAAGAAAGTAAGTATTACCACCCCCATTTCACAGGTGTGGAACTCAGGCCAGAAAGTTAGTGGCTTGCCTAAACTCACAAAGGGAGTCTGTAACAGTACATGGAATTGATGCCAGATCTCCTGAGTATTATACCTCAGCCAATAACCACCCTTCTTCTCTAACCCTCAGTTTAGCAGACCCGTTAAGCACATGCAGAAGTTCCACTGAAATTAGCAACAGCTTTTGTACATTGACATCAATGTGAATTAATCAAATGCTTAAGAGCTTTGTTGAACAGGGATGGAGGGGGTGCCAAATTGTGACCTCATGCCCCAATTCTGCAAACATGTTCATACATGCTTCGCACATACGCAAGTAGTTCCATTAACTTCAGCGGGTCTGCTCAGTTGCATAAACATGAAAGACTATCAAATCAAAGTGCTTCATATGCGCATAAGGCACAAATACAGATTGAAGTCATAGCACTAGTTTATAGCAAGCGCAAGCCTTACCTGGCCAGGTTCACTTTTCCAGGTGCCCAGTCCTATAAGAGGCATCTTCTGCCCAGTGTGGAGCACAACAAAGTCACATGTAGAAGACATTTTTACCTAAAGCAAAAGTTAATTTTTCATTATAATTACAAAGTTGCAACAACTTACGTTTTCTATGCAAAAAAGAAAACCCAAAGGTCCCAATTCCGTTCTCATGTTGCACCACTGTACGTCTCCCTCCCATCTATTCTCTACATGTGGCACATGTATATATTGATTAATTTAACAGTAATAAGTCACCAGACCAGATGGTGTTTACCCAAGAGTTCTGAAGGAACTCAAATGTAAAATTGCAGAATTACTGACCGTGGTATGTAACCTACCATTTAAATCAGCTTCTGTACCAGATGACTGGAGGATAGCTAATGTGACACCAATTTTTAAAAAAGCTCCAAAGGTGATCCTGGCAATTACAGACCAGTAAGCCTAACATCAATACCACCAGCCAAACTGGCTGAAACTATAGTGAAGAACAGAATTATCAGACATATAGATTAACACGATTTGTTGGGGGAAGAGTCAACATGGCTTTTATAATGGGAAATCATACCTCCCCAATCTATTAGAATTCTTTGAGAGGGCTCAAACATGTGGACAAAGGTGATCCATTGGAAATAGTGTATTTGGACTTTAAGAAGGTCTTTGACAAGCTCCGTCACCAAAGGCTCTTAAGCAAAGTAAGCAGTCATGGAATAAGTGGGAATGTCCTCTCATGGATCAGTAACTGGTTAAAAGATAGGAAACAAAGGGTAGGAAAAAATGGTCAGTTTTCAGAATGGAGAGAGGTAAATAGTGGTGTCCCCAAAGATCTGTACTGAGACCAGTGTTGTTCAACATATTCATCAATTACCTGGAAAAAGGGGTAAACAGTGAGGTAGCAAAATTTACAGATGATACAAAATTACTCACGATAGTTAAGTCCAAAGCAGACTACAAAGAGTTACACAGGGATCTCACAGGGATATATTAGCATGGAAAAAAAGTACAGAGAAGGGCAACAAAAATTATTAGGGCTATGGAACAGCTTCCATACGAGGAGAGATTTAAAAGACTGGGACTTTTCAGCTTGGAAAAGAGATGACTCAGAGGGGATATGATAGAGGTCTATAAAATCATGACTGGTGTAGAGAAAGCAAATAGGGAAGTGTTATTTACTCCTTCACATAACACAAGAATCAAGGTTCACCCAATGAAATTAATAGATGGCAGGTTTAAAACAAACAAAAGGAAGTATTTCTTCACACAATGCACAGTCAACCTGTGGAACTCGTTGCCACGGGAATGTTGTGAAGGCCAAAACTATCCATCAGTGGCTATTAGCCAAGATGGTCAGGGATGCAACCCCACACTCTGGGTGTCCCTTGTCTCTGATTGACAGAAGCTGGGAGTGGACGACAGGGGATGGATCACTTAATGACTGCCTGTTCTGTTCATTCCCTCTGAAGCACCTCGGCATTGGCCACTATTGGAAGACAGGATATTGGGCTAGATGGACCATTTGTCTGACCCAGTATGGCCGTTCTTACAATAGCTTAGTCTCCTCTGGTCTGTAATTTTTAGTTCTATTTTTGGTTGCTGGATTTAGTGTACGGGTGCTAGTAGTGATGGTGGCCTGCGATCTACAGGAGGTCAGATTAGATGATCTAGTGGTCCCTTCTGGCCTTAAACTCTATGCATACGACAGTGTAAATCAAGAATAACACCACTGAGTCCAGTGTAGGTATGCTTGCATAAAGGAGATCAAAATCTTTCCCAAAGGGTCTAGGGAAAATAAAACATTATCCTTTCCCTGTTGTTGTCCTTTCTCCTCAATGTGATTTACATCTGTTGGGCAGCTGCAGAGCTGCAAAAATTATATAACTTAAGAACTACAGTGTATAAGTCAAAAGATTTATTTCTCTACTGCACTATATTCTTCAGGGAGACCACCACCTTTGGCAATGAATATCTCAGTGCACCTAAGATTAATCTCCTGATTATAAATATGGATGTAAATGTACATTACAGGTCTCATCCTGCAAACCCTTCCTCACACAATTAATCCCAATGAACTCAGTGGGACTACTCACATGAGTAAAGGCTTACAGGACTGGGTCCATAATTTATAAAGCTATTATACTGCTTTAAAAACCATGAATTCAGCCCATACAAGAGATATGGTTCCTGTCTCTCACACCCCAGACAAACAGAGGCCTAACAGCATTGCATGCAGACTAACTGGAGGATGTTTTCTATGACCTCCCAAATGATGAAAGGCCCAATCCTGAAAGTTGCTGAAAGCACTTAACTCCTATGTCAGGGAAGTAAAAGACAGCAAGGAAACAATGTGTATTGCACTGTATTTTGATACAGATAGGGAAATGCATTACCACTACACAGGCAAGAAGGGATTTACTGTCCTATAAAGGAGGATTTTACTGGAAAAGATTTCTCCCCCTCTCCCCACGGGAGGACTTTTCTTTTACATCAGTGTTTATAGCAGTGTACAGTTTTGGCCATAAATTTGCTCATGGTGTCTTTTTAAGTAGAGGCCTTCAAATGGAAAGATATACTGTATTTGCCACTTTCATGCACTAAAAAGGAAAAAATGAATGCACATCTTTAAGCTCCAACACATCATGTTTCAGGTTTCCTAGGGTGTCAGAGTACACAATGCAGCAACCTGGCGCCACCTATACTGAGTACAAGCTCAGGTGACGAGAGATTCCATAACATCCCAGAAATTAGTAGTAAGAATAGTAAAGGTAGAAGGAAACTAGAGAGCCATTTTTTCAGGCTTAAATACAAAGTGCTTCTGCAGAGTTTAAGCCAAATCCTACAGCAGCCAAAAATATGGCGTTTCACCTATTCAGAAGATGAAGTTATGCACCCGAGCAGCCTGTAGTCCTACTGCTTTAACAGCTTGCCACCAACTGGTCCAGGTGCATAACTTGTGCATTTGGGGAGGGGTAACTGATTTTGTCCAAATTACCTGCTTTGGGCTGTAGTTTGGGGACCAGAACAGACACAAGGAAGCCCACTCACATCATACCTTCCCTTCTCCCCTTTGTACACCTTGGGAGGAAAACTTTGGGGTCATAGGGTGTTGATTAAGAGTAAGTGTGCGCATGAGAGAGAGAGAGAGAGAGAGAGAGAGATGAAGAAATCTGGGCAGGATGCAGGCTGTGCAACCCAGTTAGATGCATAATTAGTCCTATCATTCTATCCAAAGCAGAAAGTGCCATTTTGATCTCACAGTGGTATTGATAACCAAATTGAGTTCAATGGAGTTACTCCCTATTTTCACCAGCATGATAGCAGAACCATATCTTGTTATACAAACTTATTCTGTAAGGTGTTCCACAGACCCAGAGCTGAAACTTTTAGGTTCCAATTCATCATTGCCCTGCAACTTGTACCCAACTGTAGCTATTTGCACCCGTGCAGAGCAAGCATAAAACTCTACCAGATCAGACTGGCAGTGTTTTATGCCTCCTTTGCTGTGGAGATGGGAGACAGGGAGGAGACTCTTCAGAAAGATGGAATCTAGAAAAGCTCATCTCAATGGACAGAGCAAGACAATGAGGAGTTTTACAAGTTAGGCAGGCAGAGCTATGAATTTTTAATAACTATGCAACATAGAACAATATAAAACAATATGCAAACTGGAGCTAAGACCCAGCAGTTCCTTACCACACTTCTGTTATTTTATTATTAAAAATATCTTTTTCTTTCACCTGTTCTTTCTATTCAATTTTTGTAGTTACTGGCAGAGATCCAATGAAAGGGACACAGTTCCTTAAAATTCAAGAGAGAGTGACCCACCCCACCAAAAGCTGAATTGTAACATGGACTCTATTGGAAATAAAAGTTTGGTGATTAGATAAAACACCTTGCATCTGTACTTTACATGCAGGACCTATTAGTGTCAGTGTAGACAGGGCCAGAGGCCTGATTTAGCACCGCTTCATCTAGGAGTAGTAGTCTTCTGTTGCTGGAGAAAGAGGAACAATTGTGCAAGATGTGTTTTTGATTTAGGAGGGACAGAGATTTTAGGATTATCTATTGTGCTTTTACACTATAGTATCCAAGCACTTCTGAGGGTATAAGTTTGGCATAGCAAAATTCCTAGTGGACTTTGTGGAGTCTTTCTGCTCTTCTACAATTTCTGGTTATAGGAAACTTTGATTTTGGGGCAGAGAAAGGAGGCACGTAAATAGCATGTTGCTGATGGTGGAAAATTTTTATCAAAGAGGAAGGTCTTGCAACATGTCCTATTGGTTGAACTGTTAAAGGAAATCATGTTTCAGGATGCATTCCAAAGCCTGCTAACTTCCTCAGCTTTTGCTGGGATCAGCCATTTAGCTTGGTTCCACAGTGCCGCTCCTGAATTAAATTCTACCCACACTAGAGAGACAAGCTCTGTCACCAGCAGAAGTCGGTCCAATAAAAGATATTACCTCACCCACCTTGTCTCTCTAATATCCCAGGACTAACACAACTACAACAATACTGCATTATACCCACACTAGATAATCTACTTGTAAAGATCCATGAACAGTATGTAGTATCAGCTCAAGACGCATCTACATGGGGAAATTGACTGGAATAGCTATTCTGGAACAAACTATTCTACAGTGGCTATTCTGCAATAGCTGTTCCAGTCAATTTCCCAACGTAGAACCCTTAGTGTTGGGACACTGATGAAAGAAGATATGTTTTGCTATGTCCTGCTCCTTGGACTCTGCCTTTATACATCTACAGCTCAGAGTAAATGGGAATTGAATAGCAGAACTTGGTTTTAATCACCTAAATACATAAAAAAGACAGATTCATAGATATTAAGGTCAGAAGGGACCATTATGACATCTAGTCTGACCTCCTGCACAGTGCAGACCACCGAATCTCACCCACCCATTCCTGCGATAAACCTCTCACCTATGTCTGAGCTACTGAAGTCCTCAAACCATGGTTTAAAGACTTCAAGGTGCAGAGAATCCTCCAGCAAGTGACCCATGCCCCATGCTGCAGAGGAAGGCGAAAAACCCCCAGGGTCTCTTCCAATCTGCCCTGGAGGAAAATTCCTTCCTGACCCCAAATATGGCGATCAGCTGAACCCTGAGCATGTGGGCAAGATTCACCAGCCAGATACCCAGGAAAGAATTCTCTATTTACACCCAGGTATAATCAGAGTTGTGTGTAATTTTAACTGTGTTGGTGGGTAGCATAAGTAACATTCTAGTTGAGCTGCATTTTAATAAATACAATTCACATTCCCCCTGAACTCAGAACTTTAACCCAGAGGGCAAGGTATGCCCACATAATCAGTAACTGTTGACAGCACACAAGTACAAAAGTATCCTACTCCACATAAATACAGTTTTATGTTAACACTGCATGGTGCAGAGGTGGCAGAACTAGAAAGTCTGGAAGGGGAGGAAAAAGCCTAAGTTAAAGTCTAATATTTTTCTGTCCAGATGTCTCCCTTCACGTGATTTGCTTTGAAGTCAGTGCCGTTTGTAAAGAAACGCATAAAGACATCCAGCAGCCTGCAGTTATTTTTGCCATAAAAATATGGAACCGTTTTTGTAGCAATGAAGACAAAAATGAAACAGGCAGAGTCTGTCAATAAATTAGTATATAATTAAGAAACCACGGTTAAACTTGGGTATGACAAGCAGGGTTCATTTCTCTGTGCATGTGTGTAGGGCCACGGGAAGGAAACCTGAAGTCAATGGAGTGAGAGTCAAAGGTGATGGGAAAGTAACGTGAATAGCTTTGGGGGGGAAGGGCGGAGTCTATAATGACTAATAGCGAGAGATGTAAATTAAAAGCCTTCCTTTACATCTCACTTCTTTTAGGGGCCGGTGGGAAGTCCACGAGTTTGGTTTGTTTTTCTAATCAGAGGTGCCATAGTTTTGTAGCACTGGGTCCCTCTTACTCCACAGCTCAGAGGTTTCAGAGTAGCAGCCGTGTTGGTCTGTATCCGCAAAAAGAACAGGAGGACTTGTGGCACCTCAGAGACTAACGAATTTATTAGAGCATAAGCTTTCCTGAGCTACAGTGAAGTGAGCTGTAGCTCAGGAAAGCTTATGCTCAAAATGAATTTGTTAGTGCCACAAGTCCTCCTTTTCTTTTAACTCAGAGGTTAGCTCTCCAGTTTTGCCATTACTCTAGTTTAAACTACCCTTTGAACAAAGTTTAACCGCAGGTACCCACATGCACAAACCGGGCAGCACAATGCATCCCTCTCCCCTTCCTTTTATAGACTCAATGAAGCGATCATCCCACCAACTTCAGCGACAAAAGCTAATGGAAAAGGGACATTTAGCCCAAGACAGCCACAGCTTTTGCAAATCGTCCCCCCGCGCCGCGGGGGATACACAGACCAGTCTCATGCAAATTGGGTTAAACTGAAACGGGAATTAAAACAGCTTTAGGAAATCAGATCGGGAAACTCACCGCACACCCGTTACTCCACTTTCTCTATTCCCAACAGGAGTTCAAAATACAACAACTCTCCGCTCTACATTTCCGTTTCCGGGTTTGAACTTTAACCACGCAGTCAGAGTCAGCAGATTTCCCCTTCCACGTGGGGCTGCAGAATGCACATTTGTTACCATATTTCCTCTGCTTGCAAAGTCCTCAGTGCAGCACAACTTCCACGGCAGCCTTTGGAAGCTTGCTGGGGGTGTTGGATGGAGAAGGTAGCTCCGAAATTGAGAAAGGGGGAGCCCCTAAGTGGCAAAATCCTGCCCGGATTCATTCTCATTTGAAAGGAAGATTCCCATTATTCTGGAGTTAAAATTAAAATAGCTTTTCTCTTGCCACCGAGGGTTTTGCATGTAGAATTTTGTGAGGGAGGATTTTGTATTGAAAGCTACTCTCTCCTGTAAAGGAGGAGTTTGCTTTTTAAAATTTCTTCCTCTGCTGATGGAAAAATTGTCAGTTTTTCCTCCTCCTCACTGTTTAAAATGTCCATCACTCAGTTCATTGGAATAAGTGGAGTTACACACCTGACTAAAGGTTGATAGGATCTGCTCCCCTATGACAAACAACCAGGGAAATCATTATTCCATCACAGTAGGGTTAAAAAGAGAATACACACATCACAAGAGAAGTGGTATAGTGGACTGGACTGCTGGATGGACTTTGGATCATTTAGTTTTAGTTAATTTAATTATGTTGTTTGTTAATCATTTCTATGTAGAGCCTCTTGTCTTCTGCTATTTCTTTGTCTCTGCCTTACACTTCATAGTGGTACATTTCAACAGCTTGGATTTTCAGATTAATAGAAAAAGTTAAAAATGATCTCAACAGGGTAACAAACTGCTCCAATCTATTTAAAAGGAGGGCTTTTTAAAAATGAAGATGAACCATAGACTTCCCTAAGGGAGAACATTGTTCAAGCATATATTTTCCATCAAAGTCTTTGTTTTTTCTCCCAACAACTCGTCCTTCTCTTTTGGGAGATATTTCCCTCCCACCAAAAGTCTCTTACACTATTTAAATCCATAGTTTTGAATATTAGCATTCCAGAGAAAACCCAATGTCAGTTTTTTTCACCCTTTTTCATGCAATAATGTTTGCATTAGAAGGTGCAACAAGAGGAGGAAGTGTACTGGGACAACAAAGACAGCTTTTATTCAAACACACTCATTCTCAAATATGTGTTTCCTTATTTAAGCAAGTAGGTTTAAATCAAGGTTAACCTGGGTATGTGTATATAGATTAATACTGTGTAGATATGATCCTGCTCCCACTCCAGTCAATGGCAAAACTTTAATTGATGCAGTGGAAGCAGGATCTGTTCCTGTAAGTGTGGAATATTCCTATGTTTGTTGTACTTGTATAACTAAATATGGCCATGACTGAGGAAAATCACATTCAACTGTGACTTTGTACTACAGGTTTCCATTTTTACAACCAACTTAGAAAGCATGAGAATCTGGGAAGTAAAGTAGAGTTATAATGGAAACACAAACTGATATCTACAACAGGGACTTTGTGTAGCAGGTGTTATTGTCTACCAAAATGCCATTTTGCTGCAGTCTTTTTCATCTTTGCTGTTCTCAGTTGGTTCAAACCTATAAGGATCAGGGATATAGGAAAATCACCTTTGGCCACTCACACAATCACCCTTCTCCATGTTGCATCCTGTCTCTACCAAACAGAGTAAGGGAGCAGAGACTAGAGAGAAAAAAGGAAAGACAACAAGGCAGGGGGGGAGAAGAAAAAAAGGAAAGAGTACAGTGCAAGAAGAGAAGGTAGTGAAAGTTCCTGTTTTTCTTGAAACTATTAACAGTCACTGCCAAGAACATGACCAATTTAAGGCTGTAGAGGCTGCTTAAATAATGTGGCCTTAAGCATGAAAACTGCAACAAATATATAATACCAGCTAGCTCTTATATAGCACTTTCCATCAGAAGATCTCAAAGCACTTGGCAAAGGAGGTGAGCATCATTATCCCCATTTTAAAGACAGGGGACTCAGGCACAGGGAGGTGAAGTGTTTTGCCCAAGGTTATCCAGCAAGCCAGTGGCCGAGTTGGGACTAGAACCCAGGTCTCCTGAGGCCTAGTCCACTGAACTAAATGCCCAGTAATTAAATAGGAAGTAGACAAGAGAATGGAAGAAAATATATTAAAATTTGTGTCATAAAGGGCTGTAATGATCCATTCAGGCAGACATAACATTTGCCAATTAAAAAGCATACTTGCAGAACAGGGAAAGGAACACAGGACATTCTGATCTAACTTAAAAAATCAAACATCTATCACTTTGAGCTAATGCAGAAAAAAGTACAAATACACAAAAAGAAAAGGAGTACTTGTGGCACCTTAGAGACTAACCAATTTATTTGAGCATGAGCTTTCGTGAGCTACAGCTCACTTCATCGGATGCAGTAGCTCACGAAAGCTTATGCTCAAATAAATTGGTTAGTCTCTAAGGTGCCACAAGTACTCCTTTTCTTTTTGCGAATACAGACTAACACGGCTGTTACTCTGAAACCTACAAATACACAGTATATTATGTGATTTCACAGACTGAATTTCAGAGCTCAATTTCTCAAAATGTTTGCAAAGGTAGTATTACTAGACCTAACTGAGTCTGAGGCCCATCAGTGGTAGCTAAATGCCTATCAGATTGAGAATATGACAACATATGATAATATTTTTCATCTTTGTTACCTTAAAATCTCTACAGGTAGGCTGGGAGTTTTCTCTTAGCAGAGGGCCTAGAGCAGGGGTTCTCAAACTGGGGGTCGGGACCCTTCAGGGGGTTGCGAGGTTATTACGTGGGGGGTCGTAAGCTGTCAAACTCCACCCCAACCCCGCTTTGCCTCCAGAATTTTTAATGGTGTTAAATATATAAAAGAGTGTTTTTAATTTATAAGGGGAGTCGCACTCAGGGGCTTGCTATGTGAAAGGGGTCACCAACATAAAAGTTTCAGAACCACTGGCCTAGAGAGTGAATATTGCAGACTGTACAGAGGAGGAAAGAGTGGACAGGAAAAATGCCCAGGAGTCCCAGCAGGAAAAGTAGAGGGAGATGCCCCAGGACATAATGGAGCTTCTCCATTAGCAAACGCAGATCTGCAGACTTGTGGACCTCTTGTGGACCTCTAGGTTCAACAATCCCGGGCTTGACTGCAGTTGGTGGAGTGCTGCAGCATAGTGCCTCCCTGCACCTCCCTTGCCATTCAATGTGGCCTCAGAGCCAGCACGCTTATCCCTACCACTCCACACTGGGGGAACGCATGGATAACCACAGTTTCACATACACTGACCAGCAAGAGCCATAGCTGATGTATGTGTAGCTACAATGGACATCAATGTTCCCGTCCCTTGTTTATTTATTAAGGGTCTGAAAATTTTTGAAGTTAAAAATCTATTTACTATTATGACAGGTTTCGGAGTAGCAGCCGTGTTAGTCTGTATTCACAAAAAGAAAAGGAGAACTTGTGGCACCTTAGAGGCTAACCAATTTATCTGAGCATAAGCTTTCATGAGCTACAGCTCACTTCATCGAATGCATTCAGTGGAAAATCACTGTAGCTCACAAAAGCTTATGCTCAAATAAATTGGTTAGTCTCTAAGGTGCCACAAGTACTCCTTTTCTATTTACTATTATGTCCTTCAGATTGTTAGGTGCTGTTTTCATAACTGAATAAAGCTCTTATTTTGAAAGTGATTCATCTTTATTAGTTTACAACACATGGTGCATAATGCCTGCTGGCTGCAGATCGGTGGCAAACAGTGTAGTCATACATGTACACCAAGCAACCCAACACTTCCTTAGCTGCGCTTACAGTGACATACACACAGATGCGCAGCAAGCACCGCGGAATTCCTAACAGGCCCCCAAACTGCAGCACCAGGTTGAGCACAGTACACCACAGCACATTACTGTGGCTCACTGTTAATGTGCTCTTTCAAAGTCTCCCTAAGCCGTATAGCTCTGCATTGAGCTCGTCCGACAGTCCTTGTGTCCAGCTGTTCAAATTCAGCCGACGGCCACGCTATCTTTACTCTTGAGGCAAGTTCTCCCCCTTTGCTTCACAACTACTGTGCAGGACACAACAGGTAGTTATAAACATTGGAATATTTCTATGAACCATGGGAGCTAGGGGTAGGCAGGATTCCCCAAGCATTTCAACATCACCAAAGGTAATCCGCTGGTCAGGAAAGAAGGTCCCTGCTTTTAGCTTTCTGAACAGTCTTGTGTTCTTAAAGATGTGAGCATCATGCACCTTCCTTGACCAGCCGATACTGATGTCAATGAAGCACTGCTGGTGATCTTCAAGTGCTTGCATAACCATGGAAAAGTAGCCCTTTCTGTTGTTGTATTGTGTGGCAAGGTGCTCTCATGCCACAGTAGGGATGTGCATGCCATCTATGGCGCCACTGCAGTTTGGGAACCCCATAGCTGTCAAGCCATCCACTAAGTCCTGCACATTGCCAAGAGTCAGAGTCCTGCATAGCAAGAGAAAACTAACGTCCCTGCACACTTGCATGACTACAGCACCGACAGTGAATTTGCCAACTCCAAAATGACTTCCTATTATCTGGTAGCAATACGGCATTGCAAGTTTCCACAGTGTGGTTGCCACCACAGGTGCCGACTTTCTAATGTGCCAGGGGGGTGTTTGACCCCCCGGCTCTGCCCCAGGCCCCGCCCCCACTCCACCCCTTCCCACCCCCGCCCCGTTCCACCCCCTCCCTGCAGTGCGCCACACCCTCACTTCTCCCACTCCCTCCTGCACGCCACAAAACAGCTGATCGCGGTGGAGATGCGGGGAGGAAGGAGGAGGTGCTGATTAGTGGGGCCTGCCAGCAGGCAGCAAACATTGAAGGACAGGAGGGTTGCTGATAGGGGGGCTGCCAGTGGGTACTCAGCACACACCATGTTTTCCCCGTGGGTGCTCCAGCCACAGAGCACCCACGGAGTCGGTGCCTATGGTTGCCACTGACTTCTGCACTGTCAATGCAGCTCTCAGTTTGTTGTCCCTGCATTGGATGGTGAGACGAGCTCAGCACACGGATCCAAGAATGTGGCCTTGCGTATCTGAAAGTTCTGCAGCAACTGAGCATCATCCCAAACCTGCATTACGATGCTATCCCACCAGTCAGCTCTTGCTTCTTGGGCCCAGAAATGGTGTTCCACCATCTGTAGCTGCTCTGTGAATGCCAACAATCCTGAATTGGTTTGCACTGTGTGCCACAGTAGTCTGTCCTCAAAGAAATTGTGTTCTCTGCAGTTCTGCAAATACATCCTGTGCTTGCTATGCTCATGGCAATAGTACAGAGCTGTGGAGGCTCCATGATTCTGTGAGAGATGGCAGACAGAAATAAGTCCAGGGTGGGTGTGTGGGAAATTGAAAATAGATGTGAAAACTATGGGATAGAAATGATATTATGGGATGGAGAACATTGAATTACGGGAAGTTGAACATTTATGCCCCCACCATGCTTTGCCAAAACGACCCAAAAGACAGCGTGCCGAACAGTGCCAAGTGGCTCACTGAGATACCTACCCATGGTACACTGCACTGTGCATCAATCCAAGCACTCCTGGTGAGAGCACACAGCACCGATGCAAAGAGCCAAGTATGCATGCACACAAACAATATACAAACTGCGGTGGCTGTATGCCGATTTAACTTGGATCACTAAAACTATGTAGTGCAGACATAGCCCTAGTGTTTGGGCTGCTCCAGCTGTGGCAGCAGGGAGGGACCAGTCTCCCTGCTCCTCTTTTCGGGGGAGGAGGGCTGGCTGGCCCAGTAATGTTATATCTGCAGTGCCAAAGCTTCACTGAGTCCTGGGTTTCTCCAGAGCAACACTCCAGACTGCTCTGGCAGGCAGCCCTGCTGTTAACCTCTTTGGGTTACTCTAGGTGGGAATTTGTAAATGTGTTTTAAGGAGTTAGCTAACGTGACTGTAAATTGCAGTGCAGACAAGGAACAAACATTTCTGCTAGCTGGATTTAGCAGTATAATTAAAGCAAGCACTGTAATTGCTGAGGTTTTATCTGTAACATTTTAACTAGGGCTGTCAATTAATCGCAGTTAACTCGCGATTAACTAAAAAAAATTAATGGCGATTAATCGCACAATAGAATACCAATTGAAATTTATTAAATATTTTTGGACGTTTTTCTACATTTTCAATATTGATTTCAATTACAACTCAGAATACAAAGTACACAGCGCTCACTTTATATTATTATTTTTGATTACAAATATATGCACTGTAAAAATGATAAACAAAAGAAATTGTATTTTTCAATTCACCTCATACAAGTACTGAAGTTCAATCTCTTTATCATGAAAGTGTAATTTACAAATGCAGATTTTTTTTTTTAGTTACATAACTGCACTCAAAAACAAAACAATGTAAAACCCTAGAGCCTACAAGTCCACTCAGTTCTACATCTTATTCTGCCAATCACTAAGGATATGTCGACACTATGAAATTAGGTTGAATTTATAGAAGTCGGTTTTGTAGAAAGCGTTTTTATACAATTGATTGTGTGTGTCCCCACACAAATGCTCTAAGTGCATGTAGTCGGCGGAGTGTGTCCACAGTACCGAGGCAACCATCGACTTCCGGAGCGTTGCACTGTGGGTAGCTATCCCACAGTTCCCACAGTCTCCGCTGCCCATTTGAATTCTGGGTAGAAATCCCAGTGCCTGATGGGGCTAAAATATTGTCGCAGGTGGTTCTGGGTACATATCCAGGCCCCCCTTCCCTCCCTCCTTCCGTGAAAGCAAGGGCAGACAATTGGGAAAACCGGTTTCTCCGCTTGCTTGCTGTGAGCTATGTACAACCTCATCATCATCATCATCTTCCTCGTCCCCAAAACCTGCTTCCGTGTTGCCTCCATCTCCATTGAAGGAGTCAAACAACATGGCTGGGGTAGTGGTGGCTGAACCCCCTAAAATGGCATGCAGTTCATCATAGAAGCGGCATGTTTTGGGCTCTGACCCAGAGCAGCCGTTCGCCTCTCTGGTTTTCTGGTAGGCTTGCCTCAGCTCCTTAAGTTTCATGCGGCACTGCTTCAGGTCCCTGTTATGGCCGCTGTCCTTCATGGCCTGGGAGATTTTGAAAAATGTTTTGGCATTTCGAAAACTGGAACCGAGTTCTGATAGCACGGATTCCTCTCCCCATACAGCGATCAGATCCTGTACCTCCTGTTCGATCCATGCTGGAGCTCTTTTGCGATTCTGGGACTCCATCATGGTCACCTCCGCTGATGAGCTCTGCATGGTCACCTGCAGCTTTCCACGCTGGCCAAACAGGATATTAAAATTCAAAAGTTCGTGGGCTTTTCCTATGTAACTGGCCAGTGTATCTGAGTTGAGAGTGCTGTCCAGAGCGGTCACAATGGAGCACTCTGGGATAGCTCCCGGAGGCCAATACCGTCGAATTGTGTCCACAGTACCCCAAATTCGACCCAGCAAGGCCGATTTCAGCGCTAATCCCCTTGTCGGGGGTGGAGTAAGGAAATTGATTTTAAGAGCCCTTTAAGTCGGAAAAAAGGGCTTCGTCGTGTGGACGGGTGCAGGGTTAAATCGATTTAACGCTGCTAAATTCGACCTCAACTCCTAGTGTAGACCAGGGCCAAGACAAACAAGTTTGTTTACATTGACGGGACATACTGCTGCCTGTTTTTTATTTACAATGTCACCTGAAAGTGAGAACAGACATTCGCCTGGCACTTTTGTAGCCAGGCGTTGCAAGGTATTTACATGCCAGATACGCTAAATATTCGTATGCCCCTTCCATGCTTCAGCCAGCATTCCAGAGGACATGCTTCCATGCTGATGATGCTCATTAAAAAAATAATGCGTCAATTAAATTTATGACTGTACTCCTTGGGGGAAGAATTTATGTCTCCTGCTCTGTTTTACCTGCATCCTGCACATATTTCATGTTATAGCAGTCTTGGATGATGACCCAGCACATGTTCGTTTTAAGAACACTTTCACAACAGATTTGACGAAATGCAAAGATGAGATTGTTAAAGATAGCTACAGCACTCGACCCAAGGTTTAAGAATCTGAAGTGCCTGCCAAAATCCGAGAGGGATGAGGTGTAGAGCATGCTTTCAGAAGTCTTAAAAGAGCAACACTCTGATGCGGAAACTACAGAACCCAAACCACCAAAAAAGAAAATCAACCTTCTGCTGGTGGCATCTGACTGAGATGATAAAAATGAACATGCGTCAGTCCGCACTGCTTTGGATCATTACCGAGCAGAACCCGTCATCAGCATGGACGCACATCCCCTGGAATGGTGGCTGAAGCATGAAGGGACATATGAATCTTTAGTGCATCTGGCACGTAAATATCTTGTGATGCTGTCTACAGCAGCGCCATGCGAACGCCTCTTCTCACTTTCAGGTCACATTGTAACAAGAAGCAGGCAGCATTATCTCCTGCAAATGTAAACAACCTTGTTTGTCTGAGTGATTGGCTGACCAAGAAGTAGGGCTGAGTGGAGTAGTAGGCTCTAAAATTTTACATTGTTTTATTTTTGAATGCAGGTTTTTTTACATAGTTCTACATTTGTAAGTTCAACTTTCATGATAGAGATTGCACTCCAGTACTTGTATGAGGGGAACTGAAAAATAATTTTTTTTTGTTTTTTTTACAGTGCAAATATTTGTAATAAAAAATTAATATAAAGTGAGCACTGTATACTTTGTATTCTGTATTGTAATTGAAATTAATATATTTTAAAATGTAGTAAACATCCAAAAATATTTAAAATAAATGGTATTCTATTGTTGAACAGCACGACTAATCATGCAATTATTTTTGTAATTGCACAATTAATTGCGATTAATTTTTTTAATCGCTTGATAGCCCTAATTTTAACATTAAACTCAGTTGTGTGTCTAAACCAAACAGAACGTCAGTTTGATATATTCTTGGATCCAATGTTTCAGAATACTTGTAGACATTTACACAGGCCATTTAGTCCTGGAAATTCCTCTGCACGTCCCTGAAAATAGCTGCTTCACAGGCCTGATGCAACGTCCATTGAACTCTGTGACAGTCTTTCCACTGAATCCAATGAACTTTAGATCAAACCCCATCCAAGGGAAGATTTAACTTTTTTCAGCAGAGGGCTGCTCTGTGTCCCTGTCAGAGCTCGGAGATCACCTTTAATTTGGGGTAGTGACAAAACTGAAAACAAAATGCTTCCACTGATGATACTGTACCAGTGAGAACAGAGGCAAGAAATATTAGGTGGAAAAGGCTACCAGATACAGCTAGTGGGACTGCTTGCATTAATATAGTGAGAATGATTTATTTAGTCCTATATATATATATATATATATATATATATTTATTTATTTATGATTTATTTAGTCCTCTCTCTCTCTCTCTCTCTCTATATATATATATATGTTTATAACATATTTTATATACTAGAATTCCAATATAGGCCCAATTCTGTTTTTAAATAAGTTTTTAAATGGCAAAACTTCCACAGACCTCACTGGTACAGTTAAACCCCATAAACCTTACTTTCCCCCAAAGTCTAAAATGTTTCCTCCTCATCTCCCATGTCACAAGTGGTAAAGTACTACTAGCTAACTAGACTATAAATTCAAGTTAAACAGTTTTTAATGATCTCTTTCTCTTGCAATGGAAGCTCACAATGGCTTTCTAAGAACCATTTGAAACCACCTTCCCATAAATTGATCAGACATTTATTACTATTACACTGCACATTTCTAAAGCACATACCACTGTAGTATCTAGACTGAAATCGCCACTTCTTCAAATTCATTCAGTTTGCAACACCAGGGATACTAAGGCTGCCTCCGTCTCTACATAACCTCATGCATGTCTTCCCTTAGTGAAACACTCAGGGAGCTGTGTAAATCTGCAAAGTCATGCTGGCGCTGCAGCCATAGCATCTGTAAAGGAGACAGAAGAGGAGGGGCCGGGTGAGTTTCCTTTATTCTTTCCCCCCTCGCCACCCTGCCCCGTTTCCTCGCGAGATCCGGGAGGCTATAAAGCCACAGCTACAGACCTTGCTTGCAGGCAGTTTAGTTAGTTTTGGGAGTCTGCTTCTGTGTGTGTGAGAAGTGGCGTTTGAGGAGCCTGCCTTTCCTTTATGTAAGTGTCTGTCGGTGCAAGCTTCAGTTATCTGCCCGTAGCAAAGTTTAAATTATGGTATAACATGTTTTATCTGCAGGATAGATTTGGGTGGGTTTGTTCGTTTTTTGGGTAAACCTACCCTTGGCTCCCTCCATACAAATGAGGATTGCTTAAAAATATACAGACTCGAGCTGTGTGGTGCTGTGCAGGTGGGAGTGGGGGTAAAAGCTTTCTGACTTTTTTTTCTTCCTAAATGGGACTTTGTAAATTAGAGGGAAATGGGGTGTGTGTGTGTTCTGTGCTTGGCTTGAATTGCCTTCCTGACGAAATGCTTGCAGATCGTCTGTTCTGTGCCGCACCTGGGGTAGCAGAAGGGCAGAGCATGGTGAACTAATTTTTCTGCCAGGAAAACCAAGCCTGTTAACGCTTAAATGCTTTTATGCTTCAGGTCCCTTTTGCCTTTAAGGGGGAGGAGGGAAGAGACTTTAGCTAGAACAATCTGAAAATCTGTTGTTAGCGTGACCTCCGGGAGCTGAATAAATCTGGCTCCCTGAAACGAAAGTTGCTCCTAATACGCTCCTTTTTTCTGGGAGCAAAGCGCAGGAGCGTTAAGGGAACCAGCTTTGGGATTTCTCTAGTAATCGCCATCAGCGGATTGTGATGCTGGCAGCTTCTCTTCTTACAGGGAGAGTAGGGGAAACAAATGCTCTTAAGGTGGCCCTGAAATGGCATGTTGTAATCCCAATTTCTCTTGGCTGGATAGACCAATGTCCTAGCAGGCTGTTAATCCTTTAATGGCAGAAGTTTAGCAAAGAAATTCTGGTTTGGACCCTTGGGGTTCTAACTTCGGGGAAATCTGGTTTGGATGGAGGTTATCTCGAAGTTGGTGAGCGTGGAGGGAACCGGCCCTATCTAGTGTTAGGACTAATGCCATGTTTGGTTTCTGTGGGCTGAGTTCCTCAGTGGGGGTGAGCTGGCTCCAGAGCAAGGTTCAGAGAGCCATGTTAAGCGAAGCTAGTTCAGTAGCCTCAGAATTGCACAACTGTGTCCTCTTATTAGGCATGGTAGAACAAAAGTTTCATCTGTTTAACAAATTGTAAAAAAAAGAAAATAGTACAGTACCACTATTGTGACTAGTATCAGCACCTCTACTTCCATTCTGGTATCACTGTGGGAGAAGGGACTGGCAGGGATTTTTTCTAGACTCCCCTCCCACCCCTGGTTCAAATAGCCTGAACTTGTTGTCTTTAGAGGATGCTGCAGGACCCAATTGTTTCAGCTGGCCTTTGAAGCTACAGGGGGACTTGAAGATTAACTATGAGCTGATTAAACTGTATTTGATGCCATTTTAAATCACTGACAGGTGACTGAGCAAAGGTCAGCTGCTTTTAATGGTTTATAAATTGAAAGGAAATAACACAATATTGAGCATTGGGTGTCTTCACCACATTGTGTTCAGGAAATGCTGTCAAATTTAGCTAGAGTATGCCAGATAGTTTTCTGTGGTTAGTTGCCATGTGCTGTGATAATACTAGACTGTGGCAGAGACTCACAACAAAGTAGAAACTATGCTGTGGGGAATCATCATGCAGTTTTCTCACTTGAGTATTAATTCTTGGCAACAACGGTGCCTAACAAATTTCATACAAAACTTGCCATTTTCTTAAAGATATAGTCTAACATAACTTTACTGAAACTAAAGCAGTTTGCTTTTGTGCATAGAGCTTTAAATGTTTTCCCTTACACAGGCATGAAGCTCTTAAAAGCATCAAACAAAACGCATCTGGTGTCTAACTTCTGAAATAACTGAAGTGGAGTCTGACCATTCTGCAACACAGCCATCTCCCTTAGACTGAACAAAAGAGACGTTGTTGCCCTTACACAATCTTAAATAACCTCTAAGAAATATAAATGCTCTGTAGTGTTGAGAAAGCACTCCTAATCACAAACTTGCTAATTCAGCACTACAATAAAATAATTGATTAGCTAAAACTGGTACAAATAGCTTAAGTCTGAATTAATAAACAGTCATAGTAACACTGAAATCCATTGTGTTGTAAAATGATTGAGTTCCTAAATTTTCGAGTAGTTTGCAGGGGGGGTGTTTACACACACACAGCTCCCTTTTCGCTAACAAATAAAATGGAAGCTTTTAACCTTACACTATAACAACCTTTGATATACTCTAACTGGAGGAAGGACATAGTCTTCCTAGGCATACTGGCAATACTTATTTGTTATCAAACCAATAGCATGGTGGAATGGTCAAGGTCTTGAACTGCATGTATCTATTCTGAACATGGAACAGACAGAGGCTTCCTTGTGTGGGTTGGATCTGTTAACTCTGAGTCATGCTGCATACTAGCACAACTGCAGAAGGCCAGCTTCTTTTCAGATCTTGAATTTTGTAGTGAGACGCTGAGTGAATTCAAAGTTAATATGCTAACTTTGTGCATGATACATTTTAAATTACTTAAGGCAGAGGGCAGAAGAGGAACAACTCTAGTCCATGGAATCTTATTAAGGTTGTATGAACTCAGTTTGGCCTTAGATATGTGGATTGCATTTGTCTCCTCTTCCTAAAGTGTGTGTGTGTGTGTGTGACTACTTGTAATGTCAGTAGTCAATACTGACATGTTTTTTTTTAAGATCCTACTTAGTGTAGCTATGTGATACCTAGGCACCAGAGGCTTTGGCAAACTAAACTTACTCGCTGAACTTGTGGTCAATATTAATGACAGAAGTTTCCAGTCTTAAAAAAACACTGGATTATTATGGCAAAACTGCATGTTGCTCCTTGGGTTGACAATGCTACATTTCAGAAAAGCTACATTGTCTAACATGTCTCTAATATTCTAGCCCATATCAAGATGTCTGCAGGAAATGCATTTATTGGGAAACCAGCCCCCAGCTTCAAAGCCACAGCTGTGATGCCTGATGGGCAGTTCAAAGACATCACCCTCTCTGACTATAAAGGTAAGTCTAAAAGTATACAGTTGCACTTGTGGAAGAGAGAAGTAAGGAATCTACATGTGTACCGCATTTCATTTCTGGTGACTTGGATTGATTCAAAAGTCCGCGTTGGTGGTCATCCTTTAAATTCCCCACTTAGAATGTAACTTGTGCAGTGATTTGATTGAGAAGTCTGGAGCTGGCATGGTAGGGTTATTACAAGTACACCTCAGTCCTCACTTGGAAAGCTGTGAGGAATCTGGCAGTATTTGCCCATGTTCTGCTTGGTGGGTAGCAAATGTGAATCCTAAACTTTAATGAGAGCTTAATTTACTCTAAAATCTATTGGATCAGACCTGTTTGGCTTGTTTATCACTCCAGACAAGGAGCTGATGCAACATCTCAAATATTATGTGGTGCAGTCAATTTTTTTGTTTTTCAAATGGAACTAATGTAATGCTTTCCCATCTTCATTAGCTAGCTGGAAGCAGTATTCTTCTATAGCACTAGAAAACTGGCTGCCTTGGGGAAAAATAGAGCAAGACTCTTTTTAAAGCCATAAAACACTTCAGTCCTCCTTGGTCTCTAATAACAATGCACCAAGAATATTAATGATATAGTACATCCTACAGTGGGATTGAACATTTTGTAGCCAACAAATATACAGTTTCTGTATGGAAGCTAGTAGTATAACTAAAGCAGATGACCTCCTGTTCTAAAGACAAAACAGTCCTGACCTAGTTGTTAAGTGGAATACACAGGGTCTTTGTGTATGTTTGTGATTTTGAGACTACTTTAACTATCTAAGGAAGTCTAACTTGCCCAAAGGACTAATTTGTGGTTTTGTCTTTATTTTTCCCTAGGAAAATATGTTGTTTTCTTCTTCTATCCCCTTGACTTCACCTTTGTTTGTCCAACTGAGATTATTGCATTCAGTGACAGGGCTGATGAGTTTAAGAAACTTAACTGTCAAGTAATTGGAGCTTCTGTTGACTCTCACTTCTGTCACCTTGCCTGGTAAGCATCCATCTTTAATGCTTGTGACTTATGCTAGTTTTTCTACAGAGTATACTAAAAAAAAAAATCTATCGTAACTTTTCTGCTATATTCAAATCTACAGCGAGACTAGCAAGTAGCAATTGTATAACAGAAGTGTCTTGTTGCGATCAATACCAATTAATAGAGCTGGCATCTGACCTAAGAATATTGCTAAATTACTGCAATTGCCACCTTTCCCCAAGACATTAATGATGCAGTTAATTGCAATATTAATTCTGCAAAAAGGCATAGGTATTCCAGCACAGGTACACTGTACTCCTGTAGTTTCCTGAACTGCTGTGTCCTCTCCTTCCTGACATACTCCTCTTCCTCTTCAGGATCAATACTCCTAAGAAGCAGGGTGGATTGGGTAACATGAACATTCCACTGGTTTCTGATACAAAACGCACCATTGCTAAAGAGTACGGCGTATTAAAAGAAGATGAAGGTATTGCATACAGGTAAGGCTGCTGGCAGGCTATCCTCATGACTGCTGTGATCAGATTACTTCAAATAGAAGTAAAAAAAAACTTCTAGAGTGTCTTTACCAAAAAAACTGATAAAACTTGCATGTACTTGGGAGATCTTGCAAGCTAAAGTTCATTTAGCTTACTTTCTTCCCTGCAGTCAAACTAAAATTCTCTAAGCTTTCTCAAACATGCCATGCTTGGCTGCCAAAGGCACTCGCTCATACTTTAGTTTCTTTAGCTGAAAGTTGCCTTCCTTTTCCTAACCCATGTCACTATTGGACAGCATACTAGCTAGTTGCCACTCTTCACTCAAAATACTTGCAGAGCTGAAGGCATAATCTTTCTTTCAAAGTCTGTTCTTTGTTTTGACTTTTGTGTTCAAAATTTTTATGTGCTCTTCTGCAGAGGCCTGTTCATTATTGATGATAAGGGAATCTTGCGTCAAATTACCATCAATGATCTCCCTGTTGGCCGCTCAGTTGATGAAACTCTCAGATTAGTCCAGGCTTTCCAGTTCACAGATAAACATGGAGAAGGTAAGCTCTTGCATTAGTTTGCCTGAAGTATTTAAAGTACCCCTTTTCCGCTTGTAAAGGGAAATAATCTTACCAACTGGAAAAGCAATGCCACATAGCCAGGGCCTTGGCAAACTCAAGGCACTTGCATGTTTTTGCATAAAGCTTATGCAGAAACTTACTTAGTTGGAGGTAACCTCAAAATGCACCCAAAAACAAAGAAACCTTGTCTTACAGAGATTTTTCTCATTCATCTGTAAAAATGCACACAATTCTGTTCTACCCCTATTTTAGTTAATCTATTAAGCATTACTTCATGTAATGTACAAACATCACTTAAAAATATGACTGATTCTGGTAATGGGCACTTACTCAGTAACATCAAGCTATGTAAGCAGGTAGCAGTTGCTTGATCTAGTTCAATGGCTTATACACTCCGCCATTTGAAGAACAAATGTACACCTAACCAGTGGCTATATTCGTGCCCTTCAGGGATGGACTAGATGCAACTGAAAAGATTTATGGATGAAAAGTACTATGCAAGACTTGGGTAATATTACAGTGGCTCCCTAGTAAATTCCTGGGCAGGCTGCATCTCTCCCTGGGCTTGATAAAGCATCCTATGGGAAGGCTTGGGCAGATGGGCATGGCAGCTCTCCATGCTTCTGCTTCTCACCTCTCCCTGTAGTCATGGGGCAAGTCAAATTAGGAAGGGCAGAAGAGCAACTGGCTAGCAGCTCAGGGCTCCCTCTTGCATTCTGTCCGTAAGTTCTGTGGTGCGGGAGGTTGGAATCTGTTACACTGAAACAAACCTATTAAAGAACTTCTAATGAGAACTTGCTATTCTGGTAGCTGACACTGTAATAGTCTTGAATCAGCGCAATTATTTCTAACCAAACATTGGCTCACTGCTTAATCCACTTTTAATTATGGACAGAATTGGTAGTTTAAGTAACACTTTCCGTTACAAGACTGTCTTAAGTTGCTTAGAATTCCTGAACTTCAACTACCCATTCGGCGTTTTCATTCCAGGTGTCTCCCTCAGGCTGAATCTTTTTTCTTAGAAACCATTCTCCTAAATGGGTCAGAGACCAAAACTAGGGGAAAATACTGTTGCCCATAGTAACTTCTTCCAGCCATTTTGTTAAGCACTAGTGCTTCCATGCTTTTGGGCAGACTCAATTTGCCAGTGTTCCTGCCCTGATTTAAGGGATGTGCTGTCTTTCCACTAGACCAAATTTGAGTGGATTACTGTCCAAGTTAGAAGCCTCTGAAAAATCAGTTGGCACAGGCTCCAAGCTTATTGTTGAAGTCTCCAAAGATTATGCCTGTACTGGGCATGTGCCATTGCAGCACTGTTTTTATGTGCTGACCAGGCTGGGTGTATGCCATCTCCAGAGACTGAGCAATACTTTACCTGCACTTGCTCCTCCTAGTTGCTGTTGGCCACTGGTGCCAGGCACCAGAACTGAGCAGGGAGACTGTCCTGTGTACTCAATTGTCCCCTGGTGATGCCGAGGCAGTGAAGTAAGAAGCAGCCTGGCTGGGAGTTGGAGGTGGGGGAGGACAGGAACAGATGGGGACTGGGGGCAGAAGGATTTAAAGCCACTAGAGTATGTTTCCCTCTAGGATTCCTGAGTCCGCAAATAGCTATAAAAGCATTCAGAAGCTGGGGAAATGCCAGAATAAAATTGTCTATAGCTTCCTTGGGCACTGATAACTGAAGCACAAAATACAAGTAAAACAGAATCAAGTGTTAAGGTGAACGGCAGTGACAATTACTTATTGCTGTAATCATATTGTATATTTGCAGTCTTATGAATTGCTGGCACGCTCTGTTCTCTTGTAAAAACATATCTTACAGAAACTTCTACAAGCAGTTAATAAAACTTCTCTTTCAGTTTGCCCAGCTGGTTGGAAACCTGGGAGTGAAACCATCAAACCTGATGTTCAGAAAAGCAAAGAATTCTTTTCCAAGCAGAAGTAAACTTGCTGCCTGTGCTCTACTGTTAGTCTGAGGATACTAGTCTGCCTTCAGGAAAAGAACAAGTGTCAAGTATTTTTTGAATTTTCTGACTATTTAAAGATTGTATACTGTGAGTCAAGAGAAGTCTTGTCTGTAGGTGTCAACCATCCTTTTTACTAGTCTTACTGACAATACCTTGATATAGAATCCTAATGATCAATACTTGTGTATCATGCCCTGTTGACTTCAATGACCAGTGCAGTGTAAGTGGTTGGGTAAGTGTTGCATGTAGAACAGCTGTCTGACATTTTGTAACTATTAAACTCCTGAAAACTAAAACAGTGTATTGTTTCTTTAAGGATTCCAGCAGTGACTTAGGGACATGAAGCAACTCTGAAAATAACACTTTTCCTTTGGTCCATCGTGCAAATGAGCATTCAGGTTCTTAAATGCAGTTTGTCTAACTGTCTCATAAGAATGGCCATACTGGGTCAGACCAAAGGTCCATCTAGCCCAGTATCATGTCTGCCAACAGTGGCCAATGCCAGATGCCCCAGAGGGAATGGACAGAACAGGTAATCAAGTGTTCCATTCCCAGCTTCTGGCAAACAGGCTAGGGACACCATCCCTTTCTCTATCCCAATCCTATCTGTTTCGCATTCCTGGCTCCTCATTCCATTCTCTGCACCTAGCCAGTCCTCCCTCTAGGCTTCATTTCAGTCCCCTTCCCCAGCCAAGTCTCTGTCCAGTAAGCACACTCCCCACCAGAGCCAGGAGTGGAAAGACCAGTTAACTTACCTGAAAAATCAGTTACTGTAAAAATGTCTTGTCCACCCATACCACTTCTGGTGCACATGAGAAGAGATCCTTTTTTAGACAGCAGTGTCTGTCGGGGCCTACATCCTAGCTGTCCTTGTGTTCCTCACTATCTGAGGGTATAAAAAGTAGAGCAATCCCAATCATTTCTTTGCCAATATAGTAACCCAGTGTTTTCGGACTCTGAGTAGGAAATGGGCAGGGGAGGTTGTGGGATCCATACATGACCAACAGACACTAGTTTTTTGGAGATGTTTTGTCTATAACAATCCACATCTGTCCATGGATCCCTCTTGGTCATAGACCATTTCTTGTTTGTTTGGAGGTGGGTAGTAAGAGTCTTTCTAAAATAGACATCTGATGTGTCTTGTAAAAGTGGACTGAGCTTCACATAGCTGCCCTATAACTTTGGAAATATATGCAGCTTCAGCTGCTGTTTGAAGAATGTCCCTCAATACACTTGGGCATTAGAGCTCATTTGACTAGTATCTGATCTGGCTAGCTCGCATGTTAACATCCAACTGTATAAGAACAGGTGTAGATATCACTGATCTTTAACATCAAGGCTGCAATCCAGGTCTCTCTCTAAATTGCTTTCTTCAAGAGATAGTAGGATTGTTTTACTACATAAGTGTATGAAATTTAGGCTTGGAAGAAAGCTAGGAGGTTAATGTGAAATTCTGAAACGCCTGTGGGCAGGAATTTGGGATGAGTTCATATGAAACTCTGTATAAGCGGCACCTGCCATGCAGGCCTGAATCTCCCCTACCCTTTGAACTGAGATAATGGCTACCAAAAAGGCAACTTTGTGGATTGGTGGTGGGGCTGTTATGTAATTTATAAATCTATGTTCTGGTTATTTAGATGTATACAGTATTGATACTGTGTGTTCAATCAGCTGGCTTTTAGGAAAACAAAATAATGGCTCTAGATAAGATGACATTCGGTAACTACTTAAAGGTTATGGCAATACCCAAAATTTTAGCTGTAAAGAGCCTACCTCTAGGTTCCAATCAGTTACAAAACTTGGTTTACCAATACTGAGTCAAAAGGACTAGAAAGAGTTAGAACTCCAGATAAAAGTCTCTAACTCCTGTTATTGAAGGGGAGGGGGAACAGGCAAGGGCTGGGGTGAAAAGTCTCTTCTGTTTGAAGAAGCCAGGCTTGCCTGCCCCATAATCACAGGATAGTAAGGCTCTAAGTAAGATAGACATGAGTATATACTATTTGTTTAAGTTGCTTTTCTGATTCTTTGGCTTAAGAAGGCTGTCTAGTCACCACTAGTCAAACTCTTGAAGAGAAGAACCTAGTCAGACCTGAATGCATCTGATGAAGAGAGATGTAGCTCACAAAAGCTTATGCTCAAATAAATTGGTTAGTCTCTAAGGTGCCACAAGTCCTCCTTTTCTTTTTAGTCAGACCTGATGGCTAAGCCTGATTGATCAACAGGGTACTTGCTCCTGGGGGGGGAGTCTGTGCCAAAACAGTAAATTCTGCATATTTTATTTGTCAAAATAATGCAATATAATCACACCAGTTTCAACTGTTTTGGTAATTTATTTAAACTACAAGAGAAAATCACTCATGTATTTAGGAAATGCTGAATAGTTAAAGTTAAATTAAACACTTGGTAACTAATACCCTCATTCCAGTTATAATGCTGGATTTTCATTTAAATTACAGTACAGAACACCAAACAGCAATTTAAAAAAAAAAGTAGAATGTCAATTTAAATTGCTCATAAATTGCTTAGACTTTCACACATGAAAGTCATACTGTTTTGCTAATTGTCCTGGACCTGGCTGAGTACTTTGGGAAGTGCTTGGTTCTAATTTACCAAGCAGTCAATAAAATGTCAGGATAATGTTTTCTTTGCCCTCAAAGATTTACTTTTTTTTTAAAAAAAAAAAAAAAAGCAAAATAAATCCTGAGCTATAATCTAACCCCATTGTGCCAAAGTGGCATAAAGAAAGAGTGAGAGAGCATATAGATCTTCCCAGCTGAGGATTCCCTTACTGTCATTTATTATAATGCTCCTTTACATCACTCTGACAATGTAGGGGCCTTAACTTTCACAGGTTTTATGCTTCTGGGGGAATTGACTGAGAATGGGAACAGTTAACTAGGCTGCTACTTTTTTTTTTTTTTCCCCTCTAGCTTGCCTCTGCATAAGAAAAAGCCCTACCCTTCTATGCCAGCAAGCTGTAGTCGCAAGAGAGGGATAGTGTGTGTCTCTTGCATGTGCCTAGCCCTGCCCTGCCCCACTCAACCACACAGGCATGCGCACCCAACTCCCTCTCCCCTCATCTCTGAAGCTGCTCCAGGCATGCTGGAACACACTGCTGGGGAAGAGGTGCATATGCCCCAGCAGACTTTTTGTTTTTGCATTTTTCTATGTGGGGGGGCACAGAAATGCAGGCCATATGTGTTCTGTGCCCCTGCAGGGGTGCAGAATCCCCCCCCAGGAATAGGTACTATAGCCCATGGTCAAATCTAAGAGTGGGAGAACAGCATTATTCCATCCCAGAGGGGTAAAGGCATAAGGCCTGACACCAAGGGGAGGATGTACTCAGAGAGGACAGCTGTGTAGCTAACCCTCTAACTGTACAGGGAACAAATTGCTAATGGATCAAAGACAGGGGCTTCTCAATTGGGGTTGGAAAATAAGAGACCCTTGAGCAACCTTACCACTAGAGGGTGGGGAAAATACAATATCATGGGTGGGAAGGATGTCATGCAGATATTGCAGCTAGATGGCCCCTTATCAAACTAATAAAAAGCTCCGTTTGTTTCAAGGCTAGTAAATAGTCCAAGGTAATTGAGATGGGCTCTGTTAAGGGGGGCAGCTGGTGATGAGATGCCCAAATAGAAAACCTCTTCCACTCAACTTCATAAGTCAAACTAGTTGAGGCTTTCCTGCTGTGGAGTAGTATTTTCTGAACTTCAGTCTTAATGCTGACTGGTGTTAACCAAATAAGCTATTCAGCTATCAGATGTAATGAGGGTGAGTCCGGGTATAGGATCTGACTCTTGTTCTGCAAGTAAGGTTGCCAATTTTGGCTGGATGTATTCCTGGAGGTTTCATTACATCATATAACCTTTAATTAGGATTGTCCTGGAGTCTCCAGGAATTAAAGATTAATCTTTAGAGGGTTGGCAACCCTCTATGCAAGTCTGTTGGGCAGAGCAGGTAACATGGGTAGGGACTGCACTTGGGGCTCACCAGATCAGAATACCAAACTGACTGGCTCATGCTGGGGCCATCATGATGATCAATTCTGCACCTTGTCTGTTTCCTTAGTATTGTGGGGTTTGGCAGGAAGGTATATGTTCATCCTGCTCCATGGGGTGAGAAAGGGAACCCAGACTGAAACCTTTCTAGAACAAAATGCTTGGCAAATCTGATATCTGATAAGTAGATCAGGTGTGGGGAATCCCCACTTGCAAGAGATGTTCTGCAACACTGAGTCTTTTTTTATTGGGCAGGTGGCCAGTTAACACACAACTGCAGCCCAGCTGTGTGCTTAAAATTCAAAATTTGCTGCTCTGGTCTGGCAGTGGGTAGGGCTAGCTGAGGGGGAGACAGGGTCTTGCAGCCTGCACCAGTGCTCTTGCCAGCAACGGGCTGGTGAGTGCCACAAGAGTTGGTCTGCAGGTTGGTTGTGGGAGGCCTCTCGACAGTGAGTGGGGGTGGCTTGGGAACTAGGGGTTTTCCAAGGTGCTTTAGCACCCCAGGTTTTAGGTGGGGCTCCGCTCCTGGCCCCCTTTCTCAGGTCCTGGCTGCCAGCCCACAGTAGGCACTCTATTCCTGGCCCAGTGCCAGGGTCCCATCTGCCCTTCCACATGCTGTGGCACTTGGGTCCTGGCTGCCTGGCCCCATCTGCCGGGGTCGGCGGTCTGGCTGCTACCCAGCCCCACATGGCGGGTTCTGCTCCTGGCCCTACTCTGGGCAGGGGTGCTGGGCATAGGGGACTGCGGGTGGTTGGCAGGGGGGAGGTGCTGTGGTTCTCAACCTGTGGCCCACAATGATAAACAGGTTGAGAACCACTGTAGTCGAGAGTAAGGGCTAGTCAAGAATGGGTCCCCATTGTGCTAGGCATTGAAGACCCCTTTTTGACAGACTACTCATGTTTGTCTGAGAACAGTCTGCTGAGGTGATGGACCAGAGTTCTGAACACTTGGAAGATGCAAGACCAGTGATGTTATCTGGTAATGAATACAATAAATCCAGAGCCAAATGCCCTCCTGACAAAGCAGAGATGACATCACTACTCCCTTTCTGTTGTCATAATTAGGGCCTTACCAAATTCACAGCCATGAAAAACATGTCATGACTGTGAAATCTGGTCTTTTGTGTGCTTTTACTCTATACAGATTTCCTGGGGGAGACCAGCATTTCTCAAATTGTGGGTCCTGACCCAAAAGGGAGTTGCAGGGAGTCACAAGGTTATTTTAGGGAGGTTGTGGTATTGCCATCCTTACTTCTGCCCTGCCTTGGGAGCTGGGTGGCCAGAGAGTGGCAGCTGTTGGCCAGGCACGCAGCTCTGAAGGCAGCGTCTTGCCAGCAGCAGTGCAGAAGTGAGGGTGGCAATACCATACCATGCCACCCTTACTTCTGCGCTGCTCTCTTCAGAACTGGGCGGCCGGAGAGTGGGCTGGCTCTGCAGGCAGCAGTGCAGAAGTAAGGGTGGCAATACCATACCACAACTTCTGCGCTGCTGTTGGCGGCAGCTCTGTTTTCAGAGCTGGGCTTCCAGCCAGCAGCCGCTGCTCTCCAGCCGCCCAACTCTGAAGGCAGCGCTTCCACCAGCAGCAGTGCAAAAGTAAGGGTAGCAGTACTACAGCCCCCCCCCCCCAATCCTTTTTGAGTCAGGAACCCTACAATTACAACACTGAAATTTCAGATTTAAATAGCTGAAATCATGAAATTTATGATTTTTAAAAAATATCCTTTGACCATGAAATTGACCAAAATGGACTGTAAATTTGGTAGGGCCCTAGTCATAATGCATAGCTATGGTATTGTTTCTTGGACTTTGGATTCCTGGAGTGGAGATAGAAATGCTTTGCATGCCAGGCAGATGGCTCTGAGATGTAGGATGTTGATGTGGAGACAAACCTCCTGAAGGGATCATAGGCCCTTAGTTTTAAGGTGCTCCGATGAGCTGCCAGCTGAGTGGGACTGTCAGCACAGTCTTGATAGGTGAAGGTGCAGAGAAGGGTAATCTATTGCACACCTCAAGTGGGTTTTTTTCACCAGTTTAACAAGAAGAGGAATTCTTGACCATGACCAGCAGGTCCACATGGTGTCTGGTTAGTAGGGAAACTGATTTCACCCACTGTTGCCTAATGTAAGTGAAGTCTGGCAAACTGCATCACATAAGTGCATGGAGTCATGTGTCTTGGAAGCCTGAAACACTCTCAGCAATGTTCTTGGCCATGGCTCCTATGAACTCTACACTTTCAGGTAAAGTGCAGACTTTTCTCTGAGAAAAGTGTAGCAAAGAACTTTAAGGTTACTTGAATTGAGTTGGTCACTTGCTGGTGATCTTCCCTGCATCACCCAGTTGCTGAAATATAAGTAGACCTCATTAAATGAGCTGCCATGACTGCTTAGCACTTGGTGAATACCCTATGTGCTGGGGTAAGGCCAAAGAGCAGCATCATCTAGTTGTAGTGAGATTCTCCTAACAGGAATCTGATGGATTTTCTTTGAGCTATATTAAAATAGGCATCTTGGAGATCAAGAGCCATGAACCAGTCTTGAGGATCTAACTCAGGAATTATGGAGGCTAAAGTCACCATCCTGAACTTGAAATGAAGGATAAACTTGTTGAAATGCTAAAGGTCCAGAATGGACTGAAAAAATAATGGAAACAAAACTCTTTAACCCTGAACTCTGACAAACTTCTCCACTAGTCTGAGATGTAGGAGAGTCCAGCTCTGGCTTCAACAGCTTCCCACAGAAGGGGGTACCTCCTTGAGGAGACATGGGTAGTAGGAAGGGCCTTGAACTGAAGACAAAACCCCTTTCTGATAATATCTAGAACCCCTTGAAATGTGGTCCTTCTAGTGTAGTCTTCCCACAAGGGGATAGTGTAGCAGCCCTGATGCCACAAGGAATGTTGTAGGGAAGGGATGTAGGGAGGTCTTGAGATTGAGTTTTCAATGGGCTATAGAGGGAGATGAGCCCAGGACTGTTGAGCCTGCAAGTCCACCAGAGTCTGCAGCATCTGCTTGCTGCCTGAAAAGTCCCATTATATCGTGGTGCATCTCTCTCCTCTCTACCCTTTCCTTCTCCAGGCTGTCCCCAGTGTTCATCCTCTAGGCCCTATGCTCATGGTCTGTAGCACTGGCTTGCAGGATCTCATTGAAAATGTCATCCCAAGTCCTCTTCTTTTTCCCCCTCATCTGGGTCAGGTATTCCACTGGTGTGGAAGGGGAAACCCTCAAGGCTGCAATAGCAGCAGCTTCAGCTAAAACACACACAGGTACCATTGTCACTATATTCACTATGTAAATACTTAAGATGCAGAATTCATTCCCTTTGCTCCTCTAAAGTTTTAAGCATTTCATGCTCATTCTCACTTCCACTGGGAATTGCTTTTGCATGATGTCAGTCACAGCACTGGACACTGAGTATGGTCTGTGGGGGGTTAGGACAATGAGGAGGGAATTGCTCAGTTGCATGAAACTAGTAGCATAGGGCCAGGGCCAGCTCTAGGTTTTTAGCCCCCTCAAGTGCAAAAAAAAAAAAAAATCTGGAGTGTCGCCGAAGACACACACACACACACAAAAAAAGGCCAGAGTGCCGCCCCTTGAAAAGTGCCACTCCAAGCATGTGCTTGGTTTGCTGGTGCCTAGATCGGGTCCTGCATAGGGCATTAACACTGAATACTAGTACCATTTTCCACAGATGGTGGTGATTTTAGCTGATATCTTGCTCCTACTGGTAACAAAGGCAAAGAGCACAGCTGCTGTTGGCATCCCAAAGCCACCCAGACCCCATATGCTGCTAGCCTGTGTAGTGCAATGGTGTCTGCTGAAGTTATCTCTGACTGGCATAGGAAAGTGTCCTACCACGGAGGAAGAAATAAGGCAGCCATCCCTAGAAACCTTTGGCAGAGGATTACAGAGTATTTCCAGGAAGGTTTCATCAAGATCTTTCAGGAGGATTCAACAGACATTCCACTGTACATAAACAAACTGCTATGCATGGCACATGTACAACCCCCCCCCACACACACACACACACCCTCCCTAATTCAAGGGGACTGAAAAGCAATACCAACATTACCTCTCTTGGTTGTACCTCTTCTAGCATGAGTAAATTAATTAAAAGTCAAAAATTGTCCTGCTTTTTTTTTTGAGGGAGTGGGGGATCCTGTGGGGGATCCTTCATTATGCAGTCCTGACTGATGCCCAGAGTAAGTCTAACCTGCACACATTTTCAGATAAAAGCTGTTGGTAGTCAACTTGTCAATAAAATAAGGTTTGGGTTTTTTTGACAGTAGTCAATGTCCAGTAGTTAGGACAGGCCTAACAAAGAAAATAACAGAACGCCACTAGCCATCACCTTCAGCCCCCAACTAAAACCCCTCCAACGCATTATTTATGATCTACAACCTATCCTGAAGGATGAACCAACACTCTCACAAATCTTGGGAGACAGGCCAGTCCTTGCCTACAGACAGCCCCCCAGCCTGAAGCAAATACTCACCAGCAACCACATACCACACAACAGAACCACTAACCCAGGAACCTATCCTTGCAACAAAGCCCGTTGCCAACTGTGCCCACATATCTATTCAGGGGACACCATCACAGGGCCTAATAACATCAGCCACACTATCAGAGGCTCGTTCACCTGCACATCCACCAATGTGATATATGCCATGATGTGCCAGCAATGCCCCTCTGCCATGTACATTGGTCAAACTGGACGTAAAAGAATACGTAAAAGAATAAATGGACACAAATCAGATGTCAAGAATTATAACATTCATAAACCAGTCGGAGAACACTTCAATCTCTCTGGTCACGCGATTACAGACATGAAAGTTGCGATATTACAACAGAAAAACTTCAAAACCAGACTCCAGCGAGAGACTGTTGAATTGGAATTCATTTGCAAATTGGATACAATTAACTTAGGCTTGAATAGAGACTGGGAGTGGCTAAGTCATTATGCAAGGTAACCTATTTCCCCTTGTTTTTTCCTTCCCCCCCCCCCAGACGTTCTTGTTAAACCTTGGATTTATGCTGGAAATGGCCCACTTTGATTATCATACACATTGTAAGGAGAGTGATCACTTTAGATAAGCTATTACCAACAGGAGAGTGGGTTTGTGGGGGGGGGAGAAAACCTGGATTTGTGCTGGAAATGGCCCAACTTGATTATCATACACATTGTAAGGAGAGTGATCACTTTAGATAAGCTATTACCAGCAGGAGAGTGGGGTGTGGGGGGAAAGAAAACCTTTTGTAGTGGTAAACACCCATTTTTTCATGGTTTGTGTGTATAAAAAGATCTTCTCTACTTTCCACAGTATGCACCCGATAAAGTGAGCTGTAGCTCACGAAAGCTTATGCTCAAATAAATTGGTTAGTCTCTAAGGTGCCACAAGTACTCCTTTCCTTTTGACAGTAGTATGCAGATCTGCCATTTGGGATTAAGGGCCCTGGTGTGCTTAGTGCTTGCTGTACAAACATTTATGAAGAGACAATCCCTGATCTGAAGAGTTGACAGTGCAACTCTTTAGATCTTCAAGCAGTAGAACAAGTTATATTACTGCTGAAGCAGATGGAATTATGACTTAGAACTACCTAAAAGGAATTAATATCAGAGGTTCTAAGCACACACAAATCCTGCTGTAGTAAATAGAAACTGCAAGTGCTCACACATCTGAAAAATCACAGCCTATATATATTTTTCAGAAAAGCTCCTTTAGAAACTTGCTCCTTATTTCAAGAAAATAGGGTAAATTTTTATGGAAAATACTTCACAGAATCAGATTCTCATTTCTTTTAACTCTGTAGAAGTAGCATCAATTACACAAAGATGGATGAGTGATACCTAATTCCAAGCAGTGATTCTTGATTTGAAAGAGACAATAGTGCTTAATAAATAACTTTGTAGAATCAGATAGCTGGAGTGGAGACTGGAATGTCCTGAAGGTTTCTTGGGGAAATATTTGTATGTTTTATGTGAATGCTTGTGACAGAGTGTTCATGACTTTTTATTTTAATGGCTTAATGGTATAAAGAAAACTAACCATTAATCCATTACAGCGTTTAGGGGCATATGTTTCTTCACATTTATTTGAATTCATCTCTCATCCCCCTTTCATGCCCCCTAAGGATCAACCCACAGGTCCACACACACCCTTCTCCTGACCTAGAACAGTGGGTCTAAACCAGTTATCCCTGGGGGTACACAGTGGTCTTCTAGGAGGTAAAATTCACTTAGATATTTGCCTAGTTTTACGATAGAGCTCGTAAAAGCACTAGTGAAGTCAGTACAAACTACAATTTCATACAGACACTGACTTGTTTATACTGCTCCATATACAACGCACTGAAATGTAAGCACAATATTTCTATTCCAATTGATCAATTTTATAATTAGATGGTAAAAATGAGGACATTGGCAGTTTTTCAGGAACCGTGTGCTGGGATACGTTTGTATTTTTATGTCTGACTTTGTAAGCAAATTGATTTAAGTGAGGTGAAACGTGGGGGTAGGCAAGACAGCTCAGACTCCTGAATAGGGTACAGTCGTCTGGAACGATTGAGAACCACTGTCCCGCAGGGCCGATGCAGCAGAGGGGCTATAGGGGCCCACGGCACACAGGGAAGGTCTTTAATGCTCCTCCTCTTCCCCCTTGGAGCGGAAGCGCCTCACTCTGACCTCAAGCCGCTCTCCCTCCGCTAAATAAAAGATTTATTTTTAATCAGTTTTGGTTGCAAGTCTCGGGCTGGTGTGTTTTCTTCTTCCTTGACGGGAAAGGGCAGGAGCTTCACGGGCTCGACCAGCAGCAGCAGCAGCAGCCGCAGCCAGGCTGAGGCGAAGCGTCCGCTTCCCCTCCCCCCTCTCGCTGCGGGGGAGGGAGAGAAGCACCTCCACCTCTTCCCGCCCTTTCTCTGCGGCGCGAGCCGCTCTCCGTCCCAGCGGCCGTTAAAGAGCCGTTGGAAGCGGCTCGTGGGCGCGCGCCTTGCAGCCCTTAGGGCAAGGGAGGGCGGCGCGCGTGCCCCCCTCCGCCGAGCTGCTGCCCCTTAGGGCCCCTCCCAGAGTCTCTCTGGCTGCAGAACGTTTGCAGCAGGTCACACCCCTGGGGGCACGTTGCAGGGGTGTGTTCAGTTGTAGCTCGCGGCTTATCAGGAGGTCGGGGCTCCCCGTTTAAAGGCGCTAGCCAAACCGCTCCTCCCAGCTAATGTGTGTTGGTCTGTCAGTGAGGCCTTTAGAAAAGGTCACCTGGGATTGTAGTTTAATTTTGCCTGTAGTTTCATTATGTTACATTTCACTCAGATGCTCAGACCTTGGTAACCTCAGTTACAACTTTACATCTCCCCCTTCCCTGCCCCCCCCCCCATTAAATCAGGTGAATTTCCCAATATTTGCAGGCCAAGATTTAATTCAATTTAACTTTGGTTTTAGAGATGTAGATGGTGCTGATTCCCACATGAAAGCTATTGTTTCTTTGTAATACATGTTCACATACTGCCCTTATCACGGTAATATCTGAGCACCATCCAGAACTTAGTTATGGTTCTTTCATCCTCGCCCCAGGGGGAGAATTGCATGCACAGTGGGGTGATTTGTTTTGATAGGGTTTGGGGTTTTTTTTAAGTGTCCACGCTGTTTGTGTGAAGAGAAGTTAGGCTAAAGAAATGCACCTGGCACTTGGGAGTGGATGGTGGCAAAGTTTATGTTGGTCCTTAGTTCCTGTGGAAGTTTGTTCCACAGTGCGGGGGGTCTAGCCCCTAAAAAAGCACAGACCTGCCTTTTACCCATATGGTAAAAAGTTCCTTTGTACCTGAGGAGCAGCATTGTCTTCCAGAATTTTCCCCCTGAAGCTTTAGGTGGTCTTTTAGCTATGCTGGGCCCAGGCCACTGAGCTGAGCACTTTTAAAATAAGGATTGAAACCTTGAACTTGACTTGATAGTGTATAGTAAGATAGTATCATAGAATCATAGAATATCAGGGTTGGAAGGGACCTCAGGAGGTCATCTAGTCCAACTCCCTGCTCAAAGCAGGACCGATCCCCAATTAAATCATCCCAGCCAGGGCTTTGTCAAGCCAGGCCTTAAAAACTTCTAAGGAAGGAGATTCCACCACCTCCCTAGGTAACGCATTCCAGTGTTTCACCACCCTCCTAGTGAAAAAGTTTTTCCTAATATCCAACCTAAATCTCCCCCACTGCAACTTCAGACCATTACTCCTCGTTCTGTCATCTGCTACCACTGAGAACAGTCTAGATCCATCCTCTTTGGAACCCCCTTTCAGGTAGTTGAAAGCAGCTATCAAATTCCCCCTCATTCTTCTCTTCCGTAGACTAAACATCCCCAGTTCCCTCAGCCTCTCCTCATAACTCATGTGTTCCAGTCCCCTAATCATTTTTGTTGCCCTCCGCTGGACTCTTTCCAATTTTTCCACATCCTTCTTGTAGTGTGGGGCCCAAAACTGGACACAGTACTCCAGATGAGGTCTCACCAGTGTCGAATAGAGGAGAATGATCACGTCCCTCGATCTGCTGGCAGTGCCCCTACTTATACATCCCAAAATGCCATTGGCCTTCTTGGCAACAAGGGCACACTGTTGACTCATATCCAGCTTCTCGTCCACTGTAACCCCTAGGTCCTTTTCTGCAGAACTGCTGCTGAGCCATTCGGTCCCTAGTCTGTAGCGGTGCATGGGATTCTTCCGTCCTAAGTGCAGGACTCTGCACTTGTCCTTGGTGAACCTCATCACATTTCTTTTGGCCCAATCCTCTAATTTGTCTAGGTCCCTCTGTATCCTATCCCTACCCTCTAGCGTATCTACCTCTCCTCCCAGTTTAGTGTCATCTGCAAACTTGCTGAGGGTGCAATCCACACCATCCTCCAGATCATTTATGAAGATATTGAACAAAACCGGCCCCAGGACCGACCCTTGGGGCACTCCATTTGATACCGGCTGCCAACTAGACATGGATCCATTGATCACTACCCGTTGAGCCCGACAATCTAGCCAGCTTTCTATCCACCTTATAGTCCATTCATCCAGCCCATACTTCTTTAACTTACTGGCAAGAATACTGTGGGAGATAGTGTCAAAAGCTTTGCTAAAGTCAAGGAACAACATGTCCACCGCTTTCCCTTCATCCACAGAACCAGTTATCTCATCATAGAAGGCAATTAGATTAGTCAGGCATGACTTGCCCTTGGTGAATCCATGCTGACTGTTCCTGATCTCCTCTAAGTGCTTCAGAATTGATTCCTTGAGGACCTGCTCCATGATTTTTCCAGGGACTGAGGTGAGGCTGACTGGCCTGTAGTTCCCAGGATCCTCCTTCTTCCCTTTTTTAAAGATGGGCACTACATTAGCCTTTTTCCAGTCGTCCGGGAGTTCCCCTGATCGCCATGAGTTTTCAAAGATAATGGCCAATGGCTCTGCAATCACATCCGCCAACTCCTTTAGCACTCTCAGATGCAACGCATCTGGCCCCATGGACTTGTGCACGTCCAGCTTTTCTAAATAGTCCTGAACCACTTCCTTCTCCACAGAGGGCTGGTCACCTCCTCCCCATGCTGTGCTGCCCAGTGCAGTAGTCTGGGAGCTGACCTTGTTCGTGAAGACAGAGGCAAAAAAAGCATTGAGTACATTAGCTTTTTCCACATCCTCTGTCACTAGGTTGCCTCCCTCATTCAGTAAGGGGCCCACACTTTCCTTGACTTTCTTCTTGTTGCTAACATACCTGAAGAAACCCTTCTTGTTAGTCTTAACACCTCTTGCTAGCTGCAACTCCAGGTGTGATTTGGCCTTCCTGATTTCACTCCTGCATGCCCGAGCAATATTTTTATACTCATCCCTGGTCATTTGTCCAATCTTCCACTTCTTGTAAGCTTCTTTTTTGTATTTAAGATCAGCAAGGATTTCACTGTTAAGCCAAGCTGGTCGCCTGCCATATTTACTATTCTTTCTACACATCGGGATGGTTTGTCCCTGTAACTTCAATAAGGATTCTTTAAAATACAGCCAGCTCTCCTGGACTCCTTTCCCCCTCATGTTATTCTCCCAGGGGATCTTGTCCATCAGTTCCCTGAGGGAGTCAAAGTCTGCTTTTCTGAAGTCCAGGGTCCGTATTCTGCTGCTTTCCTTTCTTCCTTGTGTCAGGATCCTGAACTCGACCATCTCATGGTCACTGCATCCCAGGTTCCCATCCACTTTAGCTTCCCCTACTAATTCTTCCCGGTTTGTGAGCCGCAGGTCAAGAAGAGCTCTGCCCCTAGTTGGTTCCTCCAGCACTTGCACCAGGAAATTGTCCCCTACATTTTCCAAAAACTTCCTGGATTGTCTGTGCACCGCTGTATTGCTCTCCCAGCAGATATCAGGGTGATTGAAGTCTCCCATGAGAACCAGGGCGTGCGATCTAGTAACTTCTGCAAGTTGCCGGAAGAAAGCCTCGTCCACCTCATCCCCCTGGTCCGGTGGTCTATAGTAGACTCCCACCACGACATCACCCTTGTTGCTCACACTTCTAAACTTAATCCAGAGACTCTCAGGTTTTTCTGCAGTTTCATACTTGAGCTCTGAGCAGTCATACTGATCTCTTACATACAGTGCAACTCATATAGTATAGACAGTGAAGGACAGTTTACAAGTCTAAATAACCCCCATACAAACCTTTAAAGAAACCCCAAATGCCACATAGACACTGCTTTTTTACCCACACTGTGGACCAAGCATAACTTTCTTTAATACCTTTCTCTTGTCAACAAATATCTTAATATTGTGCCCCACCTACCTTAGTGGACCAGGTGCTAACTACTCAAAAAGTTAAAAAAAAAATCTCAATGCAGCAGAAAATTTGGTGTAGATTTGAGGTTTCTCTAAAGGCTTGAATAAAGTGTTCAGTTTGCCAGGGTGAATAGTTTGAAATATACAAGACAAAGGACACAGTACTTCTCTCATGTTGTATTGGTAGTACAAAATTATACACAGTAAAAAAAAACAAAAAACAGAAAAACAACCATTTGTGATCCTTTCCATCACTGTTGCTTAAAAAGGGGAAATAAGGGATGTTCCATAAAATAAATGATGTGGAACTCCTTGTCAGAGGATGTTGTGAAGGCCAAGACTATAACAGGGCTCAAAAAATAAGTAGATACGTTTATGGAGGATAAGTCCATCAATGGCTATTAGCCAGGATGGGCAGGGATGGTGTCCCTAGCCTGTTTGCCAGAAGCTGGGAATGGGCAACAGGGGATGGATCACTTGATGATTCCCTGTTCTGTTCATTCCCTCTGGGGCACCTGGCCTTGGCCACTGTCTCAAGACAGGATACTGGCTAGATGGACCTTTGGTCTGATCCAGTATGGCCGTTCTTATGGTGGTCCCCCTGTTTCCTCCACCCCCCACAAAACTGAGTTAAACTTAATTAAATCCTTTCCTCCTAATGTTGGCCGTAGGGAAATTCATCTTTTTATGGAGGGGGGTTTCACTAACTGCTCAAATTTATTCCAGTGTCAGTCTGATTAGCAATTAACAGACAAAAATCTCTCCTATACATAACTCTATTTGTAATCTATAACTTTTTATACATAAAATATGTGTACTGGCCAGCAACAAGTTTAGGCTTGAAATTAGATGAAGGTTTAATCTACCATCAAGTAGTGAAGTTCTGTAACAAACTTCCAAGGGGAGCAGTGGGGGCAGAAAACCTAACCGGCTTCAAGACTGAGCTTGATAAGTGTATGGAGGGGATGGTATGATGACACTTCCTACAATGGCAATTCACTGATCTGCAACTGCTAGCAGCAAATATTTCCAGTGGCTGGTGATGGGACACTAGATGGGAAGGGCTCTGTGTTACTACAGAGAATTCTTTCCCAGGTGTCTGGCTGCTAGGTCTTGCCCATATGCTCAGGGTCTAACTGATCACCATATTTGGGGTCGGGAAGGAATTTCCCCCCGGGTCAGATTGGCAGAGACCCTGGGGTTTTTTTGCCTTCCTCTGCAGCATGGGGCATGGGTCACTTGCAGGTTTAAACCAGTGTCAATGGTGGATTCTCTGTAACTTGAAGTCTTTAAATCATGATTTGAGGACTTCAGTAACTCAGCCAGAGATTAGGGGTCTATTACAGAAGTGGATGGGTGAGATTGTGTGGCCTGCAATGTGCAGGAGATCAGACTATATGATCATGATGGTTCCTTCTGACCTTAAAGTCTATGAGTAAACAATATTTTCCCTATTTGACATTAGGTTCCATATTTTTAAATTGTCCTACAGTAATGGCTTTAATATGTAATTATCCATTGATTACAGGTTTTTAGTATATTGTTAATCTTGGTACGTAGTTACTTACTGGAAGCAATATCAAAATCTTGAATTGATTAAAAAAAGAGATTAGAGTGATTTTTTTTTATAGTTGACAAATTAACAAATTAGAATAACTATGTATGTTTAGACACCCTAGTAGGATATTTGTGAATGGCTACAATACAGAAATTCAGAACAGCCAAGAAAAAAGACACTTGTGGGGTAAGAACTAAATTTATGTGTTTGTATCAAATTAATTATTGTGGGAATTAATTTAACTACATTGTGCCCAATTCACCCATCTTTGGCAGTGTGCGAGACCAGTGTGGCTGTCTACAGTGGGGTAAAACCACATGAGAGCATAATGCTTGGCCATTGGTATTCATAAGAACGATCATACTGGGTCAGACCAAAGGTCCATCTAACCCAGTATCCTGTCTTCCGACAGTGGCCAATGCCAGGTGCTTCAGAGGGAATGAACAGAACTGATAATCATCAAGTGATCCATCCCGTCACCCATTCCCAGACCTGATCCTTCCCACAGTTCAAAAGCATTCAGATCCGGGGTTGTCTTTCATCCCAGTATGGATACAGATCTGGATCTGAATTTCCCTGAAGTCCCCTTGATGTTCATACCGAGGTTTAGTTCAGATCCATCTCTACTTTCAGCATTGTGACATGCTAGTAATACACTATCTCTGTGGTTTAACTTAATTTGAACTTTATATTAATTAATTAAATAACAGTTTTTCATGTGCCAAGATACATATCTATTGCAATTAATGTTAGTGACTGTTTTTGTTTTCAAAATCAGTGGGCTACCTTATTTCCCAGAGAGATAAAAACACATCAGCAATCTCTAGTTATGGTGAAGAGAATAATGGCTGTTGCAGTATCAGCTATTACTTACTTACGTGGAATTTTCCCTGAAGATGCATACAGCACCCATTATTTAGAAGGTACAAAGATAATGATTTCAAATCTTGTTTTTTATAGTGTTTGCATATCTGTTTCTCTAATTTGCATGCCTGTTGTAAAACTGATTTTAATCAGTGGTACTTATTTTAATATTTATTTCTTCAAAATATCTTGTACAGTATAATCAGAAGAAGAAATATAAATATATATGAATGTTTATCTACAAATCTACCTATCTACCCACCCATACCATCATTACCATTGTATCTGAGCTTCTATGTTACAGGCTTACTATTTTACTAAATCATGTGTTTCGCAGTATTAAAAAATATTCTCTAAATATGGCGTGCAAAAATAAAATTTTGAATGGTTTAAATATCAGCATGTAACTTTTGCAAATGATAAAATATATTATTTCATCCCTCTCTAAGGCAGAATGCCACTGGAAATGAAATAAATTTACTAGTATTCACCTATCATGAATACTTTAATGAAATTGGCTGTTTAGTGGTTGATTTGTGTCCCTGTTCCCAAGGTCTCCTCTACATATAGTTTTGCACCAATTTAATTAAATTGGCAAAACCTCCTAGTGTGAACTCAGTTACATTAATATAATTGGATTTTTATATGTATGGATTGTTCTAATAATATCGACGCTAACAGCTCCACACTATGAATGAGTTTATAACAATTTAGTTTAATTGGTTCAAAACTGTGTAAACTAGGCCCAAGTCAGTGTTTCAAGAATAACACATAAACATAAAGGATTTCACAATGAGGCCTGTACAGCTGTCTAAAGTATGCATAATGGAGTGAAATTACAAAGCAGTATGCAGTGAGTTGTGTTCAGTAATCTTGTTATTGATAATAGATTTTACGAAATGTCAATGCTTGTGCATGTTTTTGAAACAGAACTCAAATAGTTTTGATGAAATAGCATTGACATCAGCTCACTAGCAGCCTGATCTTGTTCCCATTTAAGTCAATGGCAAAACTCCCACTGATTTCAATAGTGCAGGATTAGACCTCAGGTATCTACTTGCCCAATCTTATTGGAGGGGATGTAAAAAGTAGGGGGAAATAATTATTTCATATATTATGTTTTTCATATATTTCTCTTATTATAAATGAAGAATATTTCTCTTCTATTTTTGCTATAGATCTGTGTGTTAAAGTTTTGCGAGAAGACAGCATCTATCCAAGAGTATCCAAAATTGTTAAATGGTACGTACACAGTTAAACAGCACATCATATTTCCTTTTTATATATTACATGTTGTGTTTATCATATTTATTAAATAACATTTTCAACATTTTTCCATCTGTAGTCTCACCTTTCCTAGTGTTTTTGTACTTTTTACACAATTTTTTATTGTCCCCTTCTAAATTTAGTATATACACTATTTTAAACTAAATGACTTGCTGTCCAAACAGTTTATTTTTTATAAAACAAGTTTATGGGAGAAAACAATCTTTAGCAAGGGCTTCGGATCAGGCTCACTGTTATATTAGGAATGTGCTCCTTTTCATCTAAACATTTAAAACTGTTTCCTCCTTCAGGATGAAAGGATGCTTTGAGGCATTAGAAAAAAAATATGTAAGTCTGTCTTAATTATAGCTGTGGGGTTTTTTTGGTGGTGGTGTGGGGCATGCTGGGTGCTGAAAAGCTGTTACAAATTTTCTTAGTGTATACACACCCTAAAGTCTCAACCATAACTGCCATCGCACCAGGTAATGGCAGGGCATGAAGTGAGGTCTAGTGACCAATTCCTGGGTGAAGACAGGCCCTTTTTTGCTACAGTAAATCTCCACTTTTAGAAGTAAATCATAACCTCAGATCAGTGGAGAGTCCCATGTAGTGGAAGTGGTGGAAAATCTTTGGATGGGGCAAAATTCCAGAGAGAAAAGCAGAAGATGCACATCTATTGTGTTGCAGAGAGCTAACTTCAGTTCTGGGAGGATCTGCACACCAGGAGAAGGTTGTGGTAGGGCCAGGGTGGATGACGGGAGGGTCTGGATAGGGCTGGGTTTGCTGCAGAACAATTCCTCTGTAGTGCACCCTGACAGAACAGAGCAGTTTGTCTGGTTCTTCTGCTGGCCAGTGTGCTGCTGCCCTGGATTTGAGATGTAGTGATTTTTTAATATATAATAATGAACACTTCATTATAAGAGGATTTTTCCACTTTAACAAATTCTCCAAATAGGTCACCAGATTAAAAATTTGCTTTATTCCCCTAACTACTGCTCTGTCCCCCACTCCTCTCTATTCAGAATGTCTTTAAGCTTTTGCCAAGACATGCACCATGCCCAACAAATTGATAAAATAAAATGATCAAAGCAAACAGTGTAAATACATCAGAGATTGAGAAATTATGCACTTCAGTTAGAAAATAATCTGTTTATAACAATCCCATTGCCTCCTTACATTTATAGTAATACCATACATCATAATAATGAGCATGTAAGGGTTATTTTTAAATTATTGTTCTTTATATCTACTTACATTTAAAAACTGTGTAGTTACCTTTAACGTTGCATTTTCTTTTATTTTCTTAATAGCTGCAAATGATGATTCTTGGAGTAAGTACGTATATATGTGTCTACAGCATGTTATATGATTTTATTTGTAACTTCCTTGCTAATTGTTTTATATAGTTTTACAATAAAAGCACAAAGTTTAACTTTGCTTTTTAATTTGGCTCAGGAAGCAACAGTCGAAAAATATTGCAGCTAGATGTTTCTGTTACTCTTCTAATTTCTCTAAATCCAGTTTCAACGTATTAAACAAAAATATAGTTCATAAAACAACAGTTCACTTAGGTGAAAACCTGTAAAAGGAATCCACTTAAAATAGTACTAGTCTGAGGCAATATTCCTCTCCTGTTTTAGTGGGTGCAGGATCAGGTTCTATCATGTCAGAAAGGAGACACCCTGTTTGGATATTGTTATGTAAAGACTCAAAGTATGATTTTCACTTTCTCTATTACTGTTTTTTACTGCAAAATCTCTTGAAGAACTTGTCAAAGGGAAGTTTAAAATCCATACAGTTGTATAATATAAAATTATCTGCAATAGTATAATTACCTCTTTTAGCTTATTATCCTGTATTTTAATGTAACTAGGCATTACAGTAACAACAGGAATGGCGTGAAATTAGAATGTGGAGGCGGGGGGGCAGGGGAAGAAATGTGAAAACTACTGTGCTTTAACAAATTTTCCATTATGTGGCTCTTTCTTGACATCAGACTTTTCCCCTGCTCTACTATGGCTGCAAAATAAGTTGCTTTCAGCTTAATATAGTCATTTATGCAATGTATGAAATAAAAGTGAGAACCTGCTAGCACAATGTATTCGAGCCAATCATAATCACGTTATTGGCATGCTTCTATTTCTTCCAAGATGTACCAATTAAAAAAGTCTGCTATGTACAGCTTTGTGCCTTTGTCTTTGTGGGAGCAATCTATTAAGGTTTCCTGACCTCAGGTTAGAGGTTTTTCTACAAGTGGAGACTGGATCAAAGAATAGATGCTAATTTAAAGGTGTGCTGTGCTACCAGATCAGAATTTCTATGCTTGAAAGATTAGCACCACATGTACAAAGCACTTAGATTAATTAATTTTTCAACACAGCAGAGCTTCTGGAGACTCACAAAAGTATATGTATATGTTTTATTGATTTTTATAGCAGTATCAACAAAATTATGATTAAATATTAAAATTAAATAAAAATGAATAATAAAAATGTGTTTTTGTTCTCCCCCCCTCCTTAAAATGCTGTATCTTCTTAATGTACTGCAGGTACAGAAGGACGCAGCTAACCCAAATGTAAGGCTCTATGAATATATAAATCTAGTCAAATAACAGTAAAACGATAGTGACATGTTACTTACACTAAGAATACAATACAAATAGATGGGGGAAAAATACATGGTCATCTTGTCCATCTACCAGCCAATGCAGGATTGTGTCCTTCAGTATATTTTTTAGATCTTTGGCCAGTAAATTTTTAAATGTCTCAAGTAACATAGCTTCAACCATTTACTTTGAAATATTCAGTGATCCCCATCAATTTGCTTATGCAGCCAGTTTTATAAATCAAGAATTTGCTATGAAATAAAGTAATCTTATTTTATTTTTACATTTATTTTTAAAAAGTCTAGACTGTAAAAAGTTCTGTTCAACCAATTTAAATTTTTAATGTTTGAAATTAGAAATATAAATCTGTTGACTGCTGCTCAAGTTTTACATTACACTAAAGGTACCTTATAAGGGTTAGTAAATGCTCCTTGATCATAACTGACACTACTATGAAGGAATCAAGTCTACCTTTTGTAATTAGTATATTTCGTATTTTTGTTCATATTTAGGACATGATAGAATCTTATCAATTTAAATTGAGATATACATCAAAGGGACAACAGATGGACGTATTCAGGTGAATAGCTACAGAATTAATTCTATGAAACACAAACAAAACATTAAAAAAGGAAAATAAGATCTTAAGATGTGATTCACTGAACAATTAATCTGTGCTTTATTCAGCAGCATTTATGCACACAAATTGAATGTATTTTTTAAAGGGATTTGTAAGAAAGGTTTGAGCAAAAATGTTAGAATAATACCAATATTCCATACTGCTTACCTACAGCATACACTGTAAATTTACTTAGTTCTCCCTTCTAAAGTTATTGCAAGTGACAAATATTTTGATTTCACCAGTTCAAGAAAGACTGAAACACCTGACTTACTTCTTGCAAATAGTGATCTTCTGTATGATAAAATATGTATCTGTATTCTAGAATGTTTTACTTTAACCTGTATATAAAGAATTTTAAATGTCAGATAAATCCTTACAACTCCTTACTTATTTTTCCCCTAGCAATAAGAAAACTAATGTAACAAATGATGCAACAGAAGACATAAAGAGGACCTGTCTTCTTCTAATTCATAACCTCTATTTTCTGATGGAAAATATTGTTTCTCTTCCTTATGATGTCTCTCTCACTATGAAGCTATTTTATTATGCAGATGGCAAGTATTGGGATTTATTTGTAAAACTTTATTTAAACAAACAAAAAAATCTGAATGGAATGGAACACATACATTTTACACAAAGAGAAAAAAAAGACAAAAAATAAAGTAAAATTAATATGACATGTACCAGTTATCACTTTGCCTATATCTTACATCGCTTTCTCCCACCTTTTGTCTCTTGTGTATTTATATTGTCAATATAAAAACGAGGAGTACTTGTAGCACCTTAGAAACTAACAAATTTATTTGGGCATAAGCTTTTGTGGGCGAAAACCCACTTCATCAGATGCATGGAGTGGGAAAAAAACAGTAGGCAGGTATACACACAGTACATGAAAAGATGGAAGTTGCCTTAGCATGTGGGGGGGTCAGTGCTAACGAGACAATTCAATTAAAGTACAAATACAATACTTCCATGTAGGGACCAGCTCTTTCTGTGTTTGCACAGTGCCAGCAGAAGGATATGCCAATTCCAACTGGGGCCTCTAGGCACTACTATATTACAAATAAGTATGATATGAAAAGCAGAACTGTCTCTAATAAAATTAGTTTTAAATTTTCCTTTAGGTATCAGAGAGTGAGTCTTCAGGCATGGGAATGACCTTCAATTTTTATCATCATAGATCTTCATACTCCACATTTTGTCCTTAGTCACTTAACATGTACTTAAAGTAAACATCTGATCAGTCTCCATAATGCCAGAATAAAATGACAACTAAATTGTAAATATTTGAAAATCATAGGTGTTTTTTAAATATGTACCTGTTTCCTTTTGGTGTTTAAAGGAATTAAGCACTGTTCACACAAATAGAATTGCCCACATGTTTAGAAATGAGCTACTATTACTACTATTAATAATCATGATGAATGATTATTCATGTAGTGCATTTATGAGCAAGAGGATTCTCTCAGGTGTGTGTTTGTTTTTAATAGTGACCCCTCCAGAATACCAGCCTCCTGGCTTTAAAGAGGGAGACTCAGAGTTTATCTTATTCGAAGGCATACCTGTGCTTGTGAAGGTGGGAGAAATAGAAACATCTTTCCATATGTTAAAGCTGAAGATTATTAAAAAGGAGGAGAGGATAGATTCAATGGATATACATGGTATCCTGAAAGAATGTAGAGAAGATGCAGAGAGAGAAAAGGAACAGGTACAAATATCTAGCAAAAATGCATGTTCCTTTTTATCATCACTATATTTCATATGTGCATCCACAAAAATTATTAGGCAAAGAATCTTTTTCAAGGTGTGGCTGAGTAAATTTTTTTCCAAGATCCCATTTTCTTAAAATTTTTCTAAAATAAATAGAATTGCTCATGAAAAGCTGTTTCCTCTAGCCCACTAGTAATACAATTATTATAAACTTAATTATCAATTGATCTGTCATGGGATAATAACCACAGAAAATATTACTACTGTTTTTCCTATGAATTATTGTTAATAAAAAAGAGACTATGCTTTCCAGTGTAGCATAGTGTTTTAATGCATATATTCTGGAAAGCAGCTAACAGAAGGCATGATCATCAATATGAAACAGTTTGATTTTCTTCACTGGATGCTGTGGTAGATATAGGGTTGCCAGGCATCCGTTTTTTGACTGGAACACCAGTCGAAAAGGGACCCTTGTGCCACGGCTCCAGTCAGTACCGCTGACCGGGCTGTTAAAAGTCCAGTCAGTGGCGCAGCAGGGCTAAGGCAGGCTCCCTGCCTGCCCTGACTCCACGCAGCTCCCGGAAGCAGCTGGCATGTCTGGTCCCTAGGTGCAGGGACAATCAGGGAAGCTCCATGTGCTGACCCCGCCCCCAACACTGGGTCTGCAGCTCCCAGTGGCCAGGAGCTACGGCCAATGGGAACTAGGGGGTAGCACCTGCGGGTGTGGGTAGTGCGCACTGTGCAGAGTCACCTGGCCCCTATGCCTAAAAGCTGGATCTGCCGGCTGCTTCCAGGAGCAGCGTGGAGACAGGGCGGGCAGGCAGGGAGCCTGCCTTAGCCCCGCTGCCCCACCAACTGGGAGCCGCCTGAGGTAAGTGCCGTCCGGCTGGACCCCACACCCCGAATCCTCTGCCCCAGGTCGGAACCCCCTCCCTCACCCTAGCTCCCTCCCAGATCGCACATCCCCATCCATACCCCAACCCCATGCCCCAGGTAGGAATCCAAACTCCCTCCCAGTGCCCAACCCCCCCCCCCACATACCAACCCCCTACCCCTACCACAGCCCTGAGCCCCCTCTCCTGCACCCCAGTCCCACCCAAGAGCCCACACCCCAGCTGGAGCCCTCATCCCCTGCCCCAGCCCAGTGAAAGTGAGGGAGGATGGGGGAGAGTGAGCAATGGAGGGAGGGAGGCTGGAGTGGGTGGAGGCGGGGCCTCAGAGAAGGGGTGGGGCCTTGGGGCAGGGTAAGAGTGTTTGGTTTTGTGCAGTTAGAAAGTTGACAACCCTAGGTAGATATACAGTACACAACAGCCAGTACTGCACCTCACAACTATAGGCCAGATTCCGATTTACATTAAGGCCCCTTTACAGCACTCTGGCAGTGTAAAGATTTACCCCTACTTTGAGGCCTGTTCACACTGCCAGAGTAGCATGAAGAGGCCTTAATTCAAAAGAGAATATGGCCTTGAGTCTCCTAGAGGATTTTGTGTCCATTATATAAGTAGACTAGCCTGATAAGCACAATGATGAGGGTAATATAAATAATTAGATACTGTATACAGAGTTATTCACCTTAAAAGTTTAAACTACTTCATTGTTTCACCTTTAATGCCATTTTTCACCTGTACTTTTAAATCAACATTTCTGGCTCATTACTTGTTACAAATACATTACAATCCAACTTCTAAATCTCATAAAAACCTTTGATTATATAATTGGTGTTTTTCTTCTTTATGATGGGTAAAGAAAGCCAGAATTTTTTTACACATTTAAAAAAGGTTTGTTGTGTTTCTAACCTCAGAAATGTCAAGCCTTATCTTTTTTGTTTTTGTTGGAGGACTACTCCGAGGTCTCAGCCATGTATTGTGAGCTTTCTCAGCTCTTAATTGAAGAGGCAGGGATGCTTAATTTAAATACACAGATTTTTTCTCTCAAACATTTATAGGGTATTTGAGTTAAATAGGTATTAGCAAGTACAAATAAAAACACAGTTTTAAATTGCTTCCCCCTCCCCCACTTCAGCTAAGTGGGTTTCATACTCTCAATGTAGTGATGTCACCTCCTGTTGGACTTCTTAGGCTCATACCATGTATAATATGTTTCAAATTACAAGGTATGGTGATACCTGTTTTAATCCTGGTTCATGTCAAATATTGCATTTTAATAAAAGTCTCTTTGTACTTGTTTCCTTTGAAGAGGCTGGATCCTTTAGGAGAATACATTAATACAGGTAGGCTCCATGTTCTTTGTTTAGATCTAAATACATGTATTTAGATTTTGCACAATGCATTTATTTATTATGTTTTTTATCTGTGTTACATTTGAATGTACAGGTCGAGATTTGTAATGGTGTTTATTTTACATTTTAAAAAGGCATTTCTTCTTTCTCTCTTATTTTAAGATTACACTAGTTTTTAGCTGATATACAGATTTAAAGCCTGCGCTTGCTGCCTTTGAAGCCAATGAGAGTTTTGCTGTTTATTTCAATGGGAGCAGAATAGAACCATATGTAATTTTTGGCACCATTTACTTTACCTTTAGGACTGTGACCGATGGTCATGTAAACATCATACACACAAGCTACTGAAAATGTAAATCCATCATTATAACCAAGTCCTTGCTGGACACAGTTTTACCATATTTACAGTTTGAAATATGAGCTTGGGTCTTATTTTAATTTTTCATTGATTCTTATGTTTTCACATCAAATGATACAATTTGAATAAATGTGTAATGATGCCACCAGAAAAAAAAAAAAAGCAAATACTGCCCCTTTCACCAGTGGATGGAGCACCCATATGAAGGAGAAACAGTAGTGGTGGTAGTTGTGTGAAGTAACAGGCCAAACTCATACACAGTTGCACAGAGTGGGTTGTTAGAGAACGCCATGAGACACTTCAGCACCAATGGAGAAGTTGCGTTAAGACCACTTTTTCCTATCTTTCCCCACTCAAAAATTCATGGCACCTGTATTCTGGATATTTTAATATATGTAGTCTAAAGGGAAGCACAATCTGAATATTAAACCAGGAAATCATAATTATGGTGTAATAAAGAACTGCTGTCTTGTTGATAATGAAGATGTCATTTTTAAATATAGAAAAAAAAGATTATCTTAAAACTGATGCAGAATCAAAAATAAAGACCTTTCAACCACTAGATCACCATAACAAATTATATATCATTCCATTTGCCGGTTTAGAAAATTCCTGGTGAAGGCTTCTTGATTGAAAGAACTTGCTAAATTCAATATTTATTTTTAATATCAGAGCATTTCACATAGGAAAAAAAAGTCGTGTGTCTAGGGCATAGGACTGGGAGTCAGGAGACCTGATTTCTGTTTCTTGTTCTGCCACAAACTTCATATGTGATCTTAATCATTTTACCTCTCTGTGTCTGAGTTTATCCAGATGTAAAATGGGGATAATATACCTACCTACCTCACAGGACTCAAGGTAGCAATACAAAAATAGTTTAAAAGTGTTGATGTACTAGTGATGAGCATAATGTCCATGAATATAAACAAATACAAATAATTAAAAAAAAATTCTTCTAAATAGCAGGTTTCAGAGTAGCAGCCATGTTAGTCTGTATTCGCAAAAAGAAAAGGAGTACTAGTGGCACCTTAGAGACAAACCAATTTATTTGAGCAAATAAATGCTCAAATAAATTGGTTAGTCTCTAAGGTGCCACTAGTACTCCTTTTCTTTTTTCTGAATAGCAGAACTTTTAGTGTACAAAGTAGAATAAATTTCACTGGAGTAAAAGATAAATGTATTTTTATAAATGTCTTTTTTAGAATATGAACCACCAGGATCTGAAGAGGAATTTGTTGATAAATACCACAAGGTATGTTCATAGTCTATTTAGAGCCAAATCCTGGCCCCATACAAGCCAAAGCACAAACACTCTGTGTAATCAAACATGCTGTAAAGTACATAGTCATAATAGCATAGTTATCCTGCTGTAAGAGAATGGGTTGTCAACATGGGGCTTGCTCATTATGCTGTAAGGCGTGCTTTGCTGCTACTTCTTAAAGGCCCAGTGTATGCATAGTAAGCAGTGCTGGCTTATACCTGAATAGGGTACTCTCTCACTGGACTGGACTTTCGGCCAAACCTGACTCGTCATTGAAACTTCACTCATTATGGGCATGCAATCATGGGGTGTTGTGTATACAAGCCTACAATTTTCCTGTCAAGATTTCCCATGGCCATGTATATCAGAAGCCACTGCGAGGATTAGTGAGACTTGAGCTGTCATATAGTTTGACTGCTTGACCACTTGACCCCTCTCTTCCCTTGGGTACCAGCATAGAATTTAGCCTTTACTGTTTTCTAGTCATTGTGAAATTAGTTGTATAGTAAAAACTGAGCAGAATAATCCTATTTGTCTGATGTTTGTATTCTGTTTTAACTACATTTCTATCATTGATGTTATATCATCAAGGCTTCTAACTGAGAGCATCGCGTCCTGAAGGGACACAGTGCAAGCTCCTGCAGGACTCTGGCTTGGCTGGATTTGCTGCAGGGAGCCACAGAAAGACACAAAGATCCTGGTGCTAAAGGACCAGTCTCAGGAGTCATGGAGGTCACGGGCCTGCCCTTCTGGAACTGTGTGGATCCTTGGGTCCACTCCTGGCCCACTAAAGGGGTCATTCCCCAGAGACTGGTTACAGGCTGGGACATCAACCATACCCCATGACTCCATGACACATGGGTAGAAGGCCTTCCTAGAATCTCCTTAGTGCTCCCTCCTGCTCCAGCCCTGTCCCTAGCCCAGCTGCTGGATTGTCCAGAAGTCAGCCTTTTAGCTGCCTTCCACAGTTCCAGTATTGGGCAATCCTCCCTCCGCTGGATCCAAGGCTTTTATAGAGCCCTTTATGCCACCCTGGCCCTTTTCCCCAATGTAAAGGGGCTGGAGTAGGAGCAAGGATCTAACCCTAAGACTATGTTAGCTTTTGTAGTAAAGTTGTGTTGTAACTTTCAGTTCCAAATGTTCTGTGTGCAGTACTGCCTGTGCCACAAGTTCAAAAATCATGGGTGAGATACCAAAAAAATCATGAGATCGCCCCCAAATAGGGACATTTAGAAAAAGGTTATGCTGCGGTTTTCAACTGCCTTTTGATTTTTGAACACAGCCTGTCCACCCACAAGGTGCGGGAGACCATTAGTGTTGCCAATTCTCCCAGATTTATTGAGTTAGGTGATTTTGAACCCAACTACAGGAGCTCTTGCTGGCTACCTGATGGTAAGAAGCTGGAAGCTCCACACCAAAGTCCAACGTTATAATTAATCTGTCTACTCCCACATCTGCCCATCCCCTAAACCAGCCCAGCAATTAATTCTGCCCCCTGCCAACCCATCCATGAATCCTGTCTCTCCAGTTCCCGTATCTGTCTGCCCCTTACCCCCACCTCTGCTCCTCCTGCTGCTGCAGAGGTTCTTCACCTCCCTTCTCCTGGACCTGGGGAAGCAGCTGCAGCAGTGTTCTCTTCCCAGGGCTGGAAGGGGGCAGCTCCAGAGGCTCTTCATCCCCTTCTCAAGCTTGGTGTGGCAGGGATGAAGAGAGGAGGGGGTAGAGCAGAGAACAAACTGATCTATTGTTCACAGCAGGGAAGGAGGCCCAGAGAGCCAGGCCTCCCTGAGTTGCTGGGGTCTGTCTGCTCCCCACTCCCTCCTATAAGAGTAGTGTTGCCAGCTCCCTCTCCACTCCTCAAAAAGTTCCTGGTTGCTTCTTGTAACAGTTCTGATTGGAGGCTCTTCCCCAGAGGCTGAAAAGTGGACAAGGCAGCCAATCAGGGGGAATTTTCCCTCAAACTGGATTGAAATTCCCAAGCTTTTCCAGGCATGGCTCCAGCCCCAGTCAAAAATCACAATGCTGAGAATGGAAATAGATTATGCTGGTCTCCACAGACGTTTCTTAAAGATTTTGTGAAGGAATCACTTTAACAACTGAGCTTGGAAGTTGTACACAAAATTATCATTAAGAAATTACATGATTTGTGCATGTAACTTCTGTGCCTTTGAAAATTTACTTCTATAAATCATAAATCTTTCAAGTGAATACATGCTTTTTGAATTTAAGCAAGTTAGGATTAGGTGGTAAAATTGAAGACAACTGAAATCAATGTACTTACCAGATCCCCAAAAGAGGGTTTTCTGCTGTTCCCATTTAGCAGTAAACTCCATGCCCTTCTGGAAGCTCTTTGTGTGTGTGATAATATGCAAGCTTCGCTGTTGGGCAAAGCTGGATTCCTGCTGCCCCGCCTGTATTTGGGTCTCCCACATGGAAAAAACACTCAGTCCTGCCATGTTGTGCTAAAAGCGTATCTATTCTTTTGGGTTGTTATTTTAAATATATATAGAAAATTTCTTCATGCTGTAAAATTTCAGCACACTTTAAAGGACTGGCTCCTGCAAAACCCAATCATGTAAGAACTCACTATGACTTCAGCAGGAGTATTTGAGAGAGAGTAAAGGCTGCAGTATTAGGGCTGGCTTTCACTGAAGTTAATGGCAGTACTCCCTTTCATTTAAAAGCAAGCAGATTTGGAACCACAGTCTGTAAAGTCAACTGTCAGTCTCATTATTCTTAATGCTACTCTTTGCATGGGGTTGGACAAATAAAGTACTCATAAGTGCCGGGAAATCTGTTAATAACCAAACACAGAACTCCTCGTTCAGGGTTTGCTCAAACTTCCTTTGAAGTCAGTGAATGTTTTCCAGGATTTAGCCCACGTTTAATAGTCACCAAAGTTTCTGGCCACCATAATGAGGAGTCCACTTATACAATATTGTATACAATAAAAATTACGCTTCTGACAAAGGGTGACAAGCCAGTCAAACTACCATGTGGATCCAGACTTTGGTCCCACGATCCCTTGGTCCAGCACTGTAGAAAGAGAGTGCTCAGCCCCTACAGGCAGCGATTGCCTCAAGTGAACACTTCTGGCTCACACGCACAGTGGCACTGATGGTATACAGCCATTTTCACTCAGAGGGAGCATTGCTGCAACAAGGAGGAGTAAGAAAGTGGAGATTAGGGAATCCTCCAGGAAATCTCCAGCCCCCTGGTCGAAATCCATAAAATAAGTGCCTACTCTTCCACAACTCAAGTTAGTGGCAAAACTCTGGTTGACTTCAGTGGGAGAAAGACTAGGCCCTCAGTTATCTTCTTCCATATTTTTTGGTGTTCATCTTATAACAGGCACCTGTCTAATCAATAGTTGTCACCATTTATTCAATTCTTATATAAAAACTTGCATTTTTTTCCTTTAAGGTCAATGATGAAGCTACAAGAAAAAGGAAGATATCAAAGAAAAAGAAGAATAAATAAGGAATTTATGCATGTGCAAGTATTTTGAATTCAGTTAAGCCCACAAGAAGTATTTTGGTTGTTTGAAATATACTGAAGAGATTTTTATTTTCAAACTGAAGAAGGAATTTAGTTCAAGCAGCTGTTTTTAAATCTTTTCAGTCTCCATTTCTAACATACTCAGACTGTTTTTAAAGGGAAAAAGTAACTTATTTTATGAACATTTATAAATAAAAGGTGTTATGAAAAAATAAATTTGTCTACAAAATACAACTGAACAGCTAGGCTTGGTGTTTTTCATTACTGAATTTTAAGTGCTTCCATTAAATTTGACATTTGAAATCAGCTAACTACATTTTCATGGTGGTGTCCAAGAATGATTCATTCCTCACCTTGCCCCAACAGGTCAGACTCTGCCCTACAGGTCTTAAAGTTTCACAGTGGGGTTCCCTTTAATCCCCTATATATATATTGAACTTTTATTTACTTCTGTAAGACTGTCTTGGTGTTATACCCCCATCTAGCAGGAAAGGAAAGTGACCACCTACAACAGTGATGCTCAATCAATTGGTTACTAAAAGGCATAAAAGATACAATCCAATTCCCTTTGAAGTCATCCAGAGTTGGACTGAGTAATTCATGATTAGAGAGCTGTCACTCTCCTCTAGAGCTCCATGGAATTGGACGAGTGCCACAAGCACAAGGAGCATGCACTCTGATGCAGCTCTCCTAGTCAGGTTTTTGATACACTCAACATTGAAGGGACAGTTCCTGAAAGATGGAGAGCATTTACCAATCCTACTTAAATCAAAGGGAGTTCTAGGTGCTCAGCACTTCTAAGGATTTATTTTCCTATGCTGTAATCAAAGCATCAGGACAAATATAACAAAGATGAACAGGAATAGCTTTAGCAAATTAGAATTCTAATAATTATTGATCAGATCTGCAGGACTCCAGCATTACAACTGAGCTACTGAAGAAAAGTTACCAACTATCGATGATATCTTGCTGGGTACTAGAGGCTTTCATGGATCATTAACAACTCTAAATTATTACAGGACCAAAAAAAATTAAATCCTCCTGTGGTACTCACTGACATTTTAGTTTCTTGTTATACAAGTGATCTGGTAAGGTACTCACAAATAAAGTAGATTTAGCCCTTGTAGTGGTCCCTCAGGCTCAAGTTCAGAGGGAGGCCACTCTGTGTCACTGTGTCTGGCAAACAAACAGTCTACAGCTCTGGCCCTCTGGCAGGCAGAGCATGGAGCAGGCTTTTGCCTAGGCCTCCGGGCTAAGGCAGCCAGCAAACAAACAGTCCACAGGGCTCAGGCCCTCAGGCAGGGTGGAGCACCAAACAGTCTCTCGCCTGTCGTCTTAAATCAGGCAGATGGCAGACAAACGCAGGCCTCTTGGCCTAAGGTGGGGGGAGGTAGCCACCGGTGGGGGGAGGGGGAGCAGGGGCACCGGGGTCCACCTTACTCCACCAGGTCCCAGGCCAGGACCCCAACAGTGACGGTGTATTCTGTCCCACTGGACCAGTGGGGATCCGTCCAAAACACTGATTGGGGTTCAGGCAACACCACAACGAAACTACAGTCTGGTGTCCCTGGGCACCTTCCTACTCTCCCCTTGTGGTGTACCTGTGGCTCGGGGTCATCTTCCATCTCCACGGGGTACTCTGCTATTGGCTGTCCTGGGAGCTCTTCTGTGCCCTGGTCACCTGGTGGCTCTGGCAGCTCATGTAGGTCCTCAACGCAGCAGGGGTCCTCCTTAGGCTCCAGCCCCAGCAGTGGGCAGGAGACATTTGCCTCCTCCGGTGGCTCCAGTCCAACAGAGCCGCAGGGCCCGCCTTTTATACTTCCTGTCACGCCCCTTTGCTTCTGATGGGAGGTGGGGCTGCGCTGGCTCTGCCCACCAGGGGAGTGTAGTGCTCCCTCAGGTTCAGAGGGAAGCCACTCCGCCTCGCCATACCCCGAACAAACTTTGTTTTTTTAAAAAACTCTGACCGTGCCTGTTGTCATACCTTGCCTGCATCCCACCTCCTACTTTCTCTCACATTTAGAAACGGTTTGCTTCTACGTCTAAGGGGTGTAAATATTTTCAGAGTGTCAAAAACACAAAGGTCAGTTCTTGGTTAAGCATCTCAAGCTCCCCAACAAATTCACTGAGTATCGTGTTGCTTACGCAAAATTAAGCTCAGTACTCACGACTATATTTAGACATTTCTAAGTTTCAATAACCAAAATAAAATATAGAGGTAAATAAGTTAAAAAAGTAAAATACCGATGAATATAGCAGCATTACTATTTATTGAATTAATTTCAACACAAAGAGTTCAACATGGGCAAACGGGTAACAACTCAAACAATAAACCAAAGTTTGATCACAAAGTGGTACCTAGTTCCATTCTATATTATTCTGGGAGGGTGGTCTGCATACTAATGTGGTTCCTTTAATATGAGCCATTATTATATTCCAAGTCAGTTGTATTCCTATCAACAAATAAAATGTAACAGTTCAACCATAAGTAATTCTGAAGTCAGAAATTTAGAATTTAAATACTCATAATCCCACAACCACACAATGATTAGTCATAGCCAAATTGCTCTCTGACATATGCAAATATATTAATATAGCAATAACCCCAAATATGCAGAATGATTCCAAGCTGCTTCTAGTGTCTCCTGAAGCTCACCAGAAAGTATATCCACAATTACTTTGTAACAATCAACTACAGTCCTTGTTTTTCTTGTAGAAAGCTAAAGTAATGAAGGGTCCAAGGCAGAAGACAAGGCAAACGATAGTTTACGCAATCTCGGCCTAAGCTGAGTATGCAAAAAACTGCCTAAGAACTTGTTACCTGCAATTCCAATCTTGCCCATAAACTTCATAGAAATTAGTGTTGTAATAAAAGCCCATAAAGCAAATTATCGTAACAGTATCCTCGTCAAGGCACTGCTAAGCTATGTGCCTCAGTATATTAGTGTATCAAATGTTACCTTGAAATAAGGTTAGTACCATTTCAACAACTAGCGCTAATCTTCACTGGTGAAGATTATCGCTCACCTTTGGAAGGGCTTGGGATATTTCCCAAATTTATAGCTGGGGAATTCAGGTACAGGAAGGTAAAGTGACCTGTCTGAAGGTGTGCAGAGGAGCTGATGGCAGAGCTAGGATTAGAATTTGGGAATCCCTGTCTCCCAACCCCATAGTTTGCTGTTGGGAACTGGAATGCTCCAACTCTGCTAGGCTGTGTGAAGAAGGGCAGAAAGGCACTGACGCTTGTAGCCCTGCTGTGAGAGGACCTAGGCTGAGCACAGACCCTGACAGAATACATGATATAATATCAGCTGTGCATGACCTGGCGGGGGGAGGGTCTCAGGAAGAAGAGTAACAAAGAAGCAGAATGAGCTGCAGAGACAGAGGATTTTTTGAACCAGGCAACCCAGCTGGTGAGCACATTGACTGCTCTATTTAGAGCAAAACTCATTTTGATCTATGGCAAAGTCTTCTACTGAAGGACAGCTTAGGGTCTGGGTACCAAACAATAAACAATGCAGAACTGTAGCACAAATTACAAACAAGGTGCAGAGCACCCTCCACATTCCTGCTGATGTCAAGAAAAAGAGAAGGTGCTCAGCACCTTGCAGGATTGAGCCCAAGAAGTAAGCAGTCTTTCAAATTGCACCATTAATTGTCATCTTATTATACAAGGTTCTGACCTCACAAACAGCTTCTAAATAAATGAATCCCTGACTTCCAGTGTTCCTTTGAGCTCAGTGAATGTAAAAAGACACAGTCCATCTGAAGATATCTTACCCAGTGATGTAAGTAACACCTCTGATCACTAACAGATCAGAGAAAATCAAAGACACTCTCTTTTTTCAGCCTGTTTACATTTGGCAGCATTTCATGTATGGTGAGCTTTGAGGATACCCCTCTACTCATTCAATTAGGAAGCTTTCCCATTTTCGTATTGAGTCCCCCCGCACACCCAATGTGGCTGTGGCAAGGGAAGTACTTGAAAACCTTCAACTCAGGCCTTGTCTAAGACCAGAAGAAAAAAGGTTTGGCTTTTTTCCCCTAACCGAGCTAGCTTAACTTGATTGAAAAGCCCTCTCTGCACCTGCATAGATACAGTGCAACTGCTTTAGCATCATTTCACCATGTGAAGTTACAGCTGAAGCAGGATCCTAAAATTGAACTAAATGTGTTGAACTGTGTCCACATTTGTGTTAAGTGTTTTGTCTGTTTGTGATTTTAGGGTGGTGGTGGTGGTAGTAAGAGGGGTTTCCAGTCAAGTTAAACTAGCTCCCTTTCCTAGTCTGAGTGAGAAAGATTAGATTTGAAAGTGACAGCGCCCTTTAAAACATTCACTCCCCTGAGAGAGTGTATCACAGAATAAAAGGTGCTAGAGATGTTTGAAAAAGTCTGCCCTCTGAGGTCATACAAAGAGGCAAGTCATTTCACAATTCAATTGTAGACAATTCAGTAAATCCTTATTATTAAATAGAATAAAAATAACTAAGCTTTGTAAAAAAATAAGTCCTATTAGAACACAAATAATCAGTGCTTCTAAAGAGCAGCCTGGATTTCCCAGCCTCACGGGCGCCTGAACTCTGCCCAACTGAAGGGCAAATGGTAACTTAGCAGGAGCCAGAGGAATCCATTTCTAATTAGCTATAACACGGAGCAGACTGCAGCCACCTTCCTCTAAAAGATGGGGCCAAACCACAAACCCCAGCGTGCAATACTCCATCTTGATCCAAGAGGCAGGCTCCTAGATTGAGATGGAGCATGCAGGCCAGATTAACTTTTTACGGGCCCAGCTCCAAACATTTGTGGGCCCCTCTGGGAACAATGGAACATGGCAAAGGGAGGTCAGTCCTTGGAGCCAGGGGCAATGGGGCATGGCACGGCAGGGGCAGCCCTGCTCCGCACAGGGCAAGGGCACTGTTTACAAACTGGCAGTCACCAGACGCACACTGGCCCTCCCAGCCCTGTGCTGCCAGTGTGCCCCTTCCCTGTGGAGGTGGGTCCATGCAGCGCCATGCTGCCCCCCCCCCCAGCACCCCTTGGACCCGCTATGCCCAGCACCCCCCACACACACAAATGCACAGTATCCTGAACACCTCTGCCCAGCACCCCCCCGCGCTCAGCCCCACCACAACTGCCCAGCACCCCAACACACACATCACTCCCACTGGTCAGTACCCTTCCCCACAGCCCCACCACAACACGCCCCCAACAGATCCCCACTGCCTAGCACCCCAAAATACACAAAACTCCCTCACTGCCCAGCACCTCCCACCCCCTCACATCCCAGCATCCCCCCCACAGACCCACTCCCCCACACCCTGCCCCCAAGACCCTGCTGAGCCAGCGCAGAGCAGGGATCCTCCCCTCCCAGCACAATGCAAGGGGGCAGGACCACTGAAGCTCAGGAGCACAGAGTGGCCCTGTCCCCCGGGGCCCCACCCAACCCTACCAGCCTGGCACTGATGGTGCTTGTGGTGGAGGAAGCGTTTCCTTGCATGGGCGGGGGGGGGGGGGGGGGAGAGGCAGCCTCCAACTTCCCAAGCCTGTCGCTACCACAGAGTGGCAGGGAGAGGCGGGCCCCAGCCTCGCGGAGCCTGAAGCGGTTGCTCACTGGTCCAGCCAGAGCGGCAGCAGCTGAGGGCTCCTCTCTGCCCCTGGCTCTGCTGGTGGCAGCCTGCTGGTGACGGGGGCGGAGGGGAACCCTCAGCTGGCTGAGAGGAGCGAGCGGTAAGAGGAGAAGCTGGGGGGAGGGGAGATGTAGAGAGGAGCCAGATACTCCGGGCGCAGTGCCAGTGGAGCGGGCTGTGCCAGGCCGGGGCCCCTTTTGAGCGGGGGCCCAGCACCATGGTGCCATTGTAAATCCAGTACTGATTCACATGGAATCTCCCAACTCTGAACCGTCACACACTCCTTCATAACTGCTATGGAGGATGAGGGCATCTGTGAGCTGCACTCTGTTCATTCCCTGCCCCACACTCGGAACGGTGTTACTCAGTAAAACGTACTTCTCTGGAGAACTCCTTGCAGCTCTAGCAGTTTGAATCTTTCTGCTGGAGGAGCTCCAAAGTAGGCTTTCTGCTCCTCCGAGTACCGTTCCTTCACTTTAATGATATCCCTATAGCTCCAGTCCCGCCAGTGGAAATTGAATTTTTCCAGCAGCTCTATTCGCTTCTCCTCCGAGGCCACACAATCAACAGGAGCAACCTGCTCCAGGAATGGCACCTGAACATCTGGGAATATGAGGAGACCTCGGATAGCAAACCAGCCTCCATACCGGGGATGGATACAAACACCATAGATCTTCTGAAAAGAAGAAAGAAATGGTATGAGACGTGCTGTTCTAGATCTAAGGGTTGGCCTTGTCTCAAGCAGTGCCTAGTCTCTGGGACTTCGAGAGAACCTCTAATGCACATGGCCAAGTGATGCTGTACTGTATGAGAAGAGGAATTCCGGTATTTTTTCATGCTTTGTGTGTATAAAAAGATCTTCTACACTTTCCACAGTATGCATCCGATGAAGTGAGCTGTAGCTCACGAAAGCTTATGCTCAAATAAATTGGTTAGTCTCTAAGGTGCCACAAGTACTCCTTTTCTTTTTGCGAATACAGACTAACACGGCTGTTACTCTGAAACCTCCTAACCTTATACTCTGAAGCATTATTACATTTGATTCCCTTTACTTGGTTCACACACCTGCATGTGCACGCACCCCTCTCCCTCACACCCCCAAATAGATGTGCTGGAAGGGGGATCTCGGGAGCCTCTTGTTAAAATTGCAAAATAAAAATTGAACACAGCGCAAGTTTTGCCTGAGTAAGGATCGCAGGATTTGGCACAGAGACATGGAAAAGGCCTATTTGGTTCTCTAGCACATTTTGCCTATCCTCAGCCAGGATTTTTCCTATGCTACATTTGCCTCTGCTTTTGTCTAGGCTAGATTTAGATGTCCCAGGCAATTGGTCTTCCACCTCTTCCCTTAGAAGGTAATAAATCTCATTGATCAGGACATTTCCCCTCCTATTTAGCCTCCATTTTCCTCTGCTCAATTTCATCGCTCTTCACCTAGTTATGCCCATTGTACCACTCCAAAGAATTCCCGACTCCTTGGCAGACACACTTCAAATAACTATCACATTTATGCCTCATGAGTCCCTTGAGGAAGGAATCAGTGAGTCAACAAAAGTTTTACATTCAGGTGCTCCCGAGGGACTCTTGGGCTATGATTCATCGCTTACCTTTTCTCCCCAGGGATCACACCTCACATCCTTCCTCTGGTAGTAATATGCTGCTCCAGCCACATGGGCAGCTGTCTGGGCCAGAAACTTGGGCTTCCGGTTTGGCAGGATCTCATAATCATAGATGATGTCCACCCTCTGATCAGGGAGACTCTGGAGGAAGAAAAGTATCAGCTCAGAATGACTGAAAAGTGTTGGCTACAGGCACATTGGAAATTCGTGGAATGGGTTTGAAGCTCCCTCCCTCATCTGGCTACTGAACTCCCCCTTTCTAATCAATGGGCTTGCAGGATCACACCCTGTTCTGTATATGACTTCTGAGTGATCCTGCATTTCCAGATACTAAGCGCCTTGACTCTACAGTGAAAGGTGCATTATTAATGAGTTTCATTCCCTTATAAGGGAGTTTTTTGGCATGTCCCTCCTCTCTTCCTTTCCCAAGATAGAACTCAGTACATCTAGTGGACACTGGAGAACTGGGAAACTTCCGATTTATTTTTATGAAAAGATATCTATGTCTCAGTTTCCCCTCTGACCTTGTATTGTAACCTGCCAGCACAATGGGATTAATGTCTTCTTTAAAACAGGACAAGCAATGCAGTGAACTATCAACCTGTGAACTGAGCTATAGAATCAGAATACTCAAAGACTGTATTAGCTTTATAAAGATGTACCTGTCTGGGCTGGGGGAATTGCAGGCGTTTCCTACTAGAACTCAAATCACTGGAGGATAATTAATGCAAACCCTTGGACAGGGAAACAAATCTAGAGAGGCCCCACCCCCCGGGAATGGCATATCCTGGTTTAACTGATTGAAGGCGGCTAGCAAACAAAGAAATGAGAATTGTATAATGTGACCAACCTGAGGGGTCACACTGACTACGTCCAAGAACTGACATGTGACAAAGGGCAGATCCTGCAGAAAGGTTTAAACCTAAGTACTTTGAAATCTACCAAGGTCTTATGTGGAGATACCTGGTAAGCATGTGGGTTAAGCCATTTGTTATATCATATATTTTTTCAGTAATGCTTTTGTTCTGATCAAATACTGTGCTTTATTGAGGCTGGCTGGTCACTGATTAACACTGTCATTGCCCTCAGGTCTGCAGGTGCTGGACTAAAGTCAGACTTGCTAAGGTGATCACAGTGAACTGCGGGAAGAACTGCAACCTAAATCCCTGGGCTCACCTGAAAGGAAGTCAGCTCCTGCAGGGGAGATGCTAGCCACCCAGAAATGGAGAATTAAGGGGACACAAGGATTACATAGTGAGTCTTGCAGTCTTCCAGCACTGTATTACTGAATTACGTTTAAAGATACTGGTGTATAGCCAATGCAGTCTGATTAATGGAGATATTCAGTGGGAAAGTTTTAATTTTTTTTGTATGTCTCCATCCTGAAATCTTCTGGCACTCCATGATCTCTAAAGTCATAATGTGGGGTATCACCAATACCAAAAACTCCTATGCAGTTTTGAGGATTTACAGCGTCTCAGTCCAGGTTTGCAGTGGTTATAGAAGTAGAAATAAAGGCTCTGAGGACCTCTCTGTCAGCAAGCTCCCTTCTGTAGTTACTGAGGTATTTATTTATATACATACTTGCAGGATCTGTTCAGCAGGATGATCTCCTCTAAGGGACTGTTCTAAAGTTCAGTGCAGTCAGTGGCAGATTTAGTGGTAGAATAGCCACTGGGCAGACGGTGCCTGTGTTTGGGGGGGGTGGCGGATGGTGGAACAGGGGCAGGCCCTGGGGAAGGAGCAGAAAAGGGTGGGGCTGTGGGTGGGGCCGCAGGAGGAAGGGGTCGGGAGGGGACCCCACTTGCTTTGGCCCAGGGCCCCAGGAAACCTTAATCCGCCTCTGGTCATTGGAAGTCTTTCCAATGACTTCACTGGGCTTTGGATCAGGCCCCAGATGTCCTGTTGGATTCCGGTACCACAAGGAAAAGGACATCCAGTCCCACGACTCAGCTCCAGCACTGAGGTGCAGCCCCCGCCAAAGCATAGATTGAGGCTTGTGTCAGTTGTCAGCCATATCTTCCTCTCTCAGATGTCTGACTCCTGCCTTGAGCTTTTTGACGCTTTCACTCACAACTCCTTCAGGTCCATTCTCCTTATGGTGGGGTAGACCCAGGTTGACTTTCTGTATGACCTGGTGAACACCATCACCCCAACCCGTGAAACCATCCAACAACAGCTTTGTGTTTTTAATCCATGCCCACACCAAGGATGTAATGATAAAAGAGGCTGCGTAAGAGAGAAAAGGAAGTTGACACCCTGTTGGGTACTCTTACCGTGAGCCTGGCAGCATGAATAATACTGTGCAGTTCTCATCTTTCATCTGAGGATCCCAAAGCACTTAAAAAAAAACCTCAGTCACAAACTCTCTGCCCATAAAATAGGTCAATATCATTGCCATTTTACAGATTGAGAAATTGAGGCACAGAGAAGATAAGTGACTTCCCAAGGTCACGAACACAGCCAGAAACAGAAATAAACCCAAGGGTTCTGACTCCCAGTCTCCCATTCTAGCCACTAGGCCACACTCTCATTAGCAAGAAGACACTGTTTTCAAAGTTTCTTACCTCCTTCACAAGTGACAGATGATAAGAAATGCATTGATCCACTGGGTCATTGATTTTTTTCAGCAGCTGTTTGTTCACGAAGGGTTTAAAGGCTTTGTCAAACATCGAGGGGGTGCTGAGGACAACGAATGCCAGTGCGCCCTCGGAGTACTGGAGGTGAAAGGACGGCTGAAGAACAGCATTGTACCACCCAACCTACAGCAAATAAAGACAAACATCCATTAGAACAAAGACACCTAGATTTTGTCCTACCAGGGCTGCGCAGAATTTCAAAACATGAAAGAGACTGCGGCTATCTTCATACGTAATACAGATGTGCAGCCTGCCCAGGCTACAGATCCCAGAATGCACTGCCTTCCATTCAAATCACGAGGGAGCATTTCATGTCGGGGTTTATGGTCTATGGTCACCTCTGTGATGGTGCCCCCATAAGGCTTTATGGAAATATGCTTATGGATATATGACATAACTGGAATATGTTCTATGCTGTAGATGCCACGTAACATATCTATGTAAAGGTTATGACCTACTGAATCTATTAATCCTATTTGTATGCATGTATCATTTTTGTATTTGAAGTTATGAATATTGGCCATGTACTGGCTTGATTTCTAAATAACCTTAGTAGAGCATTTGGTCAGTTCCTGGGGAAAGGAATTTGCAAAGTTAAGTGCCCAATCAAGAAGCACTTAAGGAACAATGCATCTTGGAAGGCTCCAATCCATATAAGAAGTCTTCCCAGAGACATTCAAGATACCACGTGGGCAATGGCTTCTGCCTGTAAAAACTGAGTCATGCATGGACATGTGACTTGCCCAGGTGACTCCAGAACTCCATCTTGGAGCTGGATTGTGCATAGGCGAGAGGAGGGGGTCTCCACTCACAAGAGAGAGTCAATTTAAGCCCGTGGGAGACCCCTCCATTTGGTCTTCAGCTGGCTAAGGAGATAGCCTCTCCACCCTCAAAGATACTTGAAAGAAACTAGAACAAAGGACAGTAACTACAGGGGGTCTGAGTGATTGCTGGACCCGGACTAGAAGGAGATTAGTCTGTAAAAGGAAGCTTACTGGAACTGGTGAGGTTTTGTCTGTATTCAGTTTTATTAGACATAGACTTGGGGTTTTATTTTATTTTGCTTGGTAATTCACTTTGTTCTGTCTGTTACTTCTTGGAACCACTTAAATCCTACTTTCTGTATTAATAAGTAAAAAGTGATTTTATTAAATTAACCCGGAGTATGTATTAATACTTGGGGGGAGGAGGCAAACAGCTGTGCATATCTCTCTATCAGTGTTATAGAGGGCAAACAATTTACGAATTTACCCAGTATACAATTTACGAGTTTACCTACAGCTGTTAGGAGACGTGGTTCAGACCTGGGTCTGGGTTTGCAGCAGGCTAGTGGGTCTGGCTCAAACCAGGCAGGGCACTGAAGTCCTAAGCTGACTGAATAAGAAAGCAGGAGCAGTAGTAGTCTTGGCACATCAGGTGGCAGCTCCCAGTGCCTTGTCTTGGCACACAAGTGCCACCTTGATGGATTGGAATACAGAAACCCCCTTGGGAGCTGCCCCCTGATGTGCCAAGACTACTTCTGTTCCTGCTTTCCTGCCCTTTCATCTTAGGACTTCAGTACCCTGCCTGGTTTGAGCCAGACCCGCTAGCCTGCTGCAAACCCAGACCCAGGTCTGAACCACGTCTCCTAACAGCTGTAGGCTTAACTGAAAGCAGCTTACAGAAGTGTGCCTGTCTTTAACACTCAGATGCCCAACTCCCAATGGGGTCCAAACCCTAAATAAATCCGTTTTACCCTGTATAAAGCTTATACAGGGTAAACTCGTAAATTGTTTGCCCTCTATAACACTGATAGAGATATGCACAGCTGTTCCCCCCCTCCCCAAGTATTAATACATACTTTGGGTTAATTAATAAGTAAAAAGTGATTTTATTAAATACAGAAAGTAGGATTTAAGTGGTTCCAAGTAGTAACAGACAGAACAAAGTGAATTACCAAGCAAAATAAAATAAAACCCCAAGTCTATGTCTAATAAAACTGAATACAGACAAAACCTCAGCAGTTCCAGTAAGTTTCCTTTCACAGACTAATCTCCTTCTAGTCTGGGTCCAGCAATCACTCACACCCCCTGTAGTTACCGTCTTTTGTTCCAGTTTCTTTCAGGTATCTTTGAGGGTGGAGAGGCTATCTCCTTAGCCAACTGAACAACAAATGGAGGGGTCTCCCATGGGCTTAAATAGACTCTCTCGTGGGTGGAGACCCCCTCCTCTCTCCTATGCAAAGTCCTGCTCCAAGATGGAGTTCTGGAGTCACCTGGGCAAGTCACAAAAACTAGACAAGCCATTTACAACACACACGTTGCTTCTCTACAAAAGAAAAAGGACACTAAACTATCTAAACTACTACATGCCACAAGGGGCCACAACAGTGGTTCCCTCAACCCACCCACCAATATTGTTAATCTATCCAGCTATGCTCTTAGCCCAGCAGAAGAATCTGTCCTATCTCGGGGCCTCTCCTTCTGCTCCTCCACCCCCACGAACATGATAGAGTTCTGTGGTGACCTAGAATCCTATTTTCGACATCTCCGACTAAAGGAATATTTCCAGCACACCTCTGAACAGCATACTAACCCACAGAGACCTTCCTACCAACACTACAAAAAGAAGGATTCTGAGTGGACTCCTCCTGAAGGTCGAAACAACAGACTGGACTTCTACATAGAGTGCTTCCACAGATGAGCACAGGCTGAAATTGTGGAAAAGAAGCACCACTTGCCCCATAACCTCAGCCGTGCAGAACACAGTGCCATCCACAGCCTCAGAAACAACTCTGGCATCATAATAAAAAAGGCTGACAAAGGAGGTGCTGTTGTCATCATGAATAGGTCGGAATAGGAACAAGAGGCTGCTAGGCAGCTCTCCAACACCACATTCTACAAGCCATTACCCTCTGATCCCACTGAGGGTTACCAAAAGAAACTACAATATCTGCTCAAGAAACTCCCTGAAAAAGCACAAGAGCAAATCCGCACAGACACACCCCAAGAAGGGGTATTCTATCTGCTACCCAAGATCCATAAACCTGGAAATCCTGGACGCCCCATCATCTCAGGCATTGGCACCTTGATAGCAGGATTGTCTGGCTATGTAGACTCCCTCCTCAGGCCCCATGCTACCAGCACTCCTAGCTATCTTCGAGACACCACTGACTTCCTGAGGAAACTACAATCCATCAGTGATCTTCCTGATAACACCATCCTGGTCACTATGGATGTAGAAGCCCTCCACACCAACATTCCACACAAAGATGGACTACAAGCCGTCAGGAGCAGTATCCCCGATAATGTCACGGCAAACCTGGTGGATGAACTTTGTGACTTTGTCCTCACCCATAACTATTTCACATTTGGGGACAACGTATACCTTCAAATCAGCAGCACTGCTATGGGTACCCGCATGGCCCCACAGTATGCCAACATTTTTATGGCTGACTTAGAACAACGCTTCCTCAGCTCTCGTCCCCTAATGCCCGTACTCTACTTGCGCTACGTTGATGACATCGTCGTCATCTGGACCCATGGAAAAGGTGGAATTCCTTGAGGAATTCCACCATGATTTCAACAATTTCCATCCCACCATCAACCTTAGCCTGGACCAGTCCACACAAGAGATCTACTTCCTGGACACTACAGTGCTAATAAGCGATGGTCCCATAAACACCACCCTATACCGGAAACCTACTGACCGCTATTCCTACCTACATGCCTCCAGCTTTCCTGCAGACCACACCACATGATCCATTGTCTACAGCCAAGCTCTACGACACAACTACATTTGCTCCAACCCCTCAGACAGAGACAAACACCTACAAGATCTCTATCAAGCGTTCTTACAACTACAATACCCACCTGCTGAAGTGAAAAAACAGATTGACAGAGCCAGAAGAGTACCCAGAAGTTACCTACTGCAGGACAGGCCCAACAAAGAAAATAACAGAACACCACTAGCCATCACCTTCAGCCCCCAACTAAAACCTCTCCAATGCATCATCAAGGATCTACAACCTATCCTGAAGGACGACCCATCACTCTCACAGATCTTGGGAGACAGGCCAGTCCTTGCCTACAGACAGCCCCCCAACCTGAAGCAAATAGTCACCAGCAACCACACAACAACAAAAAAAACACTAACCCAGGAACCTATCCTTGCAACAAAGCTCATTGCCAACTGTGTCCACATATCTATTCAGGGGACACTATCATAGGGCCTAATCACATCAGCCACACTATCAGAGGCTCGTTCACCTGCACATCTACCAATGTGATATATGCCATCCTGTGCCAGCAATGCCCCTCTGCCATGTACATTGGCCAAACCGGACAGTCTCTACGTAAAAGAATAAATGGACACAAATCAGACATCAAGAATTATAACATTCAAAAACCAGTCGGAGAACACTTCAATCTCTTTGGTCACTCGATTACGGACCTAAAAGTGGCAATATTACAACAACAAAAAACTTCAAAAACAGACTCCAACAAGAAAAGGAGTACTTGTGGCACCTTAGAGACTAACCAATTTATTTGAGCATGAGCTTTCGTGAGCTACAGCTCACGTCATCGGATGCAGTGAGCTGTAGCTCACGAAAGCTCATGCTCAAATAAATTGGTTAGTCTCTAAAGTGCCACAAGTACTCCTTTTCTTTTTGCGAATACAGACTAACACGGCTGTTACTCTGAGACTCCAACAAGAGACTGCTGAATTGGAATTAATTTGCAAACTGGACATCATTACATCAGGGTTGAATAAAGACTGGGAGTGGATGTGTCATTACACACAGTAAAACTATTTCCCCATGTTTATTATCCCCCATACTGTTCCTCAGACGTTCTTGTCAACTGCTGGAAATGGCCCACCTTGATTATCACTACAAAAGGTTTCCCCCCCTTCCTTCTGGTAATAGCTCACCTTACCTATCACTCTCGTTACAGTGTGTATGGTAACACCCATTGTTTCATGTTCTCTGTGTATATAAAATCCCCCTACTGTATTTTGCACTGCATTAATCTGATGAAGTGAGCTGTAGCTCATGAAAGCTTATGGTCAGATAAATTTGTTAGTCTCTAAGGTGCCACAAGTCCTCCTTTTCTTTTTGCGAATACAGACTAACACGGCTGCTACTCTGAAACCAGTTTTTACGGGCAGAAGCCATTGCCCACATGGTATCTTGAATGTCTCTGGGAAGACTTCTTATGTGGATTGGAGCATTCCAAGATGCATTGTTCCTTAATGACAGGTTCTTAATGCATCCAATGAAGTGAGCTGTAGCTCAGGAAAGCTTATGCTCAAATAAATTTGTTAGTCTCTAAGGTGCCACAAGTACTCCTTTTTATTGTTCCTTAAGTGCTTCTTGATTGGGCACTTAACTTTGCAAATTCCTTTCTCCAGGAACTGACCAAATGCTCTACTAAGGTTATTTAGAAATCAAGCCAGTACATGGCCAATATTCATAACTTTGAATACAAAAACGATACATGCATCCAAACAGGATTAATAGATTCAGTAGATCACAACCTTTACATAGATATGTTACATGGCATGTGTAGCAAAGAACATATTCCAGTTATGTCATGTATATTCATAAGCATATTTCCATAAAGCCTTATGGGGAGCACGGTCACAACCTCCACATGGGGAAAAAAAAAAAAAAAAAAAAGAAGGATGGCCTTACGCGGCACTAAGCCCTATACTGCACTTTGGCCAGCCCTGCCATAGAAATGGGCACATTAAAAATCTCACCAACCAGCCCTGCCAGTGCAAATCAGATCCTTGATTTAGATGCCTGGCAGCCATGTCTTCTCTGCTCCACTCCTCCCCACAATTATTCATCACTAAAGACAAGGGTCCAGCAGCTTACTACATCTGAATACTAAAATGATGATAATGCTTTGCCCTTCAGTAGCACTTTCCTTCTACAGATCTCAAAGAGCTTTATAAGCTTCAATTAATTCAGCTTCACAAGTCCCCCACAGATGCTGGTGAGCATCAGTGTCACCATTTTATAGATAGGGAAACGGAGGCAGAAAGAAGAAGTGAAGCTATTTGTATGAGAACATATAGTAAGAACATGAAGGCGCAGGGGATAGCACCCAGGAGCCCTGACCTTTAGCCCAAACTTGCCCTCTGAAATCTCAACCCTCTGTTTCTCGTGACAATCACTTTCATAGCAAAAACTATGATGTCACAGAAGCAGCATGAGTCACTGAACTCTTTAAGGATGAAGATCCTGTGTGCCAATGTGCCTCCTAATAACAAAGTAAGAAAGGAAAAATAAACGAATTGTATCACAGAAAAGCAGAATCATCTCAAAATAAAACATTTTATTGAGACGTCAATGGGTCTTTAACAGCAACTGGATGTGGTACCATTTTACATGGAAATACAGATTATTACAAATTACAGCACTGAGCTGCAGAATTCACAACCCATTTCTGCCTCCAGCCAGTTTACTACAAATAATGAGACATGCTTCTCTGACATCATTCTCGCTAACACAGTGGGAGGCTGGATGGGGGTGTTGTCAGTGACTGTGGAGCATATCTCCCAGCACTTCGCCATTCACATACCGGGACAGAATTTGTTTGGAGTGGACTCCACTGTCTCTCTCAATTCTCTCTTGGAGCAATAGTGGGCAACACTATCTGGGATTCTTGGACTGGTGTCCCCGCTGGATCCTTTATTTTGACCCAGTGATCTCACTCCTGTTCCTGATGGGAGTTTTTTGTTTTCTTTTGGGTTTTGTTATTTGTCCCCCATTGTTTGGTTGATCCTTGTTTTCTGTGGCCCATCCCTTTTGTTGAGGGGGTGGCCATTTGGGTATTGTTGTATTTTTTCCCCAAGGATCAAATAAGCATGCTCACACACAGCCACCCTGCCCCTTGTGATGTCATAAGGGCCATGACAGGCTGCTGGAAAGAAATGGATACTTCTATTCAATCGCATGATGGGCCACATGCTTTACTTCTCCAGGCATGAACATTTATTTGTTAAGGTAAATGACATGATGCTCCCAAGAGCACAATAATCCCTCAGCGGAACATTAGGTGCATCACACATTATGATGCTCCCAAGATTTCAAGAGTTACCTTCATGGCTGGATGGGTCATAATGCAGCCCAGTTGACAGTATTAGAAGTTGGGGGCAGATCAAGCCAAGAAGATAGGGAGATATGAGCAGGAGTACAGAGACTCAGCCCCAGGAGTGCTAAGCACAGCCAGGTAATAACTCTAAAAATCCTAGCATAATACACAAACAGCACGTTACACAACCTGATTACACATAGCAAGTTTATTCTTGTGTATAGGACCCTGTGACTCTATTAGTTTCTTGCAGTTTTGCCCCTTGGGAGGTCAAACGCCATGGCTGATATTTAAAAAGGAGTGTAGTGGTTTTAGAAATTAATATTTCTCTAAGGGCCTGAAACTGCAAGGTGCTGAGAAGCTTTGAATACAAGTGAAATCAATGTGAAAGTGACTCTAATGAGAGCAGGAGGTACCCAGCACCACACAGGATCAGGATCCAGAAAGAAAATGAAATTTACAGTAAATTATCCTCCTTACAAGGTCAGTCCCACTGTTTAATCCGAAATCAGGTCATTTTAAGATGCTGAACTGAGACTTCAGAAAAATCAACTGAAATATTTGAATCTAAAGGTTGTTGATTTTGCAGCAGAGATCAAGAAATAAGATGTCACTAGAAATAATGAGAATTGTGTCTTAAAGGAGCCACAATGGTACAATTCTTTCGTTCGGCAGTTAGAGCCCTTTTTGTTCCCTGTTTCTTCCATTCACTCTGCTTTGTCTTTCTGTGGAAGTAGGAAGGTATCAGATCCTGCTCCAAATGCTAGAAGAATCACTTCTAACAAGACCTTGTTTCCTTTTGGCCATCAGACCAGGATTGTATCCTGAGATTAGCTAGGAAAGGCATCAATATTTCATTTGCTACATATAAAGCTCTTATTGTTCCAAAATTAACGTAGCCTACTAGAAACAGTCCAAAAAAAGTTTTTGCTTCCTCTATTATACCAGGTCATAGCTGAGATTATAATCCTGTATGGTGCTCTCAGGATATTGTCAGATCCAAAAGAGAAATTATGCTTTAATTTTAACAATTATAATTAAACAATTAAAAACAAACAGAATAAGGGTGATTAACATCCCAGTAGTTCTTTTTCTATTGATCCAACATCTATCTGGGCTAGTTAAAATAATCAGTATTTGATGTATGTTTGCAATGTTGTGGTAGCCATGCTGGTCCCAGGATATGAGCAAGACAAGGTAAGTGAGATAATATCTTTTGCTGGACCAATTTCTGTTAGGGCTTGGCTACACTTGCAAGTTAGAGCACATTAAATCAGCCCTGGGTGCCCTAACTCCTGAGGTGTCTGCACTGGCAAGGCACATAGAGCACCTGGACTCTGCAGCTGGAGCGCTCCTGGTAATCCACCTCCAAGAGAAGCATAAAGCTTGCTGTGCCCCGGCTGAAACGCCTGGGTGGCATGTGGACGATGTGTTGCATTACTGCGCTGTGACTGGCCTCCGGAAACGTCCCATAATCGCCTGAAGTCAAGTGGCCACACTTGTCATTGTTTTGAACTTGGCTGCAGGTATGCAGATATCCCCTTTCAAAGCTCCGTTTCTGACAGCCGGCTGCTTATCTGCTTCGGGACAAAGCAAGCCATTACTGTAGAATGCTGCTGTTGTGAGTGTGTGTGTGAGAGAAAGTTAGGGGGGGGCAAGGGAGGTCTACTGCTGTTTGAACTTACCAGACAGCATGCTGACACACTGTCTGCCCCCCAAAACACACTGTCTCTCTCCCCCCACATACACACAATACACTCCCTGTCACACTCCACACACACACCCCTTTTGAAAAGCACGCTGCAGCCACTTGCACTTGTGGGATAGCTACCACAATGCACTGCTCTTTGTGGTGTTGCAAGAGCTGCTAATGTGGCCATGCCAGTGTGCTTGCAGCTGACAGGTTAAACACGCAGCAGTGTTTTCCCTGCTGCGGTCTCCGAAGGCTGGTTTAACTCCCAGTGCTCTACATCTGCAAGTGGAGCCATGCCCTTAGTGGAAAGTGTCACAGAGCTTTTTGCAGGTCTGGAAAAGGAAGCCAGGGTGTCACAACTAAATACAAGGAGGGATAGACTGTTAAGCATAAGGGGTTAACACATATTGCAAGAAACTACTTAAAAGAAAGTGGGCAATTAACACCCTGCAGTTACAGGACAAAGGAGGATTGGTAAATTATAGATTGTTGTAAGGAGTCATGAGACCAGAGTCTGAGAGAGACCAGGACACACCAACTCAAAGCAGCACAGGCACCAGACCCGGAGACAGATGCAAAACCTGCAGATAGATCTCTACTGCTCAGATGATCAATACCCCCCATAACACACCTCTCGAGATCTACGCGTCCTACGTATGTCTATCTTACATGTGGTGTACCTCATCCAGTGCATCAAATGCCCCCAACAACTACTGTGTGGATGAAACAAGACAATCAATAACCTCTCGACCCCTTTCTGCGTGGGGGTGGGGTCAGGGGGGCGCAAAGTGAAGGCAGCTGGCTTCAGCAGTATTACTGAGCATGCTCAGTCCATGTGAGCATGCTCAATAGAAGCCAAACAGCAAATCTGGTGGAGGGGGAAGACGATGTGATCCCACCCCCTTCCCACATGGCCTCTGCTCTCAAATTCATGAACTCACACAGGAAAATGATAAAAGAAACACACCATAGCATCTGTGGGTAAACACAACTCACAAAGCAATTATTTCCTCTTTGACCCCTCAGGCCCCCTCAAAGGAAACCTGCACATCTTGAAAAGACAAGCCTAGGAACTTAAATTCATAAATCACTAAAAATCATGGTCTCAACGGAAACACTGACTTTATGGCTCATTACAATTTGTAACTTACAAACCCTCCTTTGTCCTAGGGCTGTAGAGGAGTTAATCACTGGCTTCGTTTTAAGTGGTTTCTTGCAACATACCTTAACTCCTTTCGCTTAACAATCCATCCCATCTTGTATTTAGCAGTGACATCCTGGTTATCTTTTCCAGACCTGAAGAAGAGCTCTGTGAAGCTCAAAAGCTTGTCTCTTCCACCAACTGAAACTGGTCTAATCAAAAATCTATTACATCACCCACCTTGTCTCTAACATTTGATTTTGTAATGGGTAATGGAGGTTGCCCTTAAATATCTAGATGGTTCCATATTTCGGTTTTATATTTTAGAAACTAATTAAAAACATTGGGTGAGGGAAGGCTGCTGCGTGGCATGGGTTTAGGGCAGGCAGCTGGCCGGCCCCGCACAGTGAGGGTCCATGCCACCTCATATGCCACCCACAATGTGTAATAAGTTGAAAACCACTGATCTGAGTAGCTATTGATTTCAGTGGACTCTGGACTGACACCAGTAAAACTGAGATCAGTTTTGTTTTGGCCTTTGTTTAAATCAAAGGCTCTCAGCCCTTCCATACTACTGTATCCTTTCAGGAGTCTGATTTATCTTGCGTACCCCCAAGTTTCACCTCACTTAAAAACTATTTACTTACAAAATCAGACCTAAAAATACAAAAAGTGTCACAACCACGATCACTGAAAAATTGCTGACTTTCTGATTTTTACCATATAATTATAAAATCAATGGGAATATAAATATTGTACTTACATTTCAGCGTATAGTATATAGAGCAGTATAAACAAGTCATTGTCTGTATTAAATTTTAGTTTGTACTGACTTTGCTAGTGCTTTTTATGTCACCTGTTGTAAAACTAGACAAGTATCTGGATGAGTTCATGCACCCCCTGGAAGACCTCTGCGTAACCCAGAGGTATGTGTCACCCCGGTTGAGAACCACTGGTTTAAATAATTAGCTGGTCTGCACGTTATTACAGTGTTGAGAAGAGGTTACACATGTTATTAGTCATGACCAGTTTAACGACTTGTATAGAAATAACATGGTACGATGAATGCATTCTTACTGTCCCTTAATATCCTTTTTGGAGGACTATCTTTTTTAAATACTACATGGGGTTTTTCCACCAGGGAAGAGCAATGGGGACCAACCCACACATAGACATCTTGTATGTTTGGGTTTTTACAATAATAAAATAACAACAATTAATAATAAATTAAAACTGCATTGTTAGCCATGCAGTATACTGCTCTGTAGGCATCTGTAGGTTCCAATGTGCAGATCATTACTCCTGGGCAGGTGCCAAGCAAAAGGCTGTAGGGATAGGGATGGGTATGTATTTATTTTCTGTCAAAGGAAGGTCTCCAAGTTCCCTGGAAAAATTGTGATATACAGCACCAGGTGCAATTTCCTGCATTCTGTCAGGCCCAGGACCTACAAACATATGATGAGCTTTATCTACAGGAGCAGTCCCTTTGACTCTAGCGGTAGGGATAGAAGAGAAGAGCTATTTCTTCCACTCAAAAAAGAAAAAAGAAAAGGAGTACTTGTGGCACCTTAGAGACTAACCAGTTTATTTGAGCATGAGCTTTCGTGAGCTACAGCTCACTTCATCGGATGCATCCGATGAAGTGAGCTGTAGCTCACGAAAGCTCATGCTCAAATAAACTGGTTAGTCTCTAAGGTGCCACAAGTACTCCTTTTCTTTTTTCTTTTTACGAATACAGACTAACACGGCTGTTACTCTGAAACCTGTCATTCTTCCACTCAGTGCTAAAAGCCTGGTGAGGCAACGCCATCTACTGTCTCTTCATAGATATGGGCCCCCATCAGTACCCCCACAGAAAGGCTTCAGTGCCCACTGAAGTCAGCAGGATTCTTTCCATTGGCTTTACTGGAAGCGGGACTGGGTCCATGTGTAGTCATCCTACTGAAGCCAGTGCAAGCTAAGGACATGAAGTGCCCCCTCAAAGGCACTCAGCACATTTCAGGAGGTGCCCTTAAATCAGGGGTGGGCAAACTTTTTGGTACGAGGACCACATCTGGGTATGGAAATTGTATGGCGGGCCATGAATGCTCAAGAAATTGGGGGTTGGAGACAGAAGGGGGTGAGGGCTCTGGCTGGGGGTGCGGGCTCTGGGGTAGGGGTGGGGATGAGGGGTTGGGGGTGCAGGAGGGTGCTCCGGGGAGGTTTTAGAGGGCAGGAGGAGGATCAGGGTTGGGGTTCAAGAGGGGGTCGGGGGTGCAGGCTCCGGGCAGCGCTTACCTCAAGCAGCTCCCAGAAGAAGCGGCATGTTTCCCGCTCTGGCTCCTACGCAGAGGCGCGGCCAGGAGGCTCTGTGTGCTGCCTTGTCCGCAGGTGCCGCCCCTGCAGCTCCCATTGGTCTCAGTTCCCGGCCAACGGGAGCTACGGGGGCTGCACTTGGGGCAGGAGCAGCATGCAGAACCCCTTGGCTGCCCCTACGTGTAGGAGCTGGAGGAGGGACACGCCACTGCTTCTGGGAGCCGTGTGGACCGGGGCAAGCCCTGAATCCTGCTCCCTGGAGGGAGTTCAAGGGCCGGATTAAAACACCCCCAGGCTGTAGTTTGCCCACCCCTGCCTTAAATAGTAAGCAACATGAAAAACCAATGGAAGTATAATCGCTAGCATTCATGCAATGCATTACAACATGGTTCTGAGTGCACAGAAACAGTCATTAATACTTGCACCACCACAGGAAGAGAAGCAATTATCATCCCCATTTCACAGTTAAACTGAGGCCTGGGAAGTCAAGTGATGTGACCACATCAGTAAAAGAACCAAAATTAGATCTAAAGAGTTCCTACCTCCTAGTCTTTTTTCAGTCCAGGAGGCCAAACTGCCTAGCAAGAACAGAACACTGCAAATAGCAAGACAGAAACACTCTCCTACCCAGTAAATCATTCAGCTGTTAAAATGCTACCAGGTGCAGTTCAACTGAAGTGAACTTGTTTCTTTCACCAACAGCAGTGGGACCAATAAAAGATATTATGCATCCACCTTGTCTGTCCTGACATTCCACATTTATCCCCACATCTTACTAGCTCAATTTACAAGTTAAAGATTTTCCTAACAGATTGGTTTGTCAGCAGTCAACAATAGTCTTATTTGTCAGTCACCTAACTTCATCGCTCCGAAAATGTTAGTTTACAAAAAAGCTTCATTTAAGAAATTCACAGTTTCAGTGGGAAGATTTCTGATGAAGGCTTTCAGAATGTACGTACCTGGGCACATAAGGACTTTGTCTCTCTGTGAAGATCAACATTCACTGACTGTGGGGGCAAATCTTAGTTTCACCTTTGCCTGGGTTAATATTCAATTCTCAGGACAATAAAAACTTTACTTCTACAGTAGTCAGTTTCCTGACTATTGTCAATATTTAACTTTCAAGACAATACAGTTTGATGTTAATCTCAACAGAAGTCAATTATCTGTTTAGTATCATTTTGTGCAGCTCATCTGTGAAGTCATGCAATCCCTTCTCATGCTTTCCTCCACTATTTATCTCCTGCTCTTGCTGTTCTCCAGCCAACTTCTCTGAATGTTTCAGTTGCTAGTTTCCCCGTTTCTTTCCTTGTACTTTCAACAAGATTATGCATTTCACAACATACATGGAGAAATGTTTCCTCCCACATATTTTAAAAATTACACTTGGCCTTTCTCAGAAGCCCACCAGTATCAACTGCCACAAATAAAATGCTGTCCCATGATGCACTCCGCAGAACAACATGGCAGTTTTGGAAATAATCTGAAAGGATGGAGATGCAATACACTTTGGAGCTCTCAGACATCCTCCAGGGGACAGGTTGCTACTACACTATGGTAGGACTGATATCATTGGGAGTCAAAGGACCGACACAGCTTTCAAGAGGCACCCAGCTTCTCACAGGATCAGGCCTTTATAGAAAGGCACTCATGCCAGTTTTGAAGGAGACTGGACACTTCATTTTCCCAGGTGATCCAAACAATGTGACAGCAGAAATGAGATGAAAATAATCAATGGGAATAAGTAAAGGGATAACAAGCAGCAAGATATGGGGCAAACTCAGTTCATGTCTGGATGTCCTGGCCAGCAAAATGTAATTCAGGAAGAGTTACAGACTCAGGAGTACACAAAGATTTCTGGGTGAGAGCCTACCACATCTTGCTCATCACTTCAGTGCCACCTTTTCCAGCACCTGGCCTGAGTGAAGAAGGAATTAGACCACGTACTTTCCATAAAGGTTCACCAACATACTATACTTCAGAATACAGCCTGCGGGGGGGAGAAAACGTGTGTGGGACCCATGTGGCCCACTTGTCCCCAAATCCACTGGACAGCCACCGTTTTCCCCATTGGCAACTGCCAATGATACCACCACGTCTGGAATACATCCGGGACCCTTCACCCCAAAGCGCCTGCAGCACCAGGGAGGAGCCCGAGTTCATTACCGGCCTGGTGGCCCCCTGTCATCACACAAGGTGGCTGACGCGGAGATGTAATGTCACAGTGACAACTGCATAATGTCGCAGTGCCCATATGGCGTCACGGTGCCCCTCCATGATGTCGCAGTGCCCATATGGCGTCACAGTGACAACTGCATGATGTCACAGTACCCATATGGTGTCACGGTGACAACTGCATGATGTCACAAACTACAAGGCTGTGCGGGCCACGTGGGCACCACCCAGGGAGCCTGGTGGCCATAGCAGCCTCCCGCCCCCGCCACGCGGCGTATACCTTGAAGGGAGAAAGCTCGAAGCCGAAGTCGCACAGGCAACCGCGGACCCGCCTCTCCAGCGCAGCCACACCAGGCTCCATGCTGCCCATCGCGCGGGGCACCACGGGAGATGTAGTCTCCCGTCCGCCATGGCTACGCGCGCGGAGGATCATGGGAAAGAAAGTCCTTCCCCACCACGCCGCGGCTGCACGCGGGCAACGCTCGCCTCCTCCTGCGGCTGCGCGCGGTGCGTCTTGGGAGCTGCCCGCCGCCCGGACGCCGCGACCGCGCGCGGGGCATGATGGGAGAGGTAGCCCGCTTTTCAGACGCCGCGGGGCACGATGGGATTGTAGGCCGGCCTGCCCGCCATGGCTGCTGGGACGTGTAGTCCTGAGGCCGTGTCTCTCTGGGCCGGGGGGGCAGGGCGGACTCCATCCCCCAGCAGGCCCCGGGGCAGGGGGGTGCGGTGACGGCGGCTGGGCGCGTTTTGAAACCTCGGAGGGAGCGAGGCAGCCCCCAAGGGGCGCGGGGGCGTCGGAGCCGCGCGCCGGGCCCGGGAGCCTGTGGCACCGGTAGTAGGGACCCCCGCCCCGCCCCGCCCAGCTCGGCCCGAGCCCGGTCTCGCCGCTGGGACCCGAGACCTGCTCGCTAGGCCGCGTTCCCGCAGGGACCCCGGGGCCGCCGCTGAGCCCCCCGCCCCGCATCCCCCCGGGGCCCCACGTCCCGCCCCTCCGCCAGGCTCCCTCCCAACGCCTCCCCGGGGCCCCGCCCGCCGCCAGGCCCCCCGCCCCGCCCCTCCGGCAGGCTCCCCGGGCCCCCCCGCCCCGCATCCCGCCCTGCCCCTCTGCCAGGCCCCCCCAACGCGTCTGCCAAGTTCCCTGACACCTCCCTGGGGACCCTGCCCACATCTCCCTGGGGACCCCGCTCCTCCATCAGGCCCCCCAACGCCTCCCCGGGCCCCCACCCCGCCGCCAGGCGCCCTGCCCCTCCGCCAAGCCCCCCACCCCGGGGCCCCGGCCCTGCTCCTCTGCCAGGCCCCCCTACGCCTCCCCGTGGCCCCCGACCCACATCCCCCCGGGGCTCCCCACCCCTCCGCTGGGCTCCCCAGCCCTCCGCCGGGCCCCCCCAATGCCTCCCCGGGGCCCCGCCCTGCCACCAGGCCCCCCCCGGGCTGGGCCCCGCCCCTCCACCAAGCCCCTTGGGGACCCCACCCCTCCATCAGGCCCCCCCAACGCCTCCCCGGGCCCCCACCCCGCCGCCAGGCGCCCTGCCCCTCCGCCAAGCCCCCCGCCCCGGCCCTGCTCCTCTGCCAGGCCCCCCTACGCCTCCCCGTGGCCCCCGACCCACATCCCCCTGGGGCTCCCCAGCCCTCCGCCGGGCCCCCCCAATGCCTCCCCGGGGCCCCGCCCTGCCACCAGGCCCCCCCGGGCTGGGCCCCGCCCCTCCACCAAGCCCCTTGGGGACACCACCCCTCCATCAGGCCCCCCCAACGCCTCCCTGGGCCACCACCCCGCCGCCAGGCACCCTGCTCCTCCGCCAAGCCCCCCGCCCTGGGGCCCCGCCCCTCTGCCAGGCCCCCCGCCAGACCCCCCAGGGCCCCTCCCCTCCCCACATCTCCCTGGGGCTCTGCCCCTCCGCCAGGCCCCCCCAACACCTCCCCGGAGCCCCCTGACCCCACCCCTCTGCCAGAGCCCTGAACACCTCCCTGGAGTCCCCTCTCCTCCACCAGGCTCCCCAGTGCCTCCCCGGGGCCCCCTCTCCCTGCCCATCCGCCAGGCCCTCCAACACTGCCCCAGAGCCCCCTCTCCCTGCCCATCCGCCGGGCCCCCCAACACCGCCCCAGAGCCCCCTCTCCCTGCCCGCCCGCCGGGCCCCCCAACGCCTCCCCAGAGCCCCCTCTCCTTGCCTGTCTGCCAGGGCCCCCAACGCCTCCCTGGAGCCCTCTCACCCCACCCCTCTGCCAAGCCCCCCAATGCCTCTCTGGAACCCCTGGCCCTCCCCATTCGCCAGGCCCCCCCAACACTTCCTCGGAGCTCCCTCACCCCGCCTATCTGCCAGGCCCCCCAACGGCTCCCCGGAGCCCCCTCTCCCCGCCCCTCTGTCAAGCCCCCCAATGCCTCCCCGGAGCCCCCTGACCCCTTTCCTCCACCAGGCCCCCCAACACCTCCCAGGAGCCCCCTCTCCCCACCCCATTGCCAGGCCCCCCGATGCCTCCCTGGAGCCCCCTCTCCCCTGCCCCCTGCCAGGCCCCCCAACACCTCACCAGAGAACCTTACCCTGATCCTCCACCACGCTCTCCACTCCACCCCCTTGATACCTCCCATCACCCCACCCATCCACCAGGCCCCTCTGCCAGCCCCTCCGCATGCCTCTCCAGAGCCCCCCACATGCCTCTGCCATACTTCCTCCCCCCAGCACCTCCCCAGACCCTTCTGAGACCTCACACCTCATGGTGGGGGGGGGGCGACCCACCCCCCACCCAGAACACCCTGAAACTGTCTGGCAGATTTCTATGTCTGTAATAGTGCAGCTGGTGGGAGCCCTGGGCTTTCCCTACCTCCTTCACCCTTCTTTGAGGACAGGGCATGACCCTGCCCCAGAGTCCGCTTAAGGCTCAGAGAAAGCAGATGGGGTGTATTTTACTGCATCACCAGCGCTATGGCAGGGTGCTGTGCTTGGCCCTAGGAGATGGTCCGTATGGAAGTCTGCTTCTGCACTGCCCTGTCCCAGTACCAGTGAGCCTCCATCAGGCCTAGTTTATGAAATCCATTCTGGGTGTGAATTATGTAGGAGCCTCAAGATTTCTAGACCCTGCACTTTGCCCTCAGTCCTGTATCCTCCCATTTATTTCTCTTACCATACATGTATATTTATTTTAACTGTAATAGGAGCATAGACTGTATAGGGAGAAAAATCTCTATGCTGGTGGTTTTACAGGTCAATCCAGCTATCTTCACCACATTGGGCTCTGCTCTATCCCTCAGCTTTATACACCAAGGGCTGATTCTAGGTTACTTTGTCATTGGTAAACAGTTAAAAGCACCTGCCTACCAGCCACATGAACTGGGATACACAGCTCAACTCCATACTGACTGCAACAGACAGCAACGTGGCTAAAATAAAGGCAAGTTCAGCTGCATTGTCATCTCTTTCTTGTGGCTTAGACTCTCACTCCAGGAAAGTCCTATTTAAACAAGTGCTGGATCCCTTGGTTCCTTGAACTATGTTGGTAACGTTGCTGTAGGTGAAGTCACCGGGACTGGTTTCCGTAGCTGCTTTGGCTCGTATTAGGTTTCAGAGTAGCAGCCGTGTTAGTCTGTATCCTCAAAAAGAAAAGGAATAAATTTGTTAGTCTCTAAGTTGTCACAAATACTCCTTTTCTTTTGGCTAGTATTGTAACTGTTGTAGAGCTCCCTGCCCTCTAGAGACTGGTTGAATGTTGCACGTTGATAGTTGGATTCAACTGAAAAATGACTTTCACACAGGTCTTTTTCAGTACTAGACTGGAGGTATCAAGGCTCCAGTGTCCCTAGAAGGGATGAAAATGGAAATGCTTCTGCAAATATTTCAAGGATGTAAATGCCCAGGAGTAGGGAACGATTCCTCAGGGTGATTCAAGGCCCTAGAAGAGAAAAGGGATGAAATGGGAATGCAACATGGATTGGGCACTGGACTGAGAGGAACCACCTAATTCCTGTGTAATAAGCAACTTCTAGAACTGGATGGGTGTCCACTGTTTGCAAACATCACAATCCAGGCTTCTTTGCCAAAATAAAATCCACCTCTGTGTTTACTGCACATACTTACGGAAATTACGTCCTCAAGGTCCTCTGTGCAGTTCGTTTTTGTCCCTTCAGTGAAGAAAGATTCTCTTGACTTCCCCAAGAAAGTTGGATCTTTTGTTGAGCCAGGATTATTCTGTCAGCCCTGCAGAACCTTTATTATATAACAGTTCAGAGGAAGGGGTGTGCTCTTTTGGATAGATACAAGTGGTTTTCTTTAAAGACCAGCAGATGAGTACCTCGGGTTTTGTCAGGCCTTCCTGCGATATCCACCCCATAAAAGCGTGGATTGGCATGAAAGGGAGCCAATTTGTGAGTAGTGTGATGTGCAGCTCTGAGATGTATTATTTTATCGTTAGAGCCAGGGAAGATGGCTGTGTTATAGAGAAGGCAGCAATAACATTGGGGGAGAGTGGTCTAGTGCTTAGAGTGGGGAATTGTGCTTTGGGATTGCTGAGTTCTGTTCCCGCCTCTGCCCCAATTTACTGTTTCGACAAGCCCCTGAACTAGTCTCTTCCTCAGTTCTCCCCATCTATAAAATGGGAGATTATGGGCTATAGAGGGTGCTAGAGGTACACGGTTGTTTTAAAGCTACTGGTGCTGTTCCTAAGTAATCAGCCACGGGGGAAGGGACCCACTTACACTGCAGTTTCAGTCTGGCTAGAGATCATACAGACCTCTAGGAATGCTGTTAGATTTTTCCAAGTTCTGTGACTATCCTTATGTACCTAATATGGTAATTGTTTCACATAATTAAAAACATGTCTTTTGCAAACATTTTTCATAGATTTAAAAGTCAGAAGGGACCACTGTGAAATCTAGTCTGACTTCCTGTATAACACAGACCATATTACCAGCAGGAGAGTGGGTTTGTGTGTGTGTGGGGGGGGGGGGGTGAGAAAACCTGGATTTGTGCTGGAAATGGCCCAACTTGATTATCATACACATTGTAAGGAGAGTGATCACTTTAGATAAGCTAATACCAGCAGGAGAGTGGGGTGGGAGGAGGTATTTTTTCATGCTTTGTGTGTATATAAAAAGATCTTCTACACTTTCCACAGTATGCATCCAATGAAGTGAGCTGTAGCTCACGAAAGCTTATGCTCAAATAAATTGGTTAGTCTCTAAGGTGCCACAAGTACTCCTTTTCTTTTTGCGAATACAGACTAACACGGCTGTTACTCTGAAACAGACCATAGGACCTCCCTGAATTCATTCCTGTTTCAACTACTTTCCTTTCTGGATTTGCCCCACATACTTCACCCTTCTGTTCCTCTGTCCACTCCTCATCACTGTTGTTGCAATTTAGTTGATTTGAGAAGTCATCATTGAGAACATGAGGGCATTTCCTAACCTGTCCTCTGGTGTTAAGACCCCATCCTCCTTCTATCTGAAGACAGATCCACTGTGGAAAGCCGTGTGAAGCACCCTACCACTTCTTCCTGTGTGTGTAACTTTCCCCTGTCCTTTAGTGTCTTTACCACTTAATCTGGTTTCTCTTTCTCTATTACAGCAGCGTCTGAACACAATCAGCATCTCTTCCAAAGGTAACAACCTGTTTGTCTCAAGCATTTCGAAAAGCACTTGCTACCATAGCACTGAGGTTCTGTAGGAATATCCATTGCGTTGTACAATCATGTGTTGTTGTTGCTGTGTCTCAAATGGATGATTATACCTGTCTTTATTTTTCTTTTGTAAAAGCTGTTGATGCCTTGGGGTTAAAATCCAGGCAACTTCTGTACCCACGTAGCAACGCAATGGCCATTTCAAGCCCCTCTTATTGGTTACCTGTACAGCGGTTCCAGGGTGGGCAGACCTGCCTGTTCTAATGACTCCACATGTGATTGTATAATTTAAGCAGAAATAGGAAAGAATCTAGTTTCTGCTTTTGAAAACTTCAGTTTGGCCTTTTCCAAGTTCCTTGTCTTGGCACTAGCTGAGGCAAGTCTAACAGTGTGGTAAACAAGTGGGTTCCCTTCCCTGCAGCCCTTGTAACTCCTGTTACTTTTGATCTCTTAGTGGATTTGCTGCTTGACAGAATAAACACTGAGAAGGTTGCATTTGATGAGTCTCTGGCTGGATCTCGGCAACCGTGTCCTACCTGCCTAAGTCTTCCACGCTGCAGGATGGCAACAGAGGAGCTTGCAACCATCAGCAGTCAGCTGCATTCGCAAGCTAAGGTAACTCCAAAGTGCCGATGACATTAGCCTCTCTACTAAGGGGAAAGAGACAGGTTTCACTAGTGAGCTTAAAATACACACTTCTTACACTGGATGCCCTGGACTGTGGGGATCCTCTGTTTGTCACACGATGGGAAAAGCCTCTCCCTGTTGAGCCAGTGGATATTGCTCTTTGGGACAGCTGGAAAGGTCTCCACATGAAGATTTGAGGTGTTCCTTTCTCTCCCCATCACCCTGCTTGAGAGAGTGTTGCCTCTGCAGCACCCCCAATTCCTGCCAGCACATGGCTGAAGCTGCAGGGACACTTCACTAGTCCTTTAAAGCAAAGTAACTTCCCAGGATCACTAACTTTACTTTCCTCTCTGTGAGGTCCCCTGTATCCCTTTGAGCACTGAATCTTCTCCCTGCCCCTGATCACAGCCTTTATCCTTCCAACAGGAGGGTCATAGGAGATTCCTTGGAAGCCCCTCTATCCTGCTCCGCCGAGTGTGGTTGCTTTTAGAGTCAGTCTTGAGGTGCCCCACAGCATTCCCAGCTTCTGAAACTGAACTGACTTGCACAAGACAACTGAGTTCTTCCCTGCACTCAATTATTTCCGTATGAGACTTGTTCTCATCCTGCTCTTCCCCCCAGGTCATTGAGTCTCTCACCCAGTCAGTAAATCGACTGAAGCAGGAGAAGGAGCTCCAGCAACAGCAGATCCATAATCTGGAAGGTATTGATGAATCACTTGGCTTTGCAGTCATTCTGGGATGTTCAGAGATTGCTCCTCATCTGACTGTTTGGGATCCTGTTGAGACAACAGGCTGTGAGTGCAGCGCCCCAATGGGGCACAGTCCAGTTCCCTACTCTGCTGAATACATAGAGCTCAAACCTAGAGTAGAAACCTGGTGTCCCAACTCATAGTCCTTTGCTCTAACCCTTACAGAATACAACCTTTACATCTGTTGGTACAGATGCTTGTAGGTTGTTGGCTCAGACGTTGGAACTCTTGGTTTACATCTCTCATGGGTTCTACCCAAGAGTATCACTTGTTCAGAGTACGCCATGAAGACCGGACTCCCCTCATGCCCCTGGAGTGTGCTGGCAGAGTGGTGAAGGGAGCCCTGGAACTGGTACCGATTTTGCTGTACCATGTCAGGGGATCAGCAGAGGCCCCCCTGCGCGCTCAGTCCAGTGCCTTACATCAGCAGTGAACTGACTTTTGAGACCATTGTACTGTGTATTATTCAACCCCACCCTTCCCGTTGCAGGCTGAAGCCTAACCATTTTCTGTTGTTTTGCTTGCTGTTGCAGAGGAGGTTGGTCGATTGCATAACAGCCCTCAGAGTGGCTTGGAGTCCCTGCTGGGGCGGAGAATGGAAGGGCTGAAGAGCGAGCTTCGTAACTTGCGACAGCAAGTGTTTCACCAGCCGGATGGAGATTGCACCCCGGATCCGTATCCCAGCTCCAGCGTCATGCAGGAGGTGCATGAGAGGTCAGCTCTGGGGCTTTACAGCTGTGTGGGTCATGGGAAATTAAGGCTGTTGCTTCCTTTGTTAATAAATTTGTTAGTCTCTAAGGTGCCTCAAGGACTCCTTGTTGTTTTTGCTGATACAGACTAACACAGCTGCCACTCTGAAACCTTTCCCCAGGGGGTAACCCTCTCTCTCTTTCATTTTAGCAAAAAGCTCCTGTGGCGAGAATATGAGTGTGTGAGGCGAGAGGTGGATCAACTGAAGCACAAGCTCAGTGAGTGTTGCTCTGGACTGCTCCCCATGCGGGTCACTGCCCTGTGGGCCTGACAGGTGACTGGAAGCGGGAGGGAAGCAGCCTGCAGTTGAGAGCATCATGTTCTTTGTTGTCGTGGACAGTTTGCTCAGGAATGGAAGAGATGGAGATGCTGTGGTGAATTGGCAGAGTTGGAGGGGAAGTGTGGGAGCATGCACAGGGCTTGCTAGCTCAGTCAGACTCCCACCAGGGCATTGGCAGAGCTGTGGGAGGGGAACATGCACTGGGTCTCCCAACTCTGTCTGACTCTGTGTGTTGCATTGTGGTGCTTTGAGAGATGGGGTCCATTCAATGAATGGTTGGTGCATTGCAATACACTTCTGTACCTGTTTTTCAAACGTCACCCCCGCCCTACCCTTAGAGAGGCAATGGGGGGAGGGAATTGATATTGATACTGACTTCCTTTGTAAAGTGCTTTGAGATCTACTGCTGAAAAGTGCTATGTGAGAGCTGGCTGGCATTGTTATTATTGGGCCTTTCTCAAGGATGCTATGGGATGTCAAGTACCTTGGCTGGGCATAGACCTGAGACACTCCTGGAAATACCTTGGTCCTAGATTATCAAACTGTGGCTCTACTCTTCAAAGCAACTGTGTAAAAATGACCCCTTCATACTCATGAGCCACCACTCAGTCAGATTGTCCGTTTATAGTAACTAGGTTTTAACTACTTCACTCCTATTAGGGGTGCAGAGCTGACATAACCATGGGAGAGGGAGCTGGGTTCTATTCTGGCTCATGAATCATAAACAGAATCTCCAATTATGGGCTAAATTCTGTTCTCCCTATATGGCAGCAGCTTCTGTGGAGGCAGTTAAGTGTCTTACCTGTAACCAAGGGCAGAATTTGAGGTGCAGAATCTTTGGTAATTACATGAAACAGAAGGAACCTAGCTTGACTCTCAGATGCCAAGCTGAGTTTACTGCAGCAACTCTTTTGCATTCCAGTAAGGCCGAAAGTTCCCAACAAGGATCAGGTCCCCATTGTGCTAGGTGCAGTATAAACACACGGTGAGAGTCAGTCCCTGTCCCAAAGAGCTTACAATCTGAATAGACAAAACACAGAGTAGGGGAAAGGAATATAACCATCTTTTTTACCACTTATAAACTGAGCATGTTGAATATAGTCATTGAACGGCAATAAACAGGGAACCACCAATGTCATTTTCACAGTAGAACTGTACGTAAAGGGCTTCGTGTCGATAACAGCTTCCCCATTTGTGCCTATTATAAATCTGTGAAAGCAATAAACCTGGGTATTGTATATGAGTCCCGTGGAGATCTGGCAGCTGCTCCTGCTGTTCACATGAGTTCCTCAGTAGAATGTAGCCCTGGCATGAGAGGTGCCCACTGAGCTTTGGAATGTGCCCAGAGGAAAGGGAGTGCAAAGGTAACTATTAAAAATCAGACACAGAACAGAAGTAGATTCTGCTCTGACTCAGCTCTCTGGCCAGAACCAACCCAGTTCACTAGGTAAAGTTACACTGCTTTCCTTCTCAGACCGACAGGAGGAGGATCTAGTCACTCAGATGTCTGAAACTGATGAAATGAAGAGAACTCAAAGTCGATACTGCAAGGTACATAGCTTTACAGGTTCGCCTTCCCCAGGCAAAATCATTACATGCATTTTTAAAGCATGTGATGGTTTGATAACCTGTGGAACTCACTGCTTCGAGATGATAGGAAAATTGTAAGTAAAATTCTTAAAAGAGGGGTTAGGCACATGTATGAATAGCATCTGCAGTGCAAGCAGCTAGAGTAAATGACTGGCTGTCGATCCTTATGCTTCTGGCGTATATTGATCACCAGTTGGGGGCAGAAAGTATATCTTCTCTTTGGGTAGTATTGTAAAACTATCCAGGAGATTTATGGGAGTTTTATATCTTCCTCTGAAGGCTGGAGAAAAGATCATGGATTTGATGATCTGTTCCCATATGGCAGAGCTGTTATTTCTCAGGCTTCCTGCGTTAACATCATCTAAAAGGTTTACTGGTGCTACATTAATCAACACCGGGATATTACTGTGTTTTCCAGTGTGCTTCAGATTTCAGTATTTATTCCTTAGGATAGAACCAACTCCTGTTTGCACCTGGAATTATGGGAGGGGTCATTGTAATCCCTGTTTATAAGGGGCCACGTTAATGAAATTAAACACTGAGACTCAGCAGTGAGGCCCAACTGTAGCAATTCTCTTTCCTATGTAATTTTAAGTGTTTATCAAACAATACTGGCGCGCTCACAGTATTTCTAAGACACCTGTCATATGGGTAGCTAGGTGCCACGTAGAAAACTAAGATCAGTATGGTAACTATTTCCCCTTGTTTTTAACTAGCGCCCCCCCCTCCGTTCCTCAGACGTTCTTGTTAAACCCTGGATTTGTGCTGGAAATGTCCCACCTTGATTATCACACACATTGTAAGGAGAGTGATCACTTTAGATAGCTATTACCAGCAGGAGAGTGGGGTGGGGGGAGAGAAAACCTTTTGTAGTGATAATCACCCATTTTTTCATGGTTTGTGTGTATAAAAACATCTTCTGTATTTTCCACAGTATGCATCCGATGAAGTGAGCTGTAGCTCACGAAAGCTTATGCTCAAATAAATTGGTTAGTCTCTAAGGTGCCACAAGTCCTCCTTTTCTTTTTAGTATGGTAACAGTCTGCAGAGGATGACTTATTTTTATTTGATATTGATATTGCAGTAGTGCCATTGTGCAAGGTACTGTACAAACACAGTCCATGACCCAAAGAGCTAACAATATAAGAAGACAAATGATATATGAAGGGTGGGGGGAGAAGAGTATATTCAAAATATATACAAGTGTTCATGTTGGTAAAAAAAAAAAAGCCAGCATATATATCTAAGAGTTTCTGACTGTCCCCATCATAGCCATCAGAACTTGGTTGATTTCTTGTAGGCGTCACTGCAGAAGTTGGAGGGATTTGGAACAAAAGGTAGTAGCCTTATGAGTCACTTCAGGGAGGGCATTCCCTGCGTAAGGTGTGAAGACATTTGTGATTGAGGCTGGCAGAGCAGCGGGAAAGAAGGGATAATGCAGTGGGAAACACATGGACAAGTAGGGAGGGGCAGAGTTGTGAAGGGCCTAAAATACATTGGAGCTAATGATCAGACCTGACTATACTTCTCAGCTAGCAGCAGTCCTCTAACCCTTTTAGAAACCACCTGCTGTCTGGCGCCTGTGGACAAGTAGCCCCCATAACCTGCTGCCCAAGAGACTCTGGTGGCACATTCTCAAACTGATTGGTGTTTTTGTACATTATGGTTGGCCAAAATGCAGTCTGTGGGCCAAGCATGGACAGCAGAGATCTATAGTGTAGCCCTAATTTCCATTAAGGAGGCTGGGTCAAGGGATACAGGTTCCAGTATGCTATACCCCATCTTGATCTGAGCACCCCAAACTGTAAAGGAAAGGTGAAGTGCTCGTTGCCATGGATAGCATGGTTTGTGTCAGCTGTGCTTTCCCCAAGCTGTTCCAGGCCCGTACATAGAGCAAGTCACACATGCATGTTCTGCTGGGCTCAGCACCGCTGTGTAGACTCAGCAGCTGTCTGTGAGGAGCCCTTTTGGCAGTGACTGACTGTCCCCCCTCATCCACAGATGCTGGAAGATTTGATGAACAGTCACAAAGCTCAATCTGATGACTTGGACAAAGCCAGGTTCGAGACGCGGAGCACCCAGCAGGAGCTCGGCCACATCAAGTAGGGGAAATGTACCTTCCAAGGGGCTTGTGGGACATATGGCACTACATGTGTGCACGCACCATGCATTGCTGGCAATGTGGGGTGCATTCCTCACCCAGCTGAGCTCAGCACATCAGCTGCAAGTGCAGCTCTTTGTATAGCCACGGGATATTTCACCACAAACCACGTGGGAATGGCGCAAGTGTGTGCACTGCTGTGTGACCACTCCTCGGTGCCCCTGTGTGAAAGGAGTTGTGGGGAATATCCGCTCAGTTGCTAGTAGGCAGGTGTCCACATCACAACTAGCACTAACAGACCCTATGCTTGCACCCTCAGAGAAGGCAAAGGTGAATTCCCCTCTTGCTTCTAGAGGGGGCCTCTGCAGGTCACGATTGAGGCCTGTTATTGAGGCAGTGTGGAGAAGCCATCTCCGTACCTGCGTGGTGGATAGACAACATCCATCGCCAGGGTTGGCAATCCAGCACCTTGGCCAATGAGGCATTCCCCCTTTTAGATGCATAAAGTGCCAAACTGTGAGCCCTGGAGGTTCCAGAACATGGGCAGGTCAGTTCAAGCTTGCCCACTGCTGGGAGAGGAGCCCCAACTAGGGGCAGATGGAGAGTTCAGGCTCCGTGGTCCATTCTGTCTTTGGTCTCTCTGCTGAGGCAGCTAACAAGGGGACTAGTTGTGATGGTATCTGTTTGTGATGGAGACACGTATACCTTGGGAACTAGACTGAGTACCCCAATTCACTTCACACAGGCACAGAGCAGCCACCTAGTGTGAATGACTTCCTGCCGTTCCTATTCTGGGCTGACCCTACACTGTTGACCTGGAGATGAAAGGCTCCATGTCTAATCACGGCACTCCTGTGCCCTCTAGTCCAAGTGCATAGATAGCGTGTAAGCAAGCATGCTCATGTTCCCCCTCCACAAACCCTCTACCATGGGCACTGGCTGACTTCTGAAGCTCCTTCTCTGTCACTCACTGAGTGAACCCACTTGGTGCTTTTCAGAAAGTGGTGATTCCCCCCTTTAGTTCTTTCCCTTTCTAGCACCTCAGCAGGAATTCCCTTCTGCCTGGGGCCTCTTCTCTTGAAGAGACGCCCACTTGTGTCCCTTAAACCCCTGCCCTTCCCTGTGTCTCCATGCTCTCCTCTTGCTTTCCTGTGCTATCACGTTCCCACAATGGATCATGCTGAGAAAGGAAACGGACTCTACCTTTTGGCTGTGATCTCCACATAGGTGGGCCTTGCATGCTCTGGCCTCTTCCCTGGAGAGGATGGTGATGTTAGCTTTTACCCTTCAGTGATCCTTAGCTCTGTGCTACTGTTCCTTTAATTGTGTCCTTGTCTTTCCAACCCAGCTGGCCCAGGGGTATCTGGGGATTCTGTGTGTGCCACTGTCTCTAACCCTCTTTCCCTCACACCCAGGTGCCACAATGGGATAATGTGTCACAGGACTGCCAACTACCCCTTCAGCTGGCAGGCAGTGTTCCCTCAATGGTGTGCCCCAGACCTCCCTTCCCAGGGGAGCACTCTATCCATTCATTAACATCAGGCTGATACTGAAGACCTTTGCAGTACAGCAGGGCTGGGACTATTTATTAAATATTTGTTCCTGAAAGGTCTTTATTTGAAATCCCTGTGTTCTCTAGAGATGTAGCAGGTAAGTCACTGTCAAGCAGTATCACATAGAGCCATTCATCCTGAAGGATCTCAAACAGTGTGCAGCGTGGTGACACCCACCACTGCAATGCTGTCACTACTGGGCTAGCACCTGGTAGGCTCTTTAACACCCAACAGCAACACTTTACCACAGTTTGGGGCAGGATGTGAAGCATATATTTTTTTATCCACCTGAAAATGCATGGGATGGGAGGAGCCTATGAAGACAGAGTATAACTACAGTAGAACCTCCACGTTACGGACACCTCGGGAATAGAGGTTATTCGTAACTCTGAACAAAACGTTCTAGTTCTTTCAAAAGTTTACAACTGGACATTGACTTAATACAGCTTTGAAACTTTACTGTGCAGAAGAAAAATGCTGCTTTTAACCATCTGAATTTAAATGAAACACGCACATAAACAGTTTCCTTAGCTTGTCAAATCTTCTTTTTTTTAAACTTTCCCTTAATTTTTTTAGTAGTTTACATTTAATGCAGCACTGTACTGTATTTGCTTTTTTGGGGGGTCTCTGCTGCTTCCTGATTGCATACTTCTGGTTCTAAATGTGGTGTGTGGTTGACTGGTCAGTTTGTAATGCTGATGCTCCTAACTGAGGTTCTGCTATATTGCAAATAGAATTAAGCTGGGACACTGGAGATGCATGCATGGCCTCTGCAGGGATGAGCCCTTCACATCACTCGGCAGTGCCCCATCTGATGGGCACATGTAGCACTGGCTGGCTCTGCAAGGAGCTGTGTCCAGGTCTCTCCTTGTGATTCAGGGCCTTTGAGGGAGATTGATGAGGAATGATACTAAAAACATTAGGCATTCCCTAGTGCTTTCCAGCCAAGGATCTCAAAGCCCTTTTCAGACACAATTCATTCTCACAACCTTCCTCTCCATCACCCCAGCGAGGTGCATGTGATGATGTTATCCCTCACGTTACCGATGAGGAAAGGAACAGTACCAGAGCTGGGATTGGAACCCAGGTGTCCTGACTTCTTGTTCTCTCTTCTGATACCCCTGTTAATCGCTTATATTCACCCCTACCCCCCAAAATCCATAAATAACCCATTAGTGTTCTTAGTGGAAAATATCTGTGAAAACATTCATGGTCCAGCATGGCTCTGTTATTAGAATCTCCTTGATGAATTTGCTCTGACATCAGAAACCAAACTTGCCTCCTGTACTATAATAACCCACTGTGGAGGATGTTCTGCTAACTCGGTGAGTCATCTCCAATAATGAGATTTAATTGCAGTTCTCCTGTAATTAAATATTGATTCTCTTTCCCTTCCCTTTCTGTAGAAGCCTCAGGTCTCCCTGCCCCCCATGCCCCACGCCCCCCATGCCCCACACCCCACATACAAGAGTTGCTTAGCAGAGCTGAATCTACCTTGAACCATGAGTTTACCGAAATCCCTCATTGCAGAAAATCCCAAGAATGAATTTTGTCTCTCTCCTGGCAGCTGTTTCTGTCCCTGGAGCTAATCAGTGGTGTTGGTTTTGTTTCAATCAGATCCACGGTCACTGACCTGAAAGACCAAATGAAAAATCTGCCCTTGGAAGAGAAGTCATACACTAAGCCCGTAGGAAAGGAAAGTGCTCATGGGAGTAAGTGATGCTAGTCCTCTTGGGTAGAGCTGGTTGGTCTGACAAAATAGAGTTTTGTTGGCAAATGCTGGTTTGTTGAACCTGAAATGTTTTTTGGAAACATCCTTGGGTTTGACAGACTTTCATCAAATCACAGCAGGGTTCCAATGGAAACCTGCCTGGTTTGCTGGTGGGCTCCTGAGGAGCCCAAGGCTTCCAGGGTCTGTGGCCCTGGGGTAGCCCCACCATGTGGACTGCCTGGGGGCCAGGGAGCAAGGGGCTTCCCGGGTCTGTGACTCTGGGCAGCCATGCCCTGTAAGGGATTCCAGGCTCCCTGCCTGAAAGCCTCCGAAGTCCTGGCTCTAACTGGGGCTCAGCTCCCTGGCTTGCAGCAGAGAGCCTGGAAGTCCTAAGAATTCTAGTAATGTCGCTTTATTGGACTCCCTCTCCAGATAAACTACTTCTTGCCCTTGGGACGTGATTATGGTCGGGGATAGTCAGGAATCTGGCTGGCTTCTCCGTTTCCTTCATCTCACCTATGATCCTGCTTGGTTTGTCTTTAATCACGGAGTCAGAGATGGGAGAGTTCAGTGCAGTGCATTGCTTTCAGTGCGTGTTCAGCATGTGTCCAGTGCACGTCCAGTCTCGATTTACATGATTCAGGGCCTGGCTCTCCATCCCTTTCTTCGTTATTTACACCAGTGCAGAGTAGGAGTACGATGCTATGAAACCAGAATGGTTGTATTGCCTATGAAGATAGTGAGGAATCCGGCCTATGGTCTTTAACCTGGAGCTCAGCTCTCAGCTTATCCTGCTTGTTGGTGTGTTTCTCTTAGTGGAAAGCAATGATTTGTTGAGAGAAGAGGAGATATTTTCTTCCTCCCTGAGTGATGATTCTGCCTCTGAGCTCAGTCTCACAGATGTCAGCTCGGATGAGCTCTCTAGTGCCACAGAGATTAAGGAGCCTGAAGGTAAGAGAAGTATGGCTGGCTTAGGAGCCCTTGATACCCTAATATAGTTGTTTTCAGTGGGAACGTGGATGTGTGACTGCCTTGGGGGGAGAGGGGAATCTCTTTTTATGTCCAGTCCCTATTTTGTGTCCCTAAAAGTGTTTCAGTATTTGTAATGCCCATACTAAGGTCAGACTCACAACTTGACAAGAGCCCGAAGGCCGTACCCAGATTAGGTGTATGTATTTGGCATCTAAATATGGGAGGCAGCATGATCTAATGGTCAGAGCATTGGACTGGGAGTCAGACTTCTTGGTTCTAATCCCAGCTCTCCACTTGCTAACAGATTTACTTTCCAGGGCTCCTTGTCGATCTGTTGTCAGGCCTAATCAAGTGGAAGGTGCTGTGTAAACAGAAGTATTATTTTGCATAAACTAGAGCATCCTGCAGCCTCTCACATCTGTACTATTGAGTGGCAGTCCTGAGGAGGGAGGGACATTATCTTCTAGCATGCAGTGACCCAGAGGCTTTCCTTTGCATGTTGGTGTCTAGTCTGTCCAAGTTGTGTACTAAAGATCGAGACTGTTTGTAGTCTGCATTGTAGAACTTCACTTTCCCCCCTGTACCAAAGCATTGGGGGGAGGGATAGCTCAGTGGTTTGAGCATTGGCCTGCTAAACCCAGGGTTGTGAGTTCAATCCTTGAGGGGACCATCTGGGATCTGGGGCAAAAATTGGGGATTGGTCCTGCTTTGAGCAGGGGGTTGGACTAGATGACCTCCTGAGGTCCCTTCCAACCCTGATATTCTATGATCTTATGCTGCTTTCTTCTCTAATCTGATACGGGCAATCTAGAATGCTGGCTGTGATGATTTGGGGACTCCATCTACACAGCTTATGAATTGATTACAGTAATGAAGTTGTTAAAAAATGTTTGTATCACGGAATGCCTTTATGTATATATGGTATCCACCATGCTTGTGTCAGGTCTTTCCAGACTAGGGACAGGGGTGGGTGGCTAGAATTTAATGGCTGCCTATCCAGCTGGAAACACCTGAATGAAAATGGGTTAGTTGAGGCCGGAAGATATTTTCCCCAATTTGTCTGCAGGGAGTGGGGAAAGTGGAGAGAGTGGAAAGGACGAAGACAGAAGTGAGAACGGGGGGGTTTAAACAGCCCCTGAGAGCCACATGGGGAGTTTTGGGCAGGAGAGGGTAAGGAGATAGAACAGCCAGGGTCAGAGAGGTGAGGTGGGGTGGGGAGAGAAGGCTCCATGTTTCAGAACACAAGCTAGGCACTGCAGCAGAAGGACCCTGGATGTCCCCAGAGGACTCTGATCCTAGCCCAAAGAAAGCTGTCTAGTAGTGAGGAAACTGAGGCAGGGAAATGCAAATAGGGTTTGTTGTTTGTATTGATCTGTGTATTTCTTGTGCAGTTAAGTAACAAGCTGTGCTATCAGAGTCCTTTGCAAAGTGTCTGTGCACTGTCTGTTGCTCCTAACACACGCCCCTTGGAGAAGTAAACGGGACCCAGAACACCCCACAGCTGGTGTTCTGGGAGAGGAAAGGTTTCAGCTGAGGGGGGTTGGAGGAGGATGAGGAGGAAGAAAACCCTGAGTGGCCACCACTGTTTCCTAGGGGCTGGGCAATGGGCTGCGTAATCACAGCTCCCAGGATCGTGTGCTAGACAGTGGGTCTGCGCCCTGAGCGTGAGCCTAGAAGCCCCACGATAGGGACAGTACATGGGTTCTCTTTAGACATTGGAGGCTTACAAAAGTCTGGTGAGTGGCCAAGAGGGGCGCTTGACTGGACCTGTGACACTGGACTACAGAGCACTTTGATCATGGTTAAACTGTGGTGCCCTATGGTGTCCGTTGTTTGAGCCTCCCTTCCAGCCTTGTTTCAGGGTAACATTAAGCTGCAATATGAGGCCAGTTATAATACTACCAATAATAATTATACTGAGCATTCCCCAGGGGTGCCAGGAGGCCAGTTTTTAATGTCACTCCATGTTTGGTTTGGTGCTGACACTCAGCCAATGAGGTTAGGAAGGTGAAAATCACCGATTTTTGAAAGGCTCATCTTCCACACTATATATCCCTTTGGATTTCAACTTTGTTTCAGGATGTTAAAGACCCTTGGGTTTGCATTAACACTTAGCCTTGGGGGAATTCCCAGCTCCAGGAACAAAGGGGTTAATGTTCTTTTAAAGGAAATTCATGCCCTACTTCAGTAAGATGCTTAAGATTCTCGTGAATGGGGGCTTTAAGGTACATGAAATTGCCTTGAGTTCTGTTTTTTCTAGGTACAAATCCCGCTGAGTCAGTCTTTACTAATAAAGCTGCTACAGTTAACTGCTTTGCAGATGCAGTTGTAACATGTCCAGTTGTTAGGATGTTCCCTAAGCAATCTCCCCAGGACATATCAAGGGGTTAAATTCCCTTCTCCAATATTACTTGCAGGCACATGCCAGGGACTGAGTTTAACATTTGATCAGCAAAGCCCTGTGTCAGATAACATGCATAATTTCATAAGAGGAAGCTAGTTATCCTATATTATTGGTAGTAAATATTGATATCCTAGTAGCACCCAGAGGCCAGGGTCGGGATTATAGTAGGGGTACCCAAAGGCTGCTAAGAGGCAGGGGCCATGATTAAAAAATATATGCCAATACAGATTAGTCAAACCCACATTGTCAATGTGTTTTCTTGTATTTGTATGTGCCTGAGTAGATTGCTTCGAATTCATTGGTGACTCCGAACCAGCGGCAGATCAGCTTTGTCCTCGCTCTGCAGTTACAGGGAGGTCGTGATCAGGGGCTGCAGTTTACCCTTGGGCCATTTTTCTTGGTTGATAATGAGGACTTGAGCCTCAGAGTTCAGAGTATGGCTAACTCCTCTGCAATGTGTCTGTAGGATCCAAAGAACTCTCCACCCCAAGCCTGGAGCTGGAGGACAGCAACCCCAAGGAGGAGGCTGGAAGCATGTCGGATGAGGACCTCAGCAGTGACCTGTTTGACAGTCTGCCTGAACTTAATTTGAGTGATCTTTAATGCTTAGCCAAAGAAAGCCCCCTTCTGTCAAATAAGAAAAATTAAAGATGGAAAGGGAATTGGCATCTCAAAATGGACAGGCTCCTCTTCTGAACTGTCAGCCACTTGGGCGGCTGGGGGTGGAGGGGTGTTGCAGTGGCCCAAAGTGATCCCTTTGCGGGGAGACGGGCTCTGCACAGCCTGGTATCAGGCAATCAGCACCCTCCACTGACTTTGACTTTCAAGTACTCCAGAAGAAACCGATTGGGCTGTGTATTCCTGAGCTTCAGGTTGTAAGATTTGTTCTAACTCTGTTAGCTCAAGTGCTGGGCACATATATGGAGACCTGCTCTGCCCTCTCTGCATGGGTGGGGAACAGAGCCCTAGTCAGTGATCATAAATTTACTTAGATAAGGGCCAAGAAGCCTCTAAGTGGCAGCTGAGTTTGCCAGGTGCTGGTAAATCCCTTCCCACTCAGGTAATTGAAGTGATTTAAAAAGCTCCATTCTTGGAACAGTGTTTTCATGTCAATCATAAAGGGAAAATTGCTTTAATACAGGAGACGACAGCTGAAATGGAGAGAGGCTGCGGCCTAAAATCCTGCAATTCCCATTCTTCAGGCCTTGCACGTCTGGGGTGTTTTAAATAAAGTTTTCCTAAGTAATTACTCTGATTTTACACGAGTTACTTTATAGCAGGGGGCGGGGGAGGACAAGGGGAAGGAAGGGTGTATGTTAGGTGAGAGTCAGTGTGCTTGACAGTCCAAGTCCAATGTTAGTGAACGAGAGGAGGAGCCTAAGGGGCTGTGAAACAGGAGGGATGCAGAGATGCCACTAACCTTTCCCTGCCTCCTGCCCTTCCCCAAGTTACCAGTGTTGCTCATCCTGCAAAGTGGGTAGCAAAGGGAGGTGGCCCCGATTTGGGGGGAGGTGTTTAGTGCAGTGTGGCAGAGCTCAGTGTTTGAACAGCCAGCCAAGGAAATAAATAGCCTGTTAATGAAATTCATTGTTGGTGCTAAACTGGGAGTAGCAGCAGCCAGGTGAGTCATCGAGGAGAAACAGAGCAGAGACACAGGCAGAAAGTGCTCCCGCGCCATTTAGTTCGTATGCTTGGGGAAGCGTAACCACAATTCCCACCCTGGAAGGGCCAGGAAAGCTGGGCAGCGGTGACCCTGCTAGAGACCTACTGTGGTGAGAGTGGATGCCATGTTTAGCATGATCTTGCAACAGTGGATGGCTGCCAGAAAGGCTGGTGCAGGATGAGTGGTCCCTCTCTAAGTGACTCTGGTATGACCCCAGCCACCAGACTGGAGTCAGTGCTAGACATCTCCTTACAAGAACTTTATTCCCAACCTGGTAGGAGGCCAGAGAGGAGCAATGGAAATGAAAAGGGGCTGCGGGGACTGATGGAGAAGCAGAGGTTAGCTCTGCGAATGAGGCAGGGATTGGCTGAGTGACGACGGGTGGGGGGGTGGAAAGGCAGGAGTTACTTCAGGCACTAATACAATGTGCCCTCATGGTGGTAGCTACATCCACTTTAGAGATTAGGCTGAGAGCAGTCAGCTTCTCCTAAATGGGGAGCAGGTGCTTCCCAACTGCCCAGGACCCAGCTCTGCGTCCTTGGGGAGGACCCCAGGGAGTGAATGGCAGCCACTAGATTCTGGTTGGGATACCAGAGGCTGCCTGGATGGAGGTGAGCCTGGTTGGGACTTGGTGCTGTCTCATGGCCCTGGATTCTAGAAACTAAAACTGGACAAGACCCTACGGAACGATTGTGCATTGCCCAGCACCTGGGCTGGATGGTCTCAGAGCTGGCCTACAACTAGGCTGCCTGAAAAACGAATGGGGTGATTTTCCCTGAAAGCTCTGCACAGTCCCTTTGGGAAGATGCCTGATTCCCCTTCCCTTCCACCGAAGCAGGCGCAGACAGTGTTGTACATGTCTCTAGTATTTACACCCGTGGAGCTCACGATGCTTTACAAAGGCAGGCAAGCATTTTCAGCCCCCTTTTACAGATGGGGAAACCAAGGTACGGAGCAGTTTACTAGTGAGTTGGGGCAGCGCTATGATTAGAACCTAGGAGTCCTGCACTAATTTCAATTGTCTATAGCTGTGTCCCGTAAAATACTACTTAATGAGTCGCTGAGTCACACTAATGGCTTAAAACTGACTGAGGGATGCATTCCAGAGTGTGCGAGCCTCGTCTTGTTCCAAGCCCAGCCTGTAATTTAGCATCTGGAGTTTTTGTGGCGCTGACACAACAGGTTGTTAAGAACACATCAAATAGGGCTGATGGCACTCGTCTCCCTTGAGCTCCGGGGAAAGCCTGTGTGAACTGGGACACTCGCTCTCGCCTGCCAGAACTGCACGGGGCAACCAGTGTGTCCAATTTCAGGGGAAAAGTGCTTCAAAAGAAAAGAGGATTAAAAGGGGGGGAGGGGGAAATTAGCCTGTGGGAGATTAAGTCAACAGATGTTGGTAAATGGCCAGTCCTGCAAGAAAATATTAATTCTGGGCAGTTTCTAACAGGGAGACCTGGTTTACAGCTGCAGGAAGTACAGGGTAACTTATTTACTTCTTCCTTTACCTGAGCTGGGCTGGATCTAACTGCAAGTTCAGAGGAACTGGGAGCTCTGCAGAAAGTGTCTTTAATCCCTTATGGCTGTGACTGCCATTGCATCTGTGATCAACACCGTGCTGGATTTGTGATTGAGGGGGCTACTATGTGAGGAAATGATTACAGATGAAATGAGGCTAAAAATTGTTAACTGTGTGTGTGTGTGTGTGTGTGTGTGTGTGTGTGTGTGAGAGAGAGAGAGAGAGAGAGAGAGAGAGAGAGAGAAACAGCTGCTAGCCCAAGGCCCTGACTGTGCTCAGATCAGAACAGTGCTGACCCCCATCTTATTTAAACGTGGTTATTTCTAGTAAGGGCCTATTGATATTGCAAAATCAACCTTGACAGAAGACCTGATCACAATCTGGGTGTCACAACCAACATTAAACAGGATTCCTATTGTACAATGAACAGGACTAAGTGCTTGAACCATCTTCTCAGATCATTCTAAAGTCAGCTGCCAGACCTGGCTGATGCTTGTAGCCAAGGTGGGGAGCTAGCATGCCCTCCTCAGCAAAGTGGCAGGGCAGTAGGACTCGTCACTTAAATGCAGGAGACACAAGAGGGCAGCGCTAGCATAATTGGCTCACAGGATTCTCAATGCAACAACAACAACAAAAAATCCATTCCCATTGATCAGGATCTGTGAGCATTAACGGTCTAACCCTGAATGCAGCACATAAGAGTTGGGGCCTGGGGCTGATAAGGCCCATTGTTAGGCAATTGCATTTCTCCATCTTTGTTTTAAGCGTTGGCACCCCGTCACTTGCTGGAAAATCAGCCTGGTCACTGGTTTAGTCCTTTTACAGATTATAAACAAATGATTCCTTCTCTGTTTTACAGGCGATGTGGGGAAGAGCAACCCTCTTAGTCCTTGCTGCAACTGATCAGAGTTATGTCAATTACATGGGGAAACACTGACACAGGTTGGGCAATCTTTTTTTCCTGAACCCACATTTGTAGAGGGTTCAGGAAAAGGGAACAGTATAGTGCTGCTGTCCCCAGATTTCCCTTTGGGCTTATATGAAATAGTGCTGGGAATTCTCCAGGCTCAAGGGAAAAACTCTATAGAGTAAGAGCCCAGAGCACTACTCTGCTAATGGCGTGGTTAAAAAGTCCTGCATTTCACACACATTCATAGGACCGAACAACAAAAGGAAAGTTCCCTACTTTGCCTCTCAATCTGGTTTGAGCTCCTGGTCCCCGAAACAGCAGTGCATGGTAAATAGGGCAGAAACGCTTTTAAAGTTTCGACCCTCAGCATTGATCTGTGGCTGCTGCTCACAGGAGGAAGACTGTGTATTTGTGACACTTGCTCACAGGACAATACAAAGAAGAGGTTACTCGCTTTGTGTAGTAACTGCAGTTCTTTGAGATGTGTGTCCCTGCGGGAGCTCCACTTAAGGTGTGCATGCGCCTCAAGTCCTTGATCGGAGATTTTTCATTCGCAGTGTCCATTTACGCCCCCCCCCCCCCGCCCCCCACACACACTCTATACAGCGTCACCCCAAGGGTACATAGAGCTGTACAGGCGAACTGCCCTCAGTTCCTTCTCTAGCCAAACGTCCAACAAAGGGCAGTCCAAAGCAGAGGGGACGGAGGGCAGGTAGTGGAGCACCCATAGGGGAGACCTCTTGAAGAGCCACAGTTACTGCACAAGGTGAGTAACCTCTTCTTTGAGTCGTGTCCCTGTGGGTCCTCCACTTTCAGGTGACTCCTGAGCGCAGTGTCCCCCACAGGGAGGAGAGAACTTTGGAACTGAGTCCCAGACTGAAGACAGTACACCAGGACCAAGCGTCGCATCAGAGCTGACGGCATGGACTGAGGCATAATGTTTAGCAACAGGATGCATTGTGGCTCATGTAGCCGGCCTGCATATCTCCAAGACTGGAATGCTCTTGAAGCTGTGGCAGCTGCGTGCGATCTGGAAGAGCGTGTTGTTATCTGGGGTGGGGGTAGAGCATCGTCTGCGTCGCAGCAAGCGATGATCCACCTGGAGATCCACTTCCAAAGTCTCTCTGCAGAGATCGTGGACCCCTGGATCTCTCTGTGGTGCAGACAAACAGTGTAGATGATTTCTGAAATTGCTTGGTCCTATCTAGATAAAAGGCCAATGCCCATCTACCACCTAAAGTATGACAGGAGGTTTCACGCTGAGATTTATGTGATTTAGGGAAAAATACTGGTAGATGGATGGCCTGGTTAAGATGTAAATCTGACAGCACCTTAGGTAAGAATTTAGGGTCTGGCCATAAAAAGACCTTATCCTTGGAAAAATACCATAAAAGGGGGTTCTGCCATCAAGGGCCCCATCCCTGTAAGTTGACATGATAGCTCGTACAAAAACTGTCTTCATAGATAAGTAGGGCCCTACCAAATTCACGGCCGTGAAAAACGCATCACGGACGGTAAAATCTGGTCTCTTGTGTACTTTTACCCTATACTAGACAGATTTCACAGGGGAGACCAGCGTTACTCAAACTGGGGTCCCGACCCAAAAAGGGGTCACAGGGCGTTGCAAGGTTATTGTAGAGGGGTTGTGGTGTTGCCACCCTTACTTCTGCACTGCCTTCAGAGCTGGGTGGCCAGAGAGCGGCAGCTGCTGGCCCAGGGCCCAGCTCTGAAGGCAGCACTGCCAGCTGCAGCGCAGAAGTAAGGTAAAGGTTCCCTAACCCTTCAATAACTCTTGAGGACACAGGGTGAGCAAACAGGGGAAACCCTTCGAGCAGGGGACAAAATGCTGATAGTGTGGCCGGAAGAACCATAATGCAGCGAATTGATAACCTGATTTTCCAAGTTTTTACGACAAGATGGCTGAGAGCAAAGAGGGTTCAGGCACAAGACGGTGATGACGACACCCGTGGCTGAACTATTTCCGTTTCCGACGGGAAGAAATCCAGGTGGACTCTTCTGCTGTAATGTCTGTTGCACTTCTGTTGAGCAGGTGGATTCTAATCCTGGGAAACATCTAGGAGCCATGTCAGTAGGCAGAGGACCCCTAGGTTGGCATGAATCATGCGAGCTGCATCCTGGGAGAGGAGATGAGGGATGGACGGAAGCTTGAACACCGGCAGGACGTGCAGGTGAAGCAGGTAAGGATACCAAGCCTGTCTTGGCCAGGTCGGTACTATAAGGATAACCCTGGCTTTGTCCTGTCTGATCTTATTCATCACGCTTAGTAATAGCAGTGTTGGAGGGAATGTGTAGAGGCAACCTAGGCCTCCTTTTTGTTGCTGAAGCGGTGAATAGGTCCACTTCTGGAGGTCCCCATCTTTGGAATATCCCATGAAGGATTTGAGAGTCCAACTCCCCATTCGTAACCTGGGAGAAGCACCTGCTGAGCATGTCATCTGAGACATTCTGGGCTCCAGGAAGGTAAATGGCTGAGATCTGAATCTGATGGGCTATATACCAGTCCCAGAACTTCACAGCTCTGGTACACAAGGAGGGGGAATCTTGCTCCTCCCTATTTGTTGATCTAGAACATGCAAGCCACATTGTCCATCATGATCCCAATTAAGTTGCACCTGATGAGGGGTAAGAACTGAAGACAGGCATTCCTGACTGCCCTGAGTTCCAACTGGTTGATATGGAAAGCAGTTTCCTGAAGTGACCATCTGCCTGGAGTTGCAAGGGTTTTGAGGTGTGCTCCGCAACCTAGCAGTGATGCGTCCATTGTCAGTTATTGTGGGAGCTGGGCAGATAGAAGGGATGCCTGCAAAAACACTACGTTGATTTTTCCACCAGTCTAGGGAGTTCTTCACCTGGAGGGGAACCACGATGTGTTTTGTCCAAGCTATCTCTGATTGAGCAATAGGTCCTTCTGAACCAGCCCTGAAAGCAGCGGAGGTGTAATCTTCCATGTTCAGTTACAAAGATGGAAGCTGCCAGATGAGCTAGTAGCTATAAATGGTTCCCTCCTGTAGTTTGGGACTGCCTTGAATTGTCATGACCAGATTTGCCAAGGTCATGAATCTCTCCATTGGAAAGAAGGCTCTGGCTGCTGCTGAATCCACGAACACCCCTTGTATTCTCTGTACCGGAGCTAACACGGATTATTTACATTTAGTTGGAGACCCTAGTCCTAGGAGAAAGCAAGAGATTTCTGTGTGGAGGTCAGTACTGCTTCATAAGATCGGCCCTTGAGTCATCAGTTGTTGAGATACGGGAAGGCTAAAATTGCCTCTTGCTGAAGGTAAGCGGCCACTACTGCTAGAACTTCTGAGAACACCTTTGGAGCTGAAGAGAGGCTGAAGTGAAGTACTCAGTATTAAAAATGCTCCTGTCCCATGGTAAAACATAGTTATTTCCTATGTGCTGGGTGAATCGCTACATGGAAATAGAAGTCCTGTAGGTCAAGGGCCAAAAAACAATCTCCTGCCTCTAGAGAAGGAAATCTAGCTGCCAGAATCACCATCCGGAACTTCTGAGACTTTGCAAATTTGTTGAGTCATCTTACATCTTCCTCAATGTCCTCCAGTGGGGAGGCCCCAGTAGAAAAAGGAGGAGAGTACTGCAGTATCGGGAAGCAACAGTAATCCAGAGACCGGGGTCTCGGTACCAATAGTCATTCAGTGACGATACCCATAAACAGTGACGACTCTGGCTCGTCTAAACCTGACAAGTCCCTGGTGCAACAGAATGCCTGTGGGTAGCAACGAAGCAGTTGAGTTGGATGGTATCGTTACCTGGAGCACATAGATGCTGGGGCCGAAGGTGTCCAGCACTTCAATTTTTCCCAGTACTGACAGTGCCAAGTGAGAAAGCATCAATGGTAAGTCTGATGTAGATGGTGCTGTTCTAGAGGAATGTCTGTCCTGGACCTCATTGTCCTTCATACGTGGTACCATATGTGGTACCAGGGGCCTGCTGGAGCTGTGCTTCTCCAAAGCATTCTGGGATCTCCTGGTCCTGCCAATACCAGAGGAAGAATCCTTTGCCTTCACAGTACCAAACCAAGAAGTTGAGGCCTCCAACAGCACAGACTTAGTGGGAGATCAAGGCCTTTTGGGAGCCTCCATCTGCTGGTGGGAGACTGAGCTCCTCTTCTTCAGAGCTTTCCCTGAGTCCTCTGAAGTCTTCACCCTCTTAGGGGAGACTGGAGCCAAGGTTGAAGGGGCACTGGATCCTGTCTGGAGACAGATATACGGGGGCCGTGGGGGTGAGTCTCCTGACCTGACTCGGAAGCAGGTCAAAGGGAGCACGCCATCATCAGAACCTCAGTTTGGTCTCCCGATGCGTCCGTGCTCTAGATTTGAGAGCTAGGCGAAAGTTACACTTTTGACAGATATCAGACTCTCCCAAGCAACGGATGCACTTAGACTGCCCATCACAGATGGGTAGCTTCTCGACAGGAGAGGTAGTGTTTGAAGCCTGATGAGCCAGGCATGCCCAGCCAGTCCAAATGGAAAAAGGAGAGGGGAAAAAAAAACCCAAAGCACTCACTGTATCTAATTCTATACTGACAACTAACAGTAACTAGAAACACAAAACTAAAAGAACAACTGTAGAACACACTCAGGGACACACAAGGCTCCATCTCAGGCCGAGGCTGTAGAGAAGGAACTGTGGGCTGTTCGCCCGTGCAGATCTGTATACCCTTGGTGTGCAGCATGAGGTTGTATAGACCGTGTGCACGGGCAGAACCCAAACTGCTAACAGCAAATCTCCGATCCAGGGCTCGAGAGGCATAGGTGTGCCTGGAGTGGAGCACCCATCAGGACGCTACTCGAAGAGCCTGAATTTTATATCACTTTTAATTGGAAGGAGTTTTATAAGCTATACGCTGTGATCGTATCCCTGTTACAGACACCCAGAAACGGGAGAGGGAAAACAACCATGTAACTGTGAATTGTATTAGACAAATCTACCAATTAAAATTATATTTTCATAGAATCATAGAATCATAGAATATCAGGGTTGGAAGGGACCCCAGAAGGTCATCTAGTCCAACCCCCTGCTCGAAGCAGGACCAATTCCCAGTTTTAATATATTTTAATATATTTTAATTATAATTTAGCGGATAAACAGCACTAGGTCACTACTCCCATCCTTGAGCAGGGCAGGATTGTTCCCTACAGCCTATTCATAGAAAAGTAGGGCTGGAAGGGACCTCAAGATGTCATTTAGTCCAGCCCCCTGTGCTGAGACAGGACCAAGTAAACCTAGACAATCCCTGACAGGGGTGTGTCCAACCTGTTTCTAAAACCTCCAGTGAGGAGGATTTCAACCTCCCTGGGAAGCCTGTTCCAGAGCTTAGCTCCCCTTAAGAGTTAGAAAGTTTTTCCTAACATCTAACCTGAATCTCCGTTGCTGCAGATTAAGCCCATTGCCTCTTGTCCTGCCTTCAGTTCCTCTTTGTAACAGCTCTTAACACATTTGAAAATTGTTACCAGGGCTTCGTCCAGCCTTGTTTTAATGGTGAACTGTAAAGGAGGGGGAGAGTGGTTGTGCTCCTTTTGTGTCTTTATGATGCGGTAACAAGAGAAGGGTGGTCTTATTTCCCTTTGTGAAAGGGGTTAGTAGTTCGGGCTGTTTACCTGTGGTGGTGCGTGGGTGATGTGGGTCAGCGTGAATGATCACAGTGGTCCCTTCTGGCCTTATAATCTATGAATCTGCCCTAGAAGCTGGTATGGCTGGGTGGAGAACTGGTAGGATTACATCACATATGCCCTGGCAGGGAAACCAGACTGAACGGGGGTGTGGGCGTGTGAATATTTCTGTTTAAAACTGAGTGTGCTTTGTTGCTTGAGAGAGAAATTCTCCCTGTTAAGGATTCAACACCCTGTTTCTTCAGTTAAGCGCTGGAAGATCTCCTGTCTGCACGTCTGACTCGCCGAACACGTCTTCAGACCAAAAAAAGGGGGTGGGGGTGGGGATGGACATTCCTGTTTTTTTTTAAACTCTCAAGCCTTCATTCTAACTCCTAAATAAAACAGTCACCCACCCTGCACCCGTATTTCCTGCTGTCCTGTAAAGCTTTCAAGCGCTGTTGCCCATTTCCCTTGGGAGACCCTCTCAGTATAGACAGTCTTGCCCTCTGCAGGGACTTCCTAATCTGGAGCTAAATTGCTCTCTGCGCCATCAAGTCTTGGTAGAGCTCCTATGCTCACCTGGAACAACTTCTCTACAGTCTCATTCACAGGTTTCTCTTCTGCACGGTCGCAGGGCGAGACATGCTCACTTCAAACTTACCTGCAGCTGGTAAACTCTGATGGGCAGCCCATCATACGGGCCACTGGTGCAGGAATCTCAAGCCCTGCAGCCGCACAGGGAGCTATCCTTTGACCAAGCACCTTTCAGGACTAGTTGGCCTTTTCCCTCCTCCCTTCAGAAAGTGAGCTCCCACCAACAAGCATGGGAGGCAGGTGGGTCACTGAGGCTCCAATCTCTTTTATCTGCGCTCCATCCCCACTTCAGCTTCAAACGTAACTGGCCTGATTGATTTCTGGCCCCTTGCTACAGAACTATATCGAAGCCTGGAAAGTGCACAAACCAAACCCAAGGATGCCATCGAAGGCCTGTGCTGTGTGCAAAGAGATGCACAGAAGCTGGCATCATCAAACAGCTTGCTCAGCTGGGTGGGGAAAATCAAGCCCAAGAGGCCCCCACGTGATCCATCCCAAGGGGCTCACAGCACCAGAAACTATCTAGATGCTAAGTGGGAGGCCCTGAATCTGGTGGGTCACAGAGGCAGAGTCTCCATGCCTTGTGGAGATGGTTTCCTACAGGTCAGGACAGGGGGACACTAAGGTGGTAGTAAGAGGGAAGCTTGGTCCACTGCTGCCCTGTGGCACTTAGTCTGTGGTTAAAGGTTCAGTACCAAGGTCTTTCAGGAGGGCGGAGATTTTATCTGCATTGTGGATTTGCCCAGATTCCAGCCCCTGGTGTAGCTGCCCTGCTGCAAAACCCAAGCATAGCCAGAAGCAGCCATCCGGTGCTCTGGGGTGCTTTAGCGCAGTTTCAAGGGTGGCTATTTAATGGGGCAAACCCCAGCATAGACTGGGTCTGAGTTTGTTCATTCAAGTGCTGGCTTGGGACCTGCAAGAACTTCTGGCTCACTGTGGTGTCTGTCTGCACCGTACACTAACTCTCACATTCTCAATGTCTTTATTCTTGCTTGTGCCCTAGAAACCTACTAGCCCGATTCCCAGCATGACGTCTTATGTGCAGCGGCTTGCAGGGAGCTGTTTAAAGGGCACCTGGAAGCCCAATGGAATTGTTGCAGCCATTTCTCCAACTTCATTCCAAAGTGTCAGAGAATTGGGTGTTTCTGACCCCTGAGCCCAGGAGACTCAGAATTTCTTCATCAGCCCAGGTGCTCCCGAGTGCTCTCCTGGGCCCAACCGGCAGCATTGGCATCACTGCCTCATTTGGGGCCATTGTTAAATCAAGATGAATAGCAATCACGGATGGGAGAACTGGTGAGAAATCATGCACGACAGGATCCCAGGGCAAGGCTTCCAGTTAACGGGATACCAGGACCGTGGAGTTCAGTAATGCAGACCACAGCAGCCCCCAAAGGTGTGACCAGGATATTGTGGGTCACGAGGGGATGGGGAGGAGGAAACCAATTGCAAGATGTCAGCTAGTGGGCTTGTGTGTCTTGTCTCCATTAGCGCTGTACGGCTGCAAGCTAGCACACCATGAGACCAGTGTAGTGAGATGATCACACCAGGGCTAACCAAGGTATAAAGATGCCGTTAGAATGTTGCAAAAAGAACAGGAGGACTTGTGGCACTTTAAGAGACTAACCAACTTATTTGAGCATAAGCTTTTGTGAGCTACAGCTCACTTCATCGGATGCATTTAGTGGAAAATACAGTGGGGAGAATTATATACATAGAGAACATGAAACAATGGGTGTTACCATACACACTGTAACGAGAGTGATCACTTAAGGTGAGCTATTACCAGCAGGAGAGCGGGGTGTGTGTGTGTGTGTGTGTGTGTGTGTGTGACCTTTTGTAGTGATAATCAAGGTGGGCCATTTCCAGCAGTTGACAAGAATGTCTGAGGAACAGTGGGGGGTGGAGGGGGGGAATAAACATAGGGAAATAGTTTTACTCTGTATAATGACCCATCCACTCCCAGTCTCTATTCAAGCCTAAGTTAATTGTATCCAGGCCTGTCCTGTAGTAGATGACTTCTGGGTACTCTTCTGGCTCTGTCAATCTGTTTCTTCACTTCAGCAGGTGGGTATTGTAGTTGTAAGAATGCTTGTGTGGTGTGGTCTGGAGGAAAGCTGGAGGCATGTAGGTAGGAATAGCGGTCAGTAGGTTTCCGGTATAGGGTGGTGTTTATGTGACCATCACTTATTAGCACTGTCGTGTCCAGGAAATGGATCTCTTGTGTGGATTGGTCCAGGCTGAGGTTGATGGTTGATCCCACCATCCAGCTTTCATCCAGACCACACCACACGATCCATTGTCTACAGCCAAGCTCTACGATACAACCGCATTTGCTCCAACCCCTCAGACAGAGACAAACACCCACAAGATCTCTATCAAGCATTCTTACAACTACAATACCCACCTGCTGAAGTGAAGAAACAGATTGACAGAGCCAGAAGAGTACCCAGAAGTCACCTACTACAGGACAGGCCCAACAAAGAAAACAACAGAACGCCACTAGCCATCACCTTCAGCCCCCAACTAAAACCTCTCCAGCGCATCATCAACGATCTACAACCTATCCTGAAGGACGACCCATCACTCTCACAGACCTTGGGAGACAGGCCAGTCCTTGCCTACAGACAGCCCCCCAACCTGAAGCAAATACTCACCAGCAATCACACACCACACAACAGAACCACTAACCCAGGAACCTATCCTTGCAACAAAGCCTGTTGCCAACTGTGTCCACATATCTATTCAGGGGACACCATCACAGGGCCTAATAACATCAGCCACACTATCAGAGGCTCGTTCACCTGCACATCTACCAATGTGATATATGCCATCCTGTGCCAGCAATGCCCCTCTGCCATGTACATTGGCCAAACCGGACAGTCTCTACGTAAAAGAATAAATGGACACAAATCAGATGTCAAGAATTATAACATTCAAAAACCAGTCGGAGAACACTTCAATCTCTCTGGTCACTCGATTACAGACCTAAAAGTTGCAATTCTTCAAACAAAAAAAACTTCAAAAACAGACTCCAACCAGAGACTGCTGAATTGGAATTAATTTGCAAACTGGATACAATTAACTTAGGCTTGAATAGAGACTGGGAGTAGATGGGTCATTACACAAAGTAAAACTATTTCCCCATGTTTATTCCCCCCCCTCCACCCCCCACTGTTCCTCAGACGTTCTTGTCAACTGCTGGAAATGGCTCACCTTGATTATCACTACAAAAGGTTCCCCACCCCCACCCCCGCTCTCCTGCTGGTAATAGCTCACCTTAAGTGATCACTCTCGTTACATGCATCCAATGAAGTGAGCTGTAGCTCACGAAAGCTTATGCTCAAATAAATTTGTTAGTCTCTAAAGTGCCACACGTACTCCTTTTCTTTTTGCGAATACAGACTAACATGGCTGCTACTCTGAAACCTGTTAGAATGTTGGATGCCTGTCTGCTCTTTACCCCTCCTTGCTTTAAAATACCGAAGGGATAAGTTTCAAAGGCACAAGGGGCTGTTAGGTGCCCACTTCCACTCACTTTTAGCTGCCTTTTGTGCTTATTACAGTCTCCCTAACTGCCCTCTCCCTCCCCCGCCCCGGGACCAGAGCAGTCAGAGACTTTCCTTAGCTATCATTGGTTATGTTGCCGTCTGCAATTCTTCTTGCCCTGACGAGATGTCATTTAACCATCCCAGGGTTTGCTGTGCAGCAGATGATCGACTCAGAGCAGCTGCTGGAGCTACGTGCAATCACCATACATGAGGCCTTCAGCATTTGTAACTTTATTGCAGAAAAACCCTCTATTAACATATTTTACAAAGAAAGTTGCACTTTGGTGTTTGGCAAGTTCTGTTCCCCCGCCACTGGGGGGCAGAGATGCAGGCGTGCCTGGGGCAGCCAGTCCTCTCCCTTCAAGCTGTGTGCAGAGCGGCTCGTTCCGACAGCAACAGCTCCATTGACACCCATGCGCCAGTTCCAGCCAGGAGGAAGTCCCGCTATTTCCATCAGCGCTGTCCGTGCCTCTGTTGGTGCTAAACATTGGCCGCACCCTGCCCCCCCCACCAGGGAAACAAGGCTGCAGCGCCCGTGAAATTTCTGTGCGCAGAAGTGTTCCGACTTGGCAGTCTGACGCCTGTGGAAACTGCCCTCTAATTTTCACACAACGAGAGGGGGGGAAAAAAATCAAATACATTCCCTCCTGCATTTCCTTTTGGGTGTCTCTCATCACAGGTAACAGACCCAAGTTTACAGCCAACAGGAAAACCCTAACTACTGCATGATCTCTTCATCAGCTACTCCCAAAGCCACAGAGCAATGCAGGGAGTGGGGAAGTCACCTTCTGCAGCTCGTCTGCCCTGGTTCCAGACTAGCAGTTCTCCGGCTGCATGGCCCAAATAATCTCCATTAAAGCCAACGCTAGGACTTCTATATGTCCTGCTGGTGGGAGACTAGGCCCTCCCGAAAGCTAATGTGGGCACTAGCATGGCTGTGAAAATGGTACAACTTCATGGGGCAGGAGCCTCACCGGAAGAGACGCAGGCTGCCCACAACTCCCCCAGACTTTGCTGGCCTGAGGGAGCACAAGCGCTGGCTGCCTTCGAACCAAGACAACAGGCTGAGACCTGAGAAAAACAAGGCTTTTGTTTTATACCATCTATCCCAGCATCACTCTCAACAGCGAGACCTCTCCAACCGCTGCCCCCAGGTCCAGCTGAGCGGGACCCCAGAGGAGCCTTCAGAAGGCGTAACAAGATAGAAAGTAGAAATAAGCAGGAGCCACTGTATGGGAAGAGAGAAGACCCAGAAACCCCAGTGAGTGAGTGAGTGAGTGTGTGTGTGTGTTGGAGAATGGGGACAGGTGGTAACACAGAACAGAAAAAAAAACAACCACACAGCCTCTCTTCAGCTGCACCCACGGAAGAGACGCATCCTACCCCACACACTAACGTCTGTCCCTAGGGTGCCCAAAGGCAGCTGGCTGTCTCCAGACCCGCTCCTGTTTGTTTGCTTATTATGCAGCTGCAAAGGCGCCCAGGAGACGCAGGGGCAGAGCTAGCAGCTGCTGGGATTGTTCAAGGGACTTGAGAAGCAGGGAAGCAGCATTTCTTGACCTCCAAACCCAACACACCGGCCTTCGTTTATATGAATGAGAGTTCTGAGGAGGGGGGACAAGGCACAAAACAATGGCAAAGGCTGGTTCGGGGGCATGGAGCATAAAGTGCCCTTGAGAGCCACCAAGCAGCCTCAGCAAGGCCCTTGCCAAGGGGCAAGGCTATTTCGATGGTGAACTAAGGAGCTCCCAGCTCGCGCTAGTGGGGAGGGAAGTCACGGTGCAGGCTGGGCAGGGCAGCCTCCGGCCGCCAGAGCTCAGAGCAGGTATTAAGTGCAACAAGTGACTCTCCGATACGCAGGAGAAGGGCCTGCATGTTCCCTTCCCACGCTGAGGCGACCGTGGGCCAGCCTGCCTGCGGGGAATGGGTTAGGCTTGTGCAGCTGCCTCGAGGGAGAGAACAAGGGATTTTGTTTTCTTTTGAGACAGACAGGAGAGTCCCACCCAAGACAAGGCTACACAAGCCCCAGTTACGTTTGTTCCCTCCCTCTGCAGCGTGATGAAAAGCCTCCAGCCTACCCCGCCCCTAGCAGCACGTTCTCCTCTTGCAGCCACGGGGCTGTTTTTCTGGGCGGCAAGGAGGGGAGTGCAGTTTACCGCAGTCCTGCTAGATTCTCTGGGAATTCAGGAGTGGATCCCACTGCTGAAGCTGAAATAGGAACAACATGTGCAAAAAAACCACAAAGCAAGAGGGAGCCAGTCTGCTCCCCACCCTCGTCTCCCAGTGGGAAGTAACATTCTCCTTTGCTTGCCTTGTGAGGACCGACACCGCATCTCCTGACACAAGACGCACTTTGAGAGCAGTAGCTTCTGAGACTTCCAAGCGAGTCCTCTCCAGAGATTGTCGGCTAAACATCAGCTCAGCCGCCAGGGTAAAATGCAAGGTGAAAAGCCCCTCTCTCATCTCCTCAGCATTTTGAGGAGGGTCAGGACACTCGGCGTACGGAGAACAGAGGGAAGGGCCAGTGCTGGGCTCTAACTGGCTCCAGCTCTCAGATTAAACCCTAAAACCAAACTTTTACAAAAGTTTTTAAAACAAACCAACCCACCCATCTGCAATGAGTGTTTCAGTCAAGTGCAAAATCAGAGCCACCTTCCCTCCATCCTCAGGGGATCTTCCTGGACCAGATCCCCAGGGGCCTACTGCTCAGGGAACTCCAGCGCTCCCCCACACCTGGATGGAGGGTCCTCTTCTTGCTGCCTAGTAGCTGTAGAGGGAGAGGGGCGTATCCTCCATCATGTCGTCCTACGAGCGAAGGAGAAAGACACACATTAGTATCTGTCACGTCATGGCATGAAGGGGGGACTGGTCTAGATCTGGGGTTGTTCTGGGACCAGACTCCCTTTCCCTCATCCCACCCCCTCAAGGCCACCACCAGTCCAGCCAGGGAGGTCCCCCACCAGCAGGATTCATCAAACAGAGGGGTGGTCTCTGCGGAAGGACACAAGGCAAACACCACATCGCTCCCAGCCCAAGCCGCGAGGTCCTAGGATGGTGAACATATTGCTGTTCCTCTGTGGCGTCACTAGGCTGGACGACTGGTGTGAAACAGTTACTTACTGTAACTGTGGTTCTTCGAGATGAGATGCAGCCACGTGTTCCACTTAGGTGTGTGCATGCCCAGCGCACCAGAGCTGGAGAAATTTGCCTAGCAGTACCCGAGGGGGCGACACTCACGCCTTGTGGCCATAGCCCCTCCCCTGGCTACTCTCCCTCAGTTCTTTCGCACTGAATGCCAGGACCCGAGAGTCCAGTGCAGAGGGGATGGAGGGTGGGTTGTGGAATACACGCCTGCATCACATCTCAAAGAACCACAGTGACAGTAAGTAACCGTTTTGTCGTCTTCGAGTGGATACGGATGTGTATTCCACTTAGGAGACTCACAAGCAGTACCTCCCCCCACATCCCCAGGAGGTAGGGCTCAGAGTCTACCAAAGCCTGCATCCACCCTGGAAGATGCAATTACAGCGTAATGGTTTGTGAACATACGTATCGACGACCACGTAGCAGCCCTGCCAACGTCCAATATGGAAATGTCACTGAGGAAGGCTATGGGCATTGCTTGCACCCGAGTAGAGTGAGCTCACACCTACTGATAGCCTCAGCTCTGCCCCCTCAATGGCTATTTCATAGGCTGTCTTGATGCAGAGTGTTATCCATTTGGAGATCATCTGTGAAGAGATCACTTGACCCTTCATGTGATCTGCATATAACACAAACAGGCAGAAGAAGCACGAAACGGTTTAGTCCAGTCCAGACAGAAGACTAGACATCACCTGACATCTACAGTGTGGAGACATTGCTGCTCTGGAGATGAATGCAGCTTAGGAAGGAACACAGGTACTGCCTGGTTCCAATGAAACTGAGAAGCCTCTTTAGACAGAAATTTTGGATGTGGTCGTAACGTCACGTTGTCTTTGGAGACTTGTGTATAAGGAGAGCCTGCAACGCTCATGCTCTCCTTGTGGAGGTCCTTGCTACCAGGAATGCAGTTTTCTGACCCAAAGGTGGGACAAGATGCTAGGGGCTCAGATGGAGGTCCCATTAAGGCCGCTACGACTGAGTTAAAGTCCCACAGAGGAACCGGCTCTCAGACCGGGGGATGTAGATGAAGGAGCAATTTTAAAGAATCTTGCTACCATGGCACGGAAGAAGATAGATCTTCCCTGAATAGGGGGATGAAATGCTGATCCTGCTGCCAGATGTGCTTTCAATTAACTAAACACAAGCTGGAGTGACTGAAGATGCAGCAGGTGCTTCAAAATGTTCCCAATAGAGACCAGTGATGGTTGGATTCTGCGGGCTAATGACCACACCAAAAATCGCTTCCATTTAACTGAATAGGCCACCCTGGTGGAGGGTCTCCTACTGTTAAGGAGGACTTGGACAGCTGCCGAATGCTGCTCTTTCCTCCTATACTGGGAGATCCAGGGAGCTGAGCACTGGATGCAAGGCGTGGCCTTGGTTCTAAGTAAGTTGGGATGGGGAGGAAGCAGTATGGGAGGCTGAATAGACAATGCAGGAAGGTCGGAGAACCAGCAGTCTTGGCCAGGCCACGGCAATGAGAATAAGCTTGGCCTGATTGGCCTTGAGGATGACCTCAGGGATGATCAGGATCGTGGGAAAGGCATACAGGACAGGCAGCTGCCAACTAGATGGAAAGCGTCAGACAGGGAACCTGTCCCCCAAGGCCCCGCTCGAGAGCACAATAGATGACATTTCCTGTTGTCCCTTGTAGTGATCAGGTTGATTGTCGGGATGCCCCAAGCTGTGAAGATGACCCAGAGAACACTTGTCTTCGAGGACCACTTGTGATTCAGGGAAAAATACCCGCTGAGACAGTCCATGAGATGATTCTGAACGGCTATTAGATCATTCTCCTTAGCACAGAACTGCCACAGCTGGTCACCTCTAGGCAAAACAACCTGGAGTTTGCTCCCCCTTGTTTGTTCGCATAATAGATCGTTGTGGGAACTTTGGGAATCTCTCTTGATAGGCATAGCATGCACTGTAGATGGCCCGAAACTCCAGCACACTGATATGGAGCGAGGTCTCTCGCTCCAACCACAGTCCCTGTACTTTCAGCGCTCCCAGGTGCACCAACCCAACTCATCAGGGACGTGTCAGTAACAATTGACCTAGTTGGCAAGAGCCAGACAAAGGAAACGCCTTGGCAAATGTTCTCTGGACACATCCACGACTGCAAGGAGTCCAGGACCAGTGGAGGAAGACGAATCAATCTATCTAGAAGGCGAAGAGCAGGACAGTAACCTTGCAAACTGGATCACCTGTGTGCAAGCAGACAGGTGGCCCTACAGCCTCAGACATGTTTGAACTATTGCGGGAGGCTGAGTCTGCAGACTAAGGCAAAGATGGCAAATTGCCTGAAAATGGTCGGTTGGAAGAAACATTCTCGACATCGTGGAATTTAACAGGACCCCAGTGGCCTTGAATTTCTGAGTGGGAGCCAAGGTTGACTTTCCAGTGTTTAGAATGAGACCCAGCTGATGGAGGAAGCGCACTGTGATGCCAACGTGAACAAGAACTTCCCCTCCATAACCAGCTGTCCAGATACAGGAAGATGTGAATTCCCTTCTTCCTGAGAGATGCTGTAACAACCACCATGCATTTGGTGACAACCGGGGGGACAGAACAGAGGCTGAATGGAAGCACTGTGCACTGAAAGTGGTGTTTCATCACAATAAACCAATGGAACTTAATGTGGCTTGGCAAAATTGCCACATTTAAGTAGGTGTCTTGAAGGTCAAGAGCAGCAAACCAGTCATTCTGAGACCATACAGGGAGAGTAGTCAATAGGGACCATTCAGAACCTCGTGTACCAGATATTTGTAGAGGCTGTGAAGGTTGAGGATGGGTCTTACTCCTCTCATGGATTTGGTATCAGCAAATACTGGGAGTAGAAGCCATGACCCTGGTGTTCCAGCAGAACCTCCTCCACTGCTCCTAAAGCCAGCAGAAAATGGATCTTATGAGACGGTCCCTGAAGAGGGGTGGGAAGGAACTGGATAGCATAACCCGACATGACGGTGCTTAGGACCTAGCTATTGGTAGCAATCGAGCCCCAAGCATTGTGAAAGTGGGCCAGCCTGTCCCCAAAGGGGGTAGACGAGGAGGGAGGAGCAACCACTGGAAGAGTGCTCTGGACCAAAGGGTTCCAGAGACGGCATGTGGACTGGCCGAACCCTGAGCCTGACTGCTTCCTCCTGTGGGAACTATGCCCCTTTCTGGGGTAGCCCCAGTGCCTTGGAGGAGTGAAAGTCTGCTGCTGGTGTGGCATGTCTCTGCATGAGTGGCCCCCAAAGACCGCAGGGGAATCCTGGAGTCTCTGAGGGAGTGCAGCATCTTGTCAGTTTTGTCCAAGAATGGTGTTTGGCCGTCAAAGGCCAAATCCTCTATGGATTACTGGACATTGCGGCAATGCCCAAATTCTGCTTCGCCACAGGCATACCGAAGCCAGCATGCTTAGCTCAAGGAGCGTATCGCTGATAGGGAGGATGAGTCTCCCAGGGGCAGATGGCTGCAGGATGTCCACCAATTTGTGAGTGTTCTCTTGCATGAACTCCACTTGGATACTGCAGGAAGCAGCTACATGCCACAAAAGGTCTTGGCACACCTTAAAATCCTCCGGTATCGAAGGCAAGGATGAGCCAGGCAGCACAGCATTGTCTGGAGACGGAGACAAGCCCTCAACTGAACCAAAGCTGGATCCTGTTTAAAGGGCTGCTGGACCTGGATGGGACAACTACGGAGGCTACACCAGTGCCTGGGCCTGCAGCGGATCGACAGTCACCACTGCAGGCCTGGCCAGTGATTTCGCCTTCAAGCAAGACAGAGTGGGACCTCCGCAAAGGAGGAGCGTCCCAAGGATTCCATGGAGGCCACTGGCATGGATAAGGCATTGGTAGCCAGTAGACACCGGGCCGGAGAAGAACGCCAATCTTGGTACCCATAATGGTCTGTCAGCGGTCCCCAGTGCCGGTCCGGTGATGGAGCGCGGGAGGATGACAGCGCCAACTCGGAGCTTGGGGAGCCTCGGGATCCCGGGGATAAGGGTAGAGCGAGACCAGAAGAAGCGAGTAACCGACTCGTCCATTGCCCAGAACGAGGCAGGAAGCGGCACTGCCCATGGAAGCGGTACTGTCGGCACTGAACATGCTGGTGCTGGAAGCAGTGTCAATCCCAAAGGGGAGGTCAGGACCGAAAAGCAAAGGCGGTCTGTAGCTGCCTGGAATGCCGCTGACCTGGAAACAGTCGGTACTGGCATCTCCCTCACTGGTGCCGGACTCAATCGACACCCAGGGGCCAGAACCGGAGTCAACGGTACAGGGTTTCTAAGTTCCCTACTCAGAAGGGTTAGAAGTACTCGCGCCATCCCACAGGCCGGTACCTACTCCGTGCCAGTCCATGCTTTTCTTGGGGGAGGCAGAAGAGTCACCCCGAGATCTGGAGCAGTCCGGATTGGTGGTATGCAACCTTTTCCTTGGCACAGGCGACAGGGAAGGGCTCCTCTGCTTCTTCGTGGAGGCAACTGCTCCGGAATGTGAAGCAGCAGCCCTTGGAGTCCGCGGGCACTCCCAGCCCGGCATGCGCCTCGGGACCGAAGCAGGTGCTGCGTCAGGCAAAGGTCCCGAGCCCCTTGAGCCTGTCCCTTGAACGATGTGCAGATCGCACAACGCTCTTTAATGGGGGCCTCGCCAAGACAGAGCAAGCACCGTGTGTGAGGATCACTCCCCCCGCCTCCCTCAAAGGACAACGTTTAAACCCTGGTGAGGGCATCATCGAGGAAAAGAAACAAATACATCTATCTATAGATCTATCTAAGGGAAAAGCATAACTTATTGAGAGGTTCAGACTGTTAAGCTCTGACTCCAGCCGAGGGGGGATAAGAAGGAACTGAGGGGGGGTCAGGGCAGAGCTGCCTCATGTAGCCAGGGGAGCGGCTTTGGCCATGAAGTGTGCGCCTGACCCCTATGGGCACTCCTAGGAGAATTTCTCTGGCTCCAGTGTGCTGGGGGCACACACACCTAAGTGGAATACACGGCTGCATCTACTCGAAGAAGAACTTTGTATCTCAAAGGCTACATCGAGTGTTCGCTTCACCCACCATGGAAATGCAGCCTCCTCTGGGGGGGGGAACATAGCAGCTGTTTAACAGCCGTCCGGGAACATTGCATAACACATCAGGGCAGGAGTGAGGAAGAATACTGAATCTACTTGGACCCCTGAGGGAACCATGGCACACGATGTCGGGCTGCCTTCACTCGGTCTGTCTGTCTTCTGGAACAGGGCTGGCAAGGTGGATCCTGTCGCTAAATCCCATGTCACCTGACATCATCCTGGCAATGAACCTTGGAGGAGGCTCTCCAGACCCCACCCCGCACTCCCCTCCCAGCCACAGGTGCCTCTTCCTTTGCAAGAGGAACGAGCCGAATTCCCTCTGTGCGGCTTGTCTAGCAAGGGCTAGAAGGGAGCTGCACTGTGGCCTGGTCACGCAGCTGGGAGCCAGCCAGCAGCTCCAGGCACAAAGGCCCTGGGCACGGCCGGTTGCTCACCATGGGCAGGTCCTGCAGGCGCCGGAACTCCATCCGGCTGTAGCGCTGCCGGTATCTCAGGAAGCCCACCAGGGCCAGGATCCCCACCGTGACGACGAACAGGGAGATGACACCTATCACCAGCGGGTCGGCCCCCATCGCGCCGGCAACTGCGGAGCTGGGCAGGTCTGCAGGGAGGAGGAGACGGTACCGAGAGGGTCAGGTCCTGGGGCGGCCCCCAGGGCTGGAGCAGCCAATCCCCGTCTCTCCCTGGGCTCTGCCCTACCGCACCACACGGGGCTCCCCCCCCCCAGCTCAGACGCCTCTCCCATGCCCCTGCACTTGCTGCGCTCTCGATAGCCAGTTAGGGAGAGCAGAGATCGGCGCACGTGGGAGCCTTGAGAGCGTTTACCTTGATCATCGTCGTCTCCCACATCCAGCACAGAAGCCTTCTCATGCACAGGATCGGCTGACGGCTGCATTACAGCTGGTGTGGCTGCCCTGGTGGTGGAGGAAGCTCTGGGGGTCACCGTGGTGGTGCTGGGGGTGGTAGTTGCAGGTGGGCTCCCTGTTGTCATGGCAGCAGGAGCAGTAGTGGGCCCTGCGGTGCTCTCCGCTGTGGCGTTCTCCTGGGCTGTTTGTGGCGTGGGTTCAGGGCTCTCTGCGGTGGGTTCAGGGTTCCCTGTCGTGGGCCCCAAGGTGCTGAACGCAGAAGGCTCCAGTGGGGAGCTGCCCGTTGTTGCTGCACATAAGAAAAAGAGGCAGTTATCTACAAGGCAAAATCCTGCGTCTGCCCATCCCCACCCTGCATGGCCTGGAAAGGGCGGTAGGCATCCCTGCTGGCACCTAGGGGAGATGCCCAGCTCCTGGCATGAGCCCAGAGCGCTCTCTGCTCCAGGTTCTCCCTGGGATCCTCAGGGAGGCAGCGGAGAGGCCCTGAGCCCCCTGCTGTTCTGTGTCGAGCTGTTCAGAAGGCCACTAACTGGAGCCCTGGAACGTGGGCAAGGCTTGGGAGGGCATCTCAAGCCTTTCCAGGCTCGCGGCCCGATTCCCCCATCAGAGAAGATTCTTTAGCACCCCTGAAAATTTACTTCTTCAGCAGGTTCAGAGATACCTGAAAAGGCCATTAACCCTGTCTTGTCCTCCCCGTGGCTACATCCCATCACCTCCACATGGCCACCCAATGGTGCTCATCTCCTAGCAGAGGAATCCCCATGACAACGCCCCAGAAGGAAGAGCAGGGATCCCCACTAGCCTGCAGACATGCCTGATAGCTATAGCCCTGAAAAGGGCGACAGGAATAAACTCTACGAGCCAGGACAGCTGGGGCACTGCCCTCTGGGGCACCTGCCCGCCGCTCACAGTGACAAATGCCATACAGATTAATTGACAAATCAGTAAGTATTTCACAGCCTGTCAGAACCAGAGAGCCCCGTCAGAGCCCAGGGTGTGTCGAGGGGAAGGTCTCTGAGCTGAGAGCCCCTCTCTAATCAGCAGCAAAGCCCAGAAAACCAGGTCAGTGAGAGTCCCCATGCCAGGCAATGGGATTTTAGGGCAGCGTGGCAGACCAGGGCGCCCTTGGCCACCCTCCCCTTTAACGCGAGGCCAAGAAGCAACAGCAGTAGCCTCTCTGGAAACATCGTCAGGCCAGAGAAGAGAGATTACGCTGGCAGCTGTGCCCTGCCGCCATTAAGGATCCCACCATTGCTCAGAGCCACCTAGCCGCACTGCATGCTGGGATTTTTCTCACAGGTTCGGGTTGATGATGGAGGGTAGCTTCTATCTATCCCATGCTACGGAAGTTAGGGGTTGCTCGGGCAAGCTGCCAGCCTCAGCTACCAGCTGGGTAATACTGCTTTAAAGCCAGCAGGGCCAGGTCCTGCTCTCACTTATACCAGTGTGACATCACCGCGGTCACGAGACCTGCTCTGGATTGACGCGGGGTTAAAGGAGAGCAGCGTTCGGCCCCTGGGTGAGTGTGCATGTACCTCGGAAGGAAAGGGTTAATTTGTACTTTTGAGGAAAGATGTAAGGGCCTTTAGCAGCAACGCTCCCCCTCGCAGGACAGCTGGCTGATGTGGTAAAAGCCAGGGAGCAGCTTCCCTGTCTGCATGTGAGAGAGGAACCAGCAGCTGCTGCAAACCTTTCCCGCTTGCCCTAGCACCAGGATCCCCCTTTCACTTACCACGGGCCCAATCCTGTGAGGTGCTGAGTGCCCCCGACTCCAGGCGAAGTCAGTGAGAGTAGAAAGGCACTCAGCACCGCAGGGGGCCAGGCCCTAAGTCCCCAGGCTGGGTGTGCTGTGGGAGAAGGTGCCCCCTACACACGGGTGAGCAGCGGAGTAGCGAGAAGCCTCACCCAGCGCGTCCTTTGGTGGCGGAGGCGTTGGAGCCACGGTCGCGGCGCCAGTGGGCCCCGTGGGGCTGGAGGGCTCGGTTCCGTTTTGGCCAGGCTGGTTTGTGGTGCTGGCAGCCAGAGCCGGAGTGGGGAGCACCGGCAGGTTCTTATTCCGAAGCCCTGTTGTAGCATCCGCTGAGACGGCTGGGGCAGAAGTCTGCAGCCTGGTGCCCTTGGTGGTGGTTGCGTTGGGATCGGATGGGATGGACTCATCCAGCTCGACAGCGCGGGGGCTGCTAAAATTGGGGTGTGGGGTGGCAGCCCCGTCCTTATCGGTGCTAGTCACAGGAGGGGCAGTCGCCTCTGGGCTGAAGCCATCAGCCTCACAGAGTGGAAATGAGCCTGGCTCGGTGCTGGGCTGAGCTGGGGACACTGCCTGGTCAGTCAGGGTCTCCTGCCCGTCTCCTAGTGCAGGAAAGAATGAGAGAGAAATGCTGAACGGGGCGATGTCCATGCCACACGAGAGGGGACCAAGGGTGTAGGCGGGCTAGGGCGGGAGGGCAGGAACCAATCCCCAGCTGGCCTATGCTGCATACAGCATCGCACAAACACCAGGGACCAGAGAAGGGGTCCGGGCAGCAAGCCTGCCTCTGGAGCAGCAGGCACTGGTCTCTACTGAAGGCAGGATGCCTGAGCAGATGGAGCCGCATCAGCTCCACTGTCAAACCTCCCGCTCCCATTGCACTGTGCAGGATGGACGTGACTCTGAAACTTCTCCACACTCACCTCAAAACTGGAGTTCAGTAAGAAGAGTGTGTCTGAAGGCCAAAAAGCCACAATTCCAGTGTCAACAAAGAGGATGACCACAAAAAAAAAGCCCACCCTGGTTCAATAGGGAAGTGAAGGTGAAGGTACAAATAAATTAAAAAAAAAAAACATAACAAAAGGACAAAAAGGGGAAGTAGATAGCAATCATTACAAATCAGAGGTTATGAAGGGTAAAATATTGATAAGGGAAGCTAAGGACACGGGGGTGAAAAATTAAAAAGGTGTCTAAATATATTACAAACAAAAGGAATCTTAACAATGATAGAGGTTCATTACTACTAGATGAAGATGGTAATATGAGGATCATATGAGGATGATTAACTACTTTCCAGGCCTTTGGTAACTGGGGAGGATGTTAGCATCTACGAGTAATAGACATTTTAAAATCAGCAGGCCCAGATACCTTGCATCCAAGAATTCCAAAAGAGTTGACTGAGGTTTCTGGCTCACTAATGTTAAATTTTAATAAATCTTGGAATAGCAGGGAAATTCCAATACTTGAAGAATGCTAATGTTGGGCCAATACTGTATTTAAAAAGGGCTAATGGGATGAACCGGTTTACTATATGTTGGTTAGCCTGTCATCTATCCTGGGCAAAATAATGGAAAAGTTGATGCAGGATTCAATAAATAACTAATGGGAATATAATTGATGCCATTCAACATGGTTTTATAGAAAACAGGTCTTATCAAAATGAAATCAGATTTGTTTTGACAAGCTAATACAGTTGGTTGATAAAGACAACCGTGTAGATGTAATAAATATGTTTTGTACTGCATTTAATTCAGCATCATGTCACTCTTATTAAAATATTAGCACTATACATTATCAAAACACGTTAAATGGTCTGAGAACTGACTGACGGATCTTAAAACACTGGGGAACTATCACTGAATGGGGGTGTTTCAGGGTTCTGCAGGGATGGGTGCTAGGCCTGATGCTATTCAATATTTTCATAAATGATTTGGAAGTAGATATAAAATCACTGTTGATAAAATATGAAGATAGCACAAAGACTGGCGAATGGCAAATGCTGAGAAGGACAGGGCAGTCATACAGAGCAATCTGGATGACTCAGGAAGCTATTCTGTGAAAACAAAATGTGTTTTAATACAGCCAAATGCAAAGTTGCACAGCTAGGAACAAGGAATGCACCCCATACCTACAGAACGGGGGACAATATCCTGGACAGCAGTGACTCTGAAAATACTGCAAATACTTATTCATGCTCTTAACTTTAAGCACATGTATAATACCTAGGGTGACCAGATGTCCCGATTTTATAGGGACAGTCCCAATATATGGGGCTTTTTCTTATATAGGCACTTATTACCCCCCAACCCCATCCTGATTTTTCACACTTTCTATCTGGTCACCCTAACAATACCACTGATGCTAACTGCACGTACATATTTGCAGTATTGCGGCCATAGAGGGGAGCCCAAGTGGTGCACCGTACATAGTGAGTGGCCAGACGGTGTAAGTTATACTCACATAGGTCTTGCCCTCATTCCAGCCATCAGCGGCCTGGCACCAGTACAAACCCCTAGTGTGGATAAAGCTCACTGCAGTTTGCATCAGTCCAGCTTTGGCTGGTTTCAAGAGCTTAGGCCCCCCCCCCCCCCCCCCGCAGCATGTCTCTCTTACAAATCTGGCTCCCGAGAAACGCTGCCAGCATCGTGTTGGGATCTCTTGACAGAGGCCAGTGGTTCTGGTGACGCAGCAAGGAGAGATTGCATGTTAAAAAGGCATGAGAGAGAGAGGGAGAGTGTGTGTGTGTGTGTCCAACAAAAGGCACCAAGCTGAGGCCTTAGAAGGGAGAGGCTGATGGAGCTAAATTTATACAGGCTAAAGGAAATGGTATTTATGGGATTGTGAAAGCCCTATAAATATCTGAAGGGAAATACACGGCAGAGGATGAAGATCTAGTAATAACAGGGGTGAAAAATACACCAGAGTAAGTAGGGGCTTAGAGACTGGCAGATGGACCCGCTAAGCTCACGCTGTGGGACGATCTAAGACAGCCCAGGGGCCCCCTGACAAGAATCACGCTGGTGTGTGCCTACCACTACCCCGCCCTACTCATAAGCACCGAGTAAGAGGCCAGAAGCTCCTGAAGCCATGCTAGGCAGCTCTCAACCATCTAGCCTGGGAATAAATAGCTCTTCCCATCACCCACCCACACCCACACCCACACCGGCTCTGAGACGGCACTGTAAACAGGTAGTACTTGTATGGAGGCAGGGGGAGGGGGTGAGAGAGGAGAGGGGCTAGGGGGCCAGCTCTGCAGCGGGCTCACAAGGCCTGTTCCCCGTTTGGAAGCTGCTCAGGGATGCGTGTAGACGCTCACCCAGCCGGCTAGCAGGAGAAGGGGGAGCCGAGGGAGCAGGATCGGCTTTTCCTTTCCAAGGACAGGGCAGTCTCCCAGGTGGAGGCCAGAAGAGCTAAGTGCCCCTAGAGCCCAAGCTTCAGAGAACCAGCCTGGACCAAAGCAGGGTGCGGAGTTAACCCACGACCTCCCGCCTCTCAGGTGCTGGCTGCGCAACTGTCCAGCCCTCGTTGCCACTGCTGGCTGGACTAGCCCTGCCTCCCACGGGAAGGAGCGAAGCTGCGTGCTGCGCTCCCGGGCCCTGGGGCTGAGTTCCCCAGTGCTAGATTTGGGTGCTCTGGTTTCAGGGAGAGGGGGAGGCCAGGAAACAGTTTTGCTCTCAGACCGGACAGGGGGAGGGAGTCAGGGCACAGTGCGGAGCAGCCCTGCTGCTGCTCTACATCTTGGAGGAAGGCCTAAGCCACTTGAGGCTCGCTGAGCCTCTCTCGGAGTAGGGAAAGGGACAGCCTGACTCTCGTGCTTTCCACGGCAAAGCATGCCGGGAAAGGAGCGGAGCTGGGGGCCCTTGAAATACCAGCTCCTCTCCCTTCTTTTCAGCCAGCTGTAGGGAAGTTGGCACCGGGGGCTGAGGGTGTTGGCTTGGCTGACCGAGCTCCTGGGAGTCAGCAGGTGTTGGGGGTGCAGGTAGGGGCTTGTCTACGCTAACAGCCTTTAGCTGCTGCTGGGCTGTGGGAGCTCTTAGAGATTTATATTGCTTGGGGGAGCGGGTCTCTGCTGTCTCATGGTGCAACAGATTTCTTGGGTACAAGAAACCTCTTCATCTGTCCCTGTGTAGCCCCTGCCCACGTCCACGGCGGGCAGGGCCCTCCTGTCACTGCTGGGGGTTGTGCTGTACCCAGGACACAGAACTTACAGAGTCTGCATCCCTGGAGAGAGCCACCTGGCTGTGCTGAAGGAGCAGACGGCTCTCAGCAATACCCCCCCACACACACACACACAACAGCTGGAGGGGTTCTCACCTCCCTTCAGGAGCTCTGCCTGCAGGCCTCCCTGGGGAATATGGAACTTGCGGGCTGGGTCTGGATGAGACGGGCTGGGCTTTGTCTCTTCTTGCTGCCCTAGCAAGATCACTGAGGTGTATGGCCCGCAGGGAGCTTAAAGGTGCAACCGTCTTTGAGGGGCTCCGTGGTGTTAGTGGGAACCTGCCCTCGGAGCTGTGGTTTAGAGGGCATGGTACAGGGAAGCAGCACGTAAGGGGGCACTTGGAGGTATTAAAAAAAGCTGTGTGTAGCCTGAGCCGCTGATCCGTTCAGCTGTCCCGGGGGTGCACACCGAGGCTACTCGGAACGTCAATGCGCAGCCAGGGCAGAACTCCGAGCTGTCTGCTCCAAGAAGCAGACCCCTGGGCCCTGAGCGACAGGAGAGGCTTTGCACCACCCACGGCAAAAAACTCAATCCTGCTCCTAACCAGTGCACAGTTACAGCCAGCTCCTAGCTGGCTGAGCAAAGCACGGCCTTTACCCTTTAATGGGACGCGGTGGCCATTAAGGCCAGAGGAGGTAGTTTAGGAAGAGAGGAAGATGGTCCTGGGGGCACTTGGCATCTGGGAGAAGGAAGGTACAGGGCAATCCCAGACAACTGTTCCCATAAGGGCCTGACACCAGGAGCTTTGGAGAGAGGGCAGGGCAAGGCTCCCCTCTCTCCCAGCCAACACAAACAGGGGTGGGGTTATTAAACCCACCTGGAGAGCATCAAGAGACTGACTAGTTGATTGAGTGGGTGACTCAAAAAAGGAGTCTCCAAGCTAAGCCAAGGAAGAAGCTCCTGAGACCAAGAGGAAGAATTCAGCCAGGCCCTGAGGGGAGAGTCTACAGGACAAGAAGGGCCAGGACCGGAACTGCACAGACCCAAGGAGGAGGGCTGTGAAACCCTGAATCTATGGGTCTGTCTACACTGCAGCATAAGCCCAGGGCTAGCAATAACTTCAAGCAGCAGATCCAGAGTTTGTTAACCCAGGGCTGTAGCATCTACACTGCATTATTGGGCCGAGTCCCACTTCCCATGTCCCAGACTTCCTCGCACCCTTCCAAGATGTGGCTGCTCTAGCCCTTTGTTCGTGGTGCAGTAAGTGAAAACTCGACTGTCCAGAGGCCAAAGGAGAAACAGCCTGTGGGATACTCTTGGTGGACTCCAAGAACACGAGTCCAGTGGGGCTGCTCCTACACTGCAAAGCAACAGGGCTTGAGCCCTGAGTCCCAGCTTGACTCTGACTCAGACCCTCCACACTCATGGGGTCCTGGGACCCTGTGTCTGAGCCCTGGGTTACAGTGATTTGTGTGTAGACAGAAGGGGGGTTAGGCTTGAGCCTGAGTTCAAACTCTGGGCTTACACTGCAGTGTAGACATACCCTAAAAGGGAGCGAGAAGCTGGTTAATCTGAATCAAATAGTCCCAAGGCGGGGGGAATATTGTACTCTGGATGTAGGTGCGTGTAAGTGGGTTATTCTCAGAATTCAAGGGGAAACTGAGGCAGGGTGCCTGCAGGGCCATTCCAGACCCTGAGGCAGTGCTCTGGGACTGCACCCACCTACGACACGCAACGCTACGGCATTTCTGTCTGTAACGTGATCACTTCTTAAAACTGCCTCTGATCAGTTTGGAGCAACAGCTCAGCGGCATAACAGCTGCCCCACTCATCTCACTGGACATTAACTCTGAAACCTAATGATGACCAGTCAACTATTTTCTGTTGAATACTAAATGTATTGTAGAGCCCTTCTCCCACTACTGGGTTCAGCCTCTCCCTTCGAGGAAACCGGCACTTCAGGAAAGGCAAAGAGCGTATCAACACAAGCAAAGATGCAGCTCCTTGCAATGACCTCCGGCTGGGGAACCAGAGGGGATAGAGTTTCCAGACCAAGAGGAGCCCTAGAGGAGGAGGGTTGTAACCATCTGAGAAAAAAAATGCACCCTGTTTCAGACACTGGTGGGAAATGCACCCCACTCCACGGTGAGAGGAGAGGGCTAGCTGCTAAGGCCAAGAGCCATCTAGGTATTGCAGACGGCTCTGTGGTGCAATGCTGCTACAATACTAGATCTCCAGCATTAACCTGAGCTGACACCAGCTCTGAGGCTAACACCCACAGTACAGCAGAAGAAAGCAGGAAACCAGTTGAACATGAGGTGCAAAGGCTTAGCTCAGACTTCACAGCTGTGCAGCGTGCCAGGCTCAGTGATTGAGGGGTTTCTGAATACATAAGAATCTGTAACCAGCTCCAGATCTAAACTGCCTCCTGGGTGAGGCTGGAGAAGTCTGCACCAGGGGCACAAGCAGAGCTGCTGCTGGGCCTTGTCCTGAAGGCTTCTGCTTTGTGCCTGTGCCTCCCTGGAGAGTCCAATGTAAAGCGTGCTTCACCCCCATCTCCCAAGGTCTGCAAGGCCATTCCAAAGACAGGGAGGGTCGCCGTCACACAGGGACAGATGGACTCCCATCTGTGTGAGGAACCAGAACCCGCCCCCAGTTCCGTGGGCCTCGTCTCTGAAACAAGGCCACGGCTCTTGGAATCCCAGTCAGGAGCCCCCCTGCTCCCTTTCGGGAGCAATTCATCAGCCAGATCCAAAGCTGGAAGAGCCACTCTCTGAAGTAAACTAGCGCGTGGCCAGCAGCAGCTGGGCCTGGACTCAGGGTTCCCTTCCCCAGCTGAGAAGACCGAGGAAGCAGGGTCCCCCCGTGAGCCCTTTGATATTGAGCGGCCTGGGAGGCACAGCTGGCTCCAGCCTGCAGAGACCTGGTCTAGATTTAAACCCAATCGCTGTCAGAGACTCTCAGGACACCCAGCATTCTGCTGACAAGCACTTAGCAGCTCCATGGGACCCTTCAACCCCCGAGCAAGGCCTGTGCCCTCCCAGCTCCCTAAGTGAGGGACAACAGACTTGGATCTTCCTCCAAACATCAGGGACCGGGAGTAAATCCCAACAGACCCTCATGCAGATATTTCCAGCTCCAGTTAATAAAGCACCAGCAGCCCGGTGCAACCCCAGTGGATCAAACGCACAGCAAGGGTCGGAGGGACTCCGATGCGTATCTGTTACACGAGGGGCAGGTGACTGACTCATCTGATGGGTTTATGGGACCTTCGGTATAGAGCGGTCTGAGAGCATCTTTCTCTTGTTCTGAGACTCTTTTGTTCTCTAAGTTCTTCCCACTGGAATCACTGCTGGGGACAGGTGCAGGCTTGTCCCCTCTTTATCCACCGAGCAGATACAGCACGTGCAATGGCAGGGCAAGCTGCCTCTATGCTCCCCCTCCCAGCGTACCTCAGCCCTGCTCTGGGAAGACCACGCACAGGGATGCGCGAGGCAGTCAATCTCCTTGACCCATTCACTCTGTGGCACTTCTTCTGATTCTGCCAAGGGAGCCAACTGGTACCAACTGAGATGGGTTGTTAGAAGGGACGCCTGCCCACCAGGCATGGGCCTGCCCCAACAGCTCCTGATTTGGGGGACCTTTGGGAAAGCTTTCAGGCACTGCTGGCCCGGGCTGGATTTGAATTGGCAGCCTTACAGCGAAGGCTGCATGTGCCCTCTCTTTTATCTGCAGTACCCAGGTGTTTAGCTCTGGAGGGTTTCGGCAGGGGGAGGGCAGCACATGCACGGAGTTCCCTCCGAGACTTCTAGCAATTGCAACTCGCCCCCCCACCCCACCCTCCACGCTTGATATGCTCCTGGTTACCCAGACCAATGATCAGTGGTCATTAAAGGACTATCCAGTGCTTTCTCAGGGTCCTCGCTCCCCTGCCCAACCTAGGAATCTATCAGAACAGGCCACTGCTAGCCCCCTGCCCATGAGCCCAGGAAGCAGAACAGACCCAGCCCCTGCACTGTAGCACAGGTGAGAATACAGCAGCTGGCTCTGCGGAAACCCCATCACTCAGCATCAAGATAAGTACGTTAAACCTCGGGCAGCAGCTGTGCTGGAGGAGTTTGTGAGCATCAGCAGCTGGCATTAAGGAGCCTAGGCGTGTGAGGAAGTCTCTGTGCCTCTTCTTCCTCCCCGGCCCCAGAGCTCTGCTTCTCCTTCCATCTGGAGCTCTGCCCCGGTCTGGGGGAGGAGCTGTGGAAGTGGGGGCCGGTATAGACAATGGCAGGGGCTCCTGGCGAGGGTTTGCAGGTGGGAGTACTGGACTGGGGATGAGGGTGCAGAGATGTTGGCAGAGAATGCTTGACCAGTCCCTGGCAGGCAGATAGCAGACGTTGGCAGCTGGGGGCTGTGTCCAGCGGGTGCAGGGTTTCACAGCCTTCTCCCTCAGAAGGTGATCAAGGAGTCCATGCCGCAGCCCTAGGATTAAGGCTCTTCTGTCAGAGAATCCTGCTTTAGTTAAAGGTTGCGTCAGTAACCCTGCACTTCCTGCAGCCCATGGTAAACATACAGCTCAGTATAACTAGTGAATGCACAGCCACTCTCCCCAACCCGCCCTCCCCCACACCAGGGGAAGTCAGCGTTCAAACGACTCTAGCTGGCATCCTATACTCCAGCCCTGAAGACACTTTCTGAACCTGACCACACTTGCCCAGACAAGGCTTCCTGCGTGTGCAGCCTGCAGCCAGGAAGGCACTAGCTGGCACAGCGGGGAAATGCACCACCTCGGGCTGCGTGACCTGCTCAGTGAGGAGTTCAGTGGAACCGGTCTCGTTTCCACTGAATCCACCCCTCAAACCAAAGGCACAGGGTAAAAGTGGCCGCCTCTGCTCAGAGCCCCGGCACTGGAATAGCAGGGTGGTCAGGGACGGAGGCACACGGAGAGCTGCATATCAGGAAAAAACCTGCACACCCCTAGAGCCAGGCCACCAGCCCCTTCCATTCATGGGCACTACAATTATCCAAGCAAACATTTAATGAGATGAAGACCAGGCTAATGAGTTACTCATAGTCCTAATGAACCAGACACAGTGCCTGGGCTTGATGACAAGCCCGGAAGGAGCAAGCATAACAGGCCTGGGAGGGAGACAGTTCACATATGTGACAGTCTCAATAGCTGCTGAGTCGAGATCCAGGAACTGTCTCCTGTGACAATGACAGGGTAGTGCCTTGTAAAACCAACAGCACCGGTCCCCCGGGTGCTAACGCACCCTCCCAGGAAAGCTCACAGCACGCAGGGGCCCTGGAACAATTGGTATCGTGGGGGTGCTGAGAGCCATTGAACCAAACTGTAAACCCTGTCTATGATGGAAACCATTTCAAGCCTGGGGATGCTACCACACCCCCAGCACTCCTAGTTCCAGCACCTACATCAGCATGCTTGCCAGCAGGAGTCTGACTTCCTAGCCGGCACCTACAGGAAGCAGAGTGCCAGTGGACAGCCATTTCCCCTCTCACATGCATTTCAGCCCTGTCTGGAGGAGGTATCTTGCACTGAGCCCTTCCAGTGGGGTGCCAACAAAAAAAGACAAGCGCCAGGGACCAGCCTAGAGACACCAGCGGTCTGATCAGGTAGGGAAACACTCAGAGGCGGTGTCATGGGAAGAGCAAAGCTCAGAAGCTGTTTGCGATGCTAAGCACAGGTGTGAGGGTCAACAAGTATCGCTTCAGAGGAGGATGCAATGGCTTAGCAGGTGGAGGCCCCGCACCAAATGCTGAGACGAAGGATGGGAAGGCCTGGCTCAGCGCTGCTCTCATTCAAGTGACGTCCTTGCTGCCAGTCAGCGAAAGATCCCGTGAGAGCATGACGCCCTGCTCCTCACAGGAGACGGGTTCTGGGAATCTCCTCTTGCCAAGCCTTGCACGACTGTTTAGTTCACACCTGGGTACTGTCCGTGGGCCAAGCCATAACGAATGGGCTCTCTTCCCCACAAGGGACTGCTGAGATTGCACTCCAGGTGCCCACCCAGCTGGGATTTTAAAGTTGGTTCTTTGTTGCAACTTGCAAGCTTAATCAATCTAAAAGTAGACAGAAGACTTGGCGTCAGCTGAGACCTGGACTTGATTCTTAAAATACAGGAGTCAGAGCCACCAGCAAGAAAGCATTCGGAGTGTTACCAGAAAACTAACCGCCACAATGGGGCCCCTATGCATCAGCAGGGAGGCCAGCCGGCTATAACTCTGCATCCAGCACCACAACAAGTACAAGTCTCACCCACCTCCCCACTACAAAACCAAACCCCACCAGGGGAATGGGATGATCCAGAGGGCTAGGGGACGGACTACAGCATCAGTCACTTCTTGACTGCTGCTCCAAATCCAGCCCTGGGTGGTAAGGACCAGAGGTCACTACCGTCTGATGGCTGCTTGGGGACCAGTGTGAAATGAGCTGGTGGTTTCATAAGGGGCTAAGTGTCCACATCACAAAAACGATCCCCGCAATTGGCAGCCTTGCTGGTGTTTCCCACAATGGTGGCCAAGGGTTTCCTGAGCCGGGGAGGCAGGGGAAACAGTCTGCTCCTCGGCACTAATGCACTTCTCATCAGCAGATCTTCACGTGCTTTACAGTGCCCACAGCCCCCTTTTACAGATGGGCAAACGGAGGCACCGGAGGTAAAGGGGCTCACCCAACATCACACAGTAAGTCTGTTGCAACCTAGCACGGTGCCCCCCTTAAATTCTCCTGTTCCCTTGGAGCCCATCTCAGCTCACCCTGCAGTGTCACAGGGTGGGGTCCCTGCTCCCCAATCTTACTCCGAGCTCCTTTTTCCTCCATCTTTGAGCACTGCTCGCTACCCAGACAATTCTGGTCACTTGCCTCACTAAGACATACGCCGGGGGAGGGGGGCTGACTAGTTTTAAAACAGCACTAGCCTTCACAGCACTAACAAATTTCACTGTTAAAGGAAACACTGGTCACCCTTCATAACAAATCGTGATGGATTGATTCAGGGACGGCAGAGGGGTTACAGCAGAGCCACTCGCATCTCCCACCATCACCGGCCCCCTCTACTATCCTCGTCTCTGGAGAGACTCTCTTGCAGAAACGTTCCTCCTGCCCGTGCACGTACTAGGTTATTGCTCCCTGTGGAGAACGAGGGAGCTTTGTGCATTAGCTCTGAAGTGCCTCAGTTTGCCTGTTGGAGGTTATCCTGTTTGACGGCAGGGAGCTAAATTAAAGGAGGCAGTTAGGAGGAAGCGAATCAATGACAAAGATGTGACACAGGCCAGAGAATACCAAGGGTCACAGAGGAAACAATGGGACAGATATTAATTGGGAAATGTCCCCTGCCTGACTAGCAAGGTTTATTCTTCCCAGACCTGAAGCTAGGCTCAGAGGGGTCACGCAAACCTTGGAGATGCTGGCCTAGGGAAGAAGGGAGGGCTCAGCGGGCGGTCAGCAGCTGCTCCGCAGGCGATGCTGGCAAAGGCACTAACTGCAGCCTAGGGAGACAAGGAACGGCTGAATGGGACTTTCTACAGTGTGCAATGAACGACTAAGGCTTACCTAAGGGGAAAGAGGTGGACCGGCCTTGCTCTGACTGCCATGCACGCTGGGTGAATGAATGAACAAGGCTTTGTTCTGAAGACGCTGTTTGAGTCCCTTAAATCGGCTGCTGTCACAGGCTCCTGGAGGAAAAAAGGCTTGCAGGTGCAAACTCCCTTGGGCCTGTCAGTTTGACAGTTGGTGAACAGGGGGTTGGAGCCCACAGAGCTAGCCTAGGAGTGGTAGGACCATGTGGTTTCCACCCAGAGAGAGAGGAAGGCAGCAAAGGGGTGCCCTCAAGGGGGACTAACAGGATCTAAAGTGCAGCCTCACCCTGTAACAGTGACCCTCCCCAAGTGGAGTTTTTAGAGCGGGACTCTCTCTCTTCCCTTCCTGGGCAAGGCGGCGGGGAGGGGGCCACATTCCCGCCCTCCCAGATAAGCTTTTCTGTCTAGGCTGGGCTGTAAACTCAGGTTGTTGTAGATCACAGGCCTTCCACCTCCCTTGCAGAGCTGGCAAGGTGAGCTAGCGCTGCCCGTTCCACCTTAAGTACTGTGCACAGGACTCTTCTACGTATCTCTCGCCTCAGGGCATCAATGAGACCCCATGGGAGGGAGCTGGAGCTGTGACAATCCAAGCTTTATGCATTGCTGCTGCCCCTACGGCCCAGACTGCTCCTGGAGACTTCTATCCTGGGAGCAAAACAAACAAAGCAACCCCAACACAGCCCAAGGTGGCGGGGGGAACAAGCTGCCTTCATGGACCAAAATACTCTACAGATTTATTTTTAAAATCAAGCCCAGTGCTGCTGAAGGAAGTGGATTTCCAAAGGCTGCAAAGAAAGACACTATTGAAAGAAGCTAACGCAGGCCAAATCCTCGCTCTCTCAGCAGAGAATGAACGGATGAGTTATAACAAATCGCCCGCAGCAGCCGGAACATTTCCAGAGGGATCCTCCCAAGTCCCTTGGTATTTTAACAAAAGAAAGAGGTCTGTAAATGGGCGTGCATGCAGGTCTCCAGTACTTTAAATATCTATCAGCCGGCAAAAAGAAAAGGAGGACCTGTGGCACCTTAGAGACTAACCAATTTATTTGAGCATAAGCTTTCGTGAGCTACAGCTCATCTGTCCTATCTCGGGGCCTCTCCTTCTGCCCCTCCACCCCCACAGACATGATACAGTTCTGTAAAAAGAAAAGGAGGACTTGTGGCACCTTAGAGACTAACCAATTTATTTGAGCTGTAGCTCATGAAAGCTTACGCTCAAATAAATTGGTTGGTCTCTAAGGTGCCACAAGTCCTCCTTTTCTTTTTGCGGATACAGACTAACACGGTGGCTACTCTGAAACCTGTCAGCAGGCCGACTTTGCCAGAGTTCTAGCTATACTGCAGGAATGGGACCGGAGAGGTACAAGCGTTCCTACAAGTGTTAGCAATGTAGGAAGTCCTTGGATAGGCACATGGGCTGCTGCCCCAGCCATATTTAGAAGTGCCATGTAGCCCTGCTCAGCTTGGTCTCAGGCAGAGGTCTCAAACACACAGCCCGCAGGGTTATTTTCTGTCCCCCCCCCCCCCCCCCGGAGCGTTTAGCTAGAGCGGCTCTGGCCTGGCACGCACCGGGGACAGGGCAGGTTCCCCACCTGCCTGCCCTGCCCCGCGCCGCTCCGGGACCTGGGGGGAGGATGGGGGGGCACAGGGGTCTGTGTGTTGCCCTGGCCGCTCCTCCAGGTACCTCCCCCGAAGCTCCCATTGGCTGTGGCCAGGGCAACACACAGACCCCTGTGCCCCCCTGCCCCCACCCAGGTCCCGGCCGCTTCCTGCCTGCCCTGCCCCCGGTGCATGTTGGGCCGGACCCGCCCCCCCAAACCCTTCCTGCAGCCAAACCCCCTGCCCTGAGCCCCCTGTTGCACCCCACACCCCTCCTGAACCCCGACCCCCTGCCCTGAGCCCCCTGCCACACCCCATGCCCCTCCTGCACCCCAACGCCCTGCCCTGAGCCCCCTCCCACACCCACGCCCCTCCTGCACCCCGACCCTCTGCCCTGAGCCCCCTGCTGCACCCCGCACTCCAGCCCCCTGCCCTGAGCCGCCTGCCGCACCCTGCACCCTGACCCCCTGCCCCACTCTGCACCCCAACCCCCTGACCTGAGCCCCCTGCCACACCCCGCATCTGCACCCCGACCCCCTGCCGCACCCTGCACCCCTCCTGCACCCCCTGGGGGCAGGGAGGGGGCAGAGTTGGGGTGAGGATTTCGGGGAAGCGGTTGGAATGGGGGCAGGGAAGGGGTGGGAAGAGGCAGGGCCTCATGGAAGGGGTGGAGTGGGGTGGGGCCGGGGCAGCGGGGGGGGGGGTCAGTGGTGCGGCCCTCAGGCCAATGTACTACTCCTCACGTGGTCCTCGTGGTCATTTGAGTTTGAGACCCCTGGTCTAGGGGGAACATGACAGAAGCTCCCAGGGCCTGGTCTACATAAACTTTGTACTGGTACAACTATGTCTGTTAGGGGGGACTTAACTGAAATACGTAAACCAGTAGAAGCCCTAATGTGGACACAGTTACCTGGACATTAAGGTGCCTTGCACCAGTAGTTTATTCTCCTTTCCATACAGGAATAAGCTATCACAGCGTGAGGCACTTTTATACCAGTATAATTTTGCTCATGCTAAACCTTGTACCAACACAGTTAGAGCAGTAAAACTCTTGTGACTAGACAAGCCAGAGTCTCGCTGAAAAGTTCTGCAAATGGGCATTAAGGACGTTAGAAAGTTTCACCCCGAACAGCAGCACTTAGCACCTGCCGAAGCCTCACCTGCAGGAGGGATCCCAACATTGCTCCTGCTGGTGGAGCGGCAGCAGGGTGACGACTGCTGGGAATTTTTAGAAAGTTTCCTTGGTGGAAACAGGGTCACCAAGGCCAAGAGGTTCAAAGGATGTTCCAAAAATCCTGACTTCTAGATGACACGCACTAAAACCTACATTAAAAGAACATGAACACTGCAAAGCCAAGAACTCCAATGTTAGGAAAAGTCAGAATTAAGGCTGCTCGTGCAGCGTCCTTGTGCAGATGCGTTACGACACAGTCTTCAATCACATGATCAGACATAATTTTTTCCACAGGACCTCTGCCTCATTCAGGACACAGGACGGATGGCGCAAAATCAATGAACAGCTATTCAATATTGTTTTCTCCTTATTGTTCAATGTATGGCCCTGGGCCTTATTTACTGCACACTATTCAAAGCCTGCTCTGAAGACAACATTATTCATTTCCTCGTGGGCTCTTCTGTGGTGCCCATCAGTATGGCATCTGAGTGCTTCACACACTGCAATTACTTTTCCCAACCCCTGTGAGATGAGGAAATGCTATTATCCCTATTGCAGAGATTACTCAAAAAATATCAATTAATTGAGATGCCTAGCATGATATAGCACTTTGTGTGTTCAAAACACAGCTCCCACTGACTGCAGCTGCAACTGCTTAGTCCTTCAAATCAGACCCCAAGGTCTCAAGTCAGTTACCCAGAAAATGAGGAACACACGATTAGTGCCCTCCTGTGAAAAGTCTGGTTTAAGGTGATTTGACTAGCATCCCATAGGCCCACAGAGGCAGGGATAGAATCCAACTCTCCAGGGCAGCATTCCGCTGCCTTAACCATGACACCATCCTTTCTCTTCCTGCATCCCCTGCCGCATCACTACAGACCTTCCACAACAGATGGGGCAGGGATCCTATAGACAACAGCCTCCTTCACGCACAACTCTGCTCCACCCCAGAGCAGGTCCATTCTGCACAATGAATGAGGCAGAGGTCCCATGGAAAAAACAGCACACAATTGTGTAGTTAAAGAATGGATCATAAAGCATACGCACAAGAGGACTGAATTATGGTTGCATGAACAACTAAATAAGCAATACTGCCAAAAGAGGTTTTTGGTAATATAACCGAGTCTACACTAGGGGTTTTGCAAGGACAGCTGTGTCAGTTCCTCAGGTGGTGACATTTTTTCACATTCCCAACCAAAGCAGCTATACCAGCAAAACGTTTATGTGTAGACGGGGCCCGACTTTCAAGCTCACACGGGAAATCAGTGGCAGAGCAAGAACTGAATAGTTTCCCCCAAATCCGAGACTAGTACCTTCGCTGCTGGAACGTCCTTTATCTCATTCACAAGCTGTCTAAAAATCTTGCCTGACGTAACGATAAACCTTCCTGTCCAGGTCATAAGCTGACCAGTGGCTAACTGAGAAAGCAGCTAGTAGGAAAAAAGCCTCCTATACAGACAGGTTATTCCATAACTGTCCACCTCAGGATGTGTTGCAGGTCCTTTGAAGCAACTGGAACTGGCAACTGTCAAACAAGATACTGGTCTAGATGGCCACCGTCCCAAACCCATATGACAATTCCTAGGATTGTGAGAGGAGCTTGGTAGCTTACCATACCCCTCCCCCAGACACACTACTCTGATGCGGTTACAGCCAATACGGGTCAATGCATGCACACAGGACTTTTTCCCAGTGCAACTGGGCATTGGCCATACACCCACCACACTGTGTAATTGTGCTGGTGCATTCTGGGAAAACACAGGCAGTTCTCCTTTACTGCCTCAACTGCTGGGGCCAAGGGTAGAGGACTGCGGGTGCCTCCCACAGTGGATTCTTTTCAGGTTGTCCCCTTGCACAGAGAGCTAGGACACTCTCACCTCACTACCCAGGCACTGTTAGAAGGCCGAATTCGTAAGGCAGCAGGGCTGTTAGGACCAGGATGCAGCCTGAGCGTTGTGCTACAATCATGCCAAAGCTGCATGGTTAGGAGGCAGGTGTTAACATGGATCGTGTGTTAAGTCAACCAAGTTACACAGTCAGGCTATGTCTGCACTGCACAATTAATCCACTTGAATCAGCTGCCTGGTCCAAGCACTCAAGTTAGTTTAGGCCAGGAGTGAATATTCCCACTGCAAAGCCAAACCCATGTTACTACGTCCTCCCATCTCTGCGCCCACCCAGGTGTGTCTGGGGGCACTGCAGTGAGGACCAACAAGAAGAATTACACAGATCTAGGGTAAAGAAGGCTCAGATGAACAGGGCAGTTTCTACATGCAAGTTTCTGATAGCCCTGCAATTCTACAGGAAGTGAAAAGTAAATGGGGGGAAGTTTTTCTCCCCCCGACAACTGCTTCCACATCATGCAAGGCACAACCCAGTGTCCTCCTCAGTAGATTTCTCCTCCCCAGGAGCCTCAATTCTGAGCGACCTCGCATCAGCCACCGCGCACAAGCACAGTTTGGCAGGGGCACGGGATGCACAAGTCACATTTGGGGCAGGGGTAAGTAACAAACAGCTTTTCACTCGGTCCAGTGTGAGGTAGGAGAAAGGTGTGACATCCCTTCTGGCAGCAGATCCAGTGAGACAAGCTCCTCCTCTGACAAACGGAGCATCCGAGAGTTCTGGGGGGTGAGGGCCCTTGGCACCAGTCGGGGCTCGGCCCCTTGACGTAAAGATGGCCCAAACTGCAAAGAAGTTTGGAACCTAACCAGAACTTCCCCAAAGTTCAAGAGATTTGCATCTCAGATTCTGGTTAAGGATCCAGGAACACAGAACCTGCCACATTCAAACAGACACTGAGGCAAACTAACCGAGGCTCCAACAGTGGCCAAAAGCAAATAATTAAAAGAATGAAGAATGCCACATACTGTACCTGGCTGTAGCCCAGAAGTGGAGATTTTTCTGATCTCCAGCTGATCACCCACTTATACCTTGAAACAGGTTACCAAGGGGCTAGGGAGGAAAGAAGCCTCATGTGATTGGATATCTACCCCACACTGGCATTAAAAGTGTTAAACTGGAGCTAGAGAGCTTAATGAAGGCACCAGGTTACACCTGGAGGGTGGGCTGGGCAGGCCCACCTGAAGATGAGGCCCAGCTGCAGGAGAAGGTGGGTGATGAGCATAAAGGGAAGAAGCCCAGAGGGGAAAGGATCCTATAGTCTTTCTCTAGCGGCTGGAGATTGAAGGAAGGGCCTCGAGGGAAACAGATGTACAGAAGCCCAGGAAGGGGCCGTGGGGAAGGCCGCAGGAGGAAGAAGTCAAGGGAGGCAGCAGAAGCAGACCTTAGCTGTTCACTGCAGGGTCCCTGCTTGGACTGGAACTCAGGGGAGAGGAAGAGGCTGGGTTCCCCTGCTGACCACAGGGAAAGATGGTACAGAAACACCCTGATGGGGGAGAAGCACTGTTGAATTAGGAGCTGGGCTTCAGGGAGAAAGCCCTGGGAGGTGTTGCTCAGCACCGCGCCAGGAGACCAACCCTGCAGACTAGAGCCCTATAGAGTCTGCCAAGGAGTGAGCCCTGCTAAGGGTGAAGAGTTATGTTTGAGTCTAGGTTATTGGCCCAGAAGAGAGAGGTCAAAATCTGACCTGGCTGGATGGCTGGCATGAGAACACTACAGGGCCATAGCAGCTGTCAATGGGGAGCACTAGATGGGGGAGACTCTGCTATGCCATGCCCAGCTATGGGGGGGGGTGAACGCTCCAGTGATGTGTCAACCCATCCATACCCTCCTTTAGCGTTATGTGCTAAACACGCCACCTGTCATTTCAACACATTCATTACTTAGGACCAGCTCCAAAGCCCACTGAAGTCAATGGAAGACTTTCCCCTGACTTCACTGCACTGAGGATCAGGCCCTCATGCTTCTCCATCTCTGCCACATCTTCTTTCAGAAGGCCCACAGAGACCAAACCCTTCCCCCAATCATTAGCTTCCCCGACAGTGTGAGCTCCTAGCGTGTGCTCTGCTGATCGCTAACACACGCACAGGCAGGGCTCTGATGCTGTGGCAACGAAAGTTCTCTAAATGCTTAGATCCAACAGACAAGGGCAAATCCCACCACTGAAACAGTGCTTTAAAAAATTATTCTCCCTTCTGGAATATGGAAACTTTCACCTAACACTTAAGTAGTCTCACTGATATGGGGTCAACTTATTCCGTAACATACAACTTTTAACAGTGATTATTCATTATTATTATTCATTCACCATGCGTTTTGGGAGTACCTGGTAGGTACTGCAAGGATGAAAGAATGCTCTCTAATACGCATATACATCGAGCACTTTTTTAAAATTAGCATTCCTGTTTTTTATCCCCTAGGCGTAAGAGCTACATACAACTCTGAGCGAAGAACGCTGGTCGCTTTTCCAAAGTGCTGGGTTTACTTCACCCCAACTCTGTGCTGGTAAATGGTGGGTATGGGATCTCCTGAAGGGTCCACGCTGGCATCACAGCAAGCAGAGGCAGGTACTTCAATTACTGCTAATTGTTCGGCCCTTCTATAGAACCTTCAATCCACAGACTTGGTGAAGGTGAATGACTCAGCCCTGTAAAGTTACTGCTTCCCACCCCCACAGATCGGTCTGGCTGGACCTACAGAGAACTCATGTCTCCTAACCACGCAACCGCAGCCTTGTGCTCTAACTGCAAGAGCAACCCCCCTTCCAATGCACTGAAGGGACACATATGCTGTGTTTTAGGAGGCATTCAGCATCAAATGAAGGTTTTCTTAGCTTTGTTGATCCCCCTTTAAACAATGTATTTGACCGTAGCATTTAAAAGCCTGATCCATGGACCAGGACACCACTGTGCCAGGCGCTGTACAAACACAGAGCAAAAAGCCACTGCCCCAAGGAGCGCACAATCTAAGAATAAGCAAACAGGGGTGTACAAGGAAACAAGCGGCAGGCATTGATCAGCCCCATGAACAGCAGTGTCTTGTTCGGCACTCACTGATGTATGTTGTAAGAAGTCCAAAAGAGTTGCAAGAGGCAGGGGTGAGCACCCTGGGGCAGAAAGCAGAAGCGGCAAAATCTATAGACTCAGCCCCAGAAGGATCTAGATCAGTAGTTTTCAAACTGGGGTACGTGTATCCCTAGCGGTACAGAAGCTCTTGGAGAGTACACAAGCAAAATCCTGTAATGGCGGACAACGCATTCCATTTAGTAAGACTTTGCAATCTAATCACAGGGTCACAACAATACACCTATCTCCGATGTGGGTATGTGGTAGACTGCATTATTTGGAAAGGTGTACACAGCCCAAAAAGTTTGAAAACCACTCATGTACATGAATCCCACCTATCTACTCAAAGGATGGCAGGGCCACCTAAGAGGTGGAGAGACATTAACAGCAGGTACTGACTGGGCCAACCTCCCAGCGGGAGCTTGGGGGGAACAGCACTGGCCAAGGGAGCTTATCCTGGCCTCCTGGTGACGTTCTCCAGGTGACCCCCGTACACGCCTGCGTTGCGGGATGGGATTGGACCCAGGTGTTGGGAGAGCCAGCGCCAGGCACTCGGCTCTGGCACCCCGTGCACGCAGCGCTGGAGGGGAAGCCCAGCCCGGTGCAGACCTCGGGTGCCAGCCACCCACCCAGCTGTGCAGAAGGTGGCAGGCTGCAGTGCCCGGAGCTGAGGCAGTGGCTAGGGCTCCGACCCACAGGGCTGGTGAGGGCACCGGCCCCAGACCCACACCCCGGCAAGCCCCCTGGAGCCCATGTTTCTGCCATGGGCGGGGGAGAAGGAGAGGGTGCCCCTCCAGCCAGAGTGGGGGGAGCCTGGCCGGCCAGCCAAGGAGTGGGAGGGAGCCGGCTGGGTGCCCCCCCACCGCAGGCGGAGAGGGGGGAACCGGCTGGCTGGGTGCCCCCCCGGGCATGGGCGATGGGGGAAAGCTGGGCAGAGTGGGGGGGGCTGGCTGGGTGCCCCTCCCTCCGGGCACGGGTGATGGAGGGGAGCTGGGCGGAGTGGGGGGGCCAGCTGGGTGCTCCCCCCTCCGGGCACAGGCGATGGGGGGGAGCTGGGCGGAGGGGGGGCCGGCTGGGTGCCCCACCCTGGGCACGGGTGATGAGGGGGGGCCGGCTGGGTGCCCCACCCCGGGCATGGGAGATAGGGGGGCGCTGGGCGAAGGGGGGGCCGGCTGGGTGCCCCACCCCGGGCACGGGCGATGGGGGGAGCCGGGCGGAGGGGGGGCCGGCTGGGTGTCTCCCCCCCGGGCACGGGCGATGGGGGGAGCCGGGCGGAGGGGGGGCCGGCTGGGTACCCCCCCCGGGCACGGGCGATGGGGGGAGCCGGGCGGGGGGGGCCGGCTGGGGGGCTGGCGGCGGCGGTACCTGGCAGCGGCAGCAGCAGCCCGGCGAGGAGGCAGCAGGCGGCGGCGAGGCGGAGCAGGGCGCGGCCGGGCCCCTCCATGCCGGGCTGGGGGGCGGCGGGCGGCGCGGGGGCGACAGGGACCCGGGCGGGGGCGCGGAGCCGTCGCGTCTCGGGGCCCGGCGCTGAGTCAGGGGCAGGCGGCGGCTGCCACGTGGTTCGTTCCCCAACACGCGGGGCGTGTCCGCCCCCCCCGCTCCCCGCCCCACGGGCCGCCCCCCTCTCCCCCCACGTGTCCCCCCCCCGTGCTCCCCGCCCCCGGGCCGCGCCCCCTGCCCCCCCACCCCGTGCTCCCCGCCCCCCGGGCCGCGCCCCCTGCCCCCATCCTCCCCCCCGTGCTCCCCGCCCCCCGGGCCGCGCCCCCTGCCCCCCCACCCCGTGCTCCCCGCCCCCCGGGCCGCGCCCCCTGCCCCCATCCTCCCCCCCGTGCTCCCCGCCCCCCGGGCCGCGCCCCCTGCCCCCTGCCCCCATCGTCCCCCCCGTGCTCCCCGCCCCCCGGGCCGCGCCCCCTGCCCCCCCACCCCGTGCTCCCCGCCCCCCCGGGCCGCGCCCCCTGCCCCCGCCCCCATCCTCCCCCCGTGCTCCCCGTCCCCCGGGCCGCGTCCCTGCTCCCCCACCCCGTGCTCCCCGCCCCCATCCTCCCTCCGTGCTCCCCGCCCCCCGGGCAGCGCCCCCCGCCCCCCGTGCCGCGCCCCCTGCCCCCCCCGCCCCGTGCTCCCCGCCCCACGGGCCGCCCCCCTCTCCCCCCACGTGTCCCCCCCCCGTGCTCCCCGCCCCCGGGCCGCGCCCCCTGCCCCCCCACCCCGTGCTCCCTTGCCCCCATCCTCCCCCCGTGCTCCCCGCCCCCCGGGCCGTCCCCCTGTCCCCCCACCCCAGTGCTCCCCGGTCCTCCCACGTGTCCCCCCCCCGTGCTCCCCGCCCCCATCCTCCCTCCGGGCCGCCCCTTGTCGTCGTCCCCAGTGCTCCCCGCCCCCCGGGCCGCGCCCCCTGTCCCTCCCCCGTGCTCCCCGCCCCCGTCCTCTCCCTGGGCCGCCCCCTGTTCCCCCCGTGTTCCCCACCCCCCTAGCCGTGCCCCCTGTCCCTCCCCCCCCCCGTGCTCCCCGCCCCGCGGGCTGCCCCCTGTCCCCTCACCCCAGGTTTACACTGGCCCTGGACTCCTCTCTCGAACCTGCCCCTCACCCCCCCCCTCCTGCTCCCCTTCCCTCCTCTGCTGGGGCCTTCCCGGCACTGATCTTCCTCTCCCCAGCTCCCCAGAGGGCACCCCCCTGATCTGCCCTCCTCACCCCACAACCACTGCTTATGTCCTGCTGTTCCACCAATCACCTTTTCTAACCCCAGGCAGGCCGGGCTCTTTGCCATTGACCGGAGCTGCCTTAATTGCCGAGGCCGGGGAAAGCCCTAGCTGTTACCCCGTGGCCCTGACTATATTATATAAGGCTTGGCTAAGGTGGGGGGGGGTGGACACTTAGTGAAGGGGTGAGACAGGAGCCTTATTGCGTGCGGATGTTTCACCTATTGACGGCCCCCTTCCTTTCTTGGGGTAGAGGAACAAGGATAATTGTTGCACGACATTTTGACAGAATGCTCAACGTCTTCAGAGAGATCTTCATCGGCTGACAGGGCTCCATGTAATGTACGCCCCTAGCCCTCTTTATTCCCAGATTATTCCCCAGGTCAACGGACACATTTAGCTGCCCTGGGGCAGGATTTAGAAGGTGGTTGTGGTAGGGTTTTTCACCCCATCTCCCATCCTATAGGAGAGATCCTTTGGGAACCGATCTCTCCCACGCCCTAGTTATCTGCAGCCAGGATTTTCACAAGTGCTCAGCACCTGCAAGTGGGGATCCAAATTCCCACCGAGGCATCAAAATAAGTGAACGTCTTTTCCAAAAAGAATGAGGAGTACGTGTGGCACCTTAGAGACTTAACAAATTTATTTGGGCATAAGCTTTCGTGGGCTAAAACCCACTTCATCGGATGCATGCAGTGGAAAATACAGTGGGAAGATATATATACACAGAGAACATGAAACAATGGGTGTTGCCATACCAACTGTAATGAGACCAATTAATTAAGGTGGGCTATTATCAGCAGGAGAAAAAAAAACTTTTGTAGTGATAATCAGGATGGCCCATTTCAAACAGTTGACAAGAAGGTGTGAGTAATAGTAGGGGGGGAAATAGCATGGGGAAATAGTTTTTACTTTGTGTAATGACCCATCCACTCCCATCACTGTAGAGACCCACATCTCTCTCCCTCCTGACCAGGGGTTTTCCAGGCTGAACGGGTTCCCTGCCTACACTGGGATTTCCCGGTAAGCCAGACTGCGTAAACAGGCCAGTGTCTGCACTTTGCTTTCTCTTTGCAACCTTGTGAACAGCAGAGTTGCCAGCTGTTATAAGTTACCACACAGCCCTTTCTAACAAAGCACAAGTTATTCCTGAGGTAAAAGCGTTAGACAGAAAACATATTTAAAAAAACAATACAAGTTCCTATAAGCATGCTAAAAGCTTACCAGAGGTCACCCATTGGTCTTAGGGGGCCTCTATAGGCCAAAGACCTTTCCAGGAAGAATTGGGGGACAACTTGGACAAAAGGTCCTTTCCATTGGCTGGATCAGAAAGCAGGCCCCCATGCAGTTTAAACTCAGGCTATTTGTCCAATGCTCATTTCTTTGTCTATTGGTCTCTGGAGAATCCAGTGTGAGCCAGTCTAGGCAAGTCGTTCCAGGTGCTGGGACTTCGCTGGAGGCGTTACCGCTTGAGTGAATTTGCCTAATCACCTCCCAACTTTCTTAGTCCCTGGAGAAGCCCTGGTTCCCCTCCCACACGCAATCTTACGTAACCTTCATAGGGTAAGATCTCCCACAGATAGTGCAGGAAACTGCCCTGTTACACCATGTATGTGCACCGCTGCCCTCTACTGGCTGTAATCAGAATTGCTCAACGTTGTGTTGTACGCAGACCCTCTACTGCCGGCAGCTAGTTTGTACTTTTGGAATGACAGCATCTGAATTTTTTCCACCCCAGGATTCTGAGTGGTCATGGTGTGCAACATAAGGACATCTAGGTAGATAGATTTAAGATGGATTCAAGGGCAGATTTTTCCTAGGAAATCACTGCCAAGGATGACTGTATATAACCCATTGGCTCTTCTGTCTCTAATACCCGGTTCAAATACGTGCCAAGGTCTTGCAAGCTCCTGACTCCTCACTTCTCAAGAAGGTGGTCTCTCTGGAGACACTGAAACTATATATGTCACAGCTGTCGTATGGATATAGAGGCCTTCGGTTGTCCAGGTTACTAGTCCATTTGCTTTAATTAAACAGTGACACTTGGTACAAGATATTTTCAAGAGCACAGAGATTATGGAGAGCCTCATGCTGCTGTCGTGCCCTAGAGGCAGGTAAAAAATATCCTGAAAAACATGTGCAAAGGAGACCCGCTACAGGTCACTGCTAGAGTTTACCAGTTCTGCTCATTATTAATTATTATTAATACACATAATTGAGCACTCTCAGTATGTAGAATACAGAAAGTACAAAGGAAGCTACTGTACCGAAGTAACACCACCTTTGTGATGACACTTACTGCTCTTCCATCACTGGAGAAACACTAGAAAGCTATTTTTCATTACTGGTGCAGAGATAGTTATTGTGATTCAATAATATTATCATTAGATGTTACAAAACAGCACAGTAATCAGCGGAAGATACAAAGGAACGTGGCAGCTACAGTGAATCTAGTCTGTCCTTCCATTTAGCAGAAGACTTGGAGTTCACAGCTTGAGGCAGAACGACAATGTATACAGAGCAAAAAATATCGTGTGGTCTCCGAAGGAGCTTCTAAAATAAAGTTACACACGCAATGATCAATGCATTGACTCCTGCCAAAGTCATGGAACAAGGGAATTAGAAAGAGCAGGAGAGAGACAACCTTACCAAGGTGTAACTATCAGAGACACATAAATACAGTGATGTGACACTGGCCGCTATTGGAATGGCTCAGCTGTGTGTCACAGGCCCCCTACAGTTAACAGTTACAAGATATTTTCCTTCACCACAAGCAGAGCTGAAGACACTGAGTGTTATTCTCACTGCTGTCGTGAAATTCCAAGCGGTCACTGAATGCAACTTAATGACAACTGTGAAGTCCTCAGTGGCCACAGATTGGTTGCACCACAACACACAGGACAGCTGTTCAGACATCAGACATGGAGATATTGTCAGGGACAAGATCAGGATAGGAGGCTGCGTGGAAGAAGTGGGGAGAGAGAGCATTTGGTGCATTGGCAAGGGGCAGCAGTTCCAAGCACTAGACTGGGATTTAGAAGATCGAGATTCTATTCTTGGCTCCACCGCTGAGCTGCTGCATGACCTGGGGCAAGTCACTTAATCTCACTGTGCCCTATAGCTATATAGATGAATGAGTGGGATTCTATTCTGCCTCATGTGCCCTCAGTAAAATTACTAGCTCCATTCTGATCGCAGAATGGTTGGTGGCAATCAGGATTCATCTTTGATCAGACAGACATAACGACGTGGCACCCAAACTGTGTGCACTACATATCCCTTCTGGAGGTGCTTTCAACCTGGGGTGCTACTCAAAAGTGGGACTGTTTATGGCTGAGTTATAAACCCTCCGCAGGTGGGGGATTCTGTTAGCAAAGGGAACATTGCTGGTAGCAGAATAACAAAAGCAGAAAAGATAGCCCAGGTGATTATTTTTTGCAGGGTCAGTGCATAAGACAAGCAAGTTTTGATAAATGGCAAATCACAACCCAGGGAGAGGAATTTGTCAGAGAAGGGAAGATGCTCCCAGGTCACTAACAGAAGAGCAAAAGAGAGCATTTCCTCTGCATTTTCCCAGACTATTACATCTCCTCTGTCATTGCCTCTGATGTGGAGAGAGATGCCATTAATCTATTTTTGATAACTGTGACGCAAGCAGTGAGCCTGGCTACAAGGCCTCTGTCTATCTCTCTTCATGCATCTTTGTCCCCACAAGGACTCTTCATGGCTGCGTAACCTAGGGGGAAAGGAAGAATGGATAAAAGCAGTTAAATAAAAGAGATCAGACAGAATAGCTCCAGAGTAATACTTGGAGGGCTCTGATGACTCAGGGGATTGGACCTGGGCTAAGCAGCTGGCAGGCTGGGGGAACAGGAGGTCTGGGAGCTCAGCCACAGGACAGGGTATCCTTTTCCTCCTACCCTTTGGGAGGAAGAGCAAGGGAGTTCAGTTGAGGAACCGCTGTGTGGTGCTTTTCCTCCTCAACTGCACAGAGCTATGGAGGAATCCACCAGCAGCAGACCCTAGAGACAGACAACAACTGAACGTGTTTGAGGCAACTAACATCGGGTCAGGGTTTGGATTCGAGCGACTTGTGGCAGTGCGGCCTACTGGCCCCTCTTGCAAACTGCTCTCTTGTTCTAAAGAACCTCAGCTTTCAACTGGAAAAAAAAAGTCCCTAGCTGCAAAGAAAATGTACCGAATGTGAACAGAGTGCAAGGAAAGCAGACATGAGTCTACAGACAGCCTTTCAGAGTAACAGCCGTGTTAGTCTGTATTCGCAAAAAGAAAAGGAGTACTTGTGGCACCTTAGAGACTAACCAACTTATTTGAGCATAAGCTTTCGTGAGCTACAGCTCACTTCATCGGATGCATACTGTGGAAAATATAGAAGATGTTTTTATACACACAAACCATGAAAAAATGGGTGTTTATCACTACAAAAGGTTTTCTCTTCTCCCCCCCCCCCCACTCTCCTGCTGGTAATAGCTTATCTAAAGTGATCACTCTCCTTACAATGTGTATGATAATCAAGGTGGGCCATTTCCAGCACAAATCCAGGTTAACTCCCCACAAACCCACTCTCCTGTTGGTAATAGCTTATCTAATTGCAATGTGTATGATAATCAAGGTGGGCCTGTAACCCTAACTCTGAGAGGTGGGAGCTGCCCCCTTCGTCTCAGAGAAGTGTTAATTCAGCTGATCCCTGGGGAGAGTTTAAATGTCAACACTGTTAACGATTTCATTCCTCGTGTGCGAAAGGAGGAGCAGGCGCCCAGACCACACCATACACTACAACTCCCCTCTCAGCGTGGTGCCACGTGGCGCTGGGGAGATAATAGCACTTACTGTCTTTCCTCCAATCGAAACGCTGCCAAGCCCAAGGAGCTCTGCCGAATCCATGGGCACATTCAGGCCTCCCAGGCTCGGGGAGCCCAGTGGAGCTCAAGAAGCTGCGTGACCATCCTTGGAACATCCGCACAATCTATGGCGACTCATATGGCAGAGCATGGGTGGAGCTTGGAGAAGTCTGTTTCCGCTGCCGTTTTCCCTCCAGTTTGACCCCTGCACGGGAGAAAGATTCTGCCCCAAGCCTCGGGGGCTTTGAGTCAGCGAGAATTCCTCTTGGAACGTGCACGTGGTATGGCAGGTCCACCTTGGGAAGGGTGAAGAATGCTCCTACTCTTGTGCCTGGCCTCTTCTGCAGGCTAATGGAAGGGGTTGGGGCCATGCCCCCCTGCCACCATCCTTCCCTCACTGCTTACAGTGGAAGCGTTAGCAAACACATGAGTCTCTGGGACTCTGGCTAGCCCCTGAACAGGAGCTCAAAATAGAGGGTGAGGTTTTTGTGCCCTCACGTACGCCATGAGGTTGCACCAAAGCTGGCTCATGGATATCACTCTCCTGCTGTGACATTTCACTGCCCCAAGCTGAGCAAAGCGCAGACCATAAACCACATAAGTGGTGCAAAATGATATCTGCTTTTTCAAACTCCTTCAGTCGAGATCATCTTGGGTGTTATTGGTAACAACATTTCAGACTTCTAACCTGAACATGTCCCATAAAATGGGGTGGGGGAGAAATACAGTGATCCTAACCCCTATCAAGAATACATTGTCTCAACCCAGCTGATGTTATTGCATTTTAATGTATTATTTGTATTGTGGCAACTCCTAGGACCCCCACCCATAGACCAGAACCCCCTTGTGCTAGGGACTGCACAGACAGGTGGTCCTTGCCTCAAAGACCTTACAAGTATAAGACAAGAGACACCAGATGGGTCTGACAAAACACCCAGGGGGAACACCAGGAAACAATGAGCAAAAAGCCGTGCTCACAACACACCACTTGCCTAGCCATTAATGACAGGTTTCAGAGTAGCAGCCGTGTTAGTCTGTATCCGCAAAAAGAACAGGAGTACTTGTGGCACCTTAGAGACTAACCAATTTACTAATAAATTTGTTAGTCTCTAAGGTGCCACAAGTACTCCTGTTCTTCTAGCCATTAATATATATCTGCCCAGTTAGTTCTTTGTTTGTTTCTAATCCAGGCTTTCCTCACACTGCCACAAACCTCTAGCTACCCAGGGCAGGTCTGCAAATAGAAAAAAAAAAAGGCCTGCAGCAGCAAATCTCAGAGCCTGGGTCAACTGACTCGGCTTGCGGGGCTAAAAATACCAGTGTAGATGTCTGGGCCTGGGCTGGAGTCTGGGCTCTGAGCCTCTCCCCCTCACCGGGTTTCAGAGCCCAGACGCCAGCCCCAGCCCGAGTCAGCTGACCTGGGCTCTGAGACTCGCTAATGCAAGGTGGGTTTTTTTTTGCTGTGTAGACATATGCTTAGGGCTTGTCCACACTAAAAATGCTACAGTGGCACAGCTGCGTTGCTGTAGCCCTTGAGTGTAGACACTGCCTGCGTTGACAGGAGGGGTTCTCCCGTCAACGTGGGTAATCCACCTCCCCAGGAGACAGTAGTGAGGTTGACGGATGAATTCGTCCATTGACCTATTGCTGTCTACACCAGGGTTAGGTTGGTATAACTACGTTCCTCAGGCGTGTGGGTTTTTCACATCCCTGACAGAAGTAGCTATGCTGATATAAATTCTAATGTAGACCAGATCTTAGGCTTTGTCTAAACTAGGGGAAAAGGAGCGTTGTTAGAAGATGTTCTAACTAGTAATATGTGTGAAAAGTCTAGTGTAGACAAGGTGCATTGCCTTTAACATGTGCTAAACCAGTTGAGTTAAAGTCTACTTTAGGCCTGGTCTATACCAATGTTCCCTCTAATTTTTTACAGGCCGTGTGCGCAAAAAAAATTCTGTGCAAATTGTTGTGCTTCTGTGCAAATTTTTGTGCGCGCGGTGTTTTGCCGTGTGCGCAGGATTTAGGATCTGTGTGCATGCGCACACGCACACAGCTTAGAGGGGACAGTGGTCTACACTAGGAAATTAGGCTGGTATAAATACATGGCTCAGGGGTGTGAAAAATCCACAACCCTGAGTGAGGCAATAAAATGACCTAGCCCCTGGTGTCGACAGCGTTATGTTGACAGGAGAATTCTCCCATCAACCTAGCTACCACCTCTTGGGGAGGTGGATTACCTATGCCAACGGGAGAACTCCTGCAATCAGCATAGGTAGCATTCACTGAAGGGTTACAGCAGAGCAGCTGCACTGGTTTTAAGTGTAGATACACCCTTAGCATGTGCTATGCTGCCTTCCCCACACTGGACTTTTCAAACATGTTAATTAACAAATGGTAGCTTACACCTTCTATCATCAGAGCTGTAAATCCAAGTCTATAGAAGGCCCATAGAGGAAAGAACTCCAACTGCCAAACAAACTCAGAATTGTTCATGTAACTAGAAACATGCAAACATCAAGATAACTAGGCAGGGTAAGGAGGACCAAGTGTTGCATCAGCTCTGAGGTCTACCACTTGAAAGCAGAGTGGGAATTCTTCTTTGTCTGCAAATGAATCTCATCTCATCTGAAAAGCTCACCTGGAATCACATCAAGGGATGTGGAATACATAAAAATATCTTCCAGAGGAACTCATGAAGAAGGCTTTTCAAATCCTGAGAGTTTGATCTGTTGCTGAAACCCTGGAGGCTTAATTCCCCATGCTGTCCTATTTGATATTCAGCAAGGACAGCAGACAGTAAAAGGACAATGTCAAAACAAACGAACAAAACAATCAACACATCACATGGACCAAATTCTTCACAGATGTCCGGGTGTAAATCTATTGGCTTCAATTTAATTACTCCAGATTTACATTGGTGTAAATAAGAGTGGAATCTGACCCATTACATTTAAAAACAAAATATTCCTTAACAGTGTTTCTTACACAGAAGATTATCCCATAATAAAATCATGTTAAAATGTTGATTTTCATCACTGAAGGCCATGATGCCTCTGCACCTCTTATGTCCCACTACAGGTCTCTGCACAGGAACGAGGTGATTTTCACCTTTTGTTTGCTATTTACACTTCCCTCAGCTTGGTCATATGGAAACCAGATTAGTCTGTTTTTAGTCAGTTTCATTTTGTGATGCACACTCACTAACACAGTGCTGTGGTGTGCTGGTTGCAAACATCCTATGGGGATATTTAAAAACCTCTTTCTCCCCAAAAATATGTTTCCACTGCGGGGGAAGAAACAATTTTCATTAAAATGTGTCTGGTCTTATTAGAATTTATAAATATTACATTTTTAAGTTGCTTAGTACAATGATTCTGGTCCCTGTTTGGGATCCTTAGGGCCTACCCAAATAGAAATAACAAAGAGCAATATATGTTGGTTCTAAATTACTTTACAATGTCTGTTTAACATTTTTCCATTGAATTGGGCCTGTTTACCTGCGGAGAATTTTTGAGACATCTGAGTGCCGTATTGTCCCCTTCTGTGGAGAAGTCCAGGAACAAATTCCACAGGTAACTCTATGAGTTTTCATTCCTAGCTTGTCTACATGGGGAGGTTATCCCAGTATAAGGTAGGGTGTGAATTTAAAGTGTAAGTCTCCATGCAGACATTCTTATTCCCATTTACAAGTGCTTTTTTTGGTGTCGTTTAGGTTGCTTTGGCTCAAGCTAAACTGAAAAAATAGAACTCTCTTAAACTGGACTAAAAATGTCTACACAGGGAGTTATGTTGGTATAACTATACTGGTATAATTGTACCAGTTAAACCGGTAAACCTTTCCTATGTAGATAAGCCCTAGCTAGTGGTGCAGTTATGTCAGACATAAACAGACACCTCATTTTTGGGGAGTGATGGCAGAATTTAATCTGAATGAGAAGCATTCAAGCAACCAATTCAAATTAAATATGACACCCTCACCCCGGCCTTCAGTACAAACATTCCCCTTTTTCAGGATCTGAACACGTTCTCTTAACTTTTCACATCATTCATTGTCATTTTTGTGCATCTCCCCAGTTTCTGGTACCAGGGCAGGGACCGTGAGATTTCTCTATCTGCAGGGAAGTGGAAGGTCCAAAATGCCTGGACTCAGGTTTGTTCTCATGGTACTTCCAGCCCAGCTGGAACCAGGAACCACCATGGAAATCCTGTGTCCTTGGGAGAATCCTGGTCTGGCTTTGCAAACCTGAGAGGCTGGCAAAGCACCTGAACTTACCCAAACAGAACCTCCAACCTTTTAGGTTCAGCTGCCACTATTCCATCATATAGGTAGCTACAGAGACACTGTTTTTGAAGTAAGGCTTGAGATCAAAGGGAGGTGAGGTGGTCTCGTGTCCAGAGCAGGGGCTGGGAGTCAACACTCCTGGATTCTATTTCCAGCTCTGCCACCCCTCGGCTGTGTGATAGCAAGTCATGGCCTCGCTTTGTGCCTCAGTTTCCCTACCAGACAAATGGGAATACATACCTACCTTTGGAATACATTCCAGATATTTATATAAAAGGTGTTATATGAATGCAAAATAATCATTATTTTAACAACTCCATGGCTACTGATGACTAGTTACTACTGTGGTCATTGGTGATTTTGTGGCAACAGCAGGAATAGAACTCAGAGTTTCCTGGTACAACAGCGTAGGCCCCTATCATTTGAGCTAAAGGGAAAGTGCATTAGCTGTTAGTAGTATAGGATCTATGATACAAGCTGAGTAGGTCTATCCAGTACAGAGTAATTCTGACAGACACTTATTTTTTCCTTGTTACTCCCCTGTCGGTCTGTATCCATCCATTGTCTCGTCTTATACTTATCAGCTCTTTGGGGCAAAGACTGTCTTTGTGTTCTGTATTTGTACAGCACCTAGCACACTGGGGTCCTGGTCCATGACAGGCTATGTGACAGAGTACTGAGAACCAACAGCTGAAGCACACTGGTCACTGTAAATCCAATTAGTTTCTCCCAGAGCTCCTGATTGAAGGATGGTTAATTACTAGGTCAGCCTGACCCGGGGAGAGCTAAGGAAAGAATTAACCCATTAACTGAAGAGTAGAAAAGGAGCACAGGAAGGCCATGCAGGAGAGAGAGGCTAGCAGGGGTGGGCTAAAGTGAGAGCTCAGGCAAAAAGTAAGGATGCTTGTATGACTCTGTAAATAGAATTGCGTCACGGGACTGTGAGAGGGGAGTGGTTGGTAAAACACAAATAAAGTACCCAGCAGTGGTTACAAACCAGAGGTGTCAGAGCTGTTTGTGCAAGAAGACAGGAGTGGAGAGCCGTGGCTCCTGGGCATTACGATAAAACAAATCAAATATAATAATAATAATTAGTGAGTTTATTATAGACGTGATCCTACAATGTGCTGAGTGCTCTGGCCCCCGTCCAGCAAGGCACTTATGCAGCTGTTTAACTTCAAGTACATCTTAAGAGCTTTGCTGGGTCAGGCATGGCAGCATAATTTAATGCAAGTGGGTTTGTGATCACATCTACAGTGATTAGGATGTTGTGGTATCACTCCAGGATACACAGAGTGTAGCTGTTATGATTACCAGAAGTGATCTCCTTCTATTAAGAGATTTTCAAGGCCTAGAAGGGACCACTACAAGAGATCCTAACCCAGTGGGTCCCATATCATGCCCATCACTTCTGGTTGAGCTAGCGCTGATCTTTTTAGAAAGACATCCAATTTCCATGCAAAGATTTCAGCTGATGGGAAATCCATCACCACATCCCTAGGTAAGTTATTCCAAAGGTTAACTCCCTCACTGTTAAAAATGTGCACCTTATCTCTTGCTTTAATTTGTCTGGCTTCAGCTTCTGGCCATTGGAGCTTGTTCTGCCTTCGTCTGCTAGATGAAAAGTGCCCTTTACTATCAGAAATTTTCTTCTCATTTAGGTACTGGGATCAAGTCAGCTCTTAATCTTCGCTTTGCTAAGCTTCTTTCATTTCTCACGAATGAAAGCACAGTTCCCAGACCTCAAATCATTCTTGTTGCTCTTTTTGGAACCTTTTCCAATTTGTCAACATTCTTTACGAATTGTGGACACCAGAACTGAACACAATATTCCAGGAATGGTCTCACTTAGACAGCAGTAATAACACTTCCCTACTCCGGCTTAGTATACCCCCCGCTTATGCATTCATATTAACAGCCATCTGGAATTTATGGGTAGTCAGAGATTTGATTATTTTGTAATGAAGAAACGTCCTTCTTTCATCCCCCTCTCCCAGGTGCATTTCATATGCTCTGAGGCAGGGAGTTCCTCTCCTGTCTCCTATTACCAGAGTTCTTTTTATGTCTGTTTTTAGTGCCACTGGGTGCGTTAACCGTTGCCTGCTCTTTGCAAGGCTGTGACACTCAGACAGATACAGGGATCTCTCTGGGGAAGGCAGTCATACTGAAAGAAGAAAGACCTAAACCACAAACCACAGAACTGTGTTCTGGAGTATTTGATCTTTAAGTAGGACAATCTGCACAAGGGTGGCAGGCGGGGGAGAAGGGGGAGCACCCATAGTGAACAGAGCTTCCTGTAGTGGTGTGTTCAGGATGTGTAACTCTTGCCTGCTCTTCCTGAATGCAAACAAAAGATCATTACAAGTAAAGCAGCACTGTGATCTCTGCAGACCTTTCTCTTTGATCTCTTTCCATCCAACCTTAGTTTTCCTCCTTCCAGGAAACAATGGAAAGCTCTATAAGCCATTCACCTTCTGCAGACTTTAGTGCCAGAGTTTTAAAAGTGTCGCTCAGACCTGTTCACCAGGGGAGCTGCAAATAGTCAGCATGTAACTTTGGTTTCAGACAAGGCTGTCGCTGTTGATTTATGTACACATGTGGTCATCAGCTAAACCCACACTCTTCTGCTCCAGGCCTCTAGCACTTGAGGTAAAGAAGAGTTTCCTTTATGTGTCAGCAGTCTTGGGGCTCTGTAATATCCCCTTTTTAAGTCCTCTCACAAATGTGGATCATTTCCTCATGTAATGATGAGCATAATGTCACATGTGATGGGCACATTGAAAATAGTTAGATAGAGCAGGGGTGGCCAACCTGTGCCCTGGAGCCACATGCGGCTCTTCAGACGTTAACATGCGGCTCCTTGTACAGGCACCGACTCCGGGGCTGGAGCTCCAGGCACCAACTTTCCAATGGGCCAGGGGGTACTCACTGCTCCACCCCTGGCTCTGCCACAGGCCCTGCCCCCACTGCACCCCTTCCCGCCCCCTCCCCTGACTGCTGGGAGCGGGGTGGGGGGCAGGAAAGAGCTGATGGGGGGCTGCTGACATATTACTGGGGCTCTTTGGCAATGTGCATTGGTAAATTCTGGCTCCTTCTCAGGCTCAGGTTGGCCACCCCTGAGATAGATGAACAGTGTTTCCACAGAGCAAATGAGGCTTGTGATGACTAGATTACACTGGCATAGGGTAGCAATGTTACTCCACACCCCCAGTTCATATAAGTTCCAGCACATTAAAGTTGCCAACAAAGACATCTGTAGGTATATTAGAGACACACATTGAAATCATGTTGAAATGCAGCAACTGGGTGACATTTTTGGAAGGACAGAGTGGGTGAAAGAGAATGTTTTTGCTTCAGTATAATAGGCATGATATCCCAAATAGCTGGAATGGCTACCACAAGGTGTCACCTTGGAGCAAATTAATAACAGCTTTAAAATACCAACTGGTATAAGAGAGTTCTGGGGAATAGCTAGATTTTAAAAAAAAAATTGTCGCAGTTAGTTTCACTGAGAATGAAGCAGCAATGAACACTTGATTCTAGAGGATTCCCACCACGCTGAATATTCATGATCTGCTGCATGGACATGAAAACACTGAGATGTTTAAGAGTTTGGTGTTCATATTCTTTTAAATGTTGAATGAACTGTTCAAATAAACTGCACTTGAATTTAAAGCCCCAAAATGTAACTTAAGGGAATTTCGTTTGAGTGAAAGGGGCCATTCTTGAGCTCATGCTGCCAAGAGGGCAAACGCTTGCAATTTTGCTACAAAAGGCATCTATCTCCTAGACCTAGAGCATCAGAAACAGAAATAGCTGACAGATTTGAGTAGTTCTGTCTGCTTTATTGGGACAGCTGAATTAGGTTCTGATGAAGAACTTAATAATTCTCTATGTTTAATTGTAGAAATTGGATAGTGCTCTATGGCTGAGATGTTAGCAGAATAGACACTGGGGTATGTGGGGAATGTGTGAAGTTTTGAGTTTGTGGTGACTGTTTTGTTTTTTTTTAGCTAGAGGAATTCAAAAGAAAAATGAGGAAAAATAAGATAAAATTTCAAAAAAAGAGAGTGCTTTAAAAATGTCTCCTCTGCAAAAGTTAGTAAAGATTTTTCCATTAAATTTACATAGAAAAGTCAATTGAAAAGTTGTGCAAAATTTGGAGACTAAATTTAGTTAGTAAAGTATAAAACAGACTTTAATCATGCTTTAAGTGTAAATCTCAAAGCAACTTGAACAATGGAGTTGCTACTGATGGTTCCATTATGAATGTGAATCAAACTATTTTTAGACTAAATTAGAAAGAGTAGACTGTACTAACAATACACAGAGAAAATATCATATATTGTAGACAGAATTGGTAGCATTGCGATAGTTATGGTTGCCTAAACAACGAGGAGTCCTTGTGGCTCCTTAGAGACTAACAAATTAAGGTTGCCTGACACTTCCTGTTTTGAGATGCTTTTTTAAGTTGCTTGTAACTTTGCCAAACTTGAACTGTTCAGGCTGAAATTTTATGTTGTTTATGCATCAAAAACAATTAACTGAAACCCAGGACAGGTAGGTCTCCATTAAACTGTAATGAAGTGACATTTGTTGAGAGACTAGCCCTGCAGAAGTCATTCAAAAAAGAATTAAGCAGTGAAGAGGTTTTTGCAGTCAGCTTTTCCTTTGGTTTAGATGAGTGTGTATGTTTATAATATTTTGCCTTTCCATTTGAGAATGTCAAATCACTTTATGGACATTAATTAATTAAAACTTACAACCCATTGTGAGGTTGATAGATGTCATAATTCCCATTTAACAGATCGGGAAACTGAGGTACAGAGGGCCAAATTTGTCCCTGGTATAAGTCCAGTGAAGGCAATGGAGGCAAGACTGGGGGAGAGCTACTTTTCACAGCACCATGTCCCCACAACCTGAACAGATTTTTACAGTGCAAGCTAGTACATACTCTATATTACTCTGTGCATGTTCCCCTCTGTGCACGTTTCCCTCTGTGCACAAAATGTTGGTATTTGCTATCAGGCAAAATTTCTTCCCTTGCTTCATGTGTCTGACTACTCCCAAAATGCTGAAATCATTACATTCCCCTCAGAGGATGGCTGATATGTGACCTAATACATCTTTCCCCTCTTATTTTCTATGTAATTTCTGTCACCACATATGTTCATTTGTTTGAGCACTAGGTGTCACCATAACTTTATACTCGGGCCAGGATACATGTAGCTTGGCACACATGGTACCCGCATGGCCCCACAGTATGCCAACATTTTTATGGCTGATTTAGAACAACGCTTCCTCAGCTCTCGTCCCCTAATGCCCCTACTTTACTTGCGCTATATTGATGACATCTTCATCATCTGGACCCATGGAAAAGAAGCCCTTGAGGAATTCCACCATGATTTCAACAATTTCCATCCCACCATCAACCTCAGCCTGGTCCAGTCCACACAAGAGATCCACTTCCCGGACACTACAGTGCTAATAAACGATGGTCACATCAACACCACCCTATACCGGAAACCTACTGACCGCTATTCCTACCTACATGCCTCCAGCTTTCACCCTGACCACACCACACGATCCATCGTCTACAGCCAAGCTCTGCGATACAACCGCATTTGCTCCAACCCCTCAGACAGAGACAAACACCTACAAGATCTCTATCAAGCATTCTTACAACTACAATACCCACCTGCGGAAGTGAAGAAACAGATTGATAGAGCCAGAAGAGTTCCCAGAAGTCACCTACTACAGGACAGGCCTAACAAAGAAAATAACAGAACGCCACTAGCCGTCACCTTCAGCCCCCAACTAAAACCCCTCCAACGCATTATTAAGGATCTACAACCTATCCTGAAGGATGACCCAACACTCTCACAAATCTTGGGAGAAAGGCCAGTCCTTGCCTACAGACAGCCCCCCAACCTGAAGCGAATACTCACCAACAACCACATACCACACAACAGAACCACTAACCCAGGAACCTATCCTTGCAACAAAGCCCGTTGCCAACTGTGCCCACATATCTATTCAGGGGACACCATCACAGGGCCTAACAACATCAGCCATACTATCAGAGGCTCGTTCACCTGCACATCCACCAATGTGATATATGCCATCATGTGCCAGCAATGCCCCTCTGCCATGTACATTGGTCAAACTGGACAGTCTCTACGTAAAAGAATAAATGGACACAAATTAGATGTTAAGAATTATAACATTCATAAACCAGTCGGAGAACACTTCAATCTCTCTGGTCATGCAATCACAGACATGAGGGTCGCTATCTTAAAGCAAAAAAACTTCAAATCCAGACTCTAGCGAGAAACTGCTGAATTGGAATTCATTTGCAAATTGGATGCTATTAATTTGGGCTTGAATAGAGACTGGGAGTGGCTAAGTCATTATGCAAGGTAGCCTATCTCCCCTTGTTTTTTTCCTACAAACCCCCCCCAAGACGTTCTGGTTAAACTTGGATTATTGCTGTGCACATTGTAAGATGAGCTATTGCCAGCAGGAGAGTGAGTTTGTGTGTGTGGTTTTTGGAGGGGTGTGTGTGTGGGGGGGGTGAGAAAACCTGGATTAGTGCTGGAAATAACCCACCTTGATTATCATGCGCATTATAAAGAGAGGTTTCAAAGAGGGATGGGCTATTACCAGCAGGAGAGTGAGTTTGTATGTGTGTGTGTGTGGGGGGGGGGGAAGGGTGAGAAAACCTGGATATGTGCTGGAAATGGCCCTACTTGATGATCACTTTAGATAAGCTGTTACCAGCAGGAGAGTGGGGTGGGAGGAAGTTTTGTTTCATGGTCTCTGTGTGTATATAATGTCTTCTGCAGTTTCCACGATATGCTATGCATCCGATGAAGTGAGCTGTAGCTCACGAAAGCTCATGCTCAAATAAACTGGTTAGTCTCTAAGGTGCCACAAGTACTCCTTTTCTTTTCTCTTTTTATGGTAGGAGTAAATACCCTCAAACAGGGGCATCTAAATTTTGCTCACATAATGGAACCATGCTGACAATTTTGCAGAAGCCCAACTAACTTATGTAAAATGGATAAGGCTGCAGGTATTCTGATATTTAAAGTAGAGGTACGGCCCTATGGAGACAACAGGTCTTGGCATGCAGAGCTCTGTCTCAATCTGAGCGGAGATGTGGCCCATAAAGATGGCAGGTACCAGCAAGCCATCACAATACTTCTGGCTTAAATGCATCTGCTTGTGCCTTTAGGAGCTGTCTGCAACAAGGATAACAGCCTGCTACCTGCTCATAGCTCAGGGAACTCTTGAATTGAACTAGTAGAGAGAGCTTTTGGGAGCTGAGTGATCAGAGTTCCATCCGCATTGATCACTGTGGTGTCTGTAACCGAAGTAACCAGGGGTGATTTACCACAAGATGCACCAGCAGGGATGTGAACTAGTAGGAACCTTCACCACTTGGGACCGTGTTGTCTGGGGAGGAATATGTGATAACCACGCATAATGTAGTGTATGTCCCCTGGGATTATAACAACTCACAGACTGCTAACACTCATTTAGCACAAAAAGAAAAGGAGGACTTGTGGCACCTTAGAGACTAACCAATTTATTTGAGCATAAGCTTTCATGAGCTACAGCTCACTTCATCCGTGAGCTGTAGCTCACGAAAGCTTATGATCCAATAAATTTGTTAGTCTCTAAGGTGCCACAAGTACTCCTTTTCTTTTTGTGGATACAGACTAACATGGCTGCTACTCTGAAACCTGTCATTTAGCACAGGTGCTACTCAGGCTTGTGTGTTTCGCGCTGAAGGTCACAGGACTGAGCCCTGCAGAAACCCCTGGGTGCTTGGCCATGGCCAGTTACACTGGTAATCCAAGCAGGCGGCTTCCCTGTTGCCTGAGGCAGAGTGCATCAGGGTCCCACCGCAGGTCAGGCCCTGTCTCCCTCTGTGCCCCCCCTTGCACAGACCATGTCTCCTCTGTGCCCCCTCCCCCCGCAGGTCAGGCCCCGTATCCCTCTGCATCCTCCCCCCCGCACAGACCCTGTGTCCTGCTGTGCCCCCCCCCCCGCAGGTCAGGCCCTGTCTCCCCCTGTGCCCCCTCCCCGCACAGACCCTGTGTCCCCCTCCCCCCCCGCAGGTCAGACCCTGTCTCCCCCTGTGCCCCCCCCCCGCAGGTCAGACCCTGTGTCCCCCCGCAGGTCAGACCCTGTCTCCCCCTGTGCCCCCCCCCCGCAGGTCAGACCCTGTCTCCCCCTGTGCCCCCTCCCCGCACAGACCCTGTGTCCCCCCGCAGGTCAGACCCTGTCTCCCCCTGTGCCCCCCCCCGCAGGTCAGGCCCTCTCTCCCCCTGTGCCCCCCCGGACACAGCCTGGCTGCCTCCCCGCGCCCTCAGAACGGGGCGGCGCAGTGCATGCTGGGTCCCGTTCGCACCAGGCTCCGGACCAGGCTCTCGCTCATCACCCCTCCCACTCTCCCTCCCGCGCCATCGATGCACGGGCCCTGTTGACAGCTTCACGCCACTTACCTCAGAAATAATTTCTAATTGGCTCTCATACTTGTCAATCACCGTCAGTCTCACTCTCATTGGACAGTCTTTTATTTACACCCCGCCTTCAATTGCTGGCCAATCGGTTTGAGGCGCCCCTAGCAACGCCCCCTCCATTCCCTCCCATTTTCTTCTCCTTCCCTTACTTCCCAGTGGGTCCGGCTGTTGCCAAAGCTTTTTTTGCGTTTCATTGTGGACGGCCGAGATGGCTGTCAATCAAATAATTTTGTCCAACCATCAGGGGGAACTCTTTGATTGGTCCAGCCGGGCCTGTCCATCAAGCATCCAGCGGTGCCGATTGGACGCCGTGGTCGGGGCGTTCCTCGATCGGGGCCGCCCCCTGAGTCGGGGCCTGGCTGGCTCGGGCGCAGGCGGGCCCGCAGTGGCGTTGGGGCGAGGGGGGCTGGGCCGACGCGAGGCGCTGGCGGGGTGGAGGCTGGGGGTCAAGGCGTGAGCGCAGCGGCCCCTCCCCTTGGGCCCTGCTAGTGGGGGGGCTCGCCCCACATGGCCCCCCCTCGCGTGCGGCGGGGGCCACAGACCCTCCCCTGGGCGCTGAGGGGCCGGGGGTGCCGGCGCGGGACGCGGCGATGAGAGACCTCCCGGCGCGCGGGCCCCGCTGCCGCCCGGGCCTCGCTGCAGGTGAGGGCGGGGAGCTGCCGCTCGTGTCCCTGCTGCTGCCGGGGGAGCCGCGGGGCGGGCTGGAGGGGGCGCGGGGGTGGGCTGGGGGGTGATCTTGCAGCCGGAGGGAGCAGCTCGTCACGCGGCGTGGGAGCAGGAGGTTGGGGCAGATTGGGGGGGGAGCAGGGGGAAGGGCAGCATGTCATGGGGGCAGCTTGGGGGGCAGCATGTCATGGGGGCAGCTTGGGGGGGGGCAGCTTGTCGGGGGGGCAGCATGTCATGGGGGAGCGCAGCTTGTCGCGGGGGGCGGGTGAGGATTAGTGGGCCCTGGGGAGCAGCTTGTCCCCACGGGTTATTTTGCAGTCTGCTGCCGAAAGCCATAATACTGGCTTTGGTTAACCAGGTGCACGTGGATCTGTTTGCGCCAAGATATTTCGATGAAAGGTGCTATTAAAATCCATAGCATTATAGTGGAAGCTCCTTAAGGAGCTAACTAAGGTACGAACACAAATCCAGTCATTCTGGTAGGGGGAGGGTTCGTCGGAGCCGTCCTTGGTGCGGGTTTCGCTGTTAGTATTCCTTTCTGTTGTTCTTTCCCTACAGCTGTAGCTCAGGAAAGCTTATGCTCAGATAAATTGGTTAGTCTCCAAACTTCTGTTAATGACAGAGTCGGCCATGCAGGTGTATGTTTATATATTTGTTTTATGGTTTTCAGATAAAAGATGCTTTTTAAATTTAAATGATAATTCTTAGTATATGCCATTCCAGCTAGTATGGAACTTTTAAGTGCTCAGCTGAATACTGAGTCTTGCGAGTTGAAACAATTGCAGTTGTTGTTTGATGGAATTGTTTTTGTATCTTATCCTGAGTTCTCTGAGACTTTTATTTGTATTTTTTGTATGGTAATAGGTTGAAACTTATAACCATTATTTAGGATAATATATGAACTATTCTTTAAAAATGAACTTTACATATTCTCTGAAGTAGTAATCATTTTTCATAATCAGAGATCAGATTTCTAGCATCTCAATCTGCGGATCAGTAAATTTATAATCTGCACATGGAATGATGCACTGGAATTTATAACTTTAGAAAAGTTTCAGAGTAACAGCCGTGTTAGTCTGTATTCGCAAAAAGAAAAGGAGTCCTTGTGGCACCTTAGAGACTAACCAATTTATCTGAGCATAAGCTTTCGTGAGCTACAGCTCACTTCATCGGATGCATACTGTGGAAACTGCAGAAGACATTATATACCCAGAGACCATGAAACAATACCTCCTCCCATCCCACTCTCCTGCTGGTAATAGCTTATCTAAAGTGATCACTCTCCTTACAATGTGTATGATAATCAAGTTGGGCCATTTCCAGAAGTGTTTTATGGGAAGGTCTGGCATGCCAGTGAATGTTCCGTAGACATTTCTACTAAGTCTTTTTGGCTTGAAAATATGTGTATTGTTGTATAATCTGCTAAATCAATAGAAGGTGTGTGACTGCTGTCTGGCCCTTACTGCCTGGCCACAGACATCTGCTGTATAATTCCACCTGCACTAGTTCTGGCTTCATGTAAACAGCTGCATATAAAACACGTTTAGTTTGTACTGCTGATCTTTGTGGCATTGTCCAACACTTGATGGAAAGTGTATGCTGTCTTTTTAAATTCATTGTGCTAAGCCATTCTTGTGCCAGTGGATCACCTGTTTCTACTCTGAAGGGTTGAGGGATGGGATGGGGGAGAAATGAGGATCCCTATTTCTTGCTTCAGTGTATAATATAGGGAGGCACATGGAAAAAATGAAATTAACCAACATTGAAAGTATGCAGTGCCTGTAACTTAAAACATTATCCTTTATAATAATAATGAAAAGGTTTTACTATTACAAGATCCACTGCATTGAAACATGTATGTTTATAATTGTGGCTCTTTATGCAACTGATTATTACAGGTCACTGTTTTGCAATGAATGCAAAAATGACACTCTTTTAGGGGGGAAAACCAGTAATATTTGTGTAGAGCTCTGAAAATGTAAATTATGTAAGCTGACCTCTGCTCTGGCCTTCATTCTCTCTCCAGATTTTAATATATTATAAAAAAGGAACTAACCAAACTGCATATGTAGCAATAAGTATATCTCATGATTGGTCACTTGTATCCCTCCCACTATCCCCATCTGTTGTCTAGCCTCCCTGTGTTATGTCTGATTTAGATTGTAAGCTTCTTGTCATGGGGATCTGTGACTTTTTTATTGCATACCTACCATGCTAAATAAACAATGTTCTTTATTGTTGTTATAGTTGTTGTAAATAGTTGATATGCAGAATTTCTGTGATCCCTGTAGCCACAAGCTAAATAACTAAACTGCCTGTGCTTTTGAAGGCGTGCTTTTGAAGGCATGCTTTATGTGTTTCAGCTATGTGAGTTTATAAATGACATATAAAAGCCAAGTCTGCATTAGGAGTGAAATCAGGAAGGCCAAATCACACTTGGAGTTGCAGCTAGCAAGAGACGTTAAGAGTAACCAGAAGGGTTTCTTCAGGTATGTTGGCAACAAGAAGAAAGTCAAGGAAAGTGTGGGCCCCTTACTGAATGAGGGAGGCAACCTAGTGACAGAGGATGTGGAAAAAGCTAATGTACTTAATGCTTTTTTTTGCCTCTGTCTTCACAAACAAGGTCAGCTCCCAGACTACTGCACTGGGGAGCACAGCATGGGGAGCAGGTGACCAGCTCTCTGTGGAGAAAGAAGTGGTTCGGGACTATTTAGAAAAGCTGGAAGAGCACAAGTCAATGGGGCCGGATGCGCTGCATCCGAGAGTGCTAAAGGAGTTGGCGGATGTGATTGCAGAGCCATTGGCCATTATCTTTGAAAACTCATGGTGATTGGGGGAGATCCTGGACGACTGGAAAAAGGCTAATGTAGTGCCCATCTTTAAAAAAGGGAAGGAGGAGGATCCAGGGAACTACAGGCCAGTCATCCTCACCTCAGTCCCTGGCAAAATCATGGAACAGGTCCTCAAGGAATCAATTCTGAAGCACTTAGAGGAGAGGAAAGTGATCAGGAACAGTCAGCATGGATTCACCAAGGGCAAGTCATGCCTGACTAGTCTAATTGCCTTCTATGATGAGATAACTGGTTCTGTGGATGAGGGGAAAGCAGTGGACGTGTTATTCCTTGACTTTAGCAAAGCTTTTGACACGGTCTCCCATAGTATTCTTGCCAGCAAGTTAAAGAAGTGTGGGCTGGATGAATGGACTAAAAGGTGGATAGAAAGCTGGCTAGATGGTCGGGCTCAACGGGTAGTGATCAATGGCTCCATGTCTAGTTGGCAGCCAGTATCAAGTGGAGTGCCCCAAGGGTTGGTCCTGGGGCCAGTTTTGTTCCAGATCTTCATTAATGATCTGGAGGATCAGCAAGTTTGCAGATGACTCTAAACTGGGAGGAGAGGTAGATATGCTGGAGGGTAGGGATAGGATACAGAGGGCCCTAGACAAATTAGAGGATTGGGCCAAAAGAAATGTGATGAGGTTCACCAAGGACAAGTGCAGAGTCCTGCACTTAGGACGGAAGAATCCAATGCACCGCTCAGACTAGGGACCGAATGGCTCGGCAGCAGTTCTGCAGAAAAGGACCTAGGGGTTACAGTGGACGAGAAGCTGGATATGAGTCAACAGTGTGCCCTTGTTACCAAGAAGGCCAATGACATTTTGGGATGTATAAGTAGGGGCATTGCCAGCAGATTGAGGGACGTGATCGTTCCCCTCTATTCGACATTGGTGAGGCCTCATCTGGAGTACTGTGTCCAGTTTTGGGCCCCACGCTACAAGAAGGATGTGGAAAAATTGGAAAGAGTCCAGGGGAGGCAACAAAAATGATTAGGGGACTGGAACACATGAGGAGAGGCTGAGGGAGCTGGGATTGTTTAGTCTGCGGAAGAGAAGAATGAGGGGGGATTTGATAGCTGCTTTCAACTACCTGGAAGGGGGTTCCAAAGAAGATGGATCTAGACTGTTCTCAGTGGTAGCAGATGACAGAACAAGGAGTAATGGTCTCAAGTTGCAGTGGGGGAAGTTTAGGTTGGATATTAGGAAAAACTTTTTCACTAGGAGGGTGGTGAAACACTGGAATGCGTTACCTAGGGAGGTGGTGGAATCTCCTTCCTTAGAAGTTTTTAAGGTCAGGCTTGACAAAGGCGTGGCTGGGATGATTTAGTTGGGGATTGGTCCTGCTTTGAGCAGGGGGTTGGACAAGATGACCTCCTGAGGTTCCTTCCAACCCTGATATTCTATGATTATTGTGACATTAAGTAAAATCATCTGTTTCAGCCAGCTTCTTATTTTCTCTGTGGCTGAAATGTTAGGAGAGATTTTAATCTTATGTTTCTGTTCTGTACATTGAAAAATAAAAGTTAAAATGATTATCCCTCATGAATGGGAATAACCTAAAAGACCTTGTGTTTCTGCCCTTTTTACACTCGGGGATACATACCGGTACATCTCTTCATTTTTTATTTCCCAGCGTTTCTTTATCTTTTGTTCCTGCCTTTCTTGTGCTGGATTCTTTAATGCCTTATGGATCATTTGCATTGGCTGATGCGAAGGGGCTGCAAAGTATCTGAAACTTGCTTCCTATTTCCTGAGAATACTCCAAATGCAGAGGGGGATAGCCCCTAGTGAAGGGGTGGGAAGGGATATGGCCAATGCATTCCTAGGCCTTGACTATTAGGGGTCTTGGCCTCCAGGGCATTATTTAGGGCTACCCTAACCTGTGTTGTGCCGAAGGAAGCCCCAGCAACTCCAGAATCCAGGAGGCAAAAGCCACTTCCTCTCAGTACTGCTCTGGGCTCTGCACTATCTATGCTGCTTTGTGTAGGGAGGGACAAACGGGTCATTATGCCTTCTAGACAGCTCACGTTTCCTGCCTCTCAAAAGGGATATGTACCTTGCCTGAAATGGATTATTTAAATACAGCAACCATGTGTTGTAACCAAGCTAAAGCAAATCATATACTTGTCTTTAGTCTGCTTAGCATAAGGTCTTGTGTATGCTACAAAGTGGAACTGTTACAACCAGGGGACTGCAGGTGGTTACCAGGTCCCTTAATGGGGTTACCTTTAAATTAAATGGACCTTAGAAGTTATTGGCAGGAACACTAAGGACAAAGCATTTAGTATTTCAGGGTGGTTGTTGTATTTACATTTCCTGAATGAGTGTTAGATGCTTAAAAATGTTTGCAAAAAGAAAAGGAGTACTTGTGGTACCTTAGAGACTAACCAATTTATTTGAGCATGAGCTTTCGTGAGCTACAGCTCACTTCATCGGATGCATACAGTTTCCACAGTATGCATATGATGAAGTGAGCTGTAGCTCACGAAAGCTCATGCTCAAATAAATTGGTTAGTCTCTCAGGTGCCACAAGTACTCCTTTTCTTTTTGCGAATACAGACTAACACGGCTGTTACTCTGAAACCTTAAAAATGTTTGTGACCATTGTACTTGGGCTTGAATCCCAGGTTCTGTGTAAGGGGTTAAGGACCAGTCAATCCCGTTTACTGAATTCAGACTTGGCTGGATTCACAAATTAGGTGAGAGGTTTGTTTCAGTTCAGCCTCTTTTGGAGGTGTATTGGCATCACAAACTACCACGCAGTTTAGCCAACTGACAGTCTCTGGAGCAGGGGTAATGCAGGTCACTTCTGAGGAACTTGTGGTCTTTTTGTGGAAAGCATACATTATAATAGCATTGGCTAGAGTCAGAAAGTGGCTCTTTCAGGAACAACGAAGATCAGAGAAATATAATATGAATGTAAAATTAAAAATTCAGGATTTAGCATTTGTTCGAAGCTCAATATCCTGAGTTCATCGGGGCCAAATGTCTGATGTCCTATAGAGCTAATGGTGGCACTTGTGTATATTTGCACTTTAGTGGTTTTACAGTGTTTTGAAAATAGAACTAATTCTCACAGCCCCGTGTGAAGGAGTAAGGTAGATATTATCATCATTTTACTGATTTGGGGGTGGGGGAAAAGAGACAGCAGTTAAGTTACTTGCTGAAATGGCACATCAAGTCAGTGGCCATGCAAGGATTAGCACTCTTGAACTCCCAGCTTCTAGTTTCATGCTGAATCCACTACACTATACAAGCTTCTGTATCTGTACAGTCAGGGGCAGCCTATGGAAATTCATTGACACTGGAGCAACCTTCTCAGTTCTTGATGTTAAGTCTACCATATTTCCAGGTTTGACATGCAATTAATTATGCTTTACTAACAGATGTGGACCACTAATATTGTGGACCAATGTTTGGGCTACGTGTGGTGATGCATAGGGAAGAAGTCACTGCTAAATCTTTGCAAAGGTAGTTGTGTCTGTGTTCCCATAGCTAAGGACTCTGCTGCAAAACAAGAAGTGGATGGGAATGACGTGCATCCCCATGTCATCTATGGAGGCAGCTGAGGTGACGAGAGAGGAAATATCCTTGGGCTGTCTGATCTAGGAAATTTATATTGTATTAGAACGCATTAACTAACATGATGTATAACATTCAGTGTAGACAAGTGCTCTTGGGTTAAATGTGACAGCTCTTGTCCACATTATGTATTTTAAGTCATGTCAGCCAACCCAGTGTAATTTCCTAGTGTAGAAAAGTTCCACAGAGCGCAATCTGTTTCCCATTACAGATTCCCATTGACTTCAGTGGGAGTTGGGTAAGGCCTTAGTGCTGTACGAACTTTGCCTGATTTCCCCCTGCCCCTGGTGAGATGGCCAATATTATTTTCCTTTTACATACTGGGAAAATCAGGCATAGAGAATGACTGTCACACAGGGAGTCATTGGGAACAGAATTCTGGAGTTCCAGGTTCTGAGCTCTTTTGGTCTCTTATGCTTTACCTCCTTCCGCTTCTCATAGATTTAGGGAATCAAGATCTTCAAAATGCACTTCTTTTGACTTAGTTGATGTGTGAATTTTGACCCTCTGTACAGAGATCGCTTTTTTCCCTTATAGATAATATTGCTAAGTGACCCTTGGCTACCTGCTTCTTGTATGTTCTGATAGCACTGTGGATTGAAGTTGGATCAGGAACACAGTTTTAGAATTGGGAGCTTGAATGATTAACATTTGGCAGATGTCTTGTGTCAAAGCTTGGGCATCTCATTCTTTGGAAAACCTTTTAAAATTAATAACATGCACCTTACCAGATCTTCTCCTTTCCAGGCTAGATGCCGAGCGACAAGTCCTCTATGTGTGTAATATATAGACATGTAGTTAATGGTTGCTGTTGTGTAGTTAGAGAGAGCAGGCAATTTTCTAGTAGAAATTGTGTCTTTTTAAGATTGACGTGTGTAAATGTGCACATGCTTAAACTTGCCTGAATCTTGTAGTAGAGACAGGCCTGAACCCGTTTATTTGGGAGAGACTTTGTTTTGTGTCTTGAGGCATTAAAGGGACACTGTCAAGGTGGGAGGCCTGAAACTTGACCTATTTTTATCTCTTTGAAAAGAAATAAAATGCAAAGCACTGGGTTATATAGTCTTTTGAACTGCCTTGCAAGTGCCCTGGGAGGTAACTCGATGTGACATAATGGGCTTTTCTGTCGATGTTTTTGAAACAAAAGCTTATGTCTGTAAACTCAAACCTCAAGTGAAATAAATACAGACAAATTCTACAATCTTTTGTAAGCAACCCTACAGTAATAAACTGGTGAATTCATGCAGTGGAGGCAAATGTTGTAGTTATTTAAAAAAAATTCAGTTCAGGCTTCCAAAAGACTTTGAACTGATACATAATTTAAAAAAAAATAATTTTAAGATACCTAGACAGTGTCTTTTTTAGCAAAATGATAGATGGTTGGGCAAGGCAAGGAAGCATTCTGGAAGACACATATTTTAGATATTTCTGTACCTAAAGACACTGACTTGGGTTTGGGTATTTCTACCCTCACCAAATGTATAAGAATGTCAAAGACAGGAGTTTGAAAGCCAGCAGTTAAGCAGAAAACACTTCTAGCATGTTCAGTGTTTTAATAGGCTATTGAGCACAGTTGAACAGTTTTCCAGGCTGAACGTTAATATTAAAAATGCTCTGGTTTTGCAACGGGATTGTTTTGGATTCTGTTCAGTGCACTTTAATTTACTACTTGCTATGGTTAATTAAAGTACGTCAGACTTACTAGACAGTTAGTTAAACCCTGGATGATTTAATTGAGAATGTGATCATTAGTGTAATTGGCGAAAATGACACTAGGCCTGTTTGGAATGCTTCCTGCTTAAATTTTTCCTCTTTCTAATGCTGCATCTACAAACCTAGTGAGAAAATGAAACTAATTCAATTCCTACCCTAGCAATTTCCATGGGTATTTTTTGCACTGAGTAACTGTCTGGAAATTAGACTAGCTTTAGCTGGCCAAGATGAAGGAATGGGTTACTTGAGAATCCAGGTGGTAAAACCTTTGAGGTTTTAATTTTTCAGTGTGGGACTTATATAGACCTTCTCTAAGTTCGTCATGTGATTTCAAGTAATAAAGGATGGTGCATGTGTAGTTCTTTTTTTAAAAGAACAAACTAATAGGGAAAGCATAGTGAGAGACTGATTTTTTTTTTTTTTTCTTTTACCTCTGGTTGGATTTTGTTCACAGAATTTTCAGGTTTTTTTTTTTTGTACCCAGTTGCTTGTGGGTTTTTTCCTGTTTCTCTCCTGCTTGATCAAACATCACATCTGTTGTGCTTGATGATTGCTAGCATAGGGGACAACAGTACTCTCCTGTATCTTTTATTTTTACACACACACACAGTTTCACCTATGAACTTAACAAACCATGTCCCTGAGCCTGCGAGGAACTCCAGTGGATGGACCCCTGTGCCCAAGTGGTGCCTGACTGAAGTCTGAAGAGCTCTGTGGGTATGTCTGCACTGCAATTAGACGCCCATGCGAGTTGACTTGGGCTAAGGGCCTGTTTAATTGGTGTAGACATTTGGGCTTGGACTGCAGCTCAGGCTCTAGGACTCTGCAGGGGCCCCAGAGCTCGAGGTCAACATCTACACCACAATTGCATCTTAGCTCAAGCCCTGTGAGCCCGTGTCAGCTGGACTGGGCCAGACGCAGGTGTCTATTTGCAGTGTAGACATAACTTGTGCAAATTCAGGGGCTTACTTCATGTGAAATCCACTGGAGGAGCAGGGCTTTGATTGTAAGCCCTTTGGGGCAGGAACTGTGACAATCCTCTGTTGAGAAAGCACCTACCACGTTATGGATGTGACTGCAGCATAAATAAGTCATACCCCAACTTTGTGCCTTCCACTAGTTCTATTTTACCTAGTCCTTCTCCAAAGATGGACTCTGAATAGGAAATATAAATGAGTTGCTGTTGCATTTCCTCTGCACCTTGTTCACTATTCTTGAGCACCTTCCTCTTCATCTACTTTCCTAGTGCTTCTTTAAATAATCAACAAAATGTTTGTTCAGATCTCAGTTGGAGCACTAAGAGTTATTATTTATTTTTAACCTATCTCAGAAATTGTGTCGGGGCATCATCCTTATTATGGCTCAGGAGGGGATGGTTTTCAGAGGCATCGGTGCTGTTCTTTATCATTTGCAGTGATGCCAGACGTCATGCCCATGCTGCTGCTTCTGTAGCACTTCCAGACCCTAATAGCTCTCAGAGCAAGAATATGAGGTTAGAAATTGAGCCTTGATCTCCTGCATATCAGTGGGCCACCACAGCATGATAGTCAATGAGCACAGAACCCAAGTGTGGTCAGCTTGCATATGCTGTGGGAATTTGCATGGTAAATTCAGCTTAGGAAAGTGTTTATAGAGTTCTATAGGACCACCACCGTATCCTGCATTGTGGAGATCAAGCAATCCCTAGCCAATGTTGTTAATACTTTCTTCCTGATTTTCAAGGACTTAGTCAAATAAGTGGTAGGTACCTGAGCAATGCAACATATTTTTTTATTCTGTAACTGCTTCTTTCCTTTTTCTTGAGAGTGTAACCTGAATGTTGTTTGGCATTGCAAAGTAAAGTTCACTATTGAACAGAAAAGGGGTTACCATCTGTTTTGTTGGCATTTTGGCACTGAAGTAACATCTATGAACTAAGACATGCATTGCATACAAAACATGCTTATAAACAATATTGCTGTGTGTCCAAGGGACAGCTGGTGAGCCTCTGTTTTTTTGAAATGCTCTTTAAAACTCAATAGACTATTTTTAAATTGGCATTTGTAACTGTTTCAGGTTTAGGGCTCCTTCATCTGTGTAAATAGAAGTACAACTGCCTCATCTGTTCCTTGTCTCATTAGTGACTTCACTTGTCCACTTTTCAATATAGATCACTGTTTTTTCTGCTTCAGGCTCCCCTTTTTTCCTTCTCTTTACCCTTAAAAATCTATTCACTCTGTGATACACTCAGATTCTCCAAGGACACACTGAATTGCTGTAAATAAGCAGTTAAATATGAAAAGATGAACAACCTAGTGAGCCTAAAGGTTTAAACAAAAAAGTAGGCCACCTGTCAAGTTTGCCAGTGCAAGTTTGGTTTGGTAGTCTCCAGAGTCATCCTGATTATTTCATTGTCCTCTTAAAAAAAAAAAAAAAAAAAAAAAAAAAAAAAATCCCTTACTGGTGTTTTTTCCTTTTCTACTTGGCAAACATACAGTAATTTATTTTCTGTATTTTGAATTGAATGTAAATTAATGTAGCTTTAAATAAACAAAGAAAAAAACCCCAAAACCACTCTGGAACTTTACCTTGAGTGGGAACATCATTGATGTTATAATAGACTTGGGGCTAAATCTTCAACTGTCATTGCTCTGTTGACTTCAGTGGAACTGTGGGCAGGTATACACTATGGCAGGAATCGAAGCTCTGAGATCGATCCACCAGCAGTCGATTTAGCAGGTCTAGTAAAGACCCGCCAAATCGACTGCAGATCACTCTCCAGTCAACCCCTGTACTCTACCCCCAACGAGAAGAGTAAGGTAAGTTGACGGGAGATTTTCTCCTGTCGACCCCCTGCGGTGTAGTCCCCATGGTAACTCGATCTAAGGCATGTCGACTCCAGCTATGTTATTCACATAGCTGGAGTTGTGTAGTGTAGGTCGACTTATCGCGGTAGTGTAGACATAGCCTGTGATAACTTACACAGGTTGAGGGATTCAGAGTGGTAGCTGTGTTAGTCTGTATCAGCAAAAAGAACGAGGAGGACTTGTGGCACCTTAGAGACTAACAACTTTATTTGGGCATAAGCTTTCGTGGGCTAAAACTCACTCCATCAGATGCATGGAGTGGAAAATAAAGTAGGAAGATACACAGAGAGAGAGAGAACATGAAAAGATGGGGGTTGCCTTACCAACTTTAATGAGACAAATCAATTAGTGTGCTAGTATTAGCAGGAGGAAAAATCACTTTTGTAGTGGTAATCAGGGTGGCCCATTTCAAACCGTTGACAAGAAGGTGTGAGTAACAGTAGGAGGAAAAATTAGCATGGGGAAATAGATTTTAGTTTGTGTAATGACCCATCCATGTAAAGAACACAATTTACAAACTAAATTACACAAACTAAAAACTGTTTCCCCATGCTGATTTCCCCCCCTGCTGTTACTCACCTTCTTGTCAACTGTTTGAAATGGGCCACCCTGATTACCACTACAAAAATGATTTTTCCTCCTGCTGCTGATAGCACACTTTAATTGATTTGTCTCATTAGAGTTGGTAAGGCAACCCCCATCTTTTCATGTTCTGTGTGTGTGTGTGTGTGTGTGATATATATATATATATCTTCCTACTGTATTTTCTACTCCATGCATCTGATGAAGTGGGTTTTAGCCCATGAAAGCTTATGCCCAAATAAATTTTAGTCTCTAAGATTCCACAAGTACTCCTCATTCTTTTTACAGGTTAAGGGTGTTGGCTCTGAAGTTGTAGTGTATGGAAACCTGAATAAAGGATGTAGGTGCTGCTACTGACAGCTAATGAAGATCGTCCTTTATCTAATGTTGACGTTGTGCTGTGTCATAAATATAAAGGGAAGGGTAACCACCTTTAAATCCTTCCTGGCCAGAGGAAAAACCCTTTCACCTGTAAAGGGTTAAGAAGCTAAGATAACCTCTCTGGCACTTGACCAAAATCTCCAATGAGGAGACAAGATACTTTAAAAGCTGGAGGGGGGGGAACAAAGGGTTCTCTCTGACTGTGTGATGCCTTTGCCGGGACCAGAGCAGGAATGCAGGTCAGAACTCCTGTAAAAAGTCAGTAAGCAATCTAGTTAGATTCTGTTTTGCTTAAAGAAAAGGAGGACTTGTGGCACCTTAGAGACTAACCACTTTATTTGAGCATAAGCTTTCAAAAGCTACAGCTCCGATGAAGTGAGCTGTAGCTTACGAAAGCTTATGCTCAAATAAATTGGTTAGTCTCTAAGGTGCCACAAGTCCTCCTTTTCTTTTTGCGAATACAGACTAACACGGCTGCTACTCTGAAACCTGTTTTGTTTAAATGGCTGATAAAATAAGTGGTGCTGAATGGAATGTATATTCCTGTTTTTGTGTCTTTTTGTAACTTAAGGTTTTGCCTAGAAGGAGTCTCTGTGTTTTGAATCTGATTACCCTGTAAGGTATTTACCATCCGGATTTTACAGAGGTGATTCTTTTACTTTCTTTAATTAAAATTCTTCTTTTAAGAACCTGATTGCTTTTCATTGCTCTTAAGATCCAAGAGTTTGGGTCTGTGTTCACCTATGCAAGTTGGTGAGGATTTTTATCAAGCCTTCCCCAGGAAAGGGGGTGTAGTGCTTGGGGGGAAATTTGGGGGGGGCGCGACGTTTCTAAGTGGGCACTTCCCCTGTTCTTTGTGTAACACTTTGGTGGTGGCAGTGTTTAACCTAAGCTGGTAAGAATAGGCTTAGGGGGTCTTTCATGCAGGTCCCCACATCTGTACCCTAGAGTTCAGAGTGGGGAAGGAATCTTGACATGCTGTTTTTGGTCCAGGGATCCTCAGTCAAGTATTAGCACAGAGTGGTTTTTTTGTGATGGCAGCAGGATTATGGGAAGTGTTCATTAACTGTTACTCTAGTATGGTGAAGCATAAAACATTATTTTTCTCGCCGGGTCCCTAAAACTAGTCTAGTAACTCTTCACTTAAAGTTGTCCTGGTTAACGCTGTTTCATTGCTGATCAATTAGAGAACATGCTCATTTAAAGTTGTGCAGTGCTGCCTTATAATGTTGTTTGGCAGCCATCTGCTTTGTCACTGCTTGCAGAAAGAGCAGCCTGTTGGCGCTAGCCGGTGGGGCCTTGGAACCTGGGTGGACCGTCGGCCCCCACATCAGCTCCCCGCTCCCCTATGTTCCCTGTGCGGCAGCTGCCCAGCAGGCTATCAGTTGCTGGCAGTTGAGCTGCCCCTCCCCCTATGGCCATGTGCTGCTCCTGCCCTCTGCCTTGGAGCTGCTCCTGGGGGCCTCCTGCTTGCTGGGGAGGAGGGAAGTGCAGGGCTAATGTCAGGGTGTCCCTCCCCCCTGCTCCTGCACCCTGCTTACCCCATCTCCATAGAACGGGGGTGGGGGGAGGGGGAAACATGACAGGGCTCAGGACGGAGGGAGCTGCTGGTAGTAATGTCTGGCTCAGCTTCCTGATCTAGTTAAAAAGGCAGTATACTTAGAGTGCAGTCAGCATACTTAAAGGGGACACACACACACTCTCTCTCTCTCTCTGTGCCTCTGTCTGCCATGCTGTCTCCCCTCCCTCCATTTGTGATGCCTTGAAGAGTCTGAGGATACATTAACAGTGTGTTAACCCTTGAGGGCTCAGTTGAGTGCTAGTTCATCATTTAGCACTAAGGCATTATCCGGGAAATATCCCACCCTCTGACTCCACCATCTTAACCAAGCTTCACAATCGTCATTGCTGTGTACTGTATTAAATTGTGAAAAAAGGTATACTGTACATATATATAGTGTGTGTATATATATGTATACTGTACATATATATAACTTTTTGTCTGGTGAAAAAAATTGTCCTTGGAACGTAACCCCCCCCCATTTACATTAATTCTTATGGGGAACTTGGATTCGCTTAACATCGTTCCGCTTAAAGTCAAATTTTTCAGGAACATAACTACAACGTTAAGCGAGGAGTTACTGCAGTATTAAAAAAAATCTTAGTGAAATAGAGAATATATTTTATTTGACTAATTAATTAATTAAAAAAACCTTGTGTAGGAATAGAAGGATTTTTTTTACTGTGTTTGGGGCCCAATACTTTCAGTATGTGTCTCTTTAATCTTATAGCCAGAAATATAAGGTATTTCTGGAATCTAAAGACAGAAAAGGCCATTTTAGGTGGTCCAGTCCATCTCTATGTTGTTCCCTTTTGTACGCTTACTAGGATTCTGATTATTTTTCCTAATGACAGTTAAATTTGTCAGGCTAAAGATGTGTGACTGAAGAGTTGTACTCTTTTTGGGTATGTCCCTGATTGAAGTGTTTTTCTTCTTGTTTTCTAGCATCCCACCAAAGCAGAAGAAAAACTACTTAAGCACCTAAGATGTGAGAAGATCCTTCCTTTTTCAAAAGGAACCTTTTATTTTCCATAATGGATCGAAGTAAGCGGAATTCAATAGCAGGATTTCCACCACGCTTGGAGCGCATTGAAGACTTTGATGGGGGTGGCGGAGGTGACGGAACTGTGTCCCAGGTGGGGAGAGTTTGGACCTCTTCATACAGAGCCCTGATAAGTGCCTTTTCCAGACTTACACGTCTTGATGACTTCACCTGTGAGAAAATAGGCTCCGGTTTCTTCTCTGAGGTGTTCAAGGTGGGTGGCTAACCTTACTGATTCTCCTCTTTCAAGTCGATGATGCAGTATTTTGTACAGAGGCTGTTTTCTCGTTTCTGAATGGGGGCCTCTCCTGGTCTGTTAATCATCTGAAGTTTTTGTATGTGCTTTGCCAAGGGGTGGGTGAGTGGTGGGGATCTTCGCAAGTAGCATAAACGTTTTCCCCAACCACTTACAATATGGTGTCATTTATTTTAGGAAAGTTGCAGAGGAGGATGTGGGAAATGGTGGAAAATTTTTGGATTGGCTTTTTGTTTCTTATCTATGTTTTATTCAATGCATGCACACATTAAATATTTATCTCTTATACACTGGGGAACCTGTGGTCTGGATGTTTTCCATTTGGCTTTCTAATTGGGCCTGCAGAACTGCATTTGTTTCTTTAGTACAGGTTGCTGATCTTCTTTGCTTCCTAACAGGAGAAGTAGACATGTGATGTTGGCACATAATTGTGGAATTTGAAACAACATGCTGTAGTTTATTGCACAATGCCTTTGTACCCTCCTCCTCTTTTCTGTTTCCATCTCTTCATTCCCTGCTTTCTTTTTCTTATTCAATTTTTCAATAAAAAGAATCTCTTATTCTTTGAGCAGATCTGCGGTTGTGGCAGTCACCTGCTTCTTCTCAGTGTTTACAGCATCTACTGACTTTCCAAACTGTAAAGCCAAGATGAGATTGTGCAATCTCAAGTTTGTGTCAGCAGTGTTCTGCCGTTCTGGCTCTTCTAGTAAGGTTTATAGCCATTTTGATTTTTGCTAGGTATTAGACCAAGTAAAATATTTTTAAAGCTCTTAACTTTGCTATAGGGGAATTGATAAATGCATTGACTTTTAGACTTTAAGGTGTTGCAGAGATTATTGGCTTCCTTCCTCGATTTTATGGCTTTGAATAAAGTCATAGTCCAAATTGTATTTACATCTCTGTGACATGAGATATAGCATTTCCAGATGTTACATTAGTGATGTAACATTTCTTTTGTACTGTATATTTTAAAATTGTAAAAGCTCCTAATTCTGTGGTTAAGTGCTTAAATTACAAATTTAAAATAAAGGTTATGTTACATAAATTATGATTTTTAAATTTTGTTTACACCTCTTTGCCCAGAAATGTTCAACACTCCATATGTAGCTATCTGCTTCTGGTGCTAAGGCATAGCACTGCATGGAGTAGCCTCTCAGTAACTGGAGAAAGTGAATTCATGTTGTAACGGTACACAGAATGATGCTGTTTCTTGTTTGCATTTCTAGGAGCTACTGTAATCTCCTGCAGGCCCTGTGCGTGCTGTGCAAACAGGCTTTTTAGATTAAATTGATTGTTCTTAATCTACCAGCCAATACTGATGGATTTAATGGGAAAAGTTTCACGAGGCGGAGAAGGCAGATGTTCCAGGTGGAAGAGGCAGTATGGAAGAATGTCAGGAAACAAAAGTGGGTGAGGGATTTAGTGGGAGCAGTTAGGAGCAAGGTGTGGGCAGAGGAAGGATACATTACCAGCATATGTGCTAGTTGATCTGCTGCTTTAGTTTTCTACAAGAGATGATCTTATCATGACAGGCCACACGGAAGATCTTTGCTTCCATATACAGTTTAGTGAAGGCAAATAGTGGCTGCCACTGAGCTTGGTTTTTGACAATCAATGTGCTTGACATTCTCTAGTCCGTTGTCAAAGGTATTTAACTTGTAACTCCACTGCAGAGTCAGTCTCTTGAATGAGCATGTTACATTAGGCACGCATTTGACCTATGGTGGTGATTTGGATTTAAAATGTAATATCTCTGGGATCTGTTCCTCCAGAAGTGACGGCAGATCATCTGCAGGGAGTAAAGGATGCCAAAATGGTGGAGTCTGGTTCACATTCTCTTCTCTTCTCTCCCTCCTCCCCCCCCCAAAATTACTGTGGAGCAAAAGGGATGAGAAATGTTTTAAGATGATATCGTGTGATGCAGTTTTAGTGCTTACTTGGGTGGTAAGTTTGTGCTCTGCTATGAAGTCAGTAGGGCCACCTATGTGATTAACCTAAGTTCACTGGTGCTCTGATTTCATATTAAGTTTTTTGATGTATGTCCAGTATGGAGACAATTTCATGGTTCAAAGGACTAGAAGTTCATCTTGGTATGCAGTCTCTAAGGTGGAAAATCAAAGTCAAGAAAAATCCAAGATAATTCTAGTCTTTTTTTCTGAGGCAGCTTTGTGAGTGGGTAGAAAATACAACTTTCTAGCTTAATGAAATTGTATGAAATAAGAGCTTTGGTGACACCATTCTGAAGTATTCATCAAACATTGGATTAAGAACATAAGAACGGCCATACTGGGTCAGACCAAAGGTCCATTTAGCCCAGTATGCTGTCTTCCAACAGTGGCCAATGCCAGGTGCGCCAGAGGGAATGAACAGAACAGGTAATTATCAAGTGATCCATTCATTCCCTGTCACCCATTCCCAGGTTCTGGCAAACAGAGGCTAGGGACACCATCCCTGCCCATCCTGGCTAATAGCCATTGATGGACCTATCCTCCATGAATTTATCTAGTTCTTTTTTGAACCCTGTTATAGTCTTGGCCTTCACAACATCCTTTGGCAAGGAGTTCCACAGGTTGACTGTGCTTTGTGTGAAAAAATACTTCCTTTTGTTTGTTTTTTAAGTAGGCTTTGTATCTGTAACACAACCAGGGATACTTTGAAAGGCTAACTGGTTGCAATATGGTCAGTTCATTTTATATGTCTAATTTCTGTGATTAGTTGAAAAAATTCTTTTCCAAGTACAATCCATCACAGTGGATGCAATTGCTTGCTGTTAAATTGGGGGTTGTAATAAATACTAGTTTAAAAGAAAGTACCTTTATGTATAACACCTATTAATGCAAAATCATGAGAAAAACATAACTAGCAGCAAGTACAACACATGTTGGTTTTGTTTTCTATTAATGGTTGTGTGCCCGGGCAAATCTTAATGCACTGTTGAATTCTTGTTTTACGCACTTCCTATAATTGCAGAAAAAATTTCTAGTGGAACTTTAAGGGCTTTTAAGTGACCAATGCATCTGAAGAAGTGGGTTTTTTTACCCACAAAAGCTTATGCCCAAATAAATCTGTTAGTCTTTAAAGTGCCATCGGACTCCTCGTTGTTTTTGTGGATACAAACAAACATGGCTACCCCTCTGATACTCAATAGTGACAAGTTGCTTAAATCCAGATGGATGTGTTTTGGGGTTTACACAGCATGGAGTATTAATCTGGCATATTACTAGCCAGCAGTGTAGCAATTCTTGCATCCTTAACATCATATAATATGAAATTAGAGCTTAATATTTTTCTGAGCTGTCATACTGAAATAGCTGGTATAGTTAGAAGTAGTTGGCTAATAATTGGCTTCTGGCTTAGACTCCACAGGCCTGTGCAGAGCATGAAGGACTGTTCTCAAATTGGGCTAGACATGAAAAATCTTTTATTAATAAAACAAGTTTTAAGTTTCCAACTAGGAGGCAAGTGTACAGCAAGACCTTCAAGTACTGATACAGCTCTAATTTAATGTGGGGGAGATGTGCGTCAGACACTGAAACTAAATCCTACACTATGAAACACACACTGTTCATTATATAATACAGTAAGACTGAAGTGAACAATTAATTTGTCTTCTGTTCAGAGCTCCTTCTGCAAAAAGTGTTTTGTGCTATTAGCTTTATACAGGGCCTTTTGTACTCTGCAGCAAGCTGTACCTAAACTCTGTGGTAAGGCTCCTGAATTCTGTGACAGACTGGAAATTCTTCAGCCGCTTTGGGTGAATTTTAAAATCAGGCTTTTTTCTGACCAAAATACAGTATGGGTAATACAACCAGCCCAGAATGCCCTGGGGCGTTTATTTTAATATTGATTCTATGTAATTCACTCTGCCCATGAATTTTCAGTTCCCAATGTACGGAAGATTTTTGTATTGACAACATAACGAACTGTCTTGTGGAACCTGTTACTAGGGATTCTGGAGTTTTGGGAGCTATGAAGGGACAATAGAGGGTTTTGGAAGCCAGGAAGGAATGAGAAGTAGATTGGGATTGTGGGATAAGCACACTAGCTGGGTTTCCTTGCTAAAATGATCTTCAGTGAAACAGTTAATGTTGACAGTTAAACACCTTACAAATGTCTACATTACATGTATGCAGTTACTTTTATCAATCAAACTTGTAATCTCTTCAAAGAATGAGATCAGGTTTGTTTGACAAGACCTATTTTCCATAAAACCAGATTGACTGGCATTAATTACATTCCTATCCTTTAAGTCTTTATCAGTTGAATCCTGTATATTTAGCTTAAAATGTTGCTCTTGAGCAATCTGCTGAGGTTTCAGTATATTCTATGTCATACTGGCATTTTATACCCTTCTAGATTAATTTAAAAGATATAATCTTCAGACATATTAGTTTTTCCTGGTAATCCTTATTACAGCGCTCCTGGTAATCTACTCCCTCGAGGGGAATAGCTCTGAGCGATGGGAGCCTGTCCACACTCGCTCTTTAAAGCTCTCAGACTTGCTGCACTCAGGGGGGTGATTTTTTACCCCCCTGCCCTCCCCCGAGCCAGCAAGTTAGAGCGCTATAAAATGTAAGTGTAGACAAGCCCTAAATGTCACTTAAAGAAGAGCATTCACAAGGACTTCCTTTAGGTCTAAGCTAATACATACTAGATACACATACACACACACACACAGTGCAGTCTGGCTATGTGACTTCCTTATAATTTATACAGAAAGTTTGTCAATCTTTGATAGTTCTCTTATACGTAGAACTAAAAAGAAAGTAAATTTTGTAATTTATTTTGTTCATGCTTTATTTTTGTATATATATGTATATAGGCACATTCTTGCACCTCTTGCTGAATCCATGAATAACAGTGTACGTTCTTTGACTAAAGCAAAGGACTAATCAGTTTCGCTTTCTAATTCCATGATCTCATGAGTTCGTAATGTTCTTTTATTTTGAAAGTAAAGTGGCCATATGATCTGGTGGCTGAATCCTCTCAGATGCCATGGTTATTGATGCGGCCAAACATGGGACTTGTAGCATCAAAAATGAGAGCAAAAAGAAAAGGAGTACTTGTGGCACCTTAGAGACTAACCATAAGCTTTCGTGAGCTTCATCAGTATGCATCCGATGAAGTGAGCTGTAGCTCACGAAAGCTTATGCTCAAATAAATTGGTTAGTCTCTAAGGTGCCACAAGTACTCCTTTTCTTTTTGTGAATACAGACTAACACGGCTGTTACTCTGAAACCTGTCAAAAATGAGAGGCCTCTAATACCTGTTCCATTATTCAGTGTGTCACTCTCTCCAGCTTTCGTGAGCTACAGCTCACTTCATCAGAGTGTAGTTCATGAAAGCTTATGCTCTAATAAATTTGTTAGTCTCTAAGGTGCCACAAGTACTCCTTTTCTTTTTACGGATACCGACTAACACGGCTGCTACTCTGAAAAATCTCCCCAGCAGGCTGCCAACTCAAGCCAAGGCAGCAGGCTAATTCACTCACATGCGAATAGAAAGAAAAGAAATGTTAAAAGGTCATAATGTGTTCAAGCCAATTCACTTATTAGAATAGAACAAATGAGGATGTTATCGCATTACATATCCATGGCATATGCCTGATAATTACATTTGCCCTAAATACTTGAAAACTAGTGAAATGCTAATGTTATTCTCTTCACTCATCTGAAACTTGTTGATTTACATTGCAGTTAGTTAGCTCTAAATCAAAAGGTGTGTTAGCATTAGGAAGAGAATTTATTTAATATGTAATACTGCATGAAAACTAATGAAGGATTGTTTCTGGCTATCTCTGTTCCTGTAAATTAAGAAAGTTTGTCTGGGTGGGTGTATCTAAATGCATTATATATGTGTCTGCAATGGGATTGCCCATAACTGGAACAGAAGCCTTAGAACAGTAAATGATAAGCATGCTAACTTCAAAGCATGGGTCCTTACATTCAGCAATGGGAAATCTACAAACCCATGCTGTGGTGGGATTATATGCCAGATTGCTTTCCAGGGAAGACAGCTATCAGAATAAACACTGGGCATGATCCTGTATCTCTGGACTGATGAATTCTGAGCGAATACACACGGGTCCCCAAAGCCATTTTCATAGAAACGTAGGACTGTAAGGGACCTTTGAGAGGTCATCTACTCCAATCCCCTGGATTCGTGGCAGGACTAAGGATTATCTAGACCATGCCTGACAGGTGTTTGTCTAACCTCCTCTTAAAAATCTCCAGTGCCAGAGATTCCACAACCTCTCCAGGCAATTTATTCCAGTGCTTAACCACCCTGACAGTTAGGAAGTTTTTCCTAGTGTCCAATCTAAACCGCCCTTGCTGCAATTTAAGCTCATTGCTTCTTGTACTATCCTGAGAGATTAATTAGAACAATTTACCTCCCTCCTCTTTGTAACAACCTTTTTTGTACTTTAAAACTGCTATCTTGTCCCCTCTGTCATCTCTTTTGCAGACTAAACAAATCCAGTTTTTTCAGTCTTCCCTCATAAGTCATTTTCTCGACCTTTAATAATTTTTGTTGTTCTTCTCTGGACTTTCTTCAGTTTGTCCCGATCTTTCCTGAAATGTGGCACCCAGAACTGGACACAATACTCCAGCTGAGGCCTAATCAACGCAGAATAGAGCAGAGGAATTACTACTTGTGTCTTGCTTACAACACTCCTGCTAATATATCTCAGAATGATGTTTGCTTTTTAAATTTATTTATTTATTTATTTATTTAGCAACAGTGTTATACTGTTGACTCATATTTAGCTTGTGATCAAGCATGACCCCCCAGACTTCTTTCAGCAGTACTCCTTCTTAGGCAGTCATTTCCCATTTTGTATGTATGCAACTGATTGTTCCTTCCTCAATGGAGTACTTATTGAATATCGTCTTTATTTACTTCAGACCATTTCTCCAGTTTATCCAGATCATTTTGAAATTTAATCCTCTCCTCCAAAGTACTTGCAACTCCTCCCAGCTTGGTATTGTCCACAAACTATATACGTGTACTCTCTATGACATTATCTAAATTATTAATGAAGATATTAAACAGAACCAGAAGTACTGGAACAGGGGACCCGGGGGCCACTGCCCCCCCACTTTTTAACAGCTGGAAGGGTGAGCAATGCGGGGAGGGGGCAGAGAGAAGTGAGTGGGAAATGGGGTCTTTGGGGGAAGAGGTGGCATGGGAGTGGTGCCTTGGGGAAAAGGGCCAGTGTGAGGGCAGGAGCTTGGGGAGAAGAGGCAGCGCGGGAATGGCGTCTTGGGGGGGTAACATAGGGGGTGGGGCTCAGTTAGGGAGCCTGTGGCCTCCCCACTTTTAGGGGGCTTCTGCCACTCCTGAACTGGATGCACAACCGATCCCTGCGGGACTGCACTGAATGTCCTTCCAGCTTGCCTATGAACCACTAATATCTACTCTCTGGGAACGGTTTTCCAACCAGTTATGCACCCACCTTATAGTAGCTCCATCGAGGTTGTATTTTCCTAGTTTGTTTATGAGAAGGTCATGTGAGACCGTATCAAAAGCCTGAATAAATTCAAGATACAACACATCTACCACTCCCCTCCCCTCCGCACCCCCCATCCACAAGTGTTACCATGTCAAAGAAAGCTATTAGGTTTTTGGGCAACCCTCAGAGACTTACAAGTACTGGCAGACATTACATCTCTGTTATCAATTGAACTTACAAACTCTAACCCACCTGTTATATATTTTACTTGCTTTAACCTCTCAATACATCTCATCTCTTTTCTTAGCTAATAAATCTTTAGTTTATTTTACTAAAGAAATTGGCTGTCAGCATTGTTTTTGGTGTGAGATCTGGCGTATCCATTGACCTGGAGTGAGTGACTGACCCTTTGGGGTTGGAAGAACCGAATGTGTGGTGAATTTTGGTTTTAGTAACCTTTCATCATAAAGTTCATTTTGTCTGAATGGTAAAGAGGGGCTGGAGAATTGAAGGGGACTGTCCGTGGCTCCAAGGTAAGACTAACATAGTAGTCCAGGAGTGCACATTTGTTATGGGCTCGGTGAAATCCCCTTCCTTAGAAGTTTTTAAGGTCAGGCTTGACAAAGCCCTGGCTGGGATGATTTAGTTGGGATTGGTCCTGCTCTGGGCAGGGGATTGGACTAGATGGCCTCCAGAGGTCCCTTCCAACTCTGTTATTCTATGATTCTATGAAATCTAATTATAGGATATACCACCAGTTTGGGGTGTCTACCTTTTTTGAGAGTCTGACCTGAGTTTGGCGCTCTTAACTGTAAGCCATACCGTGACCCAGAGTCTTAACAGAAGTGAGAATTTTCTTTAGATCAGGTAGTAGACTCCTGTATTTTTGGTGCTGGAGGTTCTGGGTTTAATAGATGTTCATGCTCCTGGTGTCTGTATTTACACCATCTTTCTTTGTTATAAATGCATAGCATAAGTACTAAATATTACTTATCTGTCAGGAGTCTTACATCTTGCTATAAAGTACATCTGTTTTAAAAACATGCTTTTTTAGAAAAACCTTTCAATGCTCATCTAGTAAAAGCCTCAAACCATTAACTGAATTTAATGTTCATTTAAGGTGCTGGATTGACAGTTATGGAGTCCTCTATTCATAGAACTCATTGCAAACTTCCGTCCATTCTAACCCTTCTTTCCCTCTCCTCTGATGGCCCTGCTAACTTAGCATGGCCCTTCAAAATCAGGGTTAAGATATGTATAAGACTGCAGTGGGACCCAGTTAGAGCTACTTCCGGGGCTAGCTACATGTGTTCGGCTCAAACAGCAGGCTGCCTCCAGCCCAAGCTTCTCTTTTCCTGAGATGTTCAGATCAACTGTGCAAGATGCCGGTGGATGTCCTCAACAGATGTCCCCTTCCAAAAGCAATAATGTGACCTTCATGTTTGCCTGGTGGGAAATAAAGGAGGAGTCACCAAGTGAGCAGAACTGTGAACAAATATCGGGGGCCGGGGGGAATAGAAGTGCAGAGTGTGTGTGTGAGAGAAACAAAACAAAAACAAACACATACAGACCAAAAAGGACAAAGGGGGAGAGAAAATGGACAGAAAGGAGAGGCAGCGACAGCAACATGTGAACTAGGGGTACAGTACAAGAAGACATGGGTGGGAGGAGTGAGAGGCTATCTAGACCCAATCTATTCAAAGGGGAAAGAGTTTGGAAACTACTGACGTGGTTCATTTCAGGGAGCATGCTTCAAACTTGGAATCTTTCATTAACCTTGCCTGTTGGCATGTAAGTAAACAATAAACCATTTGAACCTTCAGCATGTTTTAAATATAAATATAAGTCTGCACATTGTTGACAGTCTCATCAGAAAGGCCAAAGATGGAATTGACATGGAGACTGAACTGCACTGTCATCACTGGAGGTGGTCACATTGGCGGGGTGATAAAGCTTTCATGGCTGCTGTCTGTGTGACACCTGTTCTCTGCATAAATAGGACTTCAGTCTCCAGGGTGGTCAAGCCAGCACCTTTAAGTTGCACTGAATTAATTTAAAGGCTTTAAAAAAAAAAAAAACCCCAAAAAACCCAACCTACTAAAAAGGAGATTCTGGGAGTTCAGAGTAAATGTATCATTTTGTGATTTTTAGAATATATTTAAAGTTTAAATAAAATGTGAAAAATAAAATCTTAGATGTTAGGATTATTACAGCATTTGAAAACAAGTTATTGCAAAAGCTAAAGTGTAATGAGACAAATCCAGAACTAGTGCAATTGTAACGGATTTAAATTATTATAGGATGAATTTGACCCAGCGTATAATACTGAGTTGTACGGTTGTATGTGTTTTAATAACCTCTACCACACTTTTCTCCCCCCACCCCCTGTTTTGTGTCCACATTTGAAGCCATGGGTACATTCTTGAAGGTGGTGATAATTAATATTCACGCACAATCATTAAGTAAGAAGAGTACTTATGTATAATTTTCACTTTATAGATAAAGGCAGGAAAAATGCTGGTTTTGAGCATATTAGCTGTTGGGATATGAGGTTTACTGATGCTAACGACTTGTAACCACAGCTTGTTTCATGCTGCTTATGCAAGTTCATAGTTTTGGCTTTCTGGGCTTGCGGCATACTAAAGCGGACAGTTTTTTTTTTTCTTGTCCTTTTTTGTACATTGGACACTACTGCATTTAGTTTCTCCTAAGAACTAGTCTTTGTATTGGCCACTAGATATAACCGCTCTTTTCAGTTTTACCTTTACTATGTTTTTGCTTGTACAGACTTAATAATAAATGCTTTCTTTTCCACCTAGCATGGTCCTTATAAATGCCGCAGATGATGTATCTTTCTTGTACCTCCCTTGCTTCATATCGCCCTTCCAAAGTAAAATAAAACCTTGTAAGGGGAGCCATTGGGCAGAGAGTGGCTCCGTAACCAATTTCTATCATTTATATCATCTAAACTCTTCTTTGTTGCTCTCTCCTTAAAGTTGGTTCTTAGCTGCTGCTGTAGCCGTCAAACACAGGTGAGGCAGTGGAGCTCAGATATTGAGGGAAGATTTTCTTGTAGAAAAGTATTGATTTCAGCCACTCACCTAGGGAGCTGACTCTAATAATTAATCACGAGTGGAACTAGTGATGCAAATGAGCAGTCTTCTACATCAGCAGCAGTAAAGGTTTGTTAAAGTCCCCATCCCCAACAAAAACCTCAGAAATTATTTGATTATGCTTAGAAATAAGACTGCAAAATGGGAGGCAAGCAGTGAAAAACCCTTGCCTAGACTCATATCTCAGACATTTTTTCTTTCCCCATTTGCAGTTACTGAGCAGAGTCACGTTTGTACATTATATTCTACCGCTTCATATGCGTGCACCTAACTTTGCGAAACTCTAAATCTGCAGCAATTAACATAGTCACATACAAATGCTAAGGAGGCATTTCTGAGATGCTATATGAAGCACGCTGATATGTTGCTTTCTGGTATATCTATATGTAAAGGGACCCTGCATATTTTCTCTGTTTGGTGACCTGTCCATGCTTTGTCCTATTTGTGCAAGACTTGGCAATTCTGTCAAAATGTGTGAAGGACTGGTCATGCAGATCTACAACAGGACAGATTCTGTTTTGCTTTCATCCAGACATACAGGTGTAACTTCTCTAGGTTTCTTTTCAAGCAAACTAATAACTTACAAGGAAGCACTTCTAATAGTGGGTAAAAATAAAGGCAGAACTGCAGTAGAAGTCAGCTGATATCAGCTAAGTCAGCTAAATCACACAGGAAACCTCAAACCCACATCTGCATTTTCTGCTTGTCACTACTTAATCTAAAGGTTCTCGCTATCATTTTCTGACATGTCCTTCTGAGCAGCACTATCACTAGGCCTGTACTAGGAAGATGAATTAGTTGCATTGAGGAATGTTCTTTGAGTTAGCCTGAATTAGTGTAACTGATGGAGTAGGCAGTCTCCAAACACAGCTTAAAATGTAGAGGTGAGGATGTACAATACCCTTGGTATTTGTGGGTCCTGCATAAATCCGTTTAACTAGGGTAAAAGACTTTATTTTATATAGATTATTATAAATGTTAAGAAGGCACCTGTTCACATACTGTTAATACCCTTGACATAGCGTATTATTTGTGATGTATATAAGTACTGGAATACTGTGTAGATTTCTAGTGTCCACATTTTAAAAATGATGTTGAAAAATGGGAGAGGGAGCAGAAAACAGCCACAAAAATGAATTGAGGGCTGAAGAAATGCCTTACAATGAGGGACATAAAGCTCAATTTGTTTAGTTTATCAAAAATGAGTGAGAGTGATTCACAGTGCATAGGTACCTTCACAGGGAGAAAATACTGAGTACTAAAGGGCTCCTCAGTCTAGCAGAGAAAAGGAGCACAGGAACCAATGACTGGAAGCTGAAGTCAAACAAATTCAAATTGGAAATGAGTCACAAATGTTTAAGAGGATGATAAGCCATTGGAACAAACTGGAGAGAAGTGGTGATGTCTTCAAATCAACACTGGATGCTTTTCTGGAAGACGTACTTCAGTCAAATACAAGTTTTATTGGGCTCAGTATAGGGGTTACTGGGTGAAATTGAATGGCCTGTGATACACAAGAGGTCAGTGGATGATCGAATGATCCTTTCAGGCCTTAAAGTCTATGAATAAGTTAATTGTAGCAGTAGAATTCAGTATAATAACCATCACCACCAGCACGCCATGCGACTTAATCTCCTCTCCCTCCAACAATTCTCCTCCCTTACAATTTCCAGTCCACTGCACTCCCATTTTCAGATGCTTGTGGAAAAAAGGGGAGCTTTGCAATGTGGCCGGAAGGTGACTGGATTATTTCAGATTAAGTTGGGGGAGTGGTGCAAGGTGATCTGGTTCGGGCTGAAAGCAGAATCTGCATTTGACTACTTTGCTGTTTTCTGTGTAATTTGAATTGTAGCCTTGCTCATCTGTCTCACTAGCTATACTGAATTATCTTCTTTGGCTTTGTTTTAAGGGGAAAAATAGAGTACGTTTGCCATCATATTAGCTCAGTTGAGTTAGCTTAACATAAGTGAAAAACCCTGTTAAAATTCAGGCTTTTCAGTTGCTTTATGCTAACCCGACGGAAATATCATGATGGGAAAAAACACACCCTTTTTGCCCATCAAGACCTACACACACCCAGTAGCTCACAGAGTATCTTTTATTGTGCGTTGTCCCTCACTCACAGAAGTAGTGGAAGGGTTAGGATATAACTAATAACTAGAATGTTTAAAAATGTAAGCGTTAAGGAAGATGTGTAGAAAGAGTACTACAAAATAAGCAAAGGGCTTTTGCATGTTGACGTGAAGTGATATTTGAGGAAAGGAACCAGTCTGTCTGCCTGATCTGGATGCCCCTTGAACTGATAATGGTTTTGCATTTCTTTAATGACTTTCAACATTCAGATAGTTCCATAACCTCTTTGAGACAGGTGAAGGATATAGAGGGATCCCTTGACCTATCACTGAAATGCAGCCACTGTTAACAGTACACAGCAACACTATGCAAACACTTAGGGCAGGCAGTGAAATATATTACTGTATCCAGATGGAACTGTAGTGGGAATTCAGGGGGATTTGGCCAGGACACTGAGATGCAAAACAAATACTAAATATAAAATATGCATATGGGCTCTTTAATGACCACAGGTAGTGATAACCTCAGTTTTACTCAGCTCATTGAGTAAAATTATGATCCCCTTAATATCATCCTGGGACAATATTCATTATCGAGCTTGAGGGAAGAATTCTATCTACTACTGTAAACTGCCAGGGCTATTTTCTGTAGCATCCAGATGTTCAATGGAGATCTCCCATCCAAGGCATTTTTCTCCTTTACAATGACATTCATGAGTCAACAGCTTCGGCAGCTGAAGAATTCCATTAGGATCCTTACCGGTCCTGTTGCTTACAGATTGCAAATGAATAGGAACATGGGTGGTTCTTCAAGTTACTGTCCACATGGATTCCACATTTGAGGCTCATGCGTGTGAGATTGGAGTCTTTTGGCCCGCAGTGTCCATTAGGGCTGTGCCTATGGCCTAGATGTCCTTGCACCCCCCACCCAAGAGCATGAGGTGCTGAGTGAGTCTGACTTTCCCTCAGTTCCTCCTTGCTGCCCATGGCAGTGAGACAGAATCCTTGCTGTGTCCTCCTGCTGCTTTGCATGCTGTGCTGGTTTACTGGTCTTGTTGCTCGTTGGTAACACTGACACCCACTCACCAAATTTCTTATTTTAGTCAGGTTCTGGTTTTTAGGCTAGGAACCCCAACCCCTCTCTCCCCTGATACCGAGGCTCTATCAAAATGGCAGAGGCAAAATCTCTGGGATTAAGAACCCGCCCCTGATCTGACAGTTCAGTGCCACTCAGTGATGGGCACTCTCAGTGCCTGTTTTGTTTGGGAGGGATGTTTTCTTGCACTCTGTACCATATGTACATACCTCTGACAGATAGGAAGGAGCAGTGCTCCAGAATTGAGCTGCTAAGGCATAGGAGAAACTGTAGGCCAAGTGGAATGGGGTGTGTGACCCTAAGAGCATTCCAGGGCCAGAGGCTCACTGACATCAGGTTTCAGCAGGCCTGACCAATTAGTGAACCCCAACTCTCTATGATTACAATCTGTATCTAAAAGGTGTCAAGTAATATGTTGTTGGAAAGCTAATAACTCACAGATCATTAATATTCTTGCATAATCTATGTATGCAGTGTGTGTTAAAAGTTATGGGTATATGGTGCTGGGGTCAGAGTTGCTGCAGCGATAAGACACTCGGTGCATGGAAGCCAGGTTAGGGCTGTTGTACTGTAGGCGGGCTGCTGGAGTCAGTAGCCAGTCCAGGGATGCACAGCACACAGAGACTTAGGCTTGCTTGTTGCTGACTCTGAATGTCCCAGGCAGGCATAGTAGTACAGCTTTTTAAGGCACGTTAGGGTTATGGGGCAGGCAGTGACACAACCGCTCACTGGTCTGGATTGCACCCCCAGAATGTTACAGGCGGAGGGGAAGAGAACAGTGGTGGCACAAACTTTTTGAGACTGGTATCCAAAATCAATTGTTTGATTATTATGTGGGCCATGAAAGCTTAGAGAGAGGTTACTGAGATGTGTATTTAGTGGTCTACTTGTACCATCATAAGAACATAAAAACGGTCATATTGGGTCAGACCAAAAGTCCATCTAGCCCAGTATCCTGTCTTCTGACAGTGACCAATGTCAGGTGCCCCAGAGGGAATGAACAGAACAGGGAATCATCAAGTGATCCATCCCCTGTTGCCCATTCCCAGCTTCTGGCAAACCGAAGCTAGGGACAGTTTGGACATCGCTTGAATGTTTCTCTTAAGCAGCCACCACACAGCAGAAAGAGAGAATCCAACAACTTTATCTGATTAGTAAAATCTCTGGTTTGTGGTAGTCTTGAAAAAACTTTAAAATATCAACTTGAACGTCACATTTCTGTCTAGAAAACTTTGTACCTGCTGCTGTTACAAGTAAGACTTAATATTACTGTGACTGAGAGAAATTAGCAAAAAACATTATTTTTTGAGTTTTTCCCCTGTTTAGTCAGTCAGCTTCTTCCTGGCTGAAAAGACCTTCCTCAGCAACAAGAAGGGAGCAGAACAGCTATTTCAGTCTTAAATTTAGGGCCATGCTATTTAAAAAATGTTTAGAGAGAAACTTTTTTTTAAAGAAGCTTCAATTAATTACATAAATATTAACGTTATTAGCCAAATGGAAACTTCTCTAATTGTTTGACCTTTTAAAACTTCCTATGCTAAATTGTTGGTGTATTGCAGTTAAATAGGGTACTTAATTACAAGATAATAAAGGTGTTCAGAGACTACGGGCTTGTCTACATTGGCACTTTACAGCACTGCAACTTTCTCGCTTGGGGTGTGAAAAAACACCCCTCTGAGCGCTGCAAGTTTCAGTGCTGTACAGTGCCAGTGTAGACAGTGCATCAGTGCTGGGAGCTCTTCCCCTTGTGGAGGTGGGTTTTTTAAGCTGCAACTACACAAGCCACGTTAAAGTGAAGACGTGCCCGTAGGCTAACAGCCAAGACGGAATAAACTAGATAGTGACTGCACTTCTGGTTGATTGCAGTGATTTCTTCTTCTTCTTTTTTTTTTTTGGTCATTTGTGAAGTGTCGGGCCTTGCTTTCCTTCTGGATGAAAGGGCTATGTCAACGTGAGTCATTATCATTATGTGGTTTTCCAGTAGAAAAGCAGGTGGCAAGACTACACTGGCATGAAAATGTCTCTTTCGTCTTAGACCTCACAACTTTTCAAGCACATTTAAAATGAGCTGTGAGCTTTCTGTTCTGGATGAAGATATGCTGGGCTGGTTGCACTGGGATTTTCTGATTTTTGCCAGCTGGCAAAACATCCATGTTTATGTAAGCCCTTTCACAGCAGGGTACTGAGGGAAAGGTGCAGGGTTCCTGTTATTCATATAAGTGGGATACGCTGGCATACTTCCAATATTAATGTGAGTGACCTTATGGACGAGAGTACGTAGCATGGGAGGATCGCTGTGATGGACCTATTATGTGGGAATTTTTAGTTTGTTTCTTGTAGTGACAATAGAACAGGGAAATAGGATGCCTCTCAGATGGTGGATTTTAATGGTTTGTGGCTAGTGCCTGTCTGTGTGCAAAAGTGATGGAGCATGTTTGTGCGATTGATGAATATATCAAGTATAGAAAAGAAAAGTTCAAAAACTATTGTGGATGTAGTAAATTGAAACCCTCTCCTTTTCCATCCCAAATGCTTAGGATATACTTTGACCTTGACAGTGGATGTGAAGAAGCTGGGAGGCGAGGAGAGAATTCCAAATTGCTTCTATTTAAAACTCTAGCCATCTTCTGTCAGTCAGGTCCAGCTTTCTGTCGTCAGCAGATGAGTAGTTCTTTTTCTCTTTTCTGAATTGCTTGATTAGGCCTTCTATTTGTTGGACCGTTGTGGGCGGGTGAGTGTTTGAAGAAATGGTAAAGGTTAGTGAGAGGACTGATAGAAACTGGTCTCGGTATGTTTGATCATCTCGAGACAGCTGATTGTGTCGGTGGGCACACATGTGTGTTGGAAAGATGAATGTTACAGGGACATTGATCTGAGCTCATGTAGACTGTCTGCGTCAGTGTGGTGGTGGTAATACACTTTTTCCCATCCGTTCCCAGTGTGCAGTACAGTGCACTGGAAGATAATGTCCCAAGATGTTTCATGGGATGTACTGTAACTCCAGATGTTTATAACATTGGGAGTTGTGTGGCTAAATTGTGGCGCTCCACCACAAAAACTAACTTGGAGGCTGTATCATAAAAATACTTAACATAAAATTGTGTTAAGAAATTTATTTATAACTTCTTAAAATTAAAATGTCATTGTGGCACTATAGAAAGGTCTTCAGGAAGATGCAAATTTAGATGCATCAGTTCTACTATCAGTTACATGATTTTTATAACAAAATTGGGTACAAAGGAATGGCAATCTTCTTCTCTCATCTGAGGCTCTGGCGAAATCCTAAATCTGTATTTGTGATATCAGTCACTTCTGTAGCAATGGACTGGTATCCTAAACACAGGATCATGATTTCACTGCAGGCTCAAAGAGGAAGGAGAAGCTTCTTAAAAAAAACACACAAATGTTTTCAATGATTAAAAAGGAATGCAGGGGAAATGCTTTCAAAGCAAAACTTTTTTTGATAGAAATGTTTCCTCTTTACATTCCCCATGCAGATTCTGAAAAGGAGATTGTCAAGGTTCCTCCCCCACTCTGAACTCTAGGGTACAGATGTGGGGACCTGCATGAAAAACCTCCTAAGCTTATCTTTACCAGCTTAGGTCAAAACTTCCCCAAGGTACAAAATATTCCACCCTTTTGTCCTTGGATTGGCCGCTACCACCACCAAACAAATACTGGTTACTGGGGAAGAGCTGTTTGGACACGTCTTTCCCCCCAAAATACTTCCCAAAAACCTTGCACCCTACTTCCTGGACAAGGTTTGGTAAAAGCCTCACCAATTTGCCTAGGTGACTACAGACCCAGACCCTTGGATCTTAAGAACAATGAACAATCCTCCCAACACTTGCACCCTCCCTTTCCTGGGAAATGTTGGATAAAAAGCCTCACCAATTTGCATAGGTGACCACAGACCCAAACCCCTGGATCTGAGAACAATGAAAAAGCATTCAGTTTTCTTACAAGAAGACTTTTAATAAAAATAGAATTAGAAATAAGCAATCCCCCCTGTAAAATCAGGATGGTAAATACCTTACAGGGTAATTAGATTCAAAACATAGAGAACCCCTCTAGGCAAAAACCTTAAGTTACAAAAAAGATACACAGACAGAAATAGTTATTCTATTCAGCACAATTCTTTTCTCAGCCATTTAAAGAAATCATAATCTAACACATACCTAGCTAGATTACTTACTAAAAGTTCTAAGGCTTCATTCCTGGTCTATCCCCGGCAAAGACAAAATGTAGACAGACACACAAACCCTTTGTTTCTCTCCCTCCTACCAGCTTTTGAAAGTATCTTGTCTCCTCATTGGTCATTTTGGTTAGGTGCCAGCGAGGTTACCTTTAGCTTCTTAACCCTTTACAGGTGAGAGGAGATTTCCTCTGGCCAGGAGGGATTTTAAAGGGGTTTACCCTTCCCTTTCTATTTATGACAGAGATCAACAAATAAACTATTTTGGGGGCACCTCATGACTAACAAGTTTTGTATGCAACGGAGAGAGATGATGGTGTGCATTTGAGGCCAAATCTTGTGCTGTGACCTATTAGAGAAGGGATAGCTTGTGTGTTCTCTTATCAAAGTACTGGTGCAAAAACTCAGCTGTTTTAACTTTTATTAATCTTAGAAAATTTCTGTAGCTTATGTAAATACTGTAATAATATTATAAACATTTTGGTTATACGTTATAAAACCAGAGCAATCAAGGGAATATTTAGCAGATGCTTTAACCTGGGTGGTGAGATGATACTGAGTAGTACATGGACATCTTCAGAGTGCTCCACAAATTTAAAGTTCTCAACACCCCGGGCAGGTAGGTAAGTTTAATCATCTTGTTTTATAGATGGGGAGACTGAAGTGTAGAGGTGAAGTGACTTGCCCAGAACTATTCAATGAGTTAGTGACAGAGCTGACATTAGAATTTGGGAATTGACTCTCAGCCCTATGCTGTCTCAGCACACCTTGTTGCTTTCCTTATCTTGGCTTTGTCATGACTTTTATACCACAATGAAAAATTAAACTAACTCCCTGGGTTTCTTTTCTACTCCCACATCCCTCCCAATTGCCACTACTGAGTCTGAATCTGAGTTTGCTCATAAGTCTTTCAGGGCAGTTTTATGTAGAACATTCTGCTGAATTAGGTATAAGATTAACTCCTACCCCCACCCCCAGGCTGTGCCTGCTTATATCTAATGCCAAAGTCTGGAATAATAGCCCTCTGATCGAACTGTGTCTTTTCTCTCAAAATAAGACACTAGTCCCTTTTTGCTTTCTTCATTTGACCAAGAACAAGTTAATGAAGGGGAAATATGCACAGTTCTGTATCAATAAATTAATTGTAAAAAAAACCCAACCCCATACCTACTGTATTGTGGGCTCTTGGTTCTAAATTTACAGTGCCTGGTGGAGACAAATGTAACACTAACAGAAAAATGAAGTCTTTTTTTTTTTAAAAGCATATAATGAATAGATTTACAAAGTAATAGAAATTTTATTTCTTTTTCATTAGTTGTAAAATTTAATTTGGTTTGCCAAAGAAATATTGGGTAAAACTTATTTGTCCTTAGGTGTAGAATATATCACAGTAATTGTAAACTCACTGCTTTGCAGAACCAGCTATATGAAGTAACATTCAAGTTGTCAGACATGGCTTTTGGCTTAGTTCCTAATAACCAGCCTGTGTGGTACTGGAGCAGTGGTGGGCAGCCCGCGGGTCGCATACTGCCCGTCAAGGTAATCTGCTGGCGGGCCACGAGACAGTTTGTTTACATTAACTATCCGCAGGCATGGCCACCCGCAGCTCCCAGTGGCCGGGAACAGGGAATCGGGCCACTGGAAGCTGCGGACAGTCAATGTAAACAAACTGTCGCGGCCCGCCAGCAGATTACGCTGACGGGCAGCGTGCGACCCGCGGGCTGCCCACCCCTGCTCCAGTACCACACAGACTGATTATCTGAAGGTGAAACTGATTTTCATTTCCCAACCTGAGACAGATGTGAAAAGTAGAAAGCATAAATGATGACAAATGAATTGGATTGCTAGCATTTGCTCTTAATATCTGTTGTGTAGTGACGCAGGTAAACACTTGTTACAACTCAAGTTTTTTACCTTGACAGTGTGCTATTAGCAGCGTAAGAGGAATGGTTGTGGAATTTGATAATGTAAAGGAGAATTTGTTTATTGCTTGCTAATAGCCGTTTTGGGGGGGCGTCAGGCAGGAATACATGGCTGATCTTGCTTTTCTACTCCCATTCATCAGTTTGGCTAAGGTTTTTTTTGTGTGTGTTTTCTTGCTCAAAAAAAGTAAAAGCTTAACCTTTTTCAAAACTTCTAGTAATTAGAAGTGGGAATGGAGCCAAAATCTCGTGCAGGGGTGTGTGTGGAAAGAACTTGTGTAACAAAATGGAGCTGCTTTGCAATATAGATGAAGAGTTCCTCTCTCTGTCTCTGTCCTGATATCCAAAGACCTCTGTAGGGTTGGCTCTAGCTAGCTTCCAGATCACCTCTGGAAGATCATCAGTCACCATGATTTCTCATGACAGCAGCCTTCCACAGGAACAATGAAATTGTCATCACTGGTGGAGGAGGAGAGGAGGGGCTATTGTGCATTGGAGACAGCTTTCACGGGATTTAGAGTGTGGAACTCCCTCTCTCAAGAGAATTGGAACGATACAGAGAAGATTAGCATGGTTCTTGCGCAAGGATGACACGCAAATTCGGGAAGCGTTCCATATTTAAAAAGAGACTGAGTGACCATGGAAATAACTACGTTTGGAGCTAAATAAAAAAATGCATTTCTTCAGTGTACTTTTTCTTCAGTTTCTTTACGCTTGCTCATACAAATATGAACAAGCAAGCAAACCCTCTAAACTTAACAAGCTTTTTCTCCTACAAATAGTGACAGAAGGGGGAGAAATGATGGTTTTTAAATACTTGGGAGGTACTCAAGCACTCTGGTAATGGAAAGTCATGTTATAGGCTAGAGATGGCATAGTTATCAACTTGTTTCAGACATGAAGACCATATGTCCTGCTGCTTGTCATATGCTACTCTGTTAATGGCTCATTGACCTTACATTTCCTGCCATCAAAATGTCATCTGCTCATTTTGCTTTTATTCTGTAGGTGAGACATAAAACTTCAGACCAGGTGATGGCTTTGAAGATGAACATGCTGAGCAGTAACCGAGCAAATATGCTGAAAGAGATCCAGCTCATGAACAGGCTCTCTCATCCAAACATCTTAAGGTGCTGAGTTTTTTTCTGTTGGGTAGTAAGAGGGTGAGAGAGGGTTCCTAAGAACCTTTTTTTAAAGGATTTTTTGTATAACTGGAACTTTATGGATCCCCAAGATAGAGAGTCTCTAATTTTAAAATAGGATTTTTCATACTAGAGCATATTACCTAGATTGGCATTTTGCATCCAGTAATAAGCAATAACTGTTTCCTCAGACAAACATTAAGGTCTTCATAATGTAATTGTCCCTACAATCAATCAACTGATATGAAGGAAGAGATTTGATGTCTACTTACTGTCTTAATGTGCATAGGTTAAAACTATTGTGAAGGGTCACATAATAATCAAGCTTCAGGACTGAAGAATAGAAAGTAGAATTAAATTAGTCTGCTCTGATTAATACTTCTCCTTTCAAGGGTAAATCATCCAAATTTTGCAATAGCTTGTCATATGTCATTTCCAGATACTTCTAAACAGCTATTATTGTTGCACCCTTTGTTCCTTTTCAGTCTCAGACATACTTTCCTGAAGGTTAGGTGACCAGCAAGAGGCACTGTATGCATCCGATGAAGTGAGCTGTAGCTCACGAAAGCTTATGCTCAAATAAATTTTTAGTCTCTAAGGTGCCACAAGTACTCCTTTTCTTTTTGCGAATACAGACTAACACGGATGCTACTCTAAAACCTGCTTCAGCTGAGGCTGTAACATTGTTAGAATCTAATATGATGATGATTATCATCTGCACAGTGTACCCAAGTAACATAGGTATACTGTACAGATGATGATCATAATAACGTCCTGGCAGACATCCTGACTGAGCTATGATGATGACTGAAGTTTTTCCTTGGGGAGTCCATCAAGCTCAGAGCCTGTCAGTGTTTGTAAGCAGTGTAGGCTCATTTTGCCAATGTGCATTCCTTTACGTTTACACATGGTTAATTTATTGAACCATTACTCTGCAAAATACCCCCAGAATGTCTAAACCTGTAATACTTATTAAATTGAAATGACAGTTTCCTCTTCCATATTTTTAAATAACTCTGGTCCCAGTATCAAACCCTGGAATATACTCACTATTAACTTTACTGTTCTTTGGAACAACTCTTAACCAATTATTAATGCAAGGCAATATACACCTTACCCCTTTACCTCATTTTCCCCCCTTAATAATCACTCATGAGGAACACTTATCAGAAGTGTTTGAAAATCCCCATGAAGTACCCCTCCAGTTCACGTCAATCTATTTTATTATTTTTTTCCAAACAACAGTTTAGAGAGGCACAATTTTTTCTTACAGTAGCCGTGCTGATTTGACCTTATTAGATTATACTTATCCAAGTGCTGTACTAATCTACCCTTAATCAGACTCTCAGTCCTTCTTTTTCTTTACCAAGGTAGGGCTCACTGGCCTAATTCCCAGCATTTCTGTTGGTGTTCTCTTTTTTATTTATATTTTTTAGTGGCATCATGTGGGCAACTTTCAGTTCTTCGGGAACAATAACTTTTATAAAGAATATTCCTCACTTCATTTCATTCTGAATACTCAGTTGTGTGGTTCTCCTGGCAGCTGATAGAGTTGCACTGGAATACAATTTGGAAGAGACTTTGTTTTACAATCAGTGTATCTCAGTGCTTTCCATATCAAGTTTGCAAAACAGATGAATGTTCTAATTGCTAGTCTGTAATAGAGCCGGACTCACCTGGCGGCGCCTCCTGCTGGTTGTCCTTGGGAATTAGCTCATCTGCCTCTGGAGTGTCCTCTGCTGTCTGGTGATCCGCCTTACTGCTGGCCCCAGTCCCTCCCAGGACCCGGTGCCGCCTCCCACTGGGGTGCTGCCCTCTGGCAGTAAACCCCAACAATCCCTGAGGGTCTCCCTTCCCTGGGGAACCCCCACCCAGCCTCAGTCTTGGCTACTGCCAGTCATCGCTTAGCCCTGCTCCCTGGGGCAGACTGCAGTGTATCAGCCACTCATCACAGGTGAGGGGATTTGGACTTGCTGCCTCTGTCTACCTGTGGGCTGCCCCCTTGCAACCCCAGTACCTAATAGGCCCTAATCTAGGCCTCGCAGCCTGGGGGTTTCCAGGCCAGAGCTCCCCTGCTCCCAAGGCCTTTCCCCCTCATCCCTGCTCCAATCTAGGTACTCCCTCAGGTCCCTGCAGCCAGGCACTTCCCTTTCTGAATGCAGAGAGAGACTGGCTAAGCTTCAGCCTAGCAGCCCCTTTATAGGCCCAGTTGTGGCCATTTCCCCAATCAGCCTAGCTTTTCTTGCTCTCAGCCCTGGCTCTCTCCCAGGGCTGGCTTTTAAGCCCCACAGGGCAGGAGCGGGTAACCACCCGGCTACACAGTCCTACAAACTTGCTCTGAAAGTCAACCTGTTTCTTTTCTGGCTTGTGCTTTGTCATCACCAGTAATAGAGAATCTGTTGGCCAAATGCTGCGTTCAGTTACATCTAAGTAGTCCTGCTGCTTTTGGTGGGGTTGCACAGGTGTCAGTGAGAGCACAAGTAAATTGGGTCTAATACAGGGGTAACTGGATGAAATGTCCTGTGACGTAGAAGATCTGGCTAGATGATCTGATGTTGCCTTCTGGCATATTAATTTATGAATAATTTGAAAACAGTGGTGTTGCACAGATTGCTCTGAAATGGAACAATAATATATTCCAGTTTGCTCTGCCAGTGGGTCTGCAGAGCTGACAGTAATAAATCTTTATTCCCTCCCACTCACCTTAGGTAGGACATACAACTCTGATTATGTAAAAATGACCCCTTCTTATTCAGCTCACCTGTCCTGGTGTGTGTTCACTTTTTCAGAGTAGAATTCACTGAAGTTTTTCAAATTGCTTGATTTGAGGCTTCCTCCTTAGGGAAAAGTCACTGTCTATTAAAATTGCTGACTTTATCTTCCCTACTGGAAAGTGCCTTTGAAATAGGAATTTCTTCATTGTCTACAGTAAATTCCAATATAAAAATTGTATTTCACTTTGTCAGTTCTTCATCTCTCTCACACTTACTCCATGCCGATAGTTTGTTTTCTCTTTCTATTTTAGGTAATTGATATTTTGTGTTTGTCCTCTTCAATTTTAGTTCAGAATTGAGCCCTACCTGGCACAGTGTATTTTCCAGTCTCCTAAGGATGATTGTAGCAGGATTTCCACCTTTTAAAAAGTTGTTACTCTCTGTCCCCCAACTAATAACATGAAGTGCTACTCTGTTTAACCATGTGTATTTTACTTTACTCCTTTTCATTTATATATTTTTGTACAGATGTCTATACTCCATCTGTGCCTCTAATTCATTGTTGTAAGAAATGAGCCTACAGGCTGTTAATCCTGTTTGTTAAAACTTTTTTTGTTCATGTATGTATTCATATCCAACATGCATTTGCTTTTGCAATATTTAGTGCTGAGGGGAAAACCCACACATGTAAGTCTCATCTAACAGTAGCCTGGAGCACTATCAGATGTAGATTCTGTCATTAGGAGGATATTCTACAATAGTATGTTTATGTTGAAAGGTTTTCTGGGCTGACTTTCTGAGATTCTTATTTGGGTTGAAAGAGAACCGTTCTTTCTTAGTAAATTTTAAGTCTTTTGAATATGTAACTTTTCCATTCCAGGGATTTGAAGACTATTCTGTGCTTCAGCTTGCTTTTAACACTCTTTTCTTCATCACTTTTTAAATCTGTCCCCTCAAATTCTCTTCCTTTGTTATTGCTAGGGAAGGTTTTCTCTCTCACGATATCAAACCTAATTGTGCTGTGGTCAATGTTTAACTAATGCAGCTTCTTCACTTGACTCTCAGGTGAACTTTGGTCTTATGTAATAGGTAATTATAAGTCACCTCATCTCTAATAGGTAAATATAAGTCACCTCATCTCTTATAAGCTCTGATGTGCTGTAAAAAGCAATTGTTTTATGGCAGTGGTTTTCAAACTATGATCTGTACATCACCAGATGGCCCTCTTCCTTGTGTTCTGCAGACTGAAACCTTTTGAGAGCCATGCTGTGGGGGTTTTTTGTGTGGTTGGGAGGATCTTTTTCTTAGGAAGTGGTTTGCAAAATTATCTCTGTCCTCTCCACATTAACTTGTCTTCCTGGTGTAGTTAGTAGCCAGGAACCTCTTTATCTCATTGATGTTAATTGTTCTACCCTTTGTCTGACACTAAATTAGGTGGCTTCTTTTCACAAGCATTCCTGTTAACTCACACTTTAGCTTAAATATTCTAATATAAAGTTACTTGTTTTTTCTTTACTGATAAAATCACTGTCATCACTAATATTAATTAATTTCATTTGGTTGAAATTCTGCTTTTGCTTGTCTGCTGGCTGTATTGCCCCATCCTTATTGCTGGAAATTCCTGGCTATAGAATCATTTGTTGCCCCTGGCTCTGGGCATGCAATAAGTAGTCTAGCTGTGTTCTTTGTGTCTTGCATATTGTCACCAATATTAAAAGATTCCACTGCCCAAACTCTCCACTTCATCTGACCCAGCTGTGGTAGCTTGCTGGCTCAGGGCAAAGTTAAAACTGGGTCTCCACCTGTTGGAGACAATGCAGCCCAAGCTGCCTTGCTGTCACCCCGGTGACCTCATGTATATGTTGAACATGAGAATCTATAAAAATAGAATCTTTGGGTCTCCAACACAAACGTACCCTTGAGGAAAATGAGAAATTGCCCGTGCTACCCTATGGATTATCTCTGCACACACACAAACATAAAACAAAAATGGAGCCACTTTGTTCATCTCTCCAGGGGATATTTTTGAATATATTTTGTCACCTTCTCTTGTAGCTGTATTGGCACGGTGGAGCTAACAGAAATAAAAAGCAGTATAAACTTAGTTCTGTCATTAAAGTCATTAGGCATGACTCTGAACACACACTGGGAATAGATCTCTTGAGTAAGAAGGTGCCATTTTTGCATAATCATTTTCTGGGCCCTAACTTACATCATTCAATAGATGGTTTCAAGTTAACCCTTAAAGAGAAATGTAGGAGAGAAGTCTTGGTTGCTGATATTGACATGCATCATATCCAGGAGTTCCTACCCAAGGCAATCTACAGGACTCTGATCCTTGTGAGATCAATGCTCTTTTGTCCTGCTCTGTTCTACAGTGCTCACTAATGGAGCAGTCTGTTAACCCAAGTCCTTCCTCTCCTGTGCTGTCTTTTAGATTAGTGCATTTTCAGTATGTGATTGAATTTTAGGCTTTAATATCACTACTGTTTGCATGAAAAATGCTTCTTTATTTAATAAGTACTTTAGGGACCTTTATATATAAAAATGTTCTAGACACAAAGTCTTAGCTCATGTCTTAAATGTCCTCATGGGAGCACTTTAAAGTATTGCTGTGTGTTTGGCAGCGAACATGCAGGAAGATTGACTCATTGATTAAACCCCACCGTCTGCAAATGTAATAAAACTAAAATAAAGTCTGCGTATGTGTGTCGTTTGAGCTTTCTTGAAGGAGAATTTCGTTCATCTGCTCGCACATATAAATTCAGCATCCTTGAAATATAATGCCAATCTATTTTCTTTTGCTTCAGTTGGTCCCTGTCAAGCCCTCCCATCAGTGGAATAACTTATGATTTGAGTATGTTATAATAGGCTGACTGCTGGCATTGTTTTTAGCACACTCAATATGTTTATGCTGAACAATGATTTGTAATTAACAGATGGGAGTTGGAAAAAGATTTAACAGGTTTGTTTTCCCCTATTACCTGGATCCTCAAAAGAATTCTTTTAGAAATGGTTTGCACATACTGATGTAACATATATAAATATAAATAAAAATTTATGAAGCTGAAAAAGGGCTAGTTGAGATGACTTACCTTTGGACTAAAATGTGATATGGATTACAGTGTCAACGGTAAAAAGTTGTTAAAATGCATTTTTATTTAGTAGCCTCTAGTACAACTATGGAAGGTTTTAGTGCAGATTTACTGAAGTCATTCCCTGTGTTCGTTGTCACATTTTTGGGGTGCAGTCCAGACCAGTTAAAGGTTGTCATCTCCTGCCCAGTTACCCTGGGTACCTTAAAATGCCCTGCTGCTGTAGCTCCCTTGTCTGGACACTCCCAACCAGCCAGAGACGGCTCTAGGATTTTTGCTGCCCCAAGCAAAAAATTTTTTGGCTGCCCCCGCTTTTTTTTCGTGCCCCCTGGCTCTGCCACAACTCGGCTCCTTCCCAACCCCTTCCCCAAATCCCCGGCCCTGCCTCCTCCCCTGGGTGTGCTGCATTCCCCCCCCACCCCATTGCTTCCTGCGGCTCCCCCCCACAACCCCCAACCCTAGCTCACCTCCTTTCCGTCTGCTCCCCTGAACACGCCGCCACTCCGCTTCTCCCCTCTCCCTCTCAGGTGAGGGAGAGGCAGTGCGTTCAGGGGAGCAGGCGGAGCGGAGGTGAGCAAGGGTGGGGGGAGTGCAGGAAGTAATGGGGAGGGGGTAGAGGAACCGCTCCCCACCCCAGCTCACCTCTGCTCCACCACCGCTGCCTCCCCCGAGCGCGCTGCCACTTGGCTTCTCCCTCCCTCCCTCCCAGGCTTGCTGCCTGAAACAGCTGTTTCGTGCATGGCAAGCCTGGGGGTGAGGGGGGAGAAGCAGAGCGGTGGCAGTGCGCTCAGGGGAGCAGGCGGAGGCGAGCTGGGGCGGCAGGGGCACATTTCTAGGGGCAGCATGGCTGGCGCCGGAATGACGCCCCTAGAAATGTGCCGTCCCAAGCACCTGCTTGTTTTGCTGGTGCCTGGAGCTGGCCCTGCAACCAGCAAACAAACATGCACTGAGTCTGTGTTGTAAACAGCCCTGGTTCAGTAATTCTGACTCCAGCAGCTTGCTTGTTACACTGGTCTCTGCCAGTCTTGGTTACTACTAGCCAAGTGACCCCAACATAGCCTCAGTCCTGAACTTCCCCCAAAACCGCCTGCCTGCCAGCCAGCCAGAGACTCAGAGGACAATAATAACTTCACATGTGGCATTGTTATATATAATATATATTCCACAATGATACTAATGACCAATGTGGTGTTTAGTTTTCAGACGATACCTCATGAGATTTGTACAAATATCTTTGAAGTAGTGTGAGTAGGGTTTGACTACAGAGTGCTTAGGGTCATATCCATACCCTGCCCTCCACAGATATTCAGTGCCATAGTACAAGTATATTTATATAAGCCCTCATTTTCTCAGCACTGAAGACAGTGCATCTCACCAAGAGGAATAATCCTTAATGGATCAGCAAGCAGGTCTACTGCCTATCCAGATAAATGGAATCTCACTTGGGGCAAAGAATTTCTAAATCTAACTAAGTAGTTGTATCTTCTAAATAGCAGCTGCCTATATTACCTTCAGCACAATTATTTTTCAGCAGTATTTGGGTTAGCTCGGAGGCTCACTGTTGCCTGATACAGCACCCACAGGAGCATGTTATCCAGGAATTTGGATTGGCGGAGCTATGTCCATTAAACCTGTTTTCCAGATTTTCAAAAAGAGTTGCATTCTTTGGTAATGATTAAATGATACAATTTATGTTGCTTATAAATATATTAACAACACTGTCTTGGTTTCTTTTTGCTTGCATGGCAGTTTCTAATAGTGTGGGGTTTTAGAAATCTAGCCTGTTTATACGAGCTCATAGCTACTAAGCCTTGTTTCAGTTCTATTTAAGGGGTAGAAACATCTTTATTTCCCAAACAGAAAGCCAGTGTTTCTCATTGTTTGTTTTTAATTTTGTTCTTGTTTCTAGGATTTTGAACAGCTGCCTTAGGGTTTTGAACTGCTGCATATTCCTGCAGTATCTGAGTGCTCACAGTAGTAGGCTGCAGAACATGGCATCTTTTTCCGTTTGTTTCTCTCTGATGGAGACACTGTCAAATCTTATTGGCCTTACCTTACTTTAGCTTTTATACCTTCCAAATGAACAGATGAAATGAGCTATTTTTTTGTCTCAAACTTTTCTTATTTTTAATAAACCTGTCACATCAGTATCTTAGTTTTTCACATTTACTGCTTTCTATTCCTCTTCAGCCTAAATGTGGGTGTGTGAACACCCACTAAATGGCTGTTTCAATTTTACTAATGGTTTTAGTATTTAAAAAACAAAAGACCTTTGTGAAAACCTGCTGTAGGTTACTTTTGATATAGACGATATTTTTTACTATAATAGATCTGGAAAGATATATTAAATAAGACAATTGGAATAAAATAATTTGCTTGTTTGATACTGAGACCTCCTGTGACCCAAGCAGTTTAGCTGAAAAAATTTACAAATTCCATCAGAACTGGCTAACATCATTGAAACTTCTGAATTCTACCTGCTTTTTTGCCAGTTATTTTTCTTCTGTGACCCTCACCATTGCCTTCCACAAAGAACAACCTTGTCTCACAAACATGTCGTTGGATTAACATCAGACTTCATTTACACACACTTAAAAAACCTGTTCTTTTCCAAAAGACCTTCGTCTGTCATGGATGTGTAGGGTTAATTCATTCTTTTTTTTGTGAAATGTTTGAAGATTCTTAGATGGAGGTTCCACATTTTAAAAAAAAAATAGTTGTCTGGATTTTGTGTGTCTGAGTGAGTTAGTGTGTGAGCTTCTGTTGGAAGCTGTTTTACAAATTTAACTATAGAATTCCTACTGCCTAGATGTACTGTATTATCTTCCGCACTATACAAGTGGCTAACATGGATAATCTGAGACCAGCTTCTTTTGTCAGATATATTGCATAAGCCATGAGACTTGTGTTTCTAGTACACACCATTTGATTCTTGTCTTGAAAGAAAAGGGAGTATAGATTCTTCATAGCCTGTTTTAGATATCTGGGTTGATTGAAATGTTAGTGTATGTATTTGCCACAAAGGTCAACTTTTTTAACTGAGCAAAAATGTTGCAATAATAAATGTTATTACCAGCAATATATCATCAATCTTCTTTGTTTCACAAAGGACAAAATAAATTTTCAAGCTCTCAGAACCTGTGCAGGAGTAGCCGCTGGAGTCAAGGATCTAAATGTCCTGGAAGACCAGAATCGCATATCAGTCTTCATTGTTTTGTGAATGAAGCTGTAACTCTGTGTGGTGCAGCTCAATAGCCTTAGTTTAATCAAGTGTATTTCAGAGTTCGCCTGCATAATGTCAGTCACTTCTTGCACAGATGTATTTCTGACCTTTTAACGTTTTTTAAATATGAATGACCTATTTACAGATTTTCTTTTAAGTAGTTGCCCTTAGGAGAGAAGAGGCGGTAGCTTTATAGACTGGATATCCAAAAATCTCTATTTCTGATCTCACCATAGTTTTGCATTATATGAACCAGAGAGTATTCACATTTTCACTTTTTTTCCCATGGTAAAGATAGATATCATATGGGGCAAGAGCGGTGGAACAGCAGATTTTATGGTGCAAGTTCCATTTTTTTCCTCCCAGTTACAGAAAACAGATTTTCACAGCTCAGCTTATGCAAAGTCCCTTATCTATATTGTTTTTCTTGGGTTGCCTGTAATTTACCAGTCAGCTGTTAGACAAAAGAACAGTAAGGATCATTCATTTCTTCAAAAGCAGCTTAGCTTAACTAGTACTACGTGTCCCTTGCATCATTTTGCTTTTAAATACAGAAGTGTTTTAGGATATAAAAGGTCATTATTTCTACAAATCAACCTTCACGAGATTCCTCTGTCACATCCAGAATGGTCACATTTACTGAAATCATGCATTTCTGCTCACACACTTTTTTTTGGGGGGGGGGGGGAATGTCGAGAGTGTGTGGAAGAATTCCTCTATCAGCCATTAACACAACTTAATAGTCAACATGTTTTTGCCCTCTAAGTGATCAAATTGTAAATGATACAACTGCAAATGGTTGTATTATGAAGCACACACCTCGTATGACAATGATATGGAATCAACTGTACACTTCTGGAGTCTATATAGTTGTAAAAAGTCAGGCTTTAATTTAACTTTCTAATGGGAGACCGTATTACATTCTGCTTTACTAGTCTTCATTCACATTTTGCCACACCCAGGGTGACCACTACTACACAAATTGCCCGTTTGTGGTGAACACAAGGAGTTTAACCTGGAGGGATGGGGGAGGTGAGGTGTGGAAATGAGATTCTGATTGCACTCCTGTAACCTAAGGCTGAATGTTTAGCATGCTATTCTCTTCATTGTGCTTAAAAACTGAGAACGATAGGTGCTTTTGTAGTACCAATACTAGGAGCTCCAGTCATGGACAAGGGCCCCAGTGTGGTAGGTGCTATACAAACGCACCACAGAGAGATGGTCCCAGCCCCAAAGAGCTTACCGTCTAAGTAGTTGATTACAGTCTGAGTGTTTTGAAATCAAATGATGAAATAGTCATTCAGGGTAAAATGTTCACTTGCCCTATGTGACGGTGCAAGAGAATGTGGGAGCATAAGATGCTTCTCTTCTCCCCACACCTTTCAATAGCAGCTAGCACAAAGTAGCCAGTCCAGAAGGGGAAGTAATTTGCTATTTGAAGGAAAGTGTGGGCCCCTTACTGAATGAGGGAGGCAACCTAGTGACAGAGGATGTGGAAAAAGCTAATGTACTCAATGCTTTTTTTGCCTCTGTTTTCACTAACAAGGTCAGCTCCCAGACTGCTGCTCTGGGCATCACAAAATGGGGAAGAGATGGCCAGCCCTCTGTGGAGATAGAGGTGGTTAGGGACTATTTAGAAAAGCTGGACGTGCACAAGTCCATGGGGCCGGACGAGTTGCATCCGAGAGTGCTGAAGGAATTGGCGGCTGTGATTGCAGAGCCCTTGGCCATTATCTTTGAAAACTCGTGGCGAACGGGGGAAGTCCCGGATGACTGGAAAAAGGCTAATGTAGTGCCAATCTTTAAAAAAGGGAAGGAGGAGGATCCTGGGAACTACAGGCCAGTCAGCCTCCCCTCAGTCCCCGGAAAAATCATGGAGCAGGTCCTCAAAGAATCAATCCTGAAGCACTTACATGAGAGGAAAGTGATCAGGAACAGTCAGCATGGATTCACCAAGGGAAGGTCATGCCTGACTAATCTAATCGCCTTTTATGATGAGATTACTGGTTCTGTGGATGAAGGGAAAGCAGTGGATGTATTGTTTCTTGACTTTAGCAAAGCTTTTGACACGGTCTCCCACAGTATTCTTGTCAGCAAGTTAAGGAAGTATGGGCTGGATGAATGCACTATAAGGTGGGTAGAAAGCGGGCTAGATTGTCGGGCTCAACGGGTAGTGATCAATGGCTCCATGTCTAGTTGGCAGCCGGTGTCAAGTGGAGTGCCCCAGGGGTCGGTCCTGGGGCCGGTTTTGTTCAATATCTTCATAAATGATCTGGAGGATGGTGTGGATTGCACTCTCAGCAAATTTGCGGATGATACTAAACTGGGAGGAGTGGTAGATACGCTGGAGGGGAGGGATAGGATACAGAAGGACCTAGACAAATTGGAGGATTGGGCCAAAAGAAATCTGATGAGGTTCAATAAGGATAAGTGCAGGGTCCTACACTTAGGATGGAAGAATCCAATGCACCGCTACAGACTAGGGACCGAATGGCTAGGCAGCAGTTCTGCGGAAAAGGACCTAGGGGTTACAGTGGACGAGAAGCTGGATATGAGTCAGCAGTGTGCCCTTGTTGCCAAGAAGGCCAATGGCATTTTGGGATGTATAAGTAGGGGCATAGTGAGCAGATCGAGGGATGTGATCGTTCCCCTCTATTCGACACTGGTGAGGCCTCATCTGGAGTACTGTGTCCAGTTTTGGGCCCCACACTACAAGAAGGATGTGGATAAATTGGAGAGAGTCCAGCGAAGGGCAACAAAAATGATTAGGGGTCTAGAGCACATGACTTATGAGGAGAGGCTGAGGGAGCTGGGATTGTTTAGTCTGCAGAAGAGAAGAATGAGGGGGGATTTGATAGCTGCTTTCAACTACCTGAAAGGGGGTTCCAAAGAGGATGGCTCTAGACTGTTCTCAATGGTAGCAGATGACAGAACGAGGAGTAACGGTCTCAAGTTGCAATGGGAGAGGTTTAGATTGGATATTAGGAAAAACTTTTTCACTAAGAGGGTGGTGAAACACTGGAATGCGTTACCTAGGGAGGTGGTAGAATCTCCTTCCTTAGAGGTTTTTAAGGTCAGGCTTGACAAAGCCCTGGCTGGGATGATTTAACTGGGAATTGGTCCTGCTTCGAGCAGGGGATTGGACTAGATGACCTTCTGGGGTCCCTTCCAACCCTGATATTCTATGATTCTATGATTTGTATTGGCTTGTAGCTGATTACTCAGCTTGGCTGTCCCTCCCTGAGTAAGTATGAAGCAAGATAATTAATTGTGACTTTGACCTCTTTCCTTTCCCTTGGTGACATAGCTATATGTTGTCCTTTCCTCAAGGCTTGGAGAAAATGAGACAATTTACCCCTTAGTGAGTAATTTTTCACTGAGTCTGAGTCTCTTGTCTCCTGAGCTCTATTGAACTGAGCATTCAAAATATTGTACCATAGCCCCTCACCCTTCTGTTAAGCTAGGATTTTAAATGTTCCGACCTGAGATGTACAGTTTTCACCACACTGATCCTTGCTTGTTTCTAATGCTTGAACATTGAACCACCTTCTCTTTTTACTTCTGTTGTTTTTATTTATATATTTTAAAAAACCTTTGTTCTGTGTTTTGTAGGTTTATGGGTGTCTGTGTACATCAAGGACAACTGCATGCACTGACTGAGGTAAGACTGTTTATGTTCAGTACTGAACTGTTTGTTTTGTGTACTCCCCTGGGGCCAGATTCTACATTTTGTTGAATAGCAGTTACTTATGCAAGTAGTTCCACTGGCTTTGATAGGATCACTTACTGTAAATGTTACAGAATCAGGCTTCTTAATTATGTTTCAGTAATAGACTCCTAACACCCAGCTTTCAAACACTGACCCTTAATTGGATGAAAAATCAACATCTAGGTATGTAAAATGGCCATTAACAGAGTATCCAAAAGAGTATCTAGGCCAAGACTATAATAGGGTTCAAAAAATAACTAGATAAGTTCATGGAGGATAGGTCCATCAATGACTATTAGCCAGGATGGGCAGGGATGGTGTCCCTAGCCTCTGTTTGCCAGAAGCTGGGAATGGGGGACAGGGAATGAAATAGATCACTTGATAATTACCTGTTCTGTTCACATAAATTGGAGCACAGAACACTCGCCCTGGGAGAGTTGGGAGTTGATTAACTTGTATGATAAAATATCTTCTACTAAACTAGGTACTGTAATAAAACTAGACATGAAGTCATGTTTGGAGGATAAGTTTCTACATGAGATGTTGCAGTTTTTTCTTTACATGATACTGTGTTTTAAAAAAGAAACTGGTACCACATTTCATGTGGTGGGGGAGACATAGCAATCCTCATAATTCAGTTTTGCTTCTTTCACACGCTGATTTTGTTGTGCTGTGTGTATGATGTATACAAGAAATGCACGTGACTTTTTTTCCCCAGTGACAGAATTTTCAGAGGATATTGTTTCATTATGACATTTTGTTGAGTGTCTTGATAAACTCCCACAAATAACTAGGTTTTTTAATATGAATAATAGAACAAAAGTTTTCTGCTTAGCAATCTTGCATGAACTTCAGTGCTTTTAGAATATTTTTTTACAGGACAAAAAGTATTTAAAACTGCCTAATATGAAAACGTGCAAAAAGCCACAATACTGTCAATGTAACTTTATTTGTAACTTTGTTTTGCTTAAAAATGTATGTTGCTTTTTAAAAAAGTTATGAGTGAGATCACCTTTAATTATTATTTACCAAAAGGAATCTGCCCACCATAACCATTTGTGAAATATTTTTTATAGAATGCAGCCAGTTATTAGAGAGAAAAAAAACATTTCAAGAGGTTAATACGCATGATTCCATTAATGATTAAAATGGGGAGGAATATCTAATAATACTTTGTCCTGTCATGAGTGCAGGGGACTGGACTAGATGACCTCTCAAGATCCCTTTCTGTCCTATGATTCTATGATTGCCCTTTATCCAAAGAGACTTGGCATGCATGCCTTGGAGTCTCTGTAGAAAGGGAAGATCGGGTAATCGTGTGTAAAACAATAGTAACAAATAGAGAACATAACAGGGCCAGTCAAAGGCATGCCCACAGTTTGCTACCTGCCCAGTTTGCATGTGCAGTCCCAGACTTGAATGGATATACACATTGGCTTTGAAAGTCAGAATTCATTGGGGGTGAATGGGGTAAAGGAGGGACAGGATGAGTTCACACCTTTGTTGCTGTTTGGCTGAAGCACATTAGCAGACTTTAACAGCTGTATTTTCACAATGGAAAAGAGATGTTTTTAAAATGAAAACTTAGACTTTTCAGAAAATTGCAGGATGCAGCAGATTTATGAGAAGACCTTCAAAATGTGAGATGGACAGTTTTCTCAATCTTTGTGATATTCTCCAGTACCCAGCAAAGTTGTTTTAAGAATTTTTTCTCTGTGCGCTTAAGTAAAACGCCTTCGTGCCCATTACCTAATCATTAGTGCTCATCTCTTTTGGGGTCTTTGATCAGGCTAAGCAGGGAGAATGCCCCCTCCCTGCCCCTAAACATGTCCAAAAAGTAATCGGACTTCATTATGCTCTACTAAAATCTTAGCAGATACTACTGAGCATGCTCAGAAATGACATTTTCCTCCCAGATGCTTATCGTTTTAAACACCTCTTCAAAAAGCAAACAAGCGAACAAAAACTCAAGAGAAACTTCCTATGGAGTAGTAGCTAAGTTTGCAGATGCTTGTTTTCTTCAGCAATTTCTGAATTCTTGGCAAGCGAAATAGACAACCTTTGTTTCCTCTGTTTTTGGTCACCAGTAATTCAAAATAATAGAAGAGAGAATCCTCAGTCTTTCACAAAACTTTACCTTTGGATTGAGGCAAAAAATGATATTTCAGACCCAAGCAGAATGTTTTAGAGTTATGACCAGACAGAATAGGGGAGCTATGATGAAATGTTTTATCTAACTTTAATTATAGTGTTTGCTACAGCCCAAGTGAGAACTAAGGCAAATTTAACTTACAGCCGAAATAATAAAATTGCTACATATGGGCATTTGGTCATGGAAGCAGTGAGCATGTGCAGGCATTCATTTAATACAGTAGCTCTTTTGTGGTTTATTAGTTCATACTTGTACAGTGCTCTGAAAATGTAAAGTGCTATATAAGTTCTGAGTAATATAAGTATATAAATTCTGAGTCCAAGTTTTGCCAGTTATACTGTCATTCCCTCTTCTGGAATATTGTGGAATATTGTGGAATATCCCTCTTCTGGAATATTCTTGAGGCATGCAAATACCATCAAGAGGGAGGAAAGTAGCCATAAAATCCATTCGACTAGCTCTGAGAATTTTAGAGGTCGTCATCTGGCTGTTCAGGATTTGTGTTACCGGTATCTAGCACTTTACTCCTGGCAGGTGACAAAACTTTTTCCACATGTCTGAGCATACAAGAATCTGAGCATGCTGAGATCTGCAGAACATAAGTTGTCTGCTTCTGGAAAGTGTTGATATTCTGGTGCTTGGTTTTGTTTTGTTTCTTTTCCTTTTGGCAGCATTTGTACTCGTTTTTAATTGTCCCCCTCAGAAATGGGTTTTGTTTGAAAACTGTCTGGCCAAGAAACAGCTTAATGCATGGGGTTTCCAAAATATAAAAGTGGAATTAATTGGACTGGACTGGGACTCTGGATATGTTATAATTCCACAGCATAATCAATATTGAATGTGTTCAGTGTGCTATTCAGACTGGAAGCTGCGGCATCTCTCTCTTTTGAGCAGTAGTACAGTATGTACCCTTGCAAACACACCATTAAAAACATTTGGAAAGTGGAACTGATGCTTTAATACAACAGGGCTGTAGTGTGCAAAGGGGGACATCTGAATTTGCTTCATTCAGTAGATAGCAGCCACTCATTAAGTGTTCACCGTCCTTGTACAACTTTTTCCTCCAAGTCCCTCTGAGGAGGCTCTGAGTAAGGGACCAGTAAGATTTTTATAAAATGCTTTTCATGCTGAAGATATATGAAACCATTTTACACACAGTCTGAGTTTTATATATTCGTGGTGCAGAACTGTTGAAGGGAAACCAAAGCCCCAGCAGCCTTGTGTACGTCAGCTGAAAAAATATTGCTATAAACTTGGTTGGGACGTCCTGAGCTTGCAGTGTCCGCACAGTGCCATGCAAACAACACGCAAATGCCATCCCCAGATATTTTATAAGTGTTGATCGTGCTGGATGGTAGCAACACTGGGCTTGTTACCACCAGCCCAGTGTACCGAAATTTCTCTCCATTGTGGTGTTGCTACACTCATTCAGCCAGTCCTTGTAATTCCATCCTCCAATGTCTGGGGAAATTCCCTGGAAGCCCGTACTGTTAGCATCCGTACTAGGCCCTATGCGTTAGGTGTTTCAGGAGTCCCAGATCCACTGAGGCAACCGTGGCTGTAAGATGCTGTGTGTGTATCTGCTTACAGTCCTGAGGGAAAAACTGTGGGAGATGCTGAACAGGAAAAGTAGGGAAATAACCCTTCTAGTGCAGTTGATGTCCCTTCAGTGGTTCCCTGGCTGAGTGTAGATTCTACCTCTGCTCAGCAGTTCGTCACACCAATCACTTTGTGTAGTATGCTTTACAGATGTTGCACACTCAGGTTCCTGGAAGAGTGTTGAAGTGTGAAATGCTTCCTGAGTCCTCCACATGCTGCCGCACTGCTCTCTGCTGCAGTATGTGCTGGCAGCCTGTAGTATGGGAAGATGGGGTGTTAATGCGTGTAGGTGTGCCAAAAAGCATTACATGGAAAATATATTAAGTGCTGCTATGGACATTTCTTTTGTTTTAAAAAAAAAACAAAAACAAAAACCTAAAGGGATTGACTGAACCTGTGCAGAGTTTCAACTTAAGGAGGTGTTTTTTACAACTGGGTACTAAACTTCAGGAAAAACAGTTTACAATGCAAATACTTCCAGACATGTTAATTTTCAACTCAGACAAGGGGATTCCTATTGGATTGTTCTGACACATTATATTTGAATAGCTTATTGAACAAGACACTGCTACTTTTACTCCCATCAATCATCTTCTGTCATTGTCTTGAGAAGGATGCTGTTATGTAGCAGTTCAGAATCTCCCCCCTCCCCCCCCCCTTTGCTCTGTGGCTCCTTATTTTATATTTTGTGCTCATAATTCCAGCTAGTGCTAATGGAAGTTTCTATTGCTTTGGTAGGGAATTCTTTGTCTCCAGTGTGTCTGTTTGCATTGACTGGGAATTACTTTCCCTACCCCATGCTCACTGTAGGGAAATTTTAAATGCAATCAGTGGGATTTGAGGTCTCGGGGGGGTAGTTTTATTTATAGTACTTATAATTTACTGCTGGAGCCAGGCCCTGATTGTGAGGAGAGAATGTAAAAAGCTCCTAGTTCCCAGAATTGTTGTTAACTTAAAAACTAAACATCTAATAGCCAAGGCTTCCATGCTGTTTTCTGCTTCCACGAGCAAAGATGAACCTGCAATTGATTATCCTCCTCAGGCGTACTTCCACTTCCCCTTGAAAAAATGTTGAATGGGGTTTTGGCTCTGGTTTGGGGAGACAGCTAGGCACCAATTCCTTCTCCTTCACTCCAAATCCACAGGATACAGCGGAGTCATGACAGGTAATGCAATTCTTAGCAATCATTATGCATCTCGGGTGGCTTTGAAGGCCTGAGACTCTCAAAATTTTTTCGTTTCCTAATACACAAGGATTCCAAGAAAGATCTACAAGTATGAAAACCCCTGTGGGTCTGCACTAGTTCTGGGGCCATTCTATGTGAGGTGTTCTAGAGCACATCAACATCCTTAATTTGCCCAGTGACCAGGGAGATTGGCATACATATTTGGATGTCCAGATTGACTGGATCTGTGACACTGTCTCAGGCTTTCTCTGCTGGCCACCCACATCACTACTGTGAAAGGACCTATCCACTGTGTTCTTGAGTGTTTTAAGCCCCTGGGGCCTGATCAGTGCCTGGTCACTGCCCCAATCTTGAGCTCACTAGGCACACTCTCAGGGCACAGATCCTTTGTCTGGCACCCCCTCCTGAGAACTGGAACTTGCTGACTGGCCCCCAGGCGCAGTGGTGACCTTTCAGACTCCCTCATCACTTAAACATACCCTCTCCTAGAACTCCACCCCAAGGTGAGTGCTTTCTGGTTTGCTGTTTAACTCTCTTCAGGAGGCACGTGGCAATTGTGAAGCATATAACTCACACAGAGACACTTTGCACAGATTCTAATACCATTGCTGTATTATACTTAGTCATATAAAGCAAAAGACAGTAGTGATAATTTAGAAAACAATATGCATCCTAACTGTAATATCCCTCTCAAGCACACCCTTCCCTTGGGAGTCCTTGGGGACCATCTGGGCTCAGGCAGGCAAGAAGAGTTTCCCCTGCCTGCCTCAAGGCTGCATCAGCGCCTATCAGCTTGAACTGATGAAAGTGGCCAAAGATCCCTTATAGATCTGTTCCTCCCTTCAAGTCTTCTCTATCAGGTGACTCTCTTTCCAGCTTCCCCAGGTGACCAGAGACCCCTGCCAGGCGATTTTGTTGCCAAGGCAACCTCTTCTCAGACAAACCCAGCTCCTACCCAGGAGAACTATCTTATTCTCTAGAGCAGTTTCATTTCTGTGGTGGAGTATTTCAAATCAATTACTCTCTCTTCTGTTCTGCTTTTACTATTTCAGCCCAATGTGGAGGCAAACAGTAGAGAAGGTAAAAAGTTGCACATACAAAATGGAGTTTGCTGCTTGGCAGAGATACATACAGAGTTCATAATCTCACACAGAATTCATAGATCATACAAACAGATTCCCCTGTTGGTTACAGTCAGTTCGTAGAAAAGAAGTAGAATCCACAAGGGCCATCACTCTTGCTCAGTTCTGGAGGCAACTTAGCATCACTGGATCTCCAGCACCCTTCCCTCCATGTTCTGATAGCCAACTATTCACCAAACAGTCGAGGTTTGTGTTGTGGAGTATTTCCTCTGCAGTACCGAAGGAGCCTCTCCTTCAGGTTAGTATTAGTTCTTCAAAAGGGTGGCAGTGGTGTTTCTCCAACAGAAGAGAGTAGCAGTAGTTCCCTACTTCAGTGAGGTTAGCCCACAGTATTGCAATAATAATAAAAAAAGAAAGGTGGTGATGCAAAGGGTGGAGACAAAAAAAGGGAGATTAAAATGGAAGTAGAGACACCCACATTTACCCTATTAGAAATATGGTACTTGTCCATAATGCACTAAAAGCTCCATTTCCAGCAAAACCAAAATGACAGAAGGGGAGGGCCCTTCACTTGACCCTTCAGTAAGATTAAACATCTAAACGTTACCCTTTTAAAACTTTGTCTTTTTTTTCCCCCTTCCCTGGTGAAGTAATATGCTACTCTGACACATTTTTGAACAGAACCCTGACTCATAAAATAATCACATCAAAAAGCTACCATGTTACTGCAGTAAACACACATTCCTCCTTTGGCGTGAATTTTCTCTTTGGCTTGTGCAAATCATCTTTTTCCAGTGATCCAAGTGCTTAGTAGTGAAATCTCTTGAGATATTTTAGCACATATTTCATGCAGCTAGTTTTAGTAACTGCCAAAGCCTTTTGAGAAACAGGAATCTAGTGTTTGGCAGTCACTCTCCACAAGTAAAGGATGAGTTTTTGTAACTTTTATACATGGCATTGATTCTTTTCCTCCTGGCTGTGCTTGCCTACAGTCAGTCTGTACTGATATAAAGCTTGCAAACTAGAATTAAGACTCAGTTTGTGTATCTTACTGTCTTGTACTTTTAATTAGCCAAATGACTTGGAATCTTTAGTTTGAATATACTGGGTTGAGGGAGTTGATACCTTGTTTTCTATCTAGGTATTTTTACCATGTATTCCTCAGTACAGTGTCTGAGCACTGGTTCACAGGGAAATGTTCTTCCATTTTCTTGTACATTTTCCCCACCAGTTTTGGTGCCCTGCTTTATTTGTTCTTATGAGCTGAGTTTTTAAATGAACATTTTTATTGTGTGTGCATATATATAGTTTTATAAACTGTGGTGGTTTTAGAGATTTGACCAGTGTGGCAGGATGTCTACCTTGGGGTGTCATGGATTTTTGCAGTTGTTGTGGATTTAACTAATCCAAGCTCTCCCCTCCAGGAGGAAAGGGAAGATTGGCTATGGAAACTTTCTCTTGGAACTCTTTGCTGACTAAACTATGAGAATTTACCTGTTAAACTAAATCGAGACTGTTTAGGATTAAGGGAGTGAATTTTGGATTACAGTGTTCTAAAAGACAAATTCCCTTAAAAAGGCTAGGAATAGCATACAATGCTGCTGCCAGAGGGCAGTTTGTCTCCTTCTTTTTTTTAAATGCCACCCAGTTCTATGGTGCCTCAGAGGAACTGCTGTACAAGTTCTGTGAAGAGTTCTTAAGTATGTGTAAAATTCTGTTGATTAAATTTGGGATTAAAATGATCCCTATGATCTACAAGCCAATGAACAGTGTGAGTTTTGGATTAATAGTGTCAATCTTTATTTGCATACCCTATTTTTTCTTTGATTCAGTTCTTTCTAGGTTTCCTGTTACAGTTGCAGTTACTGTTTGTGTTTTTATTTCTGTTTTTCACATAAAGGAAAACAGATAATCCCTGCATCTGGTACAGTAGCAATGGCACTGGTGGTTGGGTGTGTGTGGCATAGATCAGTATCTATAAGAAAACTAGGTCTCTCCAGATATGAAACTGAAAAGCCTGTGAACTTTGACACCAGGGTGATAGGTGTGATCTGAGAGAGGCAGGTATTTGCTAAAATATTCTCTAGTGCAGTATAGCCATCTTGTATTGGGCCTCAGGTGGATTCCGGCCATAGGGCAAGTGTATCTAGTTCCAGGAGGATCATGCCTGTGCATTGGAGATCTTCTGGTGGCACAAAGTGGGAGTAGCTGCTCCTATTCTGCCACTTCTTCCTTCTGCTTCCAGCATAGGGCTGGAGGAAAGAGGGTTGTGGCAAGATTACTCTTATGTTGTGTCAATCCTCCACTGCTGTTTGGTTCCTCTGGGGTCATTAGGAGCTTGTGTAAGAGAGAGCAGCTCTCAGGCTGCTCTACCTCAGTACAGAGGGTTCACACTTGCACATAATGGCTCCAAGATCAGATGGGCGGTTTAGCTAGACCCCAGGGTTTGGCCCTATGGCGAGATTAATGATAACTTTGCATGAAGCAGAATAGTTAATGTATCTCATGACAGCATTAGGATGGAATCCGGAGACTGCAGTTGAGAGACTCTTCTGCAAGCCGCACTGGGCCTTCCTCTACATCCACGTATGGGCCTGTCGCAATCTGGTCTTAAGTGAAGAAACGAGCAAATGAGGAGATGACAACACAAAAAAGGTGTGGGAGAGAAGGGCAAGAAATATGCTCGCTTACAAATTCTGAGGGTAATACACATTTCTAATGTTCAAAAGAGTAGCTGAGTCATTTAATCTCTCTCTGACTGTCTTCCCTGCTGTAAAATAGGATTAATGCCTCTTCCAGTGGTACTGGAAGAGTTATTTCATTGTTTTGCAAAGGGCTTTGCACTTCTGATAGCACTTTCCATCAGAGAATTTCAGTATTATGATTATTGCAGTAATTTTTTTTAAAGGAGCAATTTTTTTATGTTACAATAAATGGACGTAAATGTTAGGACATCTTTAGTTCTTTAGTCTAGTCTAGTCTTGTTTTATTTACAAACCTGAAGTTATTTAATTTTACTGCAGGAGTAGTAGTAAAGGGAAAATGAACCTACAAGTCATAATGCGTCTTTCACTAAGTACTTGCTAAGTCTGTCCTGTGTGAACGGTTGTACAATGTTGCTATAAAAATATACAGAATGTATTTACATCTGCCATCTGTGTTCTCCACTTCCTGACTAAGAGCCAGTATCGGTGCACAATATTTAAGATTAATCTGATTAAGTTTTGGCTAACGAAGAAAAGAGTCTTTAATAATAGCTTTTTTTGACACTTTTAAAAAGGTAGATGTGACTCTTGAGATTTTTCTTGAGCCAATCAATCTGAAAAAAGAAAAGGAGTACTTGTGGCACCTTAGAGACTAACAAATTTATTTGAGCATAAGCTTTTGTGAGCTACAGTTCACTTCGCTCACGACAGCTTATGCTCAAATAAATTTGTTAGTCTCTAAGGTGCCACAAGTACTCCTTTTCTTTTTGCAGATACAGACTAACACGGCTGCTACTGTGAAACCAATCAATCTGAAGTTTCTTTTAATTTCATTTTTGCATAAAAAATGCTGTTAACTTGGTTTTCAAACCAAAGCTTATCTGAAAATTCCTTTTTGAGTATGTGGCAGTGTGGGTCCCACTGTAAGTGTTCCTGCGTGTGAGAGGAGTGACTTTTCAATTGCAGTGCATCACTTTCTGACCTGGGGTAGAGTGATGCACTTTCTATATCCTGGAGTCCTCCCTCATACGCTTGCAGGAATGGATATATACTGCACTTTAGAAAGAGGAAAAGATTGCACTCCCCAGTGGCATCCCTGGTCAGGCCCCTGCCACTGACAGGGTAGAATACCAAGAACAGCCAGACCTAATGCCAGAGCAGCAACATCATCCTGTTTCACCACCTAAATACTTTTCATCCTCGTTGCCTGATGAAGACGTCCCCTTGGCATTGGTACCGGTGCCAGATGACTCCACGCTACTTATGAGAGAGAGAGAGAGATCTATATCTGTATCTCTGTCATGCAAGAAACTCTCATAGGTTGTTACACATATTGACAACATTTGGCCTGGGCAGGATCGGACTCCCAGTAAATGACGGACTGCTGGGGCCCTGTGTCAAAAGCCAACCACAATACCACCAACCTTAAAGAAAGTAGAGAAGAGGTACTGAGTTCCTCAGAAAGGGTTCTAGTACTCCTGCTCCCACCCTGACACACACTCCCTGGTTGTCGGCGTCCTTGACCCACTTGAGACAAAGAAAACTGTTGCCATCACACGAGAGCCTGATTTTCATACCAAGAGAAAAACCCTCAGTACAGCAGGACTCCCCAGCTGTCTTTCTCCTTACTAACACACCCTGTTCTTGCAGCAAGTCAACACCGAGGGGACTGTCGGGAGCCACGTTAGACCCAGTTGACACAGCATGACTTTTGGAAGCCTCTCTGCCCTGTCCACCAGGCGTAGTCTGCCACGGGTCCTACAGAGATCGTCGCCAATGGCAACCGATCCAGTTTGCCTCTTGACCCCCGTACCCACCCTCCTTCCCTCTCTTACAAAAAGAAGTGGCTTTGGTGCTTCGTCTAGGTACCATAGGGGAAGTACCACCAGAATTCTGGGGAAGAGCCTTCTATTCTAATATTTACTTATAGAATCATAGAAATGTAGAGCTAGAAGGGATCTCGAGAGGTCATATTGATCAATTACCCCCCCCCTCCACCCCCCCCCCACACACAGAGTCAGGCAGGGCCAAGTATGCCTAGACCATCCCTGACAGGTATTTGTCTAACGTATTCTTAAAAACCCCCAGAGACTGGAATTCCACAACCTCCCTTGATGTAACCTAATCCAGTACTTAACTATCCTTATAGTTAGTTTTTCCTAATATCAAACCTAAATCTCCCTTTCAACCAATGAATCCCATTACCTCTTGTCCTACTTTCAGTGGACAGAATCTGGAGAACAATTGACAACCTTCTTCTTTATCAGAGCACTTAGCATAGTTGAAGTCTGTTAGCAGGTCCCCCCTCAGTCATCTTTACTCAAGACTAACTATGCCCAGTTTTTTTAACCTTTCCTCATAGGTCAGGTTTTTGTTGCTCTCCTCTGGACTCTCTAATTTGTACACATCTTTCTGAAATTTGTGGCTTTTGGAACTGGACACAGTACTCCAGCTGAGGCCCTACCAGTACCAAGGAGAGGAGGACAAATAACTCCTGTTTCACATATGACACTCCTGTTAATACATCCCAGAATATTAGCCTTTTTCACAGCTGCATCACCCTGTTTACTCATATTCAGTTTGTGATTCACTATAACCCCCCAGATCCTTTTCAGCAGTATTATGGCCTAGACACGTACTCACCATTTTGTAGTTGTTTGATTTTTTCCTTCCTAAGTGAAGTATTCTGCATTTGTCTTTATTGAATTTCATCTTGTTGAAATCAGACCAATTCTCCTGTTTGTCTAGGTCCTTTTGAATTCTAATCCTGTCCTCCGAAAGCTTGCAACCCCTCCCTGCTTGGTACCATCTGCATATTTTATAAGCATGCTCTCCACTACATTATTCAAGTCATTAATGAAAATGTTGAATATACCAACCCAGGACAGACCCCTGTGAGCCCCACTAGATACTCACTCCCAATTTGACAGCACACCACTGATAACTACTCCTTGAGTACAATCTTTGAACCAGTTGTGCACCACCTTATAGTAATTTTCATCTAAACCACATTTCCCTAATTTGCTTATGAGACTGTCATGGGAGACTGTGTCAAATCCTTTCTTAAATCAAGATCTATCACATTTAATGCTTCCCTCCTATCCACTGAGCTAGTAATCCTGTCAAAGAAGGAGATTAGGATGGTTTGGCATGATTTGTTCTTGACAAATCCATGCTGGCTTTTCCTTATGACCCTAATATCCGCCAGGCGCTTATAAATGCATTGTTTAATAATTTGTTCTAGTATTTTTCGAGGTATCGAGGTTAGGCTGCTTGGTCTATAATTCCCCAGGTCCTCTTTGTTCCCCTGTTTAAAGAGAGGCACTATGTTTGCCCTTCTCCAGTCCTGTGGACCTCTCCCCCTTCTCCATGAATTCTCAGAAATAATTGCCAGTGGTTACGAAATTGCTTCACCTAGGCTTTTAAGTACCTAGGATGAATTTCATCAGGCCTTGTTGACTTGTATATATCTAATTCAACTAAATATTTTAACCTGTTCTTTCCCTGTTTTGCCTTGCTTTCCTTCACCTTGTTCTTAATATTAATTGTGTTGCATGTCTGCTCACCATTAATGTTTTTAGGAGAGACTGAAGCAAAACAGGTATTTTAAACACCTCAACCTTCTTGATAACATCCATTATTAGCTCCCTTGGTTTCCTCTCCAAGTAGTGGACTACACCCCAAGTTCATACCTTAGATAGTCTCATAATTAATTAACTTGCCAGTCATCTTCCTGAAACTGCACTCGACAGTGGGAGAAAAGGAGCTATGTACCTTGAATGTTTCAAGAGCTCTGCTTTATTACCTTAGCAGGGGTAAGCCTTTAAGGCTGTTTTCCCCACCTCTTTTGGCCGTATCCAGACAGTCAAATAGTGATTCGGTGAATACAGCTGAAATTCCTCATTCCCGTCATTCAGAGGGGATGCTGCTTGCCAGCCACCTGCACTGGGATACTCATTATGTACTCAAAAAAAGGTACTAGACCTATGGACTCTGAAGTTATTTTCAGATACCAAAAGCTTCTTTTAAAACAAGAACACCCTATTAAATTTTTGTTTTGAGAAAGCATGTGTAATCTGCATGTTTTTGTCCATTTGGAAAATCAGTGCAGGGTGTGAATTATATAATTACTCTTGTTCCCCTTAACAGCACTTGTAAATATCAAGGAGGTGAGTTACCATCGCTTCATTATTTATCTCACAAGAGGTACTGGCATGAGACAGTGTTTGGGGAAGTTTGTTACAAAAAAGCCTGAAAAAGAACACTTTGGCTGACTTAACTACTTGCCACGTTTTTTCTTCAGAGGGATGGACAGTATCCTTGTCCCTCATTTCCTCTCACCATTAACTGAGCAGTGTTTGAGTGGCCCCAAGTGAAGTTAGTGTAGCTATTCGGGGATCTAAGCCATGCTGGATTTTTTTAGGGAGGGCAAGGGGGAAGTGGAGGTTCTTACTAAAAATGTGATAATTAACAATATGTATTCCCCTGTTTTTTAGATAAGTATTGAAGCATTGTACTAGTACATGAGAACTTGAGTGAAATTGACAAAAGACAAAAGTGAAGGTGACTAATCTGTGTTCACTGAGAAATGCAAACATTAAATCTAAACGTGATATATGTAAATTAGATTTGAAAACATCTACTCCATTAAATTATTGATGATGAATTTGTATTCTACCACCTAGGAGCCCTAGTCATGGATCCAGGACCCCATTGTACTGGGCACTGTACAAATTGGACAAAAAGCTCTGCCTGAAGGAGCTGTCAATCTAAGAATAAAACAAGAGGAAAACGGATATAGACAGACCTACCAGAAAGTACAAAGAAACAGTGAGGAAAATATTGGTCAGCATGGTAGGCAGTGGTCTCAGGGCACCCATGGCCTAACTGGTGTCAAGTTTTTGTGTGTGTGAAGGCATCATGGCAAAGGAGAGATTTGAAGGAGAACAATGAAGTAGTGTCGCTGATGGTTTTTGGGGAGAGACTCCCAAACTTGTGCGACAACATAGGGGAAAAACACACAGGTGATTGTTTGAAAATCTGGCCCCATGAGCTGATCGCATGTGGGAGCTGACATCTTGATACTGAGTGAGAATGATGGGTAGGGTCAGGGTAGGCTGTGAAGGATCTTGAAAGTGCACACAAGTAGCGTATGTTTGATGTGATGGAGAAGGGGAAGCCAGTGGAGAGATGCAAAGAGGGGTGACACAGTCAAAGTGATGGGTTAGATAGAAAAATGATCTTTGCAGTGGCATTCTGAATGGATATAAACAAGGCAAGATTGCTTTTGTCACAGTGAGAGTTGTGTGGATGGATGGGAAGGGCTGTATCTTAGAGATGTTATGCAGAAAGAATCTGTTATGCAAAATTTAGGCACATCCTGGATGTGAGGACCTAAAGAGAGGTCAGAGTTGAAGATGGTGCCCAGGTTACAGGCCTAAGTGACCGGCAGGATGGTGGTGTTCGTCACAGTGGTTGAGAAAGGAAGTAGTTGGTGGGGAGGATTTAAGGAACGTTAGGAGCTCTGTTTTAGCCATGTTGACGGCTAGACATTCACAAGAGGATGTCGTGGCTAGGATTGTAGTTTGGACAGAAGGAGACAATTCTGGAGTAGATTGGTAGATCTGTGAGTTGTCAGGATAAGCTGATAGTTAAATTTGGGTTTACAGATGAGATTACCCAGAGAGAAGGTGTAGAGGGAGAAGAGACTCGGACCAAGGACAGAGCCCTGGGCAATTCCCACAGAAAACTGCAATAGGGACAAAGCGGGTTGTCTAAAGGATACGCCAAAGCTAGAGAGAGAGGAGAACCAGGAGAGGACAGTCACGGAAGCCAAGGGTGGACAAGATTTCAAGAAGAATATGTTCAACTGTCAAAGCCAGCTGACAGGTTGATGAGGATGGAGTACTGGTTCTGATATTTGGCTAGGAAGAGTTCATTAGAGAACTTCGGAAAGAGCAGTTTCAGTGGAATACAAGGGGGTGGAAGCCAGATTGGAGAGGGTCTAGGATGGAGTTGGAGGAGAGGAATGCCAGACAGTGATTGTAATCAGTGTGTTCAATGAGCTTAGACATGAAAGGGAGATGGGGTGGTAGATGGCAAAGCAAGTGAGGTTGAGCAAGCTTTTTTAAGATAGGAGGGATTATAGCATGTCTGTATAGTGAAGGGAAAGAGCCAGAAGAGAATGAGAAGTTAAGGAGAAGAAGGTTAAGAGGGAGGGGATGAGAGTTGGCACGAGGGACATCAGGAGATGAGATGGGGTCACTAGGGCAAGTGGAGAGGTTAGAAGAGAGCAGGCAAGAAACTTCCTTTCCTGTTAGACACAGGAGGAGAGAGAAGGAGGAATGGGATGGCCATGTTGTATTTTGTCAGTTTTCTCTTGGAGGAAATCTGTAAAAAATTTCTGTGTGGAGAGAGGTGGTAGTAGTAGAAGGGGGGAAGGGTTTTAAGAGTGACTCAAAGATAGCAAAAAGGGGCTGAAGTGAGAGGGGCAGAAGTGGTGGTCGGGACTGGTGAGAGAGATATGAAGAGAACGGGGACGGAAGGAGGACTGCATTTTGGGCAAATGTCACCAGACCTGAGGAGGCAGAGGATGGTGTGGATGAGAGACCTGGATTTGTGTTGGGAGGAAGGGGGAAATTGGGATGGAGAGAGAAGATGCAGGTAGAGCTGGTGGGAAATTTAGCAGGATGAGGATGACTAGGATGGGGAAGTGGAGCAAATAGCAAGAGGAAGGAGGTGGACAGACACTGCCGTGCAAAAGAGGAATGTGGTGAGCTGTGGGTCAGAGGTCAGATGGACAAGGTTATAAAATAAATAAATAAACTTAAGGTCATGCTTATGGGAGCTGCCCCTCACATAACTGGAATGTGTTGTCCCACCCTGCCAGGGATGGGGGAAGAATGTGCCTGGACTCCACCACTGAGAGGATCTGGGGTGGGGGACACACCAGGATAGGAGCAGTTCCCTGGTGTTTGTAGAATTCCCCCACAGGTAGCTAGAGTGCATTGTCCCACCCGCCAAGAAGGGGTATTGGTAGTCCACAGGTAAGAACGCTTATTTATAAAACATGACTTTTTAAAACTGAACAGTATACCTTTAAATCTTTCAGAGTAGCAGCCGTGTTAGTTTGTATTCGCAAAAAGAAAAGGAGGACTTGTGGCACCTTAGAAACTAACAAATTTATTTGAGCATAAGCTTTCGTGAGCTATAGCTCACTTCATCAGATGCATTCAGTGGAAAATCTTTAAATCTTTGACTCGTTTTGCAACACAGAACAACCACAGCGTGTCTAATACAATGAAGTGTTTTTTCACAGTAGTTAAGACAAAGTACTTATTCTCTACTTCGTTTATATTATTTTCCTTGGAAACCAAATATTTTGTGAACTATTTAAAAGAAGGGGGAAAAAAGACTTCAGTCCCCAAACACAGCTTGATACGCTTCATGTGGTTTTAAATTGATGTTTTTGGTATGTGAAGTGTCCAGGCTTTCACTAACAAAAGGCAGGAAATTCAGAGTTCTGGCTGAAACTCTGTCTTCAGTTCATCCCCTTGCACCCTGATGTTGCAGCATGCGCGTAATCCCTGACCCTGCAGTTCTCACGCAAGCAAAATTGACAAAGGTGTCTGGGAGTTTTGACTAAGTAAAGTCTCTGCAGCATTACTATCACCAAGTGTTTAAGCATGACAAGTCAGACCCTCCTCCCCACAAAAAAGCATGTGGTTGGTTTTTTTAAAAAAAATTCATGATTTAAAAACAAAAACAGGTTGTTTTATTTGACTTCTGGGTTTGAGCCCTTTACATTTGAATCACATTTTTCCAGTTTTTTCCACAACTGTGAGGCTTAAACATAATTTTTCCTAAAAATGAAAGTTAAGAATCTCAATTCCAGGCCTTGAGGAGCTGGGACTTGAAGAAAAACACCAAATATTGCATGAGTTGGTCACACTGGATTGGACCCCTGGTATGCAGAATCACTTGTTGCTCAAAGCTCCCCTGATGTAGTTATAGGAGAGCTGCTGTGCCTGGTCTCAATACCGTGATTTTGAGGCTAGAAAGGCGTTTTAGGGCTTGTCTATACTTAGTGGTGCAGTGTGGAGCTGCGTCGCTGCAGTGTTAGTGAAGATGCTACTGGCACTGGTGGGAGAAGTTCTCCTGTTGGCATAGGCACTCCACCTCCCCGAGAGGCAGTAGCTATGTTGACATAGCGCTGCCTACAGTGGGAGTTTGGTCAACATAAATGTGTCGCTCAGGGTGCCACACCCCTGAGTGATGTAGTTATAGCGACATAGGTTTGTAGTATAGACCAGGGCTTAGTCAGAATTCTGAGTTTCCTTCTATTTAACATCAGTCAGATTCTCAGTGGTGTTTTTCACATCCCACATATGTTAGTGTTTCCTTGTAGTGATGCTGATTTAAACAAAATTATACAGAAGTGCACAAGATTGATTACAATGCACATTGCAGAATTAATTGAGACTATTCTTATGAAGCCATTGGTTCGTTGTGTGTATATCTGTTTTGACAGTTTAAGGCCTGGTCCTATTTAAGCTTGCAGGTAGTCACATTAACTTCTATGGATGCGGATGCTTAAAATTAAACACGTGTATAAGTGTTTTGCAGGATTAGGTCCAAATCATGGTTCTCTTAAATACAAATGGTTTGAGGTTTCTTTCGAGTAAAGCACCAAAGCTGTGTTTAGGGGAAGAAAGTTGTAAATTCCATCTGTATTTTCTATCCCTTCAGTTTCTCCTTCTCTCACTTGACATGACTTCATTACTAATTCATTCTTCCTCAGAAAGCGGGACACTATGAACTAATAGCCTGCAAATTTAACAAACCCCAAAACACAAACTTTGCATTGTCCCATTCTCCTAAAGGTGGAATGCTCTGCGTTGGCCTACAAGGGACTCCAATTTGATGTCTAGTTGCCATCTGCTCCCTGAGCCCCATAGGGAATGGGAGCACTGTCAATTCAGAAAGCTAGTGGGGAAAGAGGAATTCATACTGTCAGTCAGTAGTGACCAGCTGTTTGGGTGGCATAAATGGACTGAGAAGAGTTGTTGTATCCAATCTCCTTGCACCAAAAGGATGCAAACTATCAAGCAGGCTGAGTATAATGCTGGAGTGGAAGAAACAAGGAATTAGCAAGGCTCAGACAAACTTGCAAGACCTGGCTGGGAGTGGGGAGAAGGAAGTAGATTATAGTAAAGAAGAAAAACTGCTTTAAATCGAAAACAGCATGGAATGAAAGCATTATAATTGGACACACTAAAATAACACTGACTTGAAGACAGAAGCCACGGTTTTCAAAAATAGGAGCCTAACTTTAGGCTCCCAAGTCCATGTTTAGGACAATTAAACTGATTATTTCAGGTCAGCCTTAGAAAATGGTCAAATATGCCTAAGTGAAGGTGACTGGATTTTAAGTTCCTACTTGCTGAAGTTTCTTGAAAATGAGACCGTCTCCTTGGTTACTTTTAAGTAACAAAAATTTTAAAAAGTCCAATTTTTAGCCACCCTGGTAGAAATTACCAATAAGATTCTGGGGCAGAAATTAAATCTTCCTCTATTTGTATAGTGCAGGGCACAATTACTGCTCAAGAATTGATACTGCCTAGTGGGAGTTAATACGCTCTGGGTGTAGACGTTGGACTCTGCTTCTGCTGAATTGATTGAAGTCTCACTTTAGAGTTGCTCTTGCTATTGGCTGTGACAGCAATAAGGTGCTTTGTTTCCTCCATGCATATGCAATCACTCCATTCCAGTATTAGTTTGCAGTATCTAAAGTTCTTATTTTCATTGTGCCTAAATCTGGGTTGTTGGTGCAGATGGATGGTGCATGCAGTTTATAAAGTTTGTTTCTGTTGGTTAGACTGTTTTTTCTTTCTGTTTTTCTATTACTATAATGACAGGAAAAATGGTTATCAAGGTCAGTTGCATAAATACACTGGGAGTGTTTTCCGGCTCCAGCAAAATAATCTCATTTCCTGGAATATTTTAAGCATGGATCTGAATATGTAGTGAGCTTCCTCAAGCCTTTCTTCAAAAACGTACATTGCAGTAGCACATTGTTATTACCATACACCAGCAGCTGAAACCTAGTCTATAGTAAATTGTTTCTGGCTATCAGGCCAGTAAATGAATAAACACATTTTAGTTAGCTGGAACATCATGGAAAAAGGGGAAAGGATGTAATTGGACAAATCTTGACCAGAGAAGATATTGGAGCTATTGAGCAAGGTGTAGGAAGACACTTTTCTTTTTCCTTTCCATTCCCCACCTTCCCACACACTTTTTAAATCTGGGTGCTGACTAATGTTGCCATTATGTAACCCTTCACAGAGCAGTGCAAACTGATTTGTGTGACCCCCTTGTAAAGTAGATACCCTCCACACGTGTGCACACACAACTGCCTCTTTTAGAGATGGGCAAAAGACAGAATTTGTGACCTGACCAAGGCCACAGGTGAATTGCTGGCAGAGCTACAGATATACCTCTGGATGTTCTGTATTTTGGTCCTATGCTCAACCACTAGGTCACATTGCTCATTGCTATTGCTAAATGTTTTTTTTTCCTTCAGTTCTCATTCTTCACTTCTCACCCAGTTCATCATTTTAAATGTCCTTTCAAAACGTATTGTCCTTTTCCCCACCTCCTTAATGCTAGTGCTGTACTGCATTGACATTTTTGCTACCAAATGGGAAATACTGTGTTTGTACCATTGCTTGACTTGCTGCTCTGTTTCCACGGTAATCCTCACCCAATAATTTCGTATTTAAGGTGTTATATAAATAAGGTTTGTTGGCAGTGTTGTGTAGCCATGCTGTTCCCAGGATCTGAGCGAGACAACGGTGGGTGAGGTAATACCTTTTATTGGACCAACTTCTGTGCATCAGGTGCCTCAGTAACAGCTATATGGGTGAAACCAGACAATCGCTATGCTCTTGAATGAACTTGCACAGAAAAATAAGACACAAACACCATATCACCGGTGAGCAAACGCTTTTCACAAGGCAATCACTCCATATCTGATCTCCCAGTTCTCATGTTCAAATGAAACCTGCATAATACCTTCAAAAGATGAGCCTGAGAATTTAAATTCATAACTCTGCTGGAAACTAAAAATGTGGACTTCTCAGAGACACTGGTTTTATGGCTCATTACAACAATTTGTAACGCACCCTACTGCCTGCTATCCCTTAACTGCCCAGTGAGTGTGAACCCCTTATGTTTAACAATCAGTCTCACTGTGTATTTAGTTCAGACACTTTGGTTAACTTCCCCATACCTGAGGAAGAGCTCTGTGTAGCTCGAATGCTTGTCCCTTCCACCAGATGGTCCAGTAAAAGATATTACTTCACTTACCCTAAGTTACATTAGACACAAGGTGTGTCTACACTACGAAATCAGGTCGAATTTATAGAAGTCGGTTTTGTAGAAAGCGGTTTTGTACAGTTGATTGTGTGTCCCCCCACACAAATGCTCTAAGTGCATGTAGTCGGCAGAGTGAGTCCACAGTACCGAGGCAACCGTCGACTTCCGGAGCGTTGTACTGTGGGTGGCTATCCCATAGTTCCCGCAGTCTCCGGCACCCATTTGAATTCTGGGTAGAAATCCCAGTGCCTGATGGGGCTAAAACATTGTCGCGGGTGGTTCTGGGTACATATCGTCAGGCCCCCATTCCCTCCCTCCCTCCGTGAAAGCAAGGGCAGACAATCGTTTTGCACCTTTTTTCTTGAGTTACCTGTGCAGACGCCATACCACGGCAAGCATGGAGCCCGCTCAGCTAACCATCACCGTATGTCTCCTGGGTGCTGACAGACGTGGTACTGCATTGCTACACAGCAGCAGTTAATTGCCTTTTGGCAGCAGACAGTGCAGTATGACTGGTAGCCGTCATCGACCTAGTCCTGGATGCTCTTTTAACCGGGCGCCTGGGCAAACATGGCAGTAATTCAGCCAGGTCATTTCCATTGTTTCGTCTCGTGGCGATTCAGTCCTACTGGCAGTGTGCTGTCTTTTAACCTCCAGCCAGCAGAAGATGATGGCTAGTCATCATACTGCACCGTCTTCTGCCGAGCACCCAGGAGGAGATGATGGCTAGCGGTCGTACTGCACAGTCTGCTGCCAGCAAGATTATAAAGATAGATGAAGTGGCTCAAAACAAGAAATAGACCAGATTTGTTTTGTATTCATTTTCTCCTCCCTCCCTCCTTCCCTCTGTGAAATCAACATCCTGCTAAACCCAGTTTGAGTTCTATCCTTGAGGGGCCATTCAGTTTCTCGCAAAGCCACCCCCTGTATTGATTTTAATTCCCTGTAAGCCATGTCGTCGGTCGCCCCTTCCTCCGTTAGGGCAACGGCAGACAATTGTTCCGCGCCTCTCTTCTGTGCAGACACCATACCACGGCAAGCATGGAGCCCGCTCAGATCACTTTGGCAATTAGGAGCACATTAAGCACCACGCGCATTATCCAGCAGTATATGCAGCACCAGAACCTGGCAAAGCGATACTGGGCGAGTAAGCGACGTCAGCGCAGTGACGTGAGTGATGAGGACATGGACACAGACTTCTCTCAAAGCACGGGCCCTGGCAATGTGGGCATCATGGTGTTAATGGGGCAGGTTCATGCGGTGGAACCCCGATTCTGGGCTCGGGAAACAAGCACAGACTGGTGGGACCGCATAGTGTTGCAGGTCTGGGACGATTCCCAGTGGCTGCGAAACTTTCGCATGCGTAAGGGCACTTTCATGGAACTTTGTGACTTGCTTTCCCCTGCCCTGAGGCGCAAGAATACCAAGATGAGAGCAGCCCTCACAGTTGAGAAGCGAATGGCGATAGCCCTGTGGAAGCTTGCAACGCCAGACAGCTACCGGTCAGTCGGGAATCAATTTGGAGTGGGCAAATCTACTGTAGGGGCTGCTGTGATGCAAGTAGCCAACGCAATCAAAGATCTGCTGATATCAAGGGTAGTGACCCTGGGAAATGTGCAGGTCATAGTGGATGACTTTGCTGCAATGGGATTCCCTAACTGTGGTGGGGCCACAGACGGAACCCATATCCCTATCTTGGCACCGGAGCACCAAGCCGGCAAGTACATAAACCGCAAGGGTACTTTTCAATAGTGCTGCAAGCACTGGTGGATCACAAGGGGCGTTTCACCAACATCAACATGGGATGGCCGGGAAAGGTACATGATGCTCGCATCTTCAGGAACTCTGGTCTGTTTCAAAAGCTGCAGGAAGGGACTTTATTCCCAGACCAGAAAATAACCGCTGGGGATGTTGAAATGCCTATAGTTATCCTTGGGGACCCAGCCTACCCCTTAATGCCATGGCTCGTGAAGCCATAGACAGGCAGCCTGGACAGTAGTCAGGAGCTGTTCAACTACAGGCTGAGCAAGTGCAGAATGGTGGTAGAATGTGCATTTGGATGTTTAAAAGCACGCTGGCGCAGTTTACTGACTCGGTTAGACCTCAGCGAAACCAATATTCCCACTGTTGTTACTGCTTGCTGTGCTCTCCACAATATCTGTGAGAGTAAGAGGGAGACGTTTATGGCAGGGTGGGAGGTTGAGGCAAATCGCCTGGCTGCTGGTTTCGCACAGCCAGACACCAGGGCGGTTAGAGCACAGGAGGGTGCGGCGTGCATCAGAGAAGCTTTGAAAACCAGTTTCATGACTGGATAGGCTACGGTGTGAAAGTTCTATTTGTTTCTCCTTGATGAAACCCCCCGCCCCTTGGTTCACTCTACTTCCCTGTAAGCTAAACACCCTCCCCTCCTCCCTTCGATCACCGCTTGCAGAGGCAATAAAGTCATTGTTGCTTCACATTCATGCATTCTTTATTCATTCATCACACAAATTGGGGGATAACTACCAAGGTAGCCCAGGAGGGGTGGTGGTGGAGAGAAGCACCAGGAGGGGTGGTGGAGGAGGGAAGGACAAGGCCACACAGCACTTTAAAAGTTTAAAACGTTAAAACTTATTGAATGCCAGCCTTCTGTTGCTTGGGCAGTCCTCTGGGGTGGAGTGGCCGGGTGGCCGGAGGCCCCCCCCCCACGTTCTTGGGCGACTGGGTGAGGAGGCTATGGAACTTGGGGAGGAGGGCAGTTGGTTACACAGGGGCTGTAGCGGCGGTCTGTGCTCCTGCTGCCTTTCCTGTAGTTCAACCATACGCTGGAGCATATTGGTTTGATCCTCCAGCAGCCTCAGCATTGAATCCTGCCTCCTCTCATCACGCTGCCGCCACCTTTCAGCTTCAGCCCTCTCTTCAGCCCACCACCTCTCCTCACGGTCATTTTGTGCTTTCCTGCACTCTGACATTGTCTGCCTCCACGCATTCGTCTGTGCTATGTCAGTGTGGGAGGACAGCATGAGCTCAGAGAACATTTAATCACGAGTGTGTTTTTTTCACCTTCTAATCTTCACTAGCCTCTGGGAAGAAGAAGATCCTGTGATCGTTGAAACACATGCAGCTGGTTAAGGAAAAAAAAAAAAAGAGGCAGTGGTATTTAAAAAGACACATTTTCTAGAACAATGGCTACACTCTTTCATGGTAAACCTTGCTGTTAACATTACATACACAGCACATATGCTTTCGTTCCAAGGTCGCATTTTGCCTCCCCCCCCACCATGTGGCTAGCCCCTCCCCCCTCTTCCCCCCATGGCTAACAGCGGGGAACATTTCTGTTCAGCCACAGGCAAATAGCCCAGCAGGAACGGGCACCTGTGAATGTCTCCTTAAGAAAAGCACCCTATTTCAACCAGGTGACCATGAATGATATCGCTCTCCTGAGGATAACACAGAGAGATAAAGAATGGATGTTGTTTGAATGCCAGCAAACATACACTGCAATGCTTTGTTCTACAATGATTCCCGAGTATGTGCTACTGGCCTGGTGTGGTAAAGTGTCCTACTATGGTGGGTGGAATAAGGCTGCCCTCCCCAGAAACCTTTTGCAAAGGCTTTGGGAGTACATCCAGGAGAGCTGCAAATGCCAGGGCAAATTAATCATTAAACATGCTTGCTTTTAAACCATGTATAGTATTTTAAAAGGTACACTCACCAGAGGTCCCTTCTCTGCCTGGCGGGTCCGGGAGGCAGCCTTGGGTGGGTGTGGGGGGGACTGCCTCCAGCTCCAGGGTGAGAAATAGTTCCTGGCTGTCGGAAAAAACCGGTTTCTCCGCTTGCTTGCTGTGAGCTATCTACAACTTCATCATCATCATCTTCCTCATCCCCAAAACCTGCTTCTGTGTTGCCTCCATCTCCATTGAAGGAGTCAAATAACACAGCTGGGGTCGTGGTGGCTGAACCCCCTAAAATGGCATGCAGCTCATCATAGAAGCGGCATGTTTGGGGCTCTGACCCAGAGCGGCCGTTCGCCTCTCTGGTTTTCTGGTAGGCTTGCCTCAGCTCCTTAAGTTTCACGCGGCATTGCTTCGGGTCCCCGTTATGGCCTCTGTCCTTCATGCCCTGGGAGATTTTGACAAATGTTTTGGCATTTCGAAAACTGGAACCGAGTTCTGATAGCAAGGATTCCTCTCCCCATACAGTGATCAGATCCCGTACCTCCCATTCGGTCCATGCTGGAGCTCTTTTGCGATTCTGGGACTCCATCATGGTCACCTCTGCTGATGAGCTCTGGCCAGCATGGCAAGCTGCAGGTGACCATGCAAACAGGGAATTGAAATTCAAAAGTTCGCGGGCCTTTTCCTGTCTACCTGGCCAGTGCATCTGAGTTGAGAGTGCTGTCCAGAGCGGTCACAATAGAGCTCTCTGGGATAGCTCCCGGAGGCCAATACTGTCTAATTGCATCCACAGTACCCCAAATTCGACCCGGCAAGGCCGATTTAAGCACTAATCCACTTGTCAGAGGTGGATTAAGGAAATCGATTTTAAGAGCCCTTTAAGTCGTAAAAAGGGCTTCATCGTGTGGACGGGTGCAGGTTTACATCGATTTAACGCTGCTAAATTCGACCTAAACTCCTAGTGTAGACCAGGGCTATGTGAATAACGTAGCTGGAGTCACCCGGAAGAGAACTCACGTTGAGTCACTTTAGTCTTCTTGTCGGGGGTAGAGTACAGGGGTCGACTGGACAGCGATCTGCAGTTGATTTGGTGGGTCTTTACTAGACCCGCTAAATCAACCGCCGGTGGATCGATCTCAGTGCATCCCTGCGGTAGTGTAGACCCGCCCTGAGGAGTAACATAAGATCATAGCATAGGTGAGTAGTGTAACAGATAAGTGTGTCTGGGATGGCCTTGCTGAAGGTGACTTAACTGTGGACAGAGACCCTGAATTCAGACTTGGACCACATTTGTATGACTGTGGAGGGAATCAACAGTGCAGCAGAGAACAGTGTTGAAACTGACTGTGCTGCTGTTATAGCTGCTAGACCTGCACTTTAAGTGTATTTTAGTGGGATGATCCGGTATGTTCATTTTTGCTTTCCTGTGTGCACCCTGATTGTGTCTGAATCAGACACTCATGCTGTTCTGTCAAGTGTTGCCAACTCTTTATGATTTTATCCAAATCTAGCAATATTGGTGTCTTTAATAAAGGCCCAGCAGGGGTCATGTGATTGCCAGGTGCTCTGTTCTCAATTACATTTTTTTTTAATTTGTTGTTCACAGGGGAAAACCTTGAAAACATGAATCCTAAAGGCTAACAACCAGAAAGGTTCTGTTTATTTGCCAGCACTTACTATTTTTCAAAATCTCATGGTATTTTAGGGCCCGACTCATGACTTTTGAATGCTTAGGGTTGACAGTACAGCTATAGATAACCTGTAGGGAAGCAGAACGACTTAAATTGTGTTCACATTATCCCTTGCTGCAGTGCAGTAAAGGATTATTTTGCTTGCTCTGTCGTGTAACATGAACCTTTGCTATTGCAAGTCTGACCAGGAATCTGAGTTTGAGCCACAGCGGGTACAGGCTTGATCATGCTCCTGCGCAATTGATATTTCGAGGAGCCTACCCTCTTGGGACTGGGATGAGGGAAGAACACTAAAAAGAGGTGTAATATAAACTTGGTTCTGTTGAACCATCATGCTTAGCTGTCACTTTGGCAACAAGACCATGGCTAGATTTCACTGTGAATAAATGTGTGGGAACAGGATATTTTTACCTTAACTGCAATACTAGGGTCTGTTTCATGCCAATGCTAATCTTGTTGCATTGAGTCATAATGAAGGGAAAACATATGAAACTAAATAACTTCTTTGGATATCTAGCAAATGAATTTAACAGAACCCTGCTCTCTTGTTACTGTTAGTTTTGTAATCTAATTATGATCAGTATCTGTTGCGCTGCAGGTTAATGATACAGAATTTGTATATCTGTCATGATATTTCTTAGTTTTGCTGTGAGGTCTCTTTATAAAAACTTCTCCCAGCAACATCCTTTCCTTTCATGCTCTCTTACAGCCTGACGTGATCTATCCCCCGCTTGCATGTACACACATAGGATATATCTACACTACAATTAGACTCCTGTGACTGGCCCAGGCCAGCTGACTTGGGCTTAGGCTGCAAGGCTATTTAATTGTAGTGTAGACATCTGGGCTCTGGCTGGAGCCCTGGCTCTAGGACCCTGTGAGGTGGGAGGGTCCCAGGGCTTGGGCTGCATCCTGAGCTGGAAGCCTATGCAATTAAACAATCCTGCAGCCCGAGTCAGTCTAATTGCAGCATAGACATACATACCCATATGTACTGCGGTTGTTCCCCTGCAGTGTTGCTTTGAGACAACCGCTGTGCTGCAGCCACACTCATTTTGTGTTGGGAAGTACTGGCACCAAAATGTTTCGGGGACATAATGAAGTCCAATGTTCCTCAAGTAAGAAGGACTTTTCCTCCTTCAGCATATTCTTATCACACAGAGCTTGTTTGTGGTTGCAGCAGGTGTGATAGACCCAGGCCAGTTGGGTACAGCAGAGTAGCCTTATTGGGATCCAGGAAGTGGGCAGGCGAAGCCCGCCCACTGCTAAAGGATCCCCCCCCCCAGCCTAAGGGCGGGGGCTCCACAGGACCTGGAAAACCAATTAATTACGGGGGACAAATAATGAACAACAGGGACAGGAGTGCGGTCAAAGGGTTAAACGAAGGGAACCTGACAGGGACACCGAGCAGAGAACCCCGGACAGCGCCCACCGCTCCTCAAAGGTGTCAAGGGAGTCAGTGGATGCCGCCCAGAGGAACTCTGCCCGGAGGCGTGAACGGACAGAGGATCGGAAATAGGCCCCACAGTCGCAGGAGACTCCATCGGCCAACCTCCTCACCCTGGTTTTATAGATGTCCACTTTAGCCAGGGCCAGTAGGAGGTTGACCAGGAGGTCCCGCGACTTAGTGGGGCCATGGATAGGGAGTGCATAGATAAGGAGGTGAGGGGAGAAGTGCAACCAAAATCTTAACAAAATATTCGTGAGGAGCCGGAATAGGGGCTGCAACCTGGCACACTCCAGGTAGACGTGCACCAGGGTTTCCCTCATGCCGCAAAAGGGGCAGGTGTCCAGGATTGGGGTGAACTGCGCCAAGAACACGCCCGTGCTCACGGCCCCGTGAAGAAGCCGCCAACTGATATCCCCGGCGGGCCTCGGGACTAAGGTGGAGTATAGGCTGGCCCACCGGGGGTACAGCAGAGTAGCAGAAGGCAGATATACCGGCCACTGGCTTAACAGTTTTCTGTTCCCTGACTGACCAGAGCAGGGGCTGCTCCAGGCTAATGAGAACACCTGACTCCAATTAACCTGCAAAGAGTCAGGTGAGGCCATTAAGCTAATGTGACCACCTGACTCTAATTAAGGCCCTCTGATACTATAAAAGGGCTCACTCCAGTCAGGCAGAGGAGAGCCAGAGGAGAGGAAGTGCGGCTGAAGGGCTGGTTAATGGAGACACCCTCAAGCCATTGGTAAGGGAGCCCTAAGGTAAGGGTGAAGAAGAGAGGAGCGGGAGAGCTGTGGGGAAGTGGCCCAGGGAAATGTAGCAACTCTGGCAGTGAAAGGTCTGCTGCCAACAGCTGCTACCATTAGGGCCCCTGGGCTGGAACCCGGGGTAGAGGGCGGGCCCGGGTTCCCCCAACCTGCCACTGCAGAAACACCTCCTGGGAGGGGAAGACAGGCCCCTGTCAGGACAGGAGGCTAAACTGTTTGGGAATAAGTCCATAGGGACAACAGAGACTGTGGGAGTTCTCTCATCAACCTCCATTGCTGGCTTATGATAAAGGCTCAGTAGACTGTAATCCTGGCCCTAGAGAGAGAAGGGCTACGTGGAGGGTCACAGTGAGCCTCTGAGGCTAGCATAAACTTCCTAGAAGTGTGGGACCCACGGGGACAAGGACCAAGCTCTGCCACACAGGGTAAACAGCAAGTCTCTGGGACAAAGCTTCCTTTTCTTTGGTCGCACTAGCAAATCGGATGTAATGTTTGTAATTCTTTGTGTATACAACAGACCAGGAGATAAACACTAAAGGCTAAACAGCATTGTTCAGAAATGACCGGTAACTCTTGATTGGGGGCGGGGGAGGGGGGGGGAGCATGTGACCCCCACACCGCCTCTGGGCTGAGGAGCAACAGCAGAGCCAAGAACGCCAAGGCAGTGGCAAACAAGTGCCTCAGGGAGCATCTCATGGCAACTGTGCTCCACATGCAGGGGGAGTCGCTGGCTGGCACCGGGCTCCTTTGGGGAAGAGACAAGAGTGTGTCGGGGCGCAGCTCGGAGCTGTGCTGCCCGCCCGCCCTGCCTGCGGAGCACCAGCCATGCAGAGGCGGCCCAGCTCAGGGAGCAGGGCAGGGAAGGCTGCTAGGCAGCCAGCCAGCCATCGCTATGGCTCCCACAGCGTGGAGAGCCAAGGGCCAGAGCGGGCTGGGTGGCTCCCACCAGCTTCTGATTTGCCTGCTCCTGGCAGAAGGCAACAGGTGCACCCCACAGTTTGAAAACCTTTGTGCTAATTGGAAGGCAGAAATCTTGGGGGAGGCACGGTCATGTGCCCCCCTCACACTCCTTCATGTTGCCTCTAGAATTGTTGGAAGGCTTTGGAAACTAGGCCGTCAAGCTGGCCCTGCTGCATTTCCAGCCTGGTCAACCCTAACCAAGAGGACAGCAGCTCTGTCTTCCTCCCTCTAATTAATTTTGGCCCCTCCTAGTCCCCACCTCACCACTTTACCCAGATATGTTTGGGGTATGATGGAGATACTTTTGTCCAGTCAGGAGGGTGTGATAGGCTGTGCTCTATTTGATCAGTGCCGATTTACACATTGTACTCTGGTTGAGAACCACTGGTCTGTGTACCCCTGGGGATACACAAAGGTCTTCTGGGGGTACGTGAACTCATCTAGAGATTTGCCTAGTTTTACAGCAGGCTACATAAAAAGCACTAGTGAAGTCAGTACAAACTAAAATACATACACTGACTTGTTTATACTGCTCTATAGACTATACACTGAAATGTAAGTACAATGTTTATATTTATAATTATATGGTAAAAATGAGGATGGCAGCAATTTTTCAGTAAGCGTGTGCTGTGATGCTTTTGTGTCTGATTTTGTAAACGAGTAGTTTTTAATTGAGGTGAAACTTGGGGGAGGCAGGGTACACAGGACAAATCAGACTCCTGAAAGGGGTTCAGTAGTCTGGAAAGGTTGAGAGTCACTGCATTAGACAATCAAGATAATTAAACTTTGTCCTCCTTTAGCACCTTCCACCCCAGGATCTCAAAGTGCCTCAAAGACACTGGTGAACTCTGCCTCACATCCCCCTTGTGAGGTAGGTAAGGAGCATTACTCCAGTTTCCATGTAGGGAAACTGAGGCACAGAGGCTGAAGTGGCTAGGACACACCGCAGAGTAGGATTAAATGATCAGTTTTCATCTTTGCCACAAGGCACCATGAACTCTTAAGTCCAGTGTTTAATGTATTTTAGTGATCTAAAAAGGGGGGTGATTAGTGAGATAGCGAAATTTGCAGACAGTGATTTAGGTTTCTCAGAACCAGAGGGAACTGTGAGGAACTTGAGAGAATGAGTAACAGGATGGCAAACAATTCACTATCAATAAATGCAAAATAATGCACATTGGAAGGGAAAATTTAAACTACTCATACACCTCACTGGGTTCTAAATCAACTATATCAATTCCAGAAAGGAACCTGGGTGACACTGTAAACAACTAAGTGAAGACCTCTGCTCAATGTGCTGCTGTGATATTTAAAAAAAAAAAAAAGCCTAATAAGATATTAGGCTGCATAAGGAATGGGATGGTGAATAATAAAGAGAATATTCTAATGTCTTCATATAAATCAGTGATTTAGCCTTATCTGGAATATCTCAAAATAAAATTGCAGAACTAGATGGGATTCAAAGAAGAGTGAGAATGATCAAGGGCCTGGAAAAACTGTCCTATGAAGAGAGTGGAAAAATTTGTATTCCTGACCTTAGAAAGGAGACTAATAAGAAAGAACATGATAAAACTATATAAAATGTGTGGTCTAGAGAAGGTAGATTGGGAACTTCTTTTCTCCCTGTCTCATAACAATAGAACAAAAGGACATTCAGTGTTGTTAACGGAGGGGAACTCAACACCGATTAAAAGGAAATACTTTTTCTCACATATAATTGAACTGTGGAACTCCCTGCCACAGGGAAAAGTTGAAGCCAGGAACTTAACAAGATTCAAAAAGGGACTAGATATTTATATGGGCATAAAGACTGTTCAGAGTTGCTATAATTAATGATTTTGTGGAAGGGATATAAAATCTCATGCTTCAGGTCTTAAGTCAATCTCTAACTCAGAGATCACAAAGATGTGGGGGGCAAATAACCTCATGTCTGCTTCCTGAAGGGTTCTTAACCCTTCCGTTGAAGCATCTGGTGCTGGCCAGTGTTGGAGATACGAAACTGAACTAGTTGGACTGTGGGTCTGATCCAGCCTGGCAATTCCAATGTTCTAAGGTTATACAGAAAACTAATGTCTGGACTGTGAATAGAACCCAGCAGCCCTTACTCAGTTTGCTCCTCTAGCCATTGGACCAAGCATTTTCCCCTTCTGATTTATTTTTTTATCAGCATGTTAAGACCTGTCTGACTTGAGCTTGAAATGGGATAGACATTTTGTTCTGCAAACTGGTAAACATGCCAGTAAACTATGTGGATGGGTTTTTAAGTCCTGATTAACACAAGGGCAAAGGTGCTGAGAATTTCAGTTGTTACACTTCCAGCAATGTAGGATGCATTCTTCCACCAAACGGGTTTATACAAATGAGCAACCAGATAGTGAATTTTTAAATACAATTTTAGTGACACTTCTCCCTTCTCAACACTTTCTTTCCTTTTTGATGATGTCCGGATATTAAAGCACAGGTACTCTTTGTCTGTTTGGTCTGGAAAAGGCCAACGTTCCTGCAAAGCATTCTCCCTTGCCTTTATATTTCTGTCCCTACCCACAACTTTTAAGTCCCTTTTTGTTCCTTTCCTGTGTACATTAGCAGTCATTCTCTGTTGGCAGCATTGGATATTATAATACAAGGTAAATAATATCACCTTTCTCAGGTGATGAGATGACCTAAACTGGCAAAAATCTGTGTCCTAGACCAATCCCATAAATGGCAAACTGGTCCGCTTTCATGAGACGGCCCGTCCTGACATGAGAAGATGGGAAATCAGTGTGGGGGCCCAAGATGTTGAGCACCAAGCCAAAGAACTTTTTTTTTTCTTTAATTCTTTTCAGATCTTTTAACTAGATTGGAAAGCTAGAAAATAACCTCTGTGTTCATGCTTCATCCTGATTGTTGCATAAGAGTAAAACCGAATTAATTGCAAGGTCAATACATGATGATGCATTGGCATGAAAATATGAACCTTTGGCCAGAGCATATTACAAGGAGAAAGCAAATGCTAGGGAGAGACTATTGCGTGTGTGTACTCATGCCAGGTGCAGGTGGACTTCTGACTCTCAGGGCTCAGCAAGTGCAGTGAAATTAATTGACACTGTTTCTGTGGGGGTTCGCATCCCAGCCTAGCAGTAGAATTTCAACTGCCATATGCCATTGTGAGTCCATCTTTTGGCTCCAAGGACAGGTAGATGTGTTGTCTCTTAAAAAAACAAGCACCATAAAACTCTAAACTGAACTGTTAACATTTAGGTTATCTGTTTAAAAAAAAAATTAATGGCAACTCTTGTTTTGTTTCTTCAGTATATCAACTGTGGTAATCTGGAACAGCTGTTAGACAGTAACCAGCATCTGCCCTGGATGGTGAGGGTGAAATTGGCATATGACATTGCTCTGGGACTCAGTTATCTTCACTATAAAGGCATTTTCCACCGGGATCTTACATCAAAGGTACCAAGTATATAACGAATGGAACTAATTTAAGGGATATATTGTGCTCTAAAAGCACCACTTTGCTGGCTAATATACTCAGTTCTTCATCCCCTTCCAACAATGAAGCTCTGTTACATAAAATGTCATTTAAGGGATTGTGAGAGAAAGTTGAAACAGTTTATAGGATTAAAATTATTGTACAGAACAAATGATGTTGAGAACAGTTTGTCCAGAAGCCTTAGAAGTGAGGTCACTTGTAAATGAGTTTGGATTAGGGTTTCTGAGAACGTGGCTGCAGAGCTAAGTTTTTAATTCCTAATTACGTTCAGTAATTTATTTAAAACCCTGGGCATTTAAGCATAAAAATCTAACAATTGGAATTGGATTAAAATCCTATAAGGAGTTGAGGTAGGGTGACCATATTTCCCAAAGAGAAAATGGCACACCCCCAGCTGCTTGCCCGAAGGCTCCCCTCTCCGCACGAGATTGTTGCCTGGTTGCTGGAACCCTGCTTTCCCCTCCCACCAGCCCTACCTCCCGCCTGCAGGGGGCTGGCATCTCCACTCGCCTCCTCTGTACCACACCCCACTTTTTGACAAAAGTGGCATTTGTCATGTTTGCTCTTGCCAACTGATCAATTCAACAAGAGCAAATGGGACAAATGCCTCCTTTGGGGGGTGGGGAGGGGGAGTTGGTCTGGCCAGGACAGGGCTTTAAAAAAGGGAAGTGTAGAACAGTATTGGTCTCTCCATAGCTTTAACCTTAGTTATCTTCTTTACGTCTCATTTTCAAACTTTTCCTTCTCTCCACCTAACTTCAGCAAGAGCAGACCAGTCTACCTAAAACGTCACATGCTCTGGAATGAGCTAAATAGTCCTATGGGGAAGAAGGGCTTAACTATGGGGAAATAGTGGGAGGAAGTCACATGTGGAGTCAGCAGGCCCTGGGAAGGAATAGTGTCTATATGGTATGGCTTGCAGGTCTGTTGGGACTCCTGTCACTGAACAACTCTCTGATTTAAAAAATAAATAAAATAAATTCCCAGGTGAAAATAAAACTTGGAGCTAGATCTTTTTTAGACATATCACTTCAACAAAAAACTCAGAGTACTGCCAACTTCAAGAGATCAAAAAATGAATGAGACAGACCCCAACAAATCAGGAGATTGGCCCTCCCAAACATGTGGTTATTTACAAAGAGATTATATTATTTTTTTCCGTCTAATGATTGGTGAACTGCCCCTGTCCCTCCCCAGAGCAAGAGAATATGTTAATGCTGCATGCTCTCAAATGTATTGGCTATGAGGATTTTGGCCCTTGCTGCAGGAGTTCTCACCCCCACATCTTCCTGTCCGCTGCCCAGCAATAAATTGTGTTCCCCCCCCAACCTCCAAATCAATCTTGTGCCCCTAGTTTTCAAATCAGTTCTGCTCCCAGCCCCCATCAGTTCTGTCCTCACCCTCCACCAGTCCAGTCCCCGTCAGTTCTGCCCCCCCTCACACCCAGCCCCGAGCCCTCAGTTCAGTCCCCCCACCTCACGTCTGCTTCTTCTGGGGTTCTTCCCTCCTCCTAACACGGGGGGCTGCAGCAGGGTCCCCACTCTCCTTTCAGGCTGGGGAGGGGCTCCAGGGGCTCTTTTCCCTGGCTCCGGCCTATAAAAGTAGGGAGGGGCAGAGGAGCTGACCTGTTGCTCACAGGATGGGTGGGGGAAGGAGAGGGAGATTGAGCTCTGATTGGTTTCTCTGCAGATGGCCAATCAGAAGGTGGCTTCCCCCCTTCCTTTCCCCTCCCACTTGTCTGTGCTGCAGACTAAAATTTGCTATCTTAATGTCGCTTTGGGGAATGGAATGTGATGCATGCATAATATTTGAAAGGGGCCTCATCCCTGAAAGCAAAAGTACAGAATGATCCAGCTCCAACACTAATTAAAATACGAGAGAAGGGGTTTTTTTGTTCTCGCATGTAGTTTTTTTCAAAAAATCCTGCAGCACACCTGTTCAGGCCTGATGACACACCCTAATCCTCGTTTGGAAAATACACCACTCTAAGGAGTGCCTGGTGGTAGTGCAGCAGTAAAACAGTCTGTGATGATGGGATATGGAAGGGGCTACTGTAAACCATCAGAATTGATCCACAAAACCAGTAGGTTTTATTTTTAAAAAGCACAAAAGGTAAAGTTCATTAATAGGTCACAGTGGAGGTTGGCAGGCTAAAAGCTTGAGCCAACAGCTGTATTGTGAGCAGGCGAGCAGTATGGTCTCTCATTTTCTTCCAATTATGTGGTGAAGGGGGTAGGTGGTCACACAAATACCTAGATAGGGTCCTTGCCTTCTCTGTTCTTTGGATGAGAAATGTACAAAATTCCTGCTCTCAAATGGACAGATATTTGTGAATTTCAAGACAGTGACTTTTGTTTTTCATGTTGTATTACTGTGTGAAACATACTTGAAATTGAAACTAAATGCTGTGAAAATTATTGGTTTTGAATGTGCACCCTGCTGGAAGAGTGAATTTTGCTTTGGAGGAGGAAGGTGTTCCGGTGTCAGATTGAAAAACATAAATAAATCAGTAACTGCAGGAGACACACGTCAACTATGTAGGCCAAGTGCCTTTTGGCTACTGCTTTGAAGACATGGCTAACATCCTGTGGTATTCAAGTGGCTTTGGATCGATGCCAGGACACTTACTGCAAATTCAGGGAAGATTTGACATGTTTTAGTCTTAGAATGGAAAGACTGTGGCATGGCTTGGATTGTGCAGGTATGGGGTGAGCAGAACCACCATTGAATGCTGTTTTAACAACTGCTCCTCTTTCTTCGGCGCATGATGATCCCTATAAATCAAATGAGGACAAAAACAAGGGATTCAGAATATTTGCAAACACCCAAGCAAGCAGTGAGGATAAGGGAATGTAGTTTCCAGAAATCTGCTGGAGTCTGCTATTAATGAGATTAAAAGTCAGTTACTGTACAATGAAGCAGTTTCGTCTTTCTTTACCTATTATGCTCAACTGGGGCAAGAATATCCCACTACAAGAATTACTTTTAATAAGGGGGTTGTTTTACTATAGGAATTTGGCATGAATGGAATCCCCCTACAGATTTTTTGCTTTTTTTCCCTTTTGGCAAACCTTATTTGATTCCTTATTCCTTTCATAGTGCAGAAATCACCGTAGCTACATACAGTTTACTCCATTGAGCATGGTTGCAGGAATGTGCACTATTCTGGCAATAGTGTGGTGCGTGGCAGTATATTAATGGTGTTAAGACCCACAAAAATGAAGACTTTTTACAAGAAAAAAATCCTGAAGTGAAACTGTGGAATTTTTTTAAAATTAAATTTTAAAATGTAGGATTATATGCTCCCTTTCATTCACACAGTGTGAAGAGCCACAGAACGCACAAATCCCATGGAGGGAGGGTCAGAGTGGGAAGCTCAGCTCTGCATGGTTGAGGAGGTACAATTAGGGGGCAGATTTAGGGCAAAAGCCTAACTTGAACTCCATCAGAAGTTGAGGTCCCTTCCTCCCTCCCAAGTTATTTTTAGACCATGACTGGTGTGTGTGAACAAGAGTCAATGCTAGGGTGACCATATTTCCCAAAGGGAAAACTGGATGCCGTGTGGGGCTGGCCCAAGCCACTCGGCTGAGAGCCCACCCCCAGTGTGGAGCTGGCCCGAGCCACTTGCCTGAGCCGCTCCCCAAGCCCCATGTGCGGAGCCGGCCCAAGCTGCTCACCCAAGATCTGTCTACCCCCCATGCGAGGCTGGGGCTGGTGTCGCTGCTTGCTCAAGCCCTCCCTGTGTGCCTCCTGAACCCTCCCTCTCTCCCACATGGCATCGCTGCTCCCCCACCGCATGTTCCTCCTCACTCCACTTCCTTGACAAAGGTGGGCATTTGTCCAGTTTCCTCTTGCCAACTGATCAAGTTGACAAGAACAAACGGGACAAATGCCCACTTTTGCCAGAAAAGTCTAGACGGCCAGGTCTTAAAAAAAAAAAAAAAGGGACTGTCCTGGCCAAAATGGGACGTATGGTCACCCTAGTCAATGCTGTAAATCAGAGGAGGGGACATGAGAGAGGCTAAGGCAGGGTATAGACGCATGGAAAGACTACAGGGCTAATCCCCATGCATGGCTATTGCAAGCCACTCCCTCGCCCAAATCTACACCACCGCAGGCTGTACCTCTCAGCACCCGTGAATTTGTTCTCCCTTTGGACACATTTTAAGATGAGGCCCCCTAATTCATGAGGCTTTTCTCCAATAGATTCTAACATTTCTGAAGTAGGTCAGATTATGCGTCTGAACTGTGGCCACTCTCACTCCTCAGGCTTCTCGCCCAGCCAGTCCTAGTCCCTGCCCCTCCCCTGTTTCTCAGTCTCCATCTCGCCACCCCAGACTCATTGTCCTAGAGTGCTACTCACTTCTGGTCTCAGTGCCTAGCCAGTCCCAATGTCTGCGCTCCTGGGTCCCAGTTTCCCTCAGCCAGCCTCCAGTCCCAGGCTCCTTGTTCCAGTTTCCCCTCTCCTCCACAAGCTCCTTGTCCCAGACTACTTCCCCCAACCCCCTCCAGTCTGGCTCTTGTCTCCTTAGCAATCAAATAAAGAAGCTTCCTCCTCCATAAGAACAGCCATGCTCGGTCAGACCAGTGATCCATTTTGCTCAGTGTCCAGTCTCTGACAGTGGCCAGTGCCAGGTGCTTCAGAAGGAATGAAGAGAACAGGGGAATTTTGAGTGATTCATCCCCTGTCATCCAGTCCCAGCTTCTGGCAGTTGAAGGGTTAGGGAAAGCTGGAGCATGAGGTTGCATCCCTGACCACTGAGGCTAATAGCCATTGATGGACCAATCCTCCATGAACTTCTCATTCTTTTTTTTTAACCCTGTTATACTTTTGGCCTTCACAACATCTGGCAACGAGTTCTACAGGTGGACTGTGCGTTGGGTGAAGAAGTCTTTCCTTTTGTTTGTTTTAAACCTGCTGCCTATTAATTTCATTGGGTGAGCCCTGGTTCTTGTGTTATGTGAAGGGGTAAATAGCATTTCCTTATTCACTTTCTCCACACCAGTCATTATTTTATATTCCTCTGTCATGTCCCTCCTTAGTTGTCTCTTTTCCAAGCCAAACAGTCCCCGTCTTTTTAATCTCTCCTCATATGAAAGCTGTTCCATAATTCTAATAATTTTTGTTGCCCTTTTCTGTACCTTTTCCAGTTCTAATGTATTTTTTGAGATGGGATGACCAGAACTGCACACAGTATTCAAGGTGTGGGCATATCATGGATTTATATCATGGCATTAGGATATTTTGTTTTATTTCCTGTCCCTTTCCTAATGGTCCCTAACATTCTTTTAGCTTTTTTGACAGCTGCAACACATTGAGCAGATGTTTTCAGAGGATTATCAAATGACTCCAAGATCTTTCTTGAGTGGTAACAGCTAATTTAGACCCCATCATTTTATATGTGTAGTTGGGATTATTTTTTCCAATGTGCATTATTTTGCACTTATCAACATTGAATTTCATCTGCCATTTTGTCACCCAGACACCCAGTTTTGTGAGATTCCCTTTGTAACTCTTCACAGGCAGCTTTGGACTTAACTGTCTTGAGTAATATTTTTATCGTCTGCAAAATTTGCGACCCTGCAGTTCACTTCCTTTTCCAGATCATTTATGAATATGTTGAACAGCATCGGTCCCAGTACAGATCCTTGGGGGACCCCGCTATTTACCTCTCTCCATTGTGAAAACTGACTATTTCTACCCTTGGTTTCCTTTCTTTTAACCAGTTACTGTTCTTTGCACACTGGCAGGGGTCATTGATAGCACAAGGGAAAGAGAGGCACTCTGCCCTCAATTTCAGTACCTGGGCTTGACTTCAGTCACAGGGAAAGTCCTGTTTGGACTGAGGCTGGAGCATGCTCAGAGCAGACAGAGTTTTCAGGGAATTTAGCTGCAAAGCTCTAGGAAGTCTCAAGTGAGCATGTGCAAACTGCAATTTTTCAAAGGCTTACAACTTTGTCAGATTTGGTTGGATTATCATGGGGAAAGCAAAAGAGACATCCCTGACATGCAGGTCACTGCCTGCCAAGCTTCAACTCCCTGCTCCAAAGCATGGGGATGCCAGAGTTTCTCGACGAAAAAGTTACCAGTATTTAACACAGGCAAAACAACATATTTTCCCTATGTCTCTTTCTTGGAAACAGCTGAACAGTTTTATCTGAAATTTTTCAAAAAAATTCAGCCTGAAGCAGATACCTGGTGTGGAAAATTTCAGCCCAAACAGTTATTTTGACAGAGTTACAAACAACTGAAAACAGGGTCTTAGAATGGGAAGTGTCAGGCAGTCTTAACAGGTAGCACTTCCAGCCTCACCTATAATAAGCTGTGGGGGGAGGAATCATACTTTTCACCCTGTATTGCTTGTTTCTTTTTTAAAAAGAAACTAGGCAGTTCAGTTTCAAATTTTGTTTTATAGTCATTTTTTGCCCTCACTACTGTCTGGCTCTCTTGTACTAGCAAAATGATGGTATTTGGATCCCAGCGCTGCAGGGGAATGTTCACATGCACAGAGTTGTCTTTCAGTGTGAATAATTCTAATGCAGCTTTGGAGTACAGTCTTATTTAAATGCAAAACATAATTTTTGTCTTAAATGAAATTGTCCTTTGGAAAACATGATGTAATTTTAAACTTTGCCTACTGGGACTATGAAGTTGCTGTTTACATTTCATTGTCAGCATTGCTTTTGATACTGATAGGGTGGCTCTTTAAAACCAGCTGACACATCCCAGTTGACTTTTAAGTATTTTAACTAAGTAGCAGTTGTCATAGGATTGTAAATGAGTAACATTCCTGAATTTTTCTGTATGTCATAGACTCGCTCTGTATCATAGTGAAAAATAAAATGGCGGAGATGCTTGGTCTGAACAACTTATTTTTAACACTGAAGTTTGTGAATCTATTTATTTTCATCAGTGTTTATGCAAAATAGAAGGTTGCATTTTCCCTAGTAGGATTATGCTGTGCAAAGCAGATATTAAGCTCCCATAACATACAAAAGGGCCTTTGTGTTCTCTCACATCTGTCTCTGCATAAACAGCTATGTTAACCCTTTAGGGCTGTTGTACAGAGTTCCTTTCTTTTATTGAAGTGACTGTCTCAGCAAGGACAGAAGTCTCTCCATTTAAAAAAAAAAAAAAATCAAAATCAAATCTGGTGGTGTTGGGTTGTGTAAACCTCCAAAAGAAACAATGAGTCTCTTTATGGAGGAGTCCCACAAGAAAGCATAGAGAATTCATGTTTTATTGCATTGCATCTTACACAAATAGTCTAGTGGTAGGTTGGAAGAGCTTTCTTAAAGGCCATATTGTAAAGCAGCCTGGCATTTTATTTCATCGGCCATTCCTGCTGTCAGCCTTTCCATCAGACAGAGGTTTGAATTCTATGTTATTAGTGGAACTTGGCATAAAAGTTCTTCTCACTGATGTAATTGCTTTTCTTTGCCTTCTCCAGAACCTGAACAATATCACCTTGGTCAGGTGTTAGAGTAACCGTTCTCTGTGTGTTGCACTCTTTACTAAATAGTTTCTCTCTTTTAATTTAAAGTCGCTTTTCCACGTTTTAGCCCGTAATACAGACTTTTCCCTTTCGATACCTATATTTTGTGTTTATCTTAAATTAATTTGGAAGTTTAGAGTGCATGCATAGCGATATGCACTCTGAATGCAGCTCCTATCATCCTTATTTCTTATTGTGGGACCGGCAGGAGACTTTTCAATAATTGCATCAAAGGTCCATTAACTTGTGGACTGCAGTGAAGCTTGGAGGATGAAAATTAATTCAGTGGTGCTGAGAATATTCCTAAAACCTTATTTGAGGTCTGGACCCAAGTATCACATCATAGAGTGAAGCACATCAGTGTGGAATGCTGTTTTTTTTTTTTTTTTTCCAGAAAATTGTTCTATTGTTTGACATGAATCCAGGAAACTCTAAGGATGAAATCCTGGTCCCATTGAAATCAATTGCAAAATTCCCATTGGGTCTAGGATTTCACCATAGGTGGGGTTTGAAGACTCTCAGGGCTTGCTTGCATACATACAAACTTGCACAGATTTAATTAATCACTTTAATTAAACTAATGTAAACCTCTGAATGGACACCCTTATTTTGGGCTGAGTGTCGTATTTCACCTGTTCCCAATTGACTTAAGCAAAACTAAAAAAGCCACTTTTGTACAGAAATACGTGTCTCCCTATGGGCTTAACTATAGTATGTCTACACTGCAAAAAAAAGGTGTGGACTAACCCGAGCTGAGAAAACTTGGGTTAAAATAACAGTTGAAGATACAGCAACTCAGCTTTTAACTTGGGTAAGCAGTTTGAGTACAACCCTGGCAGTCCTATATGCTTGAAGTTGGGCTGCTAACCCAAGTTAAAAGTTGAGTTCTCTCCCCTTCACTGGTATTTTAATCCAAGGTAAGAACACACCTTTGTGCAGTGTAGTTATACCCTCTCTCTGTTTAAATTCACACCTCATGTTCTACCAGGGCAGCTTTCCCAGATAGACAAGGTCTCAGACGTCTACCGACAAAAGCAAGGAAATTTAGGAGTCCAGATGTCTTCCTGGATTTAACTCTGAGCAGCACAGTGTGGCAGCACAGTTGATAAATTCTTTGTAGGTAAAATCTGAGGCCTCAGGCTGCTCCCACTGCCTCCTGGAATTATGGAAGAGCTCACTGGCAAAACTGTCAAACCTAGAGCTGAGAGGCGCTGCTAGCGTGGCGCAGTGCCTGCTTGGCTTCCCTTCTTAAAATGCCACCTCTCAAGCCACCCTTTGCCTCAGAGAACCCAGTTTGCAAGTTTCGCAGATTCTCCTACATATCAGTGAGTTTACAGCGATAGGAAAACATCAGCTGGGAGCAGTGCTGTGTTACGTGAATCAAATTATGTATTACACGGGTGGGTTATTAACTGGTAATATAGACTAACAGACTAGTGAATACCCACTTCGTCGGATGCATGTAGTGGAAATTTCCAGAGGCAGGCATTAATATCCCTGCCTCTGGAAATTTCCACTACATGCATCCGACGAAGTGGGTATTCACCCATGAAAGCTTATGCTCCAATACGTCTGTTAGTCTATAAGGTGCCACAGGACTCTTTGCCACTTTTACAGATCCAGACTAATACGGCCACCCCTCTGATAATTGGTAATAGTTTAATGTTGCACTTGGGAGTTGAGGTTGATAAAAATGCCGTACATCTTCATTAAGAAAAGGAGTACTTGTGGCACCTTAGAGACTAACCAATTTATTTGAGCATAAGCTTTCGTGAGCTACAGCTCACTTCATCGGATGCTGTAGCTCACGAAAGCTTATGCTCAAATACATTGGTTAGTCTCTAAGGTGCCACAAGGACTCCTTTTCTTTTTGCGAATACAGACTAACACGGCTGTTACTCTGAAACCTGTCTTCATTAAGGAATTTCTTTAGACTGAGAGTTGGTACATATTGCTGGTATAGGGACAAGTTGTGACCAGGGCACTCTGTCCTGTTGGCAGAGGTTTTGCAAAACCTAAACCCTGTAGAAATGTTTCCATAGATCTCTAATTCCAATGAAAACATTTTTTATTTGGATTAGTTGTTCCCCTGCAATGTTTCTAAACCAAACTTTGGAGCTTTGTGCTAGTGCATGAAAACCAGGTGAAACAAATTAATCCATTCTCGCTGACCAAATTGAGTGAAATACAAAAAGGGAAAAAAAACCAACGTATTAATGGCAAGAAGTAAAAACTAGATTTTAAAAATTCCTTTAATATGAATAATTGAAGAGGTTAGAAGACTTGTTGGAATTTATAGAATGATTTTTTTTTTAAACCTGACATATTCTTTTTGAAATTTGATCTTTGAATATTTATTAAAATCCAAACATGCCATTTCACTGCATCTACCATGGGAAAGAATTGTACTGGTGAATTTTCTAGTGTCGGCTCATGCTTATTTCTGTACAGAATACAATGAAATTCCACCTCAGTTTGAACCTTTACAGTAAGAGTTGAGAAATGTTTTATCCCTCTAGGATTTAAATGAATTTTACAATGAACAAATGCTTAAACATTGGCAGAGTGAATGAATGTGTTCTTTGATAAGAGATAACAAAGGCCATAACTGAGACACTAAAGTGCACTTTGGGTCAGTGTGGTTCACTTACCCTTGTAAAAATTTGTGAATCCCAAAGTGAACTTTATTTATTATAGTTCAGTCACATTAAACAAATAGGACTTTGGAACTAGGAATCTAAAGCACCATTCAGCGTTTTCGCTGCATGTTCATGAGAGCAGCATACTTAACCTTTTAATGAGAAGGAGGAGAAATGTATTTACTTTATGGACTGGAGTAGTGTCAGCTCTGGATAGGTAATCAATGGTGACCTGGACTTGATCTTTCAGACAAGAGAATCACTATCCTCAGCAGTTGCTTCACTCAGACAAGCTAACATGGTGGGGATTGGTGAGGAGTTTTTGTGCATCCAAGCACTATAAAGCTAGCAAACTGAGTTTCCTGACGCTGGCTGATACTGCAGAGTGTCACCCTGGAGAAGTCTGCAGAGGCATTGCTAGCTATCACTGCCCAGTGTATCTTTCTGTGGGCGCATGGAGCAAGGAATGCAGAAGTGGAATGAATTCTTCTGCAGGGAGCAGGGCAAAATGAGGAGTTCAAAGAAACTCAGGAAAAACAGAAATCAGCTGCCAGCTCTTTCAGTGAGGAGGAAGATATCTTGCAGTGATCCTTTCATTCATTTTCTCCCCCAAAACAGTGCCTGCGCTCCGATGCTACGGGTCCTGAGTCAGCGAAGCATGTGCTTAAATGTTTTGCTGAATGGAGGCCTTTGAAAGGAAAAGATGCTAAGTCTCTGATTAGCTATTTCCTGCCAACTACATCCTTTCAATTTGCAGTGGGACTATGTATTTGACTTGATTTGAGACTTAGCAGCACATTCAATTTCCTGTAGCTTATTTTCTACCGGAAACTGTTGGTGTAAATCAACAAGTGCCTTTAAAATACAAGTTTGTAAATGGTTAATTTAGCAAAATTACAATATGAAAATATTTAAGTCATGTTTTTCCTCACATACTGTAAACCATACTAATTGGTGTATTGTGTTCTAGTCCTGCCTGGCATATCCTATAGAGAATCCCAAAGAGTCTTGTTAAGCAGTGTTTGTTTCAGATTTTACCAGTACAGGGACTAAACCATTTTAGCTCTTGCTGAAGCCCAGATACTTGCTGCCTCTGGTTGTCTGTTGCCTCAGCAAATTTGAGTGGATTATTAACAAAATATAAAACTGGTTGCATCATCTGAATCTCTGATGGGCACATGCCTGACTTCGGTGCAGAATTTGTGTGTAGTTGGGTACAAACAAAAGTCTTCCATAAATGAGTATCTTTAAAACAAGGTTTAAAAATCTTGCTCCAAATTTGAAAACAGTGTGGAATTTCAAACCCAGACAATATTTTAAACTTTCCTCCTTTCTCTTTAAATTCAGAACTGTTTAATAAAGCATGATGAGAATGGTTACTCGGCAGTGGTGGGAGACTTTGGTTTAGCTGAGAAAATCCCTGATTGCAGGTATGTGGATTCTTCAGTACTAATCCAAATGAAGAGTCAGTGTGCTGCAGTTCTGTGATCTATGGAACTGAATGCCTGAGGGTTGTTACGTTTTGCTAGAACTCACAGAAAACAACCACTGATTTGAGTCTGAAGCTACAAGCTAGATGGAGACTTGGATAGTGGCACTTTTTCTTTCAATGTTCCAATGATCAGAGAGCTCGCCCAGGCATTTCAATAGGTCTCCAAAGCAAGATAGATTTACTTTTATTTTTTTGTAAAGAACTCTGGGTGATTTATACTGAATGCTCACTTCACTGCTTCTTGGTTTCACAGCCAGTGTCCAAAAACATTAAAGTAGAGGCCTCTTTCACCTCTGGTCTAGTAGTTGAAATTCAGGGTTGTAACTATCTGATGGCTGTTTGACCCATTGTGGAATGAGATGATGATCTCCGTCCATTTGAGGAATGAACAGGTGACTGAATGTCACAAAACACGATCACAATTGGCAGCTGGCCTTTTTTTTTTTTTTTTAACCATCCAGTATAGAGGCCAAGGATTTGATTAAGCTATCGCCCCATCTGTATATAGTCCTGTGTGTTCAGGATTCTGGGACCATGGAATTTGTCAAAAAATTATGCCTCAGAATTTAAGCTCTAATTAAAATAGCTTCTAGCCTATATGGCTGTAAGGAAAACATCAGGAACATGAACAATATAGTATTGTCTTACTGAGACTGCAAACAGTCTAAAACAATAGTTCAGGGAGTTGTGAAACTCCCCATTCATCTCAATGGGATGCTGACTCAAACAGTTTTAAATGTCAACACTGTTAACTTTTTCTACTATTGATAAATTCAGCAATAAATCCTGAATTTATTTCTCAATCCTTCACTACCTCTGATTCCTTCAGATGCCAGAAGCCTGAGCAGTCTATTACCAAGTCACCAAAACTTCCAGCTTCCCTTTCTCTTACAAAGTTGGTGGTGCAGTGATGCATTTTCAGCACACGTTTTTTAAGATACATTGGAAACCAAGAATGTAGGAATAGCCTAAACTAAGTGTAACTTAGTATCAAAACAAAAAACACAAGAGCTACTGTACTGATTGCATTATTCATTTTTAATTAAAACTTTTAGTTTTCAAATTTGAACAGTGCAGCCATGTAATGTCCCATTTGCTGACCGCTGTGCCCTAGGGCTTAAGGGAGTGTGCCACAGAATGTAGATACCACTAACCTCAGAGACTGAGTTTTTAGAGGTGGTCCTTCAAAATCAGTGTTGCAGCAAGCTTGCACTGCTGCTGTATGTGTTCATGAACAAGACTGCAGTTTCTGAATGTATGGAGATATTGTAGATCAGATTAATACAAATTAAAATCACCTCTGATTGACTGCTTCTCTTAGGTTTTGCTCAGTGGAATTCACCAGATAACCCTACTTAGTGAATTTTTGAAAATTTTAAATAAAATTTGCAAGTCACTTTTCAAGGTTTTTGTTTCTATTTATTGTGTGGGCCTCAGACCAGACTGACTTCTTTCAAAATGGTGAGCAGAATCTTTCTAAATCTTTACAGCCTGTCATCACATTGTCAGGGATAAGACTTCCTGGGTGGAATAACTTTCAGAACTGCTCACAGAGAGCCCTCCAGTCACATAACACAAGAAAAAAGTCTTTCCCTCCTTGAAAATGTACTTGAAAATAAAGATCTCTGTCAGCCCCTGCACAGATCAGGGGACCTACTCTGCTAACAGCTTGGATGCTGAGGGTCCAAAGACTGATGGCTATAGAGTCTAGAGCTATTGAGGGGGCTTACAGAAAATGAAATGAAATAAATGTTGTTTCAGCAAATTGTAACAGCCTGCTCCTTATACTGTCCCGGGACTCTCAGGACCTTTCTATGTACAAAAGAGTAGAATCCAACATGAATTATATGGAAACCACTCATACTGTCTTTTCTATGCTGAAAAGCTGCTCATGAAATGTTTTAACCTTTTTCTCTCTCTCCCCCATCCTCCTTGAATGTGGAAAGTGAGAAGCTTCCAGTGGTAGGCTCGCCCTTCTGGATGGCACCTGAAGTTCTCAGAGATGAGCCTTATAATGAAAAGGTGGGTATGTTTTTAAATGGAGCGTGGTTATCGGATATTTCTTTTCAGTGCAGCCTTGGAGGTTTGGGAATATCAAGAGCTTTAAAGTTGTCTTGCCACTGTGACTTAGTGTTTCCTTAGAAGAGTTTGTCGTAAAGGATTCTGAAAAAAGAATGTTTTCTACACTTGAAGCGAGGGTACCAATTCTGACTACAGCTCAGTAGAAACCTAGATAGAATTAAGTGGTCCTTGTGGACTTATACAATTATTTTTGAATTGAAAAATAAAAGATCCACATTTTAGGGTAGAAATTCTACATTTGACATGCCCAGATAAAAGCTGCTAGGGAAAATGCTTGTAAGTTCCTTTCTTCTGAGGCATTGGGAAATAGCTCTGTCAAAGGAGAGCAGTGGAGAAGAGGGAGGTGACTGGGACCTAGAAAACAATATTTTCAGTCAAGCTCTGCTTAACACAGCTTTGTCCACTTGGCATCCCAGAGAAGCTTGCTAGCTGTTAGCTGATTTCCCTCCTGTGAGCGCCACTCTCTGGGGTAAAGTCCACACTCTGCTAGCATTCAACGCCAGTGTGCCTTGTGTCCTCCACCTTTAGTTTGCAGAACTGAAGCAGCTGCACAGACATTAGCACATCAAAGCATTATCAAAGTTCCATCTATTTAACTTGTGTTTGGGTGTTTTATTTCTAATTTAGGTCATGTCTATACATACAGCGGTGCAGCTGTACTGATAGAGCTGCAGCACGTCTGGTGAAGATGCTCTATGCCAACAGGAAAGAGCTCTCCCGTCGTCCTAAAAAACCACCTCAGTGAGCAGCTGAAGCTATGTGTTGGTGGGAGAGGTTCTCCCACTGACATAGAACCTGTGCACATGAGCGCGTTTGTCACTGTAACTTGCGTCACTCGGGGGTGGAATATTCACACCGCTGAGTGACATGAGTTTTGCTGACATAAGCGGTAGTGTCAACATAGCCCGAGAATGCCACTTTACCCAATCTCCTTGGGGCATAAAGGTCTAAAGGAGAAGCAACTGTAAGTTACCTTTCCCACCAATGCAGCTGCGCTTCTGAAGCCCTTGGAGAAGAGGCTACCTACACAAACAGGAGACCTGCTCCATTGGCAGAGGTACTCCACCTCCCTGAGAGGTGGTAGCTGTGTCGAGAGCAGAAGCCCTCCTGTTGACATAGCACAGTCTACACCGGGGGTTAGGTTGGCATAGTTACGTCACTCAGGGATGTGGATTGCCACACCCCTGAGCGATGTAGTTATACCGACATACATTTGTAGTGTAGACCAGGGCAGGGCTAAGTGTCACGTAAGTATGCCTTGATCCCTGAGGGGGACACCCTGCTACTGCTCTGTAGACCTGGCTTCCATGTTTGCTCAAGTTTAATAACTTGGGCAAATGCCAGATGGCAAGAATCTGTGAAACTCCTGACTCCTTGAGAGCAAGTGATAAATGAGTCTGTCTTGTGACTGAACACTGCGTCGGGAAAGAGGAGCAGGATTTCATTTGTCTTTACGCTGCCAGCGCAGCAGTGTCTGAAGTAAAATTTAACACTCCATTGCAGGAATTTTATTCTAACCGCACTGTGAGCATGTTTCCACTCAATGAAAATGTGGGAAATGTTACTGTCAGGTGTTCGTCATGGGGCTCTGGGGGTGGATGGCTGCTCTGGACAGCCTTTGAAAATCACCCTGTGGTCAGGAGAAACCCAGTGGCAGATAAGAAGGCTGAGTGTTCATAAATAAGCTATGTGGTTATTTTTTCCTCTCTCAGGCGGATGTGTTCTCCTACGGTATAATTCTCTGTGAGATTATAGCCAGGATACAGGCAGATCCTGACTATCTCCCTCGCACAGAGGTAAGTGGTGAGCATGTATAAGGGCTGTGGGAGGTGGGGAGTGCTCATGAGTGATGCTTGGTCATTAATAATTGCAGCACGGCTGCCAAAGATATGACGAATGGCTGTTACCGTTAAGGGGGCCTCTAACAAAGCATCTGTCCTTTGGCAGAGCTTCTTGCAGAGAATGACACTGAGACCACATTTTTAGCACAGGGTTACTCAACCTTCCTCCAACTGAAGATTACATTGGAAACTTGCCAGGAGGCCAAGAGCTGCACCTAATTGGCATAACATGGAACAGATTGCAGCCACCTTCCTGTTTCATAAAGAGGGGCAGCTTGAAGAGGCTGCTAGTTTCAGCAAGCAGCGCTCCATTATGGATCAAGATGGAATGCTGCATGCTGGGACCAGCATTCTCTGTGGGCCACTCCTCTTTATTAAACAAGTAAGTGGCCATGGGACACATTTTGACCCAGCCCTATTTTAGTTTATACTGTATTAAGCACCATGAACCTGATCCAGAATCTTTTGAAGTCAGTGCAAATGCTCCCATTGACTTCAGTTCCTCCAGGGCAGATTGGAAAAGGCCCTGGAGGTTTTTCGCCTTCCTCTGTAGCATGGGGCACGGGTCACTTGCTGGAGGATTCTCTGCTCCTTGAAGTCTTTAAACCACGATTTGAGGACTTCAATAGCTCAGACATAGGTGAGAGGTTTTTCGCAGGAGTGGGTGGGTGAGATTCTGTGGCCTGCCTTGTGCAGGAGGTCAGACTAAATGATCATAATGGTCCCTTCTGACCTTAATAGTTATGATTCTAGGTCAGGCCCCATCTGTTGAGTAGGTTTTGGTCTTCTTTGGGCTGATGTGAAATCCCCTCCCCCTTCTCCAGTTCAAAAAATTTACAACTGCTCAGGATTTAAGCTGTTGTGAAGCAGGTGTTTTCCTTTCTTCCATCTCCCTTCAGAAGGGAACACCTTGAGGGACCTGATGATTTTGCAACTAGTCCCAATGCAAAATATTGCAAAGTTGACCATTTCATCAGTTGGCTGTGATGAAAATGTAAAGTTTCCGGTTTCGTCACAGACTAACTATGCAGTTCATTTACACAGTTTGAACTAATGATGGGCAAACGTAATAATACAGGATAGAGCTCCCAGAACCACATGAACAACGTTGTATGTGAAAATCTCCTTTGTATTAATTAGTCTACAAACTGTGTAATGTTCTCTCCACTGATGTGATCAGTGGCATAGCAGCATGTGCCATAAAATCACCTTGAATAATAAAATGTACTACAAAGCTCTCAAAGGTAGGACCAAATCTGAAAAGTAGTGCTTTTAATTTTATATATTGCCTCACTGGAGCTGGACCAAGCCAATAACCTTAACTTTTTAAACCCATAGACATGATTCAAAACATTTTAAACATGGTGAATTCCCTTCCCTGATCAGCTTTCAGGTTTTGGCAGTTGTTTCTATCTCTCATTCACTCTACCTGCAAGGTGTTCCCCCTCCAGACTTTCCCTGTCTCTAGAGGCTTCCTGTTCTTCCTTTTCTGCACTTTGATTCGTGGCCTGTTAAGTTTTACTGTTCATTTTCGTCCCTTTTTGGTCTCATATCTGGTTTCCATGTCCTATTGTCTTTATTGCTCTTGCAGCTGCTGTTTTTTTTCTCCTTCTATATCCCTTCTTACCTTTCAGTTTATTTCCTTTTATCTCTCCATCCTCTGCCCACAACTTTCATTCTCCCGCTCCCCCTTTCTTCCTGTCTTATTTTTCTTGCCAGTAACAGACGCTGATTAGTCAGTGGCATGTGTTCAGATCACTGTCAAAGGGCAGTCTTCTGGATCCCTAGAGTTTTCACTGGATGTTGAAGGATCCGTTAAGTCTCATTTTAATATTGATTGAAACCATTCAACCAGTCCCAAATGAAACAAACGAAACATGGTGTGATATTCCCGAGGGTACAATCTGGACAGCTGTGTCCCCTCTAATCTCCAGTCTGGGGTGTCTTTTACATGGCTTTACTGTGAGAACAACCACTTCTGGTCCTGCTCTCACACAGCATCTAGCATGCAAAATCACTCCCAGCTGAATTGTATGAGTGTTCAAGCTAACCACTCATGAATTACATTACAGGGTGACACCAGTAAATTCCCAGTCCCAGACTTGTCCCCAGAAATGTGCGTGTTGTACTGGCTAGCTCTTTTCTTCTGTGCAGTACAAGCTCATAGAAAGTCCATTTCAATAATAGAAGATATGCAAAATCTTGTTATCCCAAATGGAGGTTCCCAAACACTTCAATCCAAACATTGGTTTAGATAAAAGAAGTTTACTAACTACAGAAAGAGAGATTTTAAGTCATTACAAGTAATGAGGCATAAAAGTTAGTATTGGTTACAAAGAAAATAAAAGATAATATGCAAACTAATAACTAATTTAGCTATAAGAAAAGGAGTACTTGTGGCACCTTAGAGACTAACCAATTTATTTCAGCATAAGCTTTCGTGAGCTACAGCTCACTTCATCGGATGAAGTGAGCTGTAGCTCACGAAAGCTTATGCTGAAATAAATTGGTTAGTCTCTAAGGTGCCACAAGTACTCCTTTTCTTTTTGCAAATACAGACTAACACGGCTGTTACTCTGAAACCTGTAATTTAGCTATCTAACTGTATTCAAAGCAAAGGCTTTTCTCACCTCATGCTTTTTGCAGTCTTCACTGACTGAAAGCTTCCCAGCCAGGACCCCTCCCCCGGTTCTGTTTCTTCGGTCGTTGTTGCTTCCATGAGCAGAGAGAGAGGAATGGAGAAGAGAGGTGTTGTGTGTCCTCTATTCTTATATCTTTCTCTCCTCTTTGAGGAATACCTCCAGCTGGAGTACAGGCGACAGCCAGTCTGTCACACAGGAGCCCCCAGCTGTTTCATTGCCAAAATGTAAATTTCTCATTCATACCCTTCTTCCTGCCAAAGAATGGCCATTTTCCCAGGTAATAGACTATTTGATTATTCTGACACCTGGCTGAGGTGCTGACTAGCCTTTTGTCTCCAAGGAACTGCTTTGAGCTGCTTTTCAAACCTTGGAACATATCACAACAATGATATACAGTAAAATCTTATAACTTTACATACAATGCTGCTATACTAATTTTACAATAACAATAATGTTCAGTAGGTTATGAGTTTTCAAATGATACCTCACAAAGCATACTTTGTACAAAATTTATTGTAGTCTTGTAAAAGTGGTGATCATACATGCACAGTCTGTCACACATGGGTCCCTTCATAATTGCGTCCTGCTTTGAATAGCTGTAAACTAAAATAATAGATACACATTGGAATTGTGCAGAAATCTGGAACTAGAAGGTAATGAATTATGACCTGGTTCAGGAAGAGTGATCGCTTTGAAGTCAAATCATTCTCCTGAAAGCCTCTTCTAGCAGATAATTCCCATGGGAAATTCAGTCTGCCCATTGCAGTGCACGAAGTTTTCTCACACATACTCATTTCCCTGTGGCTGCTTGCAGAGGTGGTGTTAATGGTTATTCCTGATAACTGTATGTAGCAATCTTTGAAATGAAGATGGTTGGGGAAATAGAGGGGAAATATACATCAGGACCACTCTTTGTTCTGTTTGTGCAGAATTTCGGATTAGATTATGATGCCTTTCAGCACATGGTGGGAGATTGTCCACCTGACTTCCTCCAGATGACCTTCAACTGCTGTAATGTGAGTACTCTGCTCAAAGGGGAAGAGCCAAAACCAGTGCCCTCCAAAATGCAGAACTACAGTTTGTTTTAAACAAACAAACAAACAAACTAGTGCTTACCCAGCTTCCTGAGCCAGTGGGACTGGCATGGAGAGCAACCTCTAGCAGACTGCCCCTGTGTGCTCTGGTCAAAACCAATTGTTTTACTAGCATTACTAGGGTAGTGGACCCCTTAGAATCCAGCCCCCATAGTGCGTAGACACACTGATTTATTAGAAATAATTCTCTGTTGTCTTTCTATAAAGAAGGCAGGAAAGAAGCTTGAAGAATCACTGAAATCTCCTAATATTTCTTTGTAGCCTCTTGTGGGAAGAGAGTAGATGACAAAATCCTGATTAGAGCAATTCTCTGAATGAATGAATTTAGGAGGACTGTGTGGAGTGGAGCAATGTGCAATAAGCTTTCAGCAGCCATTGGCGTAAAACTGTAACGACACTTAGCTGTGAGGTAGCACTTTACATTTTCAAAGCACCGAAGAGACACTGACTGATGCTTAGGTTCCACTCTCGTTTTTACAGCTAGCAAAACTAAAGCACAGAGAGATGAAGGGCCAAATTTTCAAAAGTGACCGTTTAATACTTCTTTAATGTCCCTATGAGTGTTCTGTGTCAGGATGTGCACGCCCATGCGCTCTTAATTGGAGATTTTGTCAGCAATGTCTGCAGGTCCATGCCTGCACTCCAGAGACCTTTGTGATCTGATCTGAGGGTGTATAGGAAGGGAGTGGACCTGCCACCACTCCAGTTCCTTTTCAATCACCTGCATCTTGAGACAGAGCCTTGCGGTGTTCTTAGCTAGCTATGCAGCATGCTACTGCTCTCAGTGAACTTTGTCTTTCCTTTGGTATTTTCTTTGTTTATAGTTATTTAACAGTTTGTGCTTTTATGACAGGGGTGTGTTCCCCTTCCCCTCTTCACTTGCCTAATCTGGGCCTGGTTTTTTTTCCCGCCCCTCTCGGGCCTTGATCTGTGGGCTTGAGTACAGGTGATGCTAAGACCCGAAGCTTCAAACCCTGCCAGACCTGCTACAGGTCTCTTCCATTCAAGGGCCTCAGGTTGTTTAGTGACATCACAGACTGGTCCCTTTGTTCTTTTTTGGGCACCTGAACACCTGTGACAAGCAGAAAATACCATGGATTGCAGACAACTCAATGGTCTCACCAAATCCAGTACCGGCCCATAGGACCAGCTGAACCCCCCTGGAAGAAACCCAGGTTCACTAAGAAAGGGCTGTCTTTTGGAGCGACCTCACAGTCAGCAACACCCTGAAAACAACTGCTTTGACCATTGGTCAAGGGTCACAAACTCTCCCACTGCAGATCCTGTGCTGCACCTATCCCCCCTCCACCTTTACGGGGATCGTCTTTCCCATTTTCTCTCTTTCTGGAAGCGCATCACCTTAGACAGATGGATCCTGGAGGTGAGTTCTACTGGTTACTTCATCCAGTTCAGCTTCTTTCTGACCTCCCTCCTCACCCCCCAGGACCTCTTCAGGGACCCTTCTCACAAGGGTCTCTTGAGGCAGGAGGTACAATCCCTCCCAATGCTAAGGGCAATCAAAACTTTTCCACTAGGCTTCATCAGAAGAGAGTTCTAATCTCTGTACTTCCTGGTCCCAAGGTAAAATGGAGGGTGGAAACCAATTCTGGACCCCAGGACTTGGAACCCCCTTGTCTGCTCTCAGTGATTCAGATTGGTAACCCCAGCAGTGATAATTCCCTCTCTGGACCTAGGAGATTGGTTTGTCTCCTTTGATCTTCAGAATACTTATTGTCATATTGTCACACACTTCTCGCCCAGACGTGTGTGACTTTTCATGGTTGGTAGGGACCACTACCAGTACAGTATCCTGCTCTTTGGCCTTTCCACTGCCCCAGGGATCTTTGTTCTTGGCTGCTGCAGCCCATCTTCTCCACATGAGAATAATAATCTTTCCCTACCTGGATGACTGGCTCCGGAAAGGTTGCTCATTTCTCAAGGTACAGCCAACAGCAGTATGGCCCTGTTTCTGTTCCACTTACTGGGCTTCCTTCTCGACACAGAAGAGTCTACCCTTACACCCACTCATCAAATAGACTTCATCAGGGCCACTCTGATCTTCCACCACTACCAGAGCATACTTGCCCAAAGACAAGATTTGCCACAACGTCCAACCTTGTTTCAACAATACCACAGAGCCTGCAAACTACAGCAAGGACTAGCCTGCAAGTCCTGGGCCACATAGCAGCCTGTATGTTTGGGATACCCTTAACAAGACTACGCTCTCGATGTCTTCAAGCCTGGCTGAGAAGCATCACTGCCCCAACAAGCACAGTCTAGCCAAGTGGGTGCCTGTACTTCAGAGGGGCCTTGATTCTCTAAATTGGTGGAAAGACCCAAAAAAGGTGTTTGTGGGAGTTCCCATTTTTTCAGCTTCTGCCCACAAGGATCATCACTACAGACTCCTCCTTGATAGACTGGGGTGCACACTCGCAAAACTTCACAGCTCAGAGCAAATGGACCCCTCAGGTGGCGATACTTCATATCGACATATTAGAGCTCAGAGCTGTTTGTTACACTTGCCAGCACTTCCTAACCCACATCTGGGGCCACCTGATCAGAATATTGCTGGACAATAGAGCAGCAATGTATTATATCAATTGACAAGGAGAATCATGGTTCCAGTCTTTATGCACTAAATCAATAAAACTATGGAACTGGTGCCTAGCACACCACATATGGATCTCAACAGTTTATATACCAGGAGCAAAGAACACAATGGGGGGTTTCCTTATTGACCATGAGTGGGAGCTGAACAACAAGGTATTCTCAGAGATGTCTTACCTAGGGTCATCCAGAGAGAATCTCTTTTCGTGTCGCCATCCAGTGCAAAGTGCAAACAAGGGGAGTGTTTCCACAACTTGACTCTAGTCATCCCTTGGCCTGGCATATTGCTATATGCTTATCCCATGATGCCTTTCCTGCTCAAGGCCCTAAACAAATTAAACCAGAAAAATGAGTAACCTGTCTCCACTATGACAGTGCTAAGAGGATGGTGTGGTTCCCAGAGCTGATTCGTATATGTCTGTCTGTAATCCCTTCTCCACCTTCCCCGACAGCAAATCTCCTCGTCCAGGAGTCGGGACCCACCCCCACCTCTCAGCACTTCACCTCAAGCCGTGGCTACTAGATGACTCTGTGCTATAGAACAAGTCTTCTCCCCAGAGCCACAGACAGTGTTGCTTAATGATAGAAAACCTTTGACAAGACAAACTTACCTCCAGAAGTGGAAACGCTTCCAGACTTGGTGCAGCCAGCAGTTTATATCTCTGCTCAAGTCCTGAAACTCATTCTGGATTACCTGCTGAATTTAAAAACCAAGGCTTATTGCTGAGCTCCATTAAGGTTCACCTAGCTGCCATCACAACTTTTCACCACTTCCCCCATCAAGGGGTTTTCAGTCTTCACGCAGCTGATCGCTGCAAGGTTTATCAAAGGCCTGTTCAACCTCTTCTGTCCTGTCAACTTAGTCCTCCATGCACTGATGAAACCCCCATTTGAACCTGTGCGGGAACTGTTCCCTCCTTCATTTGTCCCTTAAAACCTCGTTCTTCACAGGGGAGGGATAGCTCAGTGGTATGAGCTTTGGCCTGCTAAACCCAGGGTTGAGAGTTCAATCCTTGAGGGGGCCATTTAGGGATCTGGAGCAAAAATTGGGGATTGGTCCTGCTTTGAGCAGAGGGTTGGACTAGATGACCTCCTGAGGTCCCTTCCAACCCTGATATTCTATGATTCTATCCCTTTAGCCAGGAGAGAGGGGAGCTTGGAGCCTTAATGGGTGACCCACTAGTGGTCTCTTGTGGTAAGGTGACCCTTCACCCACACCTTCACTTCTTACCTAAAAGTTCTTCCGAATTCCACGTTAATCAGGAGATTCACATACTGGCCTTTTTAAGAAATGTGTCTCCATACACTGGACGAAAACAGAGCTCTTGGCTTTTATCTAGACAGAACTAGGCCCTTTAGAGATTCACCTAGGCTTCCATCTCAGTCCTAGAAGGAATGAAAGGACAGGCGATTTTCACCCAAAGACTGTCCAAATGGGCTGCAGGATGCATCTTAGTTATGAAGCCGGGGGGTGGGGTGGGTTTGTGTCCCCAGCCCCATACTTGTTCTACCAGGACTCAATCTACATCTGTAGCCCTACTGAAAAACATATCTGTCTCACACATCTGCAGGGCAGCTACCTGGTATTTGGTGCACATGTGTTCCCACCTCTATGCTCTTGTGCCTTCTTCCAGAGCTGACACAGCTTTTGGGGACGCTGCTACACAGTCCCTACTGAATCCATCTCCTTGGCACCCTCCTTTGTCACTGAGGTACTGCTCAGGAATCTCCTGATGCGGAGCATGCATAGGGACACTACTCGAAGAAGAAGTTACTTATCTTGTACAGTAACTGGAGTGCTTTGAGATGTGCATCCTTATGGGTGCTGCACTACCCACCCTCTGCCTTGGAGTCTTTCATTGGATTTTCACTGAGAAGGATCTAGAGTGGCAGCAGGTCTGGCCCTTCCCTACATACATAAGGCTACACAAGGTGTCTAGGAAGCAGGTGCAGACCCACAGACTGCTGATGAATATCTCTGATTGAGAGTGCCCAGGCGTGCCTACGTTCTGACATGGAGCACGCCTAGGGGGACACATCTTGAACTCCAGTTACTGTACAAGGTAAGTAACCTGCCCTTGTGGCTGTCTCTCTTACTAGGTGGCCAGCTTACAATATCTTTTAGGCACGATTTTGAGGTACCTGAGCACCTGAATAAATTCAGTTGGAAATGTGGGTGCTCCCAATGAGCTCAGTTGGATGTGGGCCCTCTGCTGCTTTGATAATCAGATCCAACAGCGTCAAGCTGCACACCCAAACTTAGAGGCCGCTTCTGGAAATGTTGGTCTTCAGCAAGCTATTTTAGGACAAAGAGCAAGTTAGTGCCAGAGCCAAAAGCACCCTGGTCTAGAGGAATTGGCATGGGGGAAGGGAGTCGGGAACACCCAGGTTCTGTTCTTGATGCCGCTAGTGACTTTGCCCTATGACCACGGGCAAGGCACTACACCTCTTTGCCTTGGTTTCTCCATTAATTCAGTGAAGAGAACACTTCATGGGGTGTTGTGAGGATCGATTAATGTTTAAGTGCTTTGAACATTTGAAGTATTCTATATAGTGAGTGCTAAATAGCTTTATTAGAGCTAGGGTTAAAATGTGAGAGTTCCCAGGGCCAGGCTTAGTCAGTTAGACCATGGGGCATGATTAAAATCAGCTTCCCAGCACTAGATGGAATTCTTAGTGGGTGAAGCTTTTCTCTGAGAGGGGAAATTACTTTTATATTCTCATATAAGAATTAGCTTTATTTACGGAGGGAGAATTGTTACTTATCAGCTACCACCAAATGCGCTCCCCAATTAAACATTCCTTCCCTGAGTGTGACTGTGGGCCCAAAAGCAGCACCAGGAAATACATTGAAACAATTGGCCCATGGATTTAAACATTAACAAAATTCCTTTCACTGTAGGGCATGTTGTAATACATTCAACAAATATACTTGGTGAAAAGGAACCCCGATAAGGTTTCCTTGTATCTTTACACACTCTTTGTGCTTTGCTAGTAAGCGATCTTGCTAGTATGTGAGCTGTATCTCAAGGTCTGCACTGAGGGTGGAAGCAATCATATGTCATGTTCTTATTATTTCAAAAGTCAGCAAACAGTAATGGAAACTGTATGGCTCAGCGTAATTAGCTGCACCATAAATATGCAGAGACATGGTGTTTCCTGCAGCAAGTGACAACATTTAAGGCTCTAGGGAGAGCAGTAAACACAGAAATACAACTTTAGTGTATAAAAAAACTTCTGTAATTCACTATTATGGTTGAATTTAAACATGGCCAAGCCAGGAAATCCAAAATCAAAGTCCCCACTGCAGCTATAAGTCACACTGCATGCAGACTTACAAATGAAACCATGTGTGTTCATTCAAAAAGTTCCATGGGTATAAGGTGTGGGATCTACAGGCTTGAGGGCTGAATCCTCAGCTGCACCAGAGCAGATTTAGAGCAGCTGAGGAGGGAAGAGGCAAAGGTGGCTCTAAGTTACCTTTCTGCTGCCTCTACACCTCACAGATCCTGGCCTAAGAGCTGTTCTGATTTCTTACAGCTTGCGGTGGGCCCCAGGGTCCATTACCTGGATAAGGATTGCCAAAGCAGTATGCTCTGGCGCCACCCCTTCCCACTCTCTGTGGCATGGGGAGAGCACAGAGCTGGCTATGCTGGCTTCACGCCACCCAGATATTCTCCTATGTCAGAAATACCCATCTGCCCTTTTGTGCCATTTAAAGCAACCAGAATGGGGCTGAGGATTTGGTCATATATTCTTTATTGTTGTCTGTCTGAATTCTCAGCCATAATGTTGTATCCCTGGCCAGTGATTTTAGTTTTCCTCAGTCGGTTCCATCTCCTAGGAACTGCAGGGCAGCTTCAGGGAAGCCTCTGAAAGCCTTTTACAAAGCATTGCTACCTCCTGAGCATTGCGTTGTGGGTGGGATCTGTCTGAGGCTATCTGTACTGCAAGGACTCTGATTTCGGAGTCAGGAATTTCTTCTCTGTTTGCTTCTAGCTGATGGTCTTCCTTGTGTTTCTAGCTTTGTATTTAAGTTAATTTTTATCTGCGGAATTAAACCTTTTTACATAGAGCAGCTTAACGTACAACCTGTGCTAAGGCCCTGTATCTAGTAGGCAACCCCTGTCTTGAGTAGCCATTGAAAGGGTCACCATGGTTTCCCATACAGTTCGTTTTAACCTTTACCTAGAGACCTATTTCTACTTGGTAACAGATTTTCGCTGGCTCAGTGGTGGTCCTGTAAGATGCTGTTCACAGCGTATTGGCTTTATCTACCTATATACAGTCTCGCTTCTTGTCTGCTGCAGGAATTCTGTAGTAGAGATCCAGGACCAACACACTGGGCATTATGTGGAAAGAACAAGGGCAAAGTGGAAAGCAATAATATTTAAAGGTGTCAGATTCTTGTCTAATGAGCTAGGCTGTCTGGGCAGCTTTTCATAACAGCCACTAGTAGTTCAAGGAAAATTTTAAAAACTTTTTAAATAGTGACATGCCTATGTAGGAACAAACAGCTCTGAGTATAATTTGCACTGATCCAGGCATCCTTTGAAACTGGATGGCTATGTAATCCTTCAGAAGTTACTGCGATCCAGAAATGAGATCCTTGCACTATGAACTCCCCAATACAAATAGGAACGTTGCACTCCCCCTTAGGGAGTTTAATTAGGCTCCAGATCATGTCCACTACATCGGAAGCCTGCGGCTTGACAGTTAATTGTGAAGTCTTCTTTGTAATTGTAAATCAGCTCGGCTAAGATTTACTAATGGACATAGGCTGTGATACGGACTTGCTGTTTTCCCCCCCACTTACGGTCACAAAGTTTGCACTGGGCATGGAATTATGTTCCATTTTCTAACCCCCCCCACCCCCCAATAATCTGAATTTACTAAATTCCTGAAAACTGTCTCTTCATCTACACAGCTCTGTAGATAGGATGGCTTGGAGGAGACTACTTGATTTATTTGGCTTTTGCATACATTCACAGATGGACCCAAAATTACGTCCTTCATTTGCCGACATCGTCAAAACGCTGGAGGAGATTTTAAACCGCCTGAGAAATGAGGAGTCTGAAAGAGAAAGGAAGTTGCTGAATCTGGACGGCCCAGAGAGAAAACCTATCTCTATTTCCAAAGGTGTGAGCGAGGGGGGTACATTTCTGCAAAGGCTGTTAGAGATGACTGTAGTGAAGATAAAGTGCTTCATGTCACAAGGGACAGTTCCTTCTACCCACTTCCTGCAAAAAATGTAAAAACAGAGAAGTAAGATTTAAGACTTTTTTTTATTTTCTCCCAGTTCCTTTAATGAGCTCCATCTTGAGCAGTGTGCTGGAAAACACTTGCTGCTGTATCTGATCATAAAGGGAATATAGAAGCTCCTGCTCTGAGACGGACTGATAGTCTATCCAACAATGTCTGTCTGTCGCTCAGGTATTTCAAGCACCTGACAAGAAAGTGCTGGTATGGCCCATATAGAGGAAGATGCTACCCCTGACAGGCATTCTTAATCACAGTGACCTCTATATCTCCTGCCACAGTACCACACATTCCTTACAGACCATGTTCCATAGAGAACGACTTCAGACAAAAGTTATTGGCCCTTCTTGTACATTTCCTTCCTTCTGTAAAGCCGGATGCCTTAGTACCACGGATCAAACTGTGCACAGGCCTCTGAGGGAAAGGGCATTTTTTAGATACCTCTATAACCAATCAAAAAGCTGTAACTCCTGCTATTGCAGTTTTAAGCTCTCAAATCTTGCAAGTAGCCAGAGCTACAAATAATTGTTGCCTCCCCTGGTAAAGCAGTGACGGGGTTCCAGGGACTCTCAAGTTGCTGAAGGGTGTCGGATGGCAGAATTAATCCTGGCAGAATTGAATTTGGAGGTAGACAGCGGTGCGTGATAAATGCAATTTTTCATGTCTTGTCAGTGTGACACATGGCTTATCCCCACCACACCCTGGTGTAAACAGAGTACTCTGGTGTATGTACACGTAGCATTTGTGCAGTGCTTTAGGATCCTTCAGGATAAAGGGCACAGTAGATACAAGATTTGTATCCCTTGCCCAGAAATGCTGTGAGCTCTGGAGAAAAGACTGTAACTGAAACCCAGTGGGGAATGTTTGGTGGCCTGGAGTGCCTTCCTGTGCAGTGTCATAGTGCCACCTAGTGTGTGTGGAGGGATAGGACCGCTTGCTGCAGGATAATGAGAAGTCTGACTAGTTTGCTGCTTTTATAAAGAGTTGGCTTTTGGGGTCGAAACCCAGCAGTCCACTTCTAAAAAGCAAGAAGTTCTACACTGCAAACAGTGAGAAACAAGAGGGTGTACACCAGTGGGGTGCTGGCGAGGGGAAAAGCCTGTGCCATGGGAAGCTCCCCTTCTTACGCTGACTCTTTCTTCCTCCCTCTTTCCCCAGCAGCTCTCAGGTTCCCATAGTGATGGGGAGATGTTACACAGTGTTCTTTAAAAAAAAAAAAAAAAAAAAAAAAGAAAAGGAGGACTTGTGGCACCTTAGAGACTAACCAATTTATTTGAGCATAAGCTTTCGTGAGCTACAGCTCACTTCATCGAATGCATTCAGTGGAAAATACAGTGGGGAGATTTATATACATAGAGAACATGAAACAATGGGTGTTACCATATACACTGTAACGAGAGTGATCACTTAAGGTGAGCTATTACCAGCAGGAGAGTGGTGGGGGGGGACCTTTTGTAGTGATGATCAAGGTGGGCCATTTCCAGCAGTTGACAAGAACGTCTGGGGGTGGGGTGGGGGGGAATAAACAAGGGGAAATAGTTTTACTTTGTGTAATGACCCATCCACTCCCAGTCTCTATTCAAGCCTAAGTTAATTGTATCCAGTTTGCAAATTAATTCCAATTCAGCAGGCTCTCGTTGGAGTCTGTTTTTGAAGATTTTTTTGCTGAAGAATTGCCACTTTTAGGTCTGTAATCAAGTGACGAAAGAGATTGAAGTGTTCTCCGACTGGTTTTTGAATGTTATAATTCTTGACATCTGATTTGTGTCCATTTATTCTTTTATGTAGAGACTGTCCAGTTTGACCAATGTACATGGCAGGGGGGCATTGCTGGCACATGATGGCATGTACATTGGTCAAACTGGACAGTCTCTGCGTAAAAGAATAAATGGACACAAATCAGATGTCAAGAATTATAACATTCAAAAACCAGTCGGAGAACACTTCAGTCTCTTTCGTCACTCGATTACAGACCTAAAAGTGGCAATTCTTCAACAAAAAAATCTTCAAAAACAGACTCCAACGAGAGCCTGCTGAATTGGAATTAATTTGCAAACTGGATACAATTTACTTAGGCTTGAATAGAGACTGGGAGTGGATGGGTCATTACACAAAGTAAAACTATTTCCCCATGTTTATTCCCCCCCTCTACCCCCCACTGTTTCTCAGGCGTTCTTGTCAACTGCTGGAAACGGCCCACCTTGATTATCACTACAAAAGGTTCCCCACCACCACCCCCGCTCTCCTGCTGGTAATAGCTCACCTTAAGTGATCACTCTCATTACAGTGTGTATGGTAACACCCATTGCTTCATGTTCTCTATGTATATAAATTTCCCCACTGTATTTTCTACTGCATGCATCCGATGAAGTGAGCTGTAGCTCACGAAAGCTTATGCTCAAATAAATTCGTTAGTCTCTGAGGTGCCACAAGTCCTCCCTTTCTTTTTGCGAATACAGACTAACACAGCTGCTACTCTGAAACCTGTCAGTATTCTTTAACTGACCTCTTTCACTCTGGACCAGTGATGTCCTTCAGAGCACAATCTAAACTGTAGCAGGGTCTGAAGGAAAAGGAGGTATCTATATGTGTCTATCCCGCAAACAAAAATCCCAAGAAGAAAATATTCCACTTCCCACCTTATCAGTCAGCATGGCCCTGTGGTAGCTGAGGGGGACTTTCAGAGGCCCCAAGCAGAGAGGCTCCCAACTCCAATTGAAAGTCAATAGCAGTTAGGTGCTAACTCTCAGGAGAGCCTTTTTAAAAATTTCCTCCTGAATAATTGTGAATATCTCTTTCCACCCTGTTTTAATGATGCAGCTTTTATTACACATATTTAAACAGTGTTTATAATCTCTTGTTACGAAGTCAAACTACTCTCTCTAGTGTCTGAAATGGATAATGTACTGTGTGAAGGCTCATATGGAATTTAATCTCTCCACTTCCAGAGGGAAGTACTGAATTTTTTTTTGCCTTCACCTTTCACAGCACGGGGGTGTCTTAAACTTTTGTGAAAACCTCACTCATAGCGTTTTTGTGTTAGTATTTTGTGCTCTAACTTTTTTTAATGGTAAGTTTCCTCAACAGATCCTGCACTTGAGTTAGTTCTGCTAGTATAGGGAACACAAAAGAGGCTAGAAAAAGAGAACACCTACTAACTCCCCCCTTCAAAAGACCTGTTCATTGGCCTGTCAGTTTACTGACATAGGACTTGAAGGGCCACTCAAAATGGAGGGTTTGTATAAAAATTTTAAAACAGATGAACAAATTTTCATTCATATCAAAGTTTGTAGAACCACCATCTCCTTTGGGTTTTCACTTCCCTGCTGTATTGCCTCAGCATTACCTCTAGCGTGGACAGATTTGACCATAAATAATAGTTAAACCAACCAATCTGAGTTAAGTGCAGAAAGTAAAACAGCACCAATGGTGAAAAGCAAATTCAACCTTCAGAATTATTTCAGTTTAAATAATTTAAGAGGTTAGTAGCACAAGGAAGCAATACTTTTAAATGATTATTTCAATTGTCCTTTTTAAATTAAAAAAAAAAGTCGCAAAAGGATATGGCTCCATTTTAGGATGCTAGATGTGTATCACTCCGTGTTCAGAGCATACGCCTGCACTTGGGAATGAGGGGAACAAAATTTCCCAACCTTCCTTGTTCGCAGGGATTCCATACAGGAACGTGCAGGTAACCCAAGAGCGTGTGTTTGTGGAGGATGCTCCCTGTAAGAGAGCATCACTTATAAGTCAGGAGCCTTCCCCCTTCCTTGTAACGTTGTGATTCAGACAGAGTGAGCCAGGCCAGCAGCATGTCTGGCCACAAAGCTAAAGGTGTTTCTCTTCTCCTATTCAGGGCTGAGTGAAAAAGGACAAGGAATAAAGCGATTGAGTTCACTGGATGACAAGATCCCGCCCAAGTCACCCCGCCCACGCCGCAACATCTTGCTGTCACGCAGTCAGTCAGATATCTTCTCCCGCAAGCCCTCCCGGAAGATCAATGTACAGGACCCCTACTACACACCAAGCAAGGGGGCAGCGCGGAAAGTCAACCCCTTCAATGCCAGGGAAGACCTGAAGGGGGGGAAGATCAAATTTTTTGACATGCCAAGCAAGTCTGTGATCTCCCTTGTGTTTGACTTGCACTCCCCAGAGGCAGAGGACTGCCTGAAGACTAGCCAGTCCCTGTCCAGGCAGGTTTATAGCACGGACTGGCAGGAATTCTCTTTCCCCCCTGGGAGGCGGTGCAGATCTCTCCCAGTCTCTCCCGAACTTCTGCATAAAGATTATGTCCCTTTTGGAGGTCTGTGTTCAACTGTCAGTAGGTGTGACTCGACCCAGCTAGGGGCTGAGATGCGGCAAAAACTCCTGAGCAGCAGTAAGTATGGAGTATCAGAAATCCCTCCCTTTCAGGCCAGATCTCACAGGCAGGATTCTCCTTCGGTGCCAGAGCAAGAGGAGGACATGGACTACTCCGACTGGCCAGAGTCCCAGGAGGAAAATGGATTCTGTCCTGTTAAAAACACAAGTGAGGATCCAGGATATAACCAACCGCTAGTGCAGGCTCAGTCCGAGTCCCTAAGATACAAGGGGCACTCAGCCCAGAATTCAGTCAACTCTGAGGAAGGCAGCTCCTTGAGAGTGTTTGTGAGCTCTGAAGACATGGAGGTGGAAGATGAGATCCGGAAGAACTTACTGCCAGAGGCTTCCAAATCTCCATTCAGTGTTAACCCCTCTGTGGAGCTGGGCAGAGAGACGTTGTCATTTGAAGTGCTGGATATGGACAGCTCTGCCCCACTTTCACTGGCACCTCCTAATATGTCAGCATCTGGCGGCACACAGTCAAAATGTGACATTTAAGGAGAGGGCTTAAAACCCAGATACATTCTTGTGGGGACACACTGTCCCCATTCACTTTTTAACTTTTTCCTGTAGTGCTAAGTCTTGGATATTTCAGTGGATCATAGAAACCGGCCATCAAACAGGAGGCTGCAAAGCGCATCTGAAGAAACAGTTTTTTTTTTTTTTTTAAATGTGTCCATCATCCCTTAGTTCACTACAAGAGGCAACTGCTGCAACCAGCATCGGGCAGGATGCCCACAAGGTCCCATAATCATTGCAGGGCTGTATGCAGCAGGAGCTTGGTAGTGTGTAAGTGATTTGAACACCAGCCCTGCATCTTTCACTTTAGCACTCTGTCTAGCTGGTGCGTGTGAATTCAGTTGGGAGCCTTGTCTAATATTGGAAGAAAGGCTCTCTCTTGGACAGTGCTAGGCAGATATAAATGCCTTCAGAGCTCTAACAGGATCTGCAGGCTCACAGCACACTCTTGAACAAACTGATCTCAAAAGCAAGGAAAACACAAATCTTCTTCTGGTAGCAGTCTGAAAACTTAGCAGCACGCCAAGTACCTGCTGATTAACAGGAGGAAACTATTCTCTTGTATGCTTCTTGTGCCCTGGGGTTCAGTTTCTGATACAGTGATCTGTTAGTCCCAGTGAAACACGCTGGCTCAACAGCCTTGGAGACTGCAGACCCGTGTGCATCCCTAGAACAGATACAGCACAGGCCACAACACTTTAGGTTCTCCCCATACACGCAGCTGTCTGTGTATCTTAACCTGCCACAGAGGGAGATTACTGTAGGGTTGAAAGGGGAGCTCAGACACCAGGCACATTCATCCACTGGCCTCTCATGAAACTGCAAATAAAAGCTTTGTGTTGTGGACACTTGTCCATGAGGAACTGAATTGACACCATCAACTCTTTCCACATACACCCCCCAAACAGCACTCTGGGAACAACTCGGCACTCACTACTGACTTGGCCAGGCTTGAATCAGTGACCCAGAGACAAAAGGGTCCTGTTACCCTTTTCCGGTCCTGTCAGCCATCCCATTCCTCCCCGTGTGGTGCTGGTGCCACTGCGATAACCATCTGTCCCTATTCACACCAAGCAGCTCGATTAGTAAATTTGTCAAAGAATAAAACCCTGTAGTGCGGTGGATGTCGACAGCAAAGCTTTCAGCGATGTTCATGCAAATCTAAAGAAGCTTTTCACTGAGAAGGGGATTAGGACAGACTCACGATAAAGGCTTTCGGCTTGTTAGAGACACTGAAGAAAATCAGTTTCTCCCCATAAATTCAATGTTCTGTATTGCTTTGGCAAAGAGAAAGTAACAGGCAAGTGTATCTCCATTTGCTTCTGCCTTCAGCAACCGTCTGAGTGCAGTTTTATTTTTCCACCAGAATGTAAATTTGAAAGAAACAATAGTGTGTTTAAAGCCAGCCACTGTGGGCACACTTGTGTGTGTCTGAGAGTCAGGTGCTAGCCCTGTGGTAGATATACATAGGAAGCTTGTCCTGTGGTTCTATTTACACAGCTTCCTGTATGGTCCTTTCACCTGCACTTCCTGAGATTAGAACGTGTGGGGTTTTGCCTGCATTATCATTCCTGGCTCTCACAGGGCCACATATCAGCTTATCTGTAAGACTGAGATTTACAACAGCCCCTCTGTATCACTTGATGGCCTCTGGTACTTGGGAATTTCACCCCAAGTACTAACGTGGAAACTCTTGTTTCCATGCAGCAGCCTTGGGAGAACTCAGCACTGATGGTGGGAGAGGAAATATAAAGCACAGTGACCCTTGATGGAAATTAGGTTATTCCTCTGCTTGTCTCACCCCAAAGAAATAGAGGATGAGGAAGAAGGGGTTTTAGAGACCAGCTAGGAAAGTTGTTTGAGAATGAGGGATGAATCCTGGGTTTGTGGGGTGGTAAATTGTCTCCTGGCCCATGAATTACTTAAGATTTCCTCTCTCTCAGTGCTTGTGTGAAAGTGGCCAGCAGCATTGCCCCTTCCCATTGGCTGTGAAGAATTAAATAGGAATCCCTGGGCCTCCTTGAATTCCTTAGCACAGCCCTTGCCAGTGGGACAGGTCTTGGTAGCATGAAAGAAAAAATGTGTATCCCTAATAAGGTCTTTTAACCCTTCTTTGCTCCTGTACTCCCCCTCCATCAAAAAGGTGCTGATTTCTAGAGCAGTCCTTTTCCCTTCTTCTTCGGCAGGTTTTCTGTCCTTGTGCATCCTCTCGGGGGGGTGGGGGGGTTTGGGAGGCGACAGAGTATGGAGCTTCTTGGCTGGCAGGTGCTACCCACATACATGCAGTTTCTGTTCAAGGCTGAGAAACTATCTAGCTAATCAAAATAACAATCATCCAGCTGATGCTTGTTTCACAATTGTAGCCATTCGCAAAGGAAACCATCCTCACCAGCTGCTATTGTCACAAGGCAGGGTTAGGTTTGTGACTTCAGGCAAATGAGCAATAACAAGAAGTGTTTATATTTGGAAGCTTCACTTGATTGCAGGGAATCTAACCAGCATCCTACTTCTGCCTTCAGTCCCACTGGAGAGACTGAGTACAGAAATCACGCCTCGTTTGCTTTTGTGTTTGTTAGATCTTAAAACAATGATGCTGTTGCAACAGCATCTCGCTGGGGATGCCTGTTGCACCGGAAGCTCTGCTTTCAGCTCTTCTGTTAAACTTGACTGTGAAGCTCTTGTGTTGACAGGCATGGGATACATCCATGGCTCCAGTCAGACTGACTTCTCCTGCCCTGGGTGAATTGCTTCCTTGCTTCAGTATCTTTTAAAATCTGTATTCTCCAGCTGTTGTATAAACACCATGGTTAAAATAATTTTAGTTGGGGGGAAAAGTATTCCACTTTTTAAACAGAAAGCCAGCTGCGTTGTGTAGGGCACGGCCCTGTCGCTTCCAGCCCGCAGTGCCGAGTTGGAGATAGGTCACAGAGATGGAAATGCCAAGGAATGGTGCTGGACTGTTAGCATGCCGTCTTTCCCAAGTACCAGGTTATGTGTGGGAGTGGCACGTGAATGTAAATCTGGTTTTTCAATTGGTAAGTCTCTCAGAAAACCAAGTCTTTCTGCGGTCCGATTTGGTTAACGCTAATCGTTAACTGTCCATCTGGCCAGGCAGAGCCAGACTAGATTGGTTAGATGGAGCTTGGTCGCTCGTCCCTCCACAGATGCTGTTGTCCTACATGGAATAACTAGTAGCCCATACTGTGAGGCAGCTTCTCCCAGCTCCTGATGACCATGAATACAAACTGCTAAAAATGAATTCAGGCAAACCCCTCTTTTTACAGTAATGCGATTAAAAGTTGTTTTGTTCCGATTGAATTTTATCATGTTTTTGACTTTTCTAATAGATGCAATTCTGGCTTTTTAAACTATTTCTAGACACTGCTACGTCTCCTTAAGAAATCTAACTTAAATTCACTTTAGCTGTTTCTATGTTGGATTCATTTAAATGTCTGTTATAAGCTATTTTGTTGTTGTTGATTGGTGACATACAAGAAAGAGAGCACGTGGTAAATTGCTGCCCCTGACAAGAAGCAGATGCAGGGCAAAGGGCTACAATAGGTTTATTCTGCTTTGTTGAAAGGTGTTGCTGTACAGAACGTTTCTTGCCAGTACAACTAAAGACACTTGAATAATTCCTGTTTGCACTTAATGCTATTGTTATACCGCATGTCACTACATTTCTATGCAAAAACGAATAACCTTTTTGGGCAGGTGGATATTTGATTAAATAAGTTTAAAGATCTTTGCAAAATGATCTATTTTCATATTTATGAAGGAGTTTTATGTCTTAATATTTTGCAGTCTGTAAATAGCTAAACTTGTAATTAAAGGCTTAGGAAGAAGTTTGTAGCCTGTGTACAATAGTAAGTTAACACTGCCAGAAAAAAATCTTTGCAAAACAAGTTTTTTCTAATATTGGGGATATTTATGAATATGTAAAGAAAGCAAATCTTGTTTTTATGTTGATTGATCTTCTGACTTTTGATGTTTTTTGAACTATGGAAATGGTGTATGTTTTATTGGAACTGCAATAAGAAGTAACCAAAGATGAATCTAGTTAAATATTTTCATAATTTTTTTTCTTGGTCAGTTTTTGTAAACTGTTTCCCAACTTGCTTTCAAAATAAAAAATAAAAGAAAACCATGATTCTTGTGGTCAAGAGGACAAAAGTGGAAAAACTGACTATCCTATAAGCTCATTAAAGTGTTCACAGTTCCTAGGTATGAAATACAAATTTGGTTTCATATAGCGCCTTTATTTGTAAAGTGCTGAGTTACATGCAGTGGTACCAGAAAAAAAAACAGCCTCCCACGTGCATCCTACGTAGGGCAATGTTGGCGTCCAGGTTACTTATCCATTGTCTCTTCCCGAAGTGTCTTATGCTGCTCAGCACCTGGAAATGGACTGCCCCACAGCATTAGCAGCCTACCTTGTTCTTTGGCAGACAGCGATGGTGTTGCCAAAGGACAGAAAACCAGGAGCATGTATGGTACTGTAGAGAGATGAAATGAGACAAGGGCCTAGATCCTCAAAGGTATTTAAAAGCATCTAACTCCCATTGATTTCAGTGAGAGCTGGTTCATCTCCTCAAAGGCACTTAACTCCCATTGATTTCAGAGAGAGTTAGATGCTTAAATACCCCTGAAGAACTTATCTACAATAGAAATAAGACACCTAGACTGCAGTAAAGCCAGGTGAGGGATGCTCACGGTGGTAGGTGTTTTGTGTATGGACACGTGGGGTTGTGATCACTTAGTTGCTGTTTTAGCCTTTATAAATACATACGTCCCAAGGGAAGTGGTGGAAGCACCAGGGCTTTGAGCCATTTCAGCACTGAAGTGGACAAGGCATGGCTCTGTCCTAAAGCTTTGTATAGGCACAGGCATAATCTGGAGATGGGCTAGACCAGCGGTTCTTGCATGTGGCCACCAGGAGCTTTTCTAGTGGCCACAGCTGCCTTGGTGGGGGGCAAAGCAGCCACCCCTCCCTCCGCCAGGGTCACCAGCAGGGCAAATCCCGGGCCCCTTCTGGAACCACAAACACTGTAGCAGCAGGCAACCAGTGTGAGTTTCCCACCTTCCCGGGGCAGTGAGGCTTGGGCTTCAGTGGTGGGCGGCAGGCTCTGGCCATGTGATGGAGGGCTCCATTCCCAGCCACAGTGCTTCGAACAGAGAGCTCCATTTCCAGCCACACACCCCTGCCCTCCATTGCAGCTGGCTCTCTGCCTCCTTATCCACCTCCCCATCTAGGGCTTAATTTGTCCCCCAGCTTGCCAGGGCTGAGTAAATCGGCTGTGAAATGTGATATTAACAAATACCACTTTTCACAATAGCAGATTTACTAGCTAGCAAGTCTCCAAAATAAAAAATCATCAACCCAAAACAGCAAACCATGTCAAGCACCTTATTTGTGCTTCTATTTAGGTCCAGTAAAGAATAGGGACAACTGCACATTATTTTTGAGTCTGCAAAAACACCCTGCTTAAATAGATTACAATGGATTGGACACGTCTATGGGCATATTTGTTAGTTTTTCCTAAAGTTTTAAATATTTTAGGAAAAATTGTCAGAGCAGCCACCAGCAAGAGTTGGTGGCCACACTTAGGCCACCAGAACATTTGTTGAGAGAACCCCTGGGCTAGACGCCTTGGCAGCTAATAGTGTTTTAATACACTCACAGTATTGTAAGGTATTTGATTTGGTACCACGTAACATGATACAGCATGCATTCAGTAGGCTAAAAGCTGGCTGATAGGTCTCAAAATGGAATTGTAAATCAAATAGGTGTGTTTCTCTTGGGTTCCTGCAGTGATCAGTTTTTGGCCTCATGCTAGGTCATATTTTTATTAAAGAAAACAAAATTATCACAAAGTTTGCAAACGACACAAAAACGGGCAGGAGGCGGTAAATAACAGGACAGGTCACTTTACACAGTGTGATCTGGATTGTTTGGTAAGCTGAGTGGAAGCAAACAATATGCATTTTAATATGGCTAAATGTTACAGGCTGGGGGATTCTCTCTTGGGAAGCAGTGATTCTGATTTGGGGATGGATAATCAGCTGAACACGAGCTCCCAGTGAGATGCTGTGAACAAAGAGCTGATGTGATCCTCAGATGCATAAATGGGAACTTTGAGTAGGAGTAGAGAGTTATTTAACCTCTGTATTTGGCACCAGTGTAACCACTGCTGGAATTGTGTACACAGGTCTAGTGTCTACAATTCAAGAAGAATGATAAACTGGAGAGGGGTCAGAGAAGACCCACAAGAATGATTAAAGGATTAGAAAACCTGCCTTACGGTGATAAGCTAAATAGAGTAAGCTCTTTGAGACTAACCAAGGAAAGGTTGATGGTTGCTTTGATCAGAGTCCTAGAATATCAGGGTTGGAAGGGGACCTCAGGAGGTCATCTAGTCCAACCCCCTGCTCAAAGCAGGACCAATCCCCAACTAAATCATCCCAGCCAGAGCTTTATCACTTTATTAAAAATATCTATGGAAGGAGATTCCACCACCTCCCTAGGTAACGCATTCTAGTGTTTCACCACCCTCCTAGTGAAAAAGTTTTTCCTAATATCCAACCTAAACCGCTACCACTGAGAACAATCTAAATCCATCCTCTTTGGAACCCCCTTTCAGGTAGTTGAAAGTAGCTATCAAATCCCCCCTCATTCTTCTCTTCCACAGACTAAACAATCCCAGTTCCCTCAGCCTCTCCTCATAAGTCATGTGTTCCAGTCCCCTAATCATTTTTGTTGCCCTCCCCTGGACTTTTTCCACATTCTTCTTGTAGTGTGGGGCCCAAAACTGGACGCAGTACTCCAGATGAGGCCTCACCAATGTCGAATAGAGGGGAATGATCACATCCCTTGATCTGCTGTCAATGCCCTTACATATACATCCCAAAATGCCATTGGCCTTCTTGGCAACAAGGGCACACTGTTGACTCATATCCAGCTTCTTGTCCACTGTATCCCCTAGGTCCTTTTCTGCAGAACTGCTGCTGAGCCATTCGGTCCCTAGTCTGAGCAGTGCATGGGATTCTTCCGTCCTAAGTGCAGGACTCTGCACTTGTCCTTGGTGAATCTCATCACATTTCTTTTGGCCCAATCCTCTAATTTGTCTAGGGCCCTCTGTATCCTATCCCTACCCTCTAGCGTATCTACCTCTCCTCCCAGTTTAGTGTCATCTGCAAACATGCTGAGGGTGCAATCCACACCATCCTCCAGATCATTAAATGAAGATATTGAACAAAACCGGCCCGAGGACCAACCCTTGGGGCACTCTAATTGATACCGGCTGCCAACCAGACATGGAGCTACTGATCACTACCCGTTGAGCCTGACAATCTAGCCAGCTTTCTATCCACCTTATAATCCATTCATCCAGCCCATACTGTAGTCTATAAGAACCTACAGGGGAAAATACTATATAATGAGTTCTTCAATCTGGCAGAGAAAGGTATAACAATCCAGTGGCTGGAAATTCAAACTAGACAAAGTCAGATTGGAAATAAGGGGTAATTTTTTAAGAATGAGTAATTAACCACTGGAACAATTTACCACTGACCATTTGAAAATCAAGACCGGATGGTTTTCTCAAAGCTCTGCTGTAGGAGTTATTTTGGGGATGTTCTGTGGCCTGTGTTGTACTGACGGTGAGACTAGATGATCACAATGGTCTCTTCTGACCTGAGAATCTAAATCCTGCTCCAGTGAAAGATGGAGAAGCCTACTGTTAGGTAGGGGTTGACCACAACTTGGCTGCTTCAAAAAGCATTCCTTCCTGCTGAACTGTATCAGGCGCTTCCTGTATTTGGTTACTCTTGACTGGTGTCCATGGGCCCTGGGTCAGTATCTTCCCTATTTCCCACAACAGTCTTCTGCTACTGTAGCACAGTTGTGACCTCCCAAGAAATGAAATTCAAGACCAGATGAAAAAATTGGCTAAAATGGTGGGAATAAGAGTGAAGGAAAGATGGTAGGACAAGAATAGAGAACTACTCTAGTTATAATCAGCAAGGAAGAGCGCAAGCTGGCTTTGTGCTATGATAGGGATGTACGCCTCTTTCTAGACATGGATGAGGGCCTTTTCCTAGCAGGCCCTTTCTGGGAAGTGCAGCATGGTCCAGTAGGTGAGACTTAAATACTTTAAGTTCTCTTACTAGTTATGCCTCAATTTCCCATGTAGCAGAGTCACTGCTCTGCTTTACTTCAGGTTGAGTGTCACTTTCTGTTTAAAGCGCAACTATTCAGGTGCTCTAAAAGCCACACATTACTCATAGACTTTAAGGTCAGAAGGGGCCAGAGAACTTCACCTGCCCATTCCTGAAATAGACCCATAACCTCTGGCTGAGCTACTGAAGTCCTCAAATCTTGATTTAAAGACTTCAACTTAGAGAATCCACCATTGACACTGGTTTAAACCTGCAAGTGCTCCGTGCCCCATGCTGCAGAGGAGGCAAACCCCCCACCCAGGGTTTCTGCCAATCTGACCCAGGGGGAAATTCCTTCCAGACCCCAAACATTGCAATCAGTTAGACCCTGAGGAGGTGTGCAAGACCCACCAGGCAGACACTTGAGAGAGAATTCTCTGGAGGAACTCAGAGCCCCCTCCATCGCGTGTCCTGTCTCTGGCCATTGATGGATTTTTGCTACTGGCAGTCACCAGTGAGCCACATGCCATTGTAGGCAGTCCCATCACACCATACGCTCCATCAACTTATCCAGCTCAGTCTTGAAGCCAGTTACATTTTTTGCCCCCCACTGCTCCCCTTGGAAGGCAGTTTCACTCCTTAAAAACCTTCACCTAATTTCAAGCCAGAACTTGTAGATACCTGTTTATATCCATTTGTTCTGGGGACCACATTGGTGCTAACTTAAATAACTCCTCTCCCTCCCCTGGTATTTATCCCTCTGGTGTATTCATAGAGAGCAATCATCTCTCCCCTCAGCCTGCAAGCTCTCAAGGTAGGTTTTTTCCTCAGATCATCCAGCCCTTCTCTGCACCTGTTCCAGTTTGAATTCATCTTTCTTACACATGGAGACCAGATCTGCACCCAGTATGCCAGGTGAGGTCTCAACACTGCCTTGTCTCTACTGGAAATACCTCACCTAAGACTTTTTTACAGCCATATCACATCAGCAGCTCATAGTCATTCTGTGATCAACTAATACACCCAGCTCTTTCTCCTCCTCTGTCACTTCCAACTGATACATCCCCAGCTTATAGCAAAAATCCTTTTGTTAGTCCCTAAATGCCTGACCTTGCATTATTAAATATCATCCCATTTCTTATTACTCCAGTTTACAAGGTCATCCAAATCCTCCTGTATGACCTCCCAGCTTTGTCCCATCACAAATTTTATTAGCACATTCTCACTTTGTGCCAAGGGCAGTAATAAAAATGTGAAAGGTTGGTCCCAAAACTAGTCCCTGAGGAATTCCACTAGAAACCTCCCTCCAGCCTGACAGTTCACCTTTCAGTATGGCCCATTGTAGTCTCCCCTTTAACCAGTTCCTTATCCATCTTTCAGTTCTCATATTAATCCCCATCTTCTCCAATTTAACTCCAAGTGAAAACTGTCTCAGACGTCTTACTGAAATACAGGTAGATTAGATCTGCGTTTCCCTCGTCTACAAAATCAGTTCTCTTCTCACACTCTATCTTTTGTAAAACCACGTATTTTATCCCGCTCACTGTTCACCTCTATGTCCTTAACTACTTTCTCTTTCACAATTTGTTCCAAGACCTTCCATACAATTAAGGTCAAATTAACAGGCCTGTAGTTTCCCAGCTTTTCTTCCCAGATTTTCCCCCTTTCTTAAAAATAGGAACTATTTTAGTGATTCTCCAGTCATAGGGTACAACCCCTGAAATTACAGATTCATTAAAAATCCTTGCTCTTAGACTTGTAATTTCATGGGCCAGTTCCTTTAATATTCTTAGCGATTATCTGCCCTCCGCAGTACCGTTAAGCTGTTTGAGTTTGACTGCCACCGCGGCTGTGGTAATTTCTGCCTCCGTATCCTCGTTTCCATTAGGCACTGTGCCACTACCCCTGAACTCTCCACTAGCCTCATTAAAACCTGAGGCAAAGTATTTGTTTAGGTGTCGGGCCATGCCTAGGTAATCTTTAATCTCTATCCCATCCTCAGTGCCGATCAGTCCCCCCACTTCTTTCCTTCTTCTTGAGAGGGCTCCAGAATCTTTTATTATTGGCTTTAATGCCCTTTGCAAGGTCCAGCTCTGCTTGGCTTTTGGCTGTGCCCTTTATCCCTACACTTTCCAACCTCCAAGAAGTAGCTTTCCTTGCTGATCCATCCCAGCTTCTATTCCTTGTAGGCTTTCGGCTTTCTCTCAATCACCTGTTTGATGTGTTTGCTCATCCAGCTTGGTCTGCAAACATTCCCTAGGAGTAAGGCTACGTTCTGGTCACTGGCATTTTTAATAAAAGTCATGGACAGGTCACAGGCTGTACACAAAAATTCACCGCCCCTGACCTGTCCATGATTTTTACTATATACCCGATTAAAACTTGGGCCAGGAGCACAGCAGGGGGTGGGGGTGGCAGGCTCCCTACCTGGCTCCAACTGGCATGTCCCTGCAGCTCCTAAGGGGAGGGGTGGCCAGGGGACTCCACGCGCTGCTCCTGCCACAAGTGCCTGTTCCACAGCTCCCATCACAGCCAATGGGAGCTGCAGGGGCGGCGCCTGCAGTCACAGGCAGTGCACGGAGCCTCCTGGCTCCTCTGCCTAGGAGCTGCAGGGGCATGCCTGTGGGAGCCAGGGACGCCCCAGGTAAGCGCCACCCTGCCCCTCAACTCCTTGCCCTAGCCCTGAGCCCCCTCCCACAAACCCAAACTGCTGCTGCTGAGCCAGCCACACTAGCCCCTGTAGAAGTCATGGACTCTGTGACTGACATGCAGCCTTATCTACGATTTTTTCCCCCTTGCTTCAGAGAGCTTCTGAAACTTTGACAAAGTAATTCCAAGCCTCCTACACTTTCAGATCAGTTTTTCAGTCCAGTCCACTTCCCTGACTCAGTTCCTTAATTTTTTTAAGTTACCTCTTTTGAAATCCAGGACCTTTGTTGCAGACTTGTTTTTGTTTATCCTTCCATTTAGTCTAAATTGAATTAGCTCATGGTCACCCGAACCAAGGTTGTCCCCTACGACCAGTTCTTCGATGAGGTCCTCGCTCCTCACCCATACCAAATCTAAAATGGCATCACATCTTGTTGGTTCAGCAACTATTTGGTGAAGAAATCTGTCAGCCATCACATCCCAGAAAACCTGGGCCCTCCTATCATCAGTAGCACTTGTCCTGCAAGCTATAGCTGGGAAGTTAGTCTCCCATAATCACAATTCCCAGGAGTATTTATTTCATTAAAAACAGAGGTCTCGATCCATATTTAAATCAGATCCTGGTGGTCAGGAACACCCCAACACTGTATTAGGGGACCCTCCAGTAATTTTCTTCCCTAATGTGATTTTGGCCCAAACAAACTCTCTCCTCTATTCCATCACTTCTAATTTCTTTACAGTCTACCTCAGCGTTAAGGCTCTGTTTGTCACCGAGGTCACAAAAGTCACAGATTCCGTGATCTCAGTGACTTCTGCAACGGTCGGTGCACCTGGCCCGGGGGCTACCTGAGTGGCTCAGGTGGCCCCCCGGCCAGGCACACCCACCACTGCTGGGGCAGTCTTGGCCCCCTCCGCCCCCCCCAGCAGCAGGAGTTTGGGTGTGGGGGGCTCAGGACTGGGGTGCAGTGCTTACCTGAAGAGGGGGCTCCCCGAAAGGGTGACAGCAACTCCCTTCTTTCAGCTCCTAGCTGCTCATGCTGCCTGTGCCCGCAGCACCGCCCCCACAGCTCCCATTGGCCGTGGTTCCCAGCCAATGGGAGCTGCAGAACCAGGGCTTGGGGCGGAGCAGCACCTGTTGCTGGGGTTGCTGCTTCCCAGGAGCCAGGTAGGGAGCCTGCCCCAGCCCCCCCCCAATTGCCCCCAAGCACCTGCAGCACTGCCCCCCCCCAGCCATGCCCCCCCATGAGCACCCACAGCAAACAACCCCCCCCCCCCCCATTTTAGTCAGGGGTATATAGTAAAACTCATGGACAGGTCACAGGCGGTGAATGTGTTTACTGCCCATGACCTGTCCCTGACTTCTACTAAAAATAGCCGTGACTAAAACATAGCCTTGCTCATCATTAAGATACAGTACTAAGCCACCACCTAACCTGTGTCTTTCCTGAAGAGCACATACCCCTCAATCCCTGTACTCCAGGCAGGACGACAATTCCACCAGCTTCCTGTTATCCTTAGAACATCCGGTTTCACTTCCTGCACCAGTAGCTCCGGTTCCTCCATTTTATTACCCAGGCTCCTTGCATTGGCGAACAAACATCTTAACCGTTGCTGCTTGGCTCCACTGACATTCCTCGCCCGGTTGGGTACGGTCATGCTACTGCCGGCGTCACCTGACTGGTATCAGCACGGTCCTTCCTCTTACCGTCCATTCTCCTACCCACTGCTGTTCCTTTCTCCAGTGCTGTGTCCGTTCTTACTTGATTTTCCTGCCTCCCAATGTTAAGATCGGGTGTGGAGATAATATGAGCATCGCCCAACTGTCTCCTGAGTTCCTAGTTTAAAGCTCTTTTAATGAGTTGTCTCAACCTCCATCGCAGAAGTCTATTTCCCCCCCTACTCCGGTGGAGTCCATCCCATGAGAACTGTCCTCTGACCAGCGGTCAAACAGCCCAAGCCCTCTTATAGCACCACTGCCTGAGCCCTCTCTTGAGAATCACAATCTTGTCTCGCTTTTCTCCTCCTCCTCTAAGGACAGGTAGAATCCGAGTCAAAGTCACCTGAGCCTCCATTTCTTTAAGCGTCGTCCCTAGCCTGGCACAGTCCCCCTTGATACGTTCCAGCGAGAATCTAGCTGCCCTTCATATGGGAACAAATGACACAATCAGTGGATTCTTTCCTGCTCCCATTAGAGTCTTCTTCAGCTTCGGGACCACATCCTGTATCTTAGCTCCCAGCAGACGGCTCAGCCTTCTGGTCTCTGGATCAGCTCTGGTGACAGGCCTCTGTATGCTTCTTAGTAGAGAGTCCTCAAATCACGTGGACCTGCCTTTTCCTGGTGATGGCATGATTCTCCAGCCTTCCTCCTGTCCTTTCTGGCTGTGACTCCTTGTCTTTTATTCTCCCTTGCCATTTTCTGCGAGTCACGCTGAATCCCCCTGGAGCTCTGAACTCTGGGTCTCTCCAATGGCTCTTCCCCTCTTCTTACGGAACTAACCGCTCTGCTCTTCTCGTCCTTGCCCTCCTTCCTTCCATTACTGGCTGCTGTGCCCCTTCCTCATTTTCCAGCTTGGCAGACCTGTTCCTGATCTCTAATTTTCCTTCCCTGGCTGGTCTTTTCCTCTGCCTGGTTCTTGTAGTAGTCGCACGCTTCCACCACTCACTTTCCTCACCCGACAGTCTCCCCATTGAGTTCTTCAGTCCAGCTGGCACCTGCAAGTCTTGACTCAACCCTTCAGCCTTCTCGTGCCTTTGCTCCATCATCTGCTCGAACCCCCTTCGAAACTCAACCATCGTTACCACCTGATCTCCAAGCCTTGGATCTTCTCTTCCATCAGCTCTATCAGGCAACACTTCATACAAAGCTCTTTGCAGGTACCTGGGCTGGGATCACGTACATCCTGCAGTTTCCACATCCGGTCATCTTCATTGTCTCTTCCATTGCTGGGGTCACTACCTCTGCTGCCGCGGTAGCTGTAACAGCTTTCCCACCTGCAGTCCTGCCAAGGAAAAAGAGAAAACCACCCAAAACACCCCTTCCCCAAACTCCCATTTACAGCTCTGTGTGCTGGCTGCCTTTATAGGCCCCCTCCTCAGGGCTCTGCTCTCACAGCACCCTGCCCCCTCCCCAACGCTACATACTGGGCAGGGAGGAAAAAACACAGTGACAAAGTGGGAATGCTCTTAATGTTTTGTCTGAATACTGTGCTTGTGCCTCAGTTTCCCCACTGTTTGGAACAAGTACCTTGGTGGTGGAACAAGGGGGTGTGATTGTTGCAGAGATTCCAGGAGGGCAGGTGTGACTGATGTCTGGTTGCCTGGGCACAGACAATGGCCAACATTCTGTAGCCTGGCAACTGGTGTCTGGGGCCCCGCCTCTCCAAGAATCAGCCGGAGGTGTTGGAGAAGGAAGTGAGGTGCAGGCCAGCTGACCTGGGGGAAAGAGACAAAGGAAGGAGGCAGGGCAGCAGATCATGGCTGAGGCTGGACTGTCAGGGGAGCTGGTCAGTCTCCTGGTTTGGGACTCAAGGGGGAAGCCCAGGGTCCTGGAACCCCAAGGATGGCTTTCCTGTGTTAACGTGCAGCAAGCTAAAGGGTCCTACTAGCTATAGGATTTTCAGGAAGCCCCTGGGCACAGCAACTGGGTGGCTCAAGGAGACGTGCTGTGGTGATTGTGCCAATGCTACACCAACCTTGGCAGGGTTGGGAGAATGTGTATTGTGCCTGTCCCTTATTCTCTGCCTCCAGGCTGCAGGGGCTTTTTTGGAAGCTTTGCCCTGAAATGAACATTTCTGTTGAAGAGCTGTATTTTAAAGTGCTGAACTCCACATGAAGACTCTGATTTTACTTTACGAGTATGGTTGTAGGAATGTTAGCGTTAAACATCTTCCTTCTGAAACGAAGGAATTAAGGTAAGATAAAGAGAGGAAAGCAGGTCATTTGGTCAAGGGGTTCTTAATACCCAGTTCCTTTCCCATGAGCTGTTCCCAACACTTCCACATTAGAATTTCTTTGCAGAACTAGGGAATACTCAGGGTGGAGGGAGGTCAGAGCAGTGTGGGGAAGTGGTTGGGGAATTCAGGCCAGAGGGGCCCTGTAAGCCCCACCTTGTCCCTGCCTGTTTGAACAGCTTCCCCCTTCCCTTTGTCCTGGCTGGGACAGGAGACATGCCACCCACTCACAGCCCCATCTCTCAGGGACATGAGTGAAATATCACCTCACAGAAGGGAGGAGAAATGGGGCAGCAGGAAACCGCCAGCCCCAGGGAAGGCTGGAAACCCACCAGGTGAGATGGGAAGATACTTGCCCCCAACCCATGAGCAATATGGGAGCTGGGGTGTCCTTCCTTCTCTACCCTTATGACGGAACCCAAACCTCTAGAAACTAGAGTCACAATTCTGGCTTCTTACTGCCCCCTCACCTGCAAGAATGGGTTTAGCTAAAGCAGCCTCCCTCTTCCTCCGTTCCCCTCCCCTTGCAGAGGAAGAGGCAGGCCACCTATTAAAGCTACTCCAGGGAGTGCTGAGCTAGGCTGTGTTTCTTGAAAGATGCATCCCCAGGCCATCTAACTGAAAGTCATGGCAACATTAGAACAGAGCTCCCCCCCATTTAAAGCAGGAGCTAGCCCCATGCAGTCTCAGACCCACAATGCTGCTGCCCCTGGGCAAGGAAGACCATACGGGAACTCAGGTAGGGAGCAATTTACTTGTACAGAAATAAAATGTGACTAAGAACTTGCTCCCCTCCTGCTAAATTCTTCATGTACAGAACGAAGAACCTTCACCTGCTGGAGGAAAACACAAAACAAGAGTCTCCCAGTTCTAGCCACTAGCCCAGGCCAGCTTCATTTTCTGGCTGTGGGCTTTGGAGGATTTAGAAAACAAACTCTTCACTATCTGAAGTGGCACCGATTTCCCACTGAGATACAACTTATTGTGACAGTCTGGCAGCCATGGCTCAGAGCCAGAGTCTCTGCCCTCTCCTTTCTTAAGCATCCAGACGTAGGCCATGATATAGCCAGTCATGAAGGCATCAAAGCCGGCTCGGTGAATGCCCCCTTCCGAGCGGCTCTCCTGAGACGCCGCACGCTTCTCGGCAGAGGATGCAGCTTTAGACTCAGAACAGCTCTGTGGGTGGACAGTTGAGCTGTGCTCATCGGTGCCCACCTGCTGCCCTTTCACTTGGTCGCTGTCCACGGTGTTTCCTCTGGCAGCGAGACCGACGTCTGTTTCTACTGGGGGGGCAGTGGGGTGAGTGCTGCTCTGCTGGTCTGTGGCACCCTCCAGATCCTCCTCCAGCTTGACATCTGTTGCACTGTCAAAGCCAGGCTCATGGTCCATGTCAATTGGACTCTCCACCTCCAGGAGAGGGCCCTCCTCACTGGACACGTTCGCGGCTGCCTCTGCCCGAGCAGGGACCCTCCCAGCAGGCAGACTGCCATGACAGCTTTGTTTCCGTGGGGGGCCTTCCTCCCCATTCTGAGCCACCTCCACGCCCTTCCCCCTTCCCTGCTCAGACTCTTTCATGGACTCCTCCGCATTCTTCCGTCGTCTCCACCTCTGCTTCCGCTTCTTCCGCTTCTCCTCTTTACACTTCTCATCCTCGTCGATGATGAGGTCGATGTCGTGAGATCGGGAACACTTCACCCCGTTGGGACACCAGCCATAGGCCTAGTGGGGAAGGCACACGTCATAAACCATGACAGGAACCAGCTTCGTGTTTACAGCTGCTTTACCCAGCACGTGAGGAGCAGTGGGTACTGCTCCCAGCCGTACGCTGATGGCTCCCGCTTCGGCAGCGGTTCGGGCTGTGGTCTGAACCATCAGTGATCCTTCCCGGTGGGCTACTGAATGGCTGACAACTAGGGAGCGGAATGGAGGCCAGGAGGGGATTCTCTTTAGGAAGTGGTCTGCACAAAGAAAGCTAGGCACGCAAATGTGCATGGTGGGATTGTGTCTTCCTGAGATACACTGAAAACTGGCCATGGTTAAGGCTGCGAGTCTGTCACGGAGGTCATGGATTTCGTGACTTCTGCAGCAGCAGGTGCTGACTCAGGGCTGCCCGAGCTGGGCAGCCCCTGGGCGAGCAGCAGCAGTTTGGGTGTGTGGGAGGGAGCTCAGGGCTAGGGGGGGCGCTTACCTCGGAGTGGGGGGCTCCCTGGCTCCCACTGGCACGGCCCTGCAGCTCCTAGGCAGCAAGGGGCTGGGGGGGTCTCCGTACCACATACCGCCTGTAGGTGCTGCCTGTAGGTCCCGCCCCCACAGCTCCCATTGGCTGTGGCTCCCGGCCAACAGGCGCTGTGGCAGAAGTAGCGGAGCCCCCTGGCCCCTCCACTGCCTAGGAGTTGCAGGAACACGGAGCCGGGTAGGAAACCCCTGCCAGACCCGCCAACCCTCCCCCCCAGCACCAGCAGGCTCCAGCCCTGCCCCTCCCTCCTCCCCGTGAAGCACCCACAGCCCCCCACCTAAGTTTTAGTCACGGTGGGTATTTTTAGTAAAGTCACGGACAGGTCTCGGGCCCATGACCTGTCCATGACTTTTACTAAAAATACCCACCGTGACTGAAACGTAGCCTTAGCCATGGTCAGGCTGGAGCTTGTGTGTCAGTGGAGTTACACCAAGGATGAATTTGATTTAAAGTATAGGAGTCTGTAGACTAGCTCAGGCCAGTGGGCAATCTAGGTCAGTAGCCAGTGGACAGTCTGCCTGCAGGAAGGTATCCGAAACCCTTCTGGAGGCAGCGGTGGGGTACACTGCCCACAGAAAGTTCTTTTAACCCCCATTAGTTAGAGGCTGGCTTGTTCCCTGAAGCAAAAAAAGTGTTTATATCCCTTTCGGAACAGTTAATCAGTGACACTCCTATTAGCCACGTAAGTGTCTAATTCCTTCCTGAATCAACAGAATTTATGGCCTCACCCTCTGGCAGAGAGTTCCAAAGGCTAATTGTGGGTTGTGAGAATGTTTCCTTTTCAGTTTTGAATTTGCTGCATTTCAGGATACAATTAACTTAGGCTTGAATAAAGTCAGGGAGTGGATGGGTCATTACACAAAGTAAAACTATTTCCCCATGTTTATTCCCCCCCTCCACCCCCCACTGTTCCTCAGACGTTCTTGTCAACTGCTGGAAATGGCCCACCTTGATTATCACTACAAAAGGTTCCCCCCCCCCCCCTCCTGCTGGTAATAGCTCACCTTAAGTGATCACTCTGGTTACAGTGTGTATGGTAACACCCACTGCTTCATGTTCTCTATGTATATAAATCTCCCTACTGTATTTTCCACTGAATGCATCCGATGAAGTGAGCTGTAGCTCACAAAAGCTTATGCTCAGATAAATTGGTTAGTCTCTAAGGTGCCACAAGTCCTCCTTTTCTTTTTGCGAATACAGACTAAGATGGCTGCTACTCCGAAACCTACGTTTCAGTGTCATTGTATGAGGAGACTGGGTGACCAGAAGGTCCCAGTCTATCTCCCCCACTTGTGGCTGCAGGACCTAGGTGCTCATACTACTCACCGAGAATGTTTCGCAGACGTGGACCTTATTTGTATCTGCCACATTGTGATCAGCGTCTGCCAGGGAGCAGTAGCGATAGTCTATGTAAGGAGACAGGCTTTCGGGGTAGTTACAAAATTCAATAGATAGGTGCTGGCTGCTGGAATCCTTCCGCTTGCAATTCTCTCGTTTGCTGAAACACACAAAGATTCAGTTAGGGTCTTTGCAGAAAGCCCTGGGCAGAGTGGGGGGAGTCCAAAGGGAACTGTTCTCAGAGGCAGCTTTTCACTATTTTTCTTGTCATGAGGCATGTTTAATGGTTCCTTCTCTTCATACCTAGAGAAGGGTTCTCTCCATGTACTGTGATCTCAGGGCACTTGGCTAAAGCTGCTCAGAAGGAGCATGCAGAATTCTGACACAGCACAGGAATAACTTAAGGGATCAGTTCACAGTGTGGATGACTTCCATTAGCATCTGGATGAGTTCTGATCAGAGGGAAGAAGAGACGGCCTCAGAACAGAAAACAGGGAAGTCAAAGAGCTGACCTAGGGACTATCCAGCAGATTCCTGCAGTTCTTGCCTCCTAGTTCCCAAAACAGGTGCTAAAAAGAGATTTAAAACCACTGGGTGAAGTTTAGGGGAGAGATTCAGGTGGGCTGCACCACTGCCAGTCATCTGGTTCAGGGCCAGATTCCTACTGCAGCTAACGCAGAGGTCAGAGTGTGTAGCAGCTGCAGAACTGGGGCCTTTAGCTATGGTAGAGATAGATGAGACCGATGCACGTGGCTGCTTCCAACTCAAGTCTGCCAGGAAACACCCCCAGCAGGAGAGAATTCTGGGTGGGATGAAGAAGGGAATGCTTACACCCCGGAACAAGGAGCACACGCCCCTCAGTGGGAAAGTGAGACACGACAGTCACGGTTAAAGGGAAGGCCACAGTAGAGAAAGTGCCCGAGCACTGCAGAGCTGACGCCTGTTTGCCATGGCAGCGGAAGGGCCATCAGCAACCAGTCTGATTTTAACACCAATATTTCAATTCCATTTATAGCTGCACTGACTTCTTTGCTGGATTATTTAACAAGGGGAATCTGCAGAGACAGCATCTTCCTTGCTTAGATTTTGGTCTTCATGGTGCTTGTTCTCCACCTGAGCTCTACGGAAATCAGAGCTTGTCCTCATGCCACCATCCTTAGGATGGAACAACAGGGGAGAGGCACAGAGCAGGAACACGTGATCATCTCTATGGGATGTGTGAGCAGGGCAGTGTAGAAAGACCCACATCTGTTGGTGTCTGGAAGACAGCGAACCTCCCCCAAGCCCTTGAAGTGCATGAAGTGTCACATACCACTTCTTGTAGGCGTACTCAAGATAGGAGGCTACGAAGCGGGTCTCGAACTCAGAGGCGTATTTGGTATCGTATATCCCAGCTGGGAACATCTCCGAAAGGTCAGCAGTGAAGGTGCCAAGACTGTCAGGGAGGTGGGCGTAGAAGCACTGGTACAGAAACACCAGATCGATCAGGCCATTGTGCAGAATGAGGGGTTTCTTTGCTCGGATCAGCTCCAAGAAGAAAGCACGAACGTTCTGGCTCTGGTTCTCATTGCCCTGGTAAGGCAAGGGTTAAAGTTAGTGAGCCTCAATCTGCTCTCTTCCATATAGCCACAGTGTGCCCTATGCCAGGAAGCCCTTGTCCCCAGCCTCTGCTACTGAAGCGAGACCCACCCACTGCTCATTCTGGATAAGAGTGGGCCAGCAGCATGGGGAAAGTGGCTCCTAGCCAGATGCAGGCTGGACGTGAGGGGAGAAGAGAAGTGAAGCCACTTGGAGAACAGACAGTGCAGTCAGGATCCCTGGCCTGGCCCTCCAGCACCCTCTCCTGGCCCTGGGGATTAGCTTGCCCCTAGCAGCACTACTCAACCCACAAGGCATTTCTGCACACCAGTCCAGGAATTCCAGAGGATCATGGAAAATGAACGTCTTTCCATGAACCAGGCCCTTAACAACGTCCCTCACCACCGCTTGAAGTCATGTAAGCCCTTTTGGACCCACGCATTTAACCTTCAAGAATGCAACTACAACCCTGATGAAGCTTGGAAAGCTGAACGGAGTTCACAAGAAGTCACAAACACACACCGCGTGAAAGACTCGACACAGAAGATCCCTGTGATCTCCCACAAAGCTCACAAGCAACCGTAAACCACATCCGCCCAAGCCATGGCAGATGCGGATACTCGCTGCACAAATGGAAAATTAAAGAGCCTCCGGTATGCGACTGTGGTCGCTCAGAAAAGACGATGGAACATAAAACAACTCAATGCCCGATTCACAAATACTCCAGACGCAATTACCTGGCTTAACCATCTAAATCGTAAAATTATAGTACTTGCTCTACATTTACATCAGCCACGCGAAGAAGAGTGAGAAGCAGTTTGGAACTCCTTACTGGATCAGCACAATCCACTTCCCGCTCAAACATCATGCAGCCCCAGCTCTGTAACCCAAGGGATCTCCCTTTGTGAAAGCCTGGAGCAGACAGGGCTGGGGATCAGATTTCCTCCTCCAGCTGGGAGGGTTGTACCTGAGCAGCCACTAGAGCAGAGCTTCCCCTTTAATTACCGTGAAGTGGAGGATAAACAGAGGGGACCTTGGGGCTGGGAATCTCCCCGATGCACAGAGGTACCTTGTCATTGCCCTTGTGGTAGGGAATCCCCTGCGAGTACTGTTTGTTGAAGTCAAAGCCATGTTGCACCAGAAACTGAACGGACTGAGGTTCGATGATATAGTCCTCCATACACAGCAGGGTCAGGTTGTAGATTTGGGAGAGGTACGTATTCTCAGACTGAAGAGGCAAATCAACAGGGGAAAGTTAGACAGGCCAGTAAGACAAGTCATACAGCCATGGCCTGGGACTCCCAAGGCTGGGACCGGAAAGATAGATATGGGAACTCAAAGCAACATCTCCCACCACTCACCTTCTACAGCCCAGTCCAGCCAGGGATTCGGACCTCCTGCAGTGTTGCAAGTGCCTTTGACTTCAGTGAGAGCTGGTGCTGGGCTCCTCACTGTGAGCCCCTGCAGCAGAAACTCTGCCGCCTACAGAAGGGTGCCCTATCACGACAGACCTACTGGTACATGAATCTCTAGCACAGCCACCCCCTGAGAACCAGCAGCATCATATGAAAGGCCCCTTTAGTGAAGTCACTACCTTGTAACTAAGACACTGGCTCCTGCTACGCTTTCTCCAGCTATGACGACAGACAGGAGTGGGTTGAGCAAGCAACATACCTTGTCTGGGAGCTGTTTGAAACAAGCAATTCCTAAAGACAGGACAGAGCGTGTTCGGGCAGCATTGCAGACCGCTTTGTATCTCTCTTCAATACATCTGCATTGAGAGAGGAGAGGTCAGCTGGGGCAGCAAGAAGCAGTCTCAATTCAATGACTGCACACAGTTTACTGTTCTCTTTCAGGCACAAACTGCTACCGATGGCAGCTATGGGGGCTTCAGGTTCTGTGGCAGACTCGTCTCCCCCCGCCCACCTTAGTGAAGAGCCCTTATTCGGGGCTCCAGGGTTGCTGTTGCTGCTCCTGTCTCCCTTTCACTTTGTACAGTCTCTGCACCAGGGAGATCAGACTGTTCCCACCCCCATTTTCACAACTACCAGCAGCTCGAGGTCCAGGACAGGTGAGAGCACAGGACCCAGCTAACTAGAAGGAGGTGGGTCCCAGTTGGTACCTCTGCATTCTCAGTATGGTAAGCCTAACCGCTGCCTGAAAAGGCTGGAGATCTCAGGTCCTATATGAAGTCAACTACAGAATAATCAGAACTTTCAGTTCTGTGAACAACATAGTAGCACCACCTACGCCACCAGAAAGCGTCCGACAGCAACCTCCCCAATCCCAAGTCTGAGGCCTGCTCTCTCCCAGTCCCACCAGCTGGAATGTTGCTTTCAGCTGAGTCTCCCAGTGACAGTTTCCAGAAGGAACTGTGCTTGCAATGTGGCTGCTAGCCTCGCTCTCTTCTACCACCGGGACAGAGCAGCAGGAACAACAGCAAGAGGAGGTTCCATCCCTAACAGCAGGAGTAAAACCACTTTGGCAGGAAGGCACCCAAAGAGATGCTATTTTAAGACAAGTATGAAAATGAATGTAAATTTGAATACAGCACTCCATCTAGGAGCAGGGTTTGGCATTCAAGAACAGCACGTTACTTACTGGTTTAGCAGACTCTTCCTTGCTCCGAGACCACTTAGCTCCTGCAGAGAGAGGGGAGATTTGGTTAGTAATCTTCATGTTTCCTCCCCTTAAAGTCCAATGTGGAGATTAACATCTCCTCAGAGTGAACTAATTACTCTCTCACAATCGGTTAGGAGGCAGCTAAACCGAAGAGCTAGGTGCCAATTTAAATCCTGCTGCACGTTTGACAGAAGAATGCTCTCCTCCACCTACCAGCAGGTACTGCCTGCTGCAGCACACAAGATCGAAGGGTGCTTCACATCAACCATCAAGCCCTTTGGGATGCAGGAACTGAAAGGAGCTAAACAAGGACAGCTCACCTGGGATATCGTACACAAGTCTGGGCAATGTATTGCAGAATGGACAAAGAAGAAGCTGGCAAAAGGCGGATAAAAAGTCTCATGGGTCCTATGACAAGAGGCTCGTAAACTAAGGTTTATATTCCCTGGTAAGAAGATTCAGATGGGCCCTTACTGAGGGATACCCTGGACATTCAAAGAAGGGGGAAACCTCAAAAACACAAGACTAACAAGTTTACATCAAGGAGAGGATCAAAATGAAGCAGGAGGAAGATTGGGTGGAATTCTGGAGAAGCCTCCCTACTCCAAGGATAATGAAGTGTATGGAACAGACTCCCAGAGACAGCCACAACCATATCAAATAGGCACAAGCATAGTGGGGACAAATGGATATGACAGTGCAGAGACAAGAGCTAGAGAGCCAGAGACAGCATCTCATCTTCCATCCCCAAGGGTAGCATTCAGATAAAGAGTTACACGTCTTTGATGTAGAAAAGTAGTGCACCTCATCCCACTCACCGTGTCCACAGCTATGAAGCTAGATGTTTTTATGGCCAGGAGCATGGACGGCCACAGCTCCTTGAAGTTATCATTCTGGACATCAATGACAGGTACTTTCAAGCAGGTCATCTTCATGCAAGTCATGCTGCTTCCAGAAATGAGAGACTCAGAAACTCAAGTTATTTAAAACTTTAAGGAGTCATTGACTAAGGAGAGTCTCCAACATGCTGGCACCTAGCTGCCAACACGATGGACACATTAGAAATGCTGACCATTATTGGGGGGAGGGATAGCTCAGTGGTTTGAGCACTGGCCTACTAAACTCTGGGTTGTGAGTTCAATCCTTGAGGGGACCATTTAGGGATCAGAGCAAAAATTGGGGCTTAGTCCTGCTTTGAGCAGGGGGTTGGACTAGATGTCGGGCTGAGGTCCCTTCCAACCCTGATATTCTATTTTGCAAAGACAATAGAAGAGCCAGCTATGCTCTCCACCAGGAGCTCCCACAAATTTCAACATACAATTCAGCAAGGCAGAACCAAACCCCAGCAGTCAGTGGCAGAGTGTACCCTCGGGGAAAAACACAGTGCCCAGAGCTTCTGCAAGGGTCGGCCTTGTGTTCACAGATTCTTTCATGAGCAACTGTGCACTGTTCAGAGCAGAGGTGGCATGGCGAGTACAGCTATGCAGCGCAGATCATTACGTGCCATTCCTAGCCCGCCTCTGCCTAGAGCCACAGCATCCCCTGTGCTCGGTACCTGGGCGGAGAGCTGCACCGAGCCCTGCGACCTCTGGGCACGACTGTCTCCGCGTGGTGCTGGCCTGGGCAGGGAAACCATTAAAGCCCAGTACCTGGGCCCAGCAAGTGCCACAAGTCACATCTGCCCCCGCCATGGAATAAATGCTCCCCCCCGCCCCCTCCCCCGCAGGCCCTCTCTCCCCCCCCCCCCGGGGATAAGCGCCCCCTCCCCCGCAGGCCCTCTCCCCGGGGATAAACGCCCCCTCCCCCGCAGGCCCTCTCCCCGGGGATAAGCGCCCCCGCCCCTCCCCCGCAGGCCCTCTCCCCGGGGATAAGCGCCCCCGCCCCTCCCCCGCAGGCCCTCTCCCCGGGGATAAGCGCCCCCGCCCCTCCCCCGCAGGCCCTCTCCCCGGGGATAAGCGCCCCCGCCCCTCCCCCGCAGGCCCTCTCCCCGGGGATAAGCGCCCCCGCCCCTCCCCCGCAGGCCCTCTCTCCCCCCCCCCGGGGATAAACGCCCCCGCCCCGGGCCCAGCCGCAGGGCAGGGGGCGCCCCAGGCCGCGGTGCATGCCGGGACTCACCGCGGGGCCCGCACGGGCGGAGGGGCCGCAGCGCTCACGGCGCCGCCATCGTCCCGCTTCCGGGACTGGGGGCCGGGCGGGTCCTTCCCTTCAGGCGGCGCGGTCGGGCTGCCGGGGCAGGCGCCTATCCCCGGCTCCCTCCACCCGCCGCTCTGCGCCCTCAAAGCCGCTCCCCAGCGGCAGCTCCGCGCGCGCGGCCACGCGCCGCACGCTCCTAGGCCGACGAGCGTTCTTGCTTATCAGGCGTTTGGAACGGGCAGCCCCGAGTCTGAGCGGGGTCCTTGTGAGAGACCGGACGGGGGAGGAGCCCGGTCTTCTCGGACACGCTGATTGGCTAGTCACCGCTGATCCCGCCTCGTCGGCTGATAGGCCAGACCTGTCGTGACCAGTCCACACGAGACGAGAGGTGCTGGGCGCGAGGCGGCTCCCGGGGCCGCGCTCTGATTGGCTCCTGCGCGCCCGGGAGCGGGCTCTGATTGGGCCGCGCGAGAGCGAAGCAGGTCCCCGGGGAGGCTGGGCGCGTGGCGTGAGTGCGGTAAGGGAAGGCTCCGCGCGCCGGCCCCTGCTGCAGCGCGCCCGGCCGGCGGCCGTGTCCGGAGGCTCCCGCCAGCGTGCGAGGTGCACGGGGTGTCCGGTTCAACCCCCCCCCCCGCCCCACGGGGTGTCCGGTTCAACCCCCACACACACAGACAACCGCGGTGTCCACCGCTCCTCCCGCACGGGGTGCCCTGTTCTCCCCCCCCCCCCCGCCATGATATGGTTGCCAACCTTCCAGGATTGGCCTGGAGTCTCCAAGAATTAAAGAATAATATTTAATTAAAGAGCATACCATGTGATTCAATCTCCAGGAGTATGTCTAACCAAAATTGGCAACTCCCCCCCATGAGGTGCACGGGGTGCCCGGTTCTCGCCCCTCCCCCCCGTGAGGTGCACGGGGTGTCCGGCTCACACACACACGCACCACGAGGTTCATGGGGTGTCCGGGTCCCACCACCCTCCCACGAGGTGCGCATGGTGCCCGGGTGTCCAGTCCTCCTCCTCCCCCCCCAGCATGCAGGGTGGCAGTGGGAGGGCGTGTGGTGTCCGTGGTCCTGTGGGGGGGTTGGAGTTCTGGGAGTGGAGAGTTATTGCAGCAGATGCTCAGGATGTGAGGGCCCTTGAGGGGGTCACCATAACAGTACCCCATTCGCTCTTTTTTCCTCAGCCTGGCGATGAGTAAACTCCGGGCAGCAGCTCGCAGCGGGCGGGGACTCCAGCAGGGCGCAGGGGATGTGAGGAAATCCCCAAGGAGGTGCAGGGAAAATGTATCATCCCATAAAGGTGAAACGCTTCAGCTACAAGGATCTTATTGGGACACTGCAGTAAGGGTGACACCATGACGATAGGCACAGTGTGAACAGCTAGACGCGTACCAAACAAGATCAGGAATGAGCCTGGGTGCAAAGGGACTCAGACAAATAAACCCATATTTTATAAATAAAACCTTTTCCGTCATTGGGGTTGCACGTTATTTAGTCTGACCATTGAATATATTAATTCACTGCTGATCCTAATATCCTGCACTTGTACAGCACCTTCCATTGCCATCCTCAATGGAGTCCAACTCTCTGGACTCAAACCTGCACCTTTCAGTGCTAAAATGGCATTGTGAAGCTCCTTGTTTCTTGTCTCTCAGTAACTGCAGCTCAGCTGTGCTCAGTTTACAAGTACATATACATTTCCTCTAACTGCCAGGCCTGCAAAATCACCTTTGGGAAGTGAGAATCAATCTGAGCTTTTTCTTCCTCATGCGTTAGCAATGACCAAGATTTCACAAGGTGAGCTTGGTTAACTACTCTGCTGATGTTGTGTGAGAAGGCTAGATTGCAGCTTCCTCATACAGAGGTGGGTGAGTTCCGCAGGGCTAAGAGCAGTAACAGGTAATTGAAAGCTTACTTTAGTCACTGAAATCAGACGACTTGGCCCTGATACACGCAGGGAGTTGACAGTCACGTTTTCAGAGACATACAACATTTTAACCATAAGTTTGTGCTACTTCTTTTTTCAACACTGTTTGTTGTTGCACTTCCAAAAATAGACTGGCTGGTTTCTGGTCAGTTTCTCTGCCTCCTTCTCTGCTGGCCCCATGTTGTTTGTGTGGGCTTCCTCACCCCTGACGTAAACTCTACACTCTGTAGTAGGCATGATAGTTGAAATCTCTTCGCCAGAAGCTTATTTTGGTTAATGCATTCAGTGGAGGACAGAGAACACAGGCATCGAAGTGTGTACTAGTTAAGTGTTGGCCTGCTCCAAGTTGTATGAGACATATGGAAAAACAGTTCCTGCCCTGATGAACATACAGTCTATGAGACGACAAGATGCAATGGGAGACTCAGCTAAGGGTGGTAAATTAGAGGAACTTTTTTTTTTCTAATCTGATACATCTCTCCACTTCCGTAATGTTTAGGAGGGGAAAGCATTTGGTGAGGGCCAGTATTTGTGAAGTAGGCTGGTAGAAGTGAGGCTTTAGGGGCGAATTTGAGATTGTAGAGGTCTGGCGCACTGGGACCGGGTGAATCTTAGAAACAGCTGGTGAAATCCTTTTGGGGCCACACACCCTTCAGGGTCTAGTGCAGGCTTCTCCAGGCTATTTTCCTTGTTTCTAGTGGTTTGTGTAGTCTGATGGAAAGACCTCCTTTGCCTCAGTAATGAAAGGGCAGCCAAGCCCTCCCCCACCAGCTCCTTTAACCACTGGTCCTGTCTTCTGACTGGCATTTAATGTCTCCTTGCAGACGTGCTACCTCCAGTGTCTGCCCAACAATCTGCGTACCATCTCTTCAGCCACCCGGCAGAAATCAAGGCCTTTCGGAAGAATTTGCTTGCCTGGTACGACAAATGCAAGCGTGACCTTCCCTGGAGGAAATTGGTACGGCAGGAGTGGGTCACCACAATACGTGGTTGGGTTCCCCCAGTTTAAAAGATGCTGCCCTGATGACCAAAGCACTGTCTTCCCCTATGAACCTGTCAGATTGCATTGAAACTGAAGGGGCATCTAAAATCGGATTGTATCTTCCTCCACTAATGTGGTTTGTTTCCTTCAACTTGGTCCTACCTGAAACTAGGCAGGTCAGTTTCACTGTGTGTTTCTAGTCAGTGTCAGTTTTTCATCCTTGGTCTCATCTGTTGGGTTTGAACTTCTAGTGCTGCAGGAAGGTTTTTATTTATCCTTAGCCACTGACTGTTTGCTTGCCTGTTAGTTTGTATTCCCTTGTTGCTGCAGAATATTCTGTTGTTCCCACTCTGTGCCAGCCCCAGCTCTCACCTCTGTCCTTGCTAAGCCCACAGCGGTGAATGGTGACAGTGGATTTGTCTGTTCCATGGTGGAATGGCTGGTGTGGTCAGAGGTGAACTTTAGCTGCTATGCTGAGAATTGTATGGGGCCACCATTGTCCCATTTAAAAATCTCCGGTGCTGGTACCTGTGTGCAGGGTGGGGTGGGGGTGTCCTTAGGGAAGGTTTCTCTGTTGGGATTCTAAACTTTCAGGATAAACTTTAGCTGGAGAAGCGTTGAAGAAAATGTATGAAATCCCTCATGCCAAGATCAAGAGAGATTGCAGCCAATTTTGTGTTGGCTTTCAATTAGTCAGACCAAATTCAGCATTAACGGAAACTTTTGGGGGCCAATCTTTTCTTTAATTAGTATCTAAACAGCGTATAGAAGACAGGTAGTTGCTCACCTTTTCTTATTTGCATATGCAAATATGTGTTTTTCGTGTGTTTATGCAAATATTTCCTGTGCATCTTAGGCCCCATTGGATGAAAAAATAACCCTAGTCCTGACTCTCTAACATGGTTGGGCATCTGACCTTCCTAAGAAACTCTGCAAGAACAAAGTGCTTTCCAAGGGAGGTTTTGGTTAGAGCTGTTTTCAGGTGGCCAGTAGCAGCTTGAAGCTGCAGATCCCAGGTCTCATATAACTCCTCCCATCTAAGGAGCTTTTATATCTAAATTGAGTTACACTTACAAATTTTGTCCTCTGCCAGTATTTGAACCAGGGCTCAGATATCAAACACTGCCCAAGAGGAGCTGCTCTCTGCAAGCTAACTGGTGTCATTCCAAATGCTGGTGGCATCTCACCAGTGCTAAATTTGACTCTCTCTCTTGAGTGCAAATGACCCTATCCGAACAAGGTGTGCATCTCCTTTCCTTTTCCCCATTGCTCCCTGAGCAGGGTCCAGAGCTGAGAGCTCTGTCCTCTCCCCTGAAATTCTCTCTGCCGTCTCTTTCAGGCTGCAAGCGAATCAGATACTAACAGAAGAGCATATGCAGGTGAGACAGAGAGAACACAGGCTGGCTGCTTGGGCTTCTTTTCTCAGACAGAAGGTTTGTCACGGCGTGTCATCTGTGTCTAGCACTGCAGAGTTAGCAGGGTGCATTGTGGGGGATTGCAGCTTCTCTGTGGAGAAAAATACTCGGAACAAATCACGCTGCTCTCCCAAAACCAGACGCACCTCAAAACTCCTCTAGACTCTTTCTGAAAGAGGCCAGCAGCGTGGCACTTGCAAGGACCTAGCATCACAGGGATGAAGCTGGACAATGATGGTGCTCTCTCCTTAGGCTCAAACGGCCTGGTCTGAGAGATGCATGGGAGCAGCATGATACAAATGGGGAGAAAACTGGTGGCCGTTGGATCTTCTGGGCAGTAACTTTGGATACGTCAGTGGCCCCAATTCTAAGCCTGCTTCAGGTATAAGGGACTAGTGCAAGCCATGGGAGGCTCCGCCTTCCCCCCAGAGAGACCTTGTGCAAAGGGACAGGGCAAGGTGTTGAATTGGGAGGGGGCCTTCCAGTCCACCATGATGCTCTTGCTTTTCCTTTGTGCCTGCAGTGTGGGTGTCGGAGATCATGCTCCAGCAGACGCAGGTGGCTACGGTGATTGACTTTTACAACAGGTGGATGCAGGTGATTGTCCTTTGTCTCCTCCCAAGCCCAGAGCCCTGAATTTCTGAGGGTGTCTGAATCCTCGGCCATTGCATGTTTTGTCCCCAGCCTGCGGGTCAGCCATGCGTTCGTCGCATTCTGCAGACCCGTCCTGTGCCAGCGAACAAACCTCTGTTTCCTTTGCAATGTAGAAATGGCCGACGCTGCAGGCACTCGCCAAAGCTTCCCTGGAGGTGAGAATCCCCCATGGCAGGGGCCTGAAAACACCCCCATTGATCTTTAATCCCGGGCCCTTTGCGACTAGTCGTAACCCCTGGCTGTGTGTCTTGGGAACAGGATGTGAATGAGCTGTGGGCAGGACTTGGCTACTACTCGCGAGGGAAGCGGCTGCAGGAAGCAGCACAGAAGGTATCCTGGTAGGGGGTAGTTGTGGAGGGATTGGGTATTTCCTACGTTCCCTCCTCTCCATGCTAGTGCCTGCTGGCTGGTGTGCGGGAAAGCCCAGTGCCACGGCTCCGTCCCCAGGTGTTAGCCAAAAGCTCCAGAGTGGAGCGTGGCTGATTTGCCCCACTCACGTTGGGAGACACCAGGTCCCTGCTGTTTCATGTGGATTCCCGTTTATCCCTCTCCCCTCAGGTGGTTTCCGAGCGGGCAGGTCAGATGCCCGGGACGGCCGAGGAGCTGCAGAAGCTTCTGCCGGGAGTGGGGAGATACACAGCAGGAGCCATTGCCTCCATCTCCTACGGGCAGGTGAGGAGAGACCCAGCGCTGTCTGTGTGCCCGCATTGCCGCAGGTGTGTCAGGCTGTGCTGCCCTTGGGGTCTGTCGGGTTTCACGGGCGCCTCAGCCGACGGGAGGTTTGGGGAACGTGCCTCTCCCTGTGGCTGCTGTTAGCCGCCCATGGCCCCTCTTGCCCCAGGGCAGTTCTAGTGCTACTTGCAAAGTTCTTCCTGTCTCGCTGAAAGCTGGGATCTCCCGGGGGGATCTGGGCACTGAGAGGAGCCTCGTGCTGCTGCTTGGGCACTGGGAGGCCAGACCAGCTCCAGCCATCCGTGGTGCACCCTTGGCCTGGGGATTGCTGGTCCTCCATGGGGGAGGCAGGTCCCTCCAGTTACCCCTCCCTGGGACCGGCCTGGCCGACTGCCCTCCCTTCCTAGGGGCACGAGCACGCACGTTTCCTGAGATGGTGACCGCGGCTCTTCCGTCTCATGGGCCAGGTGACGGGAGTGGTGGATGGGAACGTGATTCGAGTCCTGTGCCGGGTCCGATGCATCGGCGCCGACTCCAGCAGCCCGGCTGTCGCCAACAGACTCTGGTAGGGGATTTTTCTTGTCCCAGGAGGTGAGGGCGGGTTGTAATACAAACAGGAGTAAAGTACACCAGGGTGGCCTGGGGGGATCGGTCATGGGAGACAGCTTTTCACCTCTGCTTACCAGGTCGTTGGGACAGTCAGTTGCCTTGCAGCCCAGACAAGCACTAGCCCAGTGAGCAGGAAGTCGCTCCCTTGCAGGTCCATACAGGGCATAGGCAGGGATTGGATCAGCCCTGGAGATGAAATCCCCACCTCCCCCCGGCTGCAGTACAGGATCGTGCCAATGGGTGTGTGCAGCAGCCTAGTCCCCTAGGCAACACAGGAGACCAGAGCTTACCGAGTACTGTCCAGGCGCCAGCGAGAACTGTCACAGGAGCGGCTGCGTCGCTAAGCAGGGGCTGGGATTCTCGGCCAGTCTAAGCGGAGGAAGAGCCTGCGTGGGGTGGCTGCACCTGGCTTTCGGGGGTCACTGACCAGTCGCATGCTCTCAGGCGCTCGGTGCGGTGAGAGGCGCCTTGGAGAGTGTGGGCTTGCGGCCGTGTCTGCTCGTTGCCGCAGGGGTTCCCTGGCTCTACAAGCCAATGCCAGCTGCCTCTAACTGCCATGAAGGGACTTGGGGTGCGGAGCCCCCGATCTCCATTGTTGGAGAGAGCCATCACTGGGATGAGGCTGCGGGGAGGTCCTGGCCCTGTGACTCCAAGTGGCTCTAGTAAGATAGGAAGAGGGATCCTGAGCACTAGTCACACTAGCCCAACGTACTGGAACAGGAGCAAGCCCCAGTGGCCGAGAATGGCCCGAGCCCCCTCCGCCCTGGGTCTAGCTGGTATCAAGGTTCTGAGCCTCTCCCCAGCTGCGGGGAGGGCGAGTGAGTGCCTGTTTGGGGAGGGCTGTTCCTCTTCCCAGCTGATGGGACCTGCCCCCCGTGTGTTGTAAGGAACGCTCCTCTGGCTAACCATGCCTGCCCAGCCTGCCACTTCTCGCTGCTCTTCGTCATAGGGATTTGGCCAATGCTCTGGTCGATCCAGCCCGGCCAGGGGATTTTAACCAAGCCATGATGGAGCTGGGAGCTACTGTGTGCACCCCCAGGGCCCCGCTGTGCATGGAGTGTCCTGTGAAGCACCACTGCAGGGCGAGTTGCCGGGTAAGTATTGCGCTTTCCTGCATTCAGCTCAATCCCAGTAGGTCGGTGGTCTGTATGTAAACCCCACACTCTTCATAAAAATGTGTGCTGTTAGGAAGGGTAGGGACCCACCACCTCCCTCTGGACCCCGAGCAAGTCACTTCCCTGCTTTGGGATTCCTCCGAGACGGCTTTCCCCTCAGCTTCCCAAGAGCTCACTTCGACTCCAGATTCTATCACTCGGGGATTTTTATTGGGCGCACAGCAATGTTACACTGAGCTGAGCGGACTCAAACACGGGGGGGGGTGGATGAAGGATACATCCCAGATCCAAAATTACACAGAAACCCTCTTCCTTTGTATGCATTTACATATCACGTTGCATTTACCCTACATTGCATCACACATTCTGGGCCTGGCTTGGTTACATGGTAGGAACGAAGGCCTGTACAGCACGCTCTGTACATCCACGACGTACTCTTTACTTCCAGGGTGATCCTGTACATTGTTGTTTTTCCCATTGTCAGTGGTTCCCTGCGGGTTCTTCCTTATCTCAGCTAGCACAGACATTCTGTCCCCAGCCTGCTGATCCATTTACCTCCCTAATCCTGTCTCCCAAGAATTGAGGCCTCATGCATGTCTAATTATGCCAAGCCGGCCTACGCGCTGTAAACTGAAGGTGGGGATCCAGAGAGAGAGAGAGAGACGCCCACACACACCCGGAGATCCCTATATGACAAGCTGCTGCTCTTTGGGCTTTTGGTTTTGGAGCTTGGGAACTTGAGATGGAAGAGCCTGGTGGCATCATTCAGCTGCACCCCTGGGGCTGGCCCAGAATCCCGCCCTGTGATATAATCAGCAGTGCTGGGTCCAGTCCAGGTTAAACGACCCAGACAATTCCTGCCCTTCCTCTGGGCAGGCCGGTTCCACAGTCTGATCAGTCCCAGTGGTGGGAAACCATCCCTGATAGTGATCATTGTTTCCAGTGAAATGCTACCTATAAACCATGGCCATTAATGGTAGAGATTCATGGGGCCAGAAGGACTATTCCGTTGGATCATCTAGTCTGAGCTCCTGTCTAGCACGAGCCAGTGAATCTCACCCGGTCACCTCTGCTCGAGCCCAGCCAGTTGCGTTTGACTAAAGCGCACTTTGGTCTGAGTGTAGCCAGCTGTTCTGACTGCACTCGCGGTGTTCAGACAATACGTTTGCCTACCTTTAGTCTCTTGAGGACAAAACGGTGCAGTATGGAAAGGAGACATACGCAGCCTCTTTCCAGGGAGCGGTTTGTATCTGGCAGCATGCTCACTTTACGCAGAAGTGTGCTTCGGAAATGTGCATTTAAACGAGCTCTCATTACAGTATGGCTTGACAAGTTACAAAACTCGACAGCACTAAAATCCAGCACACCTTGGTTTGTTCTGTCCTTTCCCTGTCTCTCTTTTGGATGCTACGCTCTGAACCAGCTGTCTTCAAAGCTGCCTGTACTAGGATATAGAACAAACATTTCTTGTCTTTGGCAAGTTCTCTATTAGCTAATGCCAAAGCTGACTTCGGCTTTGCAAAGGGTCATGAGATACTCAGCGTGAGTGAACAGAATTGTAGTAAGACCATAATACATTCAGTTAACATAACTTCCCAACACACATATAAAATGTGTATTATATTAATACTGTGTACATAATACCGAGACTATGCCTAACTATATGTATTGGCCAATAGCATCTTCTGGAAAGGCATCCAATCTTGATTTAGAGACATCGAGAGATAGAGACCCCACCGCTTCCCTTGGTAGTTTGCTCCAGTGGTAAATCACCCTCACTGTTAAAAACTTGTGCCCTGTTTCTCATTTGAAACTTCTCGCTCCCTTTTACCTGGCCTTCCCCAGTTCCCCTCTCCCCGTGGGGTTTACCCCCCTTGGATGTATTGTGTACAAATTCCCAGACCTGTTCACACGTGGGCTAAGCTCTCTTCTGACTCGTGGCCGCAGTGTCTTCGGGTATCCACGTCTTGTAACATCTCATCAGGGGACAGTTTGTGGCTGGTGCCAAATGCAATATGTGCTGCCAGGTTTGAAATGGCATAAGAATGGCCATAGTGGGTCAGACTAACGGTCCATCTAGCCCCATATCCTGTCTGCCAGCAGTGGCTGGGGCCTGATGCTTCCGAGGGAATGAACAGAACAGGGAGATTTCGAGTGATCCATCCCCTGTCATCCAGTCCCAGCCTCTGGCAGTCAGAGGTTTAGGGACACCCAGAGTGTGGGGCTGCATCGCTGGCCCTCTTGGCTAATAGCCATTGCTGGACCTGTCCTCCATGAACTCGTTATCTAATGGTGATAGGGTTCTGGGGGGGGAGTTCCAGCTGAGACCTGTAGCTGACCCTGTCCTCCTTTGCAGGTGGAGAAGGAGCTGGAATTCGCCTCCAGGAGGCTGCTGGGACAAGCTGCCTCCAGTTTCCCCCAGGCGCCTGACCTAGAGGAGTGTGGTAGGTGCTGGCCGGGGATCCTCACCTCTCACTGTGCTCTCGAGGCTCAGCCCCATATGGAGAGCACCTCTTGACCCCTTAGCCCCGGGTGAGCTCTGAGCCGGCGGGGAAGCCTCGCCCTGAGGCACAGAGCTCTGGGGGCAGCGCGGCGATAGGCTGTTAGAGCGGCAGGGGTCAGGCGGTGCTGCCGTGAACAGTAGGACTCCTGATGGACTCCCCTGCTGGCCTGTGCAGCTGGGGAGCCCCAGCTCTGCTGGGTTACGCTATGGGGATTAGTGTCGCATGGAGGCTGGTTTGGGATGTGGGGGTGGGAACGTGCAGTGACTTACACGCAAGAAGGAGACGTGAAGGGAGAGCTTCTGTTGCCCAACTTCTAGGGGGTCCCCCCCAACACCTCCTTGGGACACCTCATCTGGCTGATCCTGGGCTGAGATGGTGCCTTCTCCTTGGGAGCCCCATGGCCAGCTGCTGGAGGAGCTGCTCTTGGGGCTGGGGTAAATGCATCAGCAGCGGGTGATGGGGACCCCCGGCCTCCTCTCATGCCGTGAGCAGGGCAGGGGTGCAGCCCTTGAGCGCCAGGTCTGATGGGGGCCGGTGCAGTGACAGGGACTGACCCGCTGCCGTGTCTGATTCACAGCCGCTGCCACCACAGGCATCTGTTCCTTGTGCCCCCCTGCCACGGAGCCCTGGGACAGCAGCCTCGGCGTGGCCAACTTCCCCAGGAGAGCCGCCAAGAAGCAGCCCCGGGCGGAGCGGACGGCCACGTGTGTGCTGGAGAGGAGAGGCCACCGCGGGGAGCCGGAGTACCTGATCGTGCAGAGACCCAGCTCCGGTAACTTGGGTGTGCACCAGGGTGGGGATGGGGTGGGGGAGTTGGTGTCTGTGGGAACGGAAGGCTCGCTGCCCCGTGGGACTGGGAATGCTGGGGGGCGGAGCTTACTCATCCCAGGGGGCCAGTGCGAGAAAAAGCCCCTCACTGCTGACTGACCTCGACAGGCATCAAACGCCCACAGCCAGCCCTCCTTGGCTAGGGGGAGGCGGGAGGGAGCGTGGGAAGGATCCCTGTGGGGGGACCCCTGCTTGGAGCTCTGGCCGGATTAGAGAGGTGAGCATCTGAAAAAAACAACCCAGAAACGTCCAGGAAAAAAATGGTTCTTTCCTAAGGCCCGATACGGGAAAATTGGAAAGAAACTGGTGAGATGAAGTGTGTGCTCTGAGTCAACAGGGACAGGATTAGGAGGGGGATGCTGTTACTGACGTGATCAGGACAGATCTATTTCCATACTTCTGCGCCCAGAAGACAGAACCTTCCTTTCGGTTTACAACAAGACTGGCGCGTTCTGTGCTTTGTATTTTATACAGTAAAAGCTGTTTTATCCGGCACTTCATCAGCCGGAAAGCTCTATAAACCATCAAAAAGAAAAGGAGTACTAACACGGCTGTTACTCTGAAACCTATAAACCAGCATTTCTGATCTTCATTAAAATCCTGGTTTTTAGTCCAGTTGGTGCAGGGCCAGCAGGGGGCTGGAGCACAGGCTCTGGGAGGGAGTTTGGGTGCGGGGCGGGAGGTTCAGGGTGCTGGATCCAGGGGCTGCTCACCTTGGGTGGCTCTCCGCAAGTGGTGACCTGTCCAGCTGCTCCTACGCGGAGGCACAGCAGGTGGCTCTGCACGTTACCACTGCCCCTGCCCCGAGCGCTAGCACTGCAGCTCCCATTGGCTGGGAACCGTGGCCAATGGGAGCTGCGGGGGTGGAGGCAGCGCGCGGAGCCGCCCGAGGTGAGCAGCCCCTTGATCCGGCCCCACCTACCCCCTCCCGCTGCCCCACGTCCCTGCCCGCGCCCCAACCCCCTCCCTCTTAGTTAACCCGCATTTTCACTTATCGGCACCCCCCCTTCCCCCAACATGCTGGATAAAACCGCTTTTACTGTATATTTTTTTCCTATTTGGCAACAGGCGAAAAACAATACCTGTAAGTACCTTCGTGTGCAGCTACAGTCCCTCCCCCATGCTAAGTATATTTGTCATTGTTATTTGAATCAAAGCTAAAGAATTCATACTTTTTTATTTCATAAACATACCAAACAGGACTTTCTCATGTGCTAACTAAATTGTACGTAATACATTTTGCGTTCTTAAAAAAGTAAATAAAGTTTAGTTTTGATTAACAAATAACTACTTCAGATCTTTTTCCCCTCAAAGTTCCACTTTTTTCCACCCCTCTCCCCAATGGGTTTTTTCCCCATGGCTTCAAAATTTCCATAAATTGTCCATCCCCAGTCTGGATACAGCAGCGTAGGCGAAGGAGCTGTGCCGTGCCTGACGGTGCAGCCGTTATGTCAGTAACGATCCTGGCTGCTGAGCAGGAGGGGTGATCAGTGGTCACGGTGCCCCAGATCCAGCCACTGGCAGCACGACAGCTCCCCAGTGCCTTGGGCTATCTTTGGGGGCTCCTTGCACCCAGCTTCCTGGGCCTGAACCTGCTGCCTCTTCCCCTCTCGCTTCTTGCCTGTTTGGCAGAGACTTTACAACAGCAGTTTAGCCCCCAGGATCGATCGCTTGAGCCCTGTGCCTGGTCTGAGCAATACCCTCAGGCATCTCATGTTGCAATTGGCGGGGGGGAGGTAATCAGAGGGACGTGATCTTGAAGGGACAATATCCCGCAGCCAGCCAGGGCAGGAAACGCTTGGACGGGCCAGTCGAGACGCACTCTGCCCCAGGAGGCTTTTCCAAGTCCTGACCCCGGCCTGTGAGCAGAGGAACGTCGGGCCCTGGGTGTGGTGGGAACACAGCGCCCTTTGGAAATGGAAATCTGGCTGTGCCGAATGTGGCCTGGCTGCCCATTCCTTGCTCTCTCCAAGGCTTGCTGGCGGGGCTGTGGGAGTTTCCCAGCCTGCCCTGGGGGCCGGAGCTGAAGGAGAAGCAGCAGACGGAGGCACTGTTGGGTCACGTTCAGGCCTGGGCCGGAGAAGCCGTGGCCAGAGGATGCCTGCGGCATGTTGGAGAGGTAAACAGGGCCACGCGTCCGTCCTGGGGTGGGTAAAGGGTTCGTGGCGAGTGGGGCAGCTGACAGGAGCGCAGACGGGGCCTGCCGTAGGTCCAGGGCATCGGGGGACAGATGGGGAGGAGCTGCGGTGCTGGGCTCTGAAGCAAGTCCTCCGTCTGCAGCCAGGAAGATGATGCCCAAGATGCGTCGGCTGAGGGCCAGGAGGCCAGGGAGCGGTGCTAGGGAGTGGCAGAGCAGAGGGTCCCTGGTGCCCTCGCCTGGTTGGTTGTTCTGCTCTGCTCCCCCATTATAACCCCCTTACAGTCCCTCCCCAGCCACTGTCACCCTGTTGCTGAGCATGGACGGCGCTCGGCTTGCTTGCGGTGCAGCCAGAGGGGGGCGCCATCGAGCAGCGAGTGTTTCCCCCACCTGGGACTGCAGATCTTTTCCTTTGCATTCCAGGTCGGCCACGTCTTCTCCCACATTCACCAGACATACGTGGTCTATTCGCTGCTCCTGGGCGGGGACCCCGAGATGGCCTCAGGCGGGCGGGACGAGGAGCTGGAGCGGCCAGCGTTCCGGTGGGTGACGCAGGCCGAGTTCCAGAAATCGGCCGTTTCCACTGCTATGAAGAAGGTACTCGACCCCACCCCCGGGATCCCTGGGAGTGCGGGGAGGGGCTGAGCGCTGTGCATCCCCCACAGGACTCCTGGGAGTAGCGGGGAGAGAGCTAAGCTTTTGCATCCCCGCCCTTGGGATTGCTGGGAGGGAGAGGGGCTCAGCCCTGCACATGCCCTGCCCCCACTAGGGTCACATGGAAAGGGGCCGGGGGCCAGCCTGTCATGTCCCCCTCGAGCTGTGGGAAGGGGCTTGCGGCACGTCTCCACCCTCCAGTGCTGTCTCTCCAGGGGTTAGCCCAGCTCTGTCTTGTGCTTCCCGTAGGTCTGGAAGGTGTTTGAGCAGCAGAGCTGTGAGGGGAGGGGACCCGGCAAGGTGAGTGCGTCCGCGTCTGCGAGGAGGCAGCTGAAGCCGCCCGGGCCGGCCCTGGAGCCCGCAGCCCCCCCCATCGTGCAGGGCAGGCTTCCCCATGATGCTGTGCTTCCCCATGATGTCAGTCTCCAGCCCCCCCCCCCCCCCCTCGGGCATTGTCCTCCTCTGGGGCTGTCAGCTGGGGGGCCCCCTCCATCCTTACCAGGCTCCCCGGGCCAACGGCAGTAACCCTACCTGTGTCTGTCCCCGTAGGGCTGCAAGCGGAAACGGGGCGCCGATCCCTTGCATGCTGGCCAGCTGAAGGTGGAAGCAGACTGCAGCCGCCCCCTAAGGCAGCTCTCCCTCAAGGCCTTTCTCAAGGCCCCCGCTGGGGAATGACTGCAGCCTCCTGCTCCGGCCGGACCCGTTCGGACTGCACCCAATGGTGAGGCCCGTCTGGAGGGGAGGGAGGCTCCATACTCTGCATTGCTTGGGCTGTTCTGTCCCCCCCAACCAGCTGGCAGCTCCACCAGGCCTGCAGTGACTGGCACCCGGCTGTCGGGGGTAACACCGAGTCACGTAGACTCAGCCCACGTAGGAGGCCCCCCCACAGTCCGTTGTTCCCTGCACGTCTTTCATGCAGCCAGCCCCCTGCAGAGGGACCCCCCTCTAGTGCAGGCTCACTTGTGTTACCACCATCCCCACAGACCACTTCCCTTCCCCGGGAGGCTCCCGCCCTGCAGAGCCCTTAGCAGCGAGAGTGGGATGCCACACAACAGTGGGGACGTGGGGTGGAGTGAGGAACCTGCGCCTGCCTGGAGCGGTCTTGCTGCATTACTCGGGGAGTTACAGGGGACGTCCTGCCGGTGTGACAGCCTGGGGCCTGGACTTCTCTGCTCATCCCCAGGGCGGATACAGCATGGGGGTCTGACTGTGTCTGAACCCTGCAGATGCATGTCCACTGAGAACTGGCCCGGGCTCCTGGCTCGCTTCCAGGGCCACCGAGCGGCTGTCAGGTGGGGCTGGTCTGGCTCAAGCCAGCATCAGGTGAATGTCTCTCCGCCCGAAGGCGCGATACGTTATTCCCTGTGGGAACGAGATCTGGGGCCCCCGCTGCAGCCAGGGACAGTTCTGTCCAGTCAGGGCGTCCCAGCATTCCGGCAGGTGCAGTTCGTGGCTGGGGTTGCCCCTTCACGGGTGAGGGAAGCCGACACTCCCACCGTCTCCTGAGTAATGGGGGAATCCAGGGCTCTAGATGCAGGACAAAGTGGAACTGAACAAAGTGGAACTACTGTATTTCCAACAGCTGCCCGTCTCCTCCCACCAGCCCCGTCCCGCTGCTCCTGGGACATGGGACGGTCATGAGATCCAGCAGAGCCAGAGGGCGACGTCGGATGCCGTGGGGCAGTTTGCTGCTGGCCCTGCCTCGTACGTTGGCTCCTTTTCCGACCGCTTTTACTCACTCTCACAGCTGAGGTTTTAATAAATCTGAACTTTTTCTACAAGCTTTTAAAAGCAGATTTTGGCTCCATTTCTTTGTAGCCACCTCCGGAAACACACTCCGGCAGCGCCGCAAAAGGGGATGCGAAGGGCCTGGCGCCAGCTGCCAGGCAGAGTTTTCTGGGTGACCACTGGAGCCATGGTGATGGACAGGAGGGGGTGGGAGATAAGTGCAGGAAACAGGGCAGCGGTGGTATGAGCAGCAGGGAAGGAGCTTCGTGTGCCCTGAGTGCCACCTTTTTTTATAGAGCACGATCACCCAGTGGCTCCATCCCACCTGTGGGCAGCCTGGCAGTGCCCCTCGAGCAGCCTGCCTGGGGTAGCGCGGATCTGCAAAAACCGACCGGCGGTGGCACCCGCTGGCAAAGGGCAGGAATTTTCTGCTGAATGCATTTAGCTCAAACCGGGCAACATTTTGGGGCCAAATCGTTTCCTCGCCAAAAAATGCCATGTGGGTTGACCTGATCTGCTTTGGAAGTGGGTCAAGCTGAATCAGAGTATCCAGACGGAGAGCTAGGCCAGAGTCCTTAGTCCAGTCAATTTCCCATCTAGACAAGCCCTTAGGGTCCCTCAGTGAAAAACCCCAGTCCCCATCCTTGGGGGCTGTTAACGTGAGCACCTCTGCTGGTCAGCTGTGGTGGTGTAGCAGAGGTGGACTGGGTGGGAGCTGGGCCTGATATCAAAGAGATCTGCATAGGGCCCCAGCAGCACCCCTCAGGACACCCAGAAGCGAACTTGGTGCTCAGATGCAGTGTGAACTCCATGGCAATCCCTGCTAAGCAGGCAGGCCGCCCTCTCCCGCGCTAGCCGGGGTGTCCTTCAGCCGCAGCCCCTCGGAGGCGCATTGCAGGGCTCTGCGCTGGGGTTGAGCTACTTGGTAGCACAGACCTGGCTCTGCAGCAGCGATCATGTGAGTAAATGACATGCCAGGGTGCGGCCCACCCCCTACCCCCAGCAACAGGACACGGAACCGGGAAAATCAGTTTTCAGTTTAATGACTAAATTCAAGTGAACAATAAGGCGCTCACCCGTAAGCGAGTATCCACTCGCAGCGAGAGCGGCAGGAGTGTGAGGGAAACCCTGGGGGAGAGTCTTGTAAATCAGACCGAAAACCATGAACTGAACAAGAACGAGGGAACAGCTCATTCACGAGGGGCGGGTGCCTGGCTGCAGGGAGAGCCAATGTACTGGCCGCGGTGGGGGCACCACACGCACGCTCCAGCCAGGGGATTGGCACGTGGCGTGTGGGGAAAGGGAGAGGATTCCCCGGCAGCTGCCTTCGGAGAGCTAAATCCCTGCAGAGCCACTTGGGAAGCCTCAGTGCAAAGTGAGTGAGCAGGGAGGGGGAACTGTCCTGCCCTGGAGGGGAAAGGGTGAGCAGACAGGACATGGGATCTCCAGTGGCCAGCTCCTCAGAGAGACGCCCCTCAGCCCCATGGCCCATCCAATAGTGAATAGTGCTGAGATTAATGCAGAGCCAGTTCTCAGGCCAGCTGGGATATCTGCTCCCAGGGATGTGCCCTCCCTGCCATTCACCCCGTCATTCCCATTTGACTCTGCCTGCCACCCACCCCAGCCCTGTTGCTGCCACCTTCCACCCCAGGGGTGGCGCAGCGGTTGCTGGGCTTACGGTCCCTAAATCCACCCATAAAGCTTGTGGGGTCCAAAGCTGCAGGATGAACGTTGGCAGTAAATCCAGCTGCTGGCCCAGGGAGCAGGAAATCAGAATAAGCCAATTTAGCCGTGCCGTGGGAGGGTTGGCAGAGTGGGGCTGAGGGGGGGGCCAGGGTTTGTCTCTGGGGTGGGAACAGTTGAACTGCCCCATGAATCCCACCCATCAAGGCACGCAGCGTGTCCCAGGGAGCTTTTAAGTAGCTTCCAACCTCCCGCTCTCTGACCGAACAGCTGGTCTGGGTCTGTCCCCTCCCTCCCTCCCACCAGGGCAGGGCCATCACCTGGGGATGGAGCACTGGGTCCACCACTAGCCTGTCAGTGCAACTCCCTAGGCAGCCAGCCCCCGTCACTCAGGGGAGCGTTGGCCTCCCGTCGTTCCCCAGCAGGAGAGGATGGCCCCGCTGTGAGACCCAGCCCACCAGGGGAGAAGGCGAGGGGGGGTTCTCTACTCCTTGTCCAGATAGGCCTGCACGGATTTCCACAGGGCCCGGATGTTGCCCTCCCCAAATCCTGCGGCTCCCCGACGCTCAATCAGCTCCAGGAAGAAGGTCTCCTCGGGGAAGATGGGCTTGGTGAAGATTTGCATCAGGTACCTCCTCTGGTGCGGGCTGGAGCCCCTGCCACCTCCCTCCCCGTCCCCAGCCAGCTCACCGTCCAGCAGGATGCCATGCTGGGACAGGAGCCGGGGGTCCTGCCCAGCCTCCCGGATCTCCTCTGCTTTGCCCGCCTCGCTGTAGTAGGCCCGGGGGGGCTCGACGAACTGCACACCGGCCTCCGCCAGGGCCTGGGCCGTGGAGACGATGTCCGCGGTGTAGAGCCCAACGTGCTGGATTCCAGCTCCCCCGTGCTGCTCCAGGAAGGTGTCCACCTGGTTCTTCCCTGGCTCCGGCAGGGACTCGGCCAGGACGAACTTGCAGTCGTCAGCCAGCCCGGGCTCGCTGTCCTTCCTGTACTGCATGGCGGTGAGCCGCAGCCCCACGCCGCGCCCGCGGATCCGGTAGCCCTCGGCCGCGTCCTCCTGCCTGTTGACGACGAAGCGCTGGAAGCCGAAGCAGTGCTGGTACCAGTCCAGCACGGCCCGGGTACTGCCCCGCGAGCAGGCGTAGGTGATGTGATCAAAGTGCGTGGCCTCGGCCGGGTCCCGCGGCCCCTTGGGGACGTCCCCAGCGGTGCGGAAGCCAGGCAGGAACGCCCCCCGGTAGCGGGAGCGATCCAGCAGGGTGTGGCTGACGTTCCCCACGACGGATCTCACCACGCAGTAGGTGACGGAGCCGTCGTCGTCCGTCACGTCGGTGGGCGGGATCGCCAGGGGGCAGCCCCGCTCCTGGAGGTGTCGGGAGACGCTGGGTACGTCCTGCACCTCGAAGCACACGTTGGAGACCGTGCTCACGGGGCGCGAGGGGCTGACGTCGTAGAGGAATTCCCCGTCGCCGTGGCCCAGCGGGGGCTGCTGAGCCGGAGCGGGCCGGGTGGGGTCGGACGGGAACGTGTGGGCCGGGGCGGCCTCCCCCAGCCTCTCATTGACGAGGAAGACAGCAGCTCCTTTGCGGAGAGCCAGCTGCCGGGCACACGCCGTCACCCGCGACGCGACCAGGTGAAAGCGGAACTTGTCCACCAGGTCGCTGACCAGGCCCGTCCCAGCGGGGGCGTGGAAGGCGATGTGGGACAGCCGGCTCAGAGGGGCAGCCATGGCGCAGTGGGGTCAGACCCGCTGAACTCTGCGAGAGAGAGAGAGAGAGAGAGAGAGACTAGAGCATATAGCCCAGCACCCAGGAGGGAGCGAATCAGTCCCCATTGTGCTGTATGGGCCTGGGGCTCTCTGCCGCCCCCTGCTGGGGACAGAATCAACCCCCACTGCACTGTATGGCCCAGTGCTCTCTGCTGCCCCTGCTGGGGACAGAATCAGCCCCCAGTGTTTTTCAGGCCCCCCACAATGCCAATTAATATGGGGGACACTGACGTCTTGCCTGGTGCACAGAAGCAGCCAGTGTTAATGTCAAAGGAAGGACCCCGCCCACGGCCCCACTTCAGCTGATGCAAGCACTCCTGATGAGGACGCACACCATCGGCAGGAGTGTCGTGTGGACATGGGGGACCCCGGGGCTGTCACCACTGCACTCCAGGACCGTGTCCAACTTCCCAGCAGCAGCTTGAAACCCACCAGCACAGCCGCTTTCAACCCTTTCCTTTGCGGACCCCGACAACATTTCGACTGGAGGTGCAGACCCTTTGGGAAATCTTGGACACCATCTGCGGACCCCCCTGCAGAACCACCGACAGAAACACACCGCACTAAATGTTACCAGTGCGGTTCTGATTCTGCCCAGCAGAGAGCAGCGCTATTCATACACATGGGACCGTAATCTGAAATTTAAAACTAATAATAAACAGCAGGGACTGTCTCTTACTCTGCATTCATTCTACGGCGTCCAGCCCAGTTATTACTTTGCATTATGGTAGGGCCTAGCAGCCTCAGCCACGGACCACAACGGGGCCCAGATTTCAGATGTAGCCTCTAGGAGCAACCACACTACAAATCATCATAAAATCCCAACTTTCCCCCCTCCACTTCCCTCCCAGGGCGTCTTGTCTTTCCAGAGCCTCCTGCTTGGACTGGAAGCTCTTTGGTGAGGGACTGTCTGTCTAGGGCAGCGGTTTTCAACCTTTTTTTCATGTGCGGGCCCCTAAAAATTTTCGACTGGAGGTGCAGCCCCCGTTGGACATCTTAGACACTGTCTGCGGACCCCCAGGGGTCCGTAGACCACAGGTTGAAAAGCACCGTCCTGGTGTGTCTCGCACAGCTCAAATGACAGTATCAATCCGTAACGGACACTGATTCATCCAGCTTCACCATGGCCTCCTGCTTCCTTGGGTCAATGAAATCAACGCTGATTCCCACCCCGCCCAAACCTGGGGTCTTTACATCACCAGTGCCTTTGATCAGACTGGCTCCGCCACCCCTCCTGACTTGCACAGGCTGGTCCTGCTGGGAGCTCATTCCCTGCAAAGCCAGGATCTGTGCATGTCTCCGCTCGCCTGACCCGCTCAGCATCCCTTACCACCTCACCTGTGATGAAGTACCAAAGCCCGGCAATGGCTGGTGTCATGCCCGGCTGCCTAGGCGAGGGCCAGCACCCACACGGCAGCCCCAGCCACGTGCTGCAGGCAGAGAGCAAAGAGGAAATGCCAGGGAAAGAGCCATTCTGCGGCACAGGGCAGGGGAGGACAGGCAGGAAATGGAGCAGGCTGAGTGTGCCCCCCCCCCAGCCTTGCAAGGAGATGGCTCAGGCCCCAGTTTAAAGGGCCCCAGGGTGAGGGCGCTGGCTGGCTTGGGCGGGGGAGAATTGAGAAAGAAACAACCCAGGTAGAAAATGGAGCTTGAAAAGAAATCTGTGCCCAGGATTATACGATGGGGCGGCCTGGGCTCGCAGGGGGCTGGACTCAGGGCCCAAGGATGATCCTTCCAGCTCGGATTGGTTGTTGTGCCCGATAAGCTGAGTTTCCTGGTTATAATACACCTGTTATGCTGGGAGGTACCAGTGAAATCCTGCCCGGCTGCCCCAGTATAAGAACAAGGTGCACATTCAGAGCGGCAGATTGGAAGAACAAGAGAACAGGTGTTAGCAGGGATGTGGACTCATAGCCCCAACAGGGGATCGGGTTTAAATGGAAATGTAGGAAAATGAGCTGGGGGGGGGTGTCGCTGCCCTCTTGTGGTTGGAATTGCGACTGCTCAACTGTGTGCTATAGACCCTGCACTGCTACCAGCTAGGGGAGATTCTCCTTTAGCCCACGTGGTGGGGGGCTTGGAGGGCCGATGCTTCCAGAGTAGGAGGCGCTGAGTCACAATGGAGGTCTGAGTGGCCCTGGAGCCCGGCAAAGGGGCTGGCAGGTCGGGGAAGCGATGGATTTATTGTCCCAGTGACTGTCAGACTCCCCCATGGCGTTGGTGCTGGGTGCTCTGGCTGCTCGGGGCGGATGGAGCTGGAAGGAGAAAGCCGAGGGGTTGCACCCGCCATTAGCAGGAGCTGCGAGGGCTTGTTCTTAAGGCAGCGGTAGAGGGTGTTACGGAGGAGTAAGCAGCTTTATTGAGAGGCTAAAGCCCTGTCTGGATCTGGCTAGTTACCCCTTCTGCGCTGCGGTGCTGGTGCTGGGGTGGAGCAGGGGTGGGGCAGGGGACCGCTGTGGTAGGGGGCCTGCTCCTATTAGTGGTGGGGCTCGCTCAGTGGATTGTATGGCGGGGTCAAGCCATTTGAATGCTCTGGTAGTCAGGGTGTCCCTGGCAGGAGGAGCTGGGCCTGTCCTGAGACAGACCTTTGACATTCCCCCCAGCTCTTGCTCCTGCTTTGAGATCTGGGGGGACTGGGGTTCATTGGAGATCCTGACCGCACTAGGACAAGCCAGAGTAGATACAGCTCACCTCAGTTCTGACCTGAAGCTCCCAAACCCTGCTCTGCAAGGCCAGTGCTGGGTTCCCCTCCCCCAGCTCTGAAAATACCCCTCCTGCGACCCATAGCCCCCCCCCTTCTGTTTGCACCCTGGCCTCCCCCACCCAGCTCGAGGCAGCTCCGGTTTGACCTACAGCCTCTGTGCTGCTTAGGCCAAGCAACGGGCACCAGCCATGCTGACCTGCGAGGTGGTTTCCACTTGGCCCTGGCTCTGCTGGGGCCGGGGCCCTGGGAGCACATGGCAGCACGTACTGGCCCGTGCTCAGTGATTAATCTGAGCCTGGATTGAGCCCCGGCACCTCTGAGCCTGGCAGCCCCGAGCCCCCCGGCCTTGCCACAGCAGTTATGAAAGTAACAGAACTCGCTCGCGCCCCACCCCGGTTTCAGGACGAATTAAGCACTGTCTACGCTCAATATGTCTCTGCGTGCTCGGAGTCGGAGCGACGCGAATCCTCCACCTGGGAACCTTGCCCGGGCTCTGTTTGTCCTTGCAGTCGGGGGGCCTCGCGTTCAGAGCAGAGCCCTTCCCCCGCTTATCATGGTTTTGCACAGAGCCGCCCAGCGATAGCTGCTCAAATATTTGCTGAGAGCTCACGGTGTGTGTCCCTTTCCCAGTGTCCAGGCAGCGAGTTTCCCCGCTCTCTTCCCAAGCGCGGCCATTATTCAGTGGCCTGCCTGTAAGCTTCCTTGCTGAATTCCCCCCCAAGTAACGAGAGAAACACTGGTGGGGGGTTCAGTTAGGTGCTCAAAAGAAGGCCCCTGGTCATGGGTTAATGCACTGGCAAAGTGGCAGCAGATCCGTGTTCTTATCCTGTCTGACACGCGTGTCTTGGAACGTGGGGTAACAAACAGCCCCTCTGCCTCAGTTTCCCCACCTGAGTCTGGGAGTAGCGCGGCTCCTGGAACGGGGTGGGGTGGGGGCGTGTGCTTTGAGATCCTTCTGGTACAGATGGGGAAACAGACACTCAAAGGTTAAGCAATGTCCCCAGTGAGCCTGACTCCCAGGCCTGAGCCCCCGCAGCATTTTGTCAATAGCCTTCACCCTAATTGGTCCCTGGGCCATGTCCTCTCCCCAGCCAGCCGGCTCCCTCCCTGCTAGTAGCTTTCTTCCCAAGCAGGCAGGGTTGCTCTCTGAGCAGTGATGGGCCAACCCAGCGCCCACCCCCTAGCAGCCCCCCGTTTCTCTCTAGCAGGCCTGAGGGCGGAGAGCTCGCGGTCTCGCTACCTGGCAAGGCAAACCATGCCAGCCACACACAGCAAAGCGCCACCACACGTCCCTCTCTCCAGCCCCGTTGAGAGCAAAGCCCTGTACAAGGGATTACGTCACCCACCACTGCTGTGCAGCCACCTCTGGGGCAAACCAGAGCAGCTGCTTGGGAGGGGAGGCAGCAGAGAAAGCTCCTGCCTGGAGCTGAAACTGTGGGTGGGGCCGGCTGGAATTGCCCATGCTGGGGCACCAGAGTTAACGCTCTTCCTCTGATTGCCAGCAGAAAATTGAGGTATCTTCTTGGTGCTGGCTCCTAAGACCGCCCGCTACTGACTCAGCGATCAGGGCCTGCTGCGGGTTTGCCTCCCAGCTGAGCAGTGACACCCCCCCACTGATCTGGGAGGAGTGGCCCCCTCCCAGCCTGGTGTGTGTGTGCGGGGGGTGGGGGGTGGGTATTGACTTGACTGCTTTTACAGCAACATTGCGCCTTTTCCCAGTGGCGCTGCCGGGAGGGGCTCTGTGCCCCGGGGGAGCTGGCTGTGACCCCGAGGCCCAGCCGCTGCAGGGGGGCCTGGCAGGGGCCTTTGAGTGAACAAGGAGCGGGGCTGGCGGTTGGCACCGGTAGGCCCTGGCTGGCTTGTTGTTCCCCACTGTGTGTGTGGGGGGGGAGCTCTGCGGCCACCCCCAGTCTCCTCCCTCTCTCCTGGGCGGAGCAAGCCGGGTGAGGAGATAAAAGGAGAGCTGGGGGCTGGAGGGGGTGCCTGGCCCGCCCGGGAGAGCACAGAGCACGGGACAGCGGCACCGGACACGGGCGAGACGGCAGAGTATCTCCGGCCGGTTTCCTTCGGGGGGAGGGACCGGGCAACTCTGAGGACGCTGGGGGTGAAGGGCCTGATCCTGAGAAGTGCAGGGAGTTGTGGGTCCTGTCAGGGTGAGGCCAGGGGTGTGCTCTGTACACATGGCTTGGAACAAATTCCTGGCTGGGGGGGGGCATGGGGGGGGAAGGGGGTTGGGGGCATTGCAGGGCCAAGAGAGAATTAGTACAAAAGGGATGATACTACAAACCGTCTCTCTGTTCTCAGGCCAGTGTCTGGGGGGGCTCTCATCAGTCGAGATTTGGGGGGGACTATGGGGCTCTGCATTCGACGTGTTGGCTCAGCATGGCAGAGGTGTGATGCAGGGTTAACCATCGGGCCGGGCTGGGTTTATTCCCCACAAGGGAACTGAAAGGCAGAAAAGAGCTGGGTGAGATTTTTCCCAGTGGAAAAGGCAGGAAATTCCCGATGCTGCCCCACCCCCCCAAGCATCATTAAACGCCCCCCTCCTACCCCGATGCATGCAGCGGGTTCTGTTTGCCTGTCTGCTGGAGAGCAGTAACTGTCAGGCCATAACATGCTGTAGATGCGACTGCCTCTGGGGACTGGTGCTCCGGGTTCCTGGCTGGCTGTGTGTTTAAAATCTTGGCTGAATCATTCCATGAGCTGCAGCTGTGGACATTCACCAGGAGTAAACAGGGCCGTGTGGGGAGGAAAACTAGGGAAAGCTGTAAACACTAGTAACCAAGAGACCTTTCAGGACGAGCCGAGTGAGGAGAAATGGCAATTATTGGGCTAAACACCTAGGGACAAGCCCTCCCACTCCGGGCTGGTGTCCTGGGGGGTGGGAATGAGCGGTTTGCTTTGAATGGCTTTTTATACTTTGCACTCACTGTACTGCTTGACTTTCCATGGAGTGTCTGTGCTTCACCATCACTAATTCATTAGCCCTAACGACCCCGCTGCAAGGTAGGGCAGACTAGTTATAGCCTCCGTTTTACAGGTGGGGAAACTGAGGCACAACGGTACTGTTACTGGCACCCTAAAGTTGCAACAGGTAAGTGAAGGGATTTACCCAAGATCCCATAGCAAGTCACTGGCAGGATCTGGAACATACTCCAGGAATGCTGGTGCCAAGTCCCCGGATCTAACCACTAGGCCCCATTGCTCTTCCAGAGATGGGAACAGAACCCAGAAATCCTGACTTCCAGTCCCGAAGCTATCCACCAGCCCCAACTCCCCTCCAAGAGATTGGACTAGAACCCAAGAGTTCTGACTTCCAGGCCCCTAATCTATCCACTAGACCCCCCCCCTTCCAGAGATTGGACTAGAACCCGAGCCCTGGCTCCCCTTGGCCTGGGTGAGCCATTAGAACGCTGCCTTCCAGTCAAGCACGTGCACTGAACGGCTGCACGTTTGTATCGCTCCCGGGAAAATCAATGCAGCTTTGTGCTCCCGGGCAAATGTTGCAAAACCCACCACTTGCTCGCTAGCCAGTACAAACAGGGACTTATCACGCCACTATAATAGGCAGCTGTTCTACACAATGGGCACAGCTGAGCCTTTATGTCAGTGTGGGGGGCTGGGACCGGGTTGGGTGGGTTTTGTTTTGAAGTGGCAGCTGTTCCTCCCCCCCTACCCCATAAAGAATATGTACGGGCTGAGGGATGAAGGGGTTTGATAGTGGGTCCAGGGAGGGCCCCTATTTCTAGGTCGCTGGCAGGATCCCTGGAGAAATAGATTGTGTTTGTTTATGATGCACAGTAGCATGTGGAACTCACTGCTGCAGGATTTTATATAGGCAAGAAGCTTGGTATGATTGTTATAAAGATCAGGCTCCTTTAAAGATGGATCACACCTGCACTTACATTAGCTGGGATACAAGTGACAAGGGCTTTCGGTCCACACGGGCTGGTGCAGCGAGGGGCTTCCTCCCTGTTGAGTTGGTGCTGACTCCAACACCCCAGCACAGCATGAGGTGCTGTATTTCAGCTGAGACTTAATTTAGAGCTCCCCCAGCACTGTCCCCAAGAGAAGGGCTGTTATCCGGAGTCGCCCAGCCGGCAGGTAATTAGACTCCGCTCTTTCCACTGAATGTGAATGCGGGATTGTTTAGTCTGCAGAAGAGAAGAATGAGGGGGGATTTGATAGCTGCTTTCAACTACCTGAGAGGTGGTTCCAAAGAGGATGGTTCTAGACTATTCTCAGTAGTAGAAGAGGACAGGACAAGGAGTAATGGTCTCAAGTTGCAGTGGGGGAGGTTTAGGTTGGATATTAGGAAAAACTTTTTCACTAGGAGGGTGGTGAAACACTGGAATGCGTTACCTAGGGAGGTGGTAGAATCTCCTTCCTTAGAAGTTTTTAAGGTCAGGCTTGACAAAGCCCTGGCTGGGATGATTTAATTGGGGATTGGTCCTGCTTTGAGCAGGGGGTTGGACTAGATGACCTCCTGAGGTCCCTTCCAACCCTGATATTTTATGATTCTATCATTCTCCCCTCTGTTGGGTGGCTTTGCTGTGGGTCACAGATGCTGCGTTCCACCCCAGAGATGGCTGCATTTCAGTGCTGGGCGAACAATGCCTGTATTTACAGCGTTGTTGGTAAAGTGCTTTGGGATGCTTCTGGGTAAACAGCACAGTGGAGATGGAAGGCGGTCTGCTCAGGCTCCTTGGGGATCGTGGGGGAAAGGGTGTGGAGGTGCATGCCCCTGCATGGGTCTGTATCAGGAGCTTGTGTCTGAGCTAACCTGGAGTGTCGTCCCCGCCGCCCCAGCTCAGAGGAGCTCCGCTGGGGGAAAAGTGGCTGTGTCTAGCCGACCCCGTCTCGTGTCTCAGCTACTCCCCTTCTGATCATGCGAGAGCGATGGTCAATGCCAGCATGTCTCTACCACTCCTCTTGCTCCCCAGGCCGAGGAGGGGGTGGCTAGGATGGGGCTCCCGACCCTAGCCCTGGCCACCCTGCTGGGGCTGGTGGCGGCCACGCTGGCAGAAGTGGCCGAGAACAAGACCCGGCTCTGCCAGCCAGCTCCACTGTGGGAGATCAACGGGACGGCCCCGATGGCAGGGGCGCTGGGGCAGGTGACGGTGGTGGCCCTGCTGAAGGCCAGCTGACAGTTCTGCCTGAAGCAAGCCAACAGGTGAGCAAAGGCGGGGGCATGCACCACAGGGAGGCCTGGGTGAGGCACAGAAGATGGAGCTAGGCAAGGGGGAGTGGGGAGCTGGGGGGTCTCAGTCCATTTTCCACTGGGCAATTGCCACTAATTAGCTCTGGCCCCTTTGCTGGCAGCCTCAGCAGAGGGATTATGGAGGCCCATGGACCCCCCCCCCCTTCATCCCCAGAGGGCAGGGGCAGCAATCCGGGGCAATGTCATGTCCTTCCTCTTTGGTGTTTGCACCGGGGGGTGACGGGGTGACCGTGACACAGAGCATTAGCGAGAGGTAGATCCTGTGGCCCTGTGCCTCACCCCCACTCTCCCCACCTCCCCAGTCTCGGGGGCTTGCGTGAGAAGCTGTCCCAGGACGGGCTGGCCAACATCAGCTACATGATCGTGAACGAGAAGGCGCCGCTCTCCAGGGCCATGTTCTGGGAGCTGAAGCGCCTGGCCCCAGAGGGGGTCCCCGTTTACCAGCAGGAGATCTTGGAGCCGGACGTCTGGCAGATCCTGGACGGGGACAAGGACGACTTCTTCATCTACGACCGGTGAGTGCCTAGGACCCGGCAGCCCCTCCTCAGGGCCGTCTGCCCCTCTGGGGCGCACACCAGCTGGTCTGCCTTCGTTTCTAAGGAGCAGGCTCCGAGCGTTTATCCTGTGCCCGGCATGTCCGAGCAGCCTTGAGCTGATGGCTCCCGGTCAAGGAAAAGAACTCGAAGTGTTATGGAGCACATCCAGCCAGGCTGCAGGGCTCCGGGGACCTGGCTAACCCCCGAACTGGCCTGGGTGAAACCTGGTCGGGGAGGGCGGGGGAATGTAACACAGCGACACACATAGGGAAGGAGCAGTCAGGACTCCTGGGTTCTATCCCTGGCCCTGAGAGGTAAGCGTGGCCTAGTGGTTATTGGACTGGGAGCCAGGACTCCTGGGTTCTATTCCTGACCCTGAGAAGGGAGCATGGTCTAATGGTTATTGGTAGGGTTACCAGCTAGCAACTGTGAAAAAACGGGACGGGCGGGAGTAATAAGCGTCTATATAAGAAAAAGTCCCCAAAATGGGACTGTCCCTTTAAAAATGGACGGCTGGTCACCCTAGTTATTGGATTGGAGGCCAGGACTCCTGGGTTCTATTCCTGACCCTGAGAGGGGAGTGTGGCCTAGTGGTTATTGGATTGGAGGCCAGGGCTCCTGGGTTCTATTTTCAGCTTCACCACTCATTTGCTGTATGACTTCTCGGTAGGTCACTTAACTGCTCTGCACCTCACTGCAGGGGACATGAGGTTAACTCGTGCCAGTGATGCACGTGGGGATCCGGGGAGGACAGAACTAGGGAAAGGCCAAGTGATGGTGGCGGCGTGTTCTCCTCCTGCTCGCGCTACCGCTGCTGAGCCTAAATGGCCACGTAGCTGCTGGCCGGGGGGGCTCTAACCTGGCCTGCTGGTACCACCACCCACCGCCCCAGCTGTCTGCTCTGCTTCTGAAGAGCTGGGACCGAGCCAGCCGAGCCCTCCCCCATGAATGCCCAGGGGGAGGAGGATATTGTTCATTATTGATTGCAATGCCCACAGCTTGCCAGGCGTTTTCCAGACATGCCAGCGGGGGCCATCCTGCCCTGAGGCGCTCACAGTTGGAGGGTAGATGGACAGACAGACAGACAAGCAGAGGCCAGGCAAGGGGAATAGCAAGGGAGTCTCTGTACAAATCCCTGAGAGTCACTTCACTCAGATCCTGATCCACTGATTTGGGGGCCAGCCCCAGGATCTATCACCAGCCAGACTAAACCCCCTAGTCCCAGGCAGCCCGCACTATGGGGATCCAACTTCTCTGTGTCTGTGTCCATCCCTCTGCCCCCAAGGCCCTCCATTTCCCTGCCCCTCCTCCGCCCGGCTCGGTCGTGCAACCTGCTCCCTGCCTTGTTGTCTTAACCCTCCGCTATCACCTGCTCCAGGGACCCTTGAACTTTGGCCGGTGGAGGGGCCAGCCGGAAAGCCTGGGGACAGGGTGCTAATCACACAGCACAGTCAGCAACCTGCCCTGGGATGTGCTGGGGCAGCGCAGTGGGCCGGAGGGGCTGGGAACTGCCAAGAAAAAAGGGAGGGATTCAGACTGTGAAGGTCACAAGCCCTTCCTGGAGCTGTGGTTTTTCCCACCTGCCTTCAGTGTCTTTCTCTGGAGCTGGCCTGTGCGTCTCCTCCCCTCAGTCCAGAGGCGCTGACCTTTCCCTGGCTCTGCCACTGACAGTAGCTGAGGGTGGAAGAAGCTTTGCAGCCCCCAGAGCCCCCTCCCTTTACCCACAGCGATTGTAAAGCAAGGCAAAGACGCCCCTCCTCTGCCCCGGATCCTTGGCGGGGTGCTGGCTCTGGAGTGCCAGCCCCTCTGGCTCCACACCCACAACCTTGTACCCCTAGGGCTGGGCATTCTACTAGCCAGGGTGGCGGAGAAGCATTTCCCGAGGCCCATGTGTGCCTGGGAACAGGGAAGGGGTGTTAGCACTGATCCTCCTCCCCCCGCCATTCCTTCTGCCCAGCCCCACTTGGCATAACCCAGCTGTGACCCTGTACGACCCAGTCAGTGGTATCGAATGCGGGACTTGGTGCTCTCCCCAGCCTCTCTCCCCCGAGCTGCAGGAGAATCGCCAGGATCTGTTTGTAGCATTACGGCTTTTATTCTCGTCCATGCCCGTGGCCACTCGAGGGTGACAGAGTCACTAACGTGTGAGCGGATCCGCTTCCTTCCAGCAGAGGGCAGCAGCGCACAAACACACGCGTCTCGTGCATTCTAATGGCAACACCAGCCCTCGCTCTTAAGTCAAGGCACCGTGCAAGTGTCTTGGGAACGTGCAAGGGTGGGGCAGGAGACGGCGGGGATTTCTCACTACGGGAGCACTGGCCTTTCAGGGCAGGGAGGGAAGGCAGAGCTGGTGTTAAGGTAAATTGGGGGAGAAGCTCAGCATCTCAGCCTAACCTGATAGGGAGCCCCAGGAGGTAGTGTGGCCTAGTGCACTGGACCGGGAGTCAGCAGCCCTGGGCTCTGTTCCCAGCCCTGCTGGGTGACCTTGGGTGAGTCACTTTCCCTATCTGTAAACCAGGGATGATGACCCTGCTCTCCTTTGTGAAGTGCTTTGAGATCTGCTGATGGAACGCACTAGATGAGAGCAGGGTGGCGTTCACTTTCCCTGTGTGGCTTGGGGCTGGAGGGGTAGATGCTGGGGAAGGAAATAGGGGAAGGCCTTTAGGGTTAAGGGTGCCAAGCTGGGTTGCTGCCCACTGCACCTTTCTGAGCCAAGAGGCTTGTCCTGCTCTCTGGGGCACCGGCCTCCGTAACTCATCCCCAGGCTTTGCTCTGCAGGTGTGGCCGGCTGGCTTTCCACATCCCGTTACCCTACAGCTTCCTGCACTTCCGCTACGTGGAGTCGGCCGTGCGCTTCACCTACGCCAAGGACGTCTGTGGCAACTGCTCCCTCTACTCCAACAGCACCCAGGAGGTAAGGAGCAGCTCATGGGGCAGGCCACAGGGTCGCATGGGGGTTGGAGGCCTCATCTGCCCCCATGGCGTTTGAACTGACCCATCCCCCTGACCGAGCTGCCTATGGCTTCATGGTGGTCGCGATACTGCACCCCAGGGACTCTCAGGGCGGCAGCAGGGAGAGCTGCCGTCCTCCTGTTCCCATAGCACAGCCCCCTGCTAACAGCAGGAGATGAGACTCCCCACCCTCTGTTGGCAATATAGGGGTTATGGTAAGAACATGAGTGGTCGTACTGGGTCAGACCAAAGGTCCATCTAGCCCAGTGTCCTGTCTGCCGACAGTGGCTGGGGCCTGATGCTTCCGAGGGAATGAACAGAACAGGGAGATTTCGAGTGATCCATCCCCTGTCGCCCAGTCCCAGCCTCTGGCAGTCAGAGGTTTAGGGACACCCAGAGCATGGGGGTGGGGCCCTGACCACCTTGGCTAATAGCCATCGATGGACCTGTCCTCCATGAACTTATCACGGATGTTGTGAAGGCCAAGACTAAAACAGAGTTCAGAGAAGAGCTCGATAAGTTCATGGAGGATGGGTCCATCAATGGCTATTAGCCAGGATGGGCAGAGACGGTCACAGGTGCCGACATTTCAAACAGCCGGGAGGTGCTCGACTCCCGGCTTTGCCCCAGGCCCCGCCCCCACTCCACTCCTTCCCCCCAAGGCCCCGGCCCCACCCCCACCCCACCCAGTCCTGCCCCTACCCTGTCTCTCCCTGACCCAACCCATCCCCACCCCACCTTTCCCAGCCCAGTTCTGCCCCCTCCCGTGAGTGCGCCACCTCCTCACTTCTCCCCCCCAGCATCCTGCACGCAATGAAACAGCTGCTCGCGGCAGGCAGGAGGTGTGGGGAGGGAGAGGGAGGTGTTGATTTGTGGAGCCTGCCAGCAGGCAGGAAGCCCTGGGGGGTGGGGGTGGAGCTGACAGGAGGCTACCGGTGGGTGCTCAGCACCCACCATTTTCCCCCATAGGTGCTCCAGTCAGCGCCTATGGGGTTGGGGTCCCTAGCCTCTGTTTGCCAGGAGCTGGGAATAAGCGACAGGGGATGGATCACTTGATGATTCCCTGTTCTGTTCATTCCCTCTGGGGCACCTGGCGCTGGCCACTGTCGGTAGACAGGATATTGGGCTAGATGGACCTTTGGTCTAACCCAGTATGGCCGTTCTTATCTTCCTGTGTAATTCTTTTTTGAACGCAGTTATACTTCTGGCCTTCACAACATCTCCTGGCAAGGAGTTCCACAGGTTGACTGTGTGTTGTGTGAAGAAATACCTCCTTTTGTTTGTTTTAAACCTGCTGCCTGTTAATTTCATCAGGTGACTCATAGCTCTTGTGTTATGAGAAGGAGTAAACGACACTTCCCTATTCACTTTCTCCACACCAGTCATGATTTTATAGACTTCCATCATATCCCCCTTTAGTCATCTCTGAAACGTGCCACTCTTTTTAATCTCTCCTCATATGGAAGCTGTTCCATCCCCCTCATCATTTTTCTTCCCTTTCTCTGCACCTTTTCCAATTCTTTTTTAAGACAGAGCAACCACATCAGCACACAGTATCCAGGTGTGGGCATACCATGGATTTCTAGAGAGGCGATATGATAATTTCTGTCTTATTATCTATCCCTTTCCTCATGGTTCCTAACACCGTTTACCTTTTTGGCTGCTGCTGCACATTGAGTGGATGTTTTCAGAGAATTATCCGCAATGACTCCAAGATCTTTCTTGGGTGGTAACAGCTAATTTAGACCCCATCAGAGACTCTCCACCCCCTTTTGGCAATATAGGGTTTATGATCCCACTCTGATTCTATCCAGTAGGGGGCAGTGGTGACACAGACCCCCTAGCCAAGTCATTCCAAAGCAGTGTACATGCATGTCTGTCTGTGTAACACATCAGCCCTGATGTTACCTTCCCAGGCAAACGGCACAGCAGAGGGACCCAAGAGTCTCAGCCAGCCTCCTGAGCTGGAAGAGAAGGAACAGGAGCTGTCCCCCGACGAGAGCAAAGCCCACCGCCCTCACCACCACAGAGCCGGCAGCAACAGCGATCCCCAGGCCTCCTCCCCCACCCACAGCCACCACCAAGACCCCCGCCGGGGGCAGCAGCCAGAGGTGCCAGCGCCCAAGGAGGAGGAGGAAGGGGATGTGGCATAAAGGGGGTGCCCCAGGGGGCTCACTGGGGTGAACCCCGTGCTGTGGAAATGCCACAAGCTCACCGCATGGCAGGATGGCCAGGTTCATTCACCAGTGTGGGACTCGGTCTCCCACGCACAGATACCCCCACCTGCACAGCGCTCCCCGGTGGTGGTGAATGGCATAGCGCTGCCCAAACGAAACCTCGAACGCAGCACAAGCCCCTTTGGCACCAGATACGGCCCCGCTAGGCCCCCCACCCCCGAGGCCCATCCGTGCCTTTCCGCGTCCTTCCCTCTGCATCGCAGCTGTCCGCGGGAAATATTCCCCGCCCCCAACACATAGAGGCACCGCAGTCTCCCACCTTGGGGCCGATTCTGACCCCTTCCTCCACAGATCCCGCTTGTCTGCGCTCAATGAAGCCCGTGGCGCAAACCGGGCTCCCCCGGTCACCACGGGCCGACGCTGCGCAGAAAAGCATGTCAGGGGAGTGGGAGTCGGAACCGTCCTCTGCCAGGGGCAAGGGGCTGCGGGCAAAGTGCTGAGGGTGGTAGGGCTCTGGTCCTATAACCCCGAGCCCCAGTCCCATCCCCGCACCTGGATGCTGCTACCCACACTGCTCCTGAGAAGGCAGCCGCTGGGGGACGGCATGGGGCCGGGGGAAGGTTTGCTGTGACGTGGTGAATGGGGCAGGAGGGTGGGATGGGACAGTGGGCCGTACCTGCCAGCCCTCCCTGTCCCTCCCCCTACTCTGCCCCTTCCCAAAGCTCTCCCAGCCCCATACATCTGCTGTCCCTATGTTTCTCTCCACAAGTCCCAGCCCTCCAGCTTTGGCCCTTGCCTCTCACAAACCCATCAGCCAGGGTAGCATCCAGGGGCTGCTACATGGGGGCAATTCAGGGTCCCAGACAGCTCAGCTCCTCGAGCCAGGGGAGCCAACCCCCAGGGGCGAGGGGGTGTGATGGGGCAGCTGGGGACGGGGGAAAAGAGCTGTCACGCAAAACAGCTGTGCAAATAAACCTCTCTGGCGTGAACCGGGCCCAGTCCTGCTTTCCACGGCGCCTGCGCAGGAATTCCCATTTCACAGGCTCCTTCGCCAGCAAGCGGGGCGAGGCCAGGGCTCCCCCAGCCCTGTGGGGTCGTGGGGAGGGCAGCAGTTAAGGACCCCCAGCAAGGAACCAGTTGAGCTCAGGATCTTCTCCCCGCTCCACGCTGTGTGTCTGGGGCCCAGCGTCACAGCACCCAAGCCAGGCGCTCCTGGGGGTGGGCAGGGGGTCGGGACAGGAGAGAGGCCAGCTGCAATTGGCCGTCTCCCTCCAGGGCCAAGCACTCTCCACCCTGCTTCTGTAGCAAGCGGTGTCAAGGCCACATCCTCTTCCCCTCTCTCCCCCAGGGTCAGGGGGGATGAGACGGCCTCCGTGCAGCCTGATGCACCAGGAATGCAGCTCCCTGGCTTTGCAAGCTAGACAGCTGCAAGAGGGGATGTTCTCCTGGGCTTCTGGTCATACCCGGGCCCCTGCGGCAGAACCAGCTGGGGCTGGAGGGCAGCTCCCTGTGGAACGTGTCCTGTGTACATGCCGAGAGGGGTCTGTACCATATACGCTTGTGGTAGCTCCCTAGACCTGGGAGCAGCCGCTGGACCCCTGGGCACGTCTGCTGCTTTGGGACCAAACCGGACTTGTTGGTCCAAAGCAGCCGCTGCCTGGCAGAGGGCGACTGAGGGGAGGAGGCCAAGGGAGTATGGCTCAGAGACCAAGACAGGGATAACTCACTAGGGAAGTAGGGGGAAGAAACACGAGGGCCAGAGAGCTGGGATGGCTGGAAGACGAGGCAGGCTGGAGGCTGACAGCTGCTTGGCTCACCCAAGGTGGCTCGCCTTTGTCTTGGCCTTAGCCCTCCTGAAAGAGCACGACCTGCCCTTGCAAGCCGAGAACAGTCACACACACCCTTTGTGAGGGGAGCAACATCAGGGAGTTGCAGGGGTGGGACTGGAATCTCCCTGAGTCTGTCAGTGAAACCGCAACTCGCCGAGGGAGGGTTCAGCTGCAGGGAGGAAAGGGCTGTCCTGCCTCCCTTGTGTGGCTTTAGGCTTTACTGCGCTCCTGGAAAATCAAACCACCTCCCTGCCGCAAGCCGCGTGGCCATTGGTTGCCCCTTGGGCGCCGCCTCGCAGACAGAGGTTGCCCTGCCGCACCCTGGCTCGCTGGCCACCCCGTCTCTTCAGAGGCCCTTGGAGAACTCCCAGTTCACACCAGAATTTGAAGAGTCCCCGGAAGGGATCCCCCTTATTTAGTCCTCCCAGCACGCAGCCCCTCCGGCCCCCAACGCTAGTTCAGTGTCTCTCTCCCAGCAGCCAGCACAACGGCGTTGAGAACGAACAGACGCGTGTAGGCTTCACCCCAGCTGGCCACAGCCCTCTCCTGCCTCAGGGCCCCTCAGTCGGGCTCTCCCAGCACACATTTCTCCAGCTTCCTGCACCTTCCCCTCTGCAGGGACTTTCTTGCTCTCTGCACCCAAACTGCTGTTTCCTGGGCCTCCCCTGTCAAGGTTCCTTCCCCGCTCTGACCTCTAGGGTACAGATGTGGGGACCTGCATGAAAGACGCCCTAAGCTTATTTTTACCAGCTTAGGTTAAAACTTCCCCAAGGTACAAACTATTTTACCTTTTGCCCCTAGACTTTATTGCTGTCACCACCAAGTGTCTAACAAATATATAACCGGGAAAGAGCCCGCTTGGAAACATCTTTCCCCCCAAAATCCCCCCAAACCCTATACCCCCTTTCCTGGGGAAGGCTTGATAAAAATCCTCACCAATTTACACAGGTGAGCACAGACCCTCTTGGATCTTAAGAACAATGAAAAGAAATCAGGTTCTTAAAAAAAGAATTTTAATAGAAGAAAAAGTAAAAGCATCACCTCTGTAAAATCAGGATGGTAAATACCTTACAGGGTAATTAGATTCAAAACATAGAGAATCCCTCTAGTCAAAACCTTAAGTTACAAAAACAGGAATATCCATTCCATTCAGTACAGCTCATTTTCTCAGCCATTTAAAGAAAACAGAATCTAAAGCATATCTAGTTAGATTACTTACTAAGTTCTAAGACTCCATTCCTGTTCTGTTCCCAGCAAAAGCATCACACAGAAAGAGAGACCCTTTGTTTCTCCCTCACCTCCAGCTTTGAAAGTATCTTGTCTCCTCATTGGCCATTTTGATCAGGTGCCAGCAAGGTTATTTTAGCTTCTTAACGCTTTACAGGTGAAAGGGTTTTGCCTCTGGCCAGGAGGGATTTTAAAGATGTTTACCCTTCCCTTTATATTTATGACATCCCCTTTTTCTGCCACTTCCCACTCTTTTTACCCTGGGAGCACCTAATTCAACCCACGTGTAGCTCGTCCTCTAATCAGGACTGGTTTAGCCCCAGGATCTCCCGTGCCAATCCCTTCAATCCCGACCCGCAGCCCCTCTGCTGTTCCAGTCCCGGGATCTCCCCACAGCTCCGCCAATCCCCTCAATCCCAACCCACAGCCCCTCTGCTGTTCCAGTCCTGGGATCTCCCCACAGCTCCGCCAGTCCCTTCAATCCCGACCCGCAGCCCCTCTTCCGTTCCAGTCCTGGGATCTCCCCACAGCTCTGCCAATGTCTTTCAATCCCAACCTGCCGCTCTCCTGCAGCTCCAGTCTGGCTTCCCTTCCTGTTCAGTCCCAGAAATGAGCTCACCAAACCCTTCCAGCCGTACTGACACATGCGCTAGTTTGTGATGAGGAGGCAGCTCCATTGTTTGTATTTTTTACATTGCTTAAGATGCTTTCAGCTGCTTCTTAAATCCGGGGCTGGGGAGGTGGGGAAAGAGGAGGAGTCAGGGTGACGAATGGTTAGAGCAGGGGACTCCAAGCCAGGACTGTGGGCTTCTCTGCCCCATTGTCCGACTGAGTGGCTCACTGACCTTGGGCAAGTCCCTTCACAGATTGACTAGCGAGTCACCCCATTGTTTCTTGCGGGGCTAATTGCTGAGTCAAATCAACACAAATAAAGGTGGCAGAATCTAGCCCTTCATCTCTGAGGGCCTCAGTTCCCCCCTCTGTAAAACTGGGATGATAAGACAAACACACATCTGCACGCCTCCCCTTCGCAAAGCCCTTTGAGAGCCTCAGCTGAAAGCGGTGCAGCCTGGGGGTAGCCCTGCGGGCCCCAGGATATTAGCGAGACAGGTGGGTGAGGTAAGATCTACTATTGGACCTACTTCTGCTGATGAGCGAGGCCAAATGTTACCTCACCCCCCTTGTGTGTACTGAGTGCCAAGTATTCACGAGGGGTTAATTGGCCGGGAGATGTGAGGTCTGGCCCAGACCCTCACAGGCTTTGGGAGTTAGGCACCGAAAGACCTTTGCGGCTCTGGGCCTTGGGGCATATGCGTCCGTAGTGCAATAACTTCTGAACGTCGGGTCCGATCGATTCCAAAACACCAGGGAACATTCTAGGCCTCAGTGGGTACCAGACCCCCGCAGCTTCACCCAGGTCTGTGCTTGGCTATAGATCAAAGACCCAGCGGCGGCTGGCAATACCTCCTTCCAGCACAATACCAGCCTCCCTGTGCTGTGCCCAGCCTCCCACCCGAGTTCACCATGTTACACCGTGAGAGACGTCTCTCCCAGACTGAAAGAAATGAGATTGGGGAGGGCAGAGGGGAACGGGGGTGCATAGACAGCCCGTGGTCCAGGCAGAATGGGAGGGCATACAGAACCCCCGGTGTGGGGAGAGGGGAAAAGGGGCATAGGGAGGATGGGGGGATTGGGGAGAATAGGGGACATGCAGCCTGGGGTATGACGAGAGACAGAGCCCTTGGCATTAGGGGTAGGGGCTGTGGTGGGGTATACACCCCCCACTGGCACTGACAGTGTTAAGGAGCGTTTGGGAGCTCAATTAGGGCAGGGTCTGCACTGGTAGCAGGAGAGACCCTGGCCCTGACAGAAGAGTGGCCCTAAGAGGCCATGGAGCCTGAGGTGAATGCAGGTCTCCAGCGGGCCCCAGCTCCCTCTTACAGATGCGCTCCTGGTCTGGATGTGATCCAGTCACGATCCCTTGTCCCTAAGCTGCCGTTCATTGTGAGTTCTGGGATCCGTTCCCCCTTAGCTGTCAAGACGAGGCGTGATACAAAATTCCCTGGCGTCGTCATCTGGAATGGTTAGAAAATCAAGGATTTTTAGGACTGGCGGCCTGAGATCTCCAGCACGTCTCATTCAGACTCAAGTCCCCCGTGATCACACGGCTTTTTTTTCCAGCATGATAGAGAAGAGCCAGTCATCCTGCTCCCTGGTGTGACTGGGGATCTGTAGCAGACACCAACTGGCACCCCATTGTGAGCTTTATCTGTTAGGATATCGGTTCATAAGCTTTCAGGATCGCTTTCTTGCAAGTCAGGGGAGGCCAGGCGCACCCCACTTTTCAAAGTGGGAAGGCTAGCCCCTCCCACTTTTAATCAGCTGTAAGGGTGAGCGGCAGGGGGGCAGGGGGTGGAGAGGATTGAGCGGGGGGGGGGTGAGGTCTTGGGGGAAAGAGGCAGGGCAGGAGCGGGGCTTCGGGGGAAGGGGCAGCGTGAGGGTGGGGTTTCAGGGGGAAGGGGAGGGGCAGCACAGAGGGGCCACAGTTCAGGCATTGGTGGCCCCCCGACTTTTAGGGACCTTCCACCGCTCCTGTTCCGAGTTAGCAGTGACTCAGAAACAAGTGATGCCATTGATGTAGAGAACCGCGCCCCTGCCCCTTGTGTCAGCTCAATCCTTCCTGCCTAGGTTATAACCAACGGTGCTGCAAATCATGGGTCAGCAATACTCAATCAGCCCTGCCCCGCTGCAGCTGCCACAGGTGTGGGGCTGGAGGCGGGAGCTGAATGGGAAGATCCTGCCCAGCCCAGCTGGGTGCTGACTGGGAATGGGGAGTGGGGCTGCAGCTCTCTCTTGGGAGAAGCCAGGACGCTGAGCCAGACGGTGGCTCGTCAGAGCCTCCTTGAGGGAAGGCAGGCCTGAAGCAGGGAGCCCTGGCGAGTGTTAACTAGAGAAGACAGGCCCTGAGTGGAAAGGCTGGGTCCAGCCAGGGACTGGGATGGCTGCCCCTCCTTGGTTTCTGTTATATTTGCTTGGGAGCCTGGATCCTCTGGAAGGGGTGGAGCTTGGTGTGACTAGCTGGCGGGGTTAGTTAGTGCTGGGCTACGTGGGAGGTGGCTATTTGACCACTGATGGCCCAGAGAGAAACCGAGGCAGGGTGTCTAGTGCCATGTGAACCACAAGGGGGTGCTGCAGAGACTGAACCTGCCCCCAGAAGCTGTTCTGGGCTTGTGATTGGCTCTCTAGGCCTGACTGTCATGATCTAGTGGTCATAAATAGCCCAAGCAGGGTGGCTGGCTGACACTCCAGGGCTAGTGCCTGTCTCACCATTGTCCACTGCTGGCTGGACCCCGGGCTGCCCTGTGGCATGTCACAGGGCCAGTGCTGCTTGAGTGGCTCTCCTTTAGCAGAGACAGCTGGGGTCTGCATTGCTGCAGGGAGAGGAGCTGAGTTTGATCCCAGCTGCTTCAAGGAAGTTCTGGGCGGCCACAGATTTGTCAGTGGTGTGGGGCTGGGAGCTGATGCTGTCAAGGCTGTGTGTTGGGGGGGTGCTTTGTAGGATGGGAGCCTTTGTGTCTCTGGATTCTGCAGTGGCTGGGAGGAAGTGGCAGCCGTGAGGGGAAGGACGGCCCACTGGTTAGGACATGACCTGTGTTTGATTCCCTGTTGCGCTACAAACTCCCTGTGCGACCTTGGGCCGTCCCTTAGTCTCTCATGCCTCAGTTCCCTTACCTGTACAGTGGGGATCCAGCCCTTCCCTCCCGCCCAGGGGTGCGAGAGGATAAATACAGTACAGCCTGTGAGGTGCTCAGGGACTCTACCCATCACCACTGGTCAGGTCCTGTCATGCCTGGTGCAGTTCTTTGAAACACCAGCAGGTGTCCCTCCAGGTGCAGCTGGTAAATAACTTGCCTCCTGGCAGACTGGAGATGCCACAGGCAGGCACCGGTTTGAATCCCACAGAGGACCCTAAACGGCCCCACCTGGTTCCTCTTCAGAGCGAGGCAGAGAAGCTGCAGTCCCTGAGGAGAGGGCTCTAGGGAGCAGCTGGAAACTTGCCAGAGAACAGGAGACTTCAGACGTGCAGCCGATGGCTGTGAGTGGCGCGGGACCCTCCACAGCGCCGGGGGAATCTCTCTTCCCCCCGTGCTGTTAGGAGAGACTCTCAAGGCAGCCTGTGCTGGAGGCATCCTTGCTCCCTCCTGTGCGGTTCCTGCTCTGCCCCAGGCTGGGAGTAGGGGGGACATTTCCGCCCTGCAGATGTGACCTGATCCATTAGGCCTGAGGGATCTCTTTGTGGTGGGGGATGTCCCCAGAACCTTCTACTGGATGGGGTCAAGACTGCTCCGCTGTGTGTCATAGGCCCTGTACTGCCCTAGGAGAGTTCACATTAGCTCCAGAGGCTAGGGGTTTGGAGCAGGAGAGCCCTAGTGCTCTCCCCGCTGGTGCTATGTATTCTGCCTGGGCGTGGTGCACAGCGCAAGAGGAGTTCTAGTTCGCCACAGGTTTCTTGCAATGTCCCTGAGACTTAGTGGGGGCAGGGGAGTAGCAGGGCACATCCTGCTGTGCTTGTTTCCTGCATCAGCTGCTGCTGCTCCCTCAGCTAAATCCTTGCCCTGCTGCCTAGGAAGCAGCTTCCCCGGCAGTCAGCAGGAGAGGCAGGGCTGCCAGGAGGATGGATTCTGCACTGGGGTTGGGACAGTCGGCTGCAGGCAGCAGCCTGGCACGAAGGAAACAGGGACCCCTGTCAATCTCCCAGGGAGAGGAGCTGTTTCCAAGGTGGATAGATGCTGATGGCAAGAGCCCAGCGGACGCAGTGTCCCTTAGCAGCAGCTTCATCTAGATCCCTGTGGAGGGACTGGTGTGGCTGCTGGCAAATCAGCCGACGGCAGCATCCTCTTTCTACCAGCTACAATCCTCTCTACACTAGCCCGATCTACAGCCCTAGAGAACCTCCCAGTTCTCGCTGTGCTGTGTGGTGCCCACATCACTGGGGCAGCCACTCTGATCCTCCGACTCATGAAGCACCAGCTTCTACTGCTTGCGCTAAAGGGGAATCTCCCCTAGCCGTCGGGGGTCTGTGACACACAGCAGAGCAGTTCTGAGCCCAGCCAAGAGAGGGCAGTGGTGCATCGATACTCAGCAGTTCCTTACCACCGATCTCGTCACCCCGGGCCTTGCCAGCCAAGCTGTTGGCTTGTCTTGTAGAACATGCCCAAACTCCTGGGTGTGCCTCGATTGCCCAGCCATTGCCCTGTGGGCCAATGTGTGCCAGCTGCTCCTGCTCTCCCAAGGCTTTAGTTTGTTCCCCTTCCTTCTCCTCCCTCTGATCCCCTATGCTGAGCAATCTGGCTTCCTTCCCTGTTCCCAGCAGCCGGCAAGGGCACCTCTATCCCCTGCTCCTGCCGTCAAGAGCGGGGTTGTCGTCTCGCTCCAGCAGCCACTGTAACTGAAACAAAGCAGGCCGGGCCTTGCGGGCCCTGCTCTCATTACGCACCTCGCCCACGCTGCCGAGACAATGAATCCATCTTATCGGGACACGGCTGGGCTCCTTGTCAGCAGAGCCAGAGAGTGGGTCCTGCTGTGGGGAGAAGAGTGGGGGTGTCTCCTTCCCCCGCCCACCCAAACTGAGAATGAGCGTCCCTTTGGGGAGGGGAGAGAGGGTTCCTTGGCATCCCAGTGAGCAGCCCCGTGTGCTCCAGTAATGGAATCGGTCTCCCCCTGGATGGGTGTCTGAGACAGCACCCCTGCGGGAGGGGGCAGCGCCCCGGGTCTTGGTGCTCGTCACCATCACAGCTTGTCACTATCACAGCCTTCCAGCTGCGACTGCTGCTCCCGAATCCAGCGATCCCAGCAGGCTCCAGCAGAGCAGCTGCCCCCAGGGAGTCCCAGCTGTCTGTAGCGGACTGGGAGGGATAGCTCAGTGGTTTGAGCATTGGCCTGCTAACCCCAGCGTTGTGAGTTCAATCCTTGAGGGGGCCATTTAGGGATCTGGGCCAAAAATTGGGGATTGGTCCTGCTTTGAGCAGGGGGTTGGACGAGATGACCTCCTGAGGTCCCTTCTGACCCTGATATGCTAGGATTCCTGCCCAGAGTTTGGAGACCCCCCCGAGCCCTCCCCACCAATGGTCCTTGGGCTCCCACCACCAGAGCTGTCAAGGTTCCTTCCCCACTCTGAACTCTAGGGTACAGATGTGGGGACCTGCATGAAAAACCCCCTAAGCTTATTTTTACCAGCTTAGGTTAAAACTTCCCCAAGGTACAAACTATTTTACCTTTTTGTCCCTGGACTTTATTGCTGCCACCACCAACCGTCTAACAAATATAACAGGGAAAGAGCCCACTTGGAAACATCTTTTCCCCCAAAATTCCCCCAAGCCCTACACCCCCTTTCCTGGGGAAGGCTTGATAAAAATCCTCACCAATTTGCATAGGTGAACACAGACCCAAACCCTTGGATCTTAAGAACAATGAAAAAGCAATCAGGTTCTTAAAAGAAGAATTTTAATGGAAGAAAAAGTAAAAGAATCACCTCTGTAAAATCAGGGTGGTAAATACCTTACAGGGTAGTCAGATTCAAAACATAGAGAATCCCTCTAGGCTAAAGCTTAAGTTACAAAAAGACACAAAAACAGGAATATACATTCCATTCAGCACAACTTATTTTATCAGCCATTTAAACAAAACAGAATCTAACGCATATCTAACTAGATTGCTTACTGACTCTTTACAGGAGTTCTGACCTGCATTCCTGCTCTGGTCCTGGCAAAAGCCGACACAGACAGAGAGAACCTTTGTTCCCCCGCCCCTCCAGCTTTGAAAGTATCTTATCTCCTCATTGGTCACTTTGGTCAGGTGCCAGCGAGGTTATCCTAGCTTCTTAACCCTTTACAGATGGAAGGGTTTTTCCTCTGGCCAGGAGGGATTTAAAGGTGTTTACCCCTCCCTTTATATTTATGACAGGAGCATTGCCTGGCAAGCCAAGGACCGAACTGCAGGTGGAGAAGGGGGTAGGCGGGAGCCAGGTTCATTGCACCTGCAGCATCTCCCAAGCTCAGCAGCCATGAGCCGCCCCTCAGATGGGGGAGAGGTGGGGGCATATCTGCTGAACTGCATTAAAAATTACGTCCATTTCCTCTTCAGATCCTTTCTCCATAATAGATTGGGAGGCAACACACCCTACTGTGCACAAGCAACATACAAAGCCTAGGCAGCTATCAGGGCACACCCATGCGTGAACACCCAGGTAAGAATGCCCATAGACAACATGTGTGAGTCCGTCCATGCCTGCTTGAACACACATGGCAGCATACACAGGTGCAGAGCCACCCCTGCACACACACAACCATGCACCCAAAGAAGAAAAATTGCTGAGTTATCTCACGTTATTAATTCACGTGTATTTGAAGTCTTTGTCCCCTAGCCAAGTGAATTGTTAGTAGTTCTGGGTAATTAAACCCAATGAATACCTGCATCGAGGCAATGTAGGTAAGGGTACTCTCTGGGTTTGTAACTATGGTTATTACCCTTGTTAAGTAACTAAGATTTACTAAGTAATTTCCCAATATTTCTTGTGGCCTCCAGCCACCCGAGCCTGTGCTGCGATCTTCACGGCACTCCTGCAGCCTGAGCCCGGGCAGAGGGATCCCTAAGGAAGCTGCTCTATGCTACAGAATGTGGTCATGGTGTTTCAACAGGGGGCGCCCTTTCCCCACACGCAGATCTGAACACGAGACTCCACAGGTGCCAGAGACCCCATGCTGCTGGAGTGAGGCACAAAACCACAGCCCATGAACACCAGTCCAAATGTGTGAGTCATTGCTTTGACCCACTTGGCTGCAAAGTGACCTGTAAGCCGTCGGTGCCTTATTATTAATTACTCCATCTACGGTTGTGCCAGCCAAGACTGGGCCTTCGCTGTTTCAGGTGCTGGACAACTCTAGAAGGAGTTCAGACACCATGGTGATGGGCATGAGATAGGAACCTCTGTAATTATTAAAGATCCCATGGCATCTTTTGCAAAAGTGGGGGGTTAACTCCAGAGCACCGGCAATTCCTGGCACAGATCAGTTTGATCTTGCTACCCACTACTGTTTTCATTCACTGCAACACTCTTCGCTTCATATTGTTATATGCTGATAAACAGCTGCTGCGGTTCACCTCCAGAGGTGGCTGCACTTCTGTGGGAGGTGGCATGATTGTTGTTTTTAAAGCAGTTTGCGGTGAGAGGTGCCATTTAAATGTGAGATCCTTATCAATGTGCTTCTCAGTAAATGCAAGTAAATCACCTCCGTCATCGTTTTATTTTTTTTATGAATTAATAAACCACTACGTATTTTCCCCTTTGGGGGTGTGGGGGGGGGTGTGCTTCTAAAGGTCCGTGCTCAGTGCAGTGCCTGGCACCCAGGGGTGTGTCTGTGTGTGAACACTCAGGCATATAGGCAGGGTTGGGAGAAAGCCTTTTCCTTGAGGAGCCAACAAGATGGTCTTCTAGTAGCTTTTTGCAGGCACCAATCTTTGCTAAACCAAAGCACACACAGATCATCAATGAGAGGCAGCTCAACCTAGCGCAAAAGTGGGTGCATAGCTGGTTGGAAAACCCTTTCCAGAGACTAGTTATCAGTGGTTCACAGTCGAGCTGGAAGGGCATAAGGAGTGGGGTCCCGCAGGGATCAGTTCTGGGTTTGGTTCTGTTCAATATCTTCATTAATGATTTAGATAATGGTGTAGAGAGTACACTTATAAAGTCTGTGGACGATACCAAGCTGGGGGGGTTGCAAGTGCTTTGGAGGACAGGATTAAAATTCAAAATGATCTGGACAAACTGGAGAAATGGTCTGAAGTAAATAGGATGAAATTCAATAAGGACAAATGCAAAGTTCTCCACTTGGGAGGGAACAATCAGTTGCACACATACAAACTGGGAAATGACTGCCTAGGAAGGAGTACTGCGGTAAGGGATCTGGGGTCATAGTGGACCACAAGCTAAATATGAGTCAACAATGTAATGCTGTTGCAAAAAAAAAAAAAAAAAAAAAAAAAAAGCAAACATCATTCTGGGATGTATTAGCAGGAGTGTTGTAAGCAGGACATGGGAAGTAATTCTTCCACTCTACTCCACGCTGATTAGGCCTCAACTGGAGTATTGTGTCCAGTTCTGGGCGCCACATTTCAGGAAAGATGTGGACAAATTGGAGAAAGTCCAGAGAAGAGCAACAAAAATGATTAAAGGTCTAGAAAACATGACCTCTGAGGGAAGATTGAAAAAATTGGGTTTGTTTAGTCTGGAGAAGAGATGACAGAGAGGGGACATGATAAGAGTTTTCAAGTACATAAAAGGTTCTTACAAGGAGGAGGGAGAAAAATTGTTCTTCTTAACCTCTGAGGACAGGACAAGAAGCAATGGGCTTAAATTGCAGCAAGGGCGGTTTAGGTTGGACATTAGGAAAAACTTCCTAGCTGTCAGGGTGGTTAAGCACTGAAATAAATTGCCTAGGGAGGTTGCGTAGTCTCCATGACTAGAGATTTTTTAAGAGCAGGTTAGACAAACACCTGTCAGGGGTGGTCTAGATAATACTTAGTCCCGCCTTGAGTGCAGGGGACTGGACTAGATGACCTCTCAAGGTCCCTTCCAGTTCTATGATTCTAAAGAGCTGGGAGAGACAAAATGCCAAGCCAGGCTCTGACACTGACACACTGGGACCTTGGCTCATTTTTTGCCTCAGTTTTCCCGTCTGGGAAATGGGGATAATGATGCAGTAGGGTGGCTGGTGTGGCTGTATCACTGCTGCCTCTAATGGATGGAATCGAGAATGGCTCATTTGAGTCATAGTCCCTGTACTGCTAACAGTCATTCTAGAGCTTTAGTGGTGGAAGAGCTTCTGGAGAGAGAGGATCTGAGTTCTCCACCCACTGTGGCCATGACGTTTCAACGTGCAGCACAGACGTGACATTAACTAAGTTGCTGAATTTGCTGCAGTTTTCCTCTCAAGCAGCTGGAGGGTTTTGGATGGGTTCCATGTCTCTTGTTTGTAAAGGGAAATGGGACGGTCTGCCTACGTGTTTGATATTGAACTGGAGTTCTTAGTTGCTGGGATCTGTTGCTCTTGGTTAATATGTGCTCCCCAACGGCAGCCTGGAAGGGATGGAAATCTTCCTGGCAGGTGGCAGCCAGGGGCTGGAACGGTTTGTCTAAGACGCCAAAGGAACCCTGAGATAAAAGGCCTGGACTGGTTGGTCTTTTTGTCATCAGCAAGGACCAAGGCAAGAGGAGGTGGTTTCTGGAACACACCGGCCCAGGGCTCGTCAGACACAGTCTTGGCAGGGCCGTTTTGAATTCCAATTCCACCTTTGCTCTTCTGAATTTTTTATTCCCCGCCTCCAAAGCCTGCCGCGGAAAGGAGATTAAGACATTCTGAACTGGATAGTGTGTGTGTGTGTGTGTGTGTGACTACTGCCCCCTGCTGGATGGAACTGGACCTTCCTAGCCGCGTGTCAGGCGTGACGTGACTGAGGGCAATTCTCCTTTAGCTGAAGCAGCAGGGGCCCGTTGAGTTAAAGGTGTTAACATGACTCCGTCACTGTCCGACATTTACAGTATTAACCAACATCCAGGGTCTGGCCTATAGAGACCTCAGCCTGCATAGTACCGGAGCCAACACCCGCTTCAAAATCCTTCTGACCTTTTATTAAAGAAACAGAAAAGAAGGGAACACAGTGAAAGCCTTTGCAATATAAAGTAGTCAATAGGGCATTTATTTCATCACCAGCCCTTGTTCCCTCTCCCCTGAGTGGGAGAGTTTTTACAAGGGAAAACGGCTTGTTTGACAGTCTCTTAGATGGGATCAAAGATGGGGGAAAGGGTGGGGGAATAAGTTAGTTGAGCTGAGCTGCTGCTGTTAAAGTTTGATCCCGTTGATGGTGTTTGGATTGAGCTGGAGCCAGCAGAGGTGGTCACATCGTCGGCTGGGTCTCTCTTTCTGACCCCGTCTGGTCAGGACACCTCTCAAGATCAGTATGACAAAGGTCCCAGGAGATGGTGAGGGTGGCAGCCAGGATGGTGAAACTTGCTCCAGTCACCAAGTTTTCTCCCCACGGCCTTTCTTTAAGGCCCCAGAAAGGAAGGGATGGGTGCAATGGTCCAGCCCCTCATTGTCTTGTCGACCCACTGGGCCTCGTTTCTGATGCAATGACTTTGGCTCACTGCTTTCTGCTTCCTCACTTTTCTTGTTCATCCAGCATGATCCTACCACAGCCCTTGGGTTGTGTCCGGAGGCCTTTTTGTTTGGACTAATTCCATCTTTCTGTCTCCCTTTTGTACCTTTTCCCAGCCATGGTTGTCGTTCTAGGTTATTGTGACGTGAACCTTCACGTGCTTTTCACAGCTGAGCTCAGAGTCAGGGTCTGTTTGTCAGCCTGAGGCTCACAACCATCTGCTCTTCTGGAGCAGGAGTCACTGAGTATTGTCCCCCCCGCTGGTGCTGTCAAGATCTGGGTGGCCTCCAGGTGCAGCCCAGTAACCCTCCAGCTATGTCCCATTTGGGGAATGTTAAGCACTTGACCCATTTAGACACTAACCCTCCCAGCCCCTGGAAGCTAGGTCAGGCTTACACAGATGGGGAAACTGAGCCAGAGGGAGATGAAGTGTCTTGCCCAAGGTCATGCAGAGAGTCTGTGGCAGAGTTCGGAATTGAACCCACAACTTTCGACGTCCAGTCTTGTCCTCTAGGGATGGCACCTGCATCAGCAAAAGCACCATCTAGCCCTGCCTGGCAGCCTCAGCCCATAATGAGAGGTGCACATGCCATTCCCCACGACTCCCATGTTACGGGGCTAGGGTGATAATACAGTTATGGTAGCTCATCATTGACTCTTGACGTTGCCACGAAACCCCTTCTCCACATCTGCCCCCTTAAACCAGCACCCCCTGCACCTCCGAGGAGTAGCTGTGCCTTCCGGTTGCCATATCTCCAGCAGCCATACGCCCCCCTCCCCCCCCCCGAGGGGCAAAGCACAGCCAATGCATGGGGTGGGGAGGGAAGGGGCCTTCCTCAGTGTCATTGGATGAGGCCCGAGGACCCGTTGAGGCCCTCATAGAAGCATAGAGCTGGAAGGGATCTTGAGAGGTCATCATGTCCAGCCCCCTCCACTGAGGCAGGACCAAGTAAAGCTCGACCATCCCCAACAAGGATTCCATAATTCCCTATGATGCCAGCCAGTATCCCACAATTCCCTGCAGCCAGTTCCCATCAGGCAGCGTGGCAGGCGCTGAGATGCCTCCGCGTGGCACGCCGTGCTTGCAGCGATCCAGGTGCTGCCGTGTGCTCCGGCACAAGGGGCCCCGTGCGAATGGGCGCCCGTGAATCAGCCTTTCCCGCTGCAGGGGACGGCTCAATCCTGCCCAGATGCAGTGGCTGCGGGCGCACAAGCCCTGCCTGATGGCGGCACAGCATCTCCCGCTCCTGTCTCCTCGACACGGGGCCGAGTTGACTTGCTCTGCCACTGTGGCGAAGGTATTAAAACAAATCAGCCATGAAATGAGCTCCTTCCTCGCCCCTTAATGGAGCTGTCCAAACTCATCCACAGCCAAGTCAGGGATTCAGACGGGGCTAATGGAACTTGGCTCCCTTCCGCCTCCTGCCCCCACGCAGCACGTACCCGCCTCCAGGTACGCCTCTGTGACTCCTGCCCCCTGTGCGTCCCACCACAGTGCCCGCTGCTTGGCCACTGCAGCTTGGAGAGAGACAGGGACCCCCCTTCCAAAGCATTGCCCAACTCTGCCCCCGCCTGGGGCTCTGCCTACGTCTGCTCCCGCTTTGGCTCCTGACCTTCTCTATTAATCACTGCAGCTTTCGTTCCTGCTGCTTCCTGGGCTTGGATCTCTGCATGCCAAGCCCCCTTCTCTTTTCTCCTTTGTTCCCTATCAGCTCTGTGTTCTTGGGGAACCAGGGCGCAGTACCCAGCCTGTCTGACTCCCGGAAGACCTTCCCCCCCCAGCCTCTGCTTGAACCAAAACCAATCAGAAGAAAGACTTACAAAAAGCAATGAAGAGGCTGTGGGAGACACCTAAACCCCTCCAGACAAGGGTGACGGGATTAAGGATTCGTCATGCATCCGATGAAGTGGGTATTCGCCCATGAAAGCTTATGCTCCAATACGTCTGTTAGTCTATAAGGTGCCACTGGACTCTTTGCCGCTTTTACAGATCCAGATTAACACGGCCACCCCTCTGATACCCAGATGTGAACACCCCCAAACTCTGAAGCAGTTACTGGCCAGTCCACTTCTCCAAATCACACTGGATCTGGATTGATTTACCCTCGTTTCTCCTATTTCCTTGTTGTTCCTCATTCTTCTTGAGGAGGCAGAACAAGGCCAGTCACTTACACTTCCTGCACTAGTCCCCAGCTCTTGTGTTTGCATTGCAACCATTAAAGGGGAAAATCAGTGTTTAAAAAAATGTATCCATTGAAACTTACATCTTTAAGCTATTGCAAAATCTTCTGATCCATACATAGAATCATAGAATCCTAGAATATCAGGGTTGGAAGGGACCTCAGGAGGTCATCAAACCCCCCGCTCAAAGCAGGACCAATCCCCAACTAAATCATCCCAGCCAGGTTCAACAAGGACAAGCGCAGAGTCCTGCACTTAGGAAGGAAGAATTCCATGCACTGGTACAGACTAGGGACCGAATGGCTAGGCAGCAGTTCTGCAGAGAAGGACCTAGGGATGACAGTGGACGAGAAGCTGGATATGAGTCAACAGTGTGCCCTTGTTACCTAGGGAGGTGGTGGAATCCCCTTCCTTAGAAGTTTTTAAGGTCAGGCTTGACAAAGCCCTGGCTGGGATGATTTAGTTGGGGATTTGTCCTGCTCTGGGCAGGGGGTTGGACTAGATGACCTCCAGAGGTCCCTTCCAACCCTGATATTCTAGGATTCTATGATTCTATGATAAGCCTGACCTTAAAAACCTCAAAGGAAGGAGATTCTGCCACCTCCCTAGGTAACGCATTCCAGTGCTTGGCCACCCTCCTAGTGAAAAAGTTTTTCCTAATATCCAACCTAAACCTCCCCCACTGCAACTTGAGACCATTACTCCTTGTTCGGTCATCTGCTAGTACTGAGAACAGTCTAGATCCATCCTCTTTGGAACCCCCTTTCAGGTAGTGGAAAGCAGCTATCAAATCCCCCCTCATTCTTCTCTTCCGCAGACTAAACAATCCCAGTTCCCTCAGCCTCTCCTCATAAGTCATGTGTTCCAGTCCCCTAATCATTTTTGTTGCCCTCCGCTGGACGTTTTCCAATTTTTCTACATCCTTCTTGTAGTGTGGGGCCCAAAAGTGGACACAGTACTCCAGATGAGGCCTCACCCAATGTCGAATAGAGGGGAATACAGTTTGAGAAAAGCTTTTTGCTAATTTTGAAACCTAGATTTTTTTGGTCCTAATTGTTTCATGTTCTGTGTTCTGGGTAAAAATGTGAGAGGGCTCCATGCTTGTCAAACTAAGCTGGCTCTTTTTCAGAAAACTATCTACAGAAGTGCTGCAGCTGCCATTCAAGCCATGTGTACACAGACCGACTTCCTGATGGCTTCTCCAAACTCTTCCCTCCTGCAACACGTGCTTCTCCTCCAAGTTCCATTCAAGTTGCTACACTAAGGGCAGGTTCACACTTATCATGCTGCATCAGCGCAGCTGTGTCACTGTAACACTTAAGTGAAGACAATCCTATGCCGATGGGAGAGAGCTCTCCTGTCGGTGTAGTTTATCCACCTCCCCAAGAGGCAGTAGCAATATTGATGGGAGAAGCTTTCCTGCCGACATAGCACTAACACAATGGTTAAGATCATGTAGCAGGGCAGTCACCCCGCTCCGGCTCCGAAAGGGTCAAAAGCCAGCCCTTGGAGAGGGCTGGGGCTGGGAGCCAATCACAGAAGGTTGGGAGGCAGCCAATCGGGGCCAGGCTGGGCCCTATAAAAGGGCTGCAGGGTCAGAAGGCTGGCAGTTTCTCTACAGCCTTGGAGAGAGATGGACCTGACTGCCTGAAAGATCAAGGGGGACCTTGGACAGAGCAGTGCTGGGGCAGAAGGAGCTGGGGAAGCTCCAGCCTGGCAAACCCCTAGGCAGAGGCCTTGCTGTCAGGGCCGGAGGAGGTACTAGGGCTGTGGGGAGGCAGCCGGTCCAACCCCCTGGCCGATGATGAGTGGCCACTTCAGACTGCAGTTTGCCCCTGAAGGAAGGGGCTAGATGAAGACTGGCACTAGGTCACTGCGGTGAGGTGGGATTAGGGGATTGGGGTTCCCCAGGAAGGGGAGGACCCAAGAGAAGAGGCACTGTGGGTGGGTGAGGGATGCAGGGCCTCAAGTCTAGTGGTGCAGATTCACAATGAAAGACAAGTAGTGACAGCAGGAGAGACACCGGACAGCAGGAGGTGCTCTGACGCTGGGATGAGCTAATTCCCAAACGACCAGCAGGAGGTGCTGTGGTGGTGAGTCTGCACCTGTTACAGGTCGGTATAACTATGTTGCTCAGGGGTGTGAATTTTTCACATCCTTGAGTGATGGAGTTAGACTGATCTAGGTCTGTTGTGCAGACCTGGCCTGAGAGCACTCGCTTTAAAGGGACACAGGTTGGTCAAAACTCTGACTGATTGGCAGTGACAGAACTCAGGGCTGACAGAAATGTTTCCTGCGCTTTTATTTGAAATTGCAATGAGCAGCTCTGGTTTGTAACCAGACACATGGCACCCTTTCCTTGCAGCATCCACAAGCCAAACGTTCCAGCGCTGAGCACCGGGATCCTGACACGGCTTTCACTGATCGTCGTCGCCTCAGTGACAGATTCGTCTTGCCAAGAGAAAACCGGATATTTAAAATACTCCTTTTAAATAAGCTAAGTTTTAAAAATGATTATTCTTTAGTGAAAGGCAGGGAAGGAAGCATTGCCAGCTCACAGCAGGGTATTTAAATAAACAAGGGCCGCTTTAAAGAAAAAAGTTATTTGTAATGTGTCCATTTTGCCAACAGATGGCAGCATCACAAGCCCTTGTCTATCAGCATCCACTTTTTGTCTTATACAGATAATAATCACATGATCAGGAAAATTTGGGTAATAGGCAATACTGCCATCTGGAGGCCACATTCAATCAGTCCAACAGCTACAGTGTATTTGTCCTTTTTCTTCTTCTCTCTCTGCTAGCCCACGCCGGTCGCTGCTGGACTCCTGATCTGACATATATCTTATTTTCTTGCAGTGGCTAAAGCTATTGGAAAATGTGAAATAAAGAGCAGACAGGAGCTAAAGTGATGCCACTTTCCCCCCGGGCTAGGTTGGAGACTCTGGCAAGAAATCGCTCATGGGGATGAAGTCAAGTTAAAAATCCTACAGCAAAAATACTGCAACAAATCCATGGCCACCTGGCATTTCGCAGCTGTCCCAGTGCTGCTCCCAGCAGGGATAGAACCTAGATCCTCCTGTTCCCAACGCACAGGTCCCTGCCACTCAAATGAGAATCTCCTTTAGCTGCTAGCAGTATGGGGTCTATGCCACCTAGGTGAGCAGTTCTTATCCTGCCCAGTGGAGGACAGTGGTGCACATAGAAGGCACTTGTCCTTGCTTATGTGTTCAGGCGAGGGCAGGCTAGAGGCGCGACCCTGTATTTTGGAGATACCTGTCCTCCCAGAAAACTCAGCAACTGACAGAACAGTTTGTTCCTTCACTCGTCCCTGCCCCCAGCAGCCTGGCTGGATGGGGAGGGGCCTCTGGCTAGGTTTCCCTCTGCTTGCTGCTCGGGACCCTGTAAGGTCACAGGCTAGGCTGAGAGAGAAAAGCCTGGATGTTCCTTCTCCCTGCTGGAAGTGGCTGTGTGGAGCTGTCATTCGACTGGCAGATACAGATAATGCTCATGCCAGGGGCAAAGCAGATGCAGACACTTTAAAGGGGCAGTGAACCCTGGGTCCAGAGCAAAAAAGTGACCCTCCTTAAAACTGTAGCCAGTGAGGGCCAGATCCTACAATCCAGGACACGTGCCTGTCCTTTTAAATCCTCCAGTCCATTACACAGACACTTGAACGAGGGAGGAAGAAGCTACAATTTGTGGAGGGTCTAGATAAAAGCAATGTTTTAGGCTCTTGGGTGCCCCCTGCTGGCTCTGCAAGGGCAGCTGATAGCAGACACCGTTCGCGGAGCAGTGCTGTGCCACGGTGGGTGTGCTCAGGGCCGCTACTGTAGGAACAAGACTGCAAAACTCACCCTCTAGATTTCAAGCTCTCTGGCGGCCTTGGGCGGAGGAGTGAGGGTGGCGAACGCGTGTGTGTGAACATGGGCTTGCCTCCAGGTGTGTGAGCCTGCATGACTTTGCATGCTGAGATGTGTGCAAGTGTGGCCGTTCACATGGTTTAGTGTGAGCGGGAGGACGGTGGTCCTGGCTATGGTGGAATGCCTCCACTTTGGGGAACCCAATGACGAGACAGCCGGGCCCCATGTTGCACCCTAGTTGTGTGTTGTAATTGTAGACAGGACCAAACTGTGCGATCATCCCATTAAGGGATCTCTAGCCCTGCTGGTGAATTCGGGGTGTGTGTGTGTGAATAACTGGGGGGAACATTTGTGTATCTGTACAGCGGTTCGTGTGTGTGTACCTACAAGTGTGTGGGCACGGACACTTGTGACTGTGCAACTATATGTGAATGTGCCCGGATACGTGTGCCAATGTGCTGCCGGGTGCGGGGCCGGGGGAAGTGGGGTTTTCTCTGGCTTCTCCATGTGTGGTGCTCGCTGCGGGAGGACAGCAGGCTTGGCATAGCATAAATCTTGCAGACAGCTGAGAGATGGGAGCCCAGCCAGGCATGGGGCACATGCAAGGAAAGAGATCTTGGTAAAGGGCCCGGCTAGGGGGACCTGCTGGGAAGCACAGCAAGCTGCAGGCACAGGCCAGCTGGGGGGGCGGGAGAGGGGACCCTAGGCTATTTCCCTCCATCAAGGCAACCTGAGAAGAGGGGGCGTGTTATCTCCTTATCGCTTCTATCAACAGGCAAGGGCGGGAGAGACTGGAGGCGTCTGCAGTCTGTCAGGCCAGGGCCTGGGCTGGTGAGCTCACCCAGTGGAGGAAGGCAGGGCTGTGTGGGATGGGTTTTAACCAGGTTACAACTTCATTAGCCCAATGGCATCCAAGGTCCCCCAGCAGCACTGGCCAAGCCCCAAGGCAGCGAGCCCTGGGCCAGCATAGGAGAGACAGGGGGAGTCTAGGGAAACGGACCAGTCTAGTGGCAGGGATCGGGAGGAGATGGAAATGGTTAACAGCCGAGCTGGGCGTTAGATTCCCCTTCCTGCTTCTGGCAGAGTAAATCCAGAGTAACCCACTGAAGCCAGCAGGGTTACACTGGTGTAAGCAAGATCAGCATCTAGCCCTGTGTTCTCAGTATTACTCTCCTCTGGACGCAGTCCCCTTTACAGCTAGGTGGCCCAAGGCTGGCCCTACTGTGCCAAGGCCAGCCGGGGGCGCTGGGCCTCGCGCCGCTTGGTCCATGTCTAACTTCTGTGGTCCTCTCCAAGTCGCTGTCTGCAGGGAGCCCCGCCGGGAGCCTGTCTCTCCTCCTCCAGCGCTGCAGAGAGAGGCATTTCCAAGGCCGCATTTTGGAGGGACGGGGGGGCAGGAGATAAGGGCCCCAGATCCCCCTTTATTGCAGCCAGGCCGGGATCCTCACTGCTAGTCGAATGGGGCAGCAGGAAGGAAGTGAAGTTCCCACGGCTGACACCTTGACACGGCTGACACTGCTCCCACGGAGATTGACCATGGGGCCTCCGGAGCTAAAAGCACAAGGGGGCTACAGCTTGAGCTAAAACGTGGCACCCTCACTGTCGGTACCAACCCCCGCGGATTGGCCTGGCAGGCGACTGCAACGCCGCTTCGCCGGTGGGTTACGCGGTCCCGCTGGGGGTCCCTACGGGGAGCCTGGGGAGAAGAGCAAGACGGGGCAGCTGGTGATTTTCAGCAGGGACCCCGGCATGCTGCCGCCCACGCACGCTGCACGTCCTCCCCGCGGCTCTGCCTCGCCCCTCCTGCCAGCCGGCCTGGTCCCCAGGCTTTGTTTCTAGCTCTCGGACAGCAGCAGGCGAGCGGCCGCAGGGCTCGCGTGAAGGCCGCTGACTAGCTGGCGGCGCTGCCCTGGACGAGCTTTTCTGCCCTTGCATTTCTTGCCGCCACCATCGTCTGTGTTTCCTGAGTTACAGCAGATTGCTCTGGGCAGGGCCGTCTCTTGCCCTCCAAGCCTTTGGAGTCCCCCCGGCAGCCGGCAGTGACCACCCCAGTAACGCACGGCCGCAGGCATCTTGCTGCTTCATGAGCAAAGCAACGACGGCCAGACACCCGTGTCCTCTCTTCAACCCAGCCCCGGAAGCCGTGCCAGCCAGGCAGGTCTCCTTGGAACCTGACCTCAACATGTGGCAGGGAACAGCTGGCGGAGCGGGGAGGGGGCCGTCCGAGCAGGGACATCAGGATTACCCAGAACGCAAGCCCAGGAGCGCTTCATGCAGCTCGTGCATAAGGCACCTACCAGGCCAAAGTGAACTAGTTCCAGCCCTCCTCCCTTCGATCTCACAGGCCCAGGAGGGCTGGGCCGGGTCAGTACCTGAGGCTGCCAAGGAAAAGCCGGGGGACGCTTAAGGGGAACCCCTCTCCGCAGACTCAGTACTGGCCCCAGCATGGCAGTAGGTCGGGGGCACTGTGCTGCAGAGAGCAGGATGGGTGGGACACATGAGGGGCTCTCCCTTCTGGGCCAGCACTGGCCTCTCTGTCTCAGCATGGTGCCCGGGAGCGGGGCGGCTGACGTGTCTGGGTGGAGAGGGGAGAACCCGGGGAGATCTGCTCGGCTCTCTCCCCGCCCAGTCTGCAGGAGCCAGCTGGCTTTGTCGTGGGCAGGCGGGTCCTGCTCCAATGGCACGGAGGTTTTGTGGCCGGCCCGACCTCATCCCAGGAGGGATTCCCGGCTGAGACGGCTCTGCCCCCTGGGCACACGAGTCTCGCTCTGGAGGGTGACGGGGCTGTTGCGCCGGGATCAGGGGAAAAGCATCTGTCCGGGGAGGCGATGCCCTAGGGAACTCTGGACCCAGCCCCCCGGGGCGGGGAAATGGCTGTGTGGCAGGGACCCTCCCCGGAGCACGCCCCCATGTGTCACTGAATGGCCCTGCAGGCACCTCGTCCTCAGGTCTCTCCTGTGAAGAGCAGGATCTAAACTTTGAAGTGGACCTAACTTGATGGTGGCTTAGTGGCAAGGAGCTCTGTCATGGGCTGGCTGGCCCCTTTAAGGGGAGCCGGGGCCCAGTCTGCCAGTGAGGGGGAATGGCTGCTCGGAACCTAATTGATTAACGAGCACCCGGGCCTGATGAAGGGCTGCCAGAGCTCCGTTGAGGAAGCCCGCATGGAGGGGAACTCCCTGAGCAGACAGGCCCCAGGAGGATGCTGAGCAGCTCTCAAATACATGGGGGATAATCCTGCTCGGGTTATTGCCCAGGGGGAGGTTGTGGGTCTCCTGAACTTAGGAGAGACTGGAGGCCTGTTGGATTTGGCACCCAGGCTCCCAGAAGAAGGGTGGGCTGGAGTTTGCACCCTGCCAAAGAGTTAATAAATGAGCCACACTGAGGTGGGAATCCTGATGTAAGTGTTCGGTCCGGCAGGCAAGCTTTGCAAGGTGGCAAGAGGGAGTGCAAGGGGGCAGCCGGCCTGCAGGGCCACCGGGTGCCACGAGGGGGCGTGCTCAAGGGCAGTGCTAGCGGGCATGTCTACACTGCAAAAGCAGCACGGCTGGGCTTGGCCCCGGTCAGCTGACTCAGGCTCCCTGGGGCCCGGACTGCAGGGTTCTACAATTGCAGTGTAGATGTTCCGGCTTGGGCTGGAGCCTGGGCTCTGAGACCCCTCTGCCTGGGGCCTGCATGTTACTGCAGGGAGGACCTGACCCTGGGCCCCCCAATGGGCAACAGCTCTACGGGGCTGAGTGAAAATGGGGAGCTTCCTCCGGCTGAGCTGGGAGCAGCTGCCCTGAGCTGCAGTCGCCCCTGTGCAGATCGTGCGGCAGGTCTGTAGCCTGGGAACTTGCAGAACTCAGCCCTCTATCCACAGGCCGGGGCAGGGCAAGCTTCCCCCCGGCTCCCATTGCGTTTGGGCCTGGCTCATCCCCAAGTCCCAGCTCTAGGGGCCAGAGGGGAGCCGTGTCTCCAGAGCTGCCCCTCTCCTTGGCCTGTGTGCTCAGATCAACTAGGATCCTGAGCCCCTGTTTCCTTCCTGAGCACAGAGGATGAGAACAGCCCTGCCTGTAGGGGAAGCAGGGACAGGGCTCCAGTCCCGGGCCTGCCTCCAGCTGTGTTCTGCTGGCAGCTGTGAGCCTGTGTGGGGCCCAGATCTCTCTGCATTAAGCAGCAAATTGGGTATTTAATCCCCCTGCACTGGCACGGCAAGCAGCAAAAACTGGAAGGAAATCTCTGAAAGAATTCCACGTCTCCAGCCTGGGCTCCGTTCTCAATCCCTCGCCGTCCTCCTGCATGTTCCCTTTGCTGCTGGAGGCAGTTCGTGGGTCAGAGGAGCCGGCGGTACAGCCAAAGTGTTAGCAATCCAGTGCCGTGCAGCATCCTCTTCACATTCCTGCCTGGGCAATCAGCTGCAGGACAATGGCCGGAGTCAGTGGCAGGCGGAGCTGCCTGAAGGAGGATCATGGTGGGTGGTGCAAGGCTTCTCTCTCTCTTGTCTGTGTGGAGGGGCATAGTTGTCACGGATCCAGCAGCTGCTCCTGTGATTGTGGTGGCTCTGGGTTTCCAGCGTGGGACTGGGTCCTCAGCCATTCATAAAAACCCGACTCCCCTCGCTTGGCTCTGTTCCAGCTGGCGCGCCGCAGAAGGAGGCCAAGCCAGCCGTGCCCGCTGCTGACCACAGAGCACGTGTCACTGGCGCAGCCCGTTCATTAAGAGCAGATTTATGGGGAGCTTAGCGCCCGCAGTGACACCTGGCCATGGGGCCGGAGCGCAGGGCCGGCTGGTGCCCTTGGGACGGGCTGCAGCTGTTTCTCTGAGCTGTGGGCAGGGCTGCGGGGGGACATGCACGCAGCTTGCAGGAGCATGCCATGCATGAGATGCCTGGAGGGACTTTCTAAATCCATGTCACTTCCTCTCTTCCTGCTGCAGGATGGGCTGTGAGTCTGGCCGGGAGAACTAGAACAGGCCCTGTGATGAGCAGTCATTCCTGGGCTGTGTCACCTTGTTGAAGCCCACATGACCTGCTCCCTCCCCACGGCATGGGGGCACGTCGGGCTGGCCCAAGCACACGGTGCAATGGGCAGTCATTGGCTGGCAGAGCAGTCCCTGCCCTGATGGGCTGGTCCAGGGTGCAAGTGGACACAGACCTCATAAATCAGGAGATTATTTTATTTATGTGTGTTCCAGAGAGACAGCCCCTTCCCTAAAAAGTTTATGGTCTAAACAGACCAGACCAAAGGTAGGAGAGAAGGAGACAGCAGATGAGCGGAAGATTGGATAGTTGAGGCCCAAGAAGATTAAGTGACATGGGCGTGGTCACCCAGGAGTCTGTGGCAGAGCCAGCAACTGGGCCTAGCTCTTGTGACTCCGGGTTCAGGGCATTGGCCACGCCGCCATTATCAGCCCTGCAGGCTCTGTGGGTTTTGGGGAGGGTGATGCAGGGAGCCAGGCGGGACGATGGATGTCTGTGATGTAGGATGCAGCTGAGACTGGAATTTTGGGACAAAGGAAGCAGTGAGGAGAGGGGAGGGGAAGAGCATGGGTTAGGCAGCGTTGGTGGGGAGGGCAGTGCTCGCCACCACGGAGCAGGCGCTGGTGGGATTCAGGAAGGGGGTGACCTGGTGAGAGCAATGGGAGAGGAAGGGGACTCTTGCAGTGGCAGATAGGGAGAGCAAATGGCATCGTGTCACTAAGGTGAAGGGAAGTGTTGGTCCCTGGCTTCCTAGGCCCCAGAGCTGTGTCCCTGGATGGGCTCTGCTACCACCGGTCTCGGTGTGCGAGGGGGTTGCCAGGCTGCGGCTGTGCTTGGATCGGAGAAGCTTCTCCCCTGCCAAGAAGGGTGGCCCAATGACCATGGCTCTGATCTCGCTTCCTTGACAATCTGCAGCCACAGTCCTTGATATCCCGGCCTTCCCCTGCCCTCCATGTGGCTCACCCAGCAAGGGCCCAGGACGGTTCCCTCAGGAGACTGGGGAACAGCAAGTACTAATGTCGGCAGAGGCTGGGTGAGGGATGGGACCTGCTCCCCCATTCACCGGCGACAGGAGCTGGAGAGCTGCCGGCTGAGGCTGCTTTGAAGCCATTTCACTGAGGAGGGAGTTGAGAGACTGACAGGTGAATGGAAGAGGCCTGGTCTGCCCTGTGCAGTGAGCATCTGCACTGCTGAATGGGAGGGGCAGCGTTTTATCCCCACTGGTGTAATGATGACACGAGGTGCTGGGCTGTGGGAGACCAGGCCCTGGGAGTCTATCTTCCACCACCTTTCATATCCCCTCTGGCCGATTGCATCTTCCCGGCAGACGGCTTCATTCCGTGGTGCCAGCTTGACTCAGAATCCCAGGCGGTGGGGATGCAACCGAGCAGGTGAGCTGGTGCAATCTTTTGTTGGCTAGAGCTGAAATGCGTTGACATCCCCAAGGGAAGAACCAAGTCCCCCAGCCCTGTGTGTGGCTGCACCATGAAGCTCTCCTGCCTTCCCAAGCAGCGGGCGTGGTGCTGAAACACATTCTGTCTACTTACAGTACCCACTTCTGTCTCCTGACTCCCTGCCCACCCAGCCTTGCGAGGCCCAGGGTCACCCACCTTTGTTCTGGCTCCAGAAATAAAGTCCATCTGGGAGAGTTCTCCAAAGTACTTCTCTGGAGTAGGCTGTCAGTGGGTGCCTCTCCCATACCCTTCCTGCCTACAACAGGAGAGGGGAAAAGAAAGAGAGAGGGAACACTTAGCATAAATGTCTGGACCCGTTTCCTGACCCTAGGCTGTGGAGCAGCCTCCTGGCGAAGGACTGGGAGCTGCATGGCACGGGACATTTAAACCAGACTGGGCAGTGCCCGGGCAAATGTACTGTAGGGGACAATCCTGCACCAGCCCTGGGGGGAGATGGGATGACCACTAGAGTGGGCATCCTTCGTCTGTAGTTTCTCTGAGTCCGGGAGTTAAAGCGGGAGGGTGGGAAGAGTGTTTAAATCAATCCACTAACTTGCCCCTTGCCTGGTAAATCGTGTCCCCTAAACCTCTTTTTTTCTTCCGTCTCTAATTCAGTTACGCAAACGCAGCCTGTTCCTGCCCCTCCATCTAACGCTTCGGGAGACTGGAATCAGCACCGGCTCCTTTCCTGTCTGTTACAATCCATCTGGAGGGGGTTGATGATGTCAGCCCTGAACTTTCACCTCTGGAGCGCTTGCTTTGGCCCAGCTGAGCAGATCTGCAGCCTCTGAGTCCAGCACTGACAGTCAGCAGCACCACGGATAATCAGAGGCGATCAGCAGTATCTGCTGCCCAGGAGAAGCCGAGTGAGTGTGGAGGCTGTATTAGATCCCCTCCGGGCCTGGCAGGTCAGCTTGGAGGTCGCTTGGGGAAGCTATATGCGGGAACTGATAGGCACTGCACAGAATGGTGCTGATGTCAGGGAAACATGTGTAGTTCGCTGGGAGAATCCGAACAGGAAGGGACAAGTTAATTCCTAGTGTAAATCCTCTGCTGCCCGGGGACTTGCCCTGGGGATGAATCATGCTGGTATGTTTAATGATGATGGTACATTTTATATTTACCTCCCAGTGTTGAGTACAAACCCATAGCTAATGAGCCAGTCTGGTAGATAGAGCCATGTTTACAGGACATGCTACGTGGCAGGAAGAGGGAAAGGATCTGTAGCAGGGTACACTAAGACTAGAGGGAGCCAGAAGACCAGGGATACTGGAATAAACAAAGGCCCTGGAAATGGCCTTGAAACAAGCAGAGACGAAGTGATCCTGGGGAACTAGTAGTGGACTGGAAAAAACAGGACACTGTCCCTTTAAGGCCCTGGGACCAGGAGTCTGTAACGTAGGGTGGGGCGGGGCTCCCTTCTCTCCCACCAATCAGGGGAAAGCTGTCTGAGGGAGGGCTGTATATATGCTGCCTTCTCCCTCAGAACGGGGAGCAGGACGGTTGAGCTCCCACCAGGAAGGACAGGATCGGTGGCTCCGTGAAGAATAGTGTGGGGCCGGGCAAGAGCTCCACGTGCGGCAGAAAAGCCGGAGACAAGGATGAAATTTTGTGGGGCCGTAATGCACTTTATTGCGGGGACACTGAGGACCATTTTGACAGGCTGTTGGCTGTTAAGCTGGCCCCAACGGGCGGTCAGTGGCAGTCCCGACAGGGGCTGTGGGGAGTTCCTGAGGGCCCCGTGGGGGAACAGAGCAAGGGTGCTGCAGAGGCACCACTGGCCATGAGGGGGTGCTCAATAAACAGCAACCCTGCCGTAGGATCCTATGGCGGAGAGCCTGGCAGGGAAGGGAGTACAGCCTGCAGATGTAACTCTCTCAGGTGTCTTCCCTCCATGCCTGGCTTCACCTGCAGTTCAGCCTGGACTGTCCCCTGGGGCTCGGGAGATCGGGGTTCTGTTCCCAGTGCTGCCCCAGACTCGCTGCGTGACCCACGTCGAGTCACTGCATCTGCCTACGCCTCAGTTCCCCATCTGTGAAATGGAGCCACTGCTGCTTTTTCTCACACCCTTTGTCTCTCCTCCTGTCCACGTAGACTGTGAATTCTTCGGGGCAGGGCCTGTCTCTCACTGTGTCTCTGCAGTGCCCAATGCGACGGGTTATCTTGCTCGCGTCTCGAGGAGCTGCCGGAATACAAATCTCAAATAACTGTTGGAAAGTCAGCTGTTGTCATGATCTGACTGTCGCTTCCAGCCACAGTCTGGCAATCTGCCTGGACAGAGCCACCTCCTGGAGGGGGCGGGGGACCCCGTCCCCCATGAATGTGTGCTAGGCTGCTGAGGCACCAGAGATCAGAGCTAAGGGTGCCGGAACTTGCTTTTGTGGGTTTCTGACTCCACCTTCCTGCTTTTTTTTCCATAGGTTTTCTTTCTTCTGCTGTGTTCCAGCCATTGTGATCCAGCACAAACCAGCTGTTTCTCCGCACTGTGTGTCAGGCTGTTTTTCGGCTTCTACCTTCATCTGCCCGCAATTAAAGCAGGGGTTCTCAGGACAAAATTTTCAGTGGCCTCAGAGTGCGGCCATCAACTCTTGCTGGTGGCTGCTCTCACACTTTTCCCTAAAATACTTAATTAGCTTTAGGAAAAACAAATAAATGTGCGCATAGACACGGCCAAATCATTGTAATTTATTTATTGCTAGCTAGTAAGTCCATTGTGAAAAGTGATATTAACAAGTATCGCTTTTCACAGCAGACTTACTCAGCCCTGGCAAGCCTGGGGACAAATTAAGCCCTGGATGGTGGGGGGGGGGGGGATCGGGGGAGGCAGTGGGGGCCAGGGGCAATGAGGGGGGGCTGGAGCCCAAAGCCCTGTGGCCACAGCCTGCCGCCCCTCTGCCCCACCACCCCAGGGCTGAAGCCTAAAGTCTGAACCCCACCGCCCCTGGGAAGGTGGGGAACTCACCGGCTGCCTGGTCCTCCAGCGTTGTGCCCCGGGTGTCTCCACGGGGGGAACAAGGCCCAAAGCAACCAACGCCAAGGCGGTGCCTCTACTCCCCCCCCTCGTCCCGCATCACAGCCCAGGAGGCTGTGGCCGCAAGAAAAGCCCCTGGTGGCCACATGTGGCCACATTGGAGAAACGCTGAATTAAAGGATGGCACAGAGAGAACAATTTGCTTCTGTTATCTTTATCCGAAGGTTGAAAGAAGCACAGTCTGAGCAAACAAAGCTGGTCCAGTACCGTGCACCCTGGCACAGAAAAATCTCCCCCCAGCCAGCAGCAAGACTCGACACTCATGGATTTTCATCCCGGCTCAGACATACAGGGCCCGATTTTGAGCTCAGAACCAAACCTGGACCACTCATTACAAGGAGCTTTGGGTCTATTTAGTCCTATTTTTAAACTTTTCTTTACATTTTTTTTTTAAAGCAAATTTGATGCTGAACAAAGGGTGCCGTATCGGAAGCCTTCTGCTGAGCCAGCAAGGGAAGCAGTGATGCAGACCCGCATCCATTCCACGCCCATATGTGTGTGCCTAAACCCTGTTCTGAAGAGACCACCTCCAAGGGCAAAACAAATGATCTGTGTGCATGGCCTATTCCGTGCTTTACCTCTCTGAATTATCTGTGACAAAGGGACAAATTAGAAATAGCTGGATGGACTGATTAGATCATCTAAATAGGAGAAAGTTAGGGCAAAACTAGGACGGGTTCAAACCTCTAGTCAGCATCTGGAATGCCAGAGTAAGCGAGGTTAGCCAGGGAAGAGGCAGATTTGTTGTGATCAGAACTAATTTGGTTTCTGCCCAATCCTGGTGTTCAACGCATGTTGAAAGTGAGAGAACGGATGTGTTCTGCTGGTTGGCACAGGGAGCGTGGCAGTCAGGACCCTGGGTCTAATGGCTTGATCCGACATGATCTCTGAGTGCGGGTGCCACCGTCCCCGGGCGGCACACCTGGGCCAGTTTGAAACCACTGGGCTTGACTTTCAAACGTCCCGAGCCCCCTTGCCTCGAGGTGAAATCAGCAGCAGCTGCCGGTGTCCAGCCTCCTTAAGTCTGGCCGAAGGTATCACCAGGTGGGCATGAGAAATCTGAGGCTGTTCTCTAGAGTGTTGGCCTCAATCGCTCCCGGATTCATCGATTTTGTTTGCTTGTTTCTTTTTTAGCAACCAGGAGGGACTATTGTATTCATCTCGTCTGACCTGAATAACGCAGGCCGGTGAATTTCACCGAGGGCCCTCCTTCAACCCCACAACATCTGGGTGAGCTAGCGCAGATTTTTTGGATTGAGACACTCGATCTTGATTCAAAGTCTTCAAGCGAGGCAGAATTCGGCACCTCCCAGAGTAAGCTGTACCAGGCAGCAGTTAATTACCCTCACGGTTAAGATTTTATGCCCTATTTATACTCTGAATGAGTGAGACCCACAAAGATGTTTAGGTGCCTTATTCTCAGGTTTAGGCACCTCAGTGCCAGTTTCTCTCCACCGGGATCCACAAAACTCCTGCCAAACTGCCGAGGTGCCTAAACTTACTCAGTGCCTAAGTTTCTTGGAGTAAAGTTCCCTTAGCGCTTATGTTGGGTGTACGACCTCCCTCTTAGGGTCCAGACACCTCTCTCCTGCCTAAGCCCCAGCGTGATTCACAAATCAGGGAAAGACAGGCATTTGGCTTCCAGAGTTGGGTGGGGCCTGCTCTACTTGGCATGCTCACAGGCTTGGGTCCCATCCAAAATCCAGCCAGAGGAGGCGGCGCTGGCCACCTTCTGACTTTTAAACCAGTGGTTAGAGCAGTCACCTGGGACATGGGAAACACAGGTTCAATTCTCCCCTCTCTGCCAGAAGGGGGGAAAGAATTTAAACCGGGGTCTGCCACCTCTCAGTAACCACTGGGCTATGGGACACTCTGATGTGGGGCTGCCTCAGTCTCTCCTCTCGAAGCTGGTGCACTCTGGATAAATAAGGAAAGAGTGGCTGGAGCAGGGGAGTGGACCTGGGGTCCCCCATCTCCTACCCAGCTAGGTGCTTTGTCCACTAGACCACAGTCACTGCTGTTCTCTTGCTCTGGCCTAATGATTGAGTATTTTTCCAGTGTGGAATAGTCACTCGGTGAAAGCACATGCAAGAGAGAATGGCTCTGTAGTCCAGGGGTTCGAGCACACTCCTGACAGCTAGGAGACCCCTGTGCAAATCCTTTCTCCCCCCTCTGGCAGAGAGGGGGCAATTGAACCTGTGGTTCCCCTGTCCCAGGTGACTGCTCTAACCACTGGGCTAAAAGTCAGCAGGTGGGCGCAGCTGGCTCGTCCTCCTCCCCCGGCTGTGTGCAGAGCGAGTCAGACCCGTAACGCATTCCCTCAGCAAACTGTTCGGGTGTCTAAGCTGCTTGGCTTCGGGCCGCAGGTTCCCGCTCGTGGATCACTATGCTGACCTTAGGCACCTCTGTGCGGGAGAGGGGCAGGGGCACCCCTCTCATTAGCATCTCCCATTGGCTAGCTTAGGTGACTCCCTGTCTAGCGTGCAGGGAGTTTGAGGCAGAGGAGAGTTACTGGATTCAAGGAGAGCTCTGTAAGGGAAACTGAGGACACATTTCAGAAACTGGGAACTAGAACAAGAGGGGCTGGGTCGTGTCCTGACTTGGGTGCAGGGAGTTGAGATTTCCCGAGATTCTGAATGGAATTGTTGGCTGTATATGTGTCAACCAGAGGACTCGTGATAACGGCACAAGACCTGATGCATTCCAAGGTCAAATATCTCCATCTGGAACTTCTTAGTGAGTTCTCTTTGCCTGCAGTGGTGAGGAGAGTAGTAGAAGAACCTAGACAGGCAAAAAGAGAGAAGGAACCGATGAGTCTTAGGCACGTGGGACATGGGAGTTCATAGTCTAATTCCCCAGCACGCAACCACCTGTACTGCGGCTGGTTAGGGGCTGCAGTGTAACTCCGGCCCAGAGCTGACATGGCCTTTCCACCATGCTGGAGCTAGTTCAAGTCTCTGAAGTCAGGGCCGGACCCATTAGGAAAAGCTAATGGTCATGTTCCCGTTTACTCCAAGCGTTCATATAATTTATTCATGCTCTTTTAGGCTGGCAAAATGATCCCCTTGTTGCGTTAGCATTTCTAATTAACTGTAGTGAGCATTAATGAGGAGGGGCCAGGCCATCGCTCTGGAAAGCTCCTTGGAGCTGGGGGTGGCTGGGCCTAAAGCCTGTTCTCTGGTTTCTTTGAGTAACTTTCCAGATCTCTGCATGCTATTAGCATTCACTCCTAGGAGGGAGAAGAATAGTTTCTCCTGGAAGACTGGAGTCTTCACCCAGCAACTTCTCTGTATTTAACTGTCAGTCCATAAAGTACTTGTTGGCCTCAAAGGCAAATGCATTTGGTGGAATGATGAAGTCCTCTGCTGGCTGGATCTTGCAGCAAGGAAGTCTGCCTACAGATGCTCAGCCCTTTGCTTTTCATGTGGGTACCATTTGAAAGGAGGCCTGGGCTAGCTAGAAGCGAGGCCAAGCTGTTCCTCTTGCCCCATTGTGGGTGGATGTGTGATGCTGGAAAGTAGGGATTGAGGGCCCAGCCAAAACTTCGCCTGTCACTCATTAATTATAGGGTCTGACATTAGCCGCCAAGAAGGGATCTGGTAAACGTGGGGTCACATGCTGCTCTCCGCTGCCCGGTGGACTTACTCTGCTGTCGTGGCATGAGAGCGGAATAGATTTCAAGGCCTGAAGGGACCAGAGTCTGACTGTCTGTACAGCACGGGCCAGAGAACTGCCCCAAATAATTCCTAGAGCAGAGCTTTCAGAAAACCATCCAACCTGGATTGAAAAATCATCAGTGATGAAGAATCCACCTCGACCCTGGCTACATTGTTCCAATGGTTAATTACTGTCACTGTTAAAAATGTACACCTGATTTCCAGTCTCAGTGTGTCTAGCTTCAGCTCCCAGCTGTTGGATTGTGTCAGACCTTTCTCTGCTAGATGGAAGAGCCCATTATTAAATATTTGTTCCCCGTGTAGGTACCTACAGACTGTCACCCCTTAACCTTCTCTTGGTTAAACTATATAGATTGACAGGTTTCAAAGTAGCAGCCGTGTTAGTCTGTATTCGCAAAAAGAAAAGGAGGACTTGTGGCACCTTAGAGACTAACAAATTTATTTGAGCATAAGCTTTCGTGAGCATCTGATGAAGTGAGCTGTAGCTCACGAAAGCTTATGCTCAAATAAATTTGTTAGTCTCTAAGGTGCCACAAGTACTCCTTTTCTTTTTATATAGATTGAGCTCCTTGAGTCTGTCACTACACATCATGTTTGCTAATCCTTTGATTATTCTTGTGGCTCTTCTCTGAACCCTCTCCAATTTATCAACATCCTTGAATTGTAGGCACCAGAACTGGACCCAGTGTTACCACACCAGCGCCAAAGACAGAGGTAAAATAACCTCTCTCATCCGACTCAAGATTCCCCTGTTGACGCATCCCCAGATTGCATCAGCTCTTTTGGCCACAGCGTCACCCTGGGAGCTCATGTTCAGCTGATTAGCCACCATGACCCCGAAATGCTTTTCAAAGTCAGAGTCCCCCATCCTGTAAGTATGGCCTACATTCTTTGTCCCTAGATGTGTACACTTATATTTAGCCATATTAAAACGCATATTGTTTGCGTGTGCCTTGTTTACCATGTGATCCTGATCGCTTTCTATCAGAGACCTGTCCTCTTTGTTATTTACCCCTCCCCCAATTTTCCCGTCATCTGCAAACGTTTCCAGAGATGATTTTATGTTTTTGTCCAGGTCACGGGTAAAGATGTGGCCCCTTTATTCACTGATTCCCCCGTCCTGCAGGGCACTGAGCCTCCTCAACTTCCAGTTCTTGATTTTACAGCGCCAGCCCTCGGATACCCTGGGGACAAAGGCTATTCTAAAAACCTGAGATAGAGACATAGCAACGTTCCAGTCCCAGATGAGAATTCCAAGCAGCATCTGTGTAGCCACAGAGAATGACCAGTACTTTTTTCTTGGCAGCTGTCCTCTACCCCATAGAGACCCCCCCATATGTTCTGAAATGTTGTAGCCCTCATAAATGCTGACACGAACGACTGTCACACTTATAGTGTTTATTGGTGATCACACTAATGTTTCAACAATTAATCACAGGTCCTTTCCCAAAGCAGGCTACACAGAAGTTTCTCTCCAAATTAAACGTTTCTCTTTCTCTAAGGGGCTGGCGGGATCGGTGATAGAGCTGGATTGATTCAGTTATAACCTTACAGAGAGACTAAATAATCACGCTACTTCTAAATATCAAACGGCATAACCCTATCCCAATAAGCAACCCGTGTACCCAAAGCGGTAGAGCTAATGAGCTCATTTCATACTTACTGTCTAAAAGAGGAGAAGAATCAGTTAGCGGAGCACCTCAGAAGGCCACAGAACCCGTAGACACCAGTCCCAGAGCCTGAGAGAACCCAAGAAATGGGAACTGGGTGTGGTGTTTTATACCCTACTTTCTGGAGATGTCAAGGATATATCCATATTTGATCCTGTTCCCTAATTACAATAAGGTTAATACTTGTCCCCATCCATCTATGGCATTCTGGGCATCCTTCATTAACCGTAAGCATTAATATTCATAATCTGCTTTAATCATTTCTTAATTATAGGTTGGTACTTTTTCATATAGCCGCTCACCCACATTCCAACGCATAGGTTACATTCCCCTTACACATTACTGCTGAACTTAGACACTGAGTCTGAGTGAGACTAGAGCGTTGCGTACACAACCAAGAGGGTGGGGAAGACCCCCTGACGTAGAACTGATTCACAACAGTGCCTTGGGATTTGCCCTGGTGCCCCACTTGGGTAAAATGAACCAGTGCAAATGGCGATGTGCTGTGGTCACTTGTGCTGACACAAGGGGTTTGTCCCATTGCTGCTACACTGGAAGCTTAAGTCGCAGTGTAGACAAGACCGTAGTTAATTTGCTTTAATTCACAGGCGAAGGACCAGAAGAGAGGAGCATATGCAACCGAGAGGAGGATAGAAGAAGGTGCAAGATAAAGAGGGCCCAAGCTGTTAAAACACAGATCTTCTCTATGCAACAGCAACCTTTCCCAGGGCTAGGGTTCACTTTTCATTTGGCAATATAGGAAGGGCAGGGTAGCAGTGACCCCCAGGCGGAGAACCCCTGTTTTAAAACTTATGCAGTGGGGAGTAGAGGAAAGTAGATGTAAGGGAGTCTAACTGTGTGTGAAGGAGTTTAAGTGAGCGACAGGGTGTCCACCTCGCACGCAGCTTCTGAAATTAGCCTTGTAATTGCTTTCTTCCCTTCTGCCACAAGAGGGAGCTGAAACGTAAAGTGGCAAAGACTTTTTGTTAAACCAAGCAAATTTAATTTCATTCCAAAAGGCAAAGCCCTCTCCCAAATATCCAGACCCTTAAGTCTATTCTGTTCTATATATGTTCTTATGGCATGCTCACCAGCATGGTATCTGACAATCAGAGAGTGACAGAATTAAGTGAAACATTAATCTGTTAACGTGTGGTAGCAAAACAGCACTTTGAGCATCATCCCTTGGTGACCTGTCATATATTATTTTATTGTAGAATATAAACCCACTAGCCATAAATACCTCCACTCCAGGACGTAGTATGATAATATAACGTGGTGCTGCGCTCCCTACCCTCCATATCTGCTTTATGGCTATCTGTTCAATTAACGTCATTACCAGTGCTGGCGAGGCCTGGCACATCTCACCTCAAACAGTCACTCCAGAATGGGCGGTGGTAAAAACGGATCGCAATGTCTGATAAATCTGTTGTTGCAGATGTAGAGTGCAAACTCCTCTTGGGGGCATGCCCGCAAACGAGGAGACCCAGTGGAGTTCTGTTGTCTACCAGGGTTATGATAATAATCAATAGTTGTACTGCACCTGTCATCTGTTAGTTATTCTCAAAGCACTTTAGAAATGTTAACTGAGTCTCTCAATACCCTGTGTGAGGTCGGTAGGTATTATTTATGTTTTATAAATGGACAAAACGAAGACACAGTGACTTTCACTTGCCTAAAGCTCCAGTGGATAGTAAGTTAGTGGTGAAGCCAGGAATAGCTGGGAGTTCTGGATCCGGCTTCTTTGTTTTAACCACTAGACCCACTTCCTCTCTGTTCTACAGCAAAAGGCTTGAACGAAGGAGCTTGACTCAGTAAGTGATATTTTGCTGGTGGCTTTTTCTGGTGCCAGGAAGTTCTCAGAGAGGACGTTGGGTTTGTGGAGTTCAGCAGAATCCCTTTCCGCTCTCTGTAAGTATAACTGAAACTAGGTATTTTTTATTAATTAATTGATTGGTTAATTTTGATTCATTTAGCACTAAAAAGGTCGCAGGAACTTTACGGACAAAGAGGAGCATAAGATTCCTACCCTAAAGAGCTTAACATTACCATTTAAAATGTCTTATCTTTTAAATCAAGTGAGCATCATAGATAATAAAGAGGCTGGAGAAACCTGGGGCAACAGCCACCCAAATCTATTAGTTATTTATCTAAAGGGTCCCTTTACAATTTTTTTCTATGGCTAAGCCCCTCCAACATGAAAAAGAGTTCTGCAGTGCTTCCATTGTTTGGTACAAGAAGGGGGGGTGTCCTGCAGAAAGAAGGCAACACCCCCCTACCACCACGCTTAGGCAGTGGAGGTCCATAGCGCCAAGTGTCCCTGACCATGACCACCCTGTATAGCTTCATTCCAGGCGTCTAAGAGCTCCACAGGGTTATTACTGACCTCAAGTCCAATCTTTGGAGCTCGGTGGGTGGGGACAGAAAGGGCCAGCTGGCAGTGGCCAATGGTGACATTAATCCTCAAGACCAGTTCCTAGATACCTCCCTATTACCTACAAAGCCAAACCAGTACTCGCTGCTGCTGCCCGTGAAATGCCGCCAGCTTCCGGATGCCTCCAGCAGGAAGAGGTCACAATGCAGATAATCTAGAAAATCAAAGGGATGACGGAGGCAGGTGGTAATACAAACAAGCACATTGCGGGTTATGAAAAATATTCAGGGAATTAGCGATGTGCCTGATTCCATGCTGCAAATGAATGGTGCATCAGGATCCGGGCTGGGCAAGAAGGGCATTTAACAACTATCCCCTCATGGTGGGGATTTGTCCACTTCATCAAGGAGGGGGGAATGTCCAGCTTGTCTGCTCACAAAGGTCAGAGAGGAACCGAAGGCACAAGGAGAGGGAAAAGATGAAAACACAAGGGGAAAATGGTCAGAAAAATTAAAAAATATATATTTTTTATCTTTAAAACATGGTAAATCAGGAAAAGTAAGACGGCCGGCCAGCGGTTGTTCCAGCCCTAATCTGATCTGAGTCTGGATTATATTGTTATGTAGTGAAAAACCAGTTGCTTTTGTGAATGACACTGGTGCTTGGATCAGTGTGACAGATCTGGAGTCTGAAATCCTCTCTACAGGCACAAAATAGGTATGACATAAATCATGGCCTTGCAGGCTAGCCAGTGTGAGAGTCCTGTTATGTCAAGACCCCTATAAGGGAAAGAGAGCAGTTCAGTCTCTGGTCCAGTTCATTCCTTGGCTTCTCTGCTGCAGCTGTCCAGAAAGGGGCTCGGTAAACTGTGCAAATGTCTGATGTTACAAATTCAGCATTCTGATCTAACTGGGAGGTGGGAGGCCGAAGCCCTCACTAGTTACCGAAGTTACTGGTGCTTTTACAGCAGACAAGTGTGGTGGGCCAAATGAGACCATCCACTTGGCTTGCAGATGAGGGAAAGTTTGTAGCTATACTTTATTCTTTAGTCCAAAAATCCCTTGTGGAAGCTGAACTGCACCCAGGGCTGGAGGGAGTGATTTGTAGTTTAGCGAAGCCTAGGAACTGGTATAATGGATCAGACCAAAGGAATAGCTTGTCCGGTTTCCTGTCCCTGACAGAGGCCAGTACCAGATGCAAGTGCAGGAACTCAGGAATGAACAATTGTTGAATAGCTTGGCCACAGGGGAAGTTTCTTTTAGACCCTCCTAATTTAGCAGTTGGTTTATGCCCTGAAGCATGAGGGTTTTTAATCCCTTACAGAATGTTTCATCCCATCTACCGTAACTGCAGATGTTCTCATTCTTCACCTGAAATGTCCAATCCTTTTTAAAATTCTGCTAAGCGCTTGGCCTCAGTGGTATCTTGTGGCAGAGAGTTCCACATGGTAATTGTGCATCATGTAAAACATTTTCTGTAATCCATTCTCAGTTTGCTGCCTTGAAATTTACTTTTTCTCTAAATATTAGAAGGGATGAAGTTGAGTGCCTGATTACTAAGAGTGAATGTGGTAGCTGGCTAGAAGTATTTAAAGGGTGTAAACCCCTGAGAGAGAGAAATTATTTAAATTGGTGCAAGGCAGTACGGCTAGGATTAAATGAATACATTTAAAATATAATTGAGTGCTGGGAAATCTGTTAGGTTATTGAGCAGTCTTTCAAGGTAACTGGTGGAGCATCATCACTAAACGTTAGACAGGACAAAGCACTGGAGCATGGACCCCTGGGAAGAATCCTGCACTGGAGGATCTAAGAGGTTCCTTTTCTACAGCTTGATTCTCTTTTTACACTGGTTTTACACCAGTTTCACTATATTGACTTGAGTGGCATTATTCCCAATTTACAATAATAGTGTAAATGAAAGAAAAACCAGAATCCTAACTTCAGGGTGGTCCAAATTGTAGTAGAGAGAAAAGACCTCAATATATATCCCCAGTTAAAAAGCAAAACAAAACACGATTCACCATCATAGTTAGCATTTACTGGCCATGTCAGCAGAGAGGCCAAAGCCTGAGCGGGCCATGGAAGCTGAATTTCCTCTTGCTCTAGGGATGCTCTGCTGTGGTCAGGGGTGAAGCAGTTTTACTACTGGCTTTTACGAGGGCTTTTAAAAAAAACTGATTTCTATCTAGGGCCAAATTCTGCTTTAGGTCAAGTAGCTCTCTAGACTTCAGTGGAGTTACTCTCTGCGTCAATGGGAGCAGGACTGGGTCTAGCTCTATAGGAGCTAAGCTAAATGCAACCCACTCAGAGTAAGTCTCCCAGGGGCTCAGCCATCTCAAGAGCTGAGCCTCCTTAATCCCCAGTGGGGGTTTCACGGGGAATCAACCCAACTCTAACCCAAATTCTGCACCTTCCTCAACTTCTGCCTGAGAGAAGCAGGGTCCCTGGGCTGGACTGGGGAGCTCAGCATATTCTCAATGCTCACTCCCTCCTCTGCAACATGCTGTAACTTGTGACACCCCTATAAGGCCAGCTGGAGGTTCTTGCTGTCCCTCTTGGGCCCTGTTCCTTAATGCAACCGGTCTTGAAGGTCCAGGCAGGCTCTCTGCCTGCTTATAGCCTTGGCTGTCACTGCCCCTCGAACAGGGGATGGGACAGGGCGCTGGTGCTAAAGGCTCCTTGTCAGCTGGACTCCACCTGTGGCTCTTGAAGCCCACTGGGAAAAGAAATTGGCGGGGGGTGTGTGTCAGGCTCCCTCCCCGGAATGGGGGTGTGGGGAAGTGCTGAGGGCAGGGTTCCATCTAAAGGCAGCTGAGGTGGAGTCTGAGCCCAGGTGGGGAGGCAGGCGCTGCGGGTCGAGGCCTGGGGTTGGGGAGCAGTAAGGCTGAACAGTACACTCTGTGCAGGGGCCACATATAGGTCCCTAAATCTGTGGCCTGATTCAGGATTTTAGGCAGCCACACTTGCAAACTTTGGCCCTTAGCTTACAAGCTGGGCCACGGCCTCAAAGCAGCTCCAATGGATGTCCAGCCACATACTCATTCGCTGTCGCCCCTTCACCCATGTCCACTGACCAGCCTTGTCCGGGAGGGGTGGGGAGGGATCTGACTCTGCTAGCCGGACAGGGGTTTGCAAAGGCAGCCTAGACGTCTCGGCTGGGAGATGAAGGTAGCCAAATGGAGACGAGAAATGTGGGAGAGTAAATAATCTTTGAAACAACTCCTCTAGGAGTGTGGTGGATACGCCACCACTTAAAATCAATGGGGCTACGCAGGGAAGTACACGTTAAGCATGTGTTTGCAGGATCAGGGCCTAGGTGTGTGTGCATACACACTATGTGCAGATCTGTGCCCAGAGGCTTGGCCATAGGCATGTAAGAAATACAACCAAATGGTAATGAAATAACAGACTATTGATAAAGACCTGAAGTTAGGTGAGCCGGGGACACCTGCAAACTATGAAGCAAATCAGCCCGTGGGTGGGGTGCAGGGAGGGGGACTGATTTATTGTGGGGGCTGAGGAGGATTTGGCTCTGGAGGGAGTGTAGAGACCCTCCCTTTCCTTTTGAAGCTATTTCCCTGTATTATCCTGTGGCACTGTCTCCTGGGGGTAAGTTTGTTGCTCTGCACGTAGAACAGATTAATACATCCTAGGGGTTTAATAGCGAATTAATTTCCCACAGTACCACAATATACTACATTACCCCCCATGAGCTGCTAGTGGGGGGGTCTTATGCCCCACTCCCAGTCATTGGTCTCCCCTTCCCCCCAGGATCCCCCTGCCTCCTCTCCTGTTTTCAGTCCCCCTTCCCTACCCCTTTTCTTCCCACTCCCCTGCCGCCCTTCTGCCCCAGGGTCTCCCCCTATGGGTCTCTCCCTGCATTCTCTCCCCTTTCAGGCCCCCTTCCCCAGCCTCCCCACTCCCCTCTGATCCCCTGGGTCTCGCCTGCCCCCCCGAGGGTCCCCCCTGCCTCCTCTCCCCCTTTGGCTCCCCTTTTCCCTTGTCCCCCTCAGGAATTGGATCTCCCCCCGCCTCACCCCGGTCTCCCCTGCCCCCCCGATCCCCTGGGTCTCGCCTGCCCCCCGGTCCCCCCCTCAGGAATCGGATCCCCCCCAGTCCCCCCACTCCCCTGCCCCCCTCTGATCCCCTGGGTCTCGCCTGCCCCTCGGTCCCCACCTCAGGAATCGGATCCCCCCAGTCCCCCCAGTCCCCTGCCCCCCTCTGATCCCCTAGGTGTCGCCTGCCTCTCCCCGGGTCCCCCCCGCCTCCTCTCCCCCTTCGGCTCCCCTTTCCCCACCGCCCCCCTCAGGAATCGGATCCCCCCCTCGGTACCCCCCACTCCCCTCCCCCCCCGATCCCCTGGGTCCCGCCTGCCCCCCCGTGTCCCCCCTCAGGAATCGGATCCCTCCCCCGGTCCCCCCAGCTCCCCGCCGCCGCGCCCCCCCGCCCGGGGGTCCCCCGCCGCCCGGCCCGCCCCAGTCTCCTCCCCCGGCCCGCTCCCGCCCGCGTCTCCTCCCTCTGCCGGCTCAGTCGGTCGCAGCCATGGCGGAGGGAGGCGAGGGCGACGGGCTGCTCAGGCCGCCGCTCCCCGCCGGGGCGCCGGGGCCCAAGCGCCTGTGCTCGCGGGCCGGGCCGGCGGCGGCGGCGGGGGTCGGGGCGGCGCCGCCCCGCCTGGGGGGCCCGGGGGCCGGCGGCGGGGAGCCGGGCGGCGGGGCGCTGGGCGGCGGGGGCCCGGCCCTGGCGGGGCCGCGGGGCGGCGGGGGCCCGGGGGCGGCGGCGCTGCTGCTGCAGCCCGAGTCGCTGCTGGACGCGGCGGCCAAGCGGGTGGCGGCCAGCTGGGCCTTCGAGCGGGTGGAGGGCCGCTTCCAGCGCATCCCCGAGCCCGTGCAGCGCCGCATCGTCTACTGGAGCTTCCCCCGCAGCGAGCGCCAGATCTGCATGTACTCCAGCTTCCAGCCCGGCCCGGGGGGCACCGCGCCCGGCCCCGACGACAGCCCCGCGCCCGCCGCCGCCGCCGCCCCGCCCGCCGACGGGCTGCCCTTCCGCCGCGGCGCCCGCCTGCTCGACACCGGCGCCGTGGACAACGTGCTGCAAGTGGGTGAGTGCCCGGCCCGGCCCGGCTGCCCCCTGCGGAGCCTGCCCCCGGGCCTCCCCTCGCCTCGCCTCCCCTGCCTTCCCCCTGCTCTCCTTCCCCCCTCGTCTCCCCTGCCTTCCCCTCTCCCTGCTTCCCTCAGCTCTCCTACCTTCCTCTCCTTCCCCCCCGCCCTTCCCCTCTCCCTGCTTCCCTCAGCTCTCCTCCCTTCCTCTCCTTCCCCCCTGCCCTTCCCCTCTCCCTGCTTCCCTCAGCTCTCCTGCCTTCCTCTCCTTCCCCCCTGCCCTTCCCCTCTCCCTGCTTCCCTCAGCTCTCCTGCCTTCCTCTCCTTCCTTTCCCCTCTCCCTGCTTCCCTCCTTCCCCTCTGCCCTTCCCCTCTCACTGCTTCCCTCAGCTCTCCTGCCTTCCCCTCCTTCCCCCCTGCTCTTCCCCCTCCCTGCTTCCCTCAGCTCTCCTGCCTTCCTCTCCTTCCCTTCCCCTCTCCCTGCTTCCCTCCTTCCCCCCTGCCCTTCCCCTCTCCCTGCTTCCCTCAGCTCTCCTGCCTTCCTCTCCTTCCCCCCTGCCCTTCCCCTCTCCCTGCTTCCCTCAGCTCTCCTGCCTTCCTCTCCTTCCCCCCTGCCCTTCCCCTCTCCCTGCTTCCCTCAGCTCTCCTGCCTTCCTCTCCTTCCCTTCCCCTCTCCCTGCTTCCCTCCTTCCCCTCTGCCCTTCCCCCTCACTGCTTCCCTCAGCTCTCCTACCTTCCCCTCCTTCCCCCCTGCCCTTCCCCTCTCCCTGCTTCCCTCAGCTCTCCTGCCTTCCCCTCCTTCCCCCCTGCTCTTCCCCCTCCCTGCTTCCCTCAGCTCTCCTGCCTTCCTCTCCTTCTCCCCTGACCTTCCCCTCTCCCTGCTTCCCTCAGCTTTCCTCCCCACTCGTCTCCCCTGCCTTCCCCCTCTCCCTGCTTCCCTCAGCTTTCCTCCCCACTCGTCTCCCCTGCCCTCCTCTCCTTCCCCTCTCCCTGCTTCCCTCATCTCCCCTGCCCTGCTCCCCCCCAGCTTTCCTCCCCCTCTTCTCCCCTGTCCTCCTCTCCTTCTCCCCATCCCTTCCTCCTCCTCTTTCTCCTTCACCCCATCCCTTCCCCTCTCCCTGCTTCCCCTTTCTACCCCCAGCTTGTGATCGCTAACCCCATTATTGTTATAGGGGATCTGGCTCCCCTGAAGTTTTTTTTTGCAAATATTTCAGCCTTTTGTCTGGCAGATTTCTTGTTTGACAGTAAAATCTCCCCCTTCCCTCTCCCTCCGCTGCCCTGGATCTTCCCTGTACGCAGTAATCCCATTAGATCCTTCCCAGCCTGTTTTTGAAATGGGGAGGGCTAATTGCTTTCCCATCTCCCCTTGCATATGACTTGGGAATGGGGTGTGTGAGCTTGTCAAAGACTACAGCTGCCTGAATCTGGATTCAATCGATTCCTTTGAAAATTGGAAAACAGAGTGACTCCCAAACCGAATGTCTTTTCCAGGCAGCACCTCCCTTGAAATGTACCTTACCCCCACCACAACACCTCAGTGCTAGCTGTGTATCCAAGGGCTGGACTGACAATAATAACTGCAGATGAAAAATGAGAAACCTACACACAGCCCTGGTGAAGGTGGGGTACTTCTGTTTGCACCAATACCTGGTCACGTTCGGTTTATAAATACCCTGTGTTTCACTAAATTCTCTTCATCATTTTGCCTTTTGTGTGTGTGTGTGCGTGCGCGTTTTTCACTTTTTCTTGAAAAAGGAGAGAAGATTTTCGACTCTTCTTCCCCCTTCCAAGTCTTGTTAATCTCATTAAATCTATAAATACAGCGAATCGGATTCATTCCATGGGTTGGGAGGCAGAAAATAAAATGAATTGTTTGGTGCTGACAAGTTGGGTGGACAATTAGGAATCTATAGAGTATTGTGTGTAGGGTGTGTATGAGATTTGGAGGGTGTATAGAAGAGAATTTTTTACAATCAGTGACAAACGGAACATGGAAAAATTTGCCATTGTTTTTGATTCTGTTAGTAGAAGGCTTTTTTAATTAAGGGGGTTGTGAGGGGACTTGTAGTGAATTGGAAATGTATTTGCCCCATCAGAAATCTGCTTGGACATGTGTAGGTACTTAAAGAGAAGCAAATTGTAGTGTTTTACATTAAATAATTTGCTTCTGATTATTATTGAAAGTGATTGGAATGAGCGTTCCCATTAAAACAGGATTGTGCTGCCATTTGGTTTGCTAATGTAAATTAGTCTGGAATGGAGAGAAAGTTTGGGTTTTAGGAATGATTAGTCCTGCAGAGTTTATTTTTGAGTATTGTGTTCTCTGAATGGAAAGGGGGCTGTATAAATAATTACATTGCAGAACAGTTTACATTCAAAAGAGCTTGATCAAAACATTTTCCTGTTCTGACAGAAAATTTTTATTTTACCTTCTAAGCTATTTAGTTAAAAAAAAACAGAAGATAATGTTTTTAAAGACTATTTGATTATACCTTTTTTTGTCAATACATGTTTTCTGCAGGCTGCTTTGAGATGGTTAGCTTGCTTAAAATAATTCGAAACTGCAAGGCAAACGTATTTTATAGGGAAGGAAGTGGTTCAGAAGGATCTTAAAATTAGAAAAATGATTTACTATGGGAAATGTTTTATTAAACTGCCTATGGATCAAATCAATAGCAGATGGGGGAATAGATTACTTAGGTATATGAGATATGAGGGCTTGAAAATCAGGACTGATTTTGTATGATTTTTTTTTTTAAGGATGATTTTTCACTCATACCAGTTTGGAAGTAGGTATGGGGAGTTAATGTAAATTATGTAAATGATTACTGTGAACTGTGGGGTGAGTATCTGGGAGACAAAACAGTATGATGACACTGAAAAAGCGATTTGAATTTTGCAAGTCAAAGTTCCCAGTCCTCTTTAGATTTCCCCTTATCTGTTGTACCAGTGGTTGAAGCCTATAAGAAGATAGGGATGCTTCTGTCTCTACCATTTCATATCCCTTGATGAGATGAGATTAGAGATCCCAACCACTAGTTTCTGAATCCTAAATTTTTAGGTCAGATTCTGTGTTTTGGAATATTTGCTGCATAATTGGGCATGATTAAAAAAAAAAAAGACTATTATTGTAGGATGGGAACAAGAAGGTTTTTTTTTGTTTTTGTGGAAGCACGTACCATGCACACAGAGGGTAACTTTTCTTCAAATGGAAATGAGGAGATGGTGTGGAATTTAACAATTTCACTGCTTTTTCTTTTTGTCTAAAAGTTTGCCAATTCTAGATAAAATTATAACAGGCTCGCACTTTGATGGGATGAAAGACTGCTAGTTTAGAGGGGCTGGAATAGTTCCACAATAACAATCCTTTACAGAGCTGAGCCAAAAGAAGATTTAAATAAAACAAAATGCTTTGAAAGGCTGTGTGTTTGTCATACAGATGGTAGGCATAGCGAAAAAACAAAACAGAATGTTTTCTGCTAACTTTCCACGTCAATTCTGATAATGCTACTTAAAGTTGTGGTGACCTGACCCACACAGATGTAATGGGTTGTGAGTCCCATTAAGATCGGAATTATGATGCTGGCTTGTATGGGCACCATTCTATTTAAAGAACTTGGTTTTCTTGATTCTTACCAGTATTAAATCAGAATGATTGTTTGCCTCAAATGATCTCTTTCATGGACAGCTATAAATCACATTGTTGTTAATAAAAAACAGATGTTTACATGGTTGAATTTTGGACCTGCCTACTGAGACCTGCCAAAATAGTACGAATGTGCAGTTCCATCTTTTTGTGATTGAAACATGTTTTTGAAATTATAAAAATACAAACAAACTGCAATTTTCAAATGGGAAAGTTTATTTAGACTATGTAATGTGGAGAAGATTATAATAATCTGAACAAATGGTTTTGGTCTGCAACCCTTTTGTGCCTGCAAATCTGTCAGGTTTGAGTGATGTGTATGCCACATTATGAATTAATAATTCCTTCATGCTTAGTAAAACTTAAACGAGGCTTAAACCATGATCTCACTGGAGTCATTAAATTGATTTTCTTTTGTAAAGAAAGATCTTGGAAGTTGAACACAAGCATCTTTGTCTTTCTAAAAACTGCTGAATTATTATGTGCACAGATCCCGTCTTTGTGTGTGTGTGTGTTGTTGTTGTTTTTTTAGACAAATGACAAAAGCATGCAGGAAAGGAATGCAGAAATGCTGGGCTTAATATAAAGCACTGCATGCTGGGACATCTAAAAGATACAAAACCTTTAACGGTGGAAGTTAATTTTTAACAAGTGCATTCACATAAATATTTATGGATAAAAGTTTTACACCCTACTCTTTTAGGTTGGTGGAGAGAAAAGACCTTCAGTAGATTTTGATAGCAGACTATTACCCATTGTAACAAATGCATGTTCCTAGTCTGCATTTCCTAATTTAGTATAATATAGTTTGTCCTTGAGTTGTCATGTTTAGTTCTGAGTATGCAAGTATCTGTGGCAATTTTAGGTGAGAGTCTATTTTTTTTATTGCTTTTATGATTGCAGCAAGGAAAGGCACATTTTATATTGTAACCATAAACACCAAGCTTTGCGTTATTCTCTGCATGATAACATAACATGTGAAAACCTGGATGGCAGTGCATTATGTGTACTGCATATTTCTTCTGCAGAGTAGGAACTCTAAGAGATAAGCCTGTGTACAGTAGGGTAGTGGTATGCAGTCCAACCATTGGTACATAAGCAGAATTTACTTTTGCTGTTAGTGACAATGAAGCATGGTTTAAAAGTGCATTGAATCTGTAAACATAGAGAGTGAGCAAGTTTTTAGATCTGTTTATAATTTTGAATACCGGGAGTATGCAATCAGGCAGCAGCAGAGGATCCCCCCCCTTCAAAAAAAAAAAAAAAAAAAAAAAAAAGGCAAATACACAACAGTACTGTGTTAAATGGAAACTGCTAAAAAAAGAAGGGGGGGGATAAAGAAAAAAAAAGATTTGACAAGGTAAGGAAACTGTTTCTGGGCTTATTTCATTAAATTAAGATGGTTAAAAGCAACATTTTTCTTCTGCATAGTGAAGTTTCAAAGCTGTATGAAGCCAATATTCAGTTGTGAACTTTTGAAAGAACCACTGTAACATTTTGTTCAGAGTGCTGAACATTTCAGAGTCGCGAACAACCTCCATTCCTGAGCGAGGTTCTGCTGTACTTGAACGAACTCTGGTATGGCCAGCCCTTGTCAGCCTGTGGCCAGGCTTGTTGTGCAGTAGGAGTGTATGTTGGTAGAACTACATCGCTCCGGAAGAAACCACTTCAATAATTTTTAATTAAAACTTTTGGGGGAGGGGACATCAGATGTCTGTTTTAATTTAAGCATGAGGATTTTGATAACAATTCAAAAGCCTTTTTGAAGACGAAAACAATAGTAAAATACCTCATTTTTAACTTTACTGAAACTAGTTTTTAAAATTTCTTCTAGATTCAAAAGGAAAATAAGCATTTGGATTCTGCCGCACTTAACGTCTGAGTTAAGCCTAAAGTTTATGTACAATGATTTTTCTTTTTAAAATGTAAACTTCACAGATGTACTGCTGTTCAAAGGTCTAAATATTCTGTGTGGAGTCATTTTTACTGTGTTTACTTTATGCCTAAATATGATCAAGGATTTGCTTTAAGCATCAGTCATTCTCCTCCTGGAAGCAGGTTTGGGATTGGCAGTTATGTAGGTGTGATAGAAAGCAGAATGAAGAGCATTTCTTAAAAGATATTACCTCACTCACCTCATCTCCCTAATATTCTGGGACTAACATGGCCACAACAACACTGCAAACGGAGTTTAAGGAATTTTCTCAGCTCAAAATCTTATGTATTGTATTAGAATGACACTGATTAAAGCAGATTAGTTTTTTTTCTTCTAGGGAATCTTTATTTTTATTTTGTAATAGTTGTTTCACAAAGTGCTCCTAACTTATTAATTAAACATAATTTTTTATTTTTACAGTTGGATTAGTTTATCCTAACCACATCATATTAAAGTAACCCTTGTGGTCCACTTTTATGAGGCAAGTGGGGGCAGCCATGATGGAAGCAGTTACACATTTTTAATACATACCTTCCTCTTTCCATGTCTAATAATTAGTTCTGAACATTTAAAATGAAATAATCAAGGTACATTAAACTTTGCACCGCCCCGTAATAAAGAGAACAGATTAGATATTTCTCCAGCATGTTTTTGAGTATATTATATAACTTTGTATCTGTGACGCTAAAACCAGAGGGAGCTTGATTGTTGATAGGAGAAAGAAGGCAAGTTCAACTTTGAAAACTGGAATTTTACTTCAGCAGCTTTATTGACTTTTGAGTCCTTTTCAGATATATGAACAGATTTTTCTCAAGTAGGGTGAGATTTTTGGCTTAGAGTCAATTACTTGCTGGAAAGGTGGTACTAGTAGGAAGGGGTTAGGAAGACCTTGGAAAATAATGCACAATAACTTAAATATTTGGCCTTGGCTTTAGAATCTGAGTGGTGCTCCTTTAGAGAGAACTGAATTACATAGAACAGGTTCTAGTTCTGTAATCTAAAGAATGTGATTTCTGGTTTGAGTAGCCAATAAGGTTTTGTATTTTAACTTGGATAATGTATTTTTTTAATGCTTAGAACAGGTGAGACAGGAGCATTTTCCATTTGCAAAGTGCAGTTTGTTTACAATAGGCTTTTATTTTGGTCACATAAGAGATCATTTAGGAAATATTTAACTAATCTAAAATTCCAGTAAAAGAAGGCATAGGGCCCTGTTTGTTGTGTATTCTGGAGCTTTGTATGAGGCAATGTATTTTGCTATTTAAGATTTTGATGAGAGAGATCCTTCTTTCATCACTTTTAACCCAAGTTAGAATTTTACGAAAACTTTAAAAAAAAGTTAAATTTAATATTTTGATAAGTGGCATAACTTTGTAAGGTAAGGTTGTACTTTTAATTAGGCAACTTTGTGCTCTGAATTAGCCCTTCATATGTATGCGATTCTCATTTTCTCTGGAGACTCTAGTGGAGATTTTTTTATGTATTGGAGTAAAAGGTATATTGGGTTCATATGTATTTAAAATAAAACCTATATAAGCCTAAGTCTGTAATTTTGGAGAGAAATGTGAGGATAGGAGAAAGATAGCGGGTTTGTTGAGCTTGTTTAATTAATGTATTTCTTTCTTTCCCCATCCCAGTAGTAGGAAGCCTGTCACACTGGGGCCTTAATTAGATTCTCACTTTAGTTAGCAGCAAAAAAGAAAATGAATTGCATAGTTAATATGTTGTGTTATGCTTAATTTTGGGGATTTTGCTTCTAGGTGTCATTTACAGCTCTATGTTTAGCTGGAATGCAATTTTCCCCTCATCTGCCCACTTCATGTAAGATTAGAATAGCTGGTATTTTGAAGGAGATGGATAGTGATTTAAGAAGGAACAGTACTTCATGTGTGTGTTTTTGACCAGCCTTGTCACAAGGTGGCCATGATTAGAAATGATGATCAAGAGACAGAGATTTTGTTGTAGTGCAGCAATGAGCATGTTACTAAATACTGAAGCACTGGACTGAAAGGGTGGTTTTCGTCTGGAAACCTATATGAAGTTGCTGATCTTTTTCCTATGGGGGTAGGGCTCAGATTTCTGTGCATCTGACTCCTCTCTGAGTAATGGAAAGAAGTCATGGTATTCTGAACTTACCTAAGAGTTTCTGTAGAACAGAATATATTTTTCTCTCGTTGGCTTCATATGATGCTTGATCCTTCACCACTGAATGTAATGGAATTTTTTCCATTGACTTGAATTGGAGCAGGGTCAAGCCTGTGTTCCCCTGGTATTCAGAGTGAAGCCTCACTGTTTCCTCAGTAGTGACAGGGCTTGGAAAATGTACCTGATGCCTACTAGCCACAATACTGAGTCTAATAAGGAAGATTCTCTTGTTAGGTGGAGGGAGAACCAGTGAGATCTGTTGGGAAGGTGCTGGGATTCCTACCAGGGTGTGGTCCGTGGACCCTGCTTTAGGGGCTTGCCTTGTGTAATTCTCTAGGTACTAGATGATGATAAATTTGAAGCTGGGCATGCTTCTGCTTCCACACCCTGTCCCCAGAGTACTGGAATGAACACATCCTTTCTTGCCCCTATTTTGAGTCCCCCTGGACTGAGTGGTGGAAGCGTATAGTAGTTTTCCTTGATGCCGTAAGGATATACCACTTCTTTGTTCTCCTCACAATCATCTAGTTGTTGCAATGGAGAGAGGCAACCTGTATCTGTCCTGCCCTACTCCTTGCCTTTTTTTTCAGGGTGGTTCTCCATGAATAACTAACATCTGCCTGTTCTGTTTCCTAGCTTTCTCAAACATCAACATCAGTAGAAAGTGATCTGTTTCCTGTCAGGTTCACAGCTGTCTCCTACAGGGTTTTGAATAGAAGGTATGAAAGTGACCAATCTTGTCAGTTGCACTGTGCTGATATTTGGGAAAATTATGGGCAGGCACAGAGGCATTCAAACGACCTGTCTGCAGATTCAGAAAAACAGCACTGAATCAATTCACATACACAATCTTGTCTTCACAGCCCTAAGGGTTAGAAATATAGGCCCTGATCCTGTGACTTGTTGCATACACATAATAAATTTCAGGAGTGGGGCCATAATCTCCTTTTTAAAAAAAACCCAAAACAACCGTGTAGATTCTGCAGGAACTGATGGCTTAGCGCTCCCCCCCGCACTACGTTCACCAGAGGCGAAAAGTAAAGAGGATTTTTTTTCTTGAGCCCAATAATGCTCCAAGAGCAAGTTTTTATTTTTCATCATTTTTTTTTTAATCCCAAAGTTTAAATATAAATCCAATGTAAATGACATTTGGTTGACTTCTACTGTGCACGTGATTTATTAACTATTGAGGATACCTGAGGGAGGTCAGATTTGCCCCCCCCCTTTACAATTTACTAATGTTTCATTTTAAAGTTATTCATTTTTGTCTTAACTTGTAAGCTTAGGAGTTAAAACAGGATTTTGGTTTGCTCTTATTAAAGTGGTTGAATTAATTTGGTGCTTTCATAAAATCTTCAGCTATTACTTGTAGTTTTCAAAGACTTTCTTGTAACTTCTATAGCGCATGTGCATATTGCATATTTTTGATTTTCTTGAATCGTTATGAAAAGTCAGGTTTTAGAAAAGAGCACTTGAAAATGCTAAATACTGGATTTGTTAACAGAGTAAGTTCTTAATGCTGTGATACTAGTCCACCTTTAGATGATACCTCCTCTCCTTGATTTGAAGGGGAAATATTCCCTTATGCAGTCAAGATTCAAAGACTTCTGAACCTTCACTAGTACATGATTACCCAGCTAATCACTGTTCAGAACAACACAACCTCAGTCTCTTGTTGACATGCCATATCTCCAGTTGCCTTGCTCCTTTAACACACATGCTGTGTAATCAGCAGCTCAGTTACTCAGTGCAATTAGTTATTCACTGTTTAAGTCCTTACTCATTTACTCATGCTCAGTTATTCATTTTATCTGTGCCTCCAGTGTGTGTCACCGGATAGCCCCAAAATGAAAGTGGGCCACTCTTAAATTCTCATAATGGCGTGGGATTTATACAGCTTCTTATTATAACTTGTACAGTCCCTATTGTGCAGTAGGTGCACAATGAACTGCTGGTACACTTTATTTAAAGCCTAAATGTTGATGATTAGTGAGAGTATCCATCCTTATTTGCATTTCTAAGGTGACAATCACTTTAGTAGCCTCGTGCCATTGTGTGATTTTAACAATACAAGTCCCCCGATAAAGACAAATGTTGCATCAAATGGAATTGCATCATACAAAACAATAGATTCTTTAAATAAAACTCCCTTTGACAAATTACAGCTGTTTAAATACAGGAGCTACAAAAATAATTTGTAGGTTAAGAAAAAACACATAAGACTTTTTCATCTACTGTTTTTTCCCCCCTTTGGCAAAGCCAATTTTATTTATTTCACTAACAATTAATTGATCCTAGAGGATCTGAAATCTCTCTGAGGAAAGATTGGAACTATCTTATAAATGCTTTTTTGTTGTTGTCTTTTTCATCCTTTTTTCAAATGAGTGGGTGTTATTGTTTCTAATATGCTAAAATCTGTTTGCTAGCATTTTCCTTGCATTTCTCAACGTAAACTAGAAATCAAAGCTAAATAAATTGCATGGATTTGTACCTCTGCTACAGGTTTTTCCCCTCATTGAAGTCTGAGCAGCTGTCTTAATCCACACGCAGCTGATGACATCCACAGATCAGTTTTCTGCGATTAAAGGGAGAAATAATGCCCCAGTGTGCTGAGTGGGGGGAACCGGGGATAGGAGCTGCAAGTGAGTGCTTTATTACGCCTAGATTCTTGCGTGGCTAAATAAGTAAGCAATAGAATCGGGAGTCACCATGTATGAACTGACTGGCTGCTTGTACACTTGTGTTCAAATCTTAATTTCTCTCTAAATGTTTTACATGAGATGTCCTTTGTCACTGGGTGGAAAGCTCTTCTGCCAGTGAGATTCTCAGTCGTACCTTTTCCAGAGTGGCTGCTCCCGGCTTCACACAGGCGGGACACTGTGGAGGTCCAACCCTTTTATTTTATTTAGCTGGGTTGAAATATGTATAGCTCTCCCAATAGTGCACACTGAAATGGCTTGTTCAACATTTCCTGGGTATTTTTTCAGTGTACCTGGGTAACATCCAGATGCGAAGCAATGGGGGGAAAAAAATCCCCACGTCTCATAGTTGTGGTACCATTATATTTGCATGCTATTGCTTTGGCTGTTGTGGGTTCAATAACATAAAACGATATCTGACCTTTTACTTACAAATAATAGGTTAAACAATTTTTAAAGGCAGTGTTGCAGTCAAAGGAGCTGTTTCACGTGGTTAATAGGCTGTGAAACTGTTCAATGGACTTTGGTTTCAGAGACAATATCCGTTTAAATTAATCTTTGTCAGATACATGCCACCGCAGACCATTCAAATTCCATTCACTTTGCTGATCTCATAACAAAAAAGCACCTTACGCTGGTTCTTTTATCATAAAATTAGCCTTTGTGTGTGTGTCCTGGTAACTGGGGTGGCATTAAATCTTGTTGAAAAGGCTCTGTTATAGGAGGATTCAGTTTCTATAAACAAGGCAGACTTTTTCTCTGAGCATTTTTTTTTAAAGTGCTGAAGATGGATTAAAAAGAATGCAAACAGATGGACAGATTTGGTTGTTGTTGTTGGCAACCACCTAAGCAGCCATTTTGAGCAATGCTAATTCAGGGGTACAGACAGTGCAGTGATGAGCGTTGTATAAATACCCTAGGTAGATTTTTCTCCCCCTAGTAACTGAAGCCACAGTTAATTATAAAGAATTGAGGAGCTTATTGCTTCTAGAGAAGTATTCTGTTGAGTGCAATAGACAACCAAGGAGCGGCTGAATATCTCCTCAACTTTCCTAACTCACGCCACATATGTGGATGGCTTGACTTTTTCCAGATGTATAACTCAGATGTGTGGAAGGGAAATATCTTGAACTTGATTTGGCATAACAGTTTTATTAAATTGCTGTAATCCCTTCTGTATCATGACAAAGCAGGTACAGTAAAACCTGCCTTAGTGTCCACCTCTGAAGAGAGACTACCTGTCATCTGTGACCACCAACCATATTTTCGTACTCCCTTCAGAGCTGGGCGCCCAGCCAGCAGCTGCTGCTCTCTGCTCTGCCTTCAGAGCAGGGGGGCCGGAGAGTGACAGCTGCTGGCTAGGCACCCAAATAGGACGGCAGCGCCGCTGCCAGCAGCAGTAGAGAAGTAAAGGTGGCACAATATGGCATTGCCACCCTTCTTCTCCTCTGCTGTTGGCTGTGGCAACACTGCCTTCATAGCTGGGCGCTTGGCCAGCAGCCACTGCTCTCCAGCCTCCCAGCTCTGAAGGCAGCAAACCTTTGAAGAGAGACCACCTCTTACAAGCCAACTCTTTTGCTAACTCCCATGAGTGGTTGCTTTTGGCAGGTTTTATTGTATTACTTGGTCCTTCAGGTATAAATGGGGACAGCTTTCCTTCTTTTTTTTCCATCTTAAGTGTTTAATTTTGAGGGACATGGTGGCCTTTGGTGGGTATATTCTGGGGTTGGCAGGAGACGTACTGTGACCTAAATGACTTTGATTACTCATCGTCTAATATAACGGAGAAGAATGGTTGCAAAAGAGTGGTCTCCCCTGGCATGACTTCCGTTTCTCCCACTAGTAGATCTGTATTATATATGCAGGCCACAGTCTGGTCCTGGACCGAATGATGTTGTAGGAACTGTCTGTCAATGTCTGGACAGGCTGATTTTAGGATCAGAATCAGTGGTCTTATTTTTCAGTAGGAAATGTAGTGCTAGAATAACATACTTGCCTTGGGCAGAGAGAAGTTTGCAAGGAACGCTGTTCACCAATCCAAACAAATAATCCTCTCCAGGCTGGAGGTTGCGGGCTATTGAGTTTCGGCTAGGGAGCGTCCATGACTTGTTTTGGGGTGTTGTGCTGTAGCAATAACCCCTAGTACTAAAGGCCGTGTGGCTTAGTTAGGAACATAGTGCTAGAACAACCTATTCATTACCCTTTATAAAGAGGGCTTGGTTTTGAGTGTGTAATAGATGGGGCTCATCCGGGGAAATAGGAAGCAGTCCATCTCCCTGAAATTCTTGGGGGTGGCGCTCAGCTCCTCTCCACATCAGGTTCTCCATCTCCAATGCGCAGCATGGAGAGCCAGCTTGAATGAGGGAGTTGATCAAGGATTCATTTTCCATACTCCCTTCTGTCTTCAGATTTGGACCAATGGTTTGGGATTTTCAAAGTGGGAAGTAGCCTTGATTGTGTCTGTCCCAGGGTGGCTGTCAGGCCAGTCTTACTAATAGCTAAATGTGATTTTTATATTTGTGCTGCCAGTTCTCAGCAGGGGGCTCTGGGCCAATGCTCTTGTGTTAAATTTCAGCATTTCCTGTGGTTTTGGAAAAAAATATTCCTGCCTATCTTCCAATGAATCTCTTAATTGCAGATGTTTGATGTGAAATCTCAGCTGTTCTAGAGATGAGTACAATTAAGAATTTAATTTGGGATTTAAAACCAGCAAAATAAATATATATATTTGCATCTAATTATACATCGTGGCTGAAAGTGACTGTAAAATAACAGATGTAAGATTTTTTTTTTAAAGAAAAGGTTAGGTAAGCATTTTATGTTTTCCTCTTATTTTGTTCCCTGAGGTTACTGGATCCTGAGCTCAGAGTAGTGTTCTAATTTTAATTTTTTTTTCTCTGAGAAGTATCTTCCCTTCATTGTGTCTGTCATGAAGTCATCCTGTTTAGGTTGATACATAAATCACTGGCCAGCAATATTACATATTTGAAGTTCTTGCCAAAATAGGTAGTCTGGCCTGAAAATTAGAAAATTGTGCCTTAAATTCTTCTCTGAAATTTCATTACATTGAGTTGGAAGGTCATTGAGGTCAGCTGTGATCTCTGAAGACTTTAATCAAGAGAGATTGTAGAGACCGTGCATAGGAACAGGTTAATTGTGTCTGAAGTTACTTGATGCTAGAGATGACCTGTACTTCGCTGTTCAAGTTCATGGTAAGGATGAGTGAGGGTGTTGCGTGTGTGTTGTGTTGGGAGGTTTTGTATTGATTTGTTCAGGCTGCGAATGAGGGGTGTTTGCTGCAGTTGGGGGCTATGTATGATTGGGATTATCATGTGTGGTGTGCTGTGCTGTGTGTTGAGTTATGGCAGGGGCTGCCATGCTGGGCGATTTTGTGAACATTTGTGTGGGTGGTAAAGGACGAGTGGTTGTATTGATTTGTGTGCGAGAGGGTTGTGCTTGGGGATTTTGTGTTGTGGAATTCGTAAAGTCAAAATGGCGGAAAACTTAAAACTACCTGTTCCCTGAAGGTGGTGCACAGAGCTGTCCCTGGGCTGGAGGTACATAAACCCGTGGAGCTGTCACTCCCACCTTCTCTGGTCACTGCCACATTCCCACCACCCACCACAGGACCTTTGGACTCCAACCTCCGTCTGGTCCTCACGGCCGCTAGGAATGAGGGTGGGCTAAGAGTTGTGTTGATTTGTCTGTGGGTCATAGAACCATGGAAATGTAGGGCTGTAAGGGACCTCAAGTGGTCATCTAGGCCAACTCTGGACTGTGGTGGGACCAAGTAAATCTAGACCATCCCTGACAGGTGTTTGTGCAACCTGTTCTTAAAAACCTCTGATGATGGGGATTCCACAACCTCCCTTGGAAGTCTGTTCCAGAGTTTAACTATCCTTATAGTAAGAAAGTTTTTCCTAATATCCAACCTAAATCTCCCTTGCTGCAATTATGCCCCTTACTTCCTATCCTGCCTTCAAGGGACATGGAGAACGATTGATCCCCGTCCTCATCACATCTTTGAAGACTGTTATCGGGACTAAACATGCCCAGTGGTTTTCTTTTTAACCTTTCCTCATAGGTCAGGTTTTCTAAACCTTCGATCATTTTTGTTTCCCTCCTCTGGACTCTCTCCCAACTTGTCCACATCTTTCCTGAAGTGCAGTGGCCCCAGAATTGGACACAGTATTTCAGCTGACGGTTCACCAGTGCTGAGTAGAGCAGGACAGTTACCTTCCGTGTCTTACATACAAGACTCCTCTTAATACACCCTAGAATGATATTAGCCTTTTTCACAACTGCATCACAGTGTTGACTTATATTCAGTTTGTGAGCCACTATAACCCTCAGATCCTTTTCAACAGTACAACCATCTAGCCAGTTATTCCCCATTTGGTAGTAGTCCATTTGAATTTTCCTTCCTAAATGTAGTACTTTGCACTTATCTTCATTGAATTTCTTCTTGTTGAATTCAGACCAATTCCCTAATGTATCAAGGTCCTTTTGCATTCTACTCCTGACCTCCAAAGTCATTCACAGATTTTATAAGCATGTTCTCTACTCTTTTAGTCAAGTCATTAGTGAAAATATTGAATAGTACCAGACCCAGGACTGATCCGATCCTTGCATGAATCCATTAGATATGCCCTCCCAGGTTGACAGCAAACTGCAGTGTTGATAACTACTCTTTGAGTACGGTCTTTCAACCAATTTTATACCTACATTATAATAACTTCATATAGACCACATTTCTGTAGTTTCCTTATGAGAATGTCATGTGGGACTGTGTCCAAAGCCTTACTAAAATCAAGATGTGTCAAATCTACTGCTTCCCCCTCTCCACTAGACCAGTAGCCCTGTAAAAGAAAGAAATTAGGTTGGTTTGGTATGATTTGTTCTTGACAAGTCTATGCTGGGTATTCCTTATAACCCTCTTATCATCTAGATGCTTACAAATGAATTAATCATTTCAGTATCTTTCCAGGTATGAAAGCTAGGCTGATTGGTCTATAATTCCTCGCGTCTCTTTGTTCCTATTTTTAAAGATAGGTATTATGTTTGCCCTTCTCCAGTCCTCTGGCACCTCACCCAACCTCCATGAGTTCTTAAAGACAATAGCTAACGGTTCAGAGATTGCTTCATTAGTTCCTTTAGATACTGTAGGAGAAATTTCATCAGGCCCTGCTGACCTGAATACATCTAACTTATCTAAATGTTGTTTTACCTGTTCTTTCCCTATTTTGGCTTATGTTTCTTCCCCCTTGTTGTTAATATTAATTGCCTTGAGTATCTGGCCATCATTAACCTTTTAATTGAAGCAAAATTGGGATTAAACGGTCACCCTTCTTGATGTCACCAGTTATTAGCTCTTCTTCCCTGCTAAGTAGAGGACTTACACTTTCCTTCATCTTTCTCTTGCTCCGAATGTATTTAAAGAACTCTTCTTATTGCCTTTTATAGCCCTTTCTAGGTGTAGCTCATTTTGTGCCTTGGCCTTTCTGATTTTGTCCCTACATACTTGTGCTATGCTTTTATATTCATCCTTCGTAATTTGTCCATGTTTCCAGTTTTGGTAGGATTCCGTTTTGATTTTCAGGTAATTAAAGAGCTCCTGATTAGCCTCTTACTATTCTTCCTCTATTTGCTTTGCGTTGGGGTACTTTGCAGTTGTGTCTTTAATATTGTCTCCTTGAGAGACTTCTAGATCTCCTTAGATTTTCTTCCTAGGAGATATTACACTGTTTCTCTCAGTTTGTTTGGCTTTTTTGAAGTCTGTTGTCCTTATTTTGCTGCTCTCTCTCCTTCCTTTCCTTAGAGTCTTTAAATTTATCATTTCATTACCATGTTCCCCCAAATTGCCTTGCACCTTTGGATTTGCTACCAGTTCTCCCTGTTGGTCAGAATCAGGTGTAAAATGGCTGTCCCCTTAGTTACTTCCTCCATTTTCTGAAACCAAAAAGGCGAAGGAACTGAATGGGGGTAGGGTGAAATGTGAGGAAAAGCCAAGTGCCTTCTCTATTCCGTAGTGAGCTGGGATATAACAGACAGCTAGGCTGTATCTTGACATGTCCAAAGGCGCTTGTAGCTTTTGAAGAAATTGAGAAACGATTGGTTGTGCCACATAACTGCGTGTGGTTGAGAACATGGCTGTCTAACACACTGTTAGCTGTCCCCTTTGTTGTACGCTCCTACTCACCTGTTTTAGACTAGGAAAAACACCTGTTCGCGGCCAGGAGCGTCACCAGTGGATGCATCTGAACAGGATTTAGTTGCAAACATAGCCAAGGACAAAGTGCATGCAGCAGATTTTCAGAAACTGGTGAAAACAGTCTTTTTAGTCCCATCTTCTGAGGCGGCTGTGTTTGTAGTTAAACCCCATTCGGCACCAGTTCAGCGGCATCCACTGCTAGGAGTATTTATTTTTTGGAGTGTAGGCAAAGCTGAAAGCGACTGGAAGAAAACATGGGTAGAAAATGTCAGGACACATTCCTGCTTCCTGCAGCTCGAGGGTCTGAAGTCCATGGAATTTTCCTGTGTGGAGGGCATGCAGGAGTAGCCTCTGAATTTCGAGACGAGCTTTATTGGGAATTGGTGTTAGCAGTGATCCGTCACTTGGAATGTTACAGAACGTCATGTCTTGTCGCCCCCCAGCCCCATTGTTGGAATAATTCTGAACACTTGTTTCTTGTAGTGCATAACAAGTGTATAGGATGCATTGCATTTAGGCCATGATTCAGCAAAGCACTCGTGCTTCACATTCACCATGTGGGTAGTCCTGTTGGCTTCAGTGAGGCTATTTCCAGGCACAAGTGCTTTTTTGAACCTGGGACTCGCTCAGGAATGACTTACAGTGGCTCTCGTACCCACAGTATTGAAATGGGCATCCCTTTTAAGGCATGTTATAAAAGCTAAAAGAAAAGGAGGACTTGTGGCACCTTAGAGACTAACATTTATTTATTTATTTATTTATCCAATGAAGTGAGCTGTAGCTCACGAAAGCTTATGCTCAGATAAATTGGTTAGTCTCTAAGGTGCCACAAGTCCTCCTTTTCTTTTTGCGAATACAGACTAACACAGCTGCTACTCTGAAACCTGTCATTATAAAAGTCGTCGTGCTAGCTGTGAGAGAAGAATAGGGCTAATTATGGAAAGCCCAGTGGAAGCTGGGGCACTTTGCTGATGGCTGTGTATTGCTGTACACTCATAGGTACAAAGGGTCATTGAGATCTTTACTTTGGCCCCAATCCTGCCAAGGCTTCCCAACTTGCTTCATTTTACTCATGTGAGCAGTCAGTCCCCTTGAACTCAATGGAACTACTCACATGACTGTATAAGGGCTTGACTAGACTTGCAAGTTACAGTGCAATAAAGCAGCCCCGGGCGCACTAGCTCACTCCCCGTCCACACGGGCAAGGCACGTAGAGCGCTCTGACTCCAGCTACAGCGCTGCTGGTACTCCACCTCGGCGAGTGGGATAACGTTTGCTGCGCCCCCGCTGGAGCGCCGCGGCACCAGTGTAAACGAGGTGTTGCATTACTGTGCTCTGATCAGCCTCCGGAAACGTCCCATAATCCCCTTAAGTCAAGTGGCCACTCTTGTCATTGTTTTTAAATTGCTGCAGGAATGCGGATATGCCCTTTGAAAGCTCCGTTTCTGACAGCCAACCTCTTATCTGCTCCGAGACAAAGCAACCATTAGTGTGGAGTGCTGTGTGAGAGAGAGAGAGGCGGGTGGGAGGGGAGTCTGCTGCTGTCTGAACTTACAAGACAGTATGCTGACATGCTCTCAGCCCCCCAAAAACCCACTCTCTCTCCCCCCACATACGCATGTCACACTCCCTGTCACACTCCCTCCCTTCCCCCCCTTGAAAAGCATGTTGCAGGTACTTGCATGCTGGGATAGCTGCCCATAATGCACCGCGCCCAATGCCGCTGCAAGTGCCGCATATGTGGCCATGCCAGTGTGCTTGAAGCTGTCAGTGTGGACAGACTGCAGCGCTTTCCCTACTGCGATCTCCGAAGGCTGGTTTAACTCAAAGCGCTCTACATCTGCAAGTGTAGCCATGCTCTTAAGTGACTGCAGGATCTAGTCCCTTTGTTTGCAGACTCTTCTGGATTGCAATAAAAATTCCCTTTCCTGTCCCTCCTTTTTAAAACGGTGGAAGGGTCAAGATGAATTGGGAAGTGTTCTTATGCATTGTTCCAGAGTCCTTCACTATACCTGTAAAGCAGATGGTGAACGGCACTTGAGATGATTTAGTGGCACTCCTAAAATCTGGAAAACTTTTTCAAAAAAAGGCACTTCGCAACAAGGCAAATGATGACCATGGTGGAACAGTTAAGAGCTGGTGGTCCCCGCCGAATGATAGATGTTCCATTTATTCTTTTGCATTTGAGTAACAGATGCAAAATAAGGAACAGCTGAAAGAAAGCAAATCAAATAAAAATTCAGCTGGAGGTGAGAATGAATAGGTAGTGTGGAGGATTCAAATTCTGTTATGGTGACAGGCCCTTTCTAAGGCAAACAGCAAACTCAAATGCCACATCTTTCGCATCTTTCTTCTGCAAACAGCATTGTTCTCTCCCAAAGCCGTTGGTGCTGCTCAGCATCTGTGAAGCGTCACATAAATAGAGGATGAGTTTAACAGGCACGGCTCTTTTGCACATGGAAATTCAGTGCTGTGGAGAATGTTCTTAAAATAAGAGCTAGTTCCCTTCTTTTGTGTGATCATTGGGCTGCATGTTAGAAATATGCCATGTCGGAAAGTGTCACAAAGGACTGTTCGGGTGCTCTCTGCAGATGCTGCTTGCCTTAGGGTTTTTGTGTCGCTTAAGTGTTTGGTGGTTTGGCGCTCAGGAATATAACACATGGTTAAAGTGCTGGACAAAATGGCAGCGTTTGCATAGACCAGTGATCTTCAAACTTTTTATGTTGTGCCCCCCGCGTACCCATAATGTAGTCTGGAGCAGCCCCAAGTGCCATGCCAAGGCATTGATTCCGAAAGAAGAATTGCCAGCTCCATTGCTTCCTGGGGCACCTTTGGGTTTCCCGTCCCAGCGCTGACCTGGCCCAACTCTGCTTGGATTGCCAGGTCCGACAGGATCACACCCGGAGCGGGTATGACTGCATAATAAACGGCTGTTAGCAGTAACTACGGACATTGCTTCACTGCGTGCTATTGTGATGTTGCATAAAACTACAGAGGAAGGTTTGGGTAGAATGGCATGGACAGGTCAAGCCCAGCAGAGCTGCTGATTTCTCGGGACTTGGTGCACTTTGTAATTCCATGACCCCAAACTAGGTCTGACATGTAGTGTCAGGTTTTTTCCTTCAGAATGTTCTAATTTGAGTTGTTAAACACTTTCATAGTTACAGGTCAAATTAATTTACCCAGCATAATGTTTGACTAGATTAGTACTCTGCTGCCCAGTAGCCTCTCTTAAAAGTGATTTTTCTGCTGCTTGGATACAAAGTGTTGACCTTTAGTTGCTAAGGTGTCTGGAACTGGGGTAAATTGGGTAATGTTGAGGGGCATAATACAAGTACATCCATTTGAAGGGAGCGTGTTGTTGCGTGTGCTGGTTATGTTGGCTTTAGGTGAAAGGTTTTACTCTAAATTCAGGAGAGTGTGTTATTTAAATGGGTAACTTTAGAAGAAAAGGAGTGTAATCTTGCTATTTCAATATCTTTAAGATTGTATATGAGTCTGCTGCGTACTCTTGATCAAAAGGGAATGCTGTTAGCTCCAAAGTGGAATAAATGGAGGACACCCTTATCTGGGTAAGATAAATGACTATTGTTTAGGAAAGACACTCCAGGGATTGAAGAATTTAATTATACAGGGATTATGAATATGCATGTACGTTAGACAATCTAGATTTGAAATGGCTACAATGCAACTGCAGGGAATTGTTCTGATTTAAAAGTGTAATAATTTTTTATCAGTATGTGAAGTCTAATAAGAAGGGAGAGGCTTCCCTCTCCTGTTTTGCTAGATTTTTCTTATGACTTGGCCTGTTTCAGGTCATTAAACAATGGAAATTATCCAGAGCAGATCAGCTGTCTGCAGCCTGAAAAGATGGTGCACTTGATCCTTTTCCTCTCATCCAGGCCGTAATGAATCTTGACAACAACCAATAGGGAAGCAGTCTGCTGTGTGGAGAGATTGTGGTAACACTGACCCAGATAAAGGACTTGGAAGCCAGGGAGCATGTGGTTTTCATTCTGCTGGAAAAAGGGAGAATAAACCTGACTGATGGAAGGTTGGATAGCCTCACGCCTGCCTACGAGTAACTGAATCAGATGCTTGTGGAACGTGCTCAGTGATAGAACATTATGATCTGTAGTAATGAGGTTGAAATGTGCATTCCTTTTTAAATTTCACATTGTTGTTGCCATTGTATTTGGAAAACTGCCTGCAAAATCAGTTGTGTTTTTCTCAACAGCTATTGCTGTGTGTGGTGTTTTTTGTGTGTTAGTTTCCATTTGCACAAATAGGAAGATTTTTTTTCTCTGTTCCTGAAATTTTGGGCATTTTTAACATCAAGCTGAGGCCTACCTCAAAAAAGCAAAACAAAATTCTGTTGTGCAGGTATCTGTATTTAAAAGCTAATGTAGAAATACTACAGAGCTGCAGGAAGTATTTCTGGGGGGATATGTTGGCTAATCAGCTTTTAAAACTACCTTGGTATTTTTTAAAAATATACACCTTTCCATTTTTGACTTCCCCTTTTTAAAAATGACTTAATCTCGAAATGGGTTATTGGAGATGAATGTCTGTGTGGTTAAAAATGTTAATTGAGAGCTTTGTTTTCCTTATGACTGTGTAGCAAAGTGTGAAACAGCAGAGGTGCATTACTAGGGCCCAGGATTCCAAGACATTCAGAATGAAGTGTTAAAACCTGCCCATGCTTTAACTACAATCAAGTTGCGGAACTGATAGCATGGTTAAAATATGTAGCACAGACAGGACATTAAAAGGGTGTCAATTTTATATTTAAGTTCTGCCTTTTAAAATTATTATTATTTTTAACCTGCTACAGTAACAAGTAGCACAAACAATATACCAGAAAGATTAAAGAGAAATATTTTTCTCTGTTTTCAAGTCTTTCCTTAATGTATTTGACATCCCCTCTTGTCCATTCACTTTCACTGTTTGCTGTAAGTAGTCAGTCAGTTTCCACTGTTGTTTGTGTAAGGGTCTTCCAGCGGTGGGGGAGAGAAACATTTTTTTTAAAAATAGGAAAATGTGATGATGAAATCCCCAAAACTAGCAGGTGGACTTGGGCAGGATTTTGAGTTGCTTTTAACTTGCATTAAAAAAGAAAGAAAGAAAGAGAGACTGGATTTCAGATGGATGGTGTCTGTTTAACTGCGTTTCATAACGGGGCTAATAGTCTGACTTCTCTACTCCTCCCCCAGATTCATTTTTTTGTGTCTTCCTCCACTGTGATTAGTTCCAGTGGCTGTTTCTGTCACAGTATTGCGGAACAGCCCCATCCTGAAATTGACAGGACTGTGATCAGTTTCAGTGATGTCATTTAGAACCCTGTGAGCATGAATGGAACTGACCCAATTTCAGTCCTCTGTATCTCTGGGAGGCCCTACAGTGGTGTGTCTGCAGACCCAGGAAGGACCGCCCTGCCTTGGATCTCATTTGGGCGGTTACCTTTACAACTGTAGGGGATCAGCACTTTTTGTCTTCCCACCTCCCTTACTCCAGTACAGGCTTACATTAATTGAGAATGTAGCCTCATCCAATCTCATCTCCTTGGGAAAATTTCCTGTTCATCCCCGGAGAGTGGTCGTCCCCCTGCAACTCCTGAGTCAAATGTTTTAATTAAGGGGAAAAAAAGGGGGGGGGTCGGGGTTTTTTCCCCCCCACAGTTCTTAGATGCCAAATGAGACCCTGCTTTTGTTCAAGGAAAAATATAATGAGGATGTATATTTTTTGTAAAGAGATTAGTTTGAACATTTTGTAGTATAGTATTTGTAATAAAAATTAGTATGTGTGAGACAGTATTATGGTAGATTTCAGAGTAACAGCCGAGTTAGTCTGTATTCGCAAAAAGAAAAGGAGGACTTGTGGCACCTTAGAGACCAACCAATTTATTTGAGCATAAGCTTTCGTGACTACAGTTCACTTCATCGGATGCATTCAGTGGTAGTTCATTATTATTAAAGGTCATTTGAAGAGTATTAATTGTAAATGTTATGGCTGAAAGTAAACTTTGAGTGTTACAGTTATTAATATATATTTATGATCTACGGGATATATGTAGAAGAAAAGTGAGGAGGATATAAATGAGATGGCGAGCTTTCTTTATCAGCCTCATGTCTCGGTGTTATTTTGGGTTACATGATAAAGATGCAACTCTTGTTAAATGTTTGATATTATCTTCATGCAATAGAGTCTGCTTTTTATTAAGCTTGTATAACATTTTCATTCTGCCTCATATTGGGACAGATGCTTTTATTTCTGACTGTATCCATCAAGGGCATGTGCATTGTGTCTGCTGCTAAAGTGTGTGTCTACTGCAAGACCTTTTTAAACACATTGGACAGTTTTAACACTGACACAGAACCGTTAAGGAATGAACTTTGTGTGTGCGTCCAGATTACTAAAATACCTAGGAACGCACAGTAACGTGCACCTATGTTGAGTTTAATTAGCAGAGATTATATCAGTGGAAGCAATTAGGAAGCATACGTTTTAAATGAAGCAATTATTCAGTAACTCTAAAGCTGTATATTGAGAAAAATCAGGTTACTTCAGATCTGTTTTCGCTATATTCTAAGATTTTAATGTCCCCGTTTGTACATCTAACGCAGAAGAGCTACATAGACTGAATTTTCAGGCTCTTTGTATAAAAAAAGATCTGCTGTGGCAGTAGGAAGATAAACAGTGCTTGTGATATTTCAAAGTCACATTAATCTGTTTTTTTTCTTTTAATGTATGACTTTCTCAAGGGAAAATTGTCTCCTCCTTGACTGCAGTGGATTAATGTTCACAGATCAGCTCCTGCCTTATTTTTCTGTTTTGACAGAGTGCTGATTTGTATTTTACCAAGGCTACAACTTGTGTTTTCAGAGTTTGGAATAGTTCCACATTCAAAGGTGGCAAAAAAAGGAAAGCAAGCTCTGATGTAAAACACTAGCAAACGAATCTCATTTAGTATGGAAGTTATTTTCTGGGGGGTAGTGATGAGAAGTCCACTAAAGCTAGTGGGAGACAGGTGAGCTCAGGGGAGCCACATAACATTCCAGTATGTATTTGTATGCAGCAACACCAAAGATCCAGGATCGGTGTTTCGATCAATACGTTCAGTTTCCATTTTTTGCTAAGGGCCTGAGCCAAAGCCCATTGAAGTTCATGAGTCTTTCTATAGACTTCAGTGGGCTTTGAGGCCTTAAATTTCCCACCTCTTGGATGGAATTCTGTTCTGACTGATGCCAGGGCAGCTTCTATTGAAATCAATGGGAGTTGTACCTGAATATGCCGTGGCGAAATTTTGCCTCTTGTGTTTAATGCTGTAGGCCAGGGGTGGCCAACCTCTGGCTCCAGAGCCACATATGGCTCTTCACAAGTTAATATGCGGCTCCTTGTCTAGGCACCGACTCTGGGGCTGGAGCTACAGGCCCCAACTTTCCAGTGTGCCGGGGGGTGCTCACTGCTCAACTCCTGGCTCTGTCCCCACTCCACCCCTTCCCGGGCCCTCCCCGAGCCTGCTATGCCCTCACTCCTCCTGCTCCCCCTCCTAGCCTTCTGCACACCAGGAAACAGCTGATCGAGAGGTGCGGGGAGGGAGCGGCAGGCGCTAATCGGTGGGCTGCCGGTTGGTGGGAGGCACTGGGAGCGGGGGGAGTTGATGGGGGGCTGCTGACATATTACTGTGGCTCTTTGGCAATGTACATTGGTAAAATCTGGCTCCTTCTCAGGCTCAGGTTGGCCACCCCTGCTATAGAGATTAAAAACGTAATTTAATCAGTCCAGTATTATAGGAGTTGTGCACCATGAGCCATAGGTGAATCCCTTCTTTTAGTCCTTGTTTTTCTGCCAGTAAGGATGGCTGCAGGACGTGTGCACTGCTAGGGGAGAAGCCGGTTGGCATGAGGCAAGGCAATATAATAACAAAAAGATGCAATTTTTGAGCAACGCATTCTCACTTGTCATTGATTACATGCCTGCAAATTGCAGCGTAGACAAGCTCTTAGAAGAGATTCCATGGTACAGGTGTGCTGGGCTTCGTACAATTATTGTATTGGAGCGAAATATAAATTTCGCTTTGCCCAATGAGCATCAAAATAACTTTTTTTAACTAATGAAGTGACTGTTAAACAATGTCACTGGCCAGAACTGAAACTGAAGCGACCGTATAGTGACAGACATTTTTCATGGCTCCCTCAGGATCTCTGGGCAGTGAACTTAACGTTTCATTTTTGATGATCATCGCAGCCTGTTTTTAACGGTTTGTATAGACAGTGCTGACACAACTATGAAAGTAGTTTGGTGACCTAGAATTAGAATTAATGTGTGTAAGAAATCAAACTTCAGATGTCTGCAATCCATCAGTGTGAATAATTATATTGCAGGGAAATTTAAAGGGAGACAGATTTTGGATTCTCTCCAGAGAGAATCATTTGCATTTTTATCAAAAAATATATGCGACAAGGCCAGAATGAGTGGTGAAAATGTCTGAATAAAATCAAATTAAAATATTAGGCTTGTACAGTGAGGGTAGGATTGTGGGGTCAGGAGCAGAAGTGGGATATTTTTCTCTTCTTTGGGCACAGAATGTTTTCTTGAGTTTTTATAACCCTGACACCAAACTTTTCTGTGTTGTCTTAAGAGAGACACTGTCAACTTAAGTCGTGTATTTCAAACAAATTTCTTTTTCTGTGTAACCAACAACACCTTAGATCGGTGATTCATGGACTGTAAGAGCTTAATGTACGGCATCTAAAATTCAAATGCGCTTGGCTTACCACCTTTATAACTTTAGTCAGTGTGGCTATAATGGTTTTTTTGGTCTGATACAATACTTTAAACCAGCTCCCAGACCTCCTGATTGCTGCTCTGATGTATGTACCACAGTTTGAGAACAGCTGAAGTAGATTACTGAAACTGGAAATTTTAGAAATCCAGTATGTCTCATGCTGTCTGCTTGCTCTGCGTTTTTCTCCCTTGGTCAATGAAATGTCCAAGAAGTCAGCTTCCCTTTGAGAGTTACAGATTTACAACTTTGGGGTTGCAGACACTCTCAACTTCCCTGCAGTGTTTGCAACTCCAGCTCTGAACTTCTGAAAGGAATAGATGAACACTGTCAGATAGTAATATTAATATGACCATGGCTTGGCTATGCTTACTAGTCGTCATTGGTTAAGAGTTATGTACGCAGCTAGCCACTTGTCTCCTTCACCTGTCATGTCTTGTATTTTTTTATTTTTTGTACTAAGCTTTGCTGTGGGAACTGTCATTTTACTGTGTTTGTAGGTTGCTTAGCTCCTTAGGGCCCCAACTTGGTGGACACCTGCAGGGCTTCTGCAATATAAATTTAAAATAATAAATATATCACTATCCAGTAGATCTGTGTATGGAATATGGCCTCTGTATGTGGTTTTCTTTTGTTTGTGCTGGGTATGTCCTACATGAGACGGCAGCCTGGGTAAAAATTAATTATATCTTACTCAACTAGTTACATGCTTAAAAATAAGCTTACAATGGGTATTACATTACAAAATAAAGCAACTCCCCCAACCATACATCCGCAGCATTGGTCTCAATGTCTTTGTCAAGCCACATACATGGATCCAGTGACTCTGCTAAAGGTCTGGTTTGACAGGGCTGCTTCTGAATAAGTAAGAAACAGAAAAGCCAGGGAATGTTATTAACAATAGGCAATGAGAATTTGCATGCATTGGGCACTAATGCAGAATGCACTGTCCTGGAGCCATAACGTTAACTAAATTTATTCTGATCTTGTCATAGTGTTCATGGGGCGGCCTTCATTGTGCAGTTCTGTAGCCTCTAAAAACTACCCAGCGATACTATAGAATCATAGAAGATTAGGGTTGGAAGAGACCTCAGGAGGTCATCTAGTCCCACCCCCTGCTCAAAGCAGGACCAGTCCCCAACTAAATCATCCCAGCCAGGCCTTTGTCAAGCCAGGCCTTAAAAACCTGTAAGGATGGAAATTCCACCTTAGACTCGCAGGGAGCGTTTCTTAAGTTGTTTATTGTGCATTTTGTGTCCTGGATCAGACCACAAATCGGAAGAACTAAATGCTGATTTAAAACAACTAGCCTGTCTACAAGGGAATGTGTGACGTGCAAGAGGGAAGTTTCTATCAAACTTAATAGTGGGGTGCCACAGTTCAATTATTCCATGTATTAGTATTTACATAGCACCTGAAAGTGTAGTAGGCACTTTACAGACATACAGAGGCAGGCCCCTGCCCTGATGAACTTACATTCCAAGCAGGAATCATTGTAGGTTGCCAGCTTCAGTGGGCAGTTAGCAGAAAGATGAATGTACAAATTCAGGAGCTAAACTACTATAGCTGGGAGGAGGGTGGTTTGTAGAATCCCCAGTAAAACTCTGTGGCACTCCCATGCTTTCCTCTCCTTTCTGTGGCATCCTCTGAAATTTGTGTCAGCCAGATCCCTTCAAAGAAGGAAGTTATTTGCCTCATGCAGGAGAGGAAGCAGGAAACAAGTAACTCCCTGAGCTTGCAGAATCATAGCCGTTAAAGATGGAAAAGTCCCACTGGGTCATCTAGTCAGTTCTGGGCCGATGTAAAACTCTTCCTGTTGGTCCGCCCTTGGGCTTGACGCAAAAGGTAGCTTTTCTCATTGGATAGCAGCCTGGAAAATCTGAGCTCTGGACTCGTGTAAAAGGTGGAGTTATTTAGACACTAAATGCTCTTGTAGTTTCCAGGTGTGGTAACATCTGATGGTATCTAGGTGTTGCGTGCTGACTATCCGCTTACTGCTACGCTGTAGGGATTAAAATGATCCTGTTCCTCTTTGTTACTTGGAGAAAATGATGGGGAAACAAAATCAAGGAAAGTTTAATGAATCAGCCGTGTAGACACAACTAACTCATGTGAGCGTGGCATTCGTGTTGCAGCAGCACAGCACAAAGGCAGATCTAGATTTGTTCTAGGGCTGGTCTACACTTCAAAGTTACGTTGGCTTAACTATATCGCTCAGTGTGCTGAAAAATTTCTAAGCCGACCTAAACCCTGGTGTGTGTAGACACCATTGGGTCGAGGGAATTTACTGCACGGACGGAAGAATCCCTTCTGTCACTGTAGCGTGTCTATACCACAGCGACGCAGTTGCAGCACTGCAGCTGTGCTGCTGTAGTGTTTCTAGTGTAGACATACCCTTTAGCCTCAAAACGAAGTGAGGGAGAACCGATCAGGACCTTTTAATCTATCAGACAAAAGCATAACGAGACCGGATGCCTGGGAGATCAGCAAATTCAAACTGGCAACAAGAGACGGGCGGTTTTAACAGTGAGGGTCATTAACCATTAGAACAGATTACCTAGGAAGGTGGTAAATTCTCCACCTCTGGAGTCTTTTTAAATCTAAACAGAAAAGGAGAACTTGTGGCACCTTAGAGACTAACCAATTTATTTGAGCATAAGCTTTCGTGAGCTACAGCTCACTTCATCGGATCTAAACAGACACTCTTGTTCAGCCAGAGATTATTGGGCTAGGTGCCGGAATTGCTGGGTGAGATTCTGTGGCTGTTATGTGGGTGGTCAAACTAAATAATCATAATGGTCCCTTTTGTCCTTAAAAGCTATTAAGTTTAGGAGCTAACCTCTTGCTAAAAGAAGAAAAGAGTTGAATGGAAATAAGAATTGGCCTCCGAGCACGCGTAAGGGTATCTAATTCCTGAGAAGTGCACAGTGACTTTGTCCCCTTGAACCTTTGCAGAAACCCCCTCACAATAACCAAATGTACTGACATTTCTGCCCTGCAGTGTGGAGACCTACACAAGCATATGCCAGAGTTTAAGGTGCTGTCTTCTGGCTGCAATTAGTTAGGGTGCCTTTAAAAACCGTTTTTCTTTACTGAATTGGAAACCTTGTGAAAAGGTCACGCTTCAGAAGCCTGCTCGGCACTGCAAAGCTGCCTTTGAACCAAAAGGTGTAGGAGTTTAACACCCTTGCTGCGGTACTGGGTTTATTAAACCCTTAGGTAAGAGTCTAAAACAGCTGCAGTATTAACTCTTTATATAACAAGCACATTTGGTCTCAAAGCAAGTCTTTTTTTTTTGCATTTTCCCTCTACCCTGGACAGATTTGAGGATTGTGCAGTCTGGTACAGACGTCCAGAATTACCTTGTAACTCACTGCCTGACCAGCTGGATGGAGATACTGCACAGGATGGTAGCTGCATGGGGTAGCTGTTATTTTAATATTATTTTTAAATAAAAGAAAAGGGAAGCAGATTTTTTTCCCCTCCCTGGATTTGCCAAATACGTTCAGTTAATTTGATTATTTAGTTCGGGAGTGGCCAACCTGAGCCAGAGAAGGAGCCAGAGTTTACCAATGTACATTCCCAAAGATCCACAGTAATACATCAGCAGCCCCCCATCGGCTCCCCCCCTCCGCCCACCGGCAGCCTCTCCAGTCAGCTCCATTCCCGTACCTCCTGATCAGTTGTTTCCTGGCGTGCAGGAGGTTGGGGGGGAGGGGGGAGAGGTGCGAGGTCATAGCAGGCTCAGAGTGGAAAGGGGTGGAGTGGGGGCAGGGCCTGTGGCAGAGCCAGGGGTGGAGCAGTGAGCGCCCCCCGGCCCATTGGAAAGTTGGTGCCTGTAGCTCCAGCACCGGAGTCGGTGCCTAGACAGGGAGCCGCATGTTAACTTCTGAAGAGCCGCCTGGGGCTCCAGGGCACAGGTTGGCCACCCCTGCTCTAGTTCCCTGCATTAGCAGTAGGTGAGTGGTGCTGGAACTGGGGATACGGCTACACACCATGGTTTGAAGTGGTTTTCATCATTTACAGGGTTTGCAGTTTTGCTTAATGGTTATCAGCACCCCCGCTATAAAAATTGTCCCAGCACCTATGGGTGAGTTTGGCCTGGTAATTACCATATTATCAATTATTTTTATACAGCAAATCCCCAGCTCGCTTCCCTGTCTTCCCAGTCTGATGTCCCCTGTTACACCTTTACTTGGTTATTCACGGCCTCTTCACGGGTTATTCCTTTAAGCGTTGTGTCTTGTAGCCTTTCCCCCCCCTTCGCTCATTTGAGCGATAATGAACATTTTTGCATTGGGCTCCACCCCCGCAGTGATTATTCATAATGAAATCTTCGTTTAGCACCCCTCCACGAACCACAGCTCAAACCCTTTAATAAAGGCTGAGGCCTGGCTTTCACGGCTGGCAGCGCTTTAGTGGAGACGCTCCTACGCTGAGTTCTTCTGTCGGCAGAGTTAACCCATGCCCCCAAGAGGCGGTAGCTTTGGAGACGGAGAAGCTCGCCCATCAGCGTAGCACTGTCTACACGGGGGGTTAGGTTGCTATAACTCCATCGCTTGGGGGGGTGGATTTTGCACACCCATGGGCGACGTAGTTATACCCGTCTAGGTCTGTAGTGTAGACCTGTCCTGAGACAAGGTGGAGGCGGTAATATCTTTAATTGGCCCAACTGGTGCTGGTGAAAGAGACCGGCTTTTGAGCTTTAATAACCAAGGCTGTTAGTTAGACATGAAGGAGGTGCGCTGAGCGCTTGCAGTCCCCATTGATGTTCAGGGATCAATCCCCATTGATCAGTCTCTAAGTGCTGAAAAGGCCATATTGCTTATTAGAGAACAGGAGGCTCCCCACTTGCCAGTCTTGCATTACCCTTTGCATCCTTTCAAATATTGAGTTTTCTAGACACAGCAGTGCCAAGGGGCCAGCAGAATACGGGATCCCATTGTGCTAGGCACTGTACAAACAGAATAGGACACAGCCCCTGCCCCATAGAGCTGAAGGCCAACAGATCTGGAGTATTTGGGGCTATTCCGAAGAACAACTCGTCACTTTCTGGTGCTTTTAGTGGCCAAGCACATGTTGCATGGGGTCCAAGGGGTGTTAGCAGGCAGTTAGCGTTCATCATATCATTCATCATATCATAGTTGTTGGTTCTGGCTGTTGGAAGGCCAGGGTATGGGGCAAAGGTCAGTCAGTTTTAGGCACATTTCTTTCTCTTTCCATTATCTACACTTGGTTATGGCCTGATAGCCCTTGCTCACCCAAGTTGCCTGTACTCACGGGACTAGTCCCGCTGACTTCACTGAGATTACTTGTGTGAGTAAGAGCCTGAAGGATGGGATCAGTTGCAGGGAAAGGCAACCGCCACCATTAATTTTAGCTGTTGGTCTCTAGTGCTACCTGCTCCTATTTAGTTTCTGCAGCTTAAATTTTCACTGATTCCAAGGCCAGAATGGACCACTGTGAACATCTAGTGTGACTCCTGCATAACAGAGTCCACTGAGCGTTCCTGAAGGACATACCTTCCCTTGGTTGGAAGTGAATCAAAAGCACGCCTCTGGTGGGACTCAACTCCCCAACCTTTGACTGCCTTCCTAGGTTCAGGAGTCCGTTGCACTATCTGTTGCAATGCAGAGCCAGTTTTCAGTTGTCCTGTACAGTTCTGAAGGAGTGGGGGAGCGTGGGGCTTGGGAGATCCTGCAACGCTAGCAACCAGGACACGCTGCTTCCTGCACAGCACAGTGGATGATGATATTAACCAGGGGCCATGCCATTCAGAAAGGAACACATGGGAGCCATTAAAACCAAGAGGTGTGGCAAGCATGACAGTCTAGTCCAAACAGGTACTGGATTGCAGCTACTCTACCTCACACCACTCCGGGTCAGACCCTCAGGACTTCTGGTGGCTGTGTTATTGTTTGTTGACATCAATTATTCTTTTTAAAAAGAGGTGTGTCTTGTTTCCTGGCTGTGTTTGGGATTACTCTGTCCCTATTCTAGAAGAGAAGCTCAACCAGGTAAACGCTGCTTTCCCAGGTAAACATGGGCTTTCCCATGTTAAATGTATTCTACTTTCTTCCAACCCCCCTGTGGTCCCTTCGTTTCCCATATCCAGCTAAATGAGATGGGAAACATTCTTCAGTGGCTAAGGTCCATTTTTCTGTGAGGGCCTAAAAGAGCCACCAAGGGGTCAATTTTGGACCCAGTAATTTAAATGGAAGGTTTTTGTCCAGGATTGACCGTGTTCAGGCATTGTCACTCTTGTGAGACTGGCCGTTTTCTCCAATCCCTTCAGTCCCCCCAGGGCCCCTTTTCCTTTGTCTTGTAGCTAATCCTCTCCTAACATCATCACACTTGAACGAATTTAAACAAGAAAACCAAAGCCCCCCCAAATTGTGGCACTGTTGTCACTGTGTCCCCGTCACACGTTCCAGCAAGAACAGGGATGATGATGAATTTTGTTCTGCGGTAACACCTAGGAAACCCAGTCTTGCACCAGGATTCCATTGTGCAAGAAGAAGTCGAACTGCTCTAAGACTTAAAAAAGTCTTTCAAAGCTGTGTCAGCTGAACGAAGGAGGAATTCTTTACCAGGGTGAGTCACCTGTTTGCCGTGTGTTGGTGCACAATCTGCCAGACTACCCCAGTTCTTGTTCTCAAGATCTGCAGTCATCTTGTGTTCAGACACAGTCGGGTGGAGAAATTGCTGATGCAGCCTTCAGGGTATAAAATACATGGTTGCCATCTGCTTCCGTAACAAAATATAAGCAGCTTTCTTTTTTTAACTTGAGCTCTCTGATCGTCGTGGCTAATTGGCTGCCTTTGAGATTTCTAAACTTAAAAAGCTGGTAAGGTGAGATTTTTACCCATTGCCCTGGAAAGTAATGAATTTTAAAAACTAATTTAGACACAAAAAAAGACACAGATTCAGTTGGCTAATTTGTTTTAGTTTTAAAATTGAATTCTGATTGATTCATCATTTCCAAATGAAATTAACACAGCTGTGATCTTGGGCACAATCTTGCTCTGTGCAGCTGTTCAGTACGTTTCTTGGAAGAAGGTGAAGAAGTTGTGCTCTCCCACCATCCTGGTGGTTCTGAGCCAATAAGACGCTGAAATATACTAGCCCCTCAGCGCCTGTCTTGTCTTCCCATGGTCAGTCGCTGGTCAGCTCACAGGCCTGGAACAGAGGGACCACTCCTTGCTGCTCTTACAAAGAACCCAGTAGCTGGGGTTGGTGGTTGGTTACTGAGCAGAATGGTGTTGGGTGGTGGATTACCTGCAGAGCCCCCTTCCAGGCCCTGGTTTGTAACCTTTCACTGGCAAGGAAGGCTGGGTATAGTTCCCGGTAGCAGCAGCCAGCATGTTTAGCAGGCCAGAGAAGATTTATAGACACAGGAATGAGGTCATCCTCTGCCGGGACAGTACATCCTCCCTGCCCCTGCTGGCTCCAGACACGGGAGAGCGCACCCTGGTGTGGCCTCTGTCACTGTGGGAACTGATGGGCATTCTGGGGCCAACAGAGCACGTAGAAATAGGCCTTCCCGGTGTTTTTAAAGGCAGTACGTTTTGGACCTGTTCACCTCATGTAGCCCTTTAAGAGGTCAAGGGTCTTATTTTTTATTTTTCCCAAAGAAAACCCAACTCCCTCCTGTTTGGTTTAGGTAGGAGACATGGAGCCCGCAAGCAGTTGGTAACCACACCTTCAAATACTCGGAGCAAGATTTGGGTAAGTTTCCATTAGGTCTGGGCCTCCTGCCATGTTGCAGAAACCACATCTGACAGATCTTAACACGAACCTGCCGCTTGCAAATGGAAATGACAATTTGATGCCGGGGCGGCAAGCCTAAGTTGCAGCTACTGCCTCTGACATTTGCCCCTCCAGGACCGAACAACGGCCCAGCCAGCTCAGCTAGCTCCACTCTTTACACAGGCCTGCTGCTCTTGAGCATACCGATGGTCCACAGTAATTAAAAAAAATCCAGTCTCCGTTTTGTTTGCTAGGAGAGCTCATTGACATGGGAGGCAGGTGTGTGGGGCCTGCTTCCACAATACAAGCTGTCTGTGTTCTGTGGACAGCGGCTGCAGGCAGACCTCTCAGGCCAGTCTCTTCTCTGTACTTCTCGTCGATGAGCTAAAGAGGAGGGAAAGGTTCTCTGTTGCATTTCATTATTAAAAAAAAAAAATTCCATCTCCCAAGAAACCTTCCCAAGTTTGTGTCTTTCCTGTACAAAGAACGATGTTTCCTTGTGCTTCTCATTCTAAAAAGGGCTGAGTCCTCCTGAAAGTCCTTGAATTAACCACCATTTAGAAACAGTTTGCTAAGATTTTTTCTCCCTCTCCTTGCAAATCGCTAATGATACATGATCTTTGGGCTGGGGACTCCATTGTCTGAGTCTCCTTGTGTAGTCACTTCCACTGGTGCAAAATGCTCCTGTTTTGGATTACTGTGCTGGTGAAAATGTCTGCATGAGGCGCAGGGGAGTGGAGAATCAGAGTTTGCTTCTGTTTTGTTACTTTCACCAGAACCTGTGACCTTGTTGGTGACATTATAGCCATAGGCCTGAAGCAGGTCACAATCCCCTGACATACAGTAATTGGTTGACTTCTAAAGAAATGAGTCTTGCTAGAAACATCCCAATTAGTATGTCTTAAAAGGGAAAAAGAGAGGCCGAATTGTGTGTAAAATTTAAGCCTCCCGCCTCTTGGTCATCTTCGTTTTCTGAAACTGGTGTGATGATGTCTGAGTTGTACAATGTACTTGAAAATACAATGTGCCTCTTTCCATCTCTGGCTGAGGGCGGCCATCTTGCTGAAATGTGAAATCACAGATGATACCAGGAGTTAGGAATCTCTTCTTAAAATTGATTCCTCCCTGCTTTTAATACTGGTTTAACATTCAGATGAATGTTATTTATTGCAGCTACCAAATGCTGGAGGGAGGTTGGATTTTTGCCCTCTGAAATTGGGGTACTTGTTTTGATAGAATTAGTGACACACTGCCTGACAGCTGGAGTTCTGAATGGTTTTTCTGTGCATCAGCTCTGTAGACAGAGGGAAAAACATTCCCCAGAATCTTTAATTTTTTTTTTTTAAATGATAGGATTAAATTCTGTGCAGCCGGACAAGGAAAGAGAGCATACACAATTGTTAAATGAAATACTAGTCTCCTGCTATTTTGGGAACTCTCCTGTAATTGCATAGACTTGCTGTGGTTAACTTAAACAAAAACTGTGCCTAGCTAGGAGTATTACAAAGCTATAAGACTCAGTTCCCTGCAGCAACAACCTTCTGCAGCGCCTCTCCCCCTGCCCAAACTCAGAACTGTAGGAAATGCTTCAGGGAGCTACTGTCAAATTGAAGAAACACATGTGATTCGCTGACAAAAATCAGCGGGGTTCTGTGGTGGGGTTTTGTCTGTATTTGGTTTTCCCTCTTCACGTTTCTACTTCTCCTGTTTCCAGTTCATTTGGATTTTTCCACCTTTTTTGGTCTCTCCTCCTTCTCCCTCCCCTCCCCCCCCCCCGGCTTGTCTTCCTCCTGCAGTTGAGTAGATTCAAAAGAACCTGTTAATTCTTTTTCCAGATCAGAGGGTCTTTCTTTCTCCCTCCCTCCCTCCCTCGGTCTTCCTGCCCATCTTACCCTCTTTGTCTCTCTTCTTCTGGCTCTCTAGTCCTGTCAGTGGTGTGAGAGCAAACTGAAAGACCCAGAGGATGGTTCTAAGAGCTGAGGTTAACAGTATGATGGCATTTGAAGTGAGTTTGAAGGAGGAGTGCATGTTGGCAGATTTGTAGGAGTTTTACCTGAGAGGCGTTGGGTTTGGGGAGCAGTGGTCAAAGGACATTGATGCTCCAAGTGCTTTAATGTCTCTTCTTCCATAATCTTGTTTTTTCATTTAAAAAAAAAAGTTCTAAGTATGTAATGATTTGGTAGGCCAACTTGGATAGGAACTAGATTGCTGACCGACCATGTTTAGGGACTAGCCAAGAAACATTCAGATACAAGATCTTAGAACTGGGATGAAATCCTAAACCCCTTGTAGTCAACTGGAGTTTTGCCTTTGACTTCAGTGGGGCCATGAGCAAGAGGAAGAACCCATTCCTATCGACACGGTCTTACCCAAAGCTGGCAGAGAAACCAAAGGCTACATCCTGCAAAAAGTTGAGCACCATGAGAGCTCCCTTTGGCAGTTCGGGGTTCCTCCAGCCCAATCGATGCCATAGTCCTTCGGCCTAGCTACCAGCAAGCTCCTCAGCAGTGAACGCTGGTAACAGAAGACACTGAACAATCACTGTGCATGTTCTCAGCTCTCCTTGGAAGTAGGAAAATGTCAGCTTCTTGGCTTTCTGTTTGCAGTGGCTAAGTCTGTGGTGAAGTTCCCATTCCGGGTGGTTTGGGAATTGCTCTGGAGAAGTACCTCCAAAATCATAGGTGACTCTCAAACCCTGAAAGAACAAGGGCTATAAGTTACACTATTTTTACTAAACCGTGTTTGCACTGGAGTTTTGGAGAGCCGTTTAAAAAATCTACAGTATAATCACATTTAAACCTGAATCCATTGGTCTTTTCTGTGGGATTTCATGAATATTTTTTATTTTTGTAGTACTGCTGTCATCTGTCAGAGAAGTGTGATTAAACCAGGATTCTTTTACCATAAAACCCTATCTCCTCCTGCTTGAGACTGCGGTGAAGTGTTGAATCTGTGTGATAGTCATAGCAACTAATTTATTAGGAAGGAGGAATTACTAATGTTTGCTTGGTAGCAAGTGGCAGAGTTGAGGATTCTGTGAGATTTCTGTTACGACCCTCTGGAGTTGTACATGAACATGATAATAAATTGCTGAACTGTTCTATGCTTGGGCTCAGATCAATGATTAACTTTTGTTCAGTCCTTTCAAATCAAAATCCCTTTTTGAGCTCTGCTGTGGTATAAAAAAATATTCATTTCCCCCATAAAAAGCTATAGAACTTTTGGTATGTGGTTAGCTTTAAAAAAAAAAAAAAAAATCAACTTTCCAAATGATTAGCCCTCTGTGATGGCTGTTCTTTGGACTAATTAAAAATAGAGTTAAAAGCAGTTTAAGAAGCTTTGCACATGTGTAATATGAATTTTCCACTCCATTTTTAGAGGTCAATACTGTTTAGAGCAGTGGTTCTCAAAGCCGGTCCTCCACTTGTTCAGGGAAAGCCCCTGGCAGGCCGGACCGGTTTGCTTACCTGCCGCGTCCGCAGGTTCGGCCGATTGCGGTTCCCACTGGCGGTTTGGCGCTCCAGGCCAATAGGGGCTGCGGGAAGGGCGGCCAGCACATCCCTTGGCCCGTGCCACTTCCTGCACCCCCATTGGCCTGGAGCACCGAACCGCGGCCAGTGGGAGTCACGATCGGCCGAACCTGCGGACGCGGCAGGTAAGCAAACCGGTCCGGCAGACAAACTGGTCTGGCCCACCAGGGGCTTTCCCTGAACAAGCGGCGGACCGGCTTTGAGAATCACTGGTTTAGAGGCCTTCCCCCGACCCAAGATTTGAAAGTATCTTCTTTCCCCATTGGTCCTTTTGGTCAGCTGCCAACCAGGTTATCTGAGCTTCTTAACTCCTTACAGGTACGGAGGAATTCTAGGCTACCCTTAGCTGTATGGTTATAACAAGAGGTGTATGGAATACTACAATACAATTGCACTTGGCTGTGTAGGGATAGTTTTGCATTGGTATTTCACAGTTCAGGTGTATAGTCAAAATCACATACAACTATGTTCCCAATAAAATCAGCACAGACATTAGGGTGTCTCCCTCCTTTCTTTTTTTAAATAGGGAAACAGAATTAGAACATTTGTGCACCTCGGTGTTAAGGATACAGTTTAAACATGCGGAAAGCTGGAAAGTCAAAGGTTCAAGTTGTCATAGTAACCATGGGTGAGATTCTGGTCTGCTACTCTGAGCTGCAGCCCAGAGGGAGGGGGCGCTAAGTTGGCTTTAAGTCACCTTTCGTGCCTTGATTCTGGGGTGCTTCATGGGCGATGGCATAATTTAGACAGTCCTGGGGGCCTACGGTACATCTCCCCTACGAGCTGGGGGTGTGATTCCTCGCCTTGCGTGCACATCTACTTGACTGCGCTCTGTGCGAGTATAAATAGCAGCGTAGCCGTGGTAATGTGGGTTGTGGCAATGGAGGCATGATGCCACTGGTTTCAGGCGGATCTGTACACTGCTAGTTCTGCTCAAGCTGCCCCGGCATGGGAGTTGGCAAGGGGGTCATCAGCTGTCTTCCACAGCATCTGCACCAAGGGAATCCTCTCCCAGGTGGAACTGTGGGTTTTTGGGCCCCTCCATTCTGCTCTGGCCCTTTTACCTGGCATAAGGCAGCTGGAGCAGGGGTGAGAATCTCACCCCGTCCCTCATCCAGCTATGGAGAATCTGGGGTTATTTGTTCCACTGTTACCGCTGACCTAAAATTCTGATCGTCCCAGTTTTCCACTCTGACGTGCATGCAGAGCTGTAATTGACTTTAATGGGAATTGCACAGATGTAATTGAGACAATGTTGCCTCAGATATGGGAGTTATGGTTACCATTTGCATTCCTGGCTTTTGGGGTGTTCAAAATTGATAAGCATAATTGGTCGTAGATGTATTGTGACACTTCCCAGCTCTGGTGTTCATTCAGCCTTTGTGTTTAATAATTTATTGGGTTACTGACACATAACTACGCCCATCTTTTCCGTGTCTGGGAAAGAGACTGACCGTAATCCCATAACACGCCCAGCGGTGCCCAGGTGCTGCAGAGACCTGTCCTCCGTTCCCGGAACCTGTGTATTTCATCTAAGGGCAAAGAGCTCATTGTAAAAACAGGTTGGTGGCAAATTTGTTGAAGGGGAACTAGATGGATTTCCTCCTCCACTTTATCCTGCAATAAACTCCTCATCGTGCATTCATGATCACCATTCACAAAGCTGGGATTCACTAAAGGTGTCAGTCAGGCAAGGAAATGACATTGTTTAAACCCGTCTTTTAAAATGTATGTAAACATCAATTTGCTTTTCAGGTTGTTATATTAGAAGTGGCAGTAAATAGCTATATTATGGTACTTCTCAAAGGCCGCAAACCACCGTGCTGGGTGCTGTACAAACAGAGGAAACATTTTTTTCCTTTTTATCTTTCAGATTATTTCCTTAACCCCCCAAAAAGAGTGTGAAGTCTCAATATTTCTTTTTGTTTTGTCTTCCCAAATTCCTCCAGTCACTGTTCAGAGGTTTTACTCCCAGATCCAAGTGGTAAGGTTTTTTTTTTTCTTTTAAGTAACATTGAATAGGCAGAACCATATCTTTCAGCTTGCGATTGGAGATATTTGCCCTCCAGATTGAAAATCAGCTTTCAAAGGCATGGTAATTTTATGGAGTGTGCCACTTTTTAATGAGAACATTTAATTAGGAGAGATTTTCATCTGAGCGCGTCTTGTTTTAAAACTATCGGGGATGTTGAGTGAAAACCAGAAAAAGCGTAGGGAGAAACACAACCAGATCCGTAATTTAGGATACCCATATTGCCCATTTGTCTTTATTTTCATCATTAGCTGTTTGCTATAGGTCTCTCTTTTCATTAACTCTGAACATAAATGTTCCAGTTAGGAGGGTAAGGAACTGGTCACCTACCGGCATACTGCAGAGGACAGTTTAACGGGGTGAAATGAGCGCTCCATTTCTCTCCCCTACTGATCATTAGGCAGATTAAGCTATAGATTTAAAAAAAAAACCCTGGCTGTTGTTTGTCCCGTATTGATGGGGGTTTTGGATTGACTTTCAAAGGAAGATTGTTCCTTTGTGATGGTTGCTGTTGTGTGACACCTTTTCTGTGAAATATATTCACATTTCCCTCCCACCCCCCTGTATTTTTAAACTCCTAAAACACCAGCCACAGACATGAGCATAATTTTTTTTTGTAAAGGAGGGTGAATGTAAATGATGAGGAAGATCGCTTGAAGCCTGCTGAATCCAGGCTTGGGTCTCGGAGCAGAAACGGCAGGTTGTGCTGACATGTGTAATACATGAATACTGCGTGCAGGTCTGGTCGCCCCGTCTCAACAAAGATATATTAGAATTGGAAAAGATACAGAGAAAGGCAACAAAAATGATTAACGGCTTCCATATGAGGAGAGATTTAAAAGACTGGGACTATTCAGCTTGGAAAAGAGATGATTAAGGAGGGGATATGATGGAGATCTATAAAACTGTGACTGGTGTGAAGAAAGTGACTAGGGAAGTGTTATTTACCCCTTCATATAAGACAAGAACCAGGAGTCACCCGATGAAATTAATAAACAGCAGGTTTAAAACAAACAAAGGGAAGGACTTTGTCACACAACGGACAGTCAACTTGTGGAACCCATTGCCAGGGGATACTGTGAAGGCCAGAAGAATAACTGGGTTCAAAAAAGAACTAGATAAGTTCCTTGTGGATAGGTCCATCAATGGCTATTAGCGAACATGGTCAGGAACACAACCCCATGCTCTGGGTGTCCCTAAACCTCTGACTGCCAGATGTTGGGACTGGATGATAGGGGATGGATCACTTGATGATTGCTCTGTTCTGTTAATAGGCCTGGAAAAACAGGATACTTGGCTAGATGGACCACTGGTCTGACCAATAATGGCTGTTCTTATGTATTTTTGCTAGGAAAAACGACCAAATTCATCATTTTTAATAGAAATCAGGATTTGAACCCAGGACTCCAGGAAGTAAGTCAAATAACCTGAGTGCATCACCAGCCCTGGCACAGAAATGATCAGTAGAAAAGCGGGTTTTATAGGGACTTAACACTCATCCCAACTTTTCCCAGATAAACGTGGGAGGAATGTTTTCTATTAAATTGTGAAAATCTCTTCTTTTAAGTTGGGAAATTTCTGCACCCTAATGCTTTTATTTCTGTCCGCATTAAGGGAGCTACAGCTTTGAAAACCTAGCCAGCTCGCAAAGTACTTTTGGCACAAGGGACAAAGGAAAGAAGCATTTTAGCTGTGCAATGTGCAACATACCCACCATATGTTGATTTAAACCGTCGTGGTGTACAAGCAATGCATAAAATAGTAACGCTGCCATTCTTGATGCCGGCTGAACCTTCAGTTCATGCCCTCCAGGCTCCATGGATAGTGTGTAAACCCATCAGATTCCTCCTATGAGTGGGTAACTCATTAAATCCCATAACAGCGAGATCAGCAATGTCCGAACAGGTGACAAAAATGTCTCTCAGTTTTTGAATGACATAGCTATTTGGTGGGTTAAATTATTCTAGTATAGAATTCAAATACCTAGTTGCAACTAAATGTAAATAGGAAGCAAGTGGTCCTGCTGCTGTGACAATATGGACTGGTAAAAACAATTGACTGGACATTTAGGGCCTGATCCTGCTCTTATTAACTCCAGCAGGAGCAGAATTGGGCCCATAATACTTACAGCTCAGAACCTAGAGGAGGAGAATTTTACAATCAGAGCTTAAAGCTGTTCCTCATTTGCAAACTGGCATTACAATAAATACCTTGCGGTGCGTAGCGTGTGCATGAGCTTCCATAGTGAGGCTGTACTGGTGAGTGTGCGTGTCTGCTCAGTGTTAGGTGGTTGTGTGACTCGTTAATTGTGTGCGTGTGCTGGCGGGAAGTGGCATGTTCGCTGTCATACTAGTCACGTGGCTATGGGAGCCATCCTCATTTGGGACCCTTTCAGCCATACCGGGCTGTGGGGTTGGATAGAACAACTCAAGCCATTTCTATCGTCAGTTCCTATGAATTGATGCTGGCCAACAAAACATCAGCTTGTTGAAATGATAAGCCAGGCTCATACTGTTGGTGTTGAAGAACTGTGGTGCACAATGGGGTTCATGTTGCCGTTTAAATACACGGCTCTTTGGAAATCAACCTACTCTGACCCTTGACCGTTGAAAGGAGCAGCTTGTAGTAAGTTACAGATGCTGAAACAGTTCTGCTTGGAGCTCGTGTTCTTCCACTATGCCAACAGTATCGGTGTGAGTAGCAGATGTTTCCAGCCAGGTTTTAGCTGCAATTTCCAATGTGTGTGTCTGCCTTTCCCGTGGATGCTTTCCGCATGGGCTGGGGGTGGGCGTTGATCATGACACTCGACGTAACAAAATGAGTTTGAAGAGACCAGTACTCTGATCTGCAGGTCCCCTCTCAATGTCTGTCTGTTCCTCCTTCTGTATTAGATCCATCTCCACATACCTGCGAGGTCCAAGGTCCAGGGATGGGTAACAGGAAGTTGATTGCTGAACCAATCAGGACGTTCTCTGCCTGAAACACAGCGGGGCACTTCTGTTAGTCCTCATGCTTCCTCCAGAGAGCTTTAATATTTCTGGAAATGTTCCTCAATGCACGTTTCTTACCTCTGCTTTTCCTTCTCTTGTGGGTCAGTAATTTTAGTACTGTGGGGCCATGATGTCCTCTGTTGGGTTCAGAGCACAGCAAAAGGAAGAAAAGGAGCATGTCTGGTGGATAGAGTATTGGAGTGGGACACAGGAGGTGTGGGTTCTATTCCCAGCCCTGCCACTAGTTGCTGGGTGACTTCACCTCCCCGTGACTTACCGGTAGGTTCCCGTCTGTAAAACGTGGATAGTGATTCTTTTCCCCTTTTATAGAGCATGATGGATGGAAAATGCTGTATAAGATCTCTGTATCGAGCTAACTTCTGCTGCAGCACCAAATGGAAATCTCTCTCTCTCTCATGTTTGTTGAGGGGAATCTGGGCCTTGTTTGTGGTTGTTCCCAAATCTCAGAGGAACTCTCCAAATCAGAAGGTGATCCCCCAGCAGCTGCATCTCCTCACTGCATGACAGGGTCTGAGACAGCTGGGTCAAGGCAATGAATAGAATTGTCTGCTTCGGAAAAAGGGGAAAAAACCAAACCAAACCCACTACCAGCATTTAAATAAGACAGAGCTAGAGAGAAAACATATGGTCCTCCGTTTCCTGTATCTACAGCTACCTTTCAAATGGGGTTTGTGATTTCAGGGACTTACCTGTAACTTGCATCTGAAAAAGCTCTGCCTTTCTCGAGGCGGTGAGGAAACTATTAATAGAAGCTGTTGTAAGGTGCCCACTGATTATTAGGGTCAAGGGGAGAAGTGACCCCCCCAGAGTATGTGCCAGGATATGGAGGAGATTCGGATGTTGGTATGTGGATAAAATAATTTAATTCAGAAAGAGCAAAATGAATTCCTCCTGTCAGAGCCAACCCTGAGATTGAAAGCCTCTTGCTGTCTTTCAGCGTCTACATGTGGAATTTTTAAGAGGGGCAACTATTTTAGTTATCCGTCTGGGATTTAAACTCTTGAGTTGCAGGCTCCGATGAGCTAATTTCTTGAACCAATGGAGGCCACTTTACCCTGTATTTTGTGTGGAAGGAGGCAGCATTTCTCCTGCTGGCTGACTTCCGTGGGACTGGTGTTGGATCTGGGTACTCCTTATGTCCGCACTCTTCACCAGGGCAAAGTGGTGGTAATCGGGTTGGGTGCGTCCACTCCTAAAGTTAGTGATGGTTCACCACCCACTAAAGAAAGGGTTACCTTCTTTACTGCTTAGTTCCTTATTGTGAAGAAGAGAGGCCTGTTTGATGTCTGTAAGGTGTCTGAAAACGTACAAACAACCAGACCCTTTCAGGAAAGTTTCAGTTATTTTTTTCTCCCCCTGATTCTGATTGTTTTATCTGTAGGGACACCAGAGTGTACTCTGGCTCAGACACGGCATCAGAGAGGTCTGTCCTCTGAGGGTATGTCATGTCCACACGGCAAGTGGAAGTATGATTGTAGCACAGGTAGGCATAGTCATGCCAGCTTTAATCCAGCTAGTAAGGGGAAAGGTAATAGTGCAGATGTGGCTGTACAGGCTTCAGCGTGGGCTAGCAAGGAGAGTACGTACCCAGGCCCCCCTGTGGGCCACTGTGTCTGCGGTATTGTTATTACCTGGACTAGCTAGATTAAAGCTAGCATTGGGCTACAATCCTACCTTCACTTGCCGTCTAGACATACCCTAAAAGGAGTTATTAGCCCTCATTTAACCATAACAGTGCCTGCTTCATGGACAAGAACAGTCCAAAAACTTCAGTAAATATGTACAGGATGGGCATTGGGTCCAGCATCTGTGCCAAGAAAAAGGAAAAATCAGTCTATCGGATTTTTCTTCTTTTGGCACATATGTTTTGGCTATTTTTCAAAGGATTGATGGAAGTGTGTTAAATAAGAGGAGACTTTTCCTTACCTGTTAATTTCTTCTTGGAAGAAGCAGTTTCATGAGTGGGTACCTAACCTGAGCATGCGAGTAAGAGGGCATATGTGACATGAGCATAACCCTTTTAGGAAGACACATGCTGATGTCCGTTTGGTTCATTTCAGTGGACTTGTAGTTCAAACAAAAGGGACGTTGTGCTTAATCTTTCTTTTGAGGTTCTCCTGCAACCTCAACTGCTGTCATAGAGAGAAGAGAGCCACAAGGACAGATAATGAAGAGAGAGAGAGAGAGGACGTCAAGAGAGGTCAACTTGTTCTACAGCGACTAAAGATTTTAGTTGCCCATCTTGAGACCCCGGTCAGGAGCCTGATTTTAAGAGCTGGGGACGCACAGCCCCCTTTTGAAGTGTCTCTGTTGGGCGCGTGAAATCACAAGTCACTTTTGAAAATCTTGGCCCTTGTATTTAGCCCATGTGTGAGTTATACACAACGTTGTGATGTTCGAGGGGACTGGGATGGGTAAAGAAAGCTTTAAGGAGCGATCTCCATTGAGCCTGGTTTCCATGCTCATCAAGATTGCTTTAGGATAGTTTGAAATGTATCCAAAATTAATGGAATTAGAAGGACTGTGATCTGTGCGCTTGTGGGTGTCAAAATCCATTAGGGGATGTTCTTAATGTCCAGGGCTCCCCAGGAAACTGGAACCACTGAAGCAAGCCAATAGGCTTTCTCGGATTGCAGAAGAGCAACTGAGTCTCTGGTATATAATTGCAGGTTTCAGAGTAGCAGCCGTGTTAGTCTGTATTCGCAAAAAGAAAAGGAGGTCTTGTGGCACCTCAGAGACTAACAAATTTATTTGAGCATAACCTTTCGTGAGCTACGGCTCACTTCAGATGAAGTGAGCTGTAGCTCACGAAAGCTTATGCTCAAATAAATTTGTTAGTCTCTAAGGTGCCGCAAGTCCTCCTTTTCTGGTTTATAAGGCGCCGTTCCCATTGCATTGAACTACCAATGGACAAGTATGGGCCACCTCTTCTGTAGAAGAACCTATGGGCAGTTAACACAGTTTGATTTGTCCCCACCAGCCTTATCTCATAAAACACTTTGTGCTCTTTGAAATAAAAAAGGATTTGCTCCCCCAATATTCAGTGGTGTTAGTTGTTTTAAAAAATGGCTCTTTTCCCCAGTCCATATCTCCTTGCACTGCGACACTGATCTGTTCTGTTGTTGTTGGTGTGTGTTTTAAAAAAAAATAAATCTAAAAGACTTACTCCATTAAAAGTATAACTAAGTAAATCAGCTGCAACCTATGCTGTGTGAATGAAGGCCTGGAAAAAATCTTGCTCAGCGTTAAATAGTTCTTCTTTGAACCCTCTGTACAATGGAGAAAGTGACAGGGTGTTGCTGGAAGTGCCTGATCTCTCTGTATTTGTATTTGCTAGGGCCCAGCGCTCCATTGTGCTAGCCACTGTACAGACACAGAACAAAAAGCCAGTCCCTGCCCCGAAGAACTGGCAGTCGAAATATAAGACAAGAAACAACAGATGGAGACAGATAGGTGCAAGGAAACAATGAGACAATATCAGCCAGTCTGAGCCACGGTGATCTCAGCACACTTGCAGCCTAACCATTGCGAGAAATGCTAGGAAGCTGAAATGGAATTCAGCTGCTTCTCAGCCCTTCCCCAGACATCATCCAGGCAGCTTGGGCCACGGGGCTCTGCTCTCCACAGGGTTAGTTAACCATTTCAGTCTTTGGGATGGTTTTGGTGACAGCACCACCATTTCTACTGTGGCTTCATGCCACTTACGAACACCGCATCCCCCAGCTAAATCACAATTCTGCTTTCAGGCCTTGCCCTCATGAGACTTTAACAGTCGGTTTAGAGACCGATTTAATTAATTCGGTGTCTTTGTGTAGACACTCTCTCTTTTATTTCAGTCTAAGATTGCCATGGATCAGCTTAGCTTAATGGTAAGGAATCCATTTACCCAACCACTCAAAACCGAAATGAGTGTCTACACGAGGGCCTTGCACCAGATTAACCAGATCAGTTTCTAAACTGATTTAGTTAAAATTGGCACCACTTTCACATGAAAACGAGGCCTTACTAAAAGCTCAGGGCACTGTGATCTGTGGAGAAATGTACCTGTGTGTGATCGTTTTTGAAGCAAGTTAACAAAACCGGTGTCTCGGAAGTGGGCAGTAAAAAACGCATTTCTTCTCTTATATTTAAGTGCTGACTGTATGCTTTGCAATACACAAAAGCAGACAGCTCCTGCCCTGATGAGCCTACAGTCTGATAGAGACAGTAAGATGTGATGGCAAATCTGTAGGAGAGGATAAATAAAAATTATTTGTTAACTTACTTAGAATTATTGCTATGGCCCTGCTACAGCCAGCACTTCCATAATTAAAGCTAGAAAACCCGACCCCCTCCCCCTCCCCCAGCTCTATATAACAGCACTTTTGTAAACTGCTGTATTTATACTCTTAAAACCCTGTCATTTTGCTACGCTACATTCATTTATAGTTAAGAGATTTCTGATCATTAGAAGCTCTAGGATCTACTCCCTGCAGCCTAATGCTAGGTGTAGAGATATCGGGGCTTGTTTACCTTTGTCATTCACCTGTAACCCAAAGAGAGCAGTCTGAGTCACAGTGGATGAAATTCACCCCAGTGCAGGGGGTCTGAGCAAGATGGCTTGAAGTTAGCTTCCAAAATCCACGGGTAGGCCCCGATTCTGCAATTGACAGTGCCCGGGTGGGTCGGCTGTGCCTGTAGGGAGCCTCACTGACGTCACATGGAGCTCCTCGTGTGCTGTCAGTCCCAGGATTGGGAGCTCAGACATCTAAATAAACATGGTCTGATTTGTGGAGGTGCTGAGCGCCCACACAAACCCATTGGAGTCCATGGCAGCTGTTGCTTTCTGACACTGCTTCTGTGTCAGTTACTTAGAGCAAAAAGGCCATGCAGTTGCCTCTTGTCCAGTTGGCCAAAATGGCAATTTTTAGGTATTAAAACTGATTCAATCTTTTTTTTTTTTTTTCAAAGGAATAAAAGGTGAAAGCGTTTGTAAGAGGACAGCAGCCTGCAGCATGAGCAGGAAAACCTGTGCCCAGCTGTAATTAAACGGGCAGTTAAGAGAGCTTTTTGGAGGGACTGTCAAATTACTTCAGACCCTCAGAAAAAAATTACTCAGTTGCCAGCTTCATTAGTAATTAAATGTCCAATTAGTGTATGTAATGTTTCTGCTTTGCTGAACTCTACAACTGCATTCATAAACAGCCCTAAGGAAGGCCTCTAATCTGTGCCATTGTTCTTCAAGTGGTTTGCACATGCAGAAAAAGAAAAGAAAAATCAGCCAGACATTTATAATATGGAAAGAAAAGGGAGAAGGGGGTGGGAAGAGGAGGAAATCAAATCAACATCGCTCCCCCCTCCCCAAAAAGCTAGGATCTTTGCCAAAACCCATAGCGAACCCCCTCAGGCCCCTCTCAAGCATGCAAATGTAATTTTCTATCCAGACAACACACTCCTTTTTAAAAAAATGAACTCCAAAAAAGCAATCTGTGAATGCACAACAGAAGCAAGAGGGAAATTACAATAAAAGGCGGGGGAGGGAAACACAAACAGAAGGGGAGACCGAGGGAGAATGGAGATGAATATGTAGTGTCCAGAGCTGAAATAGACATAAAAGATAATGAAGGTGAGGGAGATTGTAATCAAACAAAATTATTTGGGGCCTCTTCATTCATCACTGGTTTTCAGGCTGTTGCTTTGTACAAATTAGAGCAGGGGTAATGTATGAATATTCACTTGAATTTCAATCACCTTCATTAAAGGGAGTCCTGTCAAGGCCCATGTGCCATCGGTCCTTTGTTTCATTAGAACAACAAGAAAGCCGCTTGTGTGCGAACAAGGGCAGTGGCTTGAATGCCCACCCTGCTGCAGCTGGCTACGGGCAGGAGTGGCTGACTCACAAACAAACAAGGCGGACCGAGGGGCTTAGGTGCTCAAGCAAGGTTTGGAACAACCAGGGTTGCGCCCCACCGGTCGCGGCTCTGAGATCTCAGATGGCTGTGGGGTGGGAGATAGCGGGGCTAAGGATCATCAGAATGGGCACTGCCTCTTTAACTCCCCCCCAAAACCTCCAATCTCTCTTTTGAAGGAAAGTTGTATTGAGCCCGAAATAGCTTTAAACCAATTTGGATGAAATAATTACCACATTTTACATTTCAGCCCTGGCTGGTGAATAGAATTCCTTTTCCTGCACATGGCTGGCCCCATGCTGTGGGATAGTTCCTCTAATACATAACCAATCAAAGATGTATTCAAGCCCTTTGTGATGAGACCATGGATGATTATAAGTAAAGAGATCCAAGTCTTTACCCACTGCTTTGCCTTGCACATTACCAAGTTTCTGTGAGAGCGGCAGACAAAGGCTGGCTTTTCAGACAACGTACCGCGATAGCCTCTCCTGGTTGTCTAGCATTTAACTGCCTCACAATATCAGCCTCTCATTTCCAAGAAAAGCAGACAGTGTATCCTATTGTAACATGTCAAGTACCGAAACTCTGCCATTCAGCAGCGTCTCTCTGTTTACACTACACATTCTCTCTGCTCAGTTGGTATCGGTGATGCTGTGCGATCGCTTTTCTGCTGGAATGGCAGGGCGAGACCGGAGACAAAACGTTCGTTTTAAATATTTGATTGCACTGTAACCGTAACAAACTAATTGAGCTGCCCGCCCCAGAATGCCCCTACATTATCTAAGTGCACATCTGAAATCAGTATGACTTTGTGTCAGGTTCTCTTATAAATAGTGTACTCAACTGTAAGCAGTCAACACACTGCAGATGAGACTCAGTTACTCTATAAAGAATATCTTTGCTTGGGGACCTGGGACTTGAACTCTGGTTCTTTGGCTTCAAAACCACAGCCCTCTCTTATTTGAGCTGATGGGGATCTCCTTTAGATGCTAGGGGTGCAGGTTCCATGCTCCCTGTGCGCCCAGCCACTAGAGGGCACCATCACTCACTTATATATGCAAAGCCCCTGAGTGCTATATAAGGCATAAATCATGTGATGGAACTGTGGAAGGAGCCTTCTGTTTGTCATATCACAACATTTTGGCTTCTGGGAAGAAGAAAAAAAAATTAGATATAAGGAAATCAATGGGGGGAATAAAACTCTTATTTTTATGCATGTTATTTAGCAACAAAATCTAGTTTACATTTTGTGCAGTAAAATGCCTGATGACAAGTAGTCTCGTCTCCTAAAGTAAGTTCTTTCCATTTCCAGATAACATGCAGCAAATAAAGCCAGGTACCCACATAATAGTTTTACATGCTCCAATAGAATCCGAATAGTCGTGGCTTCTGCTTAGACTGCAGGATATCCTGCAGGGTGCCCTTGACCATGAAACAAGCAAGAAGGGCAGATTTATATTCCTGGACGCTAGCTCACATGCTTTCGGTGGGTCAGCTGAGACAGAACAGACTCCTGGTCTGCCGAGCTTTCCAAGCTGACAGTTCAGTGAAAGAATCTCTGCCTTAGTAGGGAGCTGGAGTGGGCTCACTGATTTTGTCTTGAACAGAAGGAGTCAGACTGAAGATGCGGAGCGTGGGGGAAATCCTGCGTGGCTATGAGTTGTCACCCTGCCTGTCAGGGTGAAGGAGGAGGAAGACCCCCGTGTCTGTGCTGCCGCAGACCAAGCTGCACAAAGCACATTAGCCAATAAGTGGGAGTATAATTTGCCTTTGTTGCCTGTTTCTGCTCAATTTCCCCCAGTGTCTAATAGAGGGCTGCTCCTTCTCCCCCTCTCTGGTTAGACCAAACTGCTTGTCGAGACTCTTTGAAGTATCCTTGGGCCTCTTTACTTCCACTGGAGGCAAGATTGGTTTGGTGTTTAGAGGAGAGACCAGGGGTCAGGCGTGCAGAGTCCAATCCCACCTCTGCTGGAAGATAGTTCGGTGGAAAGGGAAGCAGGCCCTGCCTTGTAAATTCCTCTTTATTATTTTTTGGCCCAAGAGAACAGTTCCCATCTCTCTCCCCAGGTAGGTTTCATAGGGCTCAAGGTGTCTGCATCTCTAAAATGAGAAACGCTGGTATTCCCCAGATGGAGTTGTGGTTCTAAACTCCCGTCTCCCTGCAACTCAGGAGTTGAACAAACGCGATTCCCCATTCCTGTTTTATCCTCTGTTCCAAGAAAGGTCCAAAACCGGCTTGACCTGGTTTGACTAAGTGGATACAGTCTTGTATTAAAGAATCTTAAAAGGCTGGGAAGAGTCCCTCTCCTCCTTGGGGGTCCGGGCATGTTCGCTAGGTGTCATCTTGTCCTTTGATGCTAGAGACCTGCCAGGCAGCAACCTTTTATCATGTGCCACCCTGTAGTTTTGGCATTTCTCAGTGGGCGGCTTGTCTCAGCTGATCTTGCCGTCCCCAGGGGTGCCTAGGATTACTGCTAAGCAGAACTCGTTAATTGCATTTCTTCACAAGTTCTCCCAGTCTGGAAGTGTTTTATTTTTGCGAAGGACTCTCCCAGCCTGGAAGCTCTAGCTGCTGGTCAGACTGTATGATCGTTGGGGCTCGGGCCAGTGACATTTTTGTACAGTGCAAAGCATGCTGGTGGTGGTCATTGTAGATTGGAAACTCCTTGGGGGTGGGGGATTGTCTTTCATTTTAGGTATGTACAGCACCTAGAACAGAGTGGCCCACTCCTTGAGGGCTGAGGCTAGCCACCATAATTACCAAATGAGTCATGCCTGGGAGATCAGGGTGATCACCCTACAAAGAGCAGTTGGAGACTGCAATGAGAGGGGAAGCATAGAAAACTGTAGAGAGACAGCAGGGAGCATGAGGGGCTCCTGCAGGGAAGTTCTTGTCTCAAGGGAGCTGTGAGAAATGAGCCCAGGAGGCTTCTGTGGAAAAACCTGGATGGAGTTTTGGGCCTAGGTGTTTGGGGGCCTAGAGACCAAAGCCAGACGGCTGAGCTCCAGCTGGGAAGAGCTGGGAGGATGGGCTGTGAGAACAGACGGGGGCAGAGAAAGAGCTCCGGCTGTGAGAGAAGATACCTGCGCTAAATATGGACTGTTGTGTGGTGATGAACCTCGTTTTGGGACCCTGAGGATTGTTTGAACTGTTTTGGTTATTAAACCAGCACACCTGAAAACCCATGTGTAGTACTTACAGGGCCACGAAGAGGGGGGGAAACAGAAGTATGGAGCTGGATAAATGCACCTGAATTATGGTACAAAGTAGCACAGAATTAATAGTTGTGTTGTCAAGGAAATGCCAGCCCATGGCCGTGAGGAAGAAATGGAAAGAAAGGGTAACAGCACAGAGAGAAATGCCAAGAGATCAGACAAGACAATGGCATAAACTCAACATTATGAAGCCCACAAGTAGAAGTTAGAGATGGAAAAGACCTGGATCATATCTACCCTGCTCCACTGCCAGGACAGGATGGCTGCCTAGAACTTACTCTTTATTGCTTTGTCCCTTCTAGTATTAGATGTCCCAAGGAATGTTACTTGTTGAGGAGACTATGCCCCAACCTGCTAAAGCTCCCATTATAGCTCTCTGTCTAAAAACCAGCCCCCCACATTTACGTAATATTGAGCAGCAGCACAACCACTTGAGTTTGGCCTGTTCTGTACATCAAATGATCACCACAGGCTTATTAATTTTTTTAATGGATTTTATTAACTGGGTTTAGTGTTTCTGGCAAGTCCTTAAACCCTCTCGCTCTGCAGCCAACTTGCACAAATGTGCCAGTCCTGTGCCGCTGTGTCTTAACCAACGGAGTAAATGGTTTTATTTATAGCTGAAGTAGCTCAGCCAAGAGGTATAAATCCAGAAAAGAATATAAACTGAATCATGGAAATAATAAACATCAAGTTCACGGAACTTCTAATGTTCCACTAATGGCTCAAAAATCTGTTTAACAGCCGCGGAGTGATATTTGGCTGCAAAGCAGAAACCCAAAGTTGTTTTACCATGCCAGTGATATTTCTGAGTGTTTCCTTATTTGCTGGAATGAGGGAAACTTGATCATCTTCTCTGGGTTTCTGCAGTGAACAGATAAGATTCCAAGTCATGGCTTTGCCTTTTTTCTTGGTTGATCTCTGGTTAACGTCTGAGGCTTGTAGTTAGAGATTGTACCGCATGGCTTGTCATTAGGATCAGCTTTTGGTCCCAAACCTCGGTACCAGCATTGACTGCAGATGTCCGTGTAGGGAGCTGGTGGGGAGAGTATGCAGCGCAGGAAAATCCTGATGCTAAGGAGCGTCTGGAGCAGTTTCACCAAGATACATGTTTTGAATCTTTTATGGAGCTGCTTCAGTCTGAGGAACTGTGACAGCAGTCGGTTGTTGTGAGCGACGGGCTGTGTTGGTCACAGTGGGTCCAGTTGCTAAGAGGTAGGAAGACTGAGTTAGTCAAACAGAGATTTACTCCAGGCATCACAATTTGAAAATAAACAAACAAGCATGCTGGTACATTTTTGAGATGAGGAGCTTGAGGACAAAATTGCTCCAAACTGATATTCACAAAGAGCTTGGCCTTGCGCGTGCTTAACTCACCACTCATTCGTTTTAAGGAGAGCAGGGTTGGGCCCCAAATACTTATATTTATAGCAGAGCCTTTTCTTTCAAAGGTAGTTTGTTCACCATGGACCTGATCCTGCGCCCCATGCTCAGGGACAATACGAGTGAGTACACAGGGGAAATTACACAAAGTGCTGAATGGAAGGATTACTCATGTGAGTAAGGGTAGGACAGGCCCTCTAGGAATTACATGTGAATCTTTAGAAAACTGCAATTGTGTCCTCCTTGTTCCTAGCACCTGCGATTGTTTTACCTCCCCATTAGCATGCTTTCTGTGCAGAAGGTAGTGGCTCACTGCAGCTGTGGCTAGAATCCGATCTTCTCTGGTGCAGTATGGTCTCTGGGAGACGTACGTCCCTGGTTGATAATCGCTTGACTGTATTTTTGTTTTGCTAGCTTGGATCAGGTCAGTATTTCACGCAAGTTGTTCCCCCCTTCTCATAGCCAGTTGCTGTTTTCTGTTCCCTAAAAATCTGGCTCCATTTTGCCCCTCTTGGGCTCAACCCAGCTAAGCAAATTTGCAGTTTCTCTGGGTTTGAGTGATTGACACTGCGTTTGAACACCAAATTCAAAGCTAATACTTTGCGCAGATGCTGAGATAAGTATCCGTAAATCTTTGCATTTACCATTATCCCCAATTTTCTTGTGCAGTGCCTGCTGTCAGTATATAATGGTATTTATCCTGCATGTAATCTGATTGGAAAATAAGGCTTTGAAACGGAAAGGAAAATACCCATTTCAGGTGGTGTTAGAAATGTCAGGTTTGGATGCCTAAACAGTTTTGATTTTCTCTAGCATTTGGAGCATTTTTGTTTTCAGCACCCTATTGTTAGATCTAAAGCTGCTTATTTGAGTCCAAACACATCTTTTTGCTCAGGATGTCCATCTTAGATCCCAAAGGAGTTAAGTTTGAACCCTTGGCTTGTGTAGTGAAGGTCCAAACAAAGAAACTGATCCTGCAGATGGAATGGAATAAAATGCTCTTATTAAATAATAATACGTCGACCTTGTCTCTTGCCCCCCACCATGGATCTGCTAAGGACTTTGCAAACAGTAAGACCTTGATCTCACAAGTGCTTGTATGGTGCATAGCAGGGTGCTTCGGGTTCTTGTGCGCCGATAAAAGGGCGTGAAAGAAGGCTATGTGTGGGCCATGGGTAAGGTTAAATGCTGGTATATCCTCTGCACTGAGGGGTAATAACTCTCAGCTGCTCGTGCACCTGCTCGCTCACCTGTACGAGGGCAGGGTGTGGATGGAGAATAGGTATGCCAGGAGTCCTAGGCGATCTTCATGGTTGTGAGAGCGTTAGCTGTGTGCTCCCCTGGATGGCCTCGGGATCGGGTTCCTCCTTCCCCACAAACAGGAGTTGTCTGAGGGTTTTCCCTTTTTTAGTTGGGCCTTGGGAGCCCCAGGAGCTCTGCTGATTGATTGGTTGCTTTCTTCCCTTTCCCTTGGGATTTCTGCCAGGTGTGGGGCCAGGGGGATGCATTTGAGGGCCCAGTTCTCAGAGGCACTGAGCACCTGCAATTCCAGTGAAGCCAGTGAGCGCTGGGGGGAATGGGTGCCTCTGAAAAGGCAGCTTGGCAGCACTGCCCGACCCTGGAGCTTTCTGCCACCTCCTCACTGCACAACAGACTTGCCTCTGCTAGAACTTCCTCCGGGGTGAGCCTGGCCAGGTGAATATCCCCGCCCCCTAATGATTGTTAGTCTGTTCCACCTGAGGGGATGAAATTAGCACAGACAAATCAGCTGAATTCTGCTTAGGAAGCAAGTCTCATTAGCATGTGCCTCTGGGAAAATCCATAGACTCTGGGGTCTGTAGTTTTTAGCTATAGTAATGTCGTCAGCTGTATTTTTCCCCACTCAGTGTGCATTCAAATCTAAGATGCAGGCTGTGCTTGTGATCCAGTTTTAAACGTGGCTGTGATTTAAGTTTGGCATGGATCTGCGGGTTTCGCTTAATTTTGAAAGCTCCCAGTGTGAATAGTTCCTCTCTGAATGCAGATCGCAAGGGGTGGGGAGATATTGATTTAAAGCTTTAAAGCTGGTTGTGATGGAGTTAAAAAAAAAAAAAAAAACGGAAGAGGGAAATTTATGTTGGCAGAGCCGGTTGTCCTAATGTTAGTCTCTTACGAAAGGGCCTTTCTGAGCAATGGACAGGAGTTGGTTTGGGCTTCTCGTGATCACCATTAAAAATATCAACATTTGCCAACAGTTGCCACATCATAGTACTGAAAAGCCACAGTTATTTCTTCTTCTGAGTCTAGGGGAAAGCTGTTGTAACTGTTGGCAAAAATCCTATCAAGTTTTAACTCTGATTTGATGGCAGTTGGAAGCCAGCTGTGGGACACTCCATGTTGCAGTTTCCCACTCACATAAAAATGTTTGATACGAACTCCCTGGCTCCTGGGTAAGTGAAGTTAAGTGCATTAGTCTGGTTTCCTGCAGGAAGTGTGTAGAGTTGGAGCTGCTCGGACTGCTCCTGCAGTCTGAACCCTTCCAGTTTAGCCTAATCCAGATTGTCTGCAGGAAGGGAAAGTGCAGGTGGGGGAGGGCTGGGAGGAAGATAACAGATTTGTTTTCTGTTGTGTTGTCTGCACCCTGGTGCTTGGAGATATTAGTGTGACAGCATTAGAACAGCAGGCTTCAGAGCAATTGGCAGAATGGCAGCTCAGAGGTTTAAAAAAAAAAGCCCTTGAAATTGGGTCCAGTTTTTGTATGAAAGATGCTGCATGCAATTAAGTGAATTATAAATGGGGAATTTGTACAGACAGGAAACCGGTCTGGAGGGGTCTCTAACACCAGCATTTTGCATTTCAGAGGAGATCCCGTTAACCACCTGTTTTGGTAAAACTTTAATCAATGCATCTTGGAAATTTAGAGCAGCCAAAGAAGCTCGCTTCCAGTTGCCTTGACATTCCATAGGGCTGGTTGTCTCTGAAGCTTCCTGGGTTGTGATGCATTTCTCTTGTAGGGATTTGTTATGGATTGATTCTGTTCTGAGGCCTGAGGTCAATATTTTAAACTGTGCTCTCTTAAGCTGTTAATCAATTTTAGCTATTGAGGTGATCCGTGCTATGGAAAGGCCTTAGATAGTAACCCAGATGCTTTGCAAAAACACATGTTAATACCATTAATTGGTCAGCTGTTTGCAGCATGTACAACAATTTATACTCCATTTTATATGTATCTAACTCTTAAAATCATCCTGTAAAAAGTTTATCCTTATGTCCATGCTGGGGAAGGTTTTCTAAAATGCAGTTACCAGGATGGACTGTTTTTAGCCTATGAAAATAACCCCTCGGCTGGCAGCCAGCTTTTGAGAGTTAAGTGTTAGTGACAGTTACTAGGCAGACAGTTTTCAAAAAGGCCTAAATCCAGTTTTTAAAAGATAGGTAGTTAGTAGCCTACATCTCATTGAAATGCTGCAGAGTAACTTGGATGCTTTTGAAAAGATGCTAGGTGTTTAGGCCCAGGTTTTAACTACTTTAAAATTATTTGCTGGAGAAAGACATCAAGCAATTTTAACTAGCTAGTTAAAAAAGAAACCCAAGAAACGGTGTGGATATAAACATCAGGGTTAGAGAGGAATTTTTTATGGGGATAAGTAGGACACTTGATTAAAATTCAGATGGGGGAACATGATGACTGAATATCAGGAAAAAGTGGTGGCTGGAAAATTGTCTAAAGGAAAGCTATTGAAAACCCATTATTTGCAATATTTAAAACTATCATCAAGACCCATGTGTATAGGACTTGATCTACCACTGAAATCAATGGGAGTCTTCCATTTACTTTATTGGGAGTTGGTTTGGGCTTCTCGTGATCACCATTAAAAATATCAACATTTGCCAACAGTTGCCACATCATAGTACTGAAAAGCCACAGTTATTTCTTCTTCTGAGTCTAGGGGAAAGCTGTTGTAACTGTTGGCAAATATAGACCTTAATGGTGACCACTGCATATATTTTACAGCAGCAAGGGTTGTATCGTTTAGGTAAAAAGGATCTGTGTACAAATAACGGCAATGATGCCGATAAAACTTGATTAGATTAGCAGAATGTAGTTTCCAGCTGGACTGACTCATGATACCATATGTTTAAATACCTAATTGCCCGACTTTATATACAGGATGAATTTATAGGAAAAAGAGACTCCAAGCCTGTTATTTCAACACCCATGGAATGTGTGAACAGTGCAGGATTTCAGAAACTTTCCTCTTGTTTTGGCTAACTTTTTAAAATGGAAAATTAGAGACTAATACGGTAGCTATCAGGTATTTCGTCGCAGAGTATAGAATTTTACATATGCTAGACGTTGTTCTGAACGGCATCCCTTCTGGTGGAGTTCTGTCTGATCCTGCTTTGTTCTCTGGCTAAAAGCAGTGTTAATCGTGAGGCTGGAATTTCTGACTTAACTGAATAGACATTTTAATGCTTTTCCTGTAATCAATCAGCAGCGTAGAAGACACTGCCTCAGTGGTGATGTTTTATTGACCTCAGCTATGTCACTTGACTGCTTTCCCTGATCTTCAGTTCTTTCAAATTCAGGAATATTATCCAATGTGCCTCTTTTCCCCTCCTGTCCCCTTGAGTTGATGCCTTGGATGATCTGAAGGGTCATCTTGGCTGAAACAGAATGGGGCTTTTTATAGACCCTCTGGTTGCTGAAAAGGGATCTTCTCTTTTCATTCTGCAGTGCTGAACAGTGAGTCAAAGGTGTGGAGAACTTTCTTCTGAATCCATGCTGATAGAACAAAAAAAGCCCTTACATCAGAACTTGCTATTTATACTTCTAACTTGAGACTCCTTAGCTGCATTATTAATGAAGCATTTACCAATTAAGATAGATGAGTCTGCTCTTGAGGGTGTTTGTTAAGGTAAGATACCTTATTAGCATATCTGATGGATCGAGTGCCAGGTGCTGATTTAAACCTCCTGAACTGTCTTGGGTAGAAATCTGAGGAAATGAGAACGAAAAAGTTACACTGTTTCCTGGCTTTGACCCGTAATGGAGGCAGGGGAAATAGTATTGTATCCCTTCCCCAGATTCAGTGCTTAGATACCGACCTCTCTAAATACCTGAAATAGAAAAATTTCATCCGTTTAGATCAGAAATTCCAATAGGTTGAGTGATGCAGTTGTGATTAATACCTCTTGGATGTGAAAGGTGGAAAGACGCGGGTTTCAGTCTTCTTGCAAAGCTGGCAGTTTTGAAGGAGAGGAATTAGTTTCAGACATTGATCCAATAGATTATGTAGGCCACAAAAAATGGATGCTTACTTACATTATAGAGTTTCACTGGTGCACTAAATTAAGTTTGCAGGCGAAAGGCGAAATGATGCTGAAGTGCTGTAGCACACATAAGAAACCAGTTTTCCCATGAAACACCGTGGTATGGAGATCAGAGGATAGCAAGTTTATCTATAGGCATGCTGTAGTTTAGAAGTTTCAGTATTGGGAGGTTGTTTTCTTTGTCCTTATTTAAGACAGCAATTAATGGCACGATAAAATACCAGCTGGGTAAGGTAGGTTTTTAACAGTCCATATGTGAAGAATATCTTTAAAATGTCTTACTTGACATTCTGGAGGAACATACATATTTACAGAATATGTGCTGAGATTTTGTTACTCTTTGCTAAATATAGTTGTGGATGTAAGTAATCTGGAAAATATAATTTCCTCCTAAATTATCATCTTGTCATTCTCTTCCAATTTTGGTGTCTGTACTGGGGAAGGTTGATTTGAAATGAATGATCGGTTTGAGGCAGACTGACGTCTGGAAGCAGTTTGCTCAAGGGATTTAAAATATTACATGTGGGACTATAGCACCACCTATTATGAGGTTGCATGACACTCCCAATGTAAGACCTTGTTTTTAATTGTTTAGAACTTGGCCAAACTTTAGCCAATTGGGCTGAAATTGACCAGGCTGGGTGTCTGCTTCCTGGTGATATTTGAAAATTTCACACAAAATGGTTCAGCCATTTCCAAGAATAATAATAATAATTAAAAAAAAAAATCTGGTCACCTTTTATTTTGAACCGTCCTAGCATCCTCAGGCTTTGGAGCAGAAATATGACGTTTGGCAGCCAGCTGGCCTTTGTGTCTGGGACGTGCCTTTTGCCATCCCAGTAAGATTTCGCTCAAATTTGGCCAAGGGATAAGCCTTTGAAAAATCACACTTCACACATGCTCAGGAGAGACTTCTTCGATTTCAGCGGCTAAATCGCCAAAGATTCCATCGTCACTAAGCATGCTCGAGCCTTTCTCAGCTCCTGCTGGTGACCAGCCTGTGCATACGCCATCCCCACAGAGCGGCTGTGCTTGCTCCAGTCCAGGGCAGCAGGGCCAAAGTTGGGACTTCCCTTGTAAAGGCCGTTCCCAGCTGCTCCAGGGTGGGGCCTGGTACTGACTTGAAGACCAAGGAAATCTGTCTCACCTGTGCACCCAGGCATCCTGGAGGAGGATGCAGTCTGATTTGAATGGCGAGGGGACAAAGGAGGGAAGGGAGAGGAGTAGATTGAGATAAGGAGGGAAATAGGAGAGAATCGGCGACTGGCTAGGCAAGGAGACTGGGACTGGGAATCAGGAGTGGGGGGGGGGGGGGAGGAGTTGTGCCAGGAGCCTGGGATTGGGAGCAGGGAGAGTTGGGGAGGCAGGTGTCCTATAGAAAAATAGTCTGTGCTCATGTCATTAAAGACACAAGCAGAGGCATATGCCTGAGGGGGCTGAGTTAGGGCTGCACAGGGAGACTTAATTATGGCATTTCCTAACCTTTGTGTACTTGACTTTATAACCTTTAATGCTCACTTAGCAAAGTGTTTTTGTGTATAATTATTTCTGTAACACTGTCTGAGCACGCAGCATTTTATAGATTGGCAGTAAGTTAAGGGGACACGTAAATGTAGCCGCAAATGTGTGTGTTGTTAAAACAGGCATTTCTAAAGACCACAGCCACTTTGAGAAATGGCTGGAATATTTCTTTAAAGTTTCAGTGCAAACAGTTGGTTTTTTAAACAAACATTCCCCTGCCTTACTTGCAACCTGAACATGGGGGCAGATGACTACAGCGGCACCAGAGAAGGAAGGAGAACCGGCTGCTCTGTGGGGAGGAGACTGGCTGCTGGCCACTTCGGGTCCCCCATCCAGGTCCCTCATCCATCGAAGTGAAGAATCGATATGTTGTACTGGCTCACAGTCATCTCTACCAAGAGGACGAGGCGTAGGGTGCTAGTGGTCAGGGACCCCCTTCTGAGGGGGGACGGAGGCATCTGTTTGCTGACCTGCTGTGGTGTCCCAGGAGATGTGCTGCCTGCCTGTAGCCCGTGTCAGAGTCATGGAAAGATTGCCGAGGCTCATCCACATGGGCACTAACGATACTGTCAGGTGTGACCCGGAGCAGAGCAGCTCTGGGAGCAAGGGTGAAGGGGTCTGGAGCGCAGGTTGTTTCTTCTCCATCCTCCCAACTGAGGGTAAGAGTTCATGTAGGGACACATACATCCTGGAGATGAATACGTGGCTCTGCACATGGTGTCGATGGGAGGGCTTTGGCTTCCTCAACCGTTGGAGGATGTTCTGCAAAGAATGTCTGCTGACGAGATGAGGTCCACCTGACCAAGAATGGGAAGAGCATCTTCGTGCACTGACTCACTAATCTAGGGAGGAGGGCTTTAAACTAGGTTCAGTGGGGCCAGGTGACAGAGCCCCCGGGTAAACATAAAAAGAGGTGACCTTAACAGAGGACTAGATGTTGGTGGGGCAATGAAAAATTACAATTGGGTCCTAGGAGCAATGAGAGGGAAATCAGTGGAGGAATCTGCTCAGTATCTTAGATGTCTATACACAAATGCAAGCAGTATGTGGAATAAACAGGAAGGACTGCAAGTATTAGCCACAAGCTCAAGTATGACATAGTTGGCATCCCAGAGACTTGGTGGGATCAATCTCATGACTGGAATATTTGTATAGTGCGGTATAGTTTGTTCAGGAAGCAAAGGCAGGATAAAAAGGGAGGAGGTGTTGCCTTATTGACCAGGAATATATATATTTGTTTTGGGGCCCAGAAGGAGGTGAGAGCCAGAGCAGTTGAAAGTCTCTGGGTAAAGAAAAAAGGGTTAAAAAAAAATAGGGAAAGAACAGGTTAAATAACATTTACATAAGTTAAATGTATTCAGGTTGCCAGGGCCTGATAAAATTCATCCTGTGGTACTTAAGGAACTAGCTGAAGCAACTGTGGAACCATTAACAATTATCTCTGAGAACTTCTGGAGGACAGGTGAGGTCCCAAAAGCCTGGGGAAGGGCAAACACAGCACCTGTCTTTAAAAATGAGAACAAAAAGGACCCAGAGAATGTATAGACCAGTCAGTCTAACTTCGGTAGCTGGAAAAATACTGGAACGAATTGTTAAACAATCAGTTTGTAAGCACCTTGAGGATGCCAGGTTACAAGGAATAGCCAGCATGGATTTGTCAAGATCAAATAATGCCAAACGAACCTAACTTCCTTCTCTGACAGGGTTACTGGCCTAGCGGATAGGAGGGAAGCAGTAGACATGATATATCCTATATCTTGATTTTAGGAAGGCTTTCGACACTGCCTCCCATGACATTCTCATAAACAAACTAGGGAAATGAGGTATAGATGAATTTAGTATAAGGTGGGTGTGCTACTGGTTGAAAGATCACATTCCAATAGTCATCATCAATTGCTTGCTGTCAGACTGGGAGGGCATATCTGGTTGGGCCCCGCAGGGTCAGCCCTGGGTTTGGTTCTAGTCAATATTTTCATTAATGACTTGTAGACTGGAGTGGAGAGTATGCTTATAAAATCTTCAGATGACACCAATCTGAGTGGGGTTGCAAGCACTTTGGAGGACAGGTTTAGAATTCAAAAGGACCTTGATAAATTGGAGAATTGGTTTGAGTTCAACAAGATAAAATTCAATGAAGGCAAGTGCAAAGTACTTCACATAAGAAATAAAAATCAAGCACACAACGACAAAATGGGGAATAACTGGCTAGGTGGTAATACTGCTGAAAAGGGTCTGGGGGTGGTAGTGGGTCAGACATTGAATATGAGGCAACAATGAGATGGAGTTGCAAAAAAAGGCTAATATCACTCTGGGGTGTATTAACAGGAGCGTGGTGTGTGAGACATAGGAGGTAACTGTCCTGCTCTGCTCAGGTCTAGGCAGGAGTATTGTGTCCAGTTCTGGGCACCACACTTTAGGAAAGATGTGCACAAATTGGCAAGGGTCCGGAGGAGAGCAACCAAAATGATCAAAGGTTTAGAAAACCTGAACTATGAGGAAATGTTAAAAAAACAACTGGGCATGATTAGTCTTGAGAAAAGAAGACTGAGGGGGACGTGACTGAGAAGTCTTCAAATACGTTAAAGACTGTTATAAAGAGGATTGTGATCCGTTGTTCTCCATGCCCACAGAAGGCAGGACAAGAGGCAATGGGCTTAGTCTGCAGCAAGGGAGGTTTAGGTTAGATGTTAGGAAAACTTTCTAACTCTCAGGACAGTTACTCTCTGGAACAGGCTTCCCAGGGAGGCTGTGGAATCCCCCTCACTGGTGGTTTCTAAGACAGGTCGGACAGCAGTCAGGGATGGTCTAGGTTTACTTGCTCCTGCCTCAGCGCAGGGGGCTGGACTTGATGGCTTTGCGAGGTCCCTTCCAGCCCTACATTTCTAGGATTCTGTGGCACCCTGAGGATTTTAAAGTGAAACTGACTGTAAAAAACCAAACAAACATGAAACTGACGCCATTGAATTTCTTTGTCCAAGCTGAAAGAAATGCAAATAGTAAACATACAGGTAAAGAGATGAAATGTTAAATCAGATTTGAAATTTTTCCCAGTTTTAATAATATAAGAGGTTGGTAACGACATTTGCTTACGTAGCCCAGTTCTAGCAACATTTACTATGGGTGTAATGCTTACGAACATGAATCGTCCCATTGAACCCTGACTACTCTTGGGAGTAAGTCTTTGTGTGGTATCTCACTCTGACAGGTGCATTAGGACTGTCTTGTCTCTCTCCCCAACAGAAGTTGGTCCAATAAAAGATATCGCCTCCCCCACCTTGTGTCTCGATGCATTGGGAAACATTCCTGTTGCTTGGAACTTGGGAAAACTGCAGCTCAGACTTTGGCCTCCTGTGATCGCCCATTCCCCAGCCCCCCAGAGACGAGAAAAGACACTCCAGGAGAATGATGGAGGCGAAACCTAATTGCTGTGCCTATGAAAATCAAGTAGAAAGTTGCTTTTGGTTTTTCAATTGATGCTCCCATTGTATATAGGAGCAAAGAGTACCCATGGAAATACGGATTCAGACATAATAATGTGGCAGGGTTTATTTTAAATGTTATGTATTAATTTTCCTTTTGGTACAGCAGCTGAGAGCAATCGTTATAAAACACTGCATCCAGCTTGCATCAGTCCTTCTTCCAGTTGGTCTTTGCGCCATGGTACTGCTTAGGAGAGATGAGCTTGTAGGCTTTGGCACAATCCATCTCTTAAAGTGACAAGGGTGAGATATACAGAGAGGTCCGTATGGAAGGGAGCCCAGGGGTATAATGCCTGTGTGAGATGTGACGGACGGTGGTTCTTTTGTTCTTTCCTTCCCCAGAGTCCTTCGTAAGAGAGGGATCCATTCTGGGAACCCTCCTCTCTGACATGTGTCCTGTAAGAATTTTGAGAGAGGGTTCGTTGTAAGGATTTTGGGAATTGCTGGAACCCTTTCTACAGTCATACAAAATGTTGCCACTGAGAATAGAGTCAGCCTCCGAGTAATCTCTGCATTCTCCCTGGTTACAAGCAGTGTTTATTTTATACAGGCAAGTTTGCTACTCGACAAGAATGACTTTTACAGCATAGAGCAATAGCTCTGCAGAGTGTGTTTAGTGGGAGAGATGTGCTCTAAGGGATATTTAAATCAGAGTCAGTTTTTCAACAAATACAAGCTGGGTTACTGTATTTAAAACAGCTGGGTCCAAAACTGTTTTAAAGAACTGAACAGCGAAGCCAAGATGAGTCTCACGTGTTATCCTCTATAGATTTTGCCTGGAAGTCTCTGTGTACAATCTTTCGCTTCCATTGTGAAGGATCTACAGCAGATGGTCTGGGCTTCTTCTCATCAGGATGCACAAGCCAGGAATAAAATCAGCAATGAGTTTTCTATTAGAGAGTAAGAGAATTTGAGTGCGGGGACCAGATGGAGAAAAGAGAATAACTGCACACTTCCTTTTTATTTTGTTTACTTGTTACACAGCGGAAATGGAAACAGCGCCAGTCCTTTTTGTCTAAATATCTGCCCTTTCCTTACAGGCGTTTTTAGCTGTATGCCCCAAACCCCAGGGGATGGGCACTGTTTTGCTGCTGCTAGGGAATTGGAATTATATCTGGCAGCTATATGGGGCAAGAGACAGCACACCTGGGGGCGGAAGTGCTGTCCTGAGGTAGGAACCCTAGGAGCAGCCTAGCCCGGGGGAAAGTGCCTGAGCTGAACTTCCTTAATGTTCATTCTCTTGTGAGAGCCAGACTTCTGGGTCCTTCTGGCTCCACACTACGTGCACGCCTCCTTGTGATGGGCTTGGTATGTTTTTTACAGCTGGGAATGAGTGTTAGCAAGCAACGGAGAAATAAAACAAAATGGTTTGTTATTACAGTAAAAGCTTTGTTATCCAGCATGTTGGGGGAATGGGGAGTGCTGGTAAGTAAAAAATTCCAGTTAACTAAGAGGGAGGGAGATTGAGTGTGGGAGGGGGCTCAGGACTGGGGGTTGGGGTGCAGGATGGGGTGTGGGAAGTGGGCTCTGGGAGGAGGTTGGGGCAGGAAGGGTTTTGGGGTGCTGGATCCGGGCGGCACTCACCTCGGGTGGCTCCCCACAAGCGGCAACATGTCCCTGCTGCTCCTAGGCGGAGGCGTGGTCAGACGGCTCAGCGCGCTGCCTCTGCCTGCAGGCACTGCCCCTACAGCTCCCATTGGCCGTGGTTCCTGGCCAGAGGGAGCTGCGCAGCCAGCGATTGGGGAAGGGAAGGGCTGGGCAGCACACAGAGCTGCCTAGCCACGCCTCCACCTAGGAGCAGCAGGGACATGTCGCCGCTTCTGGAAAGCCATGTGGAGCCAGGTGGGGAGCCTGCCGGCCGTGCGCCAACCGGACTATAAACCGGACTTTCAATGAAGATCAGAAATGCTGATTTATAGAGCTCTCCGGTTGGTAAAATGCCGGATAACACAGCTTTTACTGCAATTATATTCTCCCAGCAATGCCAGTGAGGGTTAAAACCTCCATCTGTAGAGATCAGATAATTATTTATTTCATTTTTAGCATATAAGAAATATCTCCCTGAAAGCTTGACCCAGTGGAAGAGAGTCATGTCCTTTGTGAAGAGGAGCAATTCTTAACTCTTCGGTTAAACTTAGATTTTGCCTTCCTTGTAAGATATTTGCCTAACACTTGGTTTCACTAAGGACCGACTACTCCTCTCCCTCTGAAATGTTCCAGGTGGGTCTGTGCTTTTGCATATGGTGGCCCTCTTTGCTACAAAGCTAGACTAGAGCTTTGAAGCTCTCTCCACAACCTCTCTCAAGGAGGCAGGAGAAAAGGAGGTTGTCACTGGAACTGCAGGACTCTTGTTTATCTAGTAAGAAAAACAAACTCCAGGACTATGATTTATTCATTTTCTAAGATTTCTTAAAGTTTTCTTGGGAATCGGAGTCTGTGTCCCCCTGGCTTGGCTTTAAAAGGCATTTCAGGAGGAAATGGACTTTCTTACATTTATTATGCACAGGGCACTTGGTGCTGTACAACGTTAGAAAGAAGACATGCTCCCTTTGTGTTTTAAATAGACACGTGTCAATGAACGCACTGGAAGTCTAACCTGGGGCTTTGTTTGCTTTCGGTGGCAATGGTGTTTTTTCACTTACCTGGATCAGCATTTGGGAGAGATTAGAGAATCAGCTAGAATGTGGTAACAGACAAACACCCGCACATATGAGTAATATCAGGTCTAATCCTGCACCGTTGAGTTTTGTGACTGACTTGAATGGGATCAGGGTTGAGGGGCCCCATTGCGTTTGTGAAGAAATAACCCAAATAGGAGAGTCTGAGCAAGGGAAAATCTATTCTTTAATTACATAGCTCTGGCACCCCAAGCAAACAAACAAACCAACCAAAAATGGCATGTTTTTTTCTGTATCTGTTCTTATTTTTGGGTGTGTTTTGCCCTTATTGGTTTCTGCCCATCCTGTAAAATTGGGATCAGTCCCTTTCCGAAGTGCAGCACAGGGGGCTGCACGTCCCAGTGGTGCCTGGCCTAAGCATCTCGGAGGTGACTGTGCATTTTTCGTCTCTCTGTGCTCTGCTCTGCTTCGGCCTCTCGGGCAGGATTCAGGCAGTTGCCAGGAATGCAGGGAGGAGAGAAGGCACTGGAGAAAGGTCAAAGCACTTGGTTAAAATTATTCTCGGGGCGCTGCAGCTTCCAGTGACTTCAGTCGGACTTATACAGGAGGTCAGACCACAATGTTCCCTTCTGGCCTTGGAATCTATGAATCTTCAAGGCACGTCACAGACCTGATCTTTAAGCACCCTTGTGAGCTAGGTCAGTGGGGTTATCCCCACTTTGAAGCCTGGGAAACTGAGGCACAGTATCTTTAATACTCTCTGCATTACTGTGGCTTGCTGCGCTCTTCACAACCTGTGTGAAGCCAGAGGTGAGCCATTTCCCCCCGAATGGACCTATGACGGTGAGGGGGGGGGGCTGCATCGATACACCTAGCCTGGAAGTGCAGCTACCACAGCTGGAGCTGGCTGCAGCTGAGCAGCAAGTCAGGGATGCTTTGTGCTCCCACCTTAAGGACTTGCATGGCCCCATGGAAGAGGGAGAATAATACCTCTATGAATGTGCTTGGGGAAGGGGAGGTCAGTGCTGGGTCTCGTTGATTTGGGGCAGGGGGGTTGCTTGCCATGCAGTGTACTTATGAATGACGTGACCACTTATCAGATGGGGCAGAGGGGTTGATTCACCTTATGGATTGATGTAAGGAAGCGATTGAAGTAGCTAACTGGAAAGAAATAACATTTGCATACTAATTCCTAATTGGCCCTGATCACGTGTTCACCTTTATTATTTCAAACACACAATGTGTGATGTGATGCTGGGATAGCAGTACGCTTTCCCGGTAAAATAAAAAGCTTTGTTTAGACACGTGTGTTGGAAAAGGCCAACGTTCACCCTTAGCCTGGCAGGCCAGCTGCCATTACCACCCCAACAGAACCTTCATAAACCAAAGTGCATGAACAAGTGCAAACCGTGAACCCACGTACAAGACGCAAACCCCCTCCCGTTGCATGTCCCCTGGCCCCTTGTTCTCCTTTCCCCATTTGGCATGCACTTGGCACCGGGAGTGTGTGTGTGTGCACATGTGCATCCCCAGGGGAGTGGGTCAATATGGAAGGCTGCATGGGGCAAAGTTGAACAGTCCGGCCGCTCACGGAGTCTGATTGCATGGGCCACCCAAGCTGCTTCTGGACTGAATCCCAGGGTGCTGCTCAGGGGATTCAGGCCCTGGTGTGGGTGATGCAGCAGAAGCCGGTACTCTTGAGATCATTAGTGATATCAGCCACTCAGACAGTTCTTTCTGCTGAGCTCTGTCCTCCCTTAGCCACCCTTCCTGTTCCAGGAACTGCAAAACAAGAGCCTGCTCCCTGCTGAAACCAGCCAGCCTGAGTCTTTCCTCTTGCCTCCTGCCAGGCCTGGCCTCTAGCCGTAAGTCCTCTCTCTTTGCTACTGGGCTTGCTTGTTGGCTCTGTCTGGAACTTCAACCATAAATTAATCACGGCAGCCTTCCTCGTGGAATGGGCTGTGTAGGTCCGTTGGCCCAGGCTTCTGCTGCAGTCTGGGTGAGCTGTGGCAGTCCTGCAGCCTGGAGAGTTCGAGACCCAGAGGGTTGGCATCTCTCCTAGCTCAGTGCAGGAGCACAGAAAAAAATCCTTGTGGAATATCAAGGACATAAAATATTACTTTTCCAAGCTGAACGTCAGTATACTGTGAGAGGGCTGCTTCAGATCACAGCGAAAGAAATGCAGAGACAATGGTCGGTGACAAAGGCAAAACTTTTTTGTTTTCTAAAAATTGCAGAGCTGCTTGGGTTTGGGTCGAGGGGGAGAGGCTGAGACTACACCAGCTGTTCCCATCATTTCAGGCCTTGCACATTTTGGCGGACGTGACCGTTCTTGTCATACCCTGCTGGCCAAGGGAGATGTTATTCCAAGCTGCTGCTGGGAAACCTGCCGTTTATGCAGCCAAAGTGTCCAAATGTACAGTGACTGACCAATACATCTGTGAGTGAGTGGGCTGGTCAGCTGCAGAGGTTGTCCTGGAAACCATTCCCTTCCCCGAAGTCGTCTACCTCTCAGGTCCTGCTGTAGGAAAAGCTGTAGTGTCAGCACCCCGGATTGGGTTAGAATTCCCGAGGAAATCAACAGGATGATTCATTAGCATCCACATGGCCTCGCCTGTTATAGCTGCATGGAAGCATCCGCCCTACTCGGTCTTGAGCCACTTAATCTGCTTCCTGCACTGGTCACCGGTCCGGTAAATTTTCAGTGCTGCCAGCGTCTTCACTATATGCAGGTATGCGTGGTCATTGCTTGTGCTCCCATTGTGTGGCCGGTCTCGCACCAGAGATTTACCAAAATCTGGCTGTGCTGCCATGGCCACGACGCAGCGGGCTTTACAAAACGCTGCTTCTGGTCAGTCTTTGTTGCAGACACAGAGAGCTCGCGGCTGGCGTGTCTGCAGCTCGGCAGTCAGGAGACTATGGGAAGGGTTCAACACTGACTCACCAGCTGCTGCACTACACCGTGGGGGCTTACTTCAATTCCCTGGAGTTGATTGGAAATTCCTGGCATGGAGAGAACAAAGGAAGTTCACCCATGGGTTTGTGGGATACTTTTGGCTGATTCCCGGGATCCGAGTCAGTGGGGAGGTGGAGGAGCTGTGTCTACACTGAAAAGCAATAGGGCTCGAACCCTGGTTCCTGGCTTGACTCTGTCTCGAACTCTCCACCCCTGATGGATGGATACCGGCTGCTAACTAGACATGGAGCCATTGATCACTACCCGTTGAGCCCGACAATCTAGCCAACAATTTAGCCAACTTTCTATCCACCTTATAGTCCATTCATCCAGCCCATACTTCTTTAACTTGCTGGCAAGAATACTGTGGGAGACCATGTCAAAAGCTTGCTAAAGTCAAGGAACAACATGTCCACCACTTTCCCCTCATCCACAGAGCCAGTTATCTCGTCATAGAAGGCAATTAGATTAGTCAGGCATGACTTGCCCTTGGTGAATCCATGCTGACTGTTCCTGATCTCCTCTAAGTGCTTCAGAATTGATTCCTTGAGGACCTGCTCCATGATTTTTCCAGGGACTGAGGTGAGGCTGACTGGCCTGTAGTTCCCAGGATCCTCCTCCTTCCCTTTTTTAAAGATGGGCACTACATTAGCCTTTTTCCAGTTGTCCAGGACTTCCCCCGATCGCCATGAGTTTTCAAAGATAATGGCCAATGGCTCTGCAATCACATCTGCCAACTCCTTTAGCACTCTCGGATGCAACGCATCCGGCCCCATGGACTTGTGCTCGTCCAGCTTTTCTAAATGGTCCCGAACCACTTCTTTCTCCACAGAGGGCTGGTCACCTCCTCCCCATGCTGTGCTGCCCGGTGCAGTAGTCTGGGAGCTGACCTTGTTCGTGAAGACAAAGGCAAAAAAAGCGTTGAGTACATTAGCTTCCTCTGTCACTAGGTTGCCTCCCTCATTCAGTAAGGGGCCCACACTTTCCTTGACTTTCTTCTTGTTGCTAACATACCTGAAGAAACCCTTCTTCTTACTCTTAATGTCTCTTGCTAGCTGCAACTCCAAGTGTGATTTGGCCTTCCTGATTTCACTCCTGCATGCCCGAGCAATATTTTTATACTCTTCCCTGGTCATTTGTCCAATCTTCCACTTCTTGTAAGCTTCCTTTTTGTGTTCAAGATCAGCAAGGATTTCACTGTTAAGCCAAGCTGGTCGCCTGCCATATTTACTATTCTTTCTACACATCGGGATGGTTTGTCCCTGTAACCTCAATAAGGATTCTTTAAAATACAGCCAGGTGATGATCTGCTCAGGCACAGAGAAGTGGTGGCAGACTTGCCTCACAGCTGAATAGTGCACGCTGTGTCTCTACAGTCCAACACACGCAAAAGGCAACTTCGAGACAGCCCCACAATTGGTCAGGATGAGATCCCCCACCCAGCGGGCCGGGAGGTGCGTTTTCCCTTTCTGCGGTATCTTTCAGTGAATTTAAAGCTGGTGAACGGTGCTGAGCAAACAGCCCTGGTGGCTGATGGCTGCTTCGCAGGCACCGAACAGGCCCAGTATAGGTAGCAGCTAGTGCAGGCTTCTCTTCCCCGTCCCCTCTCCCATCTAGCATGCTGCAGCAGCCACCTGTAGCAAATGAGCAGAGAATCCTGTTGTGGCAACTCATCTGAGTCTTCCCTTTCCTGCCGGGTTAAGTGCTTGCTCAGAGATCGTATTCCGTGTTGTTGATACGTTACAAAATAGAAAGAGAGCTTGGCTTTTAATGCAGTTGGAATATAAAGGAAACTGCATCCAGCTGTAACGTGCACTGGCTCCAGACCTGCAGTCAGATCTGCTGGAGGGCAGTTGGGCTCTCTCCACATGTGCATCTGAGGTTCCACCCACGTGGAGCTGACTGCAAAATCGCCGGCCCAGCATTTGCTGCCATTTGAGGGCTGAGGGATTTTCCCTTGTGTAAAGCATTAAAGGACTAGTGCAGTCATTACCTCACAAGTCCCACTGTTGATTTAGACGTTCCCAGAAGACATCAATATGAAAAATATGAAGACAGCTGCAGCTGTTTTTCACAGTCTCTTGTACTCTTAATATAGGGAATGAGTTGATGGGACGTTCCATGTCAGACCATAGCCACAAAGGCAGATGTGCTTCAGTATCACAAGCCAGCTTTCTTCTGACGTGCAGTCCAATCATGTCTCCTAGGCAGGGCAGTTACAAACTGCTTCAGCCACATAAAAACCAGCCGGGTCCTCTCAAGTCAGCTGGGCCTGTGAGTAAAAGCCACATTCAGCTATGGTTTTCGAGCAATATTTTGTACTGCTCCAACGTTCCACCTGTACTTTATTAATTAGAGCAGAGCAGCAAAGGTCTAAGATTGACAGTGCTGCAATCTAGAGACATTTCAAACACAGCCGCGGAGAGATTGTGTTTTCCTCCTCTCCTGCAAGTCCTGGTTTGCATCCTGCTCCCCTTTCATAGTGAAAGCATGATTGGGACGTAGTGTTGCAGTCTTGACGACGCAGCAAGTCTTGGGCTTTGGAAATGCTTTGGTTTAACTATTAAATCAACAACCTAATGGATAAAACCAGAGGCAGTGTCTGCTTTTTGAGTCGCCATGTCTCTCGAGCCTACTTCCTTCTCTGCACTTTCTCCTAGATACGTGCAGTGACCCCAAGATGACGCTGCCACATTCATGGACCCCTAAATTGCTAGGATAGAGTCCAAGGCTGGTTCTTGAGCCCGACATAACGTAGACAGGTGTTGGGCAAAACATATTCACCCACCGCCACCCTGCCTGCATTCACAGACTCCAAAGTGGACAGCTGTGCGAATACACCTCAGTCCTGATCTCATTGTGTCAGGTTTTCTGGCCATTTTGCGATGACAATAGTAGATGTCCATTAGGAAATAAGTTAATACCAGGGCCAGTCAAAAAATACCAATTGATTTTTCAAGGGAAATTTCAAATAATTTGTTTAGTTTTGTTTTCATTTTTGCAGAAATTTCCCATTGAAAATGTTTTGGTTTTTCCACCAAAAAATGAAACCAAAGGACGAAACAACTTTGGTTTTCAAAATTGTTTTCAGGACAAATTTGCAGTTTCCAAAAACCTGGTTTTGTTTTTTAAACCAAAACTGGATATATTTTAAAAACCATTTGTTTTCAATTTTCAGTTTCTGGTTTGCTGTCCAAAACTAGGAAAAAAATCATCAAAAATTTAAAAAAAAAAAAGTGAAATATTTTGTTTGCAACAAAAAGCCATTTTGGTCAAAATTCTTTTTGATTAAAATGTTTTGACCGGCTCTAACGATGAAACCTAGCTCTTCTCATCAGTAGCTCTCAAGGTGCTTGGCAAAGGAGCTCAGTATCATTGCTTGGTAAAGTAGGCAAAAGCAAACCTGTGTTTTAATGCAGCTAAATGTAACTGTCTGGGAACAGAGAATGTAAGCCATGCTGCTAGGCTGGGGGGACTCTGTACTGGGAAGCAGCGACTCGGAAAAAGATTTGAGGGTTGTGGGTAATTAGCTGAATGTGAGCTGCCAGTTTGATGCTGTGAGCAAAAGAACTAATGCCATCCTGGGAGGCATAAACAGGGGGAATCTTGAGTAGGAGCAGAGAGGTTGTTTTACCTCTGGATTTGGCACTGGTGCAACTGGTGCTGGAATCATGTGTCCAGTTCTGGTGCCCACAGTTCAAGAAGGATGTTGATAAATTGGAGAGGGTTCAGAGAAGAGCCTCGAGAATGATCAAAGGATTAGAAAGCGTCCCTTCTAGCGATAGACTCAAAGAGCTCAGTCTATTTAGCTTAACAAAGAGAAGGTTAAGGGGTGACATGATCACAGTTTATAAGTGTCTACGTGGGGAACAAACGTCTAATAATGGTCTCTTCAGTCTAGTAGAGGAAGGTCTAACTGGATCCAGTGGCTGGGAGCTGAAGCTAGACAAACTCAGACTGGAAAAAAGGGGTACGTTTTTGACAGTAAGTGTAATTAACCATGGGAACAATTTACCCAGGCTCGGGGCGGATTCTCCATCACTGATGATTTTTACATCAAGATGGGATGTTTTTCTGAAAGCTCTGCTCTAGGAATTATTTGGGGGCAGTTCTCTGGCCTGTGTTATATGGGAGGTCAGACTAGATGATCACAGTGGTCCCTTCTGGCCTGGGAATCTATGAATCTTCAAGGCACGTCACAGACATGATCTTTAAGCACCCTTGTGAGCTAGGTGAGTGGTGTTATCCCCATTTTGTAGCCTGGGAGACTGAGACACACAGAGGGGACAGGCCTAATTTCAGAGGTGCTGAGTGCTCTCAATTCCATCTGAAGTCACGGGATGCTGCCATGCTCAGCACCTCTGGAAAATCAGGGCGCTCAACGTCTGGCTTCAGAACAAGTCAGTGAGTGGCAGAGCTGCGATTAGAACACGGGCATTCTTGGTCCCTTCACCCGAGCTCTGTTCGCCAGACCAGGCTGCCTTTCGGAAGCAGCGAAATCCGTCCTGTCTGTCTGCTGACTTACGTCTGTGCAGCACGCTGTAGGTGTTAACAGAACAATGCACGCTCTGTGTTTTCAGTGTGATGCACTAGAATAGTCGCAGTTTCAGGACAGGGTGTGTGCGCGCATGCACCATCTACTGGTTGTGTAACTGTGTAAGTTGGTGGAAGTCCTAACGGCAGAAGCCCTTCTCCACGGGATTGGTACCGCACAAGAAGTGGGGCTGGGTAAGCCAAGTCACTCTCCTTCATCTAATGTGCTTCACCATGACATCGATCAGGGGCGGGCAAACTTTTTGGCCTGAGGGCCGCATTGGGTTTCGGAAATTGTATGGAGGGCCGGTTAGGGGAGGCTGTGCCTCCCCAAACAGCCAGGCGTGGCCTCCCTGCCCCCCTTCCCCCCGCTTCTTGCCCCAGAACTCCTGCCCCATCCAACCCCCCCTGTTCCCTGACGGCCCCTGGAACTCCCACCCCTGACTGCCCCTCGCTGCCCCATCTAACCCCCCTCCTTCCTAACTGCCCCCTGGGGACCCCTGCCCCCATTCAATCCCTGGCTGGGAGCTCGGGGCCAGCTGGCCCATGGGCTGTAGTTTGCCCACTTCTGATATAGCTGGATGTGGATGGGAGGGAAGCTCAGTCTCCGTGGATCTTTTGGTCCTTGGCACCGAAGCCAGCCAACACGGGGACAATGGTGGTGGCTGATAGTTGTGTCTTGGCTATTTCTTTACTGTAGTTTGCACTGAAACCCAGCTGGTTTGCCATAGGCCCTACCGTAGTCTAGCTGGTGTCTTCATGTGGCTCTAAAGCAGATTGCACTGTGAGAAACGTAGCCTTGGAATGTCTGTGAGATGTCTTGATGTGGTCTGCTTGGAGAGAGGCAAAGCTTTTCCTTTGAAGCCCTTGGAGGGAAAGCGAATGCCTTTGTTCTGATGTTTGTGGGGCTTCAGAGCTATGAAAATCCTTGAGCCCAAAGATGACTCCCTTCATTAACCTCGGAGTTATTGGCCCCAGATTGTTCAAACGGCTCGGTCACGTGAAGGATTTGATTATTTATACAGTTAATGTTTCACAGAGTCAAAAGTATTAGAATTAAAGAGCTAAAGAGCTTCCAATTTCGCATGGTTTAGGTCTAATAAAACTATTCCGATCTGGTGGTGTCTTTGCCCCAGGGGGATTTTTTTCATTAGCTTTTGACTCTCCCGTGTTTGAGGCAGATTGATCAGTTTCAGATTAAGGGAATGCGTGTACATTGGCAGCTGGGTTAAATATCTGATCTGCAGGGCTGCGTAGCGTTGGAAATTAATGTAGATGGTTTAATTGTCTTCTGAAACAGAAACAGCCCCAAAAGGTCAGTTGAATTGAAAACCCTTCCGAAGAACATTAAAAGTTTGTGACCTGTTGTAAACACAGAACAGAAAAGTGGGTCTGTTTGCATTCCCATGTTTAAGGTGGATAGCATGCAGGAATTTGGGTTGCTTAGAGTTCAGTGCGCCTGGTGTCTTTAGTGCTAATGAGCACAGTTTTGACTGTTGGGCCATTCTGACTTTATATGTAGAACAAAGCCAGAAAATCTGGCTAAGAACAGCTAGGAGATCGTGTCCTCTTGAAAGAGAAATATCCACAGCTGCCCTTGTACCGTAACTGCATTTTTCTGACTCCTGATCGCTAAGATTGTGAAGCCAGCTACCCTGGTCCTCCCAAGTACTGCATTGTAATTCCAGGATTTGGCTGGTTGCCTGGCTCTTTCCCTTTTGAAGTGCTTTTCCCTGCTGCAGCCATGGGAATGGCTGGAGAGTGCCTCTGGAATGCAAGCTTGCGTTCCTGGAGGGGCAGTCCGCAGGGTCATTGTGTTTGGCACGTGGCAGAGATTTGAGGGGATGGGGGGCGGGGAGAGGTGCCACACTGGTTAGTTCACATGCAAACAAAAAAACCTCATGAATTTGAACTTGACATCTGTGTTAGGTACTGGCAAAAGGGATCGTGCTGACCAGCTCCAGCTCTTAGCCGCTTAGAAACAGAGACTTACGAAAATATAAATGGGTAGAGAACGTCGGTGATACAATATGGAAAAACTGCAAAACATGCAACTTCTTGGGCATGCGCCTAAAGCGTTGCTTGAAATGAGCAGTCGAATTAACTGGATCCCAGCGTTCCCTGCCCCATTTGCTAGCTTGGACAGTGTTTGTGTTGCACGTCGAACGGCTGAATGTGGGTAAGTGTAGGAGGCCGGAGCTCATCATTAAATAGTGCGGGGCTGATAGGAGCGTTGGTATTGTGTTTTTGGTTTCATGGAAACATTTCTGCTTTTATTTTGTAAAAAGCAAACTGGCTTGTAATGCACTGAAAGAATTGAATGCACCCTGCATTATTAACCTTGGTCTTGTTTTTAGGTGCACTAGTTATTTTGTTTACACCTGCACTCCCTCCCTCCCTCCCTCCCTCTGTCTCACACACCTACTTACATATGAAATAATGACAGACTCCTGCCAACCACTCAGCTGTAAGAAGTCCCGCTGTGCTCTTAAATTAATTTGCTTCCATTCGGGCTCACCTGTGGCACTATGTAAAAATGTTAAACAGTCATTCATATGTTACACTAGTTATGACCAATCAAATCACGTTTCTTACAATCCGTGAATGAGCCCATATACCAGTGGTCCCCAAACTTTTCAGGGTTACCCCCTTTACTCCTGTCCGTGCCTCCTGTCTGCCCCCTCCCCCGGGCCGAGAGCAGGACAGGGGTCAAGGCTGGGTGTGGAGCCGTGGCCAGGCTGCGGTCAGGGGCCACGGCTGTGGGTAGGGCTGGAGCAGAGCTGGGAGAGGAGGGAGGCTGGGTGATGCTCCCTCCCCGCCCGCCATGGGGGCTGGCCCTGGGCTCTGCTGACTCCCCCCTCAAACGTTCCTCTGTGCCTTGCTGTTTGGAGACCTCTCTCATATACTGTACCACGTCTATTGGAGCTGGCACTGAGTGGGCATAATGGCTTGGTTACTGGTGTGTTGAGACCATAGCCTATCATGCTGACCACTATCGTCTCGTTGGTTCCTTGTACTCCCCATCTGTCTGTGTCCATCTGTTGTCTCATACTCCTGATAAGCTGAATAGTGGGGGGGCGGACGGATTTTATTCAGGTAATCGGGAGTTCGGATAATCAAGAGGGCAGGAGCCATTCAGCAGCTGGGGGGGCTCATCATGGTTCCTGTCCTAGCAGTCCTGACTGGGGTGGTCTCTGCTCTGCCCTGCATAACAGCTGGACTGCAGGGGGCTCCTTGTGCTGCCACAGGCCTGGTGACACGTGATCCCTGCAGCTGCCAGGTGCAGGGAAGGCTGCGATCCTGCCGGGGCAGAGTAGAGTCCTGGGCTGGGGTCTATGCTCTGCCCCATCAGCACCGCAGCTTCCCCTCCTGTACCTTGCGCCTGCTGTCACAAGAGCACGTGAGTGAGTGAGTGGGCAGTGTTAAATCTGCTTAGAGAATAAATCTGCTAATGAATCATTTCTCTTTGCTGTTAACAGCACAACAAAATGCCGAAAACTGCTTTGAAGAGTTCGACATCTGATTGATGATGATGATGTGATGAGCAATGGCTTGTACTTTTTAGGGGGTAGAGATTTTATTTTCTACATTGTTTGTTTACAATTGCAGTAGAGCCTCAGAGTTCAGCACACCAGAGTTACGAACTGACGAGTCGATCACACACCTCATTTGGAACCGGAAGTACACAATCAGGCAGCAGAAGAGACCAAAAAAAAAAAGGCAAATACAGAACAGTGCCGTGTTAATGGTTAAGTACTAAAAATATTAAGGGAAAGCAGCATTTTTCTTCTGCATAATAAAGTTTCAAAGCTGTATTAAGTCACTGTTCAGTTGTAAACTTTTGAAAGAACCAGAATGTTTTGTTCAGTTACGAACAACCTCTGTTCCCCAGGTGTCCGTAACTCTCAGGTTCTACTGTATTGGCCTGCTCCAGCTTTGATACACAGCCGGTGGAAAAATTGCATTCCAGTCAGGACGTATCAGCTGTTCTGTTCTCTTTAGAGGTGAACTGAATTGCTTTAAAAAACAAAGCAAGCTCCTCTCTTAAGGTCTTGACGTCGTTAATGTAGGAGAGACCTGTAGCCAGAATTGCAGATAAGTACATTTTAAAAGTAAGCTCTAATTTTTAAATTCTGTTGATTTTTACCAGTGAGGGCCTGAATTTAAAGTTTTCTTTTTTTCCCTTTGGAAGAGTGGCTGACTTCACAAATTACTAAAGAACTCGCCTAACCGCTTCAGGTGTTGATGTTTTCAACACGTGCAGAATGTGGTGGGTCCTGGCAAGTCAACAAAAGTGGAAGCTGTTTTCCACCGTTTTGTTTATAATTTTTCTTTTCTTTTTTAATTTATTTGTAGGTATTCCCTCCCTACTCAGTGTATTAAGAATTGAAGATTGTAGTTGGGGTTTTGTTTTTGTTTGGTGTCTTATTACCTGGTAGCATTGCTAAATAAATAATGAGAGTAATGATTTTTTTTCTTTTGAGAGAGGCTGGTATAGCTAGGTCATAAGACCAGGATAATTTTCACTATTCATGTGTGTGCGCGTAGTGACCTGGATGTATTTTACGATGGACCCTTTACAAAGTTATAACAGCATTGCATTTTTATTTCCGTTCTGGGGCATAATGCCAGGCAGAAAGGTAAATAAGCTCTAATGAGTCCTGACCTGTATGGCTTTGGTATGTAGCCAGGTTCTTCGCTGACCAGTCAGGTTCCTCCTTCCATAATGCTCCCCATGGCTTGCATGGAGTGTATGAAAGATCTGTCTGCATTAGGGTCTCAATTTACTGCTAAAACTCAGCTAGGAAAATTAGCAGAGTTGCCTAAAACTTGCGTAAAATGGGGCCAAATTTATTTTTTGTGCCGTTCCTGACCTCAGCACCTGTTGCCTCCACTTCACGCAGTCCGTACTCACCTCCACATTTGGGACTGGACAGCGGATGAGTGACTGAAGGTTGAGAGTTGCGTGGGAGGAGACCAGAAACCGGGTCTTGGGTCATGACATTTTTTAACGAAAATCTGCATCCTGGTTTCTCTCGTAAACAGGGCTCAAAACGCAGCTCTGGCAGAGGAGGGTGGGCCGAAGAGGCTTGTGGCGTTTCTCCTGGCTGTTCTGATATTTTGTTCATCTGGCTTTCACAGGGGGATGGTGATGTGAGGGGGAGCGTGGAACAGTGTTAAACCATACCAATCCTCCCACAACACTGAGGTTTTCTCCCATCTGTGAATCAACGTTCCTTGCTTGTGGGTGTTTGGGGGAACCACTGCGTCCCCTCTGAAGCTCTGGGGAATGCAGGGCTGACGCCATGACTGCATTACAATTGGGGATCAGTAGAGATGGATGGTTATACTAGGGTGGCCCATCCATTCTCTGCTTTATTTGTTTAGTCCTCTGGTGTTGAGGCTGGTCACTTAAAGGCAAGGGAGCAATCAGCTTTTTAAAGGCAGGAAACCTCAGGCTTTCTCTCCCCTCAGTGGTGCAGAAGTGTTCATACGTGGTCTCATTTACCACGTGAGAGAGGTTGGTGGGTATATGACAGAGGTCTATAAAACCATGACTGGTGTGGAGGAAGTAAATAAGGAAGTGTTGTTTACTCCTTCTCATAACACAACAACTAGGGGTCAACCAATGAAATTAATGGGCAGCAGGTTTAAAACAAACAAAAGGAAGTATTTCTTCACACAACACACAGTCAACCTGTGGAACTCCTTGCCAGGGGATGTTGTGAAGGCCAAGATTATAACAAGGTTCAAAAAAGAACTAGATAAATTCCTGTAGGGTAGGTCCATCAATGGCTATTAGCCAGGATGGGCAGGGATGGTGTCCCTATCCAGAAGCTGGGAATGGGTGATGGGATGGATCACTTGATGATTCCCTGTTCTGTTCATTCCCTCTGGGGCAACTGGCATTGGCCACTGTGGGAAGACCGGATACTGGGCTAGATGGAAGGGGTGGGAAAGCATCCAAATATTACACTGGAGATGGCCCGGGCACTATTGGTTGGATTCCTACCCTTTAGTTACAGGGTAGATAATGGGTAACTAGGCTTGGCAGGATTAGATTTTTATCGGTAAATGTTCGTAAACATCGATTTCACCATACACATACACGCCGATGCAAAAATAGTTCCATCACTAATAATCAGAAGGTACAGATAGGGAAAGTAAGACAAATGCTGCTTGACGACTTCTTAGAGTTTGGTTGAAGGATATTGACTTTGTATATTTTGACATGGGATGTTGACAATTTGGGTTTTAACAGTTATAAAGCTTGAACTTTTTGAATCTCAGCATTTGCTGTCCAATTATTATTGTCTGTCGCCTCCCCCCCGAATTTCCCACAACTGACTATTTAAAATGATAAAAATGGAGAGCCGGAGGCATAAACCCATATTTATGTGCAACTATGGAAATGTAAATTGATTAAAAAGTTGCGGGGGGAGGTGTTTATAAATAAACATTGATGTTATCTGCCAAAGTTATGAAATAAGAAATACCGAATTCTGCCAGGCCCTACATATAACTTTGTCCTCCTCACAGCTACCTGAGTCTAAGTACTGGTCGGGCTGGATGCTCTCCAGACCTAGTCACCCTGCACACATGTATCATATGGCCTGAGATCAGGCAGCTGACATACAAGGCAAGGGTGAGTATGCGTTTGGGTCATCGGACAATACAGCAATGTAATTCCTATGTGCAATAAGAAAAAAAGGGGCTGGGAATTAAGGGGCAAAATGAAGGTGGTGTAGCAACATCAACTGAATTGTCTCATTTAAAATGTGTGTGCGTCTGCTCTCTGCAGTAAGCCAGTACCAGTATTGGGTTTACCATGGCGCCTTGGTGCTGGGCCCCCACTCAGAAGGGGCCCCAGTGCCCAGACTGTGGCTCCTACCTGTGCTCCGCCCACACTCTCTGCCCCAAGGCCACCCCCCTGCTCAGACTTTTCCCCCGAGGCCCCACCTGCCACTCTCCCCTCTCTGCCTCCTTCCCCCCGGGCAAGTGGTGGGCGGGGTCCAGGGGGAAGAGGCCAAGCGGGGATACAGCGGGGGGTGGGCCCACGAAAGATTAATCAGACCCTGACCAGTACTGAATTAGGGCCAGGGCCCAGTTCTGTCACTTACTCACGTGGAATAATACTGATTTATGAGAGTCCCATTCAGCCATAAAGATGGATGCCAGGATTGGGCCCTTGGCGTATAAATAGTTACATCCCTTAACTGTATCTTAAAGAAGGCTTTGTCTGTGAATCCCAAGGCCAAGCTTTTCGAGAGGCGTACAGTCTGGTCCGGACACGCCTGTTCCCAACCCTGCACCTTTTCCTTTGCTTGTAAGTTTCCCCTCTATTTGCATTGTGCTGTCACAGTCTGGAAGAGCTGGTCTGGTGACCTGGTCTGGAACAGTTGAACCTACCAAGAGCTTCACCTCTGGATACCCAGAATGCAGTGGATTTATAGCATCTCAATCCACGCAGCTTGCCTGGGGATCTGACCCTTTCTTAGGGGAACATCTGAACCAAGTAAACTGGCTTGACAAGGCCTTCTTCTCCAGCATATGTTGTGTGTCGTTTTTCTCCTGACAGGTGCACTTTGTAGTCAAACAAATGCTCAGAGAGTACGTCTCAGAGGGGGACGTGGCCTCTTTCTTTTCTCTCCTGGCTGTTCCTCATGTGCAAAAACAAACTCTGAGGGTATTTAATGCCTAATGTGCATCAGTGCAGCAAACTGTTATGGTTGCTTGGCAACAGCAGGAAACCTAGTTAACAACATTGGGGCAAGATTGAATCAACCGATAGATCAATTTTCAGGTGTGTTCTCAGCTAGGGTGACTTTCCCAGCATTTGCCTTGACCCCCTTGATTAGAGCAATTTAGTCTGTAAATTATGCACTGTAGCCTATTGGGTTTCCATTGAAATGAGGTATTTCCTGGAGAAACTGACCTCTGAGTTTACTGAAACCTTGCAGATATTCAAGGTTGAAACCAAGAATGTAGCTTGTGTAGGAGGCTTTGCTCTTCTAGAAGGGAATTTTCTTTCCAGAGATGTGGCAATAAGGTTCTTTCTCTCTTTCGTTCTTGTCTGACACCGTTCAAAATTGAGAGAGACAAGGTAGGTGAGGAAATATCTTCTGTTGGACCAACATCTGTTGGTGAATGGGACAAGCTTTCGAGTTTCACCGATCTTGTCGTCACGTCTTAGAGCTCTGTGTAGCTCAAAAGCTTTTCCCTGCCACCCACAGAAGTTGGTCCAGTAAAAGATATTTCCTCACCTACCTCATCTCTCTCATATCCTGGGACCAGCACAGCTGCAACAACACTGCAAACAGCCATGTAAAATTGCTGAGGTGTGGTCAATTGGTGAGTTCTAATCCCCATCTCGGATACTGACTCCATTGTCACTTAACCACTCTGCCTCGGTTTTCCCATCTGTAAATTGGGCTAATACTTGTTCAGTATGCTGGGCTGTTTTCAGGGTTGGTTAAATAAGGTTTGTAAAGCACTGCTAAAGTAGTACTGAGCATTGTTAATAATATGGAAAACTCTAAACCATTCCTAGAACAAGAATATAAATTCTCTGCAGGTTTGGCATGTTGTTGTAGGGTTTAGTAGACATCCACGGTAAATATATTCAAATTATGGAATAGATTTGACAGATTTTATACCCAAATGGCACTAATCCTCTCTCCCATAAAGTTTGTTTAGGATCATATGGGACTTGCATCTAAAGCAACACAATCCTGGCCTCTTCTGCCAGTCTTTGCTTTTCTGCCTGGCTCTGAATTGGTGGCACACACGGCTCTAATAGGAATTCTTTATACAATAAGCTTTGTTGCTGCATTAGGGTGAAATGCATCCTAGTGTAGGCCCCCCCGTAAACACCACTTAAAGCCCATTGCTAACCGTGTAAGTAGGGAGTGGGGTGCCAGTCTACTTTTGAGGTGAACTTCACCGGCAAATCTTTGGAGAGGAAAATTGTGAACAGTGAAATCAGCGAGGGCCCCATGGTGTTGCAAGTTCCACTTCTCTGTGCAGCAGAAACTGACCAGCTCAGAGGTCTTCTGGAAATCAGCTACCTGTTGCCCCGTCTATCAGAGGAATCAGCCTGTTGCTGACAACAGTTGTTAACTTGTTTCCACCAAACTGGTATTGAGATGGTCAAACTCCTAGGGTAGATAGGGGATACTGCTTCTGGAGTCATTACAGAAAGGTGTGATTGAGGATTGGTTTCACTCCATCTAAAACTGCTGTCGGCATCAGGTCAGTTTTCTAGTGGGCTGGCTCCTTTGTCATCCTCTGGGGTCATTTGCTGTCCCTTGAGACAGTCTTTCTCTTCAGGCTGAGCGTTTCTCTGTATCTTGCCAGGCCCTCGTGCCTTACTTTTTAATCTACTAGGTTCTCCGACCCACTCTTCACATTCGCAAATGCAAATGTACCTCACACAATGGTCCTCTGCCCCCCAATCCCTCTTTGAATTTCCACGGCCACACACAGCTTGTTCCATCGGAGAGGTTATTACAAAGGCACAGCGCTTGTCTGTTTCGTTCTCGTGTTTGCAGGCTGCAAAAGGCCAGTGGAAAAGTGGTGCTTATTCAGAAAGCCCTGGCAGCATCTTAAATGTTCTATACATGCTGATCCCGTTGGCGAACTAACAGCGTATTGTTTTAAATGTAGCTATGTTCTAATTATCCTTAAAAATGTGATTAGTTTGCAAGAAGGATGAGCTCTGGATCTTGCAAGACAGTGGGCCAGATTTTGCTCTCAGTTACACAGGTGTAATCAGGAATAATCACACTGAGTTCATTGGGGTTACTCCACATTCAGCGTCTGGCTCATTGTCGCGGTATCCTGGGTTCCTCTGATGCATTCTAGGTTGAGCTGAGCTCTGAATTGCAGCATTGTTCAGTCTTTGTGCAGTGCTCAGAGGTTCGCTCAGGGCTCCAGACTTTATTTAGAAAGCAGTTTTTAGTTCTTCCCGCCCCTCCCCCAACAAACCGAGTTGTCTGGGCATTTATTTTTGGACTTGTAAACCAGACTCGCTCCTTTCGGCTTGAATTGCTTTTGCTGACGTGCGCAGACTCGGCCATGAAATGGCAAAAGGGGATTCTCTGTTTAAGGCCTGGAACATAGCGCTTATCTAAGGAGCAGAGTTGGGTGGGTTTATATTTTAGAAACAAAGTGAATGAGCACTTGATGGGCCAGGGTGCAAAAAAGTTGCTTTTCTCCTTACAACATTTTAATGGGAAGATGTGTAAATGTTTGATGATTATTTAGGATAAAGCACTGTGCAGTGGGTGAATGTTTCTGAATATCTACCCATTTTAGGGACTTCTGCGGTTTCTGTTACCTTGGTACCACATGGCAGGCACAACACTTATCACCCAAGGCACTTGACGTGGCCATTCAGGAATATATATTAGGTGCTCCACTGTTTGAGGATGTTTGAAGCCTTGGGTCATGTCTGCACTCTAGAATTCTGCCAGCCACTGCAGAGGTCAGAGGTGTGAAGAAGGGTGATCCCTGAATGACACAGCTAGGTCCACACTAGGGGTGCTTTGCCAGTATGATAGACTGCTAGTCCTAAACCGGTAGAGTGCTCCTAGTGTAGATGTAGCATGAATTTTTGTAGAATACTGCAATTTAAAATTCAACAGTAAGATTCTCTTCTCAAAGCCCAAAGAGATTGTGTATCCCACCAAACCCTCCTTTCCTTCTCCTGTTTTTTCCTGTACCCAGCCTGAAAAATGTCTCTTGTTAATTTAAAATAACCTCTCTTCAAATGGAAGCTTCCAATTGATATCGAGATAATACACCGATGATTAGCCCCTGTCTCCAAAAACCCTTCCCTGCGATCTTGGATGAAACCCCTAGACAGCATTGTCTACTCCAGGCAAATGGAGAAATGGTTGCCCATCTGTTTTTGCTCTTTGCTTCATTTCTGTTTTATTATGCAGAGTGTCACTGAATTTGGTTGCTCAAATGCCAAGTCAAAATAAGTGTGTGTGTGTGTGGCGTCTTCTGCAGTGGAGCTGTGACTAATTTGACTTATTAAAGAGAGGGCCAAAACGGCAAGAGATTAGAGCTCTGAAGGGTTTGGGGATGGTGGAGGAAGATTCAATGAATTTGTGGGACTTTCAAATTATATTTCAGTCAAGCAGCGGATATTTGGCTGAGTTTTTTGCAGGGTTTTCTCTTTTACTTTTGGTTTTTATTTATATATTTATTTTTTAATATATAAAAAGACTTAATGACTAAGAGACATCTGTGGGCTTGGAAGTTGGAGAATCTACTTCTGTTGCCAAAAAGTATTTCATGCCGTACTGTGGATATTTGAAGGACAGTGGGGGGAGAACATTGCAAAATGCCTCACTTTGCAATTTTTTCCCTTTCCCTTCAGTTTTATGGCTTCTGCTTTAGCTGTGTAACTCACTTCTTCTTTTTTTGTGTATTTTTTTATCGGCTCTAGCGAGGACAGACATCTTTTCTTAGTTGTCTGTGACAGTTTCGTTAAATGTTTTGTTTTTTGTATTGTAGCCATATTCACCCAGTGATAGATCTTGTCATTGTGCGGTGTCATTTTAGATGTTTGCACTGCACCAAAAGCAAAGGAAGGCGACTGCAGTATAGTCTGTGTATTGAATAACAATGTTTTCCAGCAAAAATCTGTTAATCAGATGTTTTTAATCAGAAACATGAGTTTTAGGGAGGCAGCTGGTTAACTGCCTCCAACACAAAGAAGTGATGGATCAGATTTCACTGGTTATCAGTTTATAGCCTTTTATTATTCTGAAGACTGCTATGCAATGGAGTAAGATTGACCTTTCAATATAAAATAGAGCCGATGCATTCCTGTATGTTTCAGCCCCCACGGCATACTTCTCCAATTCAAGGTTCCTCTCTAGAAGAAGCTGGTTTCTTCCTCTAGGCTTTGTCACAATAGCCTTCTTTTCCACCAGGGATAGTTGGCAAAGATTCCAACTTTTAAAGCCCCTCAATACCACACCTGACTAGCCAGAAGGGTCGCACTGGAGCAATGAGATTCAAGTGTTGTTGTTTCTTTTAAAGCACGACTGTAACACTGTTGTTGTGTATTGGGGGCAGAAATAGATGATTTCCTGCTAACCAAACGTGATCCAAACTCTGCGCATGAACTGTTCAACCATTGTTTTGCCTGGAACTCTTTAAGTTCTTTTTGATGTTTCTGTAGCACCCATGTTAGTCATGCACTCCAGAAGTTTGGGATTTTACTCTGTGAGGGAATGTTAGGTGTGAATGCTGTGATGAATTTCATTGATCTTGCTAGATAAGATTCCCAAGCTCTTTCTTATAATGGGGTTGGCTGACTTTGGAATTTTGTGTCTCCTTGACATTGCATGGGATCAGACTGCCACGGCGTAGTTTGCAGAATCCTGCCCGTTGCCTGTTTGTCTTAATAATTTTGTGCTTGATCCTGCGCATTGCTGAGCATCCTCAACACCTTTTAACGTCAATGGGAATTGAGGGCTCCTGGCTGCAGAATGGGGCCTGATGTTTGTGAAGGAAGCGTTCTTCTTGGGAATTATTTCTCATTCATAACTGTGGTATCAGAGCATCACACTGTGTGTGTGTGTGTGTTTGTTTTCCTGCTTTGAAAATCAGTCCTTTGGTCGGTAAATGGCTGACTCCTCCCCAGTCTGACTCATATTCTCAATTTGCTGGTGCTGCAGCAGTTTTCCCAGCCACAATCAGCCCCATTCTCCCTGCACATACTTCTGTGCTGTCGGCATTCTCCTTTGAGGGATACCCTATGTGTATGCCCCATGTGGGTGCACATGCGCCTGAGTCCGGAAGTGTTTCTAAGCAGTGTCCGTTGACCCGCAAGTGTGTAGTGCATCTCCACATGCTCCCTGCCGAGGATATAAGGGGCAGAGTGGGCTGACGCCACTCCAGTTCCCTCTTACCGCCGCATGGTCTGCGTCGGAACCCCCATTCCTTCTTCACTCTTGGCACGCTAAGAGAGCTGTTCCATGCTTTGTAGATAGCTTATGGTAGTTTATAGAGTTAGTTAAATAAGTTTGTGTAGTATCAATTAGTATGGTAGGTAACTTCCCTGGTCTGGGGGAATCAACCCTTCACCAGAACAGAATCCTGGATTTCGAGAACTGTGTCTCCTGTCCTCGTTCCTTCTCCGACTGTCTGGGCGAGAGGCACATCTCGGCGAAGCGTGCTATCTGTAAGTCTTTCCCCACCCGCAGCCAGAGAGGGAACTGATGTATTAAACAAAGGAAGTGCCACCTGTAGTTAGTGAATTGAACTGATTGTTTCTGGTCACTATGTCCTTCAAGATTTTAGAACTAGTAGATCTCATTCTCTCATATGTAGTTTTTATTCATAGACTGGAAGAGAAAAATGAGCTTTTCTGCTTTTTTAGCTCCCATTGAATGAATTGGTCATTGACCTGAACTAGTAGGATCAATTGAAATGAAGAAATATTCTCTCTTCACCTGTGGAAGAGGATTCTGCTGTCAAAAGCTGGTTTAACACTTCAACTAAGGGCTTGTCTCCACTACCGGGGAGATGGACGCTGCTGCAATCGATGCAGCAGGGATCAATTTAGTGGGTCTAGTGAAGATCCATTAAATCAATGGCAGAGCGCTTTCCTTTCAGCCCTGATTCTCCAGCTCTCTGAGAAGAGTAAGGGAAGTTGACCGGAGAGTGTCTCCTGTCGACTCAGCACCGTGAAGACAGCGGGGTAAGTCGACCTAAGCTATGTCGACTTACGTCGACTTACCCCCGTAGTGAAGACCAGCCCTAACTGTGGTTCCAGGGGCTTAGCTAGTGTTCAGTAGTTTGACTTTCTGCTTAATACTGCTTAATATTATTGTTTGTATTTAATTAAAATTATTTTAATAGTTTATAATAAATTTAGACCTTACCATAGGTTGTCATCATTTCAAATTTGATTTTAAATGTTTTTTTAAAAAGATTTAATTTACATTTTAAAAATTGATATTTTGATGTATTTTTAAAGTCATCAATTTTTATCCACCCTGAGGTGAGGAGAGCATTTCTGAGCATGAGGATGACATGTAGTGTATCTGAAACACAGGCCAATCAAGCCACCTCATGCTGTTCTTCATGTGACATGGATATTTTAGAAAAAAGACTTCAGTCTTAAATAATAAAAATGTGTTTGGTAGTATGCTCTGTAACAGAGCTGGTTGAAAAAAATCTATGGAAATGTTGAAATTTTTGCAGTCGTTTCCATTTTGTGGGCCTTAAAACAGATCCATGTCCATTTTTGAGTTTGTTTTTTCTTAATTTGTTTGTGAAAAATATGAATTTAAATTTTTACCCAAAATGTTATTAAAACAGCTATCAACATGGTGTGACAGGGTCGGGCCAGATGGCTACAGGAGAGTGATAGAAGGCAGATATATTAGCCCCAGGTTAAGTAAGTCCCTTTTCCCTGGGTAAGGTAACAGGGAAGGTTCCAGTACAATCAGGAACTTTCTGGAAACAATTAAGGCAGACAGGCTGATTAGAACACCTGCAGCCAGTCAAGAAGCTGCTAGAATCAATTAAGGCAGGCTAATCAGGGCACCTGGGTTTAAAAAGGAGCTCACTTCAGTTTGTGGTGCGTGCGAGGAGCTGGGAGCAAGAGACACAAGAAGCTGAGAGTGAGAAGGCATACTATTGGAAGACCGAGAAGTACAAGCATTATCAGACGTCAGGAGGGAGGTCCTGTGGTGAGGATAAAGAAGGTGTTGGGAGGAGGCCATGGGGAAGTAGCCCAGGGAGTTGTAGCTGTCACGTAGCTGTTACAGGAGCCACTGTAGACAGCTGCTTTCCACAGGGCCCTGTGCTGGAACCCGGAGTAGAGGGTGGGCCCGGGTTCCTCCATCCCCCCATCCCTACTTGATACCGGAGGAGTTGAACTGGATTGTGGGTTCCACCAGAGGGGAAGGTCTCTGGCCTGTTCCCCGATCCACTAGGTGGATCAGCAGAAACTGTGGGGATTGTTCTTCTTCCTTTCCCCATGCTGGCCAGTGATGAGGCTAACTGAGTGAATGGCAGATTTGAGCCACGAAAGTGGCTAAACTGAGGGCTGCCGTGAACCTCTGAGGCGAGAAAATCCGCCAATAAGCGCAGGACCCACCAAGGCAGAGGAGGAACTTTTGTCACAGTGGTTAGTGAAATTTTTTCTTTGCCAAACCCTGGATTTTTGGTAACCGCTATTTTTTAATAAAATGTTGCCAAAATATTGAAAAAGTCATTTCTTGCATAATTCTTCATATTTGTAAAAGGACATTTTTAAATTCTCCTTTTGAGAAATGTTGACCAGGCTTTCTGTAATTCTAGGCTGCCTAACTGCTTCTTGTCTAACCGTGTAGGCTTCTGGAGGGCCAGGAAAATTGTACCAGAGAGCTTTCCCATACATTGAAGTACTGCTGTTTTTAAGGTCTGATATGGGAACTGCAGAGGGTGGTATCCATTCCTCTTCATTGGTATAAAATATCCCTTCCTGATCCCAACGGGTCACAATACATTGGACCCTTCCCCTGCTACTGGACGTACACCTCTGAGCCCTTTGTTTTGTTTTGTGTGGAGAGAAGAAGAGGCTTTCATGGAGGCTTGGTTAGTATGTATTTTTTTTTAAAGGCAGCTCTTTGGAAGTTGCTCTGATATTTGGAATAGCAGAATTAGTCTTCAGGTGCGTTAGTGGGCAGAGTGCAGTTGACCTGCAATGTGTGTAAGAAGTGCAGTTTGTCACATAATTCTGCTTCTCATCGCTTTCATACTTTTCCTTTCAGTGAGTGTATGCGTGTGTGTGCGCGCATTTAACACTGTATTCTTGTATAGCAATATTAGACCCATCAGTGCTTTCCTGTTTCAGCGTCCTGTTATGTGGAGCTGGCATTTTCCAGTGCATTTTGAATTGTAACAATGGTTGACATTATTTCCCTTTCCTAGCAGCAGAGATGAGCGTATCCCGAACTCTCGTGATTTTGGCAAAGGCAGCTGCAATTTGAAGATGACAACGTCTTATTTAATAGTGTTTTTAATTCTAAGTTGTTTTCCATTTGCACATCCCCCATATGCAGATCTGGATCAACCCTCTCATTTTCAGCCATGCTTACAAGCTGTCACCAAGGCACTCCTCTGGTTAGAGGCAAAATATAAGCCTGTAAAGAGAACAAAAGGCCTGGTAAAGTTGCAGACACAGTAGGGAGGCTGTGTCTCCAAAAAGCAGGTCACCAATGAGAATGAGTGTATGGAATGAAAAGGACATTACCATGCTCTAAAGTAACTTCTTTCCCTACAAGAGGGTACATAGTGACAAGAGCGTAAACCGGGAGACTGGGACAATGGGTACAAGGAAACTATGATAGATTAACAGGGTTATGCAGACATAACTCAATTTTTATTCAGACAGAGTTGCTGACACTGGGGGTTTTCCCCCTGAAGAACAGCTCCTCTGAGCCACTGTATGAGATCTGAATGCTTTTAGCCCTATATGATTCCCTAAGCAAATCTGAACATGGACTACTGAGCTGTATTTGCATACTGCAGGTGTGACTCAGTTACAGTGACAGCCAGGGCGGCTGGGTTTGATTAAATTGTTTTACAATAAAATTGAAAGCTCTGTGCTAATTGGATCGGGGTTTGAAATTCCTGCTGCCCCAGACAGTTCAGGTGTGCTGGGTTAACAAAAGTGTCTAGTTTTTGCTTGATGGGGATCGTCAGTGGAAACGTCATTGTTTTTGAAAAGGAATCAGACATGGGTAGGCACATTGCTTTAGCATTTGGGATTATTTTTGTGGTACTGAAGCGTTCTGTGGCGTATGCATGAATCACCATATTAAAAAGGCCACACAGAGAATGTCATTAGGTTTCAAACACACTGAAGATCAGGTATGCTGTAGTGGTAATGATTTTATGGATTGATAATAAGCAGTTTCTAATTAAAAACCTTTTATGTATTGTAAGCCAGTTCCTCAACTGGTGTAAATCTGGGTAGCTCCTCTGAAGTCAATAGAGCTATGGCAGTTTACACCACCTCAGGATTTGGCCCTCTGTGTGTGTGGTGGCATTTTGTGCGACTCTTGGGTTGGATTCTTGCATATAGTAAAAATTTGTAACTTGGCCTGCTCCATTTTACAATCTTGATCAGTGTAAAACAGAACCTGGTTACTTGAATTTGTACCAGAGGTAAAAATTTTCTCATTAATGACTTCTCAAGGCTTATAGCGAACCATGGCAGCACCAAATGCATCTTTTGAGAAAAATATCAGAATAAGGTTTTTGTGTGAATTTACGAGACTGGATTAGGCATTCAGCCTTCCAATACATCCATTAATGAAAGCCAAGAGAAGGCTGAGCTGTGGTGATCTGCAAGCACACAAACACTCCTCTATGTTGCCTAGATTCAAAGCAGCCATATTCCCCTGCTCTTTATAGAAACTTATTACACAAACCAGTGTTCATTTTTATTTTCTCTAGGTATTAAGGCTTGCTGTTCTTCAGATTAGACACCCCCATGAAGTAGAAATGTTAGTCCTGCAATATGGAACGCAGGCATGACTACATGTCACCTTTTAGGTATTACACAGGCGTATAATACGTCTTAGTGAAGACTTGCTATATTTTTCCTTTATCCAAATTCTGGGTATTGTCTGTACTACTACAAAGCAGATATTCTGATGCAGCTTGCTTTGCTGATATACTAGTGCAGTTCATCAGGCTTGAAATTAGGAAAGGAAATCCATTGTGCAGCCAAGGTTTTGTTAGTTTTTTGTTGAATTTTTTTCCTTACAAATCTATGTCATCTTAGCAGGAGACCATCTGATTTGCACGTCTGGGCAGATTAAAAATCCATTTGTCTAAGGGACGACTGATGGATGTTCTGGGTGATGTAGGAGATTCTGGAGGGTGGAGGAAGGAGAGACATCCCAGATTTTTAACAGACAACAAAGAACCTGGGGGTTGGGCAAGATAAGGGAACAATCTGAGTCCGATCTTCACTTTGTTTGAATTTTCTGGGAAAATGTCATTGACATGTAACATTGTCCTGGAGTACAGACTTTATTGAAAAGCTTCCAAGGCCTGGAGAGAAAAGAAAAGCTCGGTTTCAGGCTTCTAGATAAACAAACACCAAAAATCTTGTATGGATAATAGTGGGAAACACTGGAAAATTGAGTTAATACAAGGGCATCTGTGTATGTGAATGCTTGGGACAGGAAAGCTTCATTGTTCTTTAACTCTACTAATGCTGGAACAGATGGGAAGCGAAGGCCACTTCACGCATTAGCTGGCTCAGATAAAGAGCAAAACAGAGAAGGGCCCTTGTGGCTGATTAGAGGTTAACAGGAATAGAAACCAGCGGATTGACTCTTGATTTGCAGGAGGTGTTCTGGGATAGGAGCAGATGGCCAGGAGAGCGTCCCTCCAGCTTACTCAGCTGCTAAGAGAAGCTTACCATGACCTCTAGTACAAACAAGTCTACATACATCTTCTCAGTTTAAAGCCACAGTGTAAATTTCTTACCTCCGCTCCGCCCCTCCCGGATTGCAGTCTCTTTCTTAGGTCTGCAATTGTTTGTGCTTCCTGTTTATTGGGCGCGCGCGTGTGTGTGTGTGTGTGTGTGTGTGTGTGTGTGTGTGTGTATACACGTGTAAAGATGGTATGTGCTGCATGTTCCTCTGCCTGTTGGATAACATTCTAACAGAACCCTTCTAATTCAGCCTCATCCCTTTGTTACTCTCCTGAGGTTTTGCTGACCAACACAATTCCTCAAGGTATTATCTTAATGGCTTATTTGCTCTGGGAATCTTGAGCTTGCTTTGTTGGGTGTTAAGGGAGGGGGAAAGAAAGAAATATGAAATAAATAAAGTGGGTTCTTGCAGCCGAGAAAAAGGCCGGCCTCCCATACCATGCAAGGGACCTGCACGATAGGGTCTCACCAGATCACAGCCCCATTTGTCACAGGAGGAAATTGCTTTCTAAGGGAAAAGGCTGAAATTCATATGAGCCATCTCTTCTCTAATTAGATCTCTAACCACTGATTTTGTGTTTTGCCAGACAGAAATTACAATTGATTCAGCTTTTTCTCTTTCCGTTTTTTTGCTGAAAAGACACATTTTCTATATGTGTGGCAACACCTGCCTAGGGCGCCTCTGTGAATCCCGAGAAATCAAAAGAGCAACAAGAAAAGTGGGTTTAATTGCACACATCTTCAGCGGAGCTTTCTTGCACTTGACGAACAAAAGGCCATCCCTGTGCTGTTTGAATGGAGCCTGGGAGGGCTGTACGGAGAAGTACTCTCCATTACTTCGGAGGCAGACGATCCACTTTGCTGGAGCATTGTCATGTGCAAATGAGTTCACGAGCCCATCTTCTTTCCAACTGCAAGGTCAGGGACAGAGCAATTGTCAATTTCAGCTGGCTGGAGCAATTGATCTATTAGCTAGAAAGCTTTCTGAGAGTTTGCTAACCTCCCTTTCTCACTGCACGCACACACAGAGACTTTCTACAAAGCATGTGTACACATTACAAATATTGACTGGTTTAGGTTAACCCTGGGAACATTGCTGTTGTGTTTTCTGTCTTGGAAATGTGACCAAGAGTGGGTTACAAATAACACTCTGTGCTGCAATTATTATTCATTGCTAGTTATTAGTTTCACCCCATGGAAGAACAAATGGTTTTTCCACTATGAGTTTGTGCTGCAGTCAGTGTGTGTTTATTAAAATCACTAAGGAGCCTGGATTCAGTTTAGTTTAAAATACCTTTCCGCGACAGCTTGGAAATTCTGAAATATTTTGGGTCACGTTAACCCTGTTTATATGACTCGTGTTGAGGGTTGCAACTAATCCTGGACACATCTGCTGAGTCCCATAAATATCCATGTCTTCTTTCCCGTTTGTTTTTCCAAGTATTTGTCTGTCTGAAGGTTGGGAGTCTTGACAGTCTTGCATACTGCAAAACATCTGCTTATTCACTGGCAAGTCCTTCTGCAGATCGCAGCACACTGCCTCATAATTGACCTTAACTCTGACTTAGAAGGGCAGCATCTCTGGGGGAAGGAGGAGCAGGACAGTAAAGATAGTTTAAGCATCCCTCTTCTCTAAGGTTGATGACAAAGGATAGGGTAAAGTCCAGCCGATGCCAAATCAACCTCATCCAGGAAAAGCCATATGATGCATGCCTTTCTTGTCCATTTATCACTATTACATGCCTGCTTTCCAGTCAGCTTGGTAATTGGACAGTGGCCTGTTGTGCTGCAAACGCAGATCTGAAATTGGGTTAGTCTGATTAGATGTGGGTTCTTGGGAGCTGGGCGCATGGGGTAAGATGATATGCTTTGTAAGAGTGAAGGAGAGAGGCCGTGCAGCTGCCTGCCCCAACAGCCGCTCTTTGTTGGCCAGCACGCAAAGAGAAATTACTGAGGGTTTCTGGAAGCAGCATATATTGGCTTTCTCTTCGGTTACTAACATTGATCTTAAAGGTGCTTTCCCAGAATATTGGCCTGGTAGCTATGCAGTTACTTGACATTTTAACGTACCGGTCTAGTAGCAAAAATATATATATATACTCTGTGTGTGAGAGTGTGAATAAATCAATCTCATCTTGTCATTTCAAGCTAGTATCCAACATGGCCGTCTCGTTCAGTGAAACAAAGAGGGTTACGTGCTTGACACCGGAGAGGCTCCAGTTTCCCTGCTTTTACGCAGGAGCGACGCTGCCGAGAAGAACACTTTAAGTTCTGTGATGGAGGGAGTCTCTACAGAATACTGAAGTGCCTCTGAGAGGCATCTGGGTCAGTATTTCCCCGTCAGCTGGCTCTTGTTTGGTCCCAGCTATGGCAGTGAAGCAGCAAAGCAACTTGACCCTTTGCTACCCAGGTGTCGTGAATCTGAATCCCAGAGTGGCTAGAACGGTGCCATAACAAGACAGCCCGTTTTCTGGAGCTTGGTTTCTGTCAGGCAGTGCATGTTGGTCCTATGCCAAATTCTGGGAATGGTTTGGCCTTGATAAATGCTGACTAAAGGGATTGTGCTGCTGCTTTGTGGGAGACAAACGAATGCGCCGTCTTGCAAGATCTAGCAAATCAAAGAACAAATGTTCCCAAGTGGGATAACAGTTTAAATCTGGTTAGTCAGGGAGTGACGCAGAGTCTACGGTAGAGGTTGGAGCTGAACCCAGGTCTCCGGAGTCCAAGTCTGGTGCTTTAACAGCTTCTCACGTTTTTCCAACCTCTGTATGCGGCACAGACACTAGAGGGCGTGGAGAGTAAGCATGGGTTACACTTGTTTCTTCGACTGCAGCTTCCTATGCTTTGTCTCAGGTGAATTTGGTTTGGAAAGTTTGAGCAAAATCAGTTGAGCTATATTGGAGTTGTACAGGCATCAAAACGTATGTTCTGCTACTTGCGTAATTCACAATCCTCTTCAGGTAGAAACGTCAGATTTTTATATATTCGCTTACTTTTGTAGCTCTTCTGGGGGTTGAAATATAATCTAAGACCATCAGCTCAGTGGTTTTAAAGTAACAAACATTCTAAGTTTGATAAACGTCATCTGTGTGCGTCGACTTTATATTTTGTGCTTTTAAATGGGTTTGTTAAGGATCCCACCATTAGAGATGCTTTTGTAAAGATCTTGCCAAATTGAACTTTCAGATTTTCTTCAAACTTCATTTTTGAGATCTACAAAATAAGAGAATTTGGCAGTTTCTGACTGCAGCTGTCTTTGAGTTTGTAGCACGAATAAGTTCGATTGCAGACAGCTGGGTTTGCAGAACTCTGGTGAAGGACTCCATCGATGGTGGTGAAACTGGAGGAGTGTGTAAGCACCTGTGGTTGGATAGATCTACAGATCAAGGGATTTAGCATGGCTTTTAAGGTCACTTGTGTTGACACCTCAGTGGTCTTGTCTCACTTTCAACCTTTCCTATGTTTGAACACACGGTGAAAGTCAGCTAGCTCGATTCTTCACAACTGTCAGAACACCGTCAAGTTTTGTTGCATATAGAGTAGCCATGACGGAGGTGCCGTTTGGGACAGAAAGAGTACCTCATCCTAGGCTGATGTCGAGATCATGATGCTCCTGGGTCCTCCAGGCCAGGAAATCAAACCCCAGGTGAATATGCATCTTCTACTAGATCTCATTGTAGGGACGATACATACACATAGTGAGAGCTCGCTAGAAACACACAGAGATGGAACTCCACTCTACCCTTTACTGAATTTGTTTTATTCTGCAGATGTCATAGCAGAGTAAAGCTGCTGCCCAAAGCCAGCTGCTTGTGATCAGTTTGGGAAGGGGGAATTTCTCTCTTCTGGATGCTGCATACAGGTTAGCACCCTGGTGCAGGAAGTTTAAGTAGTTCTGCTTTATGTGGCCCACTATCCCCCATCCATTTGGTAGGTAAATAGAGTTTATTTAGGAAGGAGATCTACTGATCCCTCTCTGTGTGATTTAAACATTTGTAGCTCTGCTTAGTACAAACTTTATACAAGCCTTATTTAAACACCCTTAACCATTCTGTGACCTAGCAGTGACCTGCTGAAGCAAGTTTGATGAATCTATATATGGAGCATGAATTTTGTGTTATAAATTGGGCAGTATCCATAGTATTTTGAGCCTTAGTATAAATATTTGGGGTGTTGTAATGGGGGCAGGGAGGAAGCAGGTTATGAGAAACTGTAGCTGTTTCTTAGGCAAGTCAAGCTTGGATGAAATTTGACAAGACCTTAATTACGACTGAGAGACTTAATTTTTTCATGATTTTCAAATCCTGGCACTGTCACTGTGCTGGCAGCAAATCAAACACTAAGTTAGTTTGTGTTAAATGCATGCTTGGAACAGAAGGTAAAGTCCTAGATAAGCATTCAACTGTAGGAACTTCTTAAACTGAACGGCGGGGGGAGAACACGGAGCCAAATATAGGTCTCTTCGGCGTTACCTGATCCAGATTCGAGCGACAAAGGGAAACAGAAAATGACCTCTCTTGTAGGGTGTCCGTTTTTCAGCATGATCAAGACCCTCCATTTGCAGCAAGAGAATACTGCTATGTTGTGGTCGAAGTGGAATGCGCATAACTCTGCCAAATAGGTTAGATGACTACCCAGCAGCCATTAAAAAGACATTCGCCAAATAGCAGAAGATGAGAGGATGGCATACTTTGAGTAGGCGGCATTTGTGGAGGGGAGTGGGATATGGGTCATAGGGTGTTGACTGTGGGGTTACTAGGGTTTGTACCTGTAGCAGGTAAGTGTTGTGTTATTGGGCAGGCAGCAACATTATATGTTGGGAGCCAGGGACAGGTGCTTAAATAGAGAATTAAATAAATAGAACAAGCAAAAGCTGTATCCTTTAACCAACACTCCCTAATTCCAGAGCTCCTCATCCCTATAGCAACCACCCTCTCATCAAATTCCCGCCCCGAGGAGTGAGGGCAGTGGGAGCTGGAGCCATGACAGCCTGGTGGGTCCCCAGCCTTGCTGCTGGTCTGTCTGAATCAGGAGGGGTTGCCCCTTGCGTTAGGCTTGGATGGTTCTCCCACTGGCTTACAGAACATGAAGGAACTGTGGGTAGCTGCAGGTTTTCCTAGCTCTAATGTAAATATTCCCAAATAACTCTGCCTCTGTGGCCAATTCTTCTCTCTAGCCGTGTTTAATTTCCAGCTAAGCTTATGATAAATATTTTGTATAGCGTTTCTAGTTTATTTTACATAGAGCCGCTGCCTTGACAGCTAGAATCTAAACTGACACTTAAGGCTCTAACGCCAGATTAACTTGGCAGATGCCGGCATATTAAATGGTCTTATTTGCTATGAAAATATAGGACCTGAATTGAGCTCACTCTTCTCCTTAGCATCACTTCAGTAGCAGACAGGAGATGGCAGGGTACGATGCTCCTCAGGGTCTCTGGTTTGGATTGGCACCTCGTATGCATAGAAGCTTCAGAGATTCTCAGCCTAGGTTGCCTGTTTGTTTCCCGGTCCAGTGTCTCTATGCGGAGGCTGGAGACCAAGCCCTCAGCCTGGCTTTCCACCAAGGGTGTGGAACGTACTGGCTTTCTGTCCACTAGTGGCCAGACTGTGACCAAGCTTCACTGAGAGAGGTCAGGCAGCAACCGTAGTTCCATGTCCCGGTGCAGGGGTCCAGTTATGACCTGGTTCCCAAGTGAACGTGAATCACCCCATTCATACTCATCACAAAACCACCAACACTGTTCAGTAGTGGCTGCCTGGGGCCAGAAATGCCACCCGCTCAAAATGGAGGCTGCTTTGACAGTGGTGCATGCAAGAAGCTTGCATCCAGAGCAGTCACACCCTTGCCTTCACACATGTTAAAGTAACTCACATTACCCATTCCTGGGCCCAGATTCAAACCACAGTTATACCTGTGTAAAGTAAGTAGCTCTCTTAAGTTAGTGACGTTCCTCTGGATTTACACCAGTTAACTGATGATGCCCTGCCCCAAGGTCCCTGTAAAGCAAGCGTTTTAAGGCAGCATTTATAGCTAATAATTGGTCTGAAAGTTTGGGTTTTTTTTTTTTATTATAAAGAACTTTATTTCACGTCCTTTTAACTCATTCAAAAAATAAACTGGAAGGAGCTGGCAGTGAAACTGAGGAGCTGGCCAAGTACCGCAGACCGAAGATGTGGTAAAACATTAACACTTTGGAGTTTATCCTGGGGATTTATGTGGCACGGCTGTGCCAGAATGGATTCGTGTGGCGTTAAGGGCCAGTCGGTTAGTTAATACACTGCCCCCTTGGCTCTCTGCATAGATCTCAACACCATGCTCAGTCCTGAGTGGAAGTGAGAGACAGAGGGAGCCTGGTCTAGCCTTCCTATTTTTGAAATTGGATGTTACCAAATTAGCTGATTTTATTGACTACGTGGACTGGGTTTTAGTCGATCCAAATGGCTGAGGTCTGCTGAACAGGTCTGTTTTCTCCCCCTGGTTCTGAAGTGAAAGCAGGCCTCCTTGACACTTAATCAGATTCGAATGTGGGGTTTGGCCTTGCTTTAAAGAGACTGGCAGTGAATAGCTGGTTTTGATGCCATTTATTAAAAACCTCTGGTAGAATTTGTCTCGGAAAGCCTTTGTGAGGGTTGGCAAACGCACAAGGGTTTTATGCAGTTAATGTATTTTAATCTCTCTCTCTCTCGTCGCTAATTGTAACCCTTTCAGCCGTCTGCCGCCTGCTTCAGGGGGATGGGAGGCCCCGGGGAGGCTTCCATTGAAACAGGTTCTTAACAGGGCTCTGGCGACACGGGCAAAGTGAGCATCCTCCCTGGGGAGGGAGGCCAGGGCTGTGATCGAGGTGCACGGGACCGCGAGTTGGGTTCTCGAGTACCACACCCGGCTCCAACATAGGCATACGGGGTGACCCTGGGCAAGTCAATTAACCTTCCTATGCGCAGGGAGGAGAGGAAGTAAATACACTTCGCAGATCATTCATTTTGCCTTCCAGCTCCCCTCCCTGCTGCTCCCCCGCGGAGGTAGGTTAGGATTGTTGGCCAGGACTTCCCAAGGTGACTGGTGATTTTGGGTGCCCAGCATGAGACACTGTAAACGGGACTGATTTTTTGAAGATGGGTGCTCAGCACTTTGTTCCAGTGGGGCCCTTAAAAAGTGCCTCAAGTTGGGCCTGCAGAATCACAAGTCTCTTCTGCAAATGTTGGCCTGTAATCCTTACCTGCCTCCCCAGGTGTGTGGGGGCGCTGCAAGGCGAAAGGCCAAATACCTTGTTTGTGAAGCGCAGGGAGTTACTCTGCTGGGAGGCTCTGTCATTCCCAAGTATGGCTGGTCATTTCCTTTGGTAGCTTTCTTGTGCAAAGAGCTCCCTGACAGGCGCTGGGATTTCTTAGCTACCATCTTAATTTCAAAAGCAGATGGATGAATGTACAATCTTCTCTCCACAACTTCACGCCCCTTTGTGTGAAGCACCCTCCTTGCCAGGCACTGAAAGACCTTCCTTCCCTGAAATCCCCATTTCTCACTCCTTGTTTTCTCTGGCTGATCTTGTCTTTCATTTTCATGTCTGAGACTTAATTATTTGTCCTGTTCCTTTCTAAATTGGGGGGGGTGGGGAGAGAGAATATTCTTGGCATGAGGGGCCCTGTTGTCGGAGGCGTTTGCAATGTGCCTTGTAGACCTGCCGAGCCTTGATCACAAACAACAGGGCATATTTATTCCTCTGCTTCTGGCTCCTTAGAATTGGTGGTGCTCTTGGTTTTAAGAGCCACGAGGCCTTTTCCCAGTTGACCCGGGAGATGAGAGTGTGTTCTCTAGTTAACAAATGAGCGTTTTGGTTAGGCAGTGCAGCTCAGTAATGTTAAATCCTACCTGTGTCTGTGAATATGAAGGGTTCGACACAGTGTGGTTGACAGGCAGAACATTGTGTAGCTGTAGAACAGAAATTCCATTGAAGCTCGGTTCCCCAGCTCTGAGAGGGATGTAATTCATTGAACAAACAAACATGGGTTTAAAGTTCACGGAGAGGCAGACAATACTGCCAAGCTGTACGTGTAAGCCACCTTTTCTTGACAGAGGGTCAGTCCCCTGCATTGTTTGTTCCAGCCCTTTTGAAAAGCGTGTTTTTCCTGTGATAGCTGAAAGCAACCTGGCTGGTTGAGAGACTGAACAGGAACCTACATGGTGTTAAAATATAACCTTGTCGGGGAAACGGAACGTACTGTCCAGTTCCTCTTAATCCCAACGCATGTGGGTTCTACCAGTCGCCTAAATAAGACCACACCGGGCATGCAGGGCTTACTTGTGTGCGTAAGTGTTGGCATGATTGGGCCCTGTATCCTTCGGGAAATTCAGAGATGACAGTTGGAAGAATGGATATGGCACAAAATTGCTCTACTTTTCTCTTTAGACTCGGCTGTTAAATGAAGCTGCTGACGGCCTGTTTGCGTGTTTGGGTGTTTAACGTGTGTCTGCGCAGATAGTCATTTCAGAGTATAGCCACCCGCTTGGCATCTGTCAGAGCAGAGCTGTTTGTAGCTTTCCAGTGGGGAGTGTATGTTACAGGTCCTCTTCAGCTGGCGGGGACAATAGCAACAGGCACATACTGAGGAAGATTCATTCTGGAGCAGCATCTGTGTATTTTGTTTTGGATCATATAAGCTGAACACCCCGGAGACAGGACCTGGTGATTATAGAGTGGTGTGCAGGGGCGGAGAGGGGCATCAGTTCCGCAGAGCTGGCAGTTGGACCCAAGGTGTAACTGATGAGCATGTCGTTGTCCTGGGATGAGGCAGGATGATGCAGCATCCTACCTATCGAGGTATCGCTGCTCCCCTCCGATCGGCCCTCTGCCAACTCGTTCAGTTCTCGGACACCTTTGTGGTTTCTCCCAGGCTGGGCCACGTGCTTGGCAGGCGCTCCCCAGAAACCCACAAAGATCCATCAGCATCCATCTTCAAATGCCGCCTCAAAACGCCTTCACCCTGGCTCCTACCAAACCTTGGCCACAGTTAAGCTGCTGGTAGGCAGAAATGACTGCCCGTCGTGCTGACCGATATTGTCTCATTCGTTCCCTGGGCTTCCCCGTCCATCTGCATGTGTCCATCTGTCCTCCCTTGCCTTATGTTTAGATTATAAGCTCCTTGGGGCAGGAACTGTCTGTTCTGTTTCTACAGCACCTGGCAGGGTGGGGCTCCGGTCCATGACTACGGCTCCTCGGAGCTACAATAATACAAATAATAATGCAGTCCGTAGACTCAGTCCTCACCAAATAGTGACATTTTGGGTGATGGTTTTTGGAATGCACAGACACTTGCTGATATTCATTCCATCAGCATTCCAGAGCGCGATTGTGTTGGTGGCCATTTGCAAAGCTAAAATTGCCTCTCTTGATTTTTTCCCCCTCTCTCCCAGGATTCCACCTGAGCGGGACAGTAACGGAGCCGGCAACGGCGACAGAACCAGAGATGACCTACAAAGTCGCCATCAGCTTCGACCGCTGCAAGATCACTTCCGTGACGTGCGGCTGTGGGAACAAGGACATTTTCTACTGCGCACACGTGGTGGCGCTCTCGCTGTACAGGATCCGCAAGCCAGAGCAGGTCAAACTCCGTCTTCCCATCTCAGAGACCCTTTTCCAGATGAACAGGGACCAGCTACAAAAGTTTGTTCAGTATTTAATCACAGAACACCACACCGAGGTACTGCCGACTGCCCAGAAACTGGCAGATGACATCCTGTCCTCCAACTCTGAGATCAACCAAACGCATGGTAATTCTTACTGCTTGTTTGATGACTTGCAGCATAGGCGCTGACTTCTGCCCCTGCCAGTGAGTGCTCGACCCCCCTCTGCCTCCACCTCTGCCCCGCCGCCATTCCAACCCCTTCCCCAAAGTCCCCAACCCAACTCCCCTCCCGTCCCTATTCCGACTCCTTCCCCAAATCCCCGCCCCACCTCTTCCCCGCCTCCTCCCCTGAACACGCCACGTTCCCGCTTCTCCCGCTCCCTCCAAGCATGCCGCCAAACAGCTATTTGGCGGTGGCAAGGCAGGAAGTGCTGGGAGATAGGCGGAAGAGCAGGGACGTGGCATGCTCAGGGGAGACGGTGGAGGAGGAGAGGGGGGTGGGGGGGGGAGCTTGGCTGCTGGTGGGTGTAGAGTACCCACGAATTTTTCCCCGTGGGTGCTCCAGCCCCGGAGCACCCACAGAGTCGGCGCCTATGACTTGCAGTAATATCTTTAGGCTCAGGGGCTGGCGATAGACATTGCACAGGAGTGGACGCGGCCTTGCCTGTCTGCTCTGCCCAGAGAGAGATGAAAGGGAACAAATTAAATTGACATCCAAGTGCCTGAGTTAGTATCACATCGGCATTCCACATTTGTGTCTGCTTTGGTCTCTGTTGTTGGCTGCATGTTTATTCATTGACCAGTGAATCCCACAGACGAGATACAACCAAAGGTCACAGATGATGTGCGATAAATAGCACAGAATAGAGGGGGAGGGGAGAGACAAAGGCAGGGGAGGGCTGCATGTGGTTGTCTCCTCTAAGGAGTCCTTGGTGGGCTAAAGCGCAGCACAGGACAGGGAGTCAGGAGAACGGTTTGATTCCCGGCTTTGCTCTGGCCAACTCACAAACCGTGGGAAGTCTTGGCAAACGCTCACTCTTCCCACCCCCGACTCTGCTCCCCCAGCGTTAGCAGTGTGCAGAGCCCTGGTGCAGCACCCAGGGAACCGTGCCAGCCCAGAGCTGCATTAGAAGATGCAGTATTGCAAATGCTGGGTCTAGCAGCGCTTCAAACGTTGCGATCTCCAAGGGAGCTAACCCTGTGGGAGCCAAGTATTGATGAGGCTTTAATCTCTCCGTGCCTCAATTTGCCAAGCGTAAAATGAGGATTCCAGTCCCACCCTACTTCAGCAGGGGTGCGGGTGTTTGTGAGGCTCAGTTCACATTTGTAATGTGCTTTGAGATCCTCCTCTGGAAGGTGCTGGATAGGTGAGTATTAGTCATGATGCTATTGGTCCAGCGATCTGAGCGCAAGATTTAGTGCCAGGATCTCATTCGTTCTAATCCAGCTTCTGACGTAACCTTGAGCCAGATACTTATGGCCAGGTTTTTCAGAGGCAGAGCATCTTCAGCTCCCTTTGACTTTAGTGGGGTCTCGGGATGCTCTGCACCTCTGACAAACAGACCGGGAGTCACTGTGTCTAATCCTCCAGCGGTAAAGAGAAGATGATACTTCTCTGCTGCATAAGGGTATTGTGAGGATGAACATGCGTAAAGTGCTGTGAAGATGGAAAGTCCAGTATAAGGGTAAGTAGGATCAAAACTGGTCTGAATCCCTGTGTAGAGCAAAGTTAGCGTTTAAGCAAAAAATGGTGGCAGCTCTCTTCTCGCTCTGAACCACACCGCTGGGGTGTAGCTGGCATGAGAGTCATTCGTAGCACTTCTTCCTCCAGAGTAGGAAGAGCCCGAAGACCCTGTACGAGGGCAATTCGTTTGTTGGTATAGTCAGCAGATAGCAGCCAAAATCGTGTTGATTCCAAGTCTTGTAAAAACACAGATGCTGTTTTTTAGTTAGTGTCTATATTTTAAAGTTTGGAGTGGGGAAATAGTCTTTTAAAAAATCCTCTCTCTATATATACTAACAAATTACCTTGATCTGACAAAGCAACACATGCTTACTAAATGTAGGTGTGTGATTAGCTATCCAAAGATTCATGAATGAATTAGCTCTAATGCCAAAACTTAAATACCACATATCTTCATCCTTGGAGATGACACAGACACGCTTCCAGGAGGATAGAGAAAGGTCCATAATGCTTTGACAAACCCTAAATCAGTCGATCTCTCCCACTGCACCATGATTCAAAACAGGGCTCAAAGAACTTAAGATAAATCATCAGTCCCCTCAGATGACTCGTAGTCTAAAGGGCCCAGTAGAAAATGTTAGTGTTCTAAGGCTCCTGTTGTCCAGGTTTTAGCTTGTGAATCGGATCAGTACTGCAAACTTTTATTAGTACGCAATGCACTCTGGATGCCACCAATAAAGCCCAGCAGTAATGCAGTAATACGGAAAGTGCATCTTGAGCAACAAGGCCTAAGGCAAGGAACGCAGGAGGTTCTGCAGCCTCCATCTGAAGGGGTTACGTGTACCAGAGAGTGAGTATACCAGGGTCCTCCAACGGCTGAAGCTGGAAGCAATCTGAAGTAGGCCTAGTCTGTTTTTTCCCTTGCCTTCCCCTGCCCTTCCTTGCCCAGACCTGTGCTAGCCCAGGACAGTCTCTCTGTATTCTTGAAGCTGGGTGAAAATTTGTAGATTTATTTTTAACTCACCCACCTCTCTGGGGAGTTAATTCAGTTTCCCTGAAAGTTCCATCATATGGCTACACTTTAAATGGTACTTTTAAGACGTATTCCCTAATCCTCCCTGTCGTTCCTGGTTTTGTCTGACTGAAACCCTCCGGGTGCCAAGATTTAGTCCTCCTCATGGTCAGAGGAGGCTTTCAGCATGTCGGCTCTTCAGCCCGAATCAGTCTGAGGTTACTTCGTCTTGGAGAAGGGGCTGTCTTCCCTGAAATCCCACCTTGTGACGAGAGAACCTTCAAACGTCAGATCAGTGTTAAATCTTCCCTACCTGGCTCCACTCACAGAAGAGGCTGCTTTTTGTAGAGGTGTGTGTATCGATCAGGTCGCCCTGGGTGGCCAGCCCCTATGATTCACCCTCACTAATGGGCCTCGGTCTGAGCTGTAAACCCTTCAGCGCTGTGAGTCATGTGGGAGCAGCATCGTCTAGTGATGAGTGCAAGCAGCTGGGAATTAGGTGCGTTCTGACTTGCTGGGTGAGCGTAGGCCCGTCACGTAACCTTGGGGAAGTCTCACTCTCGTGCCCCATTTATAAAATAGGGATGATAATGTTCACGTGCCTCCCCGAGTTCCTCAGCACATTCGGAGCAGTCAGCATGGAGCGTCGTGTGCAGCCAGCGCTGTCTGGCAGCCCATTTGGGTGTGTTAGTATTAGGGCTTGATGTTCCTGTTACTGTAAGGGACCTGCGGTGGTTAATTTCCACATGGGGCTTAGATCTGCTCTGTGGTATGTAGTTATACCGATCTGCTTCTTTACCTATTATTATCCGAGATTCTAGTCAGAAGTATTGCTACTAACAAATACTAAAATGTATGTATTTGTTATTAATAATACTTCTGACTAGAATCTGGGATAATAATAGGTAAAGAAGCAGATCAGTATAACTACATACCACAGTTCTGATAACAATCAAATCCCCTCCCTAGCAGGACAGATGGGATCTCCAGCAGTCCAGGGAAGTAGCTTAACAATGACGAGCCTTGGCACGGTGAGGTTCCATCGAACTGGGGCTGCCGAAGGTGCCCCCATATCATCCCTATCAGTCACTGTCGGTCTGCTTCACTACGTCAGGCGTGGGCTTGAACGGAACCTTGCAAAGAGGCGGAGGCTCATAATGAAAGTGTCTCACCCTTTTAACCCATCCGTGTTCTGAGTCTTCTCTGGCAGTTTTAATAAGGTGACCACAGAGACTTTCATTATGAGCATTTTCCCCCGGGGGAGTCTCGTGGGCTTGTAGTAAAGGTCAGTGTGACCCCCGACGTGGCAGAAAATGGTGGGCTTGCTGTCATTAACGCTGCAGATCAAACTCGGTTTCTTGTCCTTTTTCCTTGGCAGTCTGCCTCGGGCGGTAACGGCCCTCATGCAGCCGGCGGCAGCCAGGGAGAGCTGCTAAAGGGGCAGACCAAACTGGTTGTGGCCGTTTCTGCTGCGGTACAAACTAAAGCTACTGGAAGTCTTCCTCTCCCCTTCAGCCCCCATGCCCACTGCTTTCCGTGTTGGGAGGGTTTCTTATCACTCTGGCAAGCTGCCTGCCCTCTTCCTCCCCGTCTGGGTGAGCTGATGGACCGATTCCCAGCTCCTGAGAGCTCATGGAACTTGAATTTGTGCTTTTCACAGAGGGGACGATGGTTTTGGTTGGCGCTGTACAGAACACGAGATCATGGTTCTGCCCCAAGGCAGTCTGAGATGACAGAGGTAGGTAACAAGAAAGCAGATGCAGGAGGGAGAGCCATTTTGTTTGGGGCGGGGGGGGGGGGTTCTCTAGCTGTGGTTCCTCAAGTGGAGGGATATAGCTGGTGCCACACGAGAGAAGTGTGTCTTTGAGGAGGTAACGGAGGGGGAAAGATTAGGAGAATCTTTATACTGGGCTGGGGAAGTGTGTTCCAGGTGAAAGGGGATTGCGGGAGAAGGCCAGGAAGCGGTGAAGCATCAGATTCATTCTCAGGGTAAAGGGGCTCAGGGACGCAGTAGTGGGACATGGAGGCCAGAGGGCTCGGAATAGTAGCGGTGGAACTCTGGCAACACTGGCCAGTTTTCACTACTGCAGCAAGATGAAGATGTGAGCAGCAGCAGAAGCATTGGCTGCCAGTCAGGCTGCAGACTCAGGAAGGCAGCTCTGCATGAGTTTGTTTGGTTCACGTTTGGATGCTAGCTCTGAAAAAGATTTGAGCGTCATCGTGGCTCATCCGCTGAACATGAGCACCCAGTGTCACGCTGTGACCAAAAGAGCTAATGCCGTCCTGGGAGGCATAAACAGGGGACTCTTGAGTAGGAGTGGAGAGGTTATTTTACCTGTCTCCATGGCACTGGTGCTACTGCTGCTGGAATCCTGTGTCTGGGTCTGGTGCCCACAGTTCATGAAGGATGTTGATAAATGGAGAAGGGTCAGAGAAGAGCCTGGAGAATGATCAAAGTACTAGAAAATCTGCCTTCTAGCAATAGACGCAAAGAGCTCAATCTACTAGCTTCACAAAGAGAAAGGTAAGGGGAGACTTGATCATAGTCTCTGAGTACTTACATGGTGAACAAATATTTAATAACAGGCTCTTCAGTGTAGCCGGGGAAGGTCTAACACCGACCCAATGGCTGGAAGTTGAAGCTAGACAAATTCAGACTGGAAATAGGGCATCGGTTTTTAATGATGAGTAATTAACCGTTGGAACAATTTACCAAGGGTCGAGGTGGATTCTCCATCACTGACGATTTTTCAGTCAAGACTGGATGCTTTTCTAAAAGCTCTGCTCTAGGAATTATTGTGGGGCGATTTTCTGGCCTGTGTTATACAGGGGGTCAGACTAGATCATCACCGTGGTCCCTGCTGGCCTTGGAATCTACGTATCTATAAGCACCTCAGTGTATTTAGACTGAAAGAGCAGGTCTGGTTCTTCAAGCCCTGCCAGAAGGTTGGGGTTTGGATCAGCACTTGTTAGTCGGGGGAAAAAATAGGGGAGGAGCTAGATGGCATAAACAGATCTTTCTCATTCCAGCTTCCCCCCTCGCAGCTCTGACCACATCAGCCCTTGGTCAGATCCCTCCCATTGCCTTCTGCATGAAGCTTAAGCTTCTCATCCTGACCTTCAAGCCTCTGTCCCATGTCACTAGTCTTCAGGCTAGAAGGCAGAGGGCGAATGTTTCAAGCCACGCATGGTGTTAGTCTAGCTGGCAACATTGCCCCTGCAGAGCCAGGCCCTAGGAGAGGGGCAGTATGGGGCACGCCTCTCCCTGGAGCGTTCCATTTACACACATCTGTCCCTCGAGGGGTCTGTCAGGTGGGCTCTGGGTTAGCCTGTGGGGCGGTGAAACCCTCCCTCTTCCTTCAGTTGATGGATGTAGCGTGTGCCTAGTCATGTAGCTAGGCGATGGCCTCTGCAGTGGTGGGATGCAGTTCTTGTAGCCCACCCTGAGCCTAGTCCGCAGGCATTCATCCACAATGTGTGTCATCGTCTGTGTCGAGCCGCAGCTGCACCAAGGGCTGTCACGAAGGCCCCAGAAACACTAGTTGGCTGCATAGAGACCTTGCCTGGTCCAGAACCTGTTCAACAGGGGCCGTGAGCGATGGGGCAGGTCAAAAGCAGGTGGGCAGATTGTGAGGCCAGCGGCGAGGGACTGACTGGGGATAAGAGATCCATTCCTCTCGCCAGAGCGTTTTCCGCCCTAACATCCTGGCGTGGCGGACGAGACTATAATGGGCGACGTGACAGCAAACGTGCAGCTGGTGGTTTAAAAAGGTCACTGTGCAGTCGCAGGCTTGGGTGGGCGTGTACGTTCTCCAGTAGCTTGCCAGTGGCGACCTCTCGCCTGATGTGAGGTGGAGCCATATTGCTCAGAACTGGGAGCTATGGGAGTGGAGTCGGACGCAGGGTGCCGGAGACGATGCGCATGGTGGCACGTAACTGCGTGCATGAGCTGTGTGGGTTTGGGGGCAGTTGCCCATCCTGTTCAAACATGGTTCCAGCTAACTCAGCTAGAGCAGCTGCACCATCAATTATTTTGCTATTGCTGGTAGGAGGGGAGCTTCCCAGACTACTGCTATGACCTGATTCAGTTTCAGTTACTGTGTTCGATTTGTATGCTGGGTCACTTGTCTAAATCCTCAGACTTCCTTAGCAAACCTCATCTGATCTCCTTTAGTTTAAAAAGAGAGAGAGGAGGTTTGAGAGTCCCATCAAAAGACACGACCCTTCGTGTCTCCACTTCTCTGCTATTTTTATCTCTAGTTATAGGTCATTTGCTTTCCTGGTGCCTGTTCTTCCCCTGGAGTTTTTGTCTGGGTGGCTTTCGTTCGCTTCTGTTTTCTCTCCAAACGTCAGAGAAGCAGCCCAGCGGCTTTCCGTAAGGCCGCATGTGCAATCCTAAGACATTCCTCAGGGGCTTTGCGGCTGGCTTTGAGATCTGCTTCAGGATTTCTTCCTGAGCTGTCAGGTCCTAGGGCAAGGGCCTCAAGACACTTTTGACCTCCCACAAAGCTTCCAGTCAGTCCGTGGGAGGCTGGCTGGGAAGCCCCGAAGCAGAAGTCCTGAGCACCCGAGGTAGAAGCCGAGACTCAGACTATGTCTCAGTGCAGATCTACAGCAGCAGCCTTGTGGTTCTGTTTGGCTCCTCATGGCTGGAGAAAGTGCTGCCTTCCTAGCCTTTGTTCGTTTTTGCTCCATTTCCAGCTTTTTTTTAAAAAAAAAAAATCTTTTCCTTCTCTTTTTACCCAGTTTTTTTTATTTGCCTCTTCCCCCACCCTCCCCTTTTTTTTTTATCACTTGCCTATTAAATCTCTCCCATCCCAAGTACCGATGTGGCCCAGGGCATCTCTCCCACACAGGCACAGCCAGATGCCAATCTCATTCAAACAGCAGCTCCGTCTCCTTATGATGTGCCGTAACTGTTTAGTTCCAAGTTTGTGACTTTTGCAAAGAGAAGGAAGGAGGGGAGGGGCTGAGGTCTGCTGCAGTCCTTTGCATTCTGCAGAACACTCTGACCAGGCAGCTGGAGCAACGGGGGCTGCAACAACGATGAGGAATGTTTAAATCCCTAGACAAATACATTTGAAAGCAGGGAGTTGGGAGAGGAAACCAGCCTGGAAACCCAGTGGATCATCAGATGTCCCAGAAGCGACGCCAGTGAGCCCCAGGACAGCACGATCTCTGATCCATACCTAGATCTACTCTCTGAACCTCCATGATACCATGTTTTCTGCTTTATGCCCTTTATTCCTCCCCTGCCCGTTCCTCTCCTGGCCCAAGCAACCCCTTTCTTACGTCTCTTTTTGTGACAGCTTCTGCATTTGGTTAGCTTCTGCATTTGGTTAGTGAACATGCTTCCTGGGCAGGCACATTGCTGTGGAACTAGGCAGGGGTTATCGGCCTTTCTTTCACACCTCTGACCCTCTTTGGGTGAAGGACTCCCTGCCACCTGCAGCCAGTCAGAGAGCATTGCAGGTGGCAGGCACAACCTCAGAGGAACGCCATAAGAATCACATTAGGAAGCACCCATTGGAGAACTTGGCCATGCTCAAGCACTTGGGGTATCGAGACGAGGGCCCTGTGGCCATTGGAGATTAGCCAGAAAATGTTGGAATATTCACTGGCGCTCTGCTTTTCTCCCGTCCACCTGCCATGTGAATGACTCTCTTCCCTGTAATCATGTGAACAGAGCTAGGTTCCAGCTGTGCTCCACAGCCAAACACCGTGGAAATTTGGCCACTTACGTTCTGAGACGGGATTGGGTTTTCTTTAGATCTGGCAACTGATTTCTTAACCATTTATTTCATCTTCTCTTTAACCAGTTTGAAAGCTTTGATTCTCTAGTTTAGCTTTGTTTCCCATAAAGAGACCTCTGTACGTGGAGGGAAATTATTAAGCGTTGAGGCTGGAGGAATGGATGGGACTGTTCGGCTGGCACTAAGTGGACCAATTTCATGTGCAACTGTACTTCCGAAATCTGTGTGATGGGTTTGCACCCTCTCCAGGTGTGGTGGTGGTTCCTTCAGTCTTGAGCTTGGAGGAAATCTGTCAAGCGTATCTGAGAACAGGGTTTTGAGAACAGGAATGTTGCTACAGTATCTAAGCAGCATTTTAAGCAGACTCGAGACCTACTTTCCATGCTGTTCCCTGCTAGCTTGGAGGCCGGACACAAAACCACCCTTCGGTTTTACTTACGTCACCACATTCTACTGGCTAGGTTACCGCAGTGTTAAAATTGGCAATAGACAATTGAGTGTTTCTATCATTAATATTTAAACATCTCACAAATCCCATTATTTACTCTTAAATGTTTGTCTATTTCCCCAGTGTAATTGGTAAGACGTTATCTGCTCTTCCCGGTCGTCTGTGTAGGAGTCTGATATTACAAACATCCTCTATGAATCTTTTATATTAATGCAAAATAAATTCACAAGTAATAACTAGATATTTGTTTTGAAGTGCAGGAAGTATGATACTATTCAACCGAAATCTAAAAATTGGATGTGAAAACTGGGTGACTCATTATGGTGAAGGGGGACAATGTTACATACAAAATACACTCACCTGCTTCTTTCTTGCCATCAGGTTTTTGTTTACTTATAGCAGTGACCGTTATAACCGATCGCCGGATGGAAATCATGGCCGTGCTACTCGTGACCCCCGGATCATTCCAGTTTTGCATATTTTTAAACAATCCTCTTGTTCATTACTCTTGGGTTTAAACTTTTTCAGAGGCGCTGAGTGTCCACAGCTCCCAGCGATGTCACTTACCACTCATCACCATACCTCGCACATCTATACAGCCCTTTGATGTAAAGAGCCATATCAGAGCTATGTATTATTATTATTTAAATTTGCAAAGGAGATCAGTATCAACCCCATTTTGCAGGTGGGGAAACTGAGGCATGGAAGTGAAGTGACTTGCCCAAGGTCAGCCAGCAAGCCAGTGGCAGAGCCCGGCATGGAACCCAGGTCTCCTGAGTCCCAATCCAATGTCCGGTCCGTTAGTCCACACTGTTTCCCTAGGAACATGGGAATTGTCAGACTAGATCGGACCCAAAGTCCGGGATACTGTCTCCAACAGTGGCCAGTGCCAAATGCTTCAGAGAACGGTATAGGAATGCCACACTAGGCTGATGTGGGTACTCTGCTCCCTAAGTAGGTCTCTTCCTAATCCCTTGGTTTAGGTCCTGAAGTATGAGTTTTTATATCCTTCAACACTTTTTTTTGGTTAGCATTGTCTATTGCAACTCTGGATATAATATGGACATCCAATCTGTCTTTGATCTTGCTAAATACTTGGCCTCATTGACTTCCTCTAGCAATGAATTCCACAGTTTAATTGCACATCATATGAAAAAGTATTTCCCTTTATCAATTTTAAGTCTGTCACCTTTCCGTTTCCTTGATCGCCCCCTTGTTGTTGTGTTAGGAGACATTGGGTATGTCTACATTGGGATAAAAGCCCCGTGGCTGGCCCGGGTCAGCTGACTTGGGCTCGTGGGTTAAATGTAGACATTCAGGCTCAGGATGGGACCGTCCACCCTTGCAGGGTCCTAGAGCCTGGGCTCCAGCCTGAGCCCAAACATCTAAACAGCAATTTTTCAGCCCCCGATCCTGAGCCTCGTGAGCCCAAGCCAACTGATTGAGGCCAGCTGCGGATTTTTTTATCCCCGTGTAGACATACCCGTTAAGAGCAATGAGTGCTCAGAACATTACAAACCAGGTCACGAGAGGAAGGTACGGTCCAGTGGTTAGACATGGGAGACCCAGGTTCAGGTCCGTGCTCTGCCTCAGACTTCTTGGATGACCTTGAGCAAGTCACTTGGTCTCTCTGTGTCTCTGTGAAATGGGGTAGCGGCAATTTTCCACCTCTGTCCAGGGGTGGTGTTTGGATAAATACACTGCAGGCGGGAGGTGCTCAGGTACTGTGGTGATGGAGTCCAGAAAAGTGCCTAAGATATTCAGATCGGTCAGAGGTCCCTGGGGCTCTGGGTAATCACACCAATCTCTCTCTCTCTTTCATTAGAGTGGAAGAGGAGCTAGCCAGGAATACAGACAAAAGATTTTTAAACTCCAGCCAAAAGGGTCTCGGTCCCTTGGGCCTGTTCCTTCAACCAAAGTTGTAGGGTTGGGCCATTGGTGTCGGTGGAATCAGGATCAGCCTTTTGTCTCCAGTTTAACATCAGGAGCACCACACGGATGCCTTTGGACTTAGCTAGTGTCTGTTCATTTCCTTCCTGCTGTTTTAAATTCTGCCCCAATGATTTTGTCCCTTCGATTATAAATTATGCTGCTTAGGAAATAGCAATCAGTGTCTTCCTTTGGTAAGCTCCAGTGTATTCCTAGGGCTTGGCTGGAAAATCCCGCACACATTGATTACTAGCAAGAATTAACGGAGGTTTTTAAAAGGGTGTATAAAAGACAAGTAATTACATCTTATTGGGTCAAATGTGTTCGGTATCTCATCCGACAGGTGGCAAAGTGGCTTAGTTTTGTTGCCGTCTCCTCAGAAGCAGTTATCGGGCTCCACCAGAAGTATTAGAATTGGACTTTAGAGGGGTTGTTTTTGATCCGTTGACGTAGCAACATGGACTGTATCTCATTGTTTTCAAAGAGGGCCCCTCTGGGAGTGGAGTGCTCTCAGCCTCTCTCAGGATTGGGCCCATTGCACGGCCGGGAAGCTGACTGCATGGGGTGCCAGTCTAGTTCCTAGAGGTGGAGAACTGCAGGAAACTCTCCGTGGCCCAGCTACGGACAGCCGGTCGGGACAGTAGAGATGTGCTTTCTTGGCCCCATTCCTGCAGAGCGGAGAACGCGTCATACAGCTTTAATTGGAAACATTTTAGCCATTGCTTTCCCTCTGCTGCCCGTGCGGTGTCCTGCTGTTCCAGCGCTGACCCCCTTGCTCACTCCAGAGTGATGATAAGCATGAGAGCAGCAGGGTAAAGTTCAGCGGAGCATGCTCCAGGCACACTGATTTTTTTATTGTCACCATTTTTCGCTGAGGAATTTCTGTTGAGCCCTTTTGCTCTACGGAACCAAAACAGTCTCGCCCAGGGAGTCAGAGTGTTTTGTTATCTAATGTCAAGCATCCAGATGCAGAGATGCTGATAATTTTTACAAAGTAGTGGCATTGTTCGGCTGCTCACAAAGCTGCCTTTGAAGAATGTGAAAGGTTTTAAAATACTCTATATTTTTGGTTAGCGCAAATCGACAGCGGCACCGAGATGCAAAATGTTTTTTAATTTAACAGGAGGGCTGCACAGCTGAGTGCTTCGGAATAAATATTGCTTTGTGCTCGACAGACACAAACTGCGTTTTATCTAGTGGCTTGTGAGAAAAAAAAATCCTGTCAACTGGGTCTTTCATCTCTAAGCTTGGCTCCTTTTGACTTTGCAAGGAATGTCTTGGAAGCTGCTGTATTCGGGTATCTTCCATGCAGACTGTGCTAGGCATATCGGCTAGGCTGCCAGCTGCTGTTCGACACCAGCTCACTGCCTGTAGCCTAGTTAGTGTGAGCCTACGTCACTACCGGGCAAACTAGTTGAAACAATAGTAAAGAATAAAATTGTCAGACACATAGAAGACCATAAATTGTTGGGCAAAAGTCAACATGGTTTCTGTAAAGGGAGATTGTGTCTTACTAATCGATTAGGGTTCTTTAAGGGGGTCAACAAACCTGTAGACAAGGGGGATCCAGTGGACATAGTGTACTTAGATTTCCAGAAAGCCTTCGTTGACAAGGTCCCTCACCAAAGGCTCTTACGTAAATTAAGTTGTCATGGGATAAGAGGGAAGATCCTTTCATGGATTGAGAACTGGTTAAAAGACAGGGTACAAAGGGTAGGAATAAATGGTAAATTTTCAGAATGGAGAGGGTAACTAGTGGTGTTCCTCCAGGGTCAGTCCTAAGACCAGTCCTATTCAACTTATTCATAAATGATCTGGAGAAAGGGGTAAACAGTGAGGTGGCAAAGTTTGCAGACGATACTAAACTGCTCAAGATAGTTATTTACTCGTTCCCATAATATAAGAATTAGGGGCCACTAAATGAAATTAATGGGTAGCAGGTTTAAAACAAATCAAAGGAAGTTCTTCTTCACACAGCGCATAGTCAACCTGTGGAACTCCTTGCCTGAGGAGGTTGTGAAGGCTAGGACTATAACAGGGTTTAAAAGAGAACTGGATAAATTCATGGAGTTTAAGTCCATTAATGGCTATTAGCCAAGATGGATAAGGAACGGTGTCTCTAGCCTCTGTTTGTCAGAGGGTGGAGATGGATGGCAGGAGAGAGATTGTTTGATCATTATCTGTTAGGTTCACTCCCTCTGGGGCACCTGGCATTGGCCACTGTCGGTAGACAGGATACTGGGCTGGATGGACCTTTGGTTTGACCCAGTAAGGCCAGTCTTATGTTCTTAAGGGACATGCATTGATTGTGGGTATGAATGTAGCAAGACAGATAGAAGAATTTGAAATACAAAAAGGAGAACAAGAGAGGTGTGAAGGGAAAACCAGATCCTTCTCTTTTTTTCTCTAAGATGCTACTATTTTTCCCTTTGAAATAACCTGATTCAGCTGTAAGAAAATATGGCTCGACCCCCGCAAACCTCGCTCACACAAGCAGATCTGCTAAAGTCGTTGGGGCCACGCGTGAGACTGAGGACTGCTTGTCTGAGGAAGGTTTGCAACAATCGGGGCAAACAGAAATCTCCAAACACTAGGAAGAGCCAGAGGAAAACCTCAGTTGTCTGCTGTGGTGACATTGTCCGCATCCTCTTTGTATTTAAAAGAAACCAGACTCACTCCTTATCTTTTCTTTAACCTTGCTTGGCAGAGGAGCATGGGGGGCAAGTTGCGTTCATTTTATCCCTCTCCACCACCAGTTTGGTTTGTTATCTTGGGCCCTGATCCTGCCAGTGGATCCACACAGAACGCCTCCTGGCCCAGGACTCACTTGAATATAATTGCAAAATGAGGGCGTTGAAGTGTGAATTAAGCCCTAAGATGGCTAACCCCGAACATTCCCAAATCCTTTGACTTCTCCCATGGGGTCTCTTCTCACCTTTCACTCACTTTGAACAACATAAACTTGATGCACTGGGGAGTCCACTTCCACTCCTAGTCAGTGATCTATTTGCATCCCCTCGCCTAGGTTGGTGACAGAAAAGGCTATCACAAGCATTCGCTGACAATTACAAAACGAATCATGAAAAGCTCTTGGTGGTGGTAGGGCCTGTAGAGGGCTTGATGCTCGCTTCTCTCTCCTTGTTAACGAACGCCATGTTTTAGGCCTCACGCCGGCAGGCAGCATCTCCTGTAAGTCGTTGCACCTCTTCCACGGGGGAAGCGTGCTAGGGGAGATCGCCCAGGTCTAGCGTCTGCAGCTGTAAACGTGATCGCCTCCCTTTCCACAGGTGCACCGGACCCCACCGCTGGGGCCAGCATCAACGATGAAAACTGCTGGCATTTGGACGAGGAGCAAGTGCGAGAACAAGTGAAGCTGTTCCTGTCTCAGGGAGGGTACTACGGCTCTGGGAAGCAGCTCAACTCCATGTTCGCTAAGGTGAGCTGTGGGTTACTCTTTTCCTTGTGAAATTCTCTGATGCTCGTCCCCATGTGAGGCTTCTCCACCTCCACCCTGCAGGCAACCGGCTTCCCGCTGCGCCTCACCCTGTGCTCAGCTGGGAATCGTTGCGCGGGGGGTTGGACTTTCAAAGGCACAGCTCCCTTCTACAGATTGACCCTCTATTGACACAGCATGTTGCCGTCCAGCGTCACCATGTACTGTCCGTTCCACGCCATGATCTCCGCACTAGGCTGCCCGGCTCAATGAAGTGGCTTCCTCCTTGCTCCCAGGTCCCCTGCCAGCGCGGGATGTGGGAGGGCTGCCAAGCTGTGCATCCAGGAGCAATAAAAGTGAACGCTTGTGGATGGTTGCGTGTGCTTGCAAAGGCAGGTTGCACCGTTAGCTCAGCTCCCATCATTAAGTGTCGCCTCAAGCTCTTTAATGAGCCAGATCCTAATAAAACAGCAGTTCTGTAGCCTGGGATGGACATGCCACCTCAGACGGTTCTGAGGGCTGGGCTTGTCCGAGCCCTTCGAAAGAATCCTGGGAAGTTACTGTCCCTCTAGCAGCCTGGATGGGCGACCACGAGTTGCCTAGAGCAGTGGGTCTCAACCAGGGGTATGCGGACTCTGGGGGTACACAGGTCAACTCATCCAGATACTTGCCTAGTTTTACAACAGGCCTCATAAAAAGCACTAGCAAAGTCAGTACAAACTACAATTTCATACAGACGCTGACTTGTTTATACTGCTCTATATACTATACACTGAAATGTAAGTACAATATTTCTATTCCAATTGATTTATAGTATAATTATATTGTAAAAATGAGGAAGTCAGCAGTTTTTCAGGGACAGTGTGCTGTGACACTTCTGTATTTTTGTGTTGGATTTTGTAAGCAAGTCATTTTTAAACGAGGCGAAACTTCAGGTTCACAAGACATCAGGCTCCTGAAAGGGGGACGTGGTCTGGAAAGGTTGAGAGCCACTGGCCTAGAGGTAGCTCGGCATCCTACTATGCTGCTGGCTAATGTGATCCAGTTGAGATGGAGCGTGTCTACAAAGAGCCTGAACGTGTCTTTAAAAACCTTCTCCTCTCCAGCTTCCCCCTCCCATCTCTAACTTTAGGATTTCTCCTGACCTCTTCCTCCCTCCCTGCTTCAGGTCCGTGAGATGCTGCGCATGAGAGATTCCAACGGAGCCAGGATGCTGACGTTAATAACAGAGCAGTTCATGGCAGATCCCCGGCTCTCCCTCTGGAGGCAGCAGGGAACGGGCATGACGGACAAATGCAGGCAGCTCTGGGATGAGCTGGGTAAGTTTCCCATCTTGCAAAGAAGGGCAGGGCTGCCAGTTTGTCAGATCACTTGTGCTGGGAAGAGCGGGAAAGAGCTCATCTTAGCAGAGCAGCCTGAAAGACCATAAATACCCAGCACTTTGACTCTGCACAGCTGGCTCCCACAGCTGCAGAAGGCTAGACAGGTGCATAGGCAGTAGGGGGAAGGGTGAGTTTCGTAGCAATCGATCAGATTGATATTAATTTCTTTTTCCTTCGGATTTAGCTTCTCAGCTTTAGAAATAACCAGCCAGCCCACCCCTTCTCTACCCAGGAGATGGAAGCAGTGTGCGCACAGATGGACTGCTAGGCTGCAGGTCACTGTGTTGACAGCAGCTTGGCTAAATGTCCACCGAGGGAAGTCAGTGAGCTGCAAGTCCTAGAGGGTGCTGTGGGAACAACTTGGCTTGTGGCTTAGCAATGGGAGTAGGGAAGGAAGTTTGGCTGGCTGGCTAGAAATCTCTGAGTAGACTTTGGTTTGGGGCTGGCAGCTTTGGCAGGGGGTGTCATGTCCCTCTCCCTCTAGCCGTCTGCCTGTTGGATCTCTCTGCTTAGCCTTCGGCAGAGAAACCCGTTCAAAGGTTCACGCAGTGGCTGAGGTCAGAGGAGCTTTTGGGGGGTCCGCACCATTTGATGCCATGGGCCGGAAATAGTGTTACTCACTAACTCTAATCTGCAAGGAGAGAGGCGGCTTCCTCAGCTTTGTCCAGGAGAGCAAAACTTTTACCCATGACACGCAGTGGGGACAGATCACCAGTGGGTGCAGGAGGGAGTGACGCGGGGTTAACCAGGGTGACTTGCTGCCAGCTGCTCACAGCAGGAGGCAGCCTCGTCTGTGTTCACAGGGGTGGGAGGGATTGTCCCCAAGCTGCGGGCTACACAGGTGCTCCACTCTGGGGGCTGTTGCAAGCCCCCGCCCTTTCCCACAGCAAGCGAGCTGTTTACACCCCTGACTTTGTTACACTTGAGTGCCCAGTCCCTTGTCTTTTGGACAGCTGCAGTGTACCAGATCCGTGGAAGCAGAGCACCCCCATTTACCAGCTTCCCTCTCCTTAGCACCAGGCACTTAGACGGGTCCACACGAAAACCAAATCGCAGTTTGTTTAACAAAGCTTGAGTTCCAGATCCAAATAAAAGCAAGTGGAAGGAATTGGTTACAAGTGAAGGAAAAACCTAAGTTGCAGTCTAGAGCCTGTACAAGTTACTTTCCTATCTGATAAAGTATTTGTCCCCCGTGATCAGTCCTCACAGGGCTGGTCAGTCACAGAGGCGAAAACATTCTGCTGGAGGTGAAGCAGGCGGTTGTGATTCACCCCAGGCACCTTGGATAACCTTGACAAGCATCACCAAGGGTAGCAAAGGTAGCACCTGTCTTTTCAAAGAGGTGCTGCCGTGATCCTGGCAGATCAACTGGCCTGAAGCAGTGATTTGAAGTGGAAGAAGACACCCAGCCGAATGTGATGTACTGGGGACAAACAGCCCGATTTCCGGGAAGGAAAACCCTGCTGCTCTGATTGAGAATTCTGACCATGTCAGCAAAAGAGGGGGTAAAAGAGAATCTGCCGGCAGCTATTAGGCTTTTCAAAGGATCTTTAACGTAGGCCAGCATGGAGCCTCGTGAGGAAACTTAACTAGTTACAGGGTGAAGTGTGAAGTTCTCTGGGGATTCCTTGGATGATTAGTGGTGAAGCAGCAACTGAGATCAGGGTCCTATTGTGGTAGGTGCTGCCCAAGCACAAAGTTCCCGCCCTCAAGAGCTGTCAAGCTAACTAGGCAAGACACCCCTCAGGGTGGGAGAGGTAGGGGTGGCAGAGGGTACGTCTGCACCGCACAGAAAAACCGGGGCACCGAGTCTCAGAGCCCAGGACAATTGACATGGCTCGAGGGGCTGGGGCTGCTGGGCTAAAATTAGCAAGGTAGACATCCCTGCCCGGGCTCTGAATCCTGGCGAGGAGGGAAAGTCTCAGAGTCTGGGCTCCAGCCCAAGCAGGAACATCTACGCTGCTATTTTTAGTTCCACAGCCCCAGCCCAGGTCAATCGAGACTCGGTGCTGCTGGTTTTTCTTTGCAATGTAGACATACGCACAGGGAGGGGAAGGGTCTTGCCCAGAGTCACTCAGCCAGGTCACTTGGCCAGGAATTGGTCTCCTGAGTCCTAGCTGAGTGTCCAAGCCACCGGACTGCAGCTTTGTAGACTAGTGAAGAGTCAGAAAATGGAGTTGAACTAAGCGGTCCATTTTCAGCATGGCAGAGGGCTAGTAGTGGGGTGCCCCAGCATGGCAGGGGGGGCCTGGCACTGTGGTATTTATTAGTGCTCTGGGAAGGAGGTGAGCACGTTTGCAGATGACACAATGGCTGAGGCTAGCCAAAACGAGAGAAGCATCTGAGGAACATCAGAGAGACCCACCAAGGCTAGATCGGTGCGATAGTAGCTGAAATACAATGCCAGCAAATGCAAGGGAATGCACATTGGAAAGAAACATTTGAATGACTCCTACACATTGCTGGATTCTCACCTGGAAAAATCCAGGGATCACTGGGGATGGTTCAGTGGGTGCTCAGTGGTCAAAAAGGCATACAACCGGACAGGAAGAAGAAACTTTGGAATCAAACTGAATACAGCAAATATTATAATGGTATTCTATAAATCCATGGTATAGCCTCCCCTGGAATACTGTCTTCAGACCAAGTCACCTTTCAAAAGAAGACAGTGGAAATAGTGAGTGTTCAGAGATTGGTGATGAAAATTATTAGCGATGTGGAGAGACTTCTGTCTGGCTTAGTGAAGGGAGGAATGAGAGGAGATGTGATGGAGATGTACCAGATAGTGGATGGTTTGTAAATCAGGCACTGCTCTTTACTCATTCTCCTAATACAAGAGCCAGCAGATATACAGGGAAATTTGAAAGATAACAAATTGTAAGCTGATAAAAGGAAATGTGTATTTGTTTTTATGCAATGCAGTTAATCTGTGGAACCCACTGCTGCAAGATATGATTGAGACCCAGAGTTTAGTGAGATTAAGATTAGGGTTTGCCATATGTGAGACAGTGGTGAAAACACTTGGGTCCTGTCTATACTTGCGCTTACACCAGTGTTAGCACCAGTGCAATTCTACCTGTGGTAGAGAATGACACACCTTCAACATAAAGCCATAAGATGTAATAAGGTGGCAGCCCTGTACCTGTCTGATTAAATAAACTGGACTACTCATCACCTGGCTTTGTGGTATGAAAAAGAAAGCCGGCCCTTTAAAAATAATGTTTTTGGACACACTTAATAACGCATAATTATTTGTACAAACCTTGTTTACGACTGGAAAAAGACCAGCCTTAAACTAGATTGTGGATTTATACTGGGTGTAAAGTGAAGGGCTTGGCTGGATTTCGTAGTTTAAATACCCCTCAAAGGCATAATTTACTTATATCTAGCTTGTAAACTGAGCCTGATTTAAAGTGGTGGGCTCCGAGCCAGAGGAAAGACCCGATCTGGGGTTGTCTGAGAGCTGTGTCACTCTGGAGGGTTTGCAACAATGCATTAGTATTTGAGATTAAATCCCCATCATGAGAAATAGCAAACAGCTGAACTGCAGCCTTACCTTAATCTGCCTGGAGACGGGTTTATTCATCCCCGCCCCCCCACCCCGTTTGTTTACAGTAGGGCATTTCCCCGGGTCTGGGAGGGGAGGGGTGTTGTAGGAAATTGGAGAAGTTCTTTGATTCTTTGCAAACTAAGCTGTAGAACGTCCGTTCGTGTGCCCTTTTCAGGGAGGTGACCAGAGAGATTTAGGGCTGGAGGAAGCTCTAATAGCCCCCTTCCTCCCATCACCCAGCTGAAATCATTGTCTAGGGGCTCAGTGTAACCATGCTAGGCACATTTCCTTATCGTTCAAATGGAGGGTTATGTAGCAGTAGAGTGGACAATGCAACTAAATGCAAATCAGCATATCTGTAGGAGAAGGGGATATGTAGACTAAAACCCAGCCCTCTAAACCCAAGCTCCAGGAATGGTCTTGTCAGCTGATGTCAATTGACCGAAGGGCAGGTAAAACCTTTTTCCATTTCCCAGATAACATCCTGTCGGATTCATCCCAGTCTATCAAGTGACACGTCCGCTTAGCACAACCTGCAGGGTCCTCACACCACTGCAAGCGGAGAACTCTAGGCGAGTGGAGGTTTTGGAGTGAGGGATCAGCGTTAAAATATCTCCCAAAGGTCCCACAAACTACCCGGCAAAGCAGCAAGGACTCCCAACACCTCAGACTCGTGGATTAGTTTGAGCCAAGACCCAGGGTGTGTCACACTGCAGTGTAGACACTTCCTACATTGATGGAAAGGATTTTTCCACTGATGTAACTAGTCTCCAAACTCAGGCAGACTCATAAGAACTTAATCATGTCCACACTGGGTCAGGCCAACCTGGGGCGTTGGGGAGCTCTTTGCATCACGCCCAGCAGCCTGTCTCTGACAGCGGCCAGCACCAGGGAATGAACAGAACAGGGCGATTTCCAGTGATCCATCCAGTCCCAGCCTCTGGCAGTCGGAGGTTTAGGGACACCCAGAGCATGGGGGTGGGGCCCTGACCACCTTGGCTAATAGCCATTGATGGACCTGTCCTCCATGAACGTATCTCATTCTTTTTTGAACCCAGTGATACTTTTGGCCTTCACAGCATCCCCTGGCAACGAGTCGAGCGGCCTGAACCAGAGACGAAGACTCGATTCAAAGCCTGGGGGTCTGGTTTGTAAAGTTGCGGAGCAGTCGCAGCTCCTATTTGATTTCAGCGTTTGCAGGGGCTGCCCAGCGCCATTTGCAGGCCTGCTGAGTTACCAATGTTTCCAGCCTGAGAACTAGTTCCCATTCGTTCTTGATGAGATGCGTAGCTTAGAGACATGGCTCCTTCCTCTTAGGGCAGCCGTTGAGTGCAACCTCCAGCCAGAGCCATGGTGTCGAATCGTAGAATATCAGGGTTGGAAGGGGCCTCAGGAGGTCGTCTAGTCCAACCCCCTGCTCAAAGCAGGAGCTATCCCCAATTTTTGCCCCAGATCCCTAAATGGCCCCCTCAAGGATTGAACTCACAACCCTGGGGTTAGCAGGCCAATGCTCAAACCACTGAGCTATCCCTCCCCCTGAAGGAGGAGCTGTTCTTGAACTCAGTTCTAACAGGCCACCAGTCCTGGCAGGCCAGTGTCCACGTAACCAGCACCGGCACCCCCCACCCACCCCCCGGCAGCACTGATCAGCGTCGGCAGTCACCATCTCAGCTGACACACCAGTGGCTCACTGGGCCGCCGACTCGATTGAGTCTGGTGCCCGTTGAGGTGGTTTCTGCACATGTGCTGCAGAGGCTGAGCGAGCCGGTCCTGGAGCCCTGGTCAGTGGGTGTCCAGAGAGCCCAGCTGCCTCCGATGGCCTAAGCACTCAGCAAACCAGGAGGTGGTTTGTGAAACATTTGCCTTTTGTGCATGGTAGCAGGAGGAGTGCTGGGAACAGAGGAAGGAGTGCACATTGGTTCTCCCGCAGCCAGCCACCTAGCCAAACCAGAGTGATAGCGCTGCCTTATGTTACCATACGGTCAGAACCGGGCACTGTCTGTAGGAGCATCCTGCTGGTTAAGAGAATGGAGCGACCTCTCTCTCAGTCCTTCCCCTGGGGCCAGGCAGGACACAGCCCCCTCAACCAGGGCCACAGATGTTAAAATGATTTTGGCCAAGAGGGCAAAGTGTCAACATCTGCATTCATTTCTCTTCACTCCAGTTCATGTCTTGCCCAAGCGCCGTCACCTCGAGCCTATTGGACAGCTGGGCTTTGAGTTGCTAATTAATCCTTGGGGGAGGATTGCAGGCTGAATAACGGGGATCTGGTCCAGCATGCAGCAGAGGGGCTGTGATCTGCGAGCTGCACAGCTCTCGGATGCTGACTGCTGGCTGGCAGGTTGCCATTGATGCGGAGCACTGAGCTACCAATGTGATACCGACACCGAAGTCAGATAGGACCCAGGAGAAGATGCTCCAGAGAGCCTCTGTCCCCTGCTGACATCCAGTGCTTAAAATCAGATGAAGACATGACCTGAGGGGAAGTGGTGAGGCTGCAGCCGGGAACCATGTGACTAACTTGACTTGCATGCATTCCACACACTGGAGTGTCTGAGACAGCTGGGAAAACCCAAGGCTGGGGTAGCTCCAGGCCTGCTGGATTTCTCTGAGATCAGTGCTAACTCGTTGCATTAATAAGAACATTGTTCACCCAGAACTGCCATACAGACCACATGCGGAAAGGGATGCAGGCAACACTTTGGCCTCCTTGGCCTAACACATCAGTAGAAGCATCTGTGAGATGCGGTCTCCTCTGGGATAGAATGTAGCAGCTGTTCTGCAGTGGACAACAATGCTGCGCCACAGGGTAGGACGGGAAGGGACAGAAAATATTGTATCCGGTTGACTCTGCAAGGGAGACGTGTGTAGGAATGTAATTACCCCAGGTGGGGTTGACGGCAAAGTTTTGCCCTCTTTTATACCTATGCAATACCATTCCAGTCAGTGGGGGTGCAAGTGTGTACAGAGAGCAGCATTTGGCTCTGCTGGGAGCCAGGGCTAACAGCCCTGGTCTAATGAAACATGTCATTTGATCTTAACAGTCACAAACGCTCACAGCTTTGGTTTTGCATCTCATCTAAAAGACAGCATCTGCAGCCTCTTAGCGCTGTGCTGGGGCGTTGGTTCGATAGCAACTCAGGGAAGAGCACCACCGGCCTGTATCGCTACCATCACCACCCTCGTTTTTTCTTTTGCCGGGGCAAGTGGGATCCTGTCCAGCCTGTGAGCTTTCCGAGTGTCACAGCCCTGGAGAACTTTGCCTCTAGGACACAAACTCCAAGTGTCTCTGCTGAGGCCTGGGGACTTTGGGGGATTAAAACAAAAATAAATCAAATCTCCTTTTTGAATAGTTGAATGCAAATGGCCCGAAGAACAGTGGCAGCTGAAATCCTGCTCTAGCTTTAAACCAGTGGGAACGTGTGCAGGATCAGAATCCAGTTGCTCTGTGGAGAGGCAGACTCACCGGCTTGCAGGGTGGTTTTGAGCTTGCTTTGATGTGCAGTTCAAACAGTAGATTTGTCCTGGCAGACAGAAGTCCTGTTGAACAGACAGACAGGCTCCCCCACCTCTTGAGGTTATAATTTAGCTTCATTATGGAGGAGTTTTACTGGAATTTTTTTTTTTAAAGCTTCTAAATCTGCCTTCTGGGCTCTGTAGATTTCCCTGCAGTGGGCTGTTGATGCTGTTCCCAGCTTTCATTGCTGGTAGGAGGATGGAGGTGTTAGCTAAGCCAGCTAGCTGAGGCCAGATCACGCTGAATCATTCTTCCATGCGCGTGTGGGTTTGTGTGTCGTTTTCTCTTCCCCATAGGGGCCCTGTGGGTGTGCGTCGTGTTAAATCCGCACTGCAAGCTGGAAGAGAAATCCTGCTGGCTCCGGCAGCTCCGGAAGTGGGGTGACATGGACGTGTGCCCGTTGGAGGACGGCAGTTACGGCAACGAGCTTCCCAACATCACCAACGCGCTGACGCAGAGCTCAAATCACAGCCAAGGTGAGTCAGGACTGCCCAGCTGGGAGGGCTTCACTGAGCCGTCTCCAGCAGGATCTCACCCGATGTGTTTCCCCTGGTTCACCTGCAGTTGGCATCAGCTGGATATAAAGGTAACAGAGGTACAGGCAAGATAAAAATCTCACTACAGAAAATTCCTTGTCCTGCGTTGAATTGTTTTTTGCCTGTATCAATGCACTGTACAAAAAATAGCCATACAGGCTGAGTGCAGCGTGATAGCTGTGCTAGAATGGGTACATGCTTTAAAGTACGAGTGATGGGATTTTTGAGAACTCATCATTAGCCTCAGCTCCACTTCCATTGAAGTCAATGGGCATTTTACCATTGACTTCGTTAGGAGTGGAGTTGGGCCAGTGGCAAATGCGTTTGAAAGTCTCCTCCCAGAACAAATGTCCTAGAGGAGAGAGTTCTACCAGCTGCGGGCAGAGGGCACAGGAGCCCGATGTCTGGTCTGGATGCTGCCCAAGATACACACTAAGTCGGATGCAGGCTGCAACATAAACCTTGACTTCAACTTGGAAGAGGCTCATTTTGCTTCCTGCTCTGTGCTCAGACCCTGAAACGAGGCTGGTCAGTTTCACAGCCCGTTCCCATGTTCAAGTAGGAAGCTGCTGTAGAAATTTTCAATAGAAAATATTGTCTTCACTGGCATTAATTTTAAATGTTCATGAAACAGTTCTGTTCTGTTCTACCTGGTTGTGAAAGAACCTAAAGATTTGACCTAAACTCCTTGACAGTGTCCCTTTAATGCCGCCAGCGCTCTGTGAATTTAGATTCAAGGGAGCAGTTGAAAAAGTGAGACAGGAATCCACTTCTGTGTGAATGTAAATGAAGTTGAGCTCTGAAACCCTTGATGTAATATTTCCACAAGTGGGAGGAATTAGCTGATGTCGTAGAGACCTTGCCAGTCACCATTTTTTAAACCAGTTGTTTAATCTGACTTAACGCTCTTATATTTAGATTTTCGCTTGTGCCTTTCAGTAGCTAAGTTATTAACCTGGGCTACTGAGTGCAGCGCAAGTGCAGAGCACGAATCAAGCAGCTTATTTGTGGGAATGTTCATTAGCACTAAAAGATTTTCTCAGACCCTGGCAAAGCGCTCGATCCCTGTAATTGTAATCACCTTTTTTTCTTTGCTCAAAATAGACCTTAATTGAAACATGCGGTTCTAGCGATGTCTGCATCTGCTGCTCTGTAATTGGTCTCTGTGTATTTGATGCAGCCAATATGGAAAGGGGGGAGGGAAGCAGCGATGTTGCAAAGTAAGCTTCCCTCTTCTGGGTGTAATTAGTTTTTAAGCCTTCCCCACTAATCATGAAGTCCCCCAGCTGACACCCCACCAGCCCGTTCCAGCTAAGCTCAGAACCAGATGTGCTCTCAAATTGCTAGACCTTCGTGTCTTAAATGCACTTTGTCAAGGACCATCTTAATTTAAAACAGGCTTAGCGACATTTGGCATTATGCTGGGGAGCAACCTGGCCTCCTGATCTGCACACAGACCTGAGAGTCAGGACTCCTGCATGTGGTTCTCACCTCTGCTGCTGTCTCATTGGGTGACCTGGGCGAGTCCCGCGAGCTCGCTGGGCCAGATTTGGAAAGGTATCAAAAGTTGCAGATGGGTACCCAGTGGAGTGTCAAAAGCAGCGAAGTATCTGTCTGCATCTTTAGGCACCCAAATACCTTCCAAAATGTGGCCCGCGGTTTCCCCAACATTAAAATAGGGCTGATAGATTCCAAGGCCAGAGGGGACTGTTGGGATCATTTTGTCTGACCTCCTGTAGATCACAAAGCATTGACCCACCTCCCAGCAGGGTTAGGAGGTTCATGCATGTAAAACACTTGGAAGATGTAAATTCCAAGAACCCCAATGGTTGCCATGAGGTTTTAGTGTTTTGATTCCCGTAAGATAATGTGTTTGTAACCTAAACTGATTCCTGAAATATTCCTCCGAAACCAGTTCTGCGGCCTAGACTTGCTCTGGGTCTCTGGGGATGAGCATATGTTTATTTTCCAGCTCTGCCCATTCCACTTCAGAAGTCAATCTGAGCGCTAGTTGCCTTTGTTTCCTGATGGAAGCAAGTTCGGTCTGTATATCTAGCCTGCCATAAGCTGCCCAGCACTGGAGCAGAGCTGCACAGTGCTCTCCCCCTCGCCAGTACTTCCCAGCATTCCTCCTCTGACCCCCAGCAGCCCTAGCCAGGAAGGGATGTAGCATGACAGAAATTGAAGCCTGGAAGAGTCAGACCTGCCAGAGTCCCCCCTTCATCAGGGAATAGCTTGCTACCAGTGCTTGGATTGGTCCCCAGTGTCACTTCTGTCTTGTGGTGAAACAGATCTCTGTTACAGGTCATGGTGATCACTGAAACAGACGGATCCCTTGCTGATTCCCTGTTCTGTTCATTCCCTCTGGGGCATCTGGCACCGGCCACTGTTGGAAGGCAGGAGACTGGGCTAGATGGACCTTTGGTCTGACCCAGTAGGGCTGTTCTTAGTGTCAGGACTGGGATTCAGACTCAGACATTTTTGGTTCCAGACTCGTGATCAGACCATTGTGTTCCACTGCCGACTGTGGTGTGGCCCAGAGCTTGTGACTTCAGGTGGAGGCTTTGTAGTGGGTTCGGTCCTACAATAGGATGTGCTGGTTTGATCCAAGCAGTCTTCAGCTTGGCTAAAAGGAGCGGTTGACGTGCTAGGCCATGTAGCTTCCATCTGTATTAAAGATGAAGGGGGGCTGCAGACTGGGGCAGAACCCAAGGAGCTGCCACAAACCTTCCGAATGGGCTCTGGCCCCTTCTGGCCTGACACGCTGCTGGCGTCTCCTCGAGCGATGTGGCATGTGGTTCAGGAAGCTGGTCTGCCCCCATTTCCGGCAGCTCCGCGGAGCCTGTGGCCGAAGAGCGGACGAGCTCTTGCCGAGAGGAGATTAGAGCCATCTGATGGGGGCTCTGTTTGTGCACAGAGCCGAGTGGAGGGTGGAGTGGAGCCCCTCGGAGCTGAGTGCTGGGGCGGCGAAGGTTTGTTAGCTGGGTGGTGCGCTGTTCTGAAGCCCGGGGAGTTGAACTGGCCGCTGAGCGGGGGACGCTGAGTGCTCTTTTCTTTGCAGACTCCCTGGCAAGGCCGAGACGGACAGTGTTCACCCGCGCCATCGAGGGCTGCGACCTGCACTGGCAGGACAGTCACTTGCAGCGGATAATCAGCAGCGACTTCTACGTGTCCCCTTCGTACCAGCGGGAGGGTGAGAGCCTCCTCTTCAATTCTCAAGGACAGCCGCTGTGGCTAGGTAACCCATCCCACTTCGACCGTCTGCGCTCTGTGTGTGTTGCTGGGGGCCTAAGTGTAATGCCTTTTGCAATCGCTCCGAGCATGGGGACCCCAAGGGCTCTGCTCTGAGGGCTGGGGACGGGTGTGGAAGAGGATGTGCAGCTTGAGTTGCTGTCAGTGCAGTGCCCATCCCCTGGCATCTGGGCACCTGGATCTCCATTGCGAGCAGCGGAACGAAGCTTCAACCATTCCCTGACAGCCGCTGCAGGGGAAGCCAGTCTGGTTCATTTCCTTGTGCACTGCAAGGCTCCTGGAGAGAGACCAGACTGGCATGGCCCCCAGCACGGTGGGACCCTGGCCAGATCTCATCTCTGGCACTTACCTAGAAACATCCTTTTCCCAAACCTCACTGGCTCTGGCCTGGGTGAGGTTCGTTAGCCTCAGCATCTCCGTCCAGTGCAGCTGCCACCGGGGGTGTGGTATGGAGGTGGCCTGCCAGCTAGTGGACTTGTACACTTTGACCATAAAGATCCTGGGTGAAATCATGGCCATGTTAATGTCAAAACTCCCATTGACTTCACTGGAGCCTGGATTCCACCGCAGGATATTGAAACGGTCTTGACATTGGATAAGCAGCTAGGATAGCCTAGAGAGTACCGCCAGGACGTGCCATGCCTCGCGAGCGGCATGTGGCAGAAAATGGCACATGCTTTCGATGGCGTGCATTTGGTTTGTTTTATTGCCAGACGGATCACCCCAGACTCTGAGCCCTGCTGCCCTGGGTCCTTCCCGACATTCCTCCCAGCTCCTGCAGTCCAAATTCTACGTATCCATCTGCTCCCGGGCCTCAGGAGTAGGGTGTGTGCCCTGGCCTCCAGGGAGCGTCCAGTGCAGAGTTCTGGTGGTGACATCTTTCGTCAGCAGGGCTCCCACGGGGCAGAGTCGACCCCATCACCAGGCTTAGGACAGGTTTTCATCACCTCTGCTTTGGGTGTAAATTGTTGTTCTCCCTCGCAGGCATGTGGGGCTCTGTGACCCATAGCAATTGAGCGGTTTTGTTAAATGCCAGTGCTCGTGAGACTCAGGCCTCACTTGTGACCTACAGATCTGAAACCAGCTCGTCACCTTGAATACTGTGTCTGGTTCTGGTCAGTCGATCTCAAAAGTGAGCGCAGAAATGGAAGGAGGGGCAGAGATGGGTGACAGAATGGGTGATCAGAGCCCTGAAAAGACTTGTGTGTGCAGGGAGAGACTGCAGAAATGAGGCCTGTGTAGTGTAGAGAGATGAGTAAGGGGGGGAAAGGCAGCACGATATCAAACTGTGGCTGGGATAGAGAGGGTAAATCGGGCTCCCCGTTTGCCCTGTCCCATATCACAAGACCAAGGAAATGAAACAATTCAATGAAACAGGCCCAAGACATAAGTTAAAGACAACCCACATAGTTAACCTGTGGAACTCACTGCCACAAGGCTACCAGCGAGGCCAAGAGCTCCATAGAGAATAAATACGTACATTGGTGTTTATAAAGATCATCACAACATTCCCGGCTAGAGAGGGTGAAAAGGCTCTACGGCCTGATATGCTTTGGAGCATAAACTAGCCATGAACTGACCAAGTTAAGGAAACACCATTGTGGGGAGTTTTTTCCCATAACTGTCTCACTGCAGGGCTCTTTGCACCCTGCTCGGAAGCAGGGGGGCCCCGCTATTGTTAGGGACAGAACGCTGGACTAAGAGGGCCACAGTTCCTTGAGACCTCGACTATCAGAGATTGGATAATGGACTCCTCTTGCTTCACGCTAGTCTAGTAAAAGGACTTAACGAAGCACATTCTTGTCCTGATTATTTTTTTTAATAGCACTATTGCCTTGATTTTCCATTTTACATTCTCACAGCCTCTTTCTGGAGGGTTTCCCAATGCCACGGAAAGCATCTGATTTGTCAGCAACATTTTAATGATGAATTCAGAGAGAAGGCAAATATTTCACCCATTTAGCAAATAAACAGTAGAGGAAGCCAGTAAGAAATTCTTCTGCAAACCCTGCTGATTTTCACCTATTTTCACATGAGTGGGGTGTGCTCAGTGTAACGTATAAACCCGATTGGGATTTAGAGAGGGACTTTTGTGCAAAGACCCTCTGATGTTTCCTGGAAACAGATGATCCTGCTTCCACAATTTTAGATTTTCTTCATTTCCAATTTATTTTCTTGCTAGGGTCATTGCAGGAAGACAAGGTTTTTGTTGCTCACCCTACAGTATGGCATGTCATCTGCTGCTGCTAATTTCTCACTCAGAGTCATCATCCTCTCCGCAGTCGCTTGTGACTTCAGGTGGGGAATAAGCAGCGGGAGCAGATGAATTTCTAAGCAACTGTGATTCTGTTTTTCATGCAACTGTTCCTAATAATAAACCACCGGGAAAGAGAACAAGAAAATACACAATCGCTACCCCTGGTTCCAGCGAGGCATCCGGGAGGCAATTTAGAAGCCCAGATCGAAAGTCATGATGCAAAGCACGTGCCTGTGTGCAAAAGTTAGGAAAGCTGAAGAATTCTGAGAGGGGAGGAGAAGAGAGATCTCAGCTGAGAGGGTACACCTAGGAATTGTGAAAAGCAGAATCCTTTGTGGATAAATGTAATGCAAACCCGCAATGTTGGTTTGGCACTTAGATACTATGGTGCCTCCTAGATTAGATAAAGCAGAGCTTTGTTTCCTGGGGTACCATCCAGGGCAGGGTCTGGTTATTTATAGCTGCTGTTCCTAGAATGTGGCAGGAACTCCATTAATATTCTTGGCAAGCATCCCCGTATGGAGCGGTAGAGGGGCTGATGACGCTAAGGCAGAGAACGGGGGCTGGACTTCCAGGGAGAAAGCTCATCAGAAGCAAGCTGATGGTGCTGGGTGCTTTTCCTTCCTGCAGCAGAGCGCTGTGAATCTCTGTGCTCTTCAGGTTCACGAGTATGCTGCGTTTGACCTTGTTTTGCAGAGCACGTCCCTACAGCGTGTGCACGGGTTGATGCCCTGCGTTCCCATGGGTACCCCAAAGAAGCACTCCGACTGACTGTTGCCATAATCAATACACTGAGATTGCAGCAGCAAAGGCAGCTGGAAATTTACAAACATCAGAAGAAAGGTATGGGCTGTTCCCAGACTGGCAGACCCAACCCTGGAATCAACCACTGTGCTTGGCCAGTGTACTTGGGGCAAATTACAGTGGCCCAGCCTCACTCAGATGCTGCTGAATGCCGAGAGCATGGGTGCCATGGAGCTGATCTGTTCTCTGCCGGGCACTGCCAATGCTGCAGGGTGTTTGATGCAGAGCACTGCCCACCAGAACGCTAGCCCGGTGTGTCTGTCTGATCCCAGCAGCATTTGACACCAGGTTTTCAGATCTGAAAAATGCCCGAATAGCCTTTGATATTGGATAGCTTGGATTGCCGTGGCCTGGCCTTGACCCCAGAATGGCATGTCCGGGAGGGGGGGAAAGCGTTTGTAGACAGTCCTGTGCCTCCCAGAGACATTCCTGCTGCCGTTCCTGAGTCACGTGCTGCACCTGTGGGAGCAGCTCTGCGATCCCACTTCCCCTTGCGCGGAGCTGAGTCCTGCTGGGGTGACTAGTAACCATGGGTCACTGCTCAGGAGACCAGTCCCCAGGGTTTGTAAAATATGTGAACGAGCCGTTTATAGGGCTCCCGTTTATAGGCCTCTCGCACCATGTTTCTCAACCGTTTTGATACCAGGGACCAGCTGGCTGCCTTCCTAAGCTGTGTCCAGGAGCTCTCTGGGCCTGGTTGGTGAGAAACGCTGCTGGAGCACGCTGGTGCCGTTTCTCCCGTGCCTTCCCGCCGGGGGGTGTTCCCAACCTGCGCGGGCCGCTCGGAGAAAATGGAATGAGTCAGTGATCTGCTGCCGTGGCTTCAGGCCTTCCACTTGCCTCGAGAATCCTCAGCGTTTCTGTATCTTAACGCTCTGCTTCTGTGCCGTCCCCAGAATTACTGCAGAGAGGAGCCACCACCATCACAAACCTGGAGGGCTGGGTCGGGCACCCTCTGAATCCCGTTGGCTGCTTGTTCCTCACCTTGACGGAGGCTTGTAGATTAGAAGAGGAAAATTGCCTTGAAATTTCAGGTATCCAAGTCTTTCCCCGTCCAGACCAGTGAGTTAAACTTCCAGAGCTCCAGCTTGTCAGCTGCTGAATCCAAGACAGAGCTAACGGCTCCCCTGCTGTCGTACGCTTCGGGTCTCCCTCTGTGTCGTCTCCTCAAACTCCCTCCTGGTTCTCCAGCCTCTTCTCATCCCACCGCTCAGTCTCGCTCGCTCCCAGCTCTCCTGTCTCTCCACTTGCAGAGGAAGAGAAGGTGCCGTGAGGTACCGTGACAGGCTCAGAGTTCAGTCTGTTTAGCCTGCCAGAAGGTTCAGGGGTGGGTTGATCACAGCCTGTAAGTACCTACATGGGGAACAAATATCTAACAATGGGCTCTGCCGTCTAGCAGAGGAAAGTCTGACAGGATCCAGTGGCTGGGAGCTGAAGCGAGACAAACTCGGACGGGAAATAGGGCATCGGTTTTTAACAGTGAGAGTCATTAACCAGTTGAACAGTTTCCCCAGGGTTGCAGTGGAGTCTCCATCCCTGACCGTTTGTAAAGCCCGACGGGATGTTTCTCTAAAGGCTCTGCCCTGGAGTTATTTGGGGGCAGGTCTCTGGCCTGTGCTGTAGAGGAGGTCAGAGGAGATGGCACACCCATCCTGGCCTGGGAATCTGTGAACTGTCAGGCAGAGAGGGAGAACGTGGCGCCACCGAGGGGCAGGGTGGCCGCAGGCTGCGGCAGTCAGACGAGAGCAGAACAGCCACGCCCCAGAGTTGGGCGAGGTCGCCCCGGGACACGTGGCCCTTCTACCACGTTGCGTGGCGTTGCTCTGTGGCACGTTGAACGTGTTCTAGTCCAACTTGGCTTGTTTCCCCATGGCTGGTAAAAGTGGGGAGGACACTCATGGCCTGGCCTGTTGCGTTGGCACGTGGAGTCAGAACTGTGAGGGTCAGGCTGGGTTTTCCGTCGGTCAAACGAGCAACGCCAAGCCACTCCCCCAGCAGCGGAGCGCCGGGTCAGAAATGCAGGTCAGTGTCCTCCCACGCGGGCTCGCTCCTTTGGGCTCGATCTCTGCGGAACCGAGCGTAAGCAATGAGAGAACCCTGGCACTGGGTTTGGGGGCAGGGAAGAGGGGCGCTGGGCTTGGGTTTCATGCTGGGTTCTTTCCCAGGTCATTCTCATTTCTCACCCTAGCCACTGCCTTCCCCTCTAGATGCCGGCGACGCCAAGCCCCCGGTGTATCGGCATGTGCCTGTGGCGACGGGCTGCCAGGACAGCGGCGAGTCCTACCTGTCCCTGGCCTTGGAGGTGGCTCTGATGGGGATGGGGCAGCAGAGGGTGATGCCCGAGGGGCTGTACGCGCAGGATAAAGTGTGCCACAACGAAGAGCAGATCATCGCCCGGCTGCAGGAGCTGGAGCTGGAGGCGCTGCTGGTGCAGACCCTTCGGAAGCAGTGTATCTTGCTGCTGGAAGGTGAGGGGGAGCTGGGCTGCACTGAGCAGCTGGTGGTGGTGTTGAAAGGCCGGCCTGGGAGAAGACGCGTTCCCCCTGCTCACGGTACAGGAGCCCAGGGGACCGAAGAGCTGGATTACGGCGGAGGGTCGCCTGCTGGGCCAGGGCTTCGACAAGGCACCAGTAATAATCTGCTGCCAAGCCCCAGTGTTATCAGGGTCATTCAGCCTGAGGCTGCCAGCCTGGTGTTTGAACTGTCCTTCAGTCCCTATGCAGCTGTGGGCCCCAAATTGTGGGGCATGCCCCCCAGGGGGGCACAGAGGAACGTTTGGGGGGGCATGGTGGGGCCCGGGCCAGCCCCCGGGAAGGGGAGGGGCGGGAAGGAGTGCAACCCAGCCCTGCTCCTGTCTCCCAGCCCCTTTCCCAGCCCCACCTGCCCAGCTCCACCCCCAACCCCGGCTTCACCTCCATTCCCGGCCCCACCCCCAGCCTTGGTTTTCGGCTTCACTCCCAGCCCCAGCTCCACCTCCATTCCCAGCCCCGGCCCGGCTTCACTCCCAGCCCTGGCTCCACCTCCATTCCCAGCCCCGTTCCTAGCCCCACCCACCCAGCTCCACCCCCAGCCCCGGCTTCACCTCCATTCCCAGCCGCTGCCCCCAGCTTCGCTCCCAGCCCCAACTCCACCTCCATTCCCAGACCCGGGCCCTGGCTGCAGCTCCATTCCCGGCCCCACTTCCAGCCCCAGACCTGCCCTCAACTGCAGCCCCAGCCTTGGCCCCCTTACCCTGTCTGTGTCGCCCCGCTCCCGGCCCTGGCTCCCGGTGTGGTGGCAGACAGGAGTAAGGGGGGCATGACCCTGAAAAGTTTGGGGACCAGGCTGTACAGGATTATACCATTAGCCGAGTGCACAACTGGTAACTTCCTCCTGCCAGGCACGAGGGCCTATGGCCACCCTCAGCACCCCCAGTCCAGGGGAACGGGCCAGGGACTGGCTTGTTCTTGCTGCTCAGATAACCCCGGAGTGCTCGCCTCGAAGGGACTGTGGAGATCGCTGCTGAGCATTCCCCAAGCCCCTGAGGAATTCAGACCCGAGAGGCTCTCCGTAGCCGGCTCTGGTCCCTGGTCCTAGCATGGCTGGTGGGAAGCTGTCTGGCTGAGCGGCGCGGCCCCTGGCGGAGGCTCTGGTACAGTGGCTGACGCGGCTTTGCTGTCCTGCAGGTGGTCCCTTCAGCGGCCTGGGGGAAGTGATCCATCGGGAGAGCGTTCCCATGCACACCTTTGCGAAGTACCTGTTCTCCGCCTTGCTGCCTCACGACGCAGACCTGGCCTATAAGCTGGCGCTCCGGGCCATGAGGTTTGTGGGCATTTCTTCGCCTGGGGTTGGTTTCGATCCGATCTCAAGAGCAGCGACGTCACGCACGATATTCCCCCCCTGCTTCTCTGACCCGAGTCTGGTCAGTATTAGTTTGCTCGGGAGCCGCTGCAGGGAGCTTGTGACGGCCAAGATTAGGTTCTGCTCATCTGAGAAAATGCTTACCCTGCAGCAGACGATTTCCTCCCATGGAAACCGCCCCATCTGCTGAGCTGGGCGAAGGTGCTGGGGAAAGGACCCGGGCACCAGCTGCATCCATTGGCGCGCCGGGTCCTTCCCCTGCATCTGCATCCTGCAGCGCCATCTCCCACGGCGCAAGGAGAGTGAAAGGCAGAGGAGATCTCAGGGCAGACTCTGCCCCCCAGCCCTGCTGGGCCTCCTCGCCTGGAAGCAGAGACCCTGTTCTCTGCATCCAGCTCCTTCTTTGAAGAGTGATTGAGAGGAGGGTCGAGAACAGAAAAGCCCAGCTAGGAGAGAGAGCGGCCAGAGCTGGGCACCCAGCTGACCCTGCACTGACGGTGGCAGGACAACTGGCAGAAAGGACCCTCCAGGGGCCAGCCCCCTGATGGGCAGGCTCCCGCTTTCTGCGCTGCCTGTCAGCCCCCATCCTCCCCTGGCCCCAGGGATTTGATCTCGGCTGGCAGGTCTGCACTGGGATTTGTTCTACTCGTGGTTTTGGCCCTCGGAATTGCTGTTCCTGCTGGGTGTGTTACACAGCTAGACAAGCCCCCTCCTCTGGCTCCGTCCGCTCGCAGGCTGGAATTTAGCATCAGACGGGTGAAGAGAGGGATGAACGTCAATGGAAAATTACTCCCTCGGAATTGAGTTTGTGGGGCGCTCTCTTCTCCCAGCTGACACCTTGCCCTTGTGCTGGGGTCTTTGATCTGGGCTGGGACCTCCCTAGCTTTCACTGGAGGAATAGGGGCAGGCCCTGCTTACACATCTTCTGCCTTTTGCTCCACTTGGCCTCCCTGCTTCCATAACCCGGCTGGTCTGGAATCCCCTTTCGGGCTGAACTACTGATGCATAACTTCGCCTTCCTGGAGACGGAGTAACCGGCACTGCATTGTCTTGGGCCAGCAGACAGTTTGCTGTCTGGTCCGAATGGTGGCTTGCAGACGTGGCTGCAAACTCTAGCTTAGCGGCCGTGGCGGTCCTGTCCCCTGGCAGCCGTTTACCTGCTAGAAGAGCAGTGCCACATCTGTCACTTGTAGTCACGCCCAGTAGCACCTGGGTTTGGGTGCTGGGCGGGTGGGGGGAACCTGTGGTTTCCTGTCACCCGAAATGTCTACGGCTTTGGGATATTCACACGCGAGTAGGTAACCCAAATCCACTGCAGGGGCCTTGGAGAAATGTGGTGCTACTTCTGATCCCAGCCCTCCGGTTTAAGAGGAACCAGATGATTTGCCTGAAAGCTCCACTTAGCCCGAAGATGAAAGGAGCCCCAAGTGAGCTTTTCCAGCTTGTGTTTTCCTTGCAAGTTTATAAATCACTTGCCGGCTTTCGGCTCCCTTTCAAGTCTGTTTGAAATTGATCCTTGCGCCCATGTGTTCCACGTGCAGCCTCGGGAGTTGTCGCACGCCTGGAATGCAGCTTGGTGCTTTGAAAGAGCTCGCTGAACCCGCTGGTGCACCAGGCTGCCTGCAATCAGCCCTCCTCGTTGCCTGGGGGGAGCTAGCAGCGAAGGAAGGGGCAGGGCTTTGAGTTGGCAGAGAACCTCTGACTAGCCTTCTCCTGTCTCTCCTAGGCTGCCTGTGCTGGAGACGACCGCTCCCTCCGGAGACGTCACGCACCCTCACCACCTGGTGTCGGTCGTGCCCAGCAGGTACCCACGGTGGTTTACCCTGGGCCACTTGGAATCGCAGCAGTGTGAACTGGCCTCCACCATGCTGACTGCAGCTAAAGGTGGGTGCGGGGCCCGTCTTGCACCTGAGCGGACGGTTTCATGTCAGACTGGGTAGCAGAGCCGGCACCCTTAGCGGGGGGCTCTTTCAGATGAACTTGGCTGGAGCAGACAGACTCCAGAGGCATGTGGCGAACTCCCCCGTGATTTGGGAGGCAGGTGGGAGGGACCGTGAGCTGCTAGGGATCTGCGAGCGCAGTACTGGGAAGAGAATCACCCATGTAGCCTCCAGTGTGGCAGGGAGAGGGGAGTGGGACGTGGGACCATCTCGAAGGTGAGACCCCTCCTCCCCCATGGCTCACCCCAGGACTAGGAACACAGGCAGGTGAGGGAGATGCTGAAAAAGGAAATCTTAGAAGTCCTGTGTTGCTTGGGGCCGTGGTCCCAAATCCTTTTCCTGATCAGCCGTCCGTGATGGCTGTTTGCATTCCAGCGGTCGCGTTGTCAGGTTTGGCAGTCCATCCTGCGCTGGCCTCGTCCTCGCGGCCCAGGTAGCACTAGTGTGTGCAGTGCACAGCCAGGGGTGGCTGGGGGGTAGGTGTTGCTCAGTGCCAGGGGGCAGACGGGTTCAGTTTCTCCTGGGGCCCGACCTGGAATTGATGGAAAGATCCTTGTTGACTTCAGCGGGACTTGTCTTCAGTTCTCTGGCTGAGCGTGCTGGGGCGTGGCTCTCCCAGCTGGGTGAATGGCACTGACAGCCTCTGCTCGCGTGTCCTGTCCATTCTAAGAGGGCTGGGGCTGCAGTGCGAAGCCCAGGAAGGCAGAAGATACAAAGCAAGAACCTCAGGGCCTCTAAGGCACCCATCCTGGGAGTGAAGGGGAGGGGGGCTAGAAGGTGGGGGTGAGGGCGTCCATCTCTCTGCACTCAGTATGTTCTCTTTGTGTTGCTTCCTGCAAGCAGACAGCGAGCGTTGGGGGAATTTTTCTCCATGCGGTTTTGGAAGGTGGAAGCAGCGTGTGGGTTTCAGCAAGGTCACACCGTACCTAAGCCACTGAGGGGTGGCGTGCGCTGCCATCCCGTTGCTGGGGTCCCAGCTGCAGAAATTGTAAAACCGCTGGCCGGGATCTATTGAGCTGGGGCGTGCTGACGAGACAGGAAGGCAAATGGGCTTTTTACTTCGTATTTATGAAATTTTCATTTGACAGGAAACCAGACCAATCCCCCAGGCCAGACTGGACAGGGAAGCAAATAAATCGTGATATCAGGCAGATGGGTGACAGGCCGTGATGTGCTTAGAGGGCTTGAAATCAGAGACAGTTGACAGGCTTCGGCTGTGTATCGATAACCGTGTCACTCAGTGCAGTAAAATCCCAGCTCCTAGCAGCCGTTCGGAACAGGAATGTTCTCCCGTTCCTTCACTAGCCTGGTGAAATGGCGGCCAACATCAGAACTATTCGCAGCCGTTCGTTTTCCCATCCCCTTCTTGCTTTTTCTGGTTTTTCCCTTCTTAGGGCTCTGGTTTGCTCTCACCTCCCTGTGATCTCGTGGAAAGCTGAGCCCAGTAAACGAGGGATTTTATTTATTTATTGTGCATGTTCTCCTTTAGCCAGGTGGGATAATAAGTCCTCCACGAGGACAAAAAGGCCACTTGAGTTTGATTTTTGTTTTTCTTCCAGCTCCCACATTTTCCCCCCAAATGTTCAAATGCTGGAGCATGTCCGTATTCAATCCCGTTTCGTTGCCGTCTTTCCGACACATGGCTTTCCGTTTTTACATCTGGTTGTCTGAGGAGGCTTGGCTCACGAGTCCCCGTCACTGCAGTGACTGCTGCAGAGGGGGCAGAAGATAGTTTTAATCATTTGTCATTTGAAATTTCTTTTTGTTTTCAAGTCCAGTTCTGCTCTGCACATTTTAGTCACTTTTCATCATTCCTGGTGGATTGCATCTCCGAGCCTCCACGGCTAATGGGCTGTGTGCAGAGAAGAGATGTTTCTTTAACTGCCAGCCCTAGAAACTCGAGCTGGGACCCAAACAGGGTTCCTTCTGGGCTGTCGTCATCGCTAGTATGCTAGGTTTTGCGGTGAAATTGACCGCTGTGCAATCCCATTGTCTTTGCATTCTGCCCTCTGTTATCCATGTCTTCCCGGGGGAAGGCTGATGAGGGGCCCCAGGCGTTACCAAAGGCAGAGCCCGACCCTGCAATTGACACGGAGTTTTCCTCCATCCAGGCAGGTGTGGGTGGAGAGCTCTTGCTGCAAATTTCCAACACTCAGCCCGGGCCGGATCCAAAGCCCGGTGAAGCCAGCAGGTGCCTTTCCATTTACTTCAGCGAGTGGCAAGTTCTTCCTTGGCGCTCACGCTTGGACAGGGCTTATGGGACAAAAGAAGGGGTGTCACGAGTGGTGGGGGCATGTTCCAGCTGAGGGTAGAAATTGACAATGACGTCTGGCACGATCTTTGATGCAGCTCGGTTTACCTACAGGGAAGGTACGAAGTCCTGCTTCTCCAAATGCAAGAGGAGCCAGAGACAAAAGGAATAGTTTCTTAGCTTACTTCCCGCAAGCCACCTTAGCCCACCCCAGAGCCAGAAAACTCTCTTTAGCCTTTTCCACGGGCCCATTGTGCTCCCAGCTGCTGCTTGGCTTTCTTGCTTTTGCCTCTGTCTCTCTGAGTCTGCCCCCAGCTGGTCTTTTTACACATGGGCGTGCCAAGCCCTCCCCCGGTGCTAGTTTCTGGACAGACTAGTTTAGGAGTGGCCCCTTCACTGTCGCACGGCTATCTTATGTAACGGGCACATTCACAGGACTTTAGTTCAGCCCATAGCCAGGCTTAACCCAGCAGCTCATAGCAGAAGATGGAAGGTGTTCCTGTGGGGCAAGTCACTTTCTTTCTTAGTGTATCTAAAATTAAGAATTAACCACATCGGTTAATTGTATCGGGACTTTATCATCAGTAGGAAGCCCTTTATCTGGGCAGACTCTTGCATGGAAAAAATTCCGATTTCATGGCTGATGGTCAGGCCGTGGATAGATGAGCTAGAGCCTGAGATCAAAGCACAGAGGGAGGGGTTTGATTCATCTGTCCTAGGAACAGTTAAGGAGCAGTGATGAGGTTTGGTCACCTCTGAACAGTATCTGTTTACAGCTGAAGGCAAATCCCACCAACTCTTTCCACATGGAGTGAGCTGGGTACGTTCGGCCGAGTGTGGCAGCTGAAGAGACCGTATTCCTTATGCAGAAATGTTCAGCTTTGAGATCTCTGGTCCCAGGACCGTGGAATGAAGGATCGGGTTTGGAGCTGAGTGGGGCTGGATGGAACCGCAGCTAGGAAAGGTGCATGAGCTACAAGAACAGTGGAAAAAAAACTCACCACATTTCAGCTCTTCCGGAGTTCACTGAACGTCCTGGAGGGGGGCTGTACAGCATGTGAGGGGGGAACTCGCCCTAATGTTCTCCCGCCAGTGGTGTGTTGTGTGTCGTGCACCTGGAGTTGTGATATCCGTGCGTGGAGGTTACTCCAGAGCGCTGTGTGCTTTCCGAGGCTAACAGAATACGAATGCGCTTGCCCTGTCTGTGAACGCGTTGGCCACCAAACAGCCGTAGCGTGCCAAGGGCTCGGGAACGTTTCTAGTAGAAATGTGGGATGAAATGGAAGGGACATGGCGTTATGAAGTGACAGACGATGTAGCTGATCGTACATGGGATGGACTCGTACACACTGTGACACCCTGGGACTGGCTGTAAGGGTCCGGAGTGTGTGTCTGTTGTATCAGGGGTCTGTAGTTATCGGTGGCCACGCTGCAATATACATAGTGGATCTTTTCGGATCCTTTCCCTCCCCTCCCCCATGACAGGAATTGGAGTGTAGTGAACAATTCTGCTGAGGAGGTAAGAACCGGAACAGACTCCAGTCTCTAGGCCACTGGTCCCCAAACCCCACCCCCACCCCCCAACTATCACTTACCAGTAATGGAATCTGGCTGCGCCCCTCCCCTGGAGTCGGGGCCAGGAGCGGAGCCACAGGCGGGGGGCTGGGAGTGGAGCCACAGCTGGGGAAGGCCACAGTCAGAGCTGGGGGCCGGGCCACGCCCGGGAGCTGGGGGCTGAAGCTGGGGGCAGAGCAGGGCTGGGTGGCGCTCCATCCCAGCCCCTGCCGCGCCCCCGCTAATGTTCCTCTGTGCCCCCCTGGGGGGGCACCTCACAGTTCAGGGTCCATTGCTCTAGGCTGTGCCGACTCCCACAGGGCTAACAGGAGCCCAAAGTAACAACTTGCCCTTGGTCCGGTCAGCGGTGGGGACCCCGAGGGCCTGTCTGCACAAACATTGACCTGGCAGCAGGCTGGGCGCGGGGGCGGCTCCTGAGGCTCATCACTAGTTCACTAATGTGCTTTGATCTCGTCCTCTGTGAAACAGGAGTATCCAAGTGCATGAAAACTGTTAGTGTGCATTGACGGGGTCTGTGCAGACAATTAGCGCGTGGGCAGCTGGTGCAGGGTAGAGTCACCCCCCAGCTGGCTGTGCGCTCCTGTCAGCAAGCCCTGCCCCAAGCCTGCACAGCGAGCCGACATCCTTTTCACCAGCCGCGTTTCACAGAGAAATCCCACTTCCACACTGTGTTGCGAACTGCACTGGCCCCTGTGCTCCCGCCAGCCGGAGCTCTCCAGCTCTGTTCGGAGAAGCCCCGTCAGGAGAGTCCATGATGCACTGGGTTTTGTGTGCGCTCTCTGGGCCCCGCTCTGAGCGGGCTGAGCGAGAGACGATCAGGTCAGACGGGACCATGATGGTCGCGTCACCTCGCCCCCCGCAGAGCCCGGTAGCCGCACAGAGGGCTGACCGTTCTGCAGCTGAGTGGCTGCAAACGCAGAGGCAGTCTGAGCTGTGTGTGGCCTCACCCCTGGGAAATCACTGGGAATTAGGCGCCTCCAGACTTGGGAAGATGCGAATCGAAGTGGAAACGAACTGGAAGGAGCCTGGAGGGGGTGCGGGCCCTGGCGGGGCAGGGACTGACTTTCTGACCCGTCCCTCCTGTGCGTGCAGGTGACATGCTGAGGTTACGCACCGTCCTGGAAGCGATCCAGAAGAACATCCACTCCTCGTCCTTGATCTTCAAGCTGGCCCAGGACGCCTTTAAGATCGCCACGCCCGCGGACAGCAACCCCGACACCACCCTGCTCAACGTGGCGCTGGAGCTGGGGCTGCAGGTAGGGGAGGGGGCCACGGAGAGGAGAAACGTGTCGTCTTCAGAGGCTAACCCAGCCGCTGCTTTGGGTGGCCCAGTTCTGAGGCAGTCTGGCTGGGTCCCTCCCCGGACAAGTGGGCAGCAGTGCCGAGGGCTGGAGGAAGACCTTGTTTGGAGGGTGTTGAACGGAACTGTCGTAGGGGTGCCTGCCCTGCAGTGTCCCCTGCTGGCCGAGTGTGGCACTGCAGGCTCCTCGCCTCAGTTTCCTTCCCTGAGGTTTCAGAGTAGCAGCCGTGTTAGTCTGTATTCGCAAAAAGAAAAGGAGGACTTGTGGCACCTTAGAGACTAACTGGTCAGTGCTGGAGATGGGACTTAGCCCTCCGGCCAGGTCACAAATGTAGCCCCTTCCAGGGGAGCAGCAGTCTGACTGAAAAGTCCCAACAAACCAAGTCCGTCAGCCCTTTGGGGGATTCCCCTCAGCTCGCCTGCTGGGCCCAGTTCCCCACCCCTTCCTGGGCTGCCTTTGAGAGTCTGTCCTCTGCAGCCCCCAGGCGGGTTCCCTTGGAGTGCTGCTCTCAGCCCCTGGCAGCTTTCCCAGCCCTGGGCCTCCTGCACAGTGTGGGTCAGGGCCTTCCTCCAGAGTCTGCCGGCTCCCTGTTGCTCCCCATCCCAGCCTGGAAGGCAGGGAAGCAGCTATTTAAGCTTGGCCAGGGTGGGGCTGGCCCCAGCACCCCTCACTAAGGGGCCAGTCCCCATGTGGCAATAACTATATAGTGTCAAACCGGGGCAAGCTTGGCAAATATTGGCAGTTTGGTTTGGAGCAATTCGCTACCCTTCTGATGCCGCCTTTCCGTGGCCTAGGGCACGGGGCTGTCCTGGCTCCACTCCCAGCCGTGGCGAGTCTGGAGATGCATCGGGCACCATTTCGAGTAGGCATCGAATTGGCATGAGCCGTTCCGCCTGCAGGGCTGGGCCAGGGCGCCCTCGGCAAACAGCGCCGGGATGGGCCGGGAGTGAGGCCGGAGTTAGCGGCACCCTGCGGGGGGGAAGCAGGGGTGAAGGGGAGGGCTGGTAACTCTTTTCTGTCTCCTAGGTCATGCGGATGACTCTGTCCACCCTGAATTGGAGACGAAGGGAGATGGTGCGGTGGCTGGTCACCTGTGCGACGGAAGTGGGTGGGTACCGCTGGTCACTGCAGCCCCGCCAGACGCTGTCCCGGCCCCCCAGGAGGGGCTGGGTCTCTGCTCCACTCCCTGTCCCTTTGACCAGTGCCTGCCCTTTCCCCCGGCAAAGGGCCGGGGAGGGGCTTGCTCGGGCGAGTCCACTGAGCGATGGGATGGGACGTCAGTAGATTTCATGGTGTTTCAGGAGACGGGACCACTGGATTATGGCCCAGGCTGGAGAACCTCCCCCAGTCGCCCCTGTGCTGAGCCCAGCCAGTCGGGTGAGACAGACTGTCAGAGGCAGAGACCAGTGGGCACCAGTGCCCGTGGCCCCTGCAGTGGCAGGGCATTGAGTAGCTGAAACGTGCCCAGATGATCCTGGCAGGTGACCCACATCCTGTGCAGCAGAGGAATGCAACCTCCCCTCCCCCCGCCTTCTCCCCAAGCTTCCAGCCAACCTGCCCTGGGGGAAAATTCCTTCCTAACCCCAGATCTAGCCATCAGTCGGACCCTGAGCTGTCAGCACTCAGCCCTTGAGCGGAGGGCCGTGGTGGGAACTGTAGGACTCCTGGATGGGAGCTTGTAACCCGTGGGGCCCTGGCGTTTGCTGGCTCCGGCTCCCATTCATGGGGATGCGGTTGTGCTCTTGCACCGTGTGGGATTCATAGCTTCACTTCAGAACATTGGCCTGAAGCTCTGGAGCGATTTCTCTGTCTGCAGCGCATTGGCATCTGGTTGTCCCTGTATATCCAAGCCAGTGCTCTCAACCCAGGCTCCCAGGTCCTCCCCGCCCCGGGCTCCCAGGTCCTTCCCCCCCTCCCCCCCCCCACCCCAGGCTCGGATGAGAAGTGGCCCACTTGTCAGCCGCGCTGAGCGATCCCAGGTCCCAGGCAGAGCGGAGGGAGCTGGCATTGCTCAGCATTCTGGGCCCGGCAGAGCCCCTAGAGGATTTAGGCGCCTGCCCCCGTTGGAGCGCCGAGCCTGCGCTGATGGCATGTTCCTGTCCGGCAGGTGTGCGGGCGCTGCTCAGCATCCTGCAGAACTGGTACACGCTCTTCACCCCCACGGAAGCCACCAGCATCGTGGCAGCCACGGTGATGTCCCACAACACCATCCTGCGGCTGAGCCTGGACTACCCGCAGCGCGAGGAGCTGGCCGGCTGCGCCCGCACCCTGGCCCTGCAGTGCGCCATGAAGGACCCCCAGAACTGCGCCCTCTCCGCCCTCACGCTGTGCGAGAAAGACCACATCGCCTTCGAGACGGCCTACCAGATCGTCATCGACGCCGCCGCCACCGGCATGACCTACTCGCAGCTCTTCACCATCGCCCGCTACATGGAGCACCGGGGCTACCCGCTGCGGGCCTTCAAACTGGCCTCGCTGGCCATGACTCACCTCAACCTGGCCTACAACCAGGACACCCACCCGGCCATCAACGACGTCCTGTGGGCCTGCGCACTGAGCCACTCCTTGGGCAAGAACGAGCTGGCGGCCATCATCCCCCTGGTGGTGAAGAGCGTGCACTGCGCCACGGTGCTGTCGGACATCCTGCGGCGCTGCACCATGACAGCCCCGGGCCTGGCCGGCATTCCCGGCCGCAGGAACTCTGGCAAACTGATGTCCACCGACAAGGCCCCCTTGCGCCAGCTGCTGGACGCCACGATAAGCGCTTACATCAACACCACCCACTCCCGGCTCACCCACATCAGCCCCCGGCACTACGGCGAGTTCATCGAGTTCCTCAGCAAAGCCAGGGAGACCTTCCTCCTGGCCCAGGACGGCCACCTCCAGTTCGCGCAGTTCATAGACAATCTCAAACAGATCTACAAAGGCAAGAAAAAACTGATGATGCTGGTGCGGGAGCGGTTTGGGTGAGCTCCCGCCGGCGCGGGCAGGGTTGGGCGGGGCACTACACGCAAAAGAAAGGAAAATCTAACGGCAGTTGGCAAACCAGAGGGGTTTTGTTCTTTTGTTGGATTTAACCGTTTCACGTCCTGTGAGGATTCCAACGTTCTTCGGGCACATCAAACCAAAAGACAAGCATGGGAAGAACAATTTACTCAGCATCCTACTCTCCTGAGCGTATAACCATTTAATACCAAAAGCTAACCTGGAAATCTAATACCTCTTTCCTGAAGGAAGCGTTCGCCGGCTGGTCCCACGGTTGCCAAGCGTAAAGGAAAAAGGAAAGAATAAAAATGGAAAGCAAAAGAGAAGCGCAACACTAAACCTCATGCGTCCCCAAAAGCGATGGCTTTGCAGCGCCGCACGCACCCTGCGGAGACGTGAAACTCCTCTTCTCCATTCGTGAAGATCTGTAAAGAAAACGAGAGTAACTGTTCTCAGGGATTGCTTACTAAAAGTAACAAAAACAAAAAAAGCATTTATGATACTGTAAATACTATAGTATATGTGTCAATTATTAAATTGTAAAGTTATAATTATTTATAATTATTCTGTCTTTTATTTGGGGGATACTTGAAATTGTCATGGGCTGGGACTTTTTTTTATTTTTAATTAAAAAGAGGAGGAGGAGACACGTGACCATTTCTCAGGTTTCGCCGGCATCGCTGGTGCTGTCGGCACGTGAAGAGGGGTGGGAGGGAGGCAACCGGCAAATCGAAATGAATCCAGAATCTCTGCAGAACCACAATGAGGTTGCGGCCCTGGGGGAGACGGCACCTAGGCAGGCTGGATTAACGGCAGGGCGGACGGCAGATCGGTGCGTCTGGACAGTCAAAGGACGGACCTGGGCGGACGCTGATGGGCGTTACGGGAACCCTGCCCCTTGTAAGTTCTGCAAACGGTTGGTCAAGGATTGAATACCAAACACAAAGAACGGAGCCATTGGGCTGGAAGCCGTTGTGCCCAGAGTGTACATATCTCTATTTTTGGCCTTCTCTATGTGTGGGCGTGTGAGGAGTGGATGTCTGGGTGCATGGAGGTGTGCGTGGTGGGGGGCTGACTGCCTTTTCTGCACTGGGGGGCAGGAACAGGAACACGAACACGACTTCTTTGGTTACTTTTGTCCTTTCATTTCCTCTCCATTTCCAAGCCTTTGTCGCTCCAGCTAATGCGGACACCCAACGGCCGAAGGTGTCTTGTCATGTTTCCCGATTTGTGTCACTCCATCTCCTGCTGCTGCTGCTTAGTGATCCGGGCTAGATTCAAACCTGCTGTGGGGCAGGGACGGTCTTCCTTATTCCAGGTGTCTTTGTGTTCCCCTGGTCCAGTGTGTCTTAGTTTTAAAAGGGTCGGGAGGGCTGGGGCCAGTGGGGAAGGTGACTTGTAGCTAGAGAATGTGGACTGATGATCTACTGTCTGATTTTATTTTGGAAAGAGATTTGTGTCTGCGCTGTGGACCGGAAAACCAGGTGTACTCAGTATTTGTTGCCACAAAAGTATCATTCTTCAGCCTGTTTCTCTTTTTTGTCTTGACCTAATGTTTAATAATAAAAGGAAAAAAAAAGCTAATACTGTTTATGTATCACTCCTACCCTTTTATATAAACTGTGTTGGAATTTCGGTGCTGTTGTTTATTTTCACAATGAATAAATTGGGAGGGTGGGAAACCCCCAAATCGAAGTCAGTTGGTATTTGGGCTAACAGGGCACGAATTGGAGGGGCGTTGGCGCTGCGTGAGAATGCCTGGCCTGGGAAATGGGTCTGAGTCGCTGTGCTCTGTGCGGGACGTGTCTGGGCGGTGCCTACGAGATCTACCTCCGAGCGTTGCAGAAGTGGCTTGGAGCGAGAGGCAGAGGCTAGCAAGCCCTCTGGGGCGGGGTCTCCAGGCGGCTCAGCGTTGGCCGAGCTGTGTGCCCGTGGACGTGGTGGTCAGTAGGAGCAGAGTCAGGCCAATGTGGGTGCTTTGGAGACTCCCCCATCCCCAGGCCTAATCCTGCAACTGGCTTTGGAGATGCTCAGGGCTCCGTGTGCAGAGCCAGCTGCAGGACAGGAGCCCGTGTCCTTGCTTCAGCTGGGGCCCGAACGTGAGCTACCAGGCATCTCCAGTGTGCCCGTCACTTGGAGTGTCTAGGCCCATGAGCTCAACAATTCTCTCCTGGCTTTGCTGAGAATGGGCATTTGCCTCTGTCTCTTGCAGGCCTGGCCGCCCAGGCCCGAGGTGTGCAGGGCCCCCTTCCTCAGAGTCCCTTGCAGGACGGGGCCCGGGGCCCAGCGTCCGCTACCCTGATCACAGAGTGAAGGAGCACGAAGAACTCCTCTCCCGCCTTAGTGCAGAGCCATGCCCAGCAGAACCTGCTTTGGGGAGCCCTGGACGGCTGCTCCGGCTCTGCCTTCACGTGCCTCGCGGGGGAGCATCCGTTCGTGTCCCCAAAAGCCCCCTGCCTTGGCGGCTGCCTCGGGCTTTGCAAGGACTCGTTGATCCTGGGGCTGCAATGCTGCTCTTGGGGGTTCCCGAGAGAGTCTCAGAGGGAAGTGCCTGCTGGGTAACAGGCCCGGGCCGGTGGGCACTGAGCAGGTGCAGTTGGGTCCTGCAGCGCTGGGTGAGGCAGCTGGGCTGGTTCCTTGGAGGATGCCCTCGACGGTGCTGGTTCCACACACGGGGGGGCGTTGGCCATTGTTTGCCCCGTGGCTTTTCCAGGGAGCGGAATGGCCAGATGGAAACCCTGGAATAGGCTTTGGAAAGATCTAATGATGGTAGGGCCTGATCCAGGGTCCTAGTCACAACCCACCTGGGGGACCCCCGGCCAGGGCCCATCACTCTGGCCACACCTCTTCGCGAGGTGGCAGGGGCCAGTTGCTCGCAAGCAGTGTCCTGGGCCCCTCTCCATTTCGGGAGGACTCAGTCTCCACCCCTCCTCCTGTGTGCTGCGGGGGTCCTCCTGGCACCACCCCAGCCGAGCCATGATGGGGGGCTCTGAGATCCCTGCTAGGCTGGTGGTGGTGAGGGCTCCCCAGCACAGAAAGTTTCAAGGTTAACATCACAGTAAGGCGCATAGGGCAGCCCCCCGTCCCCGTCCCTCATGCCAGGTCTCAGGCTCCCTGCAGACTTGGGCACGTCCCTGCGTCCGTTACACTCCGGGCGGTCGTCCCATCCCCCCCCCACCCCCCCATGCCAGGTCTCAGGCTCCCTGCAGACTCGGGCACGTCCCTGCGTCCGTTACACTCCGGGCGGTCGTCCCGTCCCCCCCCCATGCCAGGTCTCAGGCTCCCTGCAGACTCGGGCACGTCCCTGCGTCCGTTACACTCCGGGCGGTCGTCCTGTCCCCCCCATGCCAGGTCTCAGGCTCCCTGCAGACTCGGGCACGTCCCTGCGTCCATTACACTCCGGGCGGTCGTCCCGTTCCCCCCCCATGCCAGGTCTCAGGCTCCCTGCAGACTCGGGCACGTCCCTGCGTCCGTTACACTCCGGGCGGTTGTCCCGTCCCCCCCCATGCCAGGTCTCAGGCTCCCTGCAGACTTGGGCACGTCCCTGTGTCCGTTACACTCCGGGTGGTCGTCCCGTCCCCCCCCATGCCAGGTCTCAGGCTCCCTGCAGACTCGGGCACGTCCCTGCGTCCGTTACACTCACATTTTGAAGGGTTTGGTCAGACCCAGAACAATTTGCGCCTTCACTTTTGGTTTCAGACAAATAAAGGCCGATTGTGTCGTCGTTGCCTGACTCTGGGACCCAAGACCTGGGTCTCTCCTGTGCCTGAATCGGGCTCTGAGCTACGTTAGGACGGTGACATCTCTGAACTCTGACCTAACCCAATAGAGTAATTACTGGGAGTCATATTGCTAAGGGGGGGTGGGGGGTTGCAGATGTTTCCAGCCCCCGGCCCGGGGCTCAAAGCATCGCTGAATTCCCCAGCGGTAACTGGTGTGGTGTCAGTACCCGCATCTCGTGTCTCCAGCGGGTCAGGGCCCCGAGCAGCGTTCTGGAATCTTGCTCTTTATCCAGCCCGGTCCGTGTCTGGCCCCTGCGCTGGAGTATCGAGCACCTCCCCACTAGCCATTGATTTATTTTACACCCTGCCTGGGGGGGGCTGTGAAGTGCCATTATCCCCACTTCACCCCTGGGGAGCTGAGGCCCACAGAGACTGGCCCTGATTCAGCAAAGCGCTTGCTTTGGGCCCGAGGGACATGCTCCCGGGCTTTGCTGCATCGGGGCCAAAGCCATGTGCCCACGGTCAGGCGACGGGTGTGGCGAGCTGGGTGCGGGGCCGGGCTAGGCTCAATGCACCCGGCCTTTCTCCCCCAGCCCGGGAGGCTGGGAAGTGGTTTTTCTCGGTTCCCCCAGGAGCCAGAGGAGCCTCTGCCCCTGCGCTGGCTGCGGGGCCCTGCTCAGGCAGCTGCGTTTGGATCCGGCCCTGTTTGTCATTCTGATCGTTTCTTTACGAGCTCCCCAAATATTTCCTGCCACTTGGCCTGAGTCGGGCCAGTCCCTGGAGCTCAGCAGCCCACAACAGCCTCCCTCAGGACTGGCCAGGGGGAGCCTGGTCCGAGCCAGGCACTGCCGCAATCACCACCCTGAGTGGCAGGGGGAGACACCCTGGCCTCCCCTCCCCTCCTGGCCACCAGCTCGGCAGCCTGCTCTGCTGGGCTCCCCAGCGCGAGGAGCCGGGAAGGGCCGGTTGGCTCCCAGGGAGCCGGAGGAGCGGGTCCCACTCCTGGGCAGGGTGGGGGGGACACAGAAGGAAGATGCCCTGTCTGCGCCGCGGCCCTGGGGCACCCGCCCTCTCCTCTCCGGGCAATCTCTCCCCTCGAGCAGCAGCCCCGCCCTGACGCCAACCACCCGCTCTGCTCATGGGGGCCGAGGCTCTTAATCCTAGACCAGGTGCAAGCCCTGCCCCGGCCCTCAGCCAGCTCAGCAGGTGGGAGACCAGGGGTGCTGGGGGCGGGGGTGAAAGTCACTTAAAGGACTTACTGGTACTCGACCGGAAGAGGCGGGGCCTTTAAATACCCGGGCCCTTTATAGCAAGCGTTAAAGGCCTCAGGGCTGCAGCTGGGAGCCCCGGGGCGATTTGAAGGGCCCCAGGCTCTGGCCGCTGCTACCGCAGTGACGCCTCCGCAGCGGCTGGAGCCCCGGGCCCTTTAAGGCGCGGCCAGAGCCCCGGGGTAACGGCGGCAGGGCTCCAGCCACGCTTTAAAAGGCCCGGGGCTCCGGCTGCTGCGCGGAGCCCGGGGCCCTCTCAAGCGCCAGCCTGGGGAAGCCGGTCCGCTCTGGCCCGGCGTACTGGCTCTTGCCGGTACCGGACCGGCTGGCTTTCACCTCTGGCTGGGGGAAGCAGCAGGCGCCAGGATCCAGCCCATCCCAGCGTCTCCGTGGGGCTTCCGGCGCAGCCCGCTGGAGAAGCAGATTTCAGCCGCCTCGAGCGTGACCCACCGCTGGCTGGACTCCAATCCGCTGAGAGGCCCGTGCTGTGGCAACGCTCCCCGCCCTGGAGCCGGAGGGGCCTCTCGTGGGGCCTGGCCCTTGCCCCACTGGGCCCAGCGCGCCTGCCCTGCCAACTAGCGCCTGGCAAGGCGAGCCTGGGAGACAGGAGCCATCCACCGGGACAGGGCGGCTCTCGAACCAAGCCGGCCTTCGGGCCACCTCCCTGCGCCCAGAGCAGGGATCCTGCGCGAGGGGCTCTGGCCGGCCGGCCAGCCCGCCTGCAGCAGAAGAGGAAACTCGCCGGACAGGAAGGAATCAGGGGAGAATATTCCTGTTTCTGGAGCTGCTGCCCTGGAATGGGGTGAGGAAGGCTGGGACTGAAGCCGGAGCCCAGGGCTAGCAGGGACTGCAGGTCGGGATTAAGGGGCACCGGTGGAGCTGGGGGTGGGGGCAGCCCAGGGTTAGGGTAGCAGGGGCTGCGGGTTGGGAGTGAGGGGCACCGCCAGGGCTGGGCTCGAGGGGGCTGCAGGTCAGGATTGAGGGGCGCTAGCAGAGCTGGGGATGGGGGGAGCCCAGGGCTGTGCATCGGGGGGGAGGGCTGGGATTGAGGGACACTGGCAGAGGGCTGGGCAAGCCGGGGCGATGCGGCGGAGAACTGGGGGTAGGAGAGTGCGGTGTCGGCCCTGCTCCGTGCCCCCTGGATTCCCGCTCTCCTGGCAGGGGCTGGGGCTTCCCGAGGCCAGCAGCAGCCAGAACCACGAGTGGCTCTGCTGTGCAGCATGGTCCCTGCGTGGGGGGGGGGCCCAGTCAGCACCCTGGAGCCAAGCGGACGTCTCTGCTGGGGGTGGAGGGTGGGTCACTGGGCCTGGCCGCCCTGGCTCTGAACAGCCACCAGTCAGAGCACAGGTCCCTCTGGACAGGGCTGGGCTCTGTGGCATGGGGCACAGGGGTTTGAAACGCTCCTGGGGCAGGAGATCCCCATCCTTGTGAACAGACCAGGGCCCCACACCTGCCCCAAACAGGGCAGCAGGGGTGGGGGCTGTTGGTTCTGACCCAGCTGGCTGGAGCCATGTGGCTTGTGGAGAGGAGCTTGGAGGTTCAGGCCGGATTCGCTCCCAGGCCAGCACTGGGGGCTGAGTAACTTTCCAAGTCAATCCGTTAGCTCCCTGGCCGCGGGTCTCCCTGTGGGCAGCACCCCGGGCCTCGGTCTCCTGGCGATAGTCAGGGCTGGGCTTGGTGAGGCCCAGAACCATCCAGGGGGAACGGACCCAGAGGCTAACTCCTTTCCGCCCCACCTGAAGCGCTGGGTCTGGCTAGGCTGTGGGCAGAGCCCCTGTCCTGGAGGGTGTCTGCTGGGGAGCCGAAAGCCCTGCCTGGTGCTCATCGGTGCCATATCATCTGGGCACTCACCCTTCGCTGCTGGCAGCCCCAGCGCCCGGGCCTGCTAGCGGGGGCTGGGATGGGACCCAGAACTGAACGCCTCAAGTGCAGGCCTTGGGTCAATGCAGCCTCTAGGCACCGTCCTTGAGCTGGGGGACACCAGAGCCCCCACACCGGCCCCCTCCCACGAGCCGCCTGGCCCTGCCCTGCTGCTGTCAGGGCTTCGGTGGGAGCCGTCCCTGGATAACGCAGGTGGCAGGCCAGTCCTGAGTAAGCGCCTGGTGCGGGGAGCAGGGCACAGCCCTGGCAGCGATGGATGAGCTGCCAGGATTTACCAGGCAGTGCTGGCACCTGGAGAGGGGATTAAATCTGTGCCACTCCCCCGTCGGCCCCATCTCGCTTCCCAAGGTCCCACCCCCTGGCAAAGCCTTGGGCTCCCAGCAGTGCTACCGGCTGAGCAGAGGCAGCCGGGCCTAGGGGCCGCAGCGCACAGCCCTTCGCTGGCACTGATCTGCGGTGCGACCCCTGCCTCAGTTTCCCTGTCTGTCAAACAGCCTGTGCTGCCTCAATAGGGGCTGCGGTGGCTAAATAAATTCATTCACCTTTGCCCCCCGCTTGCAGCTTCCGTCAGGAATCCCCCAACGCTAACGGAAGTATCTGGCCAGCTGTCTGCCCCCTCCGGTCACCCAGTTAGCTCATCGCCCAATTAATCCTCCCACGGGCTGGGGGAGAGAGGTCAGCGCTGTTATTCCCATATGGCAGGGGAAACGGAGGCAGGGAGCGGGCAGGGCTGTAACCCGGGCAAGGGTTTGCGTGGGGTGAAGGCTGTTTGTTATTCCAGCAGGAATGACTGCGCCTGGTGCCCCTGCCTGGCTGGAGCAATGAGGGCTAGGCTGGCATCTCGGTCTCGGTTGGGGTCTGGGCCTTGATCTTGGTAGGGGCTGGGCAGTACTGGCACGATGCCCCCCTTCTCAGTCTCCACTGCAGTCTCTGGACATGACTCTAAAGCTGAGGGGGTGCCCCCCTTGGGGACGAAGGCACAAGGGGAGATGGTCCCTTAGCAGGGTGTGGAGGGCTGGTCCCCTCCTTGCCCGCTGGGAGCTGGCTTGCGGGAGCCATGCCAGCCCTGGTCCATGCCCTGCTCGGTTCTCTTTAAAGGGCCCCGTGCTTGTTTCTGGGCACCGTCGAAGTGTGCCCTGACCTGCGGGCCTCAGAAGCAGACGACTCTGGGGCCATGCGGCAGCCGGACCCCTCCCGCTCTTGGGGGCACGCTCTGCACTCGGCTCCCGCAGACAGCCGAGCCTGGCAGTTCCCCCAAGCACTGCAGCTGTGCGTGGTGGGGAGCAGGGCGCGGTACCCTGCAGGGGTGGCTGAGAGCTCGGGCCCCGCCTTCAGGCCAGACACCTCAGGGAGCGAGCGCAGAACTGGCCGAGCGTCACTGGTTGGAGACGGGCACCTTAGGGAGGGGATTATGCTGGGGGGGGGGCAAGGCACCAGCTGGCAAAGGGGCTTGGGGCTCAGCCTCCCCTGAGCTGGGTTTAGGGAACGAGCTCAGGGCTTCAGGGACAAGGGGGAGCTGTGGCAGGGCCCCAGGGGAGGCTGTGCCAGACGGGCAGCCTCAGGAAAGGTGCCCCAGGAGGCCAGGCTGAGCATGTTGGCGGGGAGGTAGCCAACAGGCCCCGACTGGAAACCCCAGGAGAGGCGGGTGTAGCCCAAGGGAAGGGCTGTGGGCTGCTGGGGACAGTCTGGGGGTGGGGCAGGGGGGTCAGGGCGGCTCCTGGCCTTGGCTAGAGCACCTAACTGCGCTGGAGAACCCTGCTACTCTGGGGGTAGGCTGGGGTACGACTAGCGAAACCCACAGGCCCGAGGTCAGGGGCTGGAGGCGGGGGCTGGGACCCCTCCGGGCCCCAGCCAGGCACATTTCCCAGGCGGCCTCGGGCCATGTGACCCCATCAGCCCTTTGTGCTGAGCAGGGGGAGTCCTGGCCAGCCCTGGATCGGAGAGCCAGGAAAGGCCCTTCCCCCTCGGGCGGGAGGGGGGGTCCCCTGGCAGAGCCACGTAGCAGCATCCTGGCTCCCCAGGCGGCTCCCACCTCCCACAGCCGGCCCGGGGCGATGGGACCGGCTGTGCCGCTGCCCATGCCAGGCTCCGCAGAGCTGTCACATGGATCATCTGTGCCGGGGGGCTGGGCTCCCATCACAGGTGGACACAGGTCCCACCAGCGGGGAGCAGGCACATAGCCCCGGGTCTCCCCAGCCCAGGCAGTGCCCTACCCGCTGGGGCAGCCTCCCCCCAAGCTGCTGCCGGACTCCTCCCCCAGGAAGCAGGGCAGGCGCGTTGGGAATTTGGCATGGTGATGCGAGCCCAGTGCGCCAGCTTCAGCCTGAGTGCGAGAGGGCACCGCTCCGGCTGAGGCTGGCTGGCGCGTCTGGTGGCGGCCCCCGGCCGGGTCCCCCCCCACACCAGACTGTGCTGGGAAACGAGGAGCTTTAATTCAGTGCCCAGGCCAGCCCGGCTGAGACCCCCACGCCCAGACAGCAGAGCCGCCGGCCACGCCCCTGCTCTGTCGCTCGCTGGGCTGGCGCCGTGCAGTCCTCTCGCCGGCAGGGTCCCGGGCGGGCTCAGTCGGGCGTGCTGAGGTGGCGGGAGTGCGTGTGCACGGCTTCCACGAACGCGCCCACGTGCTCGGGGCTCATGTCGGGGTACAGGCCGTGGCCCAGGTTGGCGATGTAGCGCTGGGTCCCGAACCCCTCCAGCATCCTCTTCACCAGCTCCCCGATCTTCTCCTGCCAACCCAGGACACCCACCGTGAGCCCGGTGCCCAGGGTGCTCACCCACCAGCAGCCCGGGCCCCAGTCCCCTCACCAAGGCCTGTTACTCTGCACCGGAGCTGGGGCCCTGGGGTGGGGTGATCAAATCCAGCTGCCTTCCCATGCCAGACACCTGGGCAGAGGCTCCCCCTTCTGTTGGGCTCAGCCCCGGAAGCCCGGGTGACTCTCACAAGCACTTGGCTCTCACTCCCCTTCCCCAAGTGCCTGGGAGTTGGGCACTGGCTCCATTGTGCATCTGGGGAAACTGAGGCAGAGGACGTGCTTTGCCCCAAAGGGAGGTGGTGTCGGTGCTGGGATTAGAACCCAGGGTTGCCAGCTCCTGGCCGGCCTCCCCCTTACCTTGGGTGCGTACAGGGCGCAGGGATCCAGGTTCCCTTGGAGGGTAACGTGGTGACCTGTCCGCTCTCTGGAACAGGAAGGAAGTGGGTAAGTCACTGCACCTGGCTCAGAGATGGCGCCACTTCCCTGCCCGCCCCAGCCCAGGCCTGCCCGTGCCCCGGAGGGGTCCGGCCCCTGCTGGGCCACAGGTCTTCCAAAGCACCAGCTATTTCCCCGGCTGGTACCCTGGTGGCGGGGCTCATAGATCGGGTCCCTAGCGACCAGGGCTGGCACAACACCGCCTCTCCAGCTAGCTGATGTGCTTGGCACAGGCCCTTCTCAGGGGCTGGCCCCCAGCAGCAAAGCCCCCGGGAGCTCGGGGACGGCTGGGACGCAGCCCCTGGGTGGAAATGCCTCTCCTCTCCCTGCACAGCCACAGCACAGCCTGCTCCAGCCCAGCTCCCCGTCTCAGGGGAGCCAGGCGGTGGCAGAGCCAGGGTCGCCTCGGAGCGGACGGTGTCCCAGCCCCTGGGGGTGTCCCTAGGGCCTTGGCGTCATGCCCAGGGCAGCTGGGCTGCAGGACCGAGGGCCGCTGGGCTGCAGGACCAAGGGCCGCAGATGCTACCTGGCCCCGGGAGGCAAGGAGTTGCCCTCCGGCTCCCAGCCCGCTGCCAGCTCCAGGCCTGGCTGAGCCTGTGCCCCCTGGCTGTCGCCCAGCGGGCGGGTCTCTTACCGAGCCGCCTGGGGCTGGATGGTCCAATCCAGGCCGATCACCTCGTAGCCAGCCTGGGCCAGCTCCTCCAGCGCGTAGTGCGCGTCCTTGGCGAAGACGATCTGCGAGGGGGAGAGACGCGGGGGAAGGGCTCAGCTGCCTGGCTCTGCCCTGAGCCGTGTGCAATGGGATGCGGCGCCAGCCTCTGCCCACCAGCGGCCGTGGCAGAGCGGGAGCTCCCCTGCCCTACGCCGTCCTGGGGCCTGTGACCCGGAGTCCCTTCCACACATTCACCACAGCCCTCAGGGAGAGCGGTGCTGCCATTCCCCTGGGGAAACTGAGGCACACCAGAGAAACAGTCTGGTCCATGGAGCCAGCCAGTGCCGTCTCCAGGGCATCCCCTCTGGCTGGTCAGCTCACGCCAGCTCAGCCCTCTGCCTTTGGCCGCCGCGGCTGCTTCCTCCGGCGCGTGCCGTCAGGCTGGGACCTTTGCACTGGTGCCGACGTCCTGGGGCACCTTTCCAGGAGCAGGGTGGCTGTGGGGCTAGCGAACAGGGCACGTGATGCGCTGATTGTCCTGGTGTCACCTGGGGGCAGGGTGGTGTCCGGAGCCCCGGGCACACGCACTGTCCTGCTGGCCTGCTCAGAGGGGTGCCCCTGCTGGGATGTAAACACTCCCCCTTTCCCAGGGCCAGCTCCCGCTGGCCGGGGCAGACTGCTGCTCTCCCTGGCCCAGGTCCCTGCTCTCCAGCCCAGCCGGCTTCTCCCAGCCACAGCCCTGCTCCCTCCTGGGAAGGACTTTGCGGGCAACGGTGGAGCCCTCGTGGCCTTTCCCCTCCCTACTCCCTGAGCCTACTGGGCATCGGGATCCTCGCAGGCACCTGCCCTCACACACTGGGGCCGCCCCTGTGACACTCTCAGCAGCGAGGGGGGCTGCGGGAAGCTGTCGGGTCGTGAGGCGTCTCCCCAGCACACTGCCCCACAGCTGGCCCCGGAGGGCCTGGGAGTCCGTCAGAGCGGCGGGCAGGCAGGCCACTTCCCCTTGGGGCTGGAGAGGCGCTGGCTGGCACGTGGGTGGCTGGATCTCAGCCAGATGGGCTCGGCTCACGCCCAGTGCCGCAGTGGGGCACCTGTGGGGCTCCAGGAAGCACAGGAGGCCGGGAGCTTGCCTTGCCGAGGGGCCGGGCTGTGTCCATTCCTCCCCCTCCCGCCGGCTCTGGCCCTGCGGCCTGGGTGCCCTGGAGCCCCATGGCAGCTCCACCAGCAGCAGCGGGCTGGGCACTCGCTACCTTGGCATGGTGCTTTGGCGGAGGGCTGCCCTGCGGAGGGCACGGCCTGTCTGCAGCAGGGCAGCGAGGAGACCTGGTGGCTGGGCTCAGGCCCCTCACCCACCCGCTGCTGCCCCACTGGCCGCATGGGGGAGTCTGGGTTTAACCCCTTCCTGCGCAGCCTGCAGCGCCAGCCGAGATGGGACTGGAGAGTCCCAGCGCTCCGGGGTCAGGCGTTCCCGGCCCTCCTCCACCCAGACCCCTCTCCAGGGTGGAAAAGCAGCAGCAGCCCCGCTGCCCTCCCCCACCCCCCACACCAATGAGGAGCCTCCCGGGCTGGGAGCTCTCCCTGAGCGTAGACCTGCTGTCGCTGGGGAACCTGCTCCGGGGACCCACCTGGCGGAGGGCACTCAAGGAGCAGAGCTCTGGCTGGCTCTCCCCCATCAAGGGGCGGGCCCAAAGGGAAGCCCCTCCCACTTGCCTCGGGCCCCAGCCCTGCTGCAGGCTGGGGCAGCTGGGGGCGAGGTTGCCCCAGAGCAGTGTCACTGAAACCCCCTCAGTGGCAGTGCCCAGCCAGGCCCAGCGCCCTCCTTACCATTGGCACCGGGGGCAGCGCTTCCGCCTGCAGCTTGTTCTTCACACGCTTGGCAATGTCCCGGATGTAAGGCAGGGCAAACTCCCGGAACTGCTCGGGGCCCAGGTGCCCGGCATGGGACTCAAACAGCTGGAGCGCCTTCCGGAGCCAAAGGGACATCAGGTTAGAGCCCCCGGCTCCCAGCGCCGCCAGCCCAGAATGGGTCCCCCATCTCCCAGTCCTCAGCACCCCTAGTCCAGAACGGGCCCCCATCTCCCAGTCCAGAATGGGCCCCTCCCCGCCCAAATCCACTGGTCTAAACCCCTAGTGGATACACAGCAGTAAGACCCCCCACCCCACGGCTGTGCACTTCCGGGTGAGGAGTGCCGCATGGCTCTGCCCCCCACGGTGCCGTGAACTTCAGTGACCCACTGCCAGGCTCCCCCGGTGACACCCCGTTGGCAGGTCTCGTTCCACGAGGCTGCCCGAGGGACCCCCAGCTCTCCCCGCCCCACCCACTGCCCTGTTCCCATGAGACCCCCCTCCCCCCGACCAAGGCGCACCTGAGCGCCGGCTGCCACCTGGCCCACCAGGTACTCCACGATGACATCCCGCAGCAGCTGCAGCAGGCGGTGGCTGGCCTCGGGGTGCCGGTACAGCCAGCACTTGGCCTTGGCCATGGTGTTGGAGCCGCCGCCTTCAATCATGTAGGACATGAGGGTCCACTGGGCGAGGAAGGAGAGTCGGCAAGGCACGAAGAGTGAGCAAGAGAGCGGGTCCCGCCCTGCCCCCCAAACACCCCGCCGGGGGCCTGGCTGGGCCTCTCCCTCACCGGGACAGCCAGTCGCCCCTAGCCCAAGGGCTGGCCTGAGATGGAGGAAGCACGGGGCTAGGCTGGAATGCACACGCCCTCACTCCCATCCCGGGGGACAGTGCAGAAACGGGGGTACCGGCTGGATCTGCCTCTGAGCCAACACCCCCCGCGCTAAAGGCAGGGTCATTTCCAGTCCAGCGTCCCCTTGTGCTCCCGGCCACCCAGGCAGGCTGATCAGCAGCTGCAGCCCTGGGAGCGTCCTCCAGAGAACACAGCGTGAACCCCCGCAGGGGCTCCGAGCGAGGCAGCCTGAGCCCAGTGGGACTGCGTGCCTGGCTTCCCAGAGCCGGGGTGGGGCGGTTCTTACCGGTGCCCCAGAGAAGCCAATCAGGGGCACTTTGCCCTCCAGGCTGTGCCGGGTCAGCGTGATGGCCTGGAAGACGTAGCCCAGCTCCTCCGACACGTCCACCTTCTGCCGCAGCTTCAGCAGGTCCTCCACCTCCATGAGGGGCTCCGGAAAAGTGGGCCCTTTGCCGGGCACCATCACCACCTCCATGCCCAGCGCCTTGGGGGACGAACACGGGACAGGTGAAGGAGCGGGCGCCCACCAGCCCCCAAGGGGATCCAGCCCCCCAACCCGGGGGCAGCAATGCAGACCTTTGCCTCCCTTACCTGGGGCACCACCAAGATGTCAGAGAAGATGATGGCAGCATCCAGAGGAAATCGCCTCAGCGGCTGCAGGGAACAGAGTCAGAGTCAGAGTCAGTGCCGGACACACATGGAGCTCAGCGGCCTTATGGCCAGATGGGACCATCGTGACCCTCTCGTCTGACCTGCTGCACATCGCAGGCTACAGAACCTCACCCACCCGCCCCTGTAACAGACCCTGATCCCTGACTGCGTCCTCAAATCAGGGTTTAAAGACCTCAAGTTACAAAGAATCCACTATTGACACTGGTTTAAACCTGCAAGTGACCCATGCCCCAGGCTGCAGAGGAAGGTGAAAAACCCCCAGGGTCTCTGCCAATCTGACCCCGGGGAAAATTCCTTCCCGACCCCAAATATGGTGATCAGTTGGACCCTGAGCATATGGACAAGACCCAGCAGCCAGACACCTGGGAAAGAATTCTCTGTAGTAACACAGAGCCCTTCCCATCTAGTGTCCCCTCTCCGGCCACTGGAGATATTTGCTGCTAGCAGTCGCAGATCGGCGACATGCCGTCGTAGGCAGTCCCACCACACCATCCCCTCCATACACGTATCCAGCTCAGTCTTGAAGCCAGTGAGGTTTTTTGCCCCCGCTGCTCCCCTGGGGAGGCTGCTCCAGAACGTCACTCCTCTGCTGATTAGAAACCTTCATCTCATTTCAAGTCTAAACTTGTTGATGGCCAGTTTATAGCCATTGGTTCTTGTGTCCACACTGGCGCTTATCTTAAATAACTCCTCTCCCTCCCTGGTGTTTGTCCCTCTGATGTATTTGTCGAGAGCAGTCATAGCTCCCCTCAGCCTGCGTTTGGTTGGGTTAAACAAGCCAAGCTCTTGGCGTCTCCTCTCAAGGTAGGTTTTTCCATTCCTCAGATCATCCTAGTAGCCCTGCTCTGCACCTGTTCCAGTTTGAATTCATCTGTCTTACACGTGGGACACCAGATCTGCACCCAGTATGCCAGGTGAGGTCTCACCTGTGCCTGGTTCAATGGGAGTAACACTGCCCTGTCTCTACTGGAAACACCTTGTCAAATGCACCCCAGCACTGCATCAGCCTTTTCACGACCACATCACATTGGTGGCTCATAGTCCTCCTGTGAATGACCATGGCTAGAAAGGGTTAAACAGCCTGCAAAATAAATAACCCTCAAAGGACATGTGGGGAGACAATGTTTGTGTTTTTGTGTATTTACATACTTATGAGTAGGGTCCACAATGTAATCCACAGTCCCTGTCTATGCTGTATTCTGATAATTCAGTGGTCAAAAGAAGATCCTAGCATTTAAATGAATTGTAAACACGGGATATCTCGGTATTCATCTCTTTGAAATACACTGTGAATGCTGGAGGAACAAGCAAATGGCCTTACGTTAATTCTATAGCTAAGTACCAGTGATGGACCTCCTCCTAAAGTCATCCTAATGACCTTTTGTTCCCTGAGGAACCCCAGCTTGTCAAAGAGGACATGAAATTGTATAAAAGATCCTTGGGTCCTGATTCTGTCATCTCAGATCTGCTTAGGCTTCATCGGGGGAAGTTTGAGTCGCAAGCCTGAGGTCCCAGTTATGCTGGTACCCCTTGAATATGATAGTTGGGCATCGGACTATGACCTATGAACTATTTCTGAAAGAACTCTCTGCAATACGAAGCTCACCATCTCTGCTATGAAGCTGCACCTAAGTGAATTGAACTCATGTCTGTCTGTCTATTGATCTTTTAACCTTACCGTCTCTCTTCTGCTTTTTAATACATTTTAGTTTAGTCAATAAGACTTGGCTGTAGCCTGTATCTGGGTAAGATCTGGAACATTCAATAACCTGGGCGGTGAGGTGTCCGATCCTTGGGGATTGGGAGAACCTTTTCTTTTATACGATGAAATAAGATTTACAGAACTTTTCATCATATTTGACATGGGTACCTGGATGGAGGCCTGAGGCTGGATCACTTTGAGGGAACTGTGTTGTTTGGACTTCTGAGTAACCAGTGAGGTAATAAAGAAGCTGTTTTATGCTGGCTTGGTGAATCTAAGTATTGGAATATCCACCAGCTTTATGGGGATTGTCTGCCCCATTCTTTGCAGTTCACCCTAATTGAGTGATCACAGCTGGCCCCCACTAGGACCCCGGTCACAGACCAATACACCCAGGTCTGTCTTCTCCTGCCACTTCCACCTGATACATCCCCAGCTTTTAGCAAAAATTCTCCTTGTCAGTCGCTAAGTTCCTGACCTTGCACTTTGCACTATTAAATTGTACCCCGTTTCAATGACTTGTTTTCAAGGTTGTCCAGATCTTCTTGCGCCGTCCAGCAGGCCCCAAGTTGCTGTCAGCCTGGGCCTGGCCCTGGCCCTGACGAGTTCAGAGGCTAAGGAAGAAGAGGAGGACTGCTGGCACTTTAGAGACTAACAAATTTATTTGAGCATAAGCTTTCGTGAGCTACAGCTCAGCATCCAATGAAGTGAGCTGTAGCTCACGAAAGCTTATGCTCAAATAAATTTGTTAGTCTCTAAGGTGCCACAAATCCTCCTTTTCTTTTTGCAAATACAGACTAACACGGCTGCTACTCTGAAACAAGGCTAAGGAAGGGCGCACATGGGCTCTCCATCAGGGAAACCAGGTCTGCAGCCTGGCAGGAGGGTGGGGGTCTGGTGCTTAGCCTCCCCAAGCTGTCACACATGTGTCTCAGCCCGGGGTGAGTAGGACGGCCCTGGGCAGGACGACGGCGCCTCCCTCTGGTGGCCTGAGGGGGGCACCCAATCGGTGCTGTGACAGCCTCCCGGGGGAGCTCGCAGGGCTTCTGCGGCAGTGAAGAAAAGCCCTTCCTGGGGAGAACATCAGCCCAGGCGCTGAGCAGCTGCTCACCTGCAGGGTCAGTTCGCAGCACATCTTCGGGCTTCGGCAGGTGGCGAAGAAGTCCTGGGCAGCTCGGGTCTCCCGGAACTCTGCAAGCAGATCAGCTGGGTGAGGCCCTGGGGAGGGCATCCCTGGGGGGCCCTGAGCCCCACCACGCCAAGAAGGCAAAGGGGAACATGGCACAGAGGTCCCAGCAGCACCCTCAGCTACCCTGGCCTCTGCCCAGTACTCTAAGGTGAGCCTCTTGCTCCATCTGCCACCCTGCTCCTGGAGCAATCCCCAACTCAGCTAGAGCCAGCCAGCAAGGGGGAGCGGGGACAGGCACCCCTGCTCCAAGTAGGAGAAGGGCCCTGCCCAGAGTGCTGGCCCGACCTGCCTGGACCCTGTGCCTTGGCCACTCACCTGGGAGGTATCGGCCAGCCTGCCTCATGCACCAGACTGGGGTGTACTCCGTCTCTTCCCCTCTCGCTGCTCGAAGGAACGTGTCATTCTTCAACGCAGGGAAGTCTTGGGGCCTAAAGCAAGGGGGGAAGTCAGGAGACCCAGCATCACCGAGAGCAATCCCCTAGGAGCAGGGTGGGGTCAGGAGACCGCTCCTCCACAGAGAGCTGCAGAGCCTGGCTACTCCCACCCCTAGGGCAAAGGGCAATCACAGGAGCTGGCCCTCCAACACACTGGAGTCTGAGGCGTTAGCTGCATGGGACCATGCTCCACATCGGGGCTGGGAACTGGTGCGTTTGCCCACCTCTGCCTCCATGCCTCAGTTTCCCCACCAGTAAAATGGGGCTGATATTTGCTGTAACAAGGCGGTCTGCCCTTTTAAGGCTCAGGGAGTAGCCCAGTAGGCAGGTGCTGGGAACGAGCAGACCTAGCTGAACAGCAGCTGCGATTGGGGCTGAGTCCCAGCTGGTGCTTATAAAGGAGGGACCCGGGCCCAGGAGGGAGCCTGGCAGCGCGCTTCCCTGGAGCTGCAGCAGGAGGTTGGGAGGGGGTGAGCCGGGCCTGTGGTCCCACCCCCCCCCGGCAGAGAAAGGACCTGCTGGAGGCCCCGCAGCCTAGGTGAGGAACAAGCCTGTTGCCTTGTCATTGTCCCATCATTCCTCTTTCTGGGTGGAGATTAGAGAAGCTGAGGCCAGCCCGGCAAGCGGTCCCCTAGCCCGCACTTGCCTTCCGCCTTGGGGGCAGTAGACATTTACTCAGCGCTTTGGGAACATGCAGATGCCAGGTATAACGTGCCAGCAGCCCTGCCTGGGGTGATGCAGGGCAGAGTCCCTGCACCTCCTCATTCTGCTGCTCTGGTGACAGCCCCTGCAGACCCCCTCCTCACACTGCATTACTCCCCTGGTGGGTTTGTGTGCAGCCCCCAGCCCGGCTCTTCCTTTCCAGGGGGCTGTCAGCCCCTTGCCCGCACTCCCACAGCCAGGAGGAGGCTGACACAGGCCACTCTGCACCCAGGGAAGGTTTCCTGTCTGCTCCCTGCTCATGCAAGCCCAAGCTCCGGGGGAGAGAGACAGAGTCCCTGACCCACAGGAGAGTCAGAGCCCTCCTCTGTCAGCCCTGGCTGCTGGCCCAGAGCCGGCTGCTGGTCCTGCTTCTCCAGGCTGCCAGGGGCTAGGCAGCAGCACCTCACTGGGACGACTGCTTCCTTGAGGGAGGGGAGCGCTCTGCGCTCCAGGGTTCGGGCTAGTCCCTCCCCACTGGCTAATGGCTGGGATGACAGCAGAGAGGAGGTTAACACCCTCCAACACGTTAAGGGGAGCGGTCCTGGCCGGGTGCGGCAGGGAAGGGAACTAGGCATTCCCCAGGCCGGGAAGGTCAGTGGTGTAGTATCCCAAGTGATGTAGGATCTGGCTTGTCTACTCATGCACGACAACGGGCTGGGACTTAGCAGTCCCTGCCTCTCACCCCCTAGAATCCCACTCCCTACCAACTCCAGATCTCCAAGTGCTCTACAACTATCCAGCAAGGAGAATCCTGTTACTGGTACGAGGAGGAAGTGGGCACAGAGCGATGGAGACCTGCCTGGATCTCCTGGGTTCCAGTCCCGTGTCTCACCCTCATGGCTCCCTGCGATACCTGCGGCAAAGCCAGGACGTCCCAACCACACAGTGACTGCTGAAGCAGGCAGGGACGCTCTGCGCTATCTCGCATGGGCCCCGACACTCCTCACATCTCACTGACTGGGGAAAGGTGCCCAAAACACCAGGGTCACTGCCCTACACATGGCCTGTAAGTGCCCCACAGAGCCTGGCAGGATTCAGTTGAAGGGCGTTGGTCACAGCATAGCTCCCTCCCCACAGGCTGCTGTAGCTGGTTTTCCTCCCAGGCCAGAAGGAGAACTCTGTGTGGCTTCCCTTTGATCCATTAAAGAGCCCCAAGGGCTGGTGGCTGCGGTAGGAATCTGCTGCCTTCTCTGGAGGCATTAAGCTGCTCTTGGGGGTGGTAACAGATAATCCCGGATGAAACGTTTTAACTGACTGAGAATGTGGTCGCATTTGCCATCACTGCCCCGCTCTGTTCTAGCTGCACGCTGTGCAGGACAAAGCCAGCAGGAGGTGGGAGCGGGGCTGCTGAGGCCACCTTCCTGTTCTCCCGGCTCCGCCTGCCCATCCATCACTTGCACAGACAATGTGCGGTTAGGGAGCACCACAAAGAGACAGCGCTGATTAAGTTATCAGAGGCAGCAGCTGCTCTGGGGAGATTCTGGGGACGGTGGACTCCACCGAGGGGCGTCTCTGATGTGGACTTAACTCCCACTCAGCTGGCGGTGAGGCTGTATCTCAGCTGTGCAGGCCTGGGAGTTGTTTAGGCCTAGGACAGTAGGGCTGTAATCCCCTATAGTCAGGGGAACAGAAGGGAAGCGTTTTCTATTGTCACCTGGCCAGCTACCAGAGACTGGCAGAAGGGGCAGACCTTGGCTTGGTGTCTCATCACGTGGGCTGAAGGCCCTTTTTTGCTACGGCTACTGGACCCAACCACACTCCATATGAACTATGCTGGAAGCAAGGCAGGGGCCAGCCATGTGGAAACTAGGCCCCCTGACTGGGTTGCACATGGAGCGAAGATAGGATCTCGCAAACCCAGCCCACGCAGCAGCGGGGGGGGGGGGGGGGGGCAGACCTGCATCACAATCTTGTAGTTAAAGTTCTGTCGGTGCTCCTGGGGAATCTGGGTTTCTGCGTTGGCTTCAGGTTTATACAGTGTATTTTTGAAAAAATACATCCGTGACTTATAGGGCACAGCGAGCTGGCTGGGCAAAGTCCAGACCAAGAAACTTGACTCCCTAAACCTACAACTGACGGTGGAAGCCTCAGTTCATCCAGGCAGAGTCTCCTAGGGGTTTGGGACCACCTAGCGGCTGCAGTCAGGATCAGGACTCCATTGTGCTAAGTGCGACCAGAGGACGCAGAGTAACTTTGCAAGTGTAACTGCCAATTTACAACCTAGTTAATGTTGAGTTGTGTAACTATAGCTACCGCACCTGTCCCCGAGTTCCCACTGCCAATAACTTTCTTCAGTCTAGGTGATTTTTCTCCTCTCTCTACGGCGGTGTGAAAGGTCTGCACAAGCAGGGGAAAACCAGCGCCATTAGCTATACAGAGAGTGCTGGCAAATCCAAAACCGAGGAGAGATTCTCTAGTAAAGCCAAAGGAACTTGAATGGAACCATATCCCATGGGAAGATACAGTACTGTCAAAATCAAAACACTTTGCAGAAATCGGGCAATTTTACCAGAATTTTACTTCAGGAAAGAACGGAAAGCAATTCCCCCGGTGTTGGCCACGGCATGTAGAAATGTTGATCATGGATTGTGTATTGCAACATGTAACATTTATCAACCAAAATAATTATTTTTTTCTGGAATTTATTTTCATTCTGACCAAATCTCACAATTCTTCTCAAACCAGAACTTCCATCCTTCAGGCAGCCCTGTTCTCTAGTCTTTCATTAATACTGATCAAGTGTTAGTTGCAACCACAGGCTTAACGAAACGCTTTAAAGGGCTGGTCCTTTAAAGTTTCCATATGGTCCCAAATGATCGTCCTGGCTTAGGGCAAGCCTACACCTAAACCACTGCATGAGCACGGCCGCCCGTGGTGGTGGTGATTTAATGAAGACGCTCTAAGCCGGCCGGAGAGAGCTCGCCGGCCGGTGTAGTTAATCCACCTCCAGGAGAGGCAGTCGCTATAGGGGCGGGAGCGGCTCTCCCGCCGACACGGGGCTGCAGACAGCGGGAATCACGCCCGGGTCACGGTCCCGAGGGCGGATTTTTCACACTCACATAGGGCCCTACCGCAGACAAGACAGACACAGCGGCGTTTACAGTCTCGCTGTCGTGGCGTGTTAGTCAAATTAACGCCTTGGTGAAGAGGCGACAGCCGAGGGGGAGGCGGTGTCCGCCCCACAGCCCCCCCACGCAACTGGCGCCGCTCAGGGCTGGGAAGAAACCGCCCCCCGAGCGACACTGACCCCGCGCCATGGCAGCGGGAGAGATTTATGCTCCCGGGGGAGCCCGTTCCCGGGGGGGCCGGCTGGGATCCCGGGGGGAGGGGACGGGCCCAGCCCAGGCCCCGGGGGCGCTGACCGGGTGGGGGGGGCGTTTAGCGGGGCCGGTAGTTACCCCCCCCCCGCCCGCGCGGAGCGAGTCGCGCTCTCCCAGACCCGTGACGGGCCCTCGCGTGCGGCGGCACCAGCCCCGCCCGCACCGGGGGACCCCTGACCCCGGCGCCGCGACTCACCGGAGCGGGCTGCTCCCCTCCATCCTCCTGCTCCCGCCGCCCGGGCTCCGCTGCCCCCTCCCCCCAGCGCGGAGTCACGCCCCCGCCAGGGGCCCGCGGCCGCCGCCATCTTGCTCAGGCCGCGCCCACAGCGGGGGCGGGGGGCGCCCTGGCTGCCCCGCCGGGTGCCTGAAAGACCCCGCCGCTGGCGGAGGGGTGCCCCTGGCCCTGCCTGCGCGCAACGGCTATCGACCGTAAAGCCCGGTGTAGCGGCGCACTCGGAAACGGCTCCCTGCCGCTCCCCGGGCGGGGCGGGGCGGGGCGGGGCGGGGGCAGGGTCTGAGGGTTTCCGCCCCCCCGCCCCCAGCGCGGCGGTGACGCGCGGGGCGGGGCAGCGGCAGGAGGGGCCGGGCCGGGCCGAGCCGGGACCATGGGCGAGCCCGCGGAGACCCCGCACCAGCTGCTGGGCCGGGTCCGCTGCCTGGCCGAGTGCGTGGGCTGCTTCGCCCGCGCCCGGCCCCTGCCCGCCGCGCTCTGCTTCGTGCCCCGCCGGGTGCGCTACAAGCTGTGCCGGGACCCCGCCGCCGCCGGCTCGGGCCGCTCCCTGCTCAGCGTCAGCGAGAGCCCGGCCCGCGGCCGCGCCGGCAGGAAGCTCGCCAGGCTCGCCGTGGAGCTGCGCAAGGGCACGTGCGTGCGGGCCACCGGCGAGGAGTACTGCAACAGCCAGGGGCTGTGGGTGAAGCTGTGCCAGGTACCGGGGGGGGCCGGCCGGCAGATGGGAGAGACAGGCGGACAGACAGACACAGAGGGGAGATGGAAGGACACAGTAAGAGACAGGCGGACAAACAGGCCGGCAGATGGGAGAGACAGGCGGGCACAGAGGGACACTGGGAGAGACAGGTGGACAGACACGCAGATGGACACTGGGAGAGACGGACAGACAGACACAGAGATGGGAGCGACAGGCGGACAGACAGACACAGAGGGGAGATGGAAGGACACAGTAAGAGACAGGCGGACAAACAGGCCGGCAGATGGGAGAGACAGGCGGGCACAGAGGGACACTGGGAGAGACAGGTGGACAGACACGCAGATGGACACTGGGAGAGACGGACAGACAGACACAGAGATGGGAGCGACAGGCGGACAAACAGACAGAGGGGAGATGGAAAGACACAGTAAGAGACAGGGCGGGCAGGCAGGCAGATGGGAGAGACAGGCGGACACAGATGGACATAGGGAGAGACAGGCGGACAGACACGCAGGCAGATGGGAGAGACAGGCGGACACAGATGGACATAGGGAGAGACAGGCGGACAGACACGCAGGCAGATGGGAGCGACAGGCGGACACAGAGGGACATAGGGAGAGACAGACAGACACGCAGATGGACACTGGGAGAGACGGACAGACAGACACAGAGATGGGAGCGACAGGCGGACAAACAGACAGAGGGGAGATGGAAAGACACAGTAAGAGACAGGCGGACACGCAGGCAGATGGGAGAGACAGGCGGACACAGATGGACATAGGGAGAGACAGGCGGACAGACACGCAGGCAGATGGGAGCGACAGGCGGGACACGGGAGATGGAAGGACACAGTAAGAGACAGGCAGACAAACAGGCAAGCAGATGGGAGAGACAGGCGGACACAGATGGACGTAGGGAGAGACAGGTGGACACAGATGCACATGGGGACAGGCAGACAAACAGGCAGGCAGATGGGAGAGACAGGCGGACACAGATGGACGTAGGGAGAGACAGGTGGACACAGATGCACAGACACACAGATGGACACTGGGAGAGACGGACAGACAGACACAGAGATGGGAGCGACAGGTGGACAGACAGACACAGAGGGGAGATGGAAGGACACAGTAAGAGACAGGCAGGCAGATGGGAGAGACAGGTGGACACAGATGGACAGGGGGAGAGACGACGGACACAGGGACTCCCACTGGTCCATGCGGTATCCATTCTGTGCGTTTACACTGCCCGGCCCCGTGGTGTCTAAGCCACTGCCAGCCCCCCAGGCGTGGCGCTTTCGGGGTGGGCTCTGGGTCTGGCCGAGGCTGTGCCCCGGGCTCTGAATCTCTGCGGTTACAACGCGTAGGGACTGGACGCTGGTGCCTGGCTCCTGCCCGGGTGGTTTGGCGGCAGGCTGGGCGCAGGGGGCCGAGGCCTCAGGCCGTCGGTTGTAAGGAGTGGGGGAGGGGGGTGGCGCTGTCCAGCGTTTCCATTGTGGGGCGGGCAGAGGGCAGATGACAAAGCTGGAGTGTGTGCCCCACAGGCCGGGGGCGTTTGGATTTGGGCCTCCTTATTGTTTTCGCCCTGCTGTGGGATTTTAATCAGACAGCCACTTCCTGGTTTGATGGGTGGGGTCAAAGCCACCTAGCTTCAGTGCTAATTACAAGGTTAAAGGTCGGGGAACGCAGCCCTGAGACCGCCCCTCCCATGGGCAGCAACTGCCTCAGAGCTGGGCCCAGAGCCAGACCGGCTGCGGGTGACGGGGTGATCGATCCCCTGGATCCAGATTTCCTGGCCGTGCCTAGGGGGCACCCCTAAGCTTGGAACCCCTATCCCAGGCCTGTCTGCCAGCCGCCCCCAGCCGGGGTGGGTTTGGCCCTTGGTAACTGACCTGCCGCGCCAGCTGCGTTTAAAGCGTCTGAGCTAGGCGTGGCCGGGCTTTCCCTCACTCACCGAGCCGAGCCGTTCTCCCACCGGCCTGCACGCCCGAGGCAGGGAGCTGGCCGGGGTGGTTTTCAGTACCCCTGTGCGGTGACGGCCGTGCGCTGCTTTACGGCTCCAAACGGTCCTTTCGCCTTAACCCTGGCGTAGCGGGCACTGAGCCCGAGGGCGCGTGGCACGAGCTAGTTCTTCCAGAATAACCCCCAGTGTAACGCCCGCGGGACACGGCTCCTCCTTGCACCGGTGTTTTTGCCTAGATGGTGCTTTCCTGCCATCCGGCCCCCCTTCGCTACAACACCCCGTCTTTGCTAGGAGTTGACACCCGTCACAGCCCTCTGTTGACTGCCTTGACACAGCAACGGGCCTGAGGGGGACGTCTGCCAATCATCCAGCACCTAGATACCCTTTGTCCAGCCAACTTTCACACTGTGTCCTGTGTGCACAGACCGCGTCCCCTGGTGCCCGCGTCCCCTGGTGCCCGCGTCCCCTGGTGCCCGCGTCCCCTGGTGCCCACGTCCCCTGGTGCCCGCATCCTCTGCCAAGCTAGAGCAGATGAGACCGCTGGGCCCGGGGGTGTGACGGCTGCTCACCATCCCTTGGGAGGGAGAGTATTAGTGAGTGTGTTTGTCCTAAAGGCTTTGGTGATTTCCAGGCCCAGGAGAGAGTCTCGGGGCTCCTGGCATGGAGTTGAGCCACAGTTATAGTTTCCATTATATCCTGATTTCGCCACATTCTTTAAAAACAATGCACCAGTCTTGGGGTTCGCAGGTAGCTTTGGGGCTGAAGGGGAGCGTTTGTGCGGGAGTTGAAGGGAACCAGACCAGGGGTTTGGGCCTTAGGACGTACAGCTCTCAGACATGGTTCCACCAGGCGTCTGGCTTTTTATTTTTCTTTCCTGGCTAGCAAAAAAGCCCGAAGGGGCCTGGCTTGCTGGGGTTCTCAGTAGCCCCGCAGCCCGGGGACAGCCCCTGTGTGCATCCAGTGTCCCCCTGCAAGGGGCAGAGGAGAAGATCACAGGGCAACTGTCTCTCCGCTGAGGAGGGCCCCCCCAACCACCCTCTGAGCCTGATCACGCTCATCAGGTGGCTGGCAGGTGGGGTGGGGGCATTGGTGGGTATCCCCAGGCTCAGGGGTTGTGGTGGAGGGGAGTCCCCGAACCTTCTAAGGCCTGTGATGGAGGAGGATGGGGGAGGACTCCTGGAAGCCTGTGAGCAGCAGGGGGCGTGGGGCCGGGGGGGGGGGTATTTGTTTCACTGGGGGCAGAATTGAGGGAATCTGTGGGGTGGGGGCATGGTTTGCCAGCCACGTGGCGGTGCTAAGTGTCTCTGTGGGAGAAGGGCTCGGCTAGCCGAGGGCTCTTGGTTCTAGCCCGATGGCAGCTAGAAGCTGAAGCCGGACGAATTCCAACCAGGAAAGGGCTCGTTTTACCGGGCGGGTGAACGGACCAGTGGGGCGACAGACCAAGAGGTGCTGTGGATTCGCCATCACGGTCGGGAACAGGCTGGCTCTGGCTGCCCCAGAAGGGATGGGCCGGGTGTGGGGAGCAGGAAGCGGTGATGCAGGCAGGGAGACGAGGTGATCGCACGTCCCTGTTGGCCTGCAGATCTCTGACTTGGTGGCCGGCCTGTCGTGGTGGGCACCGGAGCTGAGAAACCGACCACCGGCTCCCCCAGGGCCGCGGGCGCTGTGTGAAGCCAGGGCGATGGGCTCCTTGACGGGCCGCGCTTTGCATTGCAGGAGCAGCTGGAGGAGTACAAGGGCAGCTGTGAGCTGGAGGAAGGCTGGATCCTGGTGTGCAAACATGCCGAGGGAGGGGACCGGCTGGTCCCGGTCGAGTCCACCGACAGAATCCAGAGGCAGCAGCAGCTGTTTGGGGTCGATTATAAACCCGTGATCAGGTCTGGGGACGAGCCTCTGGGGGCGTCGGGCTTGGTCCGGGCACCGCCAGCTTGTTGTGTCTCCGTGTGGCTGCTTGAGGAGGCTGGGTGGCGTCCGGGGCTGGGCAATTCCCGGGCTGCGTTGGGCGTCATCCTCTAGCGCCCGACTCACAGGGGAGATAAAGGGCTTGTTGTTGCCAGAGGCCAGAGCTGTGTGCGGGGAAACTCAGGGACCAGGGTTCTGATCCCGGCTCCCCAGGGCCATGTGTGTCCAACATAGTGACCACCTGCCCCCTGAGCCTGCCACTCCCCCGGCTGGGAGCCCTGTGCGTGAGCAGCGCTGCCAGTGGCAGGAATCTCCTTCGCCGGCCTTGCAAGGCCCGGCCGGCCGGCCCGCCACCTTGTTCCTCTCTGGGGCCACAGACATTGGAACAGGCCCCACGGCAGGCTTCTCCTGAGCTCCGGGGTGACTTTGCTGCCCCGGGCCTGGCGTGGGCTGTCCCCTGCCCAGAGGTGCTAACAGAGCTCGCCGAGCCCCTCCCAGAGCTCTGGTCTCTTGTGCCCCGGACCTGGGCCCAGCTCTGACCTGCTGACGCAGCCGCAGGAGAAATAACGCTGGCTTTAAAAAATCACTTTCCACGGGGGGCAGCAGTGGGTTTAAACAGAGGCTGATCTTTGCTCTTGGTGGGGAGGGGAGCCGGCTACCTTCTCCCAGCCCCTCCCAGCCCCCCGCCCGGCCCCCCCGTGAGGCAGATGGGGACAGGCGCACAGAGATTTGTGCACAGAGGGTCTGTGGCAGAGCAGGGATTGGCCCCTTCCCTGCCCCAGGCTAGTGCCCCAATAACAGGTCCGTCTTTCCTCCCAGGCCTTCCCTTTACCCCTCCGTCCTTTGCCTCGTTTCAGGTGGGAGCAGGTGGTGGATCTGACATACTCCCTGCGGCTCGGCGCGAAACCCAAAACCATGGAGCCGGACGAGGCGGCGGTGCAGAAGCTCCGGTAACAAAACGTCCCGGGGCGGGTTCTGCTGAATTACCGCCTTGCCCGGGCCGTCCAGCCGGCACACTCCTGTCCTGGCTGGGTGGGCCTGGGATCAGGGTCTGTGCTGGGCGGGGTCCCTCAGACTGAGTGTGCGGCAGAGCTGGGGGAGGGGGCTGTTCTCTACAGCGCCCCCGGCTGGCAGGTGCAGGGACAGCGGGCGTGGGCTCTGTGGCGTGTCCCATCCAGCTCGCTGGGCTGTTAACCCCGCGTGTGCCGGCAGGTTCGTGCCCCCGACGTGGAGTTACGAGTGCGACGAGGACCTGGTGCATTTCTTGTACGATCACTTGGGGAAGGAGGATGAGAACCTGGGCAGCGTCAAGCAGTATGTGGAGAGCATCGACGTCTCCTCCTACACGGTACGGGGTGGGGCCGCTTTCAGCTGCGCAGGGACTCGGGGGGCGCTTGGCCGGTGGTCCCGTCTCTCCGGGGCTGCCAGCCGGGTGGAAAACCTGCGCGGGAGAGGAGCGTCAGGTGACCCCTCCAGAGAGGTGAGGATCTGGCTCTAAAGGGAGCTCCCGGCCCTCCTGGAGCGGGGACGGGGGCAGCTGAGTCCCCGAGTGGGGGTGGGGAAGCGTTAGGGCCTCCTCCAGCTGTGGGGGGCCCAGATGGGACCCCAAGTCTGAAGGAGGACTCTGCTGTGGGCTTGGCTGCTGACCCGGTCTGAGAGTTTGGCATTAGCCCCCCGCTGCGCTCTGGGGCACGGTGCCTGCTCCTGCCCAGTCCCCTGGTCAACCCCCATCCCAGCATTGGACCCCCTCGCCCCTGTGCTGCTCAATGAGTGCGTGTGCGGAGCAGGATGTGGGCTGCCTCCGTCTGACCCCTCCTTCACCCCCCCCCCTTCCAGGAAGACTTCAACGTGTCGTGTCTGACGGACGGCAACGCGGACACCTACTGGGAGAGCGACGGCTCCCAGGGCCAGCACTGGGTGCGGCTCACCATGAAGAAAGGCACCATCGTCAAGTGAGAGCCGGCACTCCCCTCCCCGCCATGGGGGAGCTTGCGGGGGGGACATGTCAGCCCTGGGGGCCCGGTTCATGGGGTGGCCAGGGTCAGGCATGACCCTCGTGATCAGCATTGCCCAGGTGGGAGCCAACGGGCCCATCCCTGCACCCCTCCACTCTCACTAGGGCGGGAGCTGGTCGGCAGGGAGGTCCCACGGCCGCCCCAGGCTGCGTCCCACAGGGCTTCGAGGGGACCCCTGGTCTGTGTGAGTCCTGGGCACCCCGGCTCTGCCCTTGTCATGGGGATCACGGGGAGCTGCTGGGCTGGGGGGCTCTGTGCCGGGGAGCCCAACTGCTGCTCTGTCCCCTCCCCTCCAGGAAGCTGTTGCTCACGGTGGACACAACGGATGAGAACTTCATGCCCAAGAGGATCGCGGTGTATGGCGGGGAGGGCGACAGTCTCAAGAAGCTGAGCGACGTGGGCATCGATGAGTGAGTGGGGCAGGGAGACGGGGCTGGGCTAGTGGTCTGAGCACAGGCCTGGGGCCCCGGAGTTTTATTGACAGAGGCTCCGGCTGGTGCCTGGAGAAAGGAGCTCGCCTCTTTGTGCCTCAGTTTCCCCCTCTGCTCTGTGTCTGTGGTGTGTATTAATGCCCGAGTGGCATTGAGATGCGTGGCACAGACCCTGGCGAGGGCTCTGCTGTCTCCCCATGCACCGGTTACAGGAGTGGATTAGAAATCGGCGGGTGGCTAAGGAAATCCCCAGCCCGATAGCCGTGTCCTGCTTTGAGGCTCTCCTGGCCAGCTGCAGGCCTGAACGCTAGGGGTCACAGCACCCTCCGTCTTAGCCTGGCCGCCCAGCCCAGCAACCGGTGACTCCAGCCCGAGGGGTTAGAAGTGGGGGGTGGGGGCTGGTCATGTTGCAAATAACAAGTCACCCACCCCTGCCCCCCCACATGAGACCGAGCTACCGTTCCCCACAGAGGGTCTGCACAAGAGCCCTGGGTTCCAACGAGCCGGGATTGTTTAGGGGGCAGCCCCCCTCCCCTCGGCCCGTAGCAGAGCAGTCCCGGTTAGCGGCTGTGGTGCATGGAGGGGGTGTTCTCTGGCAGGACCGGGGGACGGCCTGTAGCGGGGCAAACTGCAAACTGCAGTAACGCTGAGCCCCGAGCCGCAGCCTGAGCATCAGCTCAGCGATCTGGCTACTCCCCCTGCGAGGGACCAGCCGAGGGCTCCAGCCTGGGGAAATCAGCCATTGCCAGGAGATCTCTAAGGCTGGGCTAGCTGCTGCCCCCTACCCGCCTTCCCTCCAGGGCCCGGCGTGGCTGCCCGTCAGCACCCATGTGTGGACTCCCCACCCATCCCTGAGAGTTCGGACGGTAGCGCTGTGCTCTCCAGATGATCTCCGGGCACTTTACAGACGCAGTGGTGCTAACGTCTTGGCCCCATGGAACCGAGGCACAGGGAGGCTGAGTGACGTGACCAGGGTTGCATGGTCAGTCGGTTGCAGGGCTGGGAGACAAACCCCCAGGTTCTAGCTCCCCTCACCTCTTCTCACTAGGCAGCTCCTCCTCCCTGGCCCGGGGTGAATGGATGCTGGCTGGGGGGGACAGGCGGCTCTGAATCCCACTCTGCACTGTCGTTCCAGGAGCTACATCGGGGATGTGTGTGTGCTTGAAGACATGACGACGCACCTGCCCATCATTGAGATCCGCATTGTGGAGTGCAGAGGTGGGTGGGGATAAAAGCCTGCACGATGGGCAGGCTGCACTTCCGAGGAGCCTCCCCCTCCGAGATCGGCCCCCTCCCCCATTGAGAACACCGCCCTCTCCTGTCGGGCGCTTGGGGTGTGGTCTCCTGAGGATGCTCGGTCTCCAGGTCTCCTTGGCCTTGTCCCTAAGGGAGCTGGCTGTGCTGGTGGCTAGTGAGGTGGCCACCTGGATGCTGGGAAGTGGGCTGAGATCCCCAGGCCATGGACCACCTCAGGGGGGCTCTGGCACCTGCAGGTTGAAGAGCCCCACGCCACCAGCCCCACTCCCACTGCCTGATGCCCCTGGAAGCCCGAGCCCTGGGGCCGCTGAGGTGCCTGTTCATAGGGACGAGCCCGCATCTCGACAGCCCTAGAATTTGGCGGCTCGGTCCTGTCTAAACCTGGTTCTAAACCTGCCCCATGGTGGGTGCAGTCTCCTGGGTCCCTTTGATGGGGAAATAGCCTCCCAGGGGATGGGGAGTGGGTGCCCCTGGGGTCTGTCCATCTCTGGTGGCTGCGGCTCCATCCCCCCCCACGCCGGGCATTACCGAGCCGCGCTGGCTGCTGCCCCGGCGCTCCTGGACCCACCGGATCAGCCCTGCTCTTTCTCAGCAGATGACGGGATCGACGTCCGCCTCCGAGGGATCAAGATCAAGTCGTCCCGGCAGCGGGAGCTGGGGCTCAGTGCGGACATGTTCCAGCAGGCCAGCTTGGTGCGCTACCCCCGCCTGGAAGGGACCGACCCCGACCTGCTGTACCGGCGGGCCGTGGTCATTCAGAGGTACTGCCCAGGGACACCAGCAGGGGGCGCTGAGCGGGACGCACCTGCAGGGCTCGCTTCCTTCGCCAGTGAGAACGCCGCCCCGACCCTGGGGGCAGAACGCAGGGTGACGCGTTGATCTGCCCTAGCGATGCTCACAGCAGGCCGGGACAGGGATCCCGTATCCAGGCGGATTTGGGGAGGCAGAGTGGGGTCTGGCCCGGACACCAGGGTTCGCTCCCCATCTCCTTCTGTGAGATTTCACCGCTTCCTTTCTCATCACACGTGGGCAGGGCCCGAATCGGATGCTCTCCATCCAAGAGATGCTGCTTCCAGCGTCACAGCACCGCCTAGTGCCACGCTGGGGCACTGGGGTCAGCCTGCCTGCGGGGGGCGAGAGCGCCCCCTACTGAGCCCTCTCCCACTCTGCCTGCAGCACAGCGCCCCCTAGTACCAGCCACAGCGGGGTGTCCGGGTCAGCCCAGCAACCAGGGGAACAGACCCCGGAGCGCTGCCGACCCCCCTTGGTGCAGTGTCCTGGGGCGTTGTGCCAGGAGCAGCCCCTGGCTTTGCGGTGCCCTGGCTGGGGCCGATTCGCGTGGGCCAGGCCTTGCCCTGTGTCTCGAGCGGCCCCCGTTGCTCTCCTAGGTTTATCAAGCTCCTGGACAGCGTCCTGCACCACCTCGTCCCGGCCTGGGACCACACGGTCGGCACCTTCAGCTGGCTCAAGGTGAGCGACAGCCGGGGCTCCCCTTCTCCCTGCCCTCTGGGGGGCTGACGCACCCCCTCTCCCGAGGACTGCAAGCTGCCCTGGGGGGAGTGCCCCTGGGGCCCGAGAGAGGGAGCTGCAACCTGGGCGTCCCCTTGAAAGCGGAGGGGGAGGAGAGGTGGGAATGTCGGGGCGCTGCGGGGAGCCCAGGCCCGGTGCGGGAGTAGGAGCGTGCAGGGGAGCTGGCAGTGCCGCGGGGGGCTGGGGTGCGTTCAGGGGGGACTTCGGTAAAAAAAAGAGAGAAAATTGCGGGGGGGGAGTTGTGTGAGCACAGAGAACGCGTGTGAGACACGCTGCGACTCCGGGGGGTGGAGCAGACAGATGGGACGGGGGGCACCCGCAGGTCTCTAACGCAGGCCCCGCCTTGCCCGGGCCAGCACATCAAGCAGTTCCTGCTGCTGTCCAAGCGGCGCGCGGCGCTGCTCGCCCAGTGTCTCAAGGACTCGGAGACCAGCAAGCCCAACGTCATGCCGCGGCTGTTCATCAACCGGCGCCTGGCCATGGAGCACCGCGACAACCCCGCCCTGGACCCCAGCTGCAAGAACGCCGTCTTCACCCAGGTACCGCGCCCGGGGCCGGGAGAGTCGTGGGGCTGGCCCTGCCCGCCCAGCCCAGCTCAGGGTCCGGAGAGGGCGGGGATACTGGGAGAGGGTGCCCGGTGCAGGGGCAGCATGGCGGGGGGGGGGCATGAAGCCAAGGGCGGGGGGGGGAAGACAGAAAAGAGAGGAGTGGGAGGAGCCATGGGAGTAGGAGGGGCTAACGGCACATGGGGTACGGAGTGGGGCTTGGCCTTGGTGTGCTAAGGGCAGGCAGCTCAGGGAGGCAGAGAGACGCTGCTGTCTGTCTGTCCCTCTGGCATGCGTCTGTCCAGGCTGGGGCGAGTGGGATCTGACCGTCTGGCTGCGGTTCCCTTTGCTGCGTCTCTGTCGCCTTTCACGCCGATGGCTGCTCAGCTCCCTGCGGGGGGCACAACACGCCCCTCGGAGCCTCCTGCCTCCGCCTCGGCCTGCCCCGCTGCTGGGGATGATGGAAGGAAAGAGGGACCCAGTGGGTAGGGCGCTAGCCTGGGACATGGGAGATCTGGGGTCGGTTCCCTGCTCTGCCACTGACTCCCTGCGTGACCACGGGCAAGTCACTTAGCCTCCCCATGTGTCCGTTCCCATCTGCCCCGGGGAATAGCAGCGCTGCCCTGCCTCCCAGGGACCGGTGCCGGGGCCCTGTAGCTTCCTGCGGGAGCTCCACGGCTGGCCGGCGGCCAAGTCTCATTCGTGTCTGCCTGCTCTAGGTGCACGAGGGCCTTAAACCTTCCGACAAGTACGAGAAGCCCCTGGACTACAGGTATGGGGGGCCCTGCCGGCTGGGGGGAGGGAATGTGAGCCCCATTCCTGCGGGAAGGGCCAGTGTCCCAAAGCCACTGGGCCACGTCTCAGCAGAGATGCCAAGGAGCCAGCGGCCCCCCAGGGCTGAGCTCCTGCCCCCCGAGGGGTCCCTCCCTGCCCTGGCCCTGGGTTGCCCGGTTGGCCCCTCTCGTGGGCTCCGAATGTCCGGGAGCGACCTGCTTTCTGAGCTGTCACCTTGGCTCCCCGCAGGTGGCCGCTGCGCTATGACCAGTGGTGGGAGTGTAAGTTCATCGCCGAGGGCATCATCGATCAAGGTACGTCCCCAGAGCCAGGCCCCTCCCCGCCAGGCGCTCCGGGGTGGGGCAGCTGGGACGGGCAACGCGGTCCAGTTACCCTGCAGCTTTCGGCCCCGGCCTGGCTGCAACTCAGCCGTGCTCTCATCGGGACCAGGGCACCTGCCCTGTGTGCAGTGGCGGGGAGGTGGGGTTACAAGCTGTCCCCACTCAGTGCTTCCCCCTTGGCCCTCCCCCAGGATCAGGATGGGGCAGGACAAGGGGCCGGGGTTGGGGGTCGCTTCTCGTAGGGCGCTTTAAAGGCAGTGGGCCCAGCCGCTGGGGCGATCGGCAAGAGACTTCCGGTCAGTATCAAGCCGGGGGGGAAGCGCAGTCGGCTGTCAGCCTGCGGCCGGGGCTCATGGTGATAAGGGGGGGACGGTGTCTCCGTGTTGCAGGAGGCGGGTTCCGGGACAGCTTGGCAGACATGTCTGAGGAGCTCTGTCCCAGCTCGGCAGAGAGCCCCGTGCCGCTGCCTTTCTTCGTCCGCACGTCCAACCAGGTACCAAGGGGCTGGGGGCCGGAGCCGGGATGGTCCTGCCCTGCTCCGCTGCGTGGGCTGGACCTGCCCCGTGCTGGCCACGGGAGTCCCCCTAGTCCTGTCACTGGGCGGGAGGGCGGCTTTGCTCCCTGGCTTGGGGGAGCAGGAGCCCGTGTCCATCGGGCAGGCCCTGGCGGTTGCGAGACGTGCCCTCGCTTTTGGGCGTGTGGCTGGCACGCTCGTCCGTCACTAGACATATTGCTAGGGGCCTTAACGTAGTGTTACGGGGTACATTCCCCACCGGCCGGGGCACTGTGCCTTGCTCCGTCGTGGGCTGCCCATCTGGGCCCCCAGACTGCCCTTCCCACTCGCTGCCTGGGACATGGGCGCCACTGCCTGGCTTCCCAGCCTATGCGGGAGTCACCAGGGTCCATGGAGTCTGGGGCTGGGGGGTGTCACACAGCAGGGAGGGGCAGCATGGACAGTGATGGGATCTCGGAGGAGCCCCCTCTGCAGCCAGCGGGGAGCACTGGGGAGCGCGTCCTGCCCCCAGTGGCTGAGCTGTGCCCCCGCCCCTGGGTCAGGGCACTAGGCCGTCCCCAGCTCCTGGCGCCGGGGGTCTGGCGGGGAGCCCTGAGCACATCTCTGTTGCAGGGTAACGGCACCGGGGAGGCCCGGGACATGTACGTCCCCAACCCATCCTGCAAGGAGTTTGCCAAGTACGAGTGGATCGGTCAGATCATGGGCGCGGCTCTGAGGGGCAAGGAGTTCCTGGTGAGTCCCATGAGGAGGGGCCCTTGCTGCAGGCCTGGCCTTTCCCCTCCTTGGCGTGGTGCTCGGGACCTGGGCTCCCCCTAATGGGCCCCAGCCCTGCTCCCCCAAACACCTGCCCCTTGGCCTGAGCCGAGCAGAGCCAGGGGTCCCCAGCACCCTAGAGGGGCCCTGGCAAATCCCTGATCACCCCCGTGCAGTCTGCGTCCCCTGCACACCTAGGGCCAGGGGACCCTGTTAGAGACAGCTGGGAGCTTGGGAGAACGGAGGCATTTCAGTGATAATTCGTCAGTAAATAGAAACCGAGGCAGCATTCGCAGGCTCCTCCCCTGCTCAGCTGTGCGGCTGTGCCCTGGCGGTCGTGGGGCCTACTGGTCAGAGCCTGGGAGCAGCAGCCCCGTACCCTCGGTAGCGCCATGTGTCCCTCCTTCCAAGAGGGGCCCTAAATCTCTCTCCCTGGGCAAGTGTCATTGGGGGCTGGACTAGCTGGGAGGTGTCGAAGATGGTTGACCAGCGCTGCTGCCCCTTCTGGGGCCCTGGGGTGCAGCTGGTGAGGTGCCCCTGCCCCTGCGATCCCAGCCACGTGTCTCCTCCCACTGCAGGTCCTGGCTCTGCCTGGCTTCGTGTGGAAACAGCTGACCGGGGAGGAGGTCAGCTGGAGCAAGGACTTCCCCGCCGTGGACTCTGTGCTGGTGAGCAGAAGTGGGGGGGCTGCCAGTTGGCCGGGCATGCCAGGACAGCACCCCCTCCCCATTGGCTGGCTTGGGCCGGGTGCAAGCGGGACTCGGTGACTGGGGGCCGGTTGTGTTTGGCCGCCCTATGTTGGGGCGAAAGAAACAGGAGCTCAGAGCCGCCCCCAGGGTCTGTAGTGCAGCTCCAGCCCCCTCATCTCAATACACAGATGCAGCCCATGGACACTGCCAGTCCCAGCATGCAATGCTCCGGCTTGGGCCAAGGGCTGGTGCAGCCCATGGAGATGAACAGTCCCAGCATGCCGAGCTCTCCCGTGCCGTGGGCAGTTGGGCCCTGCTTTGGCCCCCGTGACATAGCCCCAATGCTCTCCGGGGCAAGGTGGGGCTGGGGGCTTGCCCGGGCGGTCCATGGTGTCCCTCTCCAGCGAGTGCTCTCGCCCGGCCGCCCAGGTGAAGCTCCTGGAGGTGATGGAGGTGATGGACAAGGAGACCTTTGAGTTCAAGTTCGGGCAGGAGCTGACCTACACCACGGTGCTCAGCGACCAGCGCGTGGTGGAGTTGATTCCCAACGGCGGCAGCACCGTGGTGCGCTACGAGGACCGCAAGGAATTCATCCGCCTGGTGCAGAAGGCCCGGCTGGAGGAGAGCAAGGAGCAGGTAAGGCCGGCTGGAGTCGCAGTGGGACCCGGCCCCAAGAGCACATTCCTTCCTGTCCCCCAGCCCCTGGAGGTGACTTGTGCCCTGAAGCATGGGGGTTCTGTCTGTCAATGTGTAGCCCAGCGAGCATCGCGGGCTGGTCTCGCTGGCTGTGCTAAGGGCCAGCCCTTTGTGGAGTCCTGCCGAGTGCCTGGCCCTCCTGTGTCTGCGACAGGCGAGACTCTCAGGGCTCCGTTCCCCTCTAACGCCGCGGCCGGAGCGCTCACTGCACCGTCTCGTCGGTGGGCCCAGTGCTACGTGCCCCGGCCCTAACCCCGTCCGGGGACGTCCCCCGGTTGTTCTGCTTCCCCTGCAGATCACTGCCATGCAGGCCGGGCTGCTCAAGGTGGTGCCCCAGGCCGTCCTCGACCTGTTCACCTGGCAGGAGCTGGAGAAGAAGGTGTGCGGGGACCCCGAGGTGACGGTGGATGCCCTGAAGAAGCTCAGTAAGTGCAGGGGCTGCTGGGAAATCGTCTGCGGGACCCAGTTGCTGGCTGTGGCCTGGCACCTGCCGCGTGCCCTGGTGCCCTGGCCCGGTTTGTAAATGCACAGCCCCGTGCACCCCGGATCTGCATGCTCACGGTGTGGGGGAGCGGAGGGGGTTTCTCGCCCCCGGGGGCAGTTGCAATGTCCCGGCGGGGAGCAGCCCTGACCTGGCAGGAGCTGACTGCTGTGTGTCTAACCAGTTCTGTCTGTGCCTCCCCCCACAGCTCGGTTTGAGGATTTCGAGCCGTCGGACACCAGGGTCCAGTACTTCTGGGAGGCGCTCGGCAACTTCACCAACGGTGAGCGGCCGGCGCGGCCCAGCCCTTCCTCCCCCGTGGCGCTGACTCCTGCCGGCTTCCAGAGGTTCCGGGTCTCACCGTCTGTACGATTCACTCGGCCTTCCCAAAGCAGGGCCCTCAGTCTGTCACCCTGGCCTGACCCCTCATGACGGGGTCCCTTCTCTCAGCCGTCAGCAGCAATTCCCAGCTCCCCATCGGAGCCAGGGGACTCCCTGCCTGCCGGGGGCACAAGGCTGAGTCCCCAGACCAGCCGAGCACGGGGCTCAAGTACCTTGGCTAGCCTGGTGGGCTCCCTCCCAACCCGGGAGTGGCTGACTTCTGTTCTCTCCCCATAGAGGATCGCAGCCGCTTCCTGAGGTTTGTCACTGGCCGGAGCCGCCTCCCGGCTCGGATCTACATCTACCCGGACAAGCTGGGGTGAGTGTCCCGCCCTGGGATGCCAGTGCCCCCTGTCGGGGTGCTGGCGTCACTGTGCCAGGGGCTCTCTCCCTGGGTCGGGTCTGACCTGCTTGGCCTCTCTCCCCCAGCTCTGAGACGACGGACGCGCTGCCCGAATCCTCCACCTGCTCCAGCTCCCTCTACCTCCCCAGCTACGCCACGTGAGTTGCACCACGAACGGCCCCTTTGGCCAGCCGCCCCCGCGTCTCAGAGCCCTGGTCCTGGGGCTGGGGGAGGTGCCTTGTCAGCTGGTCTCGGGGCTGACGCGTGAGCCCGGGCGTCACGCAAGCTGGGTTCCATTCCCGGCTTGCCACTTGCTGGTGGGGGCACCGCCCCCTCCATGCCTCAGTTTCCCCATGCGTCCAGTGAGGCTGATGAGCCGTAAGCCGTGGCTTGGTCAGTGCCTGGCTGGCCCCGGCGTCCCGCAGGGCAGTGACAGCGGCTCTTCTTTTTCAGCGCCAAGGTGTATGAGGAGAAGCTGCGCTACGCGGCCTACAACTGCGTGGCCATTGACACGGACGTGAGCCCGTGGGAGGAGTGATGCCGCCGTGGGGCCGAGCTGTCCTCTTCCCCCCCCCCCCCCCCCGTCACGATGGTTCCACTGGACTGGCCCCCTTCCCTCGCCCCCCCGAAATGTGTGTATTCAATAAACACCCAGGTCTAGGCTTGGCTCCCCGGGGTGCAGGCCAGAACCAGCATGGGTCTCCGGGTCCTTGGCTTTCAAAGCGGCAGAGACCGAACCAAGCTGGAGCCCGACCGAGAGCAAGAACGGAGCCTGGCCTGGCTAGCAGCGGCTAGCTGGGAGCCCCGGAGATGTGCGCTAGCTTAGACTGCGTGTCGCCTTTCGCTCGCAAGCACTCGCAGGACCAGTCGCTCTACCCGCCCCTGCAATGCAGCCACCTCTGGGGTGGAGCCCGGCAGCTGTTTCGCAGCCGCCCAGCAGCGCAGCTGCCCGGTTTAGGACAGGAAGTGAAGGAGTGTCTCCCAGTTGTTTTTCCTTCCCCCCCTGGCTCAGCGAGAACAGTGGGTGATCGGACCCAGCAGCTCTTCCCGGATGGGCTGCACTGGAATCTGCGCGGCCCGTTTGTTTCCCAGGCCGCGTCCTGCTGCAGCTCACTGGGGGGAGGATTGCCCCCCGAGCAGCCAGGCGCCAGGGCCCCTGGCCTCGGACTATCTTGTTACGTATCCCACAGTCATGGGGTGCAGTTCCCAGGAAGGGTGTCTCTCTCCTCACCCTCTTCCTCCTCCATGGGGCCCCAGGCCTCCTGCCTCTTCCCACCCCCCCAGTTTAACAGCTGTGACTGGTTCCTTCTCACCCCAAACCCCGCTGGCCCCTGCAGTGCACCCCTCTGGCCACCAGGTGTCGCTTTAGGCATACGCCAAAGACCCTGCAGCCCTGGGTGGGGTTGGGGTCAAATCCACTCCCTGCCCCGGGTCCCCACGACCTCACAGGGCAGCAGCAACCACGGCTGAGCTGTAAGTGAGGCTGCCATGGCGCTGTCTAAGAAGGCGTCCTCCCCCCTTTGCCCGGCAGGGGCATGGTGCTATCGGCCATCCTCCAGGCGGGTGCAAGTCCTGGAGCCCCTCGAGCCAGCACTGCCCAGGGGCCCCCGTCCCTCGCACTCTGGTGCGTCTCGCTGTGGGGCGGGTGAGAGCAGGGGCCTGGGGCTCAGGACTCCGGGGGGTCTTTCCTCAGCTCTCTGCCCAGGTTTCCTCTTCTAATGGGGCTGCTGCCAGGGAGCTGGGTCCGGGCCTGTGTGGGGCACTCGGAGCTCTCGAAGGCTGGGGTGGCACGGGGAACGCCCCCACTGCTAGGCCATCTTGGGGGTGCTGTCTCCATGCTCCCAGCACTGGGCATGGCTGGCCCTCACTCGGGGTTCGTGCGTGTCAGCACGTGGGCATTGCCCATGCGCTGCCAGCCCTGGCCTGGAGGAGCACGGCGCATCCCAGGTGCCCTGCGAGTGCCCACCCCCTCGCTCGCCCCAGGGCACAGCCCCCTCACAGTCCTGCCCTGCCAGCAGCATCCCCTGGCCTGTCAGACCCTCACTGTGCCTGGAAGGGGCCCGTGGGGCTGCTGGCGGGTGAGCTGGGGACCTGCCCTCACCCCCTGGCAGCCAACAACTCTCCTTCGCTGCCTGCCGGGGCTGGCTTTGAACCCGCGCCCTGGAATCCTGTGCTAGCTCTTCCCAAGTGACTTCAAGGGGCCTGGAAGCAGCTGCAGGAGATGGGGAAGTGGGAGGGAGCCATCCCCGCTGGCGCTGTGTGATTAGACTCTGCCTAGGCCAACCTGCTCCCTCCTCCCCTGGTCCGTGGGCCAAGCCCAGAGGCTAAGAGCTAGGAAGGCGGCAGGCTTCTCTGGGTGGATCAGTGCCACCCCCAGCTCCCGCCCCGGCTCGCCTGCGCCCCGAGCTCAGTGGGAGTTGTGGGTGCTCAGTGCTGTCTGGGCTCGGGGCTATAAATGGCAGGCAACCGGGGAGGGGGGGGTTTCTGCTGCCTGGGGTGGTGCCAGCAGGCCTGGAAGGGTTAAACAGAAGGGCTTGGGTGGGGTATCACCTGGGCATGGGGGGCTCCTCTCCTTGGTTTGGGGGACGAAGGGGCAGGTGCTGCTGGATCTTTAACAAGGAAATCTTTCCTCCTACCAGCGTGGGGTGTGTTTGAGTTAAATGTTCACTAATTGCGGCAGAGCCAGGGCTAGACCCCTCCCCTGGAAGGCAGGAGATTCGCTGCTTCAGCCCGGTAGCTGCCTAGTTGAGTCGGCCGGGAAAAGCAGGGCAGACGAGGGCCTGGCCCGGGCCCAGGGCCGTTCTGTGCCCAGCTGGTTGGGCTCTCGGCTGCTTCCCCCACCGGGTCCTGTGGCTTCTGCCTGTGGCGGGGTGACGGTTCGAGCGCCCAGTGGGGCGGTGACCAAGGATGGTTAGCGGCTGCTCTGGGAGCTCCTGCCACTGGGGCTCATCGAATCATCGAGGGGCCGAAGCGCCCAGAGCTCTGCCCCACTCACCATTAGCACAGGTGCTGAGCTGGTGCCTTGCCCCCCCTCCCCTCTGCTCCTGCCCGAGCGCCGGCTGGGGGCATGGCACAGCCCCAGAGCGGCCGTGAGCAGGAACGTGAGTCAAACCGTATCCGCTGCAGCCAGGCTAGGCCCAGCCGGCTCCCTCCAGGAACACCCCCCTTCTAGCTGGAATCCCAGGGCAGAAAACACCCCGGTGCCAGAGTCTGGCCTGGGCGACTCTCCCCGGCTGGGAGCCCCACTCCCTGCCAGCAGCGGGGAGGCCTGGCCTGTTCTCCCTGGGACACCAGCCCTCTTGCAAACCCCGCCGGCCCACCCAAGTGGTCGCTGGATTCCAGGAAGGCAACTCTGCTGGCACGGGTGCTGCGGGGAGGGGTGGGGAGCGGTTGGTAATGAGAACTGGGCTGCTCGTGCCAAGGTGAGTAATGGCCTGTTGCGCCCAGAGAGTTCCCAGCCACCGGCTGAGGTTTCTGCTCCCTGCAACCGGGGCCTGACCGCGCACCGAGAAGGACGCTGGGGCATTGGGTTTGGACCCAGCGCCCGTCTCTTAGCCCTGAGATCCCCCTGCCCCGCCCTTGGGTGACGTGTCGTACTGCTGAGATGTACCTCGCCCTCGTGGGGGGTGCTGGCCTGTTGCTCCCCCCTTCTTGGCTCGGGCCGAGGGGAAGCATGACCGGTGTGAGCTAGGAGCTGCTCTGGGCCGGGCACCGTATGTATGGAGGGGAAGGGGCTGAGGGCCAGGGCATGGCATAGGTAAGAGGAGCACACTGGGAAGCTGGCACCCCAATACCTCCCCTCCATGGAGTCCAGCCCTATTTCTACCTGGGTCAGCGCCCCCCATTCAAGAGCTGCCGCATCTTCCATATTGTGTGTACCCTGGGGGGTCATTCCCCAGGCTGCTGCAGGTATCAGGGTTGGGCCCCCCATGCCCACGGGAGTGCAGAGCCTCCCTCCTGTTCCTGGCACTGTCTCCAGCAGCCTGTGGGGTGCAGGGGGGGGTCAGGTCCTTAATCCCAAAATGGAACCAGGCAGCTTGGTCTGATGCGCTGCCCCGTTGGGCCTCTGAGCAGGAGCTGCTGGACCCTGACAGCCCGATGCCATTCCTGGCTGGGAGCAGGCCCCCACCCCTGGCTGCACTGGTGCCCCAAAGGCCCAAAGCACGCTGCATGGGTGCAGGGCTTTGGCCCTCCCAGGGGTCCTTCTGGGAGCAGGGCTGAGCGTCTGGCCTCTGCTTTGCGTGACCTTTAACGTTTCCATCTAAACGCTCCTGCAGTGTTTGCAGGATGTCTGGGAAACAGCTGCTGCATTCCGCCTCAGAGGTGGCTGCATTGCAGAATCGGCGGGGGGGGCTGCTGTGAGGCTTAGGTGACGTTGGAGGTCACTGGGTGAAAGGCTGTAGCGAAGGGCAAAGTATTATTGTCCAGACTAAAGCACGAGCCTTCAGCCCTCGATACTGCATGTGCCCCTTCCGTACTTCAGCAGTCACAGAAATAAGAATGGCACGATTGGGCCCTCCTATCCCCCCCACCCCGGTGCGCAATGTCCCGTGCTGCTGTTGTACTGTGTCACGCTGGTTTGGCCCAAGCAGTTAACCGGTATTTGTGCTTTTGCTGCTGCATTGTTTCCATTAGCAGGAAAAATCGATGCTGGGTCAGGTATTTCTTTGATGCAATCCTGTTGGATATTTGCCTCTCATGCACAGCTGCAACCAATCAAACCTGAAGCCCCTGCATTTGCAATGAATCCTGAGGAAACATCTTGGCCCATATGGCTTAGCAGCTGATTGGCCCAGCCAGGTGGACTGTTGCCATGGGCAGTGACTTCCTGTTGTTTCAGCTATCACTACACAAAGGGGCATTTAATTGCTCCTCACATTTAGCCTAATTGAAAGGTGGCTCATACACCCATTGACTTGAACCAGGTCTGTGATTGATCTACAGCTCAAAGCCACGCTTGACGGCAGCTGCTAACACCAACCTGCATAACAGTCCCACCAGGGTTGTATCTAACAGTGACTAAGCCTTGGATGAATGGACCAACCTGGGCACTCCAGTTAATTTCACTTCCTTATTGCGCGTTGTAGCACTAAACCATCAATCGTCCAAGACTCCCTAACAATACCTGCAGGACTTGACTTTCCCCGGTATCACCCTCGTACGCGCCCCCTCTTACGCTCCCTTGCTGTGTCGTCTCATCTGGCAGGGAGCTCCCTGGGCCAGGGCCTTCTCTCTCGGCTTTGAAGGCGCTGATGGTGCCACGTTGGGGTGTAGGGGGGGCGGTCCCGGCCCAGGAATGGGGCCGTGCCCTGTGCTTGGAGCAGATCAGTGACAATATTCCAGCTCTTCTGAGGAGGTGACTGGGAGCAGCTTGATCCTCTCCAGGGAAAGGGAGAGCCGACAGCGGGCACCCAGTGACAACGTTGTTACAGGGGGTGATGTAGACGCCCCCCCCAGCACATCCAGTAGCCCGGCTAATGCCGTGAGCCGCTTTCCGTGGGGTCGAGGCCTGTGGGCGCTCCCAGCCATGGCGTTCTGGGGTTGCTGGCTCGGCTACACTGGAGCGAGGCCAGTGACGCTGTGCCTGACGTGGGTCTGTGTCAGTGGAAAGGCGAGGTGCCCTCCCCCTGTACCTCCCCTGCCTGTAGGTGACCATGGCCCATTTCTAGGGAGCTCTGGGTGGGCCCTAGGACAGCTGGTAGGAACCCCGGCTCCATAGCACGTCTTGGGGGGGGGGGGTGAAACGCTTGCTCCCAGAGCACCCTACAGGAGCTGGCTGGGCAGCTGGGTTATGGGGCAGCATCTGCTGGGACGGTCGGTGGATGGAGTGCCCCAGGGGCCAGCTGCAGGGCCCAATCCTGGCACCCCTCGCCCAGCGGCGCGTGCTCCAATGGCCCATACAAGAGGGAGAACAAGAGATGCCCTCGGCCTCGTGGGCCTCTCCGAATGCAAAGGGGCGAAGCGGCGCCCGGCCCTCGGGCATGGGGAGGGGTGGCACTGTGCCCCGGCCAGGAATGGTCTCTGTGGCCCAGCAGGCCTAGGGGACGGCAGTTCCCAGGGCGAGTAGCCCCGTTGCGGGTGGATCAGTCCTGCCTGGGCCCTACCCCGGGACCCGTCTCCTGCTTTGGCAGCACTGGCAGTAAACTTGGCTTGAGCTGACTGGGACGTTGTGTGTGCCGGGCAGCAAACGCAGCGTTGCCCGAGAGCCTTCCTGGGAGGGGCCCTGCAGGAGCCAGGAGACGGTGCAGCCTGCCCCCCTGTGCTCCCCCTGGGACCAGTCCCGGGCCTGATCTGGGGGGCTGGGGACCATGTGCCAGGGACCCTGGTACTTAACCCTTCGGACTGCGGCCGGCGCTGAGGGGCTTTGGTTATGTTTCCGCAGCAACTGCCGGCTCTCAGGCCAAGCGACTTTCAGTTCAGATGAAGGGAAAACAGCACCAAGAAGGAACAAAGGTGAAGTCTCCCCGAGAGAGCAGGGCGTGTGCGCCTCCCCAGCACGATGCGGCGCCACCGGGCTGCCCTCCGCCCCGGTCAGGGAGCCTGCCTGAGAAACGGAAAGGGGCATGGGGGGGGTGTCCACCAGCAGCAGAAGAGTTAATGGGCTTGAGGGCTCAATTAGCCGACTGGGTTCTGCTTGTTAGCGGACCCAGCTGGGGAGGAGCTGAGCCGTGTTCCTACAGGGCAGCGCTCAGAGCAGAGGGAGGAGGCTGCGGGATCCACCCTAACAACCCAGCCCTGACCAAGGGCTGGGGCCAGGGTAGACCCCAGGAGTGGAGCCAGCTGCTGTGACGGGCCTTGGCTAAGGGGTACCGCCCTCGGGGGCTGGCGTCCCGGCGGAGGAGCAGCGAGCCGAGGAGAACCGAGGGAGACTCAAGGCTCCCCGAGCAGGTTAAGTGTTTGGGGGACACCGAGGAGGAAGCAGGAACCCGCCCCACTGAATGGAGAGTGGGGGTGCTGAGGGGCCTCGTCGGGGCGGGAGACGGGGGGTGACTAGCGCTGGGTGGGATGCTGCTGGGTGGGGCATTGATTCCTTGGAAGGGGTGGATTATGCTGTGACTTCCCGGGGTGGGGGGGCAAGACTCTGGCCCATGGGGGGCCCTGAGGACAGGAACAGGCAGATATGCCGCAGCGCCGGCTCTTGCCATGAGGGGGCGCCCTGGACAGTTGATCCGTCACCAGCGCTGCACACAGCTCCCCAGCACCACGCTGCAGGGCCCTGAGCCGCCTGCCCCACCCTGCCCCATATCTTCAGCCGGGGGGAGCCCCCCTACTATAGCCCTGGCTGTGACCGAGTTATTAGCCCTCCCGCTAGGGGCAAGGGGGTGTGGGCGCAGCTGGGGCAGGAGAAGGCAGGATGGGTATGCAGGGGGGTGGCAGGGACGGGATATTTGCCTCAGTGTCTCCCGGTTTGGCGCTGCTCTGGGGGCACGGCCGGGCCAGGTTGGGTTGGCATCAGTGACAGCACTGGCAATAGAACCCAGGCGTCCTGGTCGCTGGCAGCGACTGATCATGCGAGGCTAACATATGGGGGCAGCTTGGGGGGCGGGTGGAGGGCTGGAGCGGGTGGGAGCAGAGAACTGCCAGCCCCATGCATAGAGTGGAGATTGGTCGGGGTTATGGTGAGCACTGGGAGGGTCTGGAGGCCAGGCTGCCCTAGGAGAGCCCCCAGCCCCTGGGGGAGAGGGGGAGTTGCTGGGAGGGTGGGTGTGTGGCTGTCCGCACTCCCCAGCGCTGTTAGCTCCCAGGGGCAGTGGCCCTGCTCAGACCACACACAGACCCCCGGCTGCTCCGCTGCCCCAGGGAGATCAAAGTCCCGCCGGGTCAGGCTGGCCTGCGGCTGATCGAGCCGGGGAGGCAGACTGTGAGGGGAGACCCAGCCCTGGGGCACGGGGAACCAGTGCCACCAGCCAGCCCTGGCACGTGGCAGGGTGCAGCTGGGCTGCAGAAACGCGGCCGTGGGGTTGCGGGGGGCGGGAGGTGGTCCCCTGCCAGCCCAAACCAGCACCAGAGAGCCAGCCCCCGGGTCCAAGGCCAGCAGAGCAGCCAGCACGGCTGGAGGGTTCTGGGGTACAGCCCTGGTGCTGAGGGGGTCAGGCCTGTGGGTTTTTCTGATCTACAAAAGGCCACGGCTTCCCCCAGCAACACCGGCTGGGTCAGAATCCTAACCACACAAGAGCAAGCCCTGTGTTCACCAACAACTCGACAAGCACCCCCACACTCACCAACAGCCCAACAAAAACCCTGCCCCTGTGTTCATCAACAACCCCTGCCCCCTACAATCACCAGCAGCCAGACAACAACACCCGCACCTGAGCTCATCAACAGCCCAACAACAACCTCTGCCCCGTGCTCACCAGCAACACCCGCCCCCATTCTCATCAACAGCCCGACAACCTCTGCCCCGTGCTCACCAGCAACACCCGCTCCCTACGATCACCAACAGCCCGACAACAACATCCGCCCCGTGTTCACCAACTGAACACCTGCCCCAGCTCTCACCAGCACACATGCTCACCAATAGCCTGACCACAACAACCAGACCCAGCGCGCTCACCAACAACCCAACCATAACACACCTCCCTGCGCTCACCAACAACCTGACAACACCCGCCCCCGTGCTCACCAGCAGCCCTATAGTAACAACCCATTCCCCCACCCCCACTCACCAACAACCCAACAAGAACAACCCAGCCATTCTGCCCCCCCCCCCCCGCACTCACCAGCAACCCGGCCTGCACCCCCGCCCCGCTCACACTCAGCCCCACCTGCTCAGTCGTGAGTCGCGACCCTGGGACGTCAGTCCTGGGCACACGGGGCCATGGTGTGCAGACAACCACTCTTAACCCGTCGCTGGTCCCCGAAGTGCCGGGGCCCGGGCCCAATCCAGCACACCCAGGGCCTCCGGAGCCAGCAGCTGCTTGTGGGGCCTGGAGGAGACGCTGCCTTGACCGCACTGCCAACGGGCTCTATGCCCGGTCTGGACCGGTCACGAACCAGCATAGTCCCCCGCCACGCTGCTGTGCTCTCTGGCACCCCCTGCAGGCCGAGGGGCAAACCCACTGCCACAGCACAGTGATGAGCCGCCGAGTGGGTACCTGGTACCAGCGCCCTCTCCCGGCAGGAGCTGGAACTGTTCAGCAGCATGTCAGAGACCAGAGGGACATGGGCTGGGGGCCCCAGGCCTTTGCTGGTCCTAAACCCTACTCCAGCTGGGGTTTCCTAGACACACAGGCACAGTGCATGTGCCTTCTAATTAGCGTATAGTCTTTGCACCTCGCCGCCTTTGTGTCCGCAGACTACAGGCACTTCCAGTTCAGTCAGTCCAGCAGCTACACGCACACGGTCCCAGCACACGGGGCTTTTCCCTGCCACGGCCCCATGGTACGTCAGATATTGCAGTACAGCTGAACCCCTAGCCAATATCGGCCACCCTTCGTGCCAGGCGCTGGACGAACACAGAGCGAGAGCGTGTCCCTGCCCGAAAAGCTCTGACAAGGCAGGCAGAGTGTGGGAGGGAAACTGAGGCATGGAGAGAGGGGGAAGGGACTTGCCCCAGGTGACCCAAGTCTACTGCCCTGCCTACCAGTTTGCATTGTTTTGTTTAACACCATCTCACTACAGAGCTGCCCGGTTTGAAGGTGTATGTACGAGGGGGCAGAGTGAAGGGGAAACTGTCCTTCTTTACTTTCTGCCATTCCCACTGCCGCAGTGGGACCCAAATACCTGGGCTTTCCTGTGTGGCATTTCTTTCCTTTCTTAGCATCCTCTTTTTCAACCTCCATGTGTCCTCTTCATCTCCCTGGTGTGGTGACTTGCTTGACCTGGGGCTATTTATCTCAAACACCCCCACCGACTGCCTGCCAAGGCCGCCTCTTTGGCTGAGTTGCAGGTAGCGTCTGGTGCCCCCCCACCCCCGAGCCCCCCAATAAGGTGTGTGATTTCCTCAGACAGCGGGAACGGTCACGAGACGCAACGGCCAACGGTCACAGACGTGGTGACCTGGGAATTCCTCTCCTCCCAGCTCTGGACATGACCTCCTGAAATACCCCCGTCCCCGCACTTTCCATTCGACGCGACTTTCTGGTTTTGTAGCCTTGTTGCCGTGCGCTGCGCCCAGAGCAAGCTGCGTGAGGCCTGTCTGATTTCCAAGCCCGGTTTGATGTTAATTACGTTTTTCATGTGACTCCCACAAGAACCGGCGCTGCTCCCCAAGTGGGAGATTCATAAACAAATCGGCGGCCGGAGACAGGACCTGGCAAGATTTATGGGAGGCGTGATCCTGGTTCCGCGCCCCCGTGCCCGTCGCGGCATGTCAGAGCCTCGCCCCGGGTCGGGGTTGGCTGGTAGACGGGGCAGCGGGTTTCATGCGCCAGGTGTGGGTTTCAGGCCCCCCGGTAATCGGCGAGGTAGCTGCCATTCTTCGGATTTCACACAAACAACAACAACCCACCTCCCCTCGCATCTCAATGGGCCCCTTTGTGTGCGGCTGCCCGCTGAGGGGATGATTTATGGCAGCTAATAAGCAACGCGTGTCTGAGGGCAGGCCCCAACCAGCCAGGTGACTCATCCCAGCCGAGCTGTGTTTCCCCCACAGTCACCCTGGGGGGGTCGGGGAGGAGCGAGACGGTGATTAACAAAACCTTTGGAATGAATCTTTTCCCTCCACCTGCCTCCCGCCCTCCCCTCGGCCAAAGCGCAGGCGCACCGTGACAAACAGCTCGCGCCGCCCCTTCGGCGGCTGCTCCCTGGCTGTACGGGTCACCCGGGCCCTGCTTGGCTCCGCGTGGGCTCGGCTAGGACCTCCAGCGGCTCCAGCCAGCTAAGCTCTCAAAGCACGAACGGGGAGATCTGAGCCAGTGCTCGGGGGGGACCCAGTCATTCACGACCGCCCCCCCCCTGCCATTTAAACACCCCCACACTGAGTGTCCAGCCCTGCTGCGTGGGAGGTTAGCCTCCCGACTTTGACCTTCGTATAACTAACGCAGCGACGCCTGCCTGGAAGTTTGCAGCAGAAAGGGGGTGCAGGGAGAGGGGCTGTGGCCACCCTCTGGGAGCAGAGCCGAGTGGAGAGCCCAGGAGGGGGAAGGAGCTCCCGGGTCCTAGCCCTAGAGGAAGAGTCAATCCCAGAGGCATTGTGGGGACTGGGTAGACTTGGCTGCTGGCTACAGGGTCCCTGGGCTGGAACCCAGGCCAGAGGGGGCAGGCCTGGGGCCCCTGCCAGCCACTCGGAAGGCCGGGCTCCCTTCTCCAGCTGCTTGTTCTCCTTTGCTCATTAGCAGCCCCCTTTTCCCTAGAGCGATACAAACGGGATGTCTGAGCGGCAGGGCCGGTAATTAATGGCACCCAAACAAACCAGCAGCTAATAGCAGAGGCGGGGAGGTAGAGGGGGTGTTTTCCTGGCTACATTGGAAATTGTTTCCCCTCAGAGAAAAAGGCATGTTGGTGAGAGAAGAAACCCCCATTGATCCCACGGCAGCCCCTAATGAGGAGGAAGGGGGCCAGCCAGGGGATTAGACCATTGTAGAGAGGCCTCTCGCTCTCCCATACACTCAATTGGTGAGTTAATGGGCACAAAGGACTCTCTGGGTCAGGAGAATGGCAGCACGAGCTGGGACTGCCCTCTCCTCTGGCATGGCCGAGGTGCCCCCGTCCTCCTGCTGGGGGGTGCTGCCCTGGGGGCAGGGATGGGCTGGGGGGGCCCCAATGCTGCTTTGGAGACAGGTGTGACGTTGCACCCCATGTTCTTCATCGAGATATGATTATGGCATCACTCTGATGCGTTTTATGCAAGACTGGTCATGTAAGCTATTATTGAGAAGGTTCTGATTGACTGACTATGATTATCCTACTTGTATGCATGTATCATTTCGGTATCTGAAGTTAGGAATATTGTCTATGTATCTATTACAAATGTTTTTACACCTGCGAAACCCTAGCTAGGCAAAAGACTGTCTGTCTAGATGACTGGCTGGGAAGGACCCATTCCAGTCAATGGACTATTGGGAGAAAACAACAGGTCTTAGAAGATGCTAATCTCCCTCCGGAGAGCCTTCCTGGGGAGCCATGTCATGGCTTCTATGACACTCCAGGGGCATGTGACCAGATCACATGGTGCTGGACTCCATCTTGGGATACCAGTGCTTTTCCACTGAAAGGCGTGGGAACCAAGCTTGGAGACAAAGGGTTCCCGCCATATGCAAAAGCTATTTAAGGTAGGGGAGTGACATCATTGTGGTTCTTCCCTGACTCCCCACCCAAAGAGACTCCTGGAAACACCTGAGGAACAAGGACTGGACTGAGGGGAAATGCTGGACCCAGGCTAGAGGGATTTCTAGCCTGCGAAAGGAATACCTGGGGTTTTAAGCTGCAAGCAAGTGCAGCTGGCCCCTCAAGAATGCCTAAATCAACAGTTAGGGTGAGAATTTGCTATTCATATTCAATCTCTTTAGTATATTAAGCTTATATTGCATTTTTGTTTAGTTACTAGGTAATCTGCTTTGATCTGTTTGCTGTCCCTTATAATCACTTCAAAATCTATCTTTTGTAGTTAAAAAACTTTTTGTCTAAAACCAGTGTGTGGAAATCACGACTCAGGGCAGAAAGACTGGTGCCTGGGAGAGGACTTGGCAGGCCGGTTGCAGCAGTATCGTGTAAAGGGAACCTAGGATGGTGGGTCAGGTGGGCTCAGTGGTACCCAAGTTCCAGGTGGCACCTCAGTGGGGAACACATCACAATAGGGTCAAACACTGCCATGGGGACAGAGACATTTATGCCTCGGCTGCAGGCTGCGTGGGGGCTGGGCTCCCCAGTCGCTCGCCCCCAGCCCCCCACAAGCCGAGCCAGCTCTTTCTCATCCAGCTTCCTCCGATCGGACCCTCCTGACCTGGAGGCCCCAAGGATGGGCATTGTGCTGAGGCTGAGAGATGAGAGGTGTTGGGGCCGGGGCAAGGCCTGGCTCCCTGTCCCACGTGGCCAGGCCATGCTCCCGTGCTGGGGCGTGCGCCAGTTCTGGGCATTGAGGGGGAGGCTGTCCCCTCTGAATGCCCCCAGACTTGGTGTCTGCCCCCCTCTACCCCTGGAGGCGGGGTTGGATCCGCACAGGTGCTGATTTGGGCATCTGGTGCCGGCCAGTGCATTTCCCCCAGAAAGACCCCACAAGGGAGCCGACCCCGAGCCCCCCAAAACCAAGAGGCTTTTTCAAAAGGCTGCTGTGGTTTTGGTCCCTCTCTGGAGCTTTGACCCCCCCTCCGTGCCCCGTCCCGCCCGTGGCATGACCACGAGTGTCGCCATCTCTCCCCGATCGAGTGCATTGGGTGACTTTCCCCCGGATGCCGGCACTGTGCAGCACGCAGCTTCTTCCCGAAGCCCAGCGTTCTCGTTCGTTCGTACATTCTCTGGCTTCTCCCACCCCACGTCTGCCCAGCTCAGCCATTCGTTCTGCCCCCAGCAGCCCCTCCGTCAGTTCTACCTCCCCAGCCCCACCTCTGCTCCCCCTGCTGCACCAGGGGTGGGTCTCCCCCAGCCATTCCCAGGCAGGGAGGGTGTAGGGGGGCAGGGAGCAGCCTGACAGGAGGGGAGGGGGGCTCAGGGAGCCAAGCTGCCCTGAGCAGCTGGGCTCTTTCTGCTCCCCCCCACCCCCCAAAAAACCCCTCACAGTTCCTGGGGTGGGTGAGTGTGAGCGCTGCCTGCTTCCGCAGCAGCTCTGATTGGCTGCTCTTCCCCAGGAGGTGGGGTAAGTGTGGCAGGCAGCCAATGAGAGGTGGATTTCCCACCCAGCCAGGCATAGGTGCCAACTCAGAGGATGCTCCAAGGCTGTAGCACCTACGGGGAAAAAATATGGCAGCTCCCGCCTGCGGCGATCAGCTGTTCAGCGGCGTGCCGGAGGCGAGGGGGAGGAGCGAGGGTGGGGTGTGCTTGGAGGAGGGGGCGGGAAGGGGTGGGGCCTTGGGGGAAGGAGGGAGTGGGGGCAGGACCTGGGGCAGAGCGGGGGTCGAGCACCCTCGGCGCATGTGCAGGCAGAGTTGAGACAGCCAGGATCAATGGCGGTTCTCGCCCCGGCTGAGCTGGCTCCAGCCCCAAGCAGAATCAGGCGAGCGGTGGGGAAATCATAGGAGCTGGCGGCGCTGTGGATGGGAACCACACCCTGGCCTCTGGGTGCTGTTTGACAGGACCTGCACCCTGCTCCACAGGCCAGGACTGACAGGGCCCGGCAGAGCTGGGGGCAGCCCAGCACTGGACTAGGAGGGGCAGCTGGTCAGGACTGGGGGGTCATTGGCATAGCTGTGTATGTGGGGTGAAGGGGAGCCCAGGACTGGGATAGCAGGGGCAAGGGTGACCATCTTTCCAAAAGGCAAAAGCGGGACAAATGCAGGAGCCCCGCCCCTTCTCCTGAGTCCCCGCCCCCAGCCAGGCTGGAAGCTGGAGCTGGCTCGTTGTAGGAGCCACCCAGGGAGCCCAGACTGCTGTGGGGAGCCCCAGACCTTCCATCTACCTTGGGCAGGTGCCCGAGAGCAGCCCCACAGTCCATGTCCCTGCCCTCCGGGACATGTCGCCCAGGGCAGGTGGATGGTCTGGGGCTCCACACAGTGGCCCGGGCTCCCTGGGCAACTCTTATTACTGCCCAGCTCCGGCTTCTCACCTTGCTAGGGGGCAGGGCCTCGGGGGGTGGGGTCTCGGGGCGAGCAGGGGCTAAGGCCCACCTCAGCCCCCTCCTCCCCCCAGCCAGAAAGAGGCTGGCACGACCCCTGAGCCTCAGGAAGGCGCGGAGCGGCACTGCAGGGAATCCAGGACAAATGCTATCCTGGAGACATTTAGCCCAGGACTGGGACTTGAACTCTGCGTTTCGGGACTGTACTGCCCAATTCAGGACGGGTGGTCGTAGCAGGGGCCCTGGGGGTTGGGAGTGAGTGGCACCAGCTAGTGGATCTCCACGCAGGCATACAGTTCTGCCCACACAGATTCATTGCAGGATTGGGGCCTAGGTGGGTGAAGGAAAGTGGCAGATGCATCAGTGCTTTGTATAGAGGGCGTGGAGGTTTTTGGTGGGGAAGGTAAACAGGGGAAGGGAGGAAATCTCCTAGCCTGTAATTTCTCATTGTGCGGGTGCTTTGGGGCGGGGAGGGGGGCAGATGCGGTCGTGCTGAGAAATGCCTAGGTCAGCTGCTTGAGTGAAACAAAAGTGAGAGGCGATCCCTGTCTGGAGCTAAAATGGAAACGGGGAGTCAGCACATCCTGCCCTGCTTGCTAAAAAAGACATTCAAATTGCAAACAAATGTGGGGCGGGCTCCAGTGCTAACAAGCTCTCCATCCGGGGCTTTCAACAGGCACCGAGCTGTTTACTGATGTGGGAAGCCAGGAAACCTCAGCTAATTCCACGGACCCCCAGAGGTAACACAGCATCTTCTTTCTCCTGCACTGAACAGAGCCACAGGGGCTGGGCCGCCAAAGAGGGATGGAAAAAATGACTCTTCTAACAAATCATTGCTTCCCTAGGGTTGCCGGCAGCTGCCACTCAGAACTCTGTGGAGACATAGGGATCGAACCTGTAGCATCCTACTTACAGGGACCAGCCCCTTCCCACCACAGGGTGGAACCAGGGTTAGCACTATAGAGGCTAAGGCGCACAGGTGAGCAGTTCTTGTCCCATCCCCTAGGGGGCAGCACTGATACAGACACTTTAGCTAGTACAGCTGGCTGGAAAAGGATGTTGGAGTTTTTTTCCCGGTGGAAAGTTTTGATTAAAAAAAGGTTTTGTCGAAAATTTCTACATAAGTTTGACTTTGTGGTGAAAACTAAAAAGCCTGCAAATATCTGTATTTGGAAATGCTGCTGCAGTATATCATGGGAGCTATAGTTTGAGTGCCTCATGCTCTGGTTTTCCTCCAGGGCTCCTTGGTTGGACTCAATTTCCCATGATGCACCATGGAATTCCCTCATGGTAAAGGCTGCCAGTTGCATCATGGGAGTCCATGGTCAGGATGCATCCTGGGAGATGTAGTTTGGCTGGGGAGACTGGCCGAGAGAGGAGAAAGGGGACAAGGGGAAACTGGCTACGATTAATTCCATGAGGCTCCATAGCAGCCTAGCCAAATGGAAGTATTTCAGGTTTGGGCCACACTATTGTCAAACGTTTGGGCTTTGATAAATTGAAATTTCCTGCAGAAAGCAGGCACTTTGCAGGAAACATTTCATTTTGTCAAATAACCAATTTTATACTGAAAACCAGTTTTGTGGCTTGTCTGATTCCCCATCCGGCTTCGTTTGACACCTATCTTTTGTTTGCCAAGAGCCCTCTGTGCTAGCCACTGCTGTCTGACTAGCACGGAGTGAGCCCAGTGCATGCAATACCTACCTGAGCACTAGAGGGTGCTCAGTGACTGAGTCAGGGAGCAGGGAGGACGGCAGACGGCAAGGAGCTCTTGTGAGCTTGCATGGGTGAAGAATCCAGCCTGTTCCTGCTGGGTGCTCGCTTGCTTCAGCCTGAATCCAACACCGGGGAGCAAGCTGCACACCTGATCTGGTGTATCGCCACACTGTACTCAGCAGGTGGTGTGACTGCAGTGCTGCCTTCTGCTGGATGGAATCAGATCTGCTCCCCTGTGTGTCCCAGGCCCTTCACTGCTAATAGAGATTCCCCCTCAGCTGACATGGTAGAGGCTTTTGCAGCAGGGAGCTCTGAGTTCTTGCTGTGACGGCCCGAGTGGAGCCATGGAAGTGGAGTTTACCAACGAAGCCAGCTTGCGGCCCTGGGACTGCTCTGCCGGCTGGTGTTTCAGTCGAGGCAGATCACGTTGCACCCTGGCTGGAGAGGCCTTATCCACTCATCAGTTGCCAACAAGGGGCCTTGGGCGGGTTGCTTATCAAGATGGGCGTTGGCTCCTTTGGCTCTGTGCTCAGCCCTCTGACGAGATGTGTCCCAGTGAGTTATCGGCGAGGACGGCTCGGGAGGGGAACGCAGCACCCCATGGTGCCCGGCAGGAGAGTGCCCTGCAAAGCGACTGAGCCTAGATCCCCCGCCGGCTCCCCGCACCCTACCACTGCTAGCTGGGCCCTCAGAGCTTTATGCATTCGTATTGCACAGCAGCAGTTCGATTGTTCCGCTTTGCTCTGGGCCGAGCGGCCTGTGCGCTCCCATCAAGCAGTCCAAGCCCTGCCCCTGGAGCTGGGTCAAATCGTGCTGCCGTTTGGGAAGCAGGGCAGTCCAGGCTCAGGCACTGGCCTGGGACTCAGGAGACCTGGGTTCCAGGCCTGGCTCTGCTGGTGACCTGCTTTCCCAAAGTCCAGTGGGCTGCCACTCCCCGTAGAGGATCCAGGGATCTCGTGTCTGCTCAGAGGCAACGCGTGGGCACCAGGCAGTGCATGGGAGACCTGGGATCCAATTCCAGCATCTTGCCCCCCAGGCTGGGAGAGAAGGACCCATTCTCCTCTCATGTGGCAAATGCCATGACTCATGCTGACAGTTGGGGGGTTCTGCCGCTGGCCAGGCCCTGCTCAGAGCAGAGCAGCTGCTTGTGCCTGCAGCCCCAGGGCTGCTCTGCTCTGCTCTGCGGCATGCTGCAATATTTTCACGCCGACCCCCGTGCGCCAGCTTGCATTTTGCTCTCCAGAATTTAACTTGGGTGTGGTCGTATAAGCAGCTCCCTTCTCCAAGCCAGGCCTGAGGCCAAAGCGCTGCCGTCTGGGCCCTAGAAAGGGGAAATCCACGAGGCCTTTAGCACATTAAATCACAGCCAACCCTGCTAAGGCCCCTCTGCCCAGCTCCCGCAGTGGCCAGATGTCGGCTTCCAAGGGAATAATGGACGCTGTTGAGTTCAGTGCCACCCAACTCTCCTCTGGAAGGTGGCTGAGACGGGCCCGGCGGGTGCTTCCACCCCAGGAGAAGCAGAGCCGGGAAGCCTGACGCCTGCGGGACGTGCACGCAGAGAGACCAGAGAGGGAGCAGAGGTGCAGTCAGCCCTCCAGCTGTGATCTACGGTTAAATAAAGGTTCGGCCAGTGGCCGGGGGCGGACGCGGGAAGGCGCTACGTGCTGTGTTCTAGTGGCTGTTAATAGAGGCGAAACCAAAAATCCCAGCCCAGGCAATGTAATCCCAGGCTGGATTTTCCCTGTCGTATTCAAGAGAAAACCTGGGCTGGCAGGTGGGGAGTGGGAAAAGTCCTTAAGCACGTGGTGAACTCTAAACAGCTGCGCTTGCACCTTCGACGGCCTGGCAGCTGAGGCCCAAGTCAGGGTCCCAGGAGATCTGGCTTCTAGTCCCTGCTCTGCTGCTGACTCTCTGGGTCCTTGAGCAACTCCCTTCACCCCGTTTGTCTATTTAGACGGGAAGCTGTGCAGGGCAGACTGTGTCTGTGCAGCACAACGGGGCCCTGATCTCCGCCCGAGCCCCAGAGGCTCCTGTAATATAAAGACTCTCGCGTGATTACGTCTCCTGCCTCTCAGATGTGCACGGCGCTTTACGAACATGCAGGACCCAGCGACTCCCTGGCCTGAAAATCTTCCAGCAGGGACGAGGATAGAAAAGGATCAGTTCCTCCAGAGAGGCACATGTGTTCTCCAGGGCCAGTGAGCGAAGCGTGGAGCTTGCTGTTCGGGTGAGAACCAGAAACCCTCCCAGCAGCCTGTCAGGTGACTGAGGCTCATAGGATTCAAAGATCTCCTGGAGCAACGTAGCACTTTTCATGTTGTTTTGATCGGGGCGAATCTGTGCTCCTTTTCTTTGTTAATTGCAGGGGAAAATGTTAACGGAGTGAAGCCAGGGAGGGGCTGCCAATGTTGGTGAAATGGGATGGTAAAGATCGAACCCCCCCACTGCTCGCAAAGTGGGCATGGGGCAGCCAATGGGGCGGTAAGCACCGCACTCCAGCAAAGTATGCGGGGGAAGGACAAAAATCACTGGTGTTCTTTGCAACAGCGCGGGGATACTGCAGCCCAGCTAGACTGTAAAATGCTGAAATGAGGGGACAAGCCATCCCTGTGGAAGGCCACAGACATCACTGCAGAGCCACCGGGGCACATTTGGCCCAATCTTTCCAATTCTTCTGCAGGCTCTTGTGTTCCGCGGTTCAGTCCGAAGGCTCAAAGTACAAGGCAGCCTTGGTCTGCAGGGCTGTAACCTGCTGGAGGCATGACAGGGGGCAGGTAAGTGTCTCTCTGTGTCCCATTTAGGGGCCCAATCCAGTGCCACTGACTTCAGCTGAACGATTCCCATTGGCATCAGTGGAAGTTGGGTTGGGCCCACTGGGTCTGAGCCAAAGCCAGTGGAATTCTTTCCATTGTTTTCCCTGGGGGTGGGATCAGAGCCGTGCCATTACCCGCTCCAGAGGGGCAGTGAGTGAATGCTACCTGGGCTGGAAGGCAGCCCTTGGGCAAGTGGGTGACATCCGTGGAGCTGCCCCTGCTCTGGGGAGCTAGCATACACAGTTTCCATCTGTCCACCCATCAGATGGCTGGGGCAGTGGTCGGGTTGCGTTAAAACCCCTAGAGCTGACAGTGTGGGTTCAGCAAGGTGGATTCTGGCCTTTAACTGCAGCTGAATTGGGCCCCCGGCTCTGTGCTGCAGAGGGAATGTTGACCTGAATTGTGTGTAAGAGCACCTCCTAGGGCGCGGTGCTGCCATGTGCAGGCTCGTTCTGTTCCGATGCTCACAAGGCTTCCCAGGGAGAGTTGTGCCCAGTGGCATTTCTGTGATGGATCTTGTCCATCCCAGTGAGCTCAGCCCCTGGCCAGATCAGACCTAACATCCTTCTTGAACAGATCCAACCTCATCTACACCGCCTGATGCTTAATCTCTCAAAAACTGTCCCAGAAGGCACTAGGCCTAGGGCCCAAGAACAGCCCCTGGCCTGTGTCCCCACCCCCTGGGGTGCACTGCTCAGGTGCAGGGGTCTGGGGCTCCCCACAGCGGCCCCGGGCGACTCCTACTACTGCGTGGCTTTGGCTTCTGGGGGCATGGCTAGGGGTGGGGCCTTGGGGGGGAAGAGGAGGAGTAAGGGGCAGGGCCCCCTTCTCTGGCTTCTTCCCAGCCTTTATAGCTCCGGACTAATAAGATTGGCAGTTACCAGGCAAGCACAGGGCTATTCACCCGGCCCCAATCCATCCCCCTTGATTGGGGCTGGAGCAGCAGGACCTGATTAAGGGCTTCTCAACCAGCACCCTGCCACAGGGACCAGTGAGGTCTCAAGTGGTGGAGTGCAAGGAAGCAAAACACTGAGTAGATGAACTTAGGTTGTTTAAGACAATAAGGCCCTAAGTGCATTTAATGGATCATATATTGGTTAGTAATAATATAAGCAATATAATTGTTGGCTAGTTTTTAGTGTGGTTAATAAGACCTCTGAATAACCTTTTTGGGAAGGAGTACAAACAAAGCCTTTTTGTCTTACTAGATATTCAGTTTCCGGAATGTCCTGAATACACCTGACTTGGGTACAGGACAACAAAAGCACAATCAGAGAAAGCAAGGGAAATCCCCATCTAATAATAAGACTAATAGCTTTGTTATTGTTAATAAGTAGCGTGACGTTCCCCTCTGGTGTCATCTGGACTGGTGATCTGCTAGGTTACTCCAATCCTTGACTCTGGGAGCCAGCCTGACCCTGCTCTGCTGTGAGACCCCCCACTCCTGGGCTGTTCACACACAGCCTCTGGCATGTAAGCTGCTCCTTGGATTGCTCAACCGAATGACACTGGCCAGTATCTCTGGTCCCAGACGCAACCCTAGGAACCTCCATCTTGCCGTGTCCAGTTATGCCCGCTGGACGCTGCAAGCTTATATGAGTTTGTCAATTTAACAAAGGAATTGATACGTACCAGGCTTGTTATCTCAAGGGGAGTCTCTGACATGCTTCAAACCAAACACACTGCTTCAGATAGGATAAACAAACAGATTTATTAACTACAAAGATACATTTTAAGTGATTATAAGTCAAAGCATAACTGGTCAGATTTGGTCAAATGAAATAAAAGCAAAACGCATTCTAAGCTGATCGTAACACTTTCAGTGCCCTTACAAACTTAGATGCTTCTCACCACAGGCTGGCTGGGTTGCTCTTCAGCCAGGCTCTCCCCTTTGATCAGCGCTTCAGTCGCTTGGTGATGATGTCTGTAGATGGAAGTGGAAGAGAGAGGAAGAGCATGATGTGACGATGTGACGCAGCAGGGAGGGGGGAGCGTTGACCTGGGAATGTGCCCTGGGGACGGGAGACCTGAGAGCCTGTCACCTGAGCCAGGAGGGGGAGGGGGAGGTGACACCTCTGCCCAGGAATGTGGACGGAGGCTGCAGCAGGGAACCTGCTGGGTGGGTTTAGTTTCAGTTTGGGGCTGGGTGGAGGAACACAGGGAACCCCAGGGCTGGGGTCTAAGCTCCCTGCTCCCCCAGAAGGACTTCACTGAGGGGTCCTGGGTGTACCCACAAGCTCTGTTTTGGACTGTGTTCCTGTTGTCCAATAAACCTTCTGTTTTACTGGCTGGCTGAGAGTCTCAGTGAATCCCAGGAAGAGGGGTGCAGGGCCTGGACTCCCCCACACTCCGTGACAACTGGTGGCAGCGGTGGGATCTACTGCACCCCGTGAACGGCGCTTCCTGCAGTAAGTGACTGGGGAACAGTAAAACGAAGGGGGATTGACGGGGACCAGGCGTGCTGAAGATTCAGAGAGAGACGGTTTCAGGGGGCGGTTAACCCCTGGGAGTGTGTGACCAGAGAGAAGGACTTTTGCAGTAACAGATTCCCCCGGGGGATTGCAGCGAGCGGTCCCAGGGGCGGAGGAGTCTGCAGCTCGACCCTGGCAAAGAGGTGGTGACCTCAAGAAGGACTGGCACACTAGGGGCTTTTCCTGGAAACCGTGGACAGCTGCCCGGCCTGCGAGTGGCCAGCCGGGAGATGTACGCTAAACGCCTTAAGAGCGACCTGGTGGAGCTGTGCAGGCAGAGGGGGCTGCGCGTCGGGAGGTCCACCAAGGAACAGCTGATTGCCCAGCTGGAGGAGAGGGATCGCTTGGATGACCCGATCCCTGTCCCTGAGGGAAGCCGCCCGGCGGACGCAGCGTGGGCCCTGGGGCCTGACCAGGCTGGGAGGGGTCAGACTGCTGCCCAGGACACCCCGAGACCCTTCCTACCTATGCCTGGGGGAGGGGTTGTGGGAAGCCCAGCGAATACCGAGGGCCCCCTGACCCCAGCAGCCAGCAGGGGATCCTCCCAGCGGAGCTCCCCATCCCTGGAGCGGATGCGGCTGGAATGGGAGAGGGAGAGGAAAATGAGGGAGCTGGAGGATCATGAAAAACAACGTCAACATGAGGAGAAACAACGTCAACATGAGCAGGAGGAGAAGGAGAAACAACGTCAACATGAGCAGGAGGAGAAGGAGAGGGAACGTCAGGAGAAGGAGAGGGAACGTCAACATGAGCAGCAGGAGAAGGAGAAACAAAGACAGCATGAACTGGAGCTGGCCAGGCTGAGGAGCAGTGGGGCCCCGGCTGCGGTGAGTGAGGGGGGACCCAAGACTGCAAGGAGCTTTGATAAGTGCTTCCTGGCCCAGCGGAAGGAGGGGGAGGACATGGATAGCTTCCTGACGGCCTTTGAGAATGCCTGCGAGCTGCACGGGGTTGACCCTGCAGACAGGCTCCAGTTCCTCACCCCCTTACTGGACCCCAAAGCCGTGGAGGTCTACAGCCGGATGACAGGGGCAGAGGCAGGGGACTATGAACTGTTCAAACAGGCCCTGCTCCGTGAGTTTGGGCTGACCCCCGAGATGTACCGGAGAAGGTTCCGGAGTCAGCGTAAAACGCCTGAGGTCACCTACCTACAACTGGTCAACAGGATGCAGGGATATGCCCGCAAGTGGACAGCGGGGGCCCAAACTAAAGAGGACCTGCTTGACCTGTTTGTACTGGAGCAGCTGTATGAACAGTGCCCTTCCGACCTGAGGCTGTGGCTGGTGGACAAAAAGCTCGCGAACCCCCAGCATGCAGGGCAGCTGGCCGACGAGTTTGTGAACAGTCGGTCAGGGGGTAGCCGGGAGGAGTCCCAAAAGAACAGGCCCCCCCCGATGCAGAGAGAGAGTCACCATGGGGCCTCCCAGCGGGGAAATAGGGAGAACCCCCTCCAAAGGGGAACGCCTGGTGTCGGGCCCCTCCGACCCGTTCGAGGGGACCAACGTGACCTGAGCTGCTATCACTGTGGCCAGAGAGGCCACGTACGGGCCCAGTGCCCCGGGCTCAGGGACAAACTGAGCAGACCCAACCTACCCAGGGTTAACTGGGTAGGGACTCAGCTGGACGAGGGGCAGGCGACCCAGGAAAGGGGGGCTACCAGTTTGCCACCTGCTCAGGAGGGAAGAGTACCCCCAGCCAGCCCCGCCAGAGGGCTGGAGGCTCTGGACTCCGGGTGCTCGGTTTACAGGGTGGGTGCGGGGCTGTCCCTCCGGAGAGAGTGCCTTGTTCCCCTGGAGGTGGATGGGAGGAAGGTCAATGGATACTGGGATACGGGCGCGGAGGTGACGCTGGCCCGGCCCGAGGTGGTGGCCCCAGATCGGGTGGTGCCCAACACCTACCTGACCCTGACGGGGGTGGGCGGGACCCCATTTAAGGTGCCCGTGGCAAGGGTACACCTGAAATGGGGGACCAAGGAGGGCCCCAAGGATGTGGGGGTACACCACCATTTGCCCACTGAAGTTTTGATGGGGGGGGACCTAGAGGACTGGCCAAGCAACCCCCAGACCGCCCTGGTTGTGACCCGTAGCCAGAGCCGGCGAGGGGCACTGCGACCTGACCCTGGGGAGGGTACCACACTGGAGGCGCGAGACCCTACTCGGGTGGGGAGGGAGCGCCGAGGGGCACGGCTCAGAGAGGCTGCGGCCTCAGACCTGGCCACGGAGGGGGAACCGGGCCCCATCCCTTCCCCAGCCGCTGAGTTCCAGGCCGAGTTGAGGAAAGATCCCTCCTTGCAGAAGCTCAGGGACCTGGCCGACCTCAGTGAGGGACGGACCATGAGGAGAGGCTGCCAGGAGAGGTTCCTGTGGGAGAAGGGGTTCCTGTACCGAGAATGGGCTCCCCCAGGGGAAGGGGAGTCCTGTGGGATCAGGAGGCAGCTGGTGGTCCCCCAGAAGTACCGCCGCAAGCTCCTGTCCCTGGCCCATGACATCCCCCTCGCAGGGCACCAGGGAATCCGGCGCACCCGGCAGAGGTTGCTACAGAACTTTTACTGGCCCGGGGTCTTTACCACCGTCCGGCAGTATTGCCGATCCTGTGACCCCTGTCAGAGGGTGGGGAAGGCCCGGGACAAGGGGAAAGCGGCGTTGAGACCTTTGCCCATCATAGAGGAGCCTTTCCAGAAGGTGGCCATGGACATCGTGGGGCCTCTCAGCAAGACGACCCGGTCGGGGAAGAAATACATTCTGGTGGTGGTAGATTTCGCCACCCGCTACCCCGAGGCAGTGCCCTTAGCTTCCATTGAAGCAGACACCGTGGCAGATGCGCTCCTGACCATTTTCAGCCGAGTGGGGTTCCCCAGGGAAGTCTTGACAGACCAAGGCTCCAACTTCATGTCGGCCCTGCTCCGGTGCTTGTGGGAGAAATGTGGGGTCCGGCATGACTGGGCCTCAGCGTATCACCCCCAGTCCAATGGGCTGGTGGAGAGGTTTAACGGGACGCTAAAGATGATGCTGAAAACCTTTATGAACCAGCACCCGCAGGATTGGGACAAGTACTTACCTCACCTGCTGTTCGCGTACAGGGAGGTGCCCCAGGAGTCTACCGGATTTTTGCCTTTCGAACTGTTATATGGAAGGAGGGTGCGGGGCCCCCTGGACCTGATGAGAGACGAGTGGGAGGGGAAGGCCACTCCCGATGGAGAGTCAGTGGTGGAGTATGTCCTGACCTTCCGAGAGAGACTGGCTGAACTCATGGGCCTGGCCAGGGAGAATCTGGCCAGAGCCCAGAGGAAGCAGAAGGTCTGGTATGACCGCACGGCGCGGGCCCGTGCCTACGCCACCGGGGATCAGGTGATGGTTCTCATCCCCGTGAGAAAGAACAAACTACAGGCCGCCTGGGAGGGCCCGTTCAAGGTCGTCAAGCAGCTCAATGAGGTAAACTATGTGGTGGAGCTGTCGAACCGGGCCCACCACCGCCGGGTGTACCATGTGAATATGATGAAGCCATATTATGCCAGGGGGAATGTGGTGTTAGCTGTGTGTGGTCAGTGGGAGGAGCAGGGAGATGACCCTTTAGTAGATCTATTCCCTGGGACCAGAGCTGGTTCCCCCCTGGAAACAATCCCCCTCTCGGATCAGCTCACCCCTGCCCAGCAAGCCGAGGTCAGGGGGGTGCTGCATCCGTACCGACAGCTGTTTTCCAACCAGCCTGGACGCACTAATCTGACTGTCCACCGGGTGCAGACAGGGTCGCACCCGCCGATAAGATGCTCCCCCTTCCGAGTCACAGGGAAAACTGCTCAGGACCTGGAAAGAGAGGTCCGGGACATGCTGGCTTTGGGGGTGATCCAGCCATCGGCCAGCCCTTGGGCCTCGCCGGTGGTGCTGGTCCCCAAAAAGGATGGGTCAGTCCGGTTCTGTGTGGACTATCGGAAGCTCAATGCCATCACTGTATCGGATGCCTACCCCATGCCCAGGCCGGACGAGCTCCTAGACAAGCTGGGAGGAGCTCGGTACCTTACCACCATGGACCTTACAAAGGGCTACTGGCAAGTGCCGCTGGATGCAGATGCCCGGCTGAAATCGGCCTTTATCACCCCTCTGGGGCTCTATGAGTTTCTGACCCTGCCTTTCGGCCTCAAGGGAGCGCCGGCCACCTTCCAGCGCCTGGTGGACCAGCTACTGAGGGGGATGGAGAGTTTTGCCGTGGCGTATATTGACGACATCTGTGTCTTTAGCCAGACCTGGGAGGACCACGTGTCCCAGGTTAGACAAGTGCTGGACCGACTCCAGGGGGCTGGGCTGACTGTCAAAGCGGAGAAGTGCAAGGTGGGGATGGCTGAAGTATCTTACCTGGGCCATCGGGTGGGGAGCGGCCGCCTAAAGCCGGAACCGGCCAAGGTGGAGGTGATCAGAGACTGGCCCGCTCCCCACACCAAAAAGCAGGTCCAAGCCTTTATTGGGATGGCAGGATACTACCGAAGATTTGTGCCCCACTTTAGCGCCATAGCCACCCCCATCACTGAGCTATGCAAGAAGGGGAAGCCAGACAAGGTGGTCTGGACCGAGCAGTGCCAGGAGGCTTTCCGGGCGCTGAAGGAGGCTCTGGTCAGTGGCCCAGTTCTAGCAAACCCAGACTTTGACAAGCCCTTTGTGGTGTTCACCGATGCCTCCGACACGGGACTGGGGGCGGTGTTAATGCAGGAGGATGAAAAGGGGGAGAGACACCCCATCGTGTACCTGAGCAAGAAGTTGCTACCCCGGGAGCAACACTACGCGGCCATCGAGAAGGAGTGCCTGGCCATGGTGTGGGCCCTCAAGAAACTAGAGCCCTATCTCCTCGGGCGACACTTCACCGTGTACACCGACCACTCTCCCCTGACCTGGCTGCACCAGATGAAAGGAGCCAACGCCAAGCTCCTGAGGTGGAGCCTGCTCCTGCAGGATTACGACATGGACGTGGTCCATGTGAAGGGAAGTGCCAACCTGATAGCGGATGCGCTGTCCCGGAGAGGGGGCCCCGAACTTCCCCAGGTCACTGGTCACAGTGACCCCGCTCAGTTCAGTCTCGAAGGGGGGAGAGATGTGACGATGTGACGCAGCAGGGAGGGGGGAGCGTTGACCTGGGAATGTGCCCTGGGGACGGGAGACCTGAGAGCCTGTCACCTGAGCCAGGAGGGGGAGGGGGAGGTGACACCTCTGCCCAGGAATGTGGACGGAGGCTGCAGCAGGGAACCTGCTGGGTGGGTTTAGTTTCAGTTTGGGGCTGGGTGGAGGAACACAGGGAACCCCAGGGCTGGGGTCTAAGCTCCCTGCTCCCCCAGAAGGACTTCACTGAGGGGTCCTGGGTGTACCCACAAGCTCTGTTTTGGACTGTGTTCCTGTTGTCCAATAAACCTTCTGTTTTACTGGCTGGCTGAGAGTCTCAGTGAATCCCAGGAAGAGGGGTGCAGGGCCTGGACTCCCCCACACTCCGTGACACATGGCAAATGTCTCTCCCTTTTATCATGTTCCTTCTTCACTCTTCGCTTTGCCCCCTCCCTTCAGAGTCAGGTGAGCATTACCTCATTGCAGTCCCAAACTGACCAAAGGAAGGGGGGTGACTCATTCGAGAATCCAACAGATCTTTTTGTTGTTGCCTGGGCCGGCATCCTTTGTTCCTATGAGGCTGGGCTGGGTTTGTCCCATACATGCCCTGATGAGGTGTGAACTGCCCCTCTGCTCTTTGAGAGTTTTTGCCTGGGCTTATTTTAAGCCATGAAGACACATTTTCAGCCTCATAACTATATACATGAAATTATAACCTATAACATTACTTTAACAATAGTTACTATAACATCACTATACAACCATGCTCAGTGCATCATGAGCCTTCCGAAGACACCCACCATGACAAACTTTGCATTGGATATCACACAATCATTTTATAAGGATGAATATGGGGGTGTAAGGTGTTCCCCCGAGGTACAGAGTGTCACAAGTAGATAACATGTTATATAATCTAGTGTGTAGTGTGGAATTTCATATATGGCCATAACTATTAGGCAATGAATCAGAGGAGGGGGTGTCGATGAAAGTGGGATGTTGATAAAAGTAGGGTGTCCTCTTGGGTATAAAAAGATTGTGCTGAGATAAAGCCTTTGCCTTTATGTGTAGCCTTTGTTTGTGTACACCCAACTCATTGGCCTGTTACCCCCAATTGATCCCTGGGGTGTGGCATTCTGTACCTATGCTGAAATAAACCTGTTCCTTGGATTTGAAGTCAGAGTCAGCAGGGATTTCTGGCTGCTACAGCAAGCAGTGGTTGTTTGCTTTGCTAAGTTCAGAAGATAACCTGTGGGCTTGGTTGGTGGTCGTGAGATATCCTTCCAAATATCAAGGAGGTCTCTGACTGGCTGCAACTATGCCTGTTCTGGGAGAAATTAAGACAGTTATAATAATTTTAGCTGCTGTGGGGAAGCTTTGGCGCTTTCCCAGAACCCTACTGGGTTGGACTTGAAAATACTATTCATCTGTGCAAATAGTTTCTATTGATCCAGCAGTGCAGATGCTTCTTAAATGGAGTGCCTTGGAAAGAAAGTGGGGTTCAAATGCCAGGAAAGAGATCTGGGGTCCATATTCAGTTGTTTAGCTCAAATTGGAATCAGAGCCCTGTCTGATCACGAAATATTTCCAATACCATATGCAACTTATCAAATAGGAATTTGGAAATAACAAAAATAACAGCAGTTCGGGAGTAGGGTGACTAGATTGCAAATGTGAATAATCGGGAGGGGGGTGAGTCCTAATAGTCCCAAATATCAGAACTGTCCCTATAAAATGAGGTGTTTACCAGACAACAGGTGCCCCGTGGAACAAGCGCTCTGCGTGATGAATGGTGCTTGGAGCAAAGACCAAAGTCCAGTGAATGAGGATGTTAACAACACTTGCTCAGTGTTTCCTGACAAACTCGAGCATAACATTCACTGGGCGGGGGGGTGGGGAGAATATTCTCCACTCTGAGAAATACATGCATGGTGCTGTTGAGGTAACAGTGCCACCAGCACGTTCTGCCTATGTGCTTTTGTCTGTCATGGTATTTGGTGGTTTCTTAAAGCCCCAGCGCCTGGAATTGTGTGATAATCTCAACTTCCGTTTAAAATGTAGGCAAGCTTCTAGCCCTCGTATGTGGGGAGAAAAGCTCAGAAATGAGAGCCACATGTGACCCTCAAGCTCAGGAACCAGAAGGCGAAGAAAGAACCCCCAAAATCTCACGAAGGCTAGGCCAATCTCAATGATCATTTGCGGCCTGACTCCTGAGGTTTGAACGTGTGGGCTGCCCCTGCTGCTTCTGACGCCCTAGAAAACGGAGCTGCCAAGGAAGCCCCCACCTTGACTGGAGATGGGGTCCCCTTCACCCAGGTGTAGCCCCCCATCTCTTCAGTATCTAGGTGCTGTCAGTGAGCCCTGTATCTCTGCAAGGGGGATCCCCCGCCATGATCCACAGCTGCCTTAAAGCCCCCCTTTATTGCAGTGTGTGCCCCCTGCCCAACCAGGGGAGGGGGCTGGATGGCTGAGCCCCTTCTGCTCGCAGCCAGGGAGCTGCCCCCGGTGCTGCCCCCTGCACTCCAGGGCTTCCTCCCTCTCTAGCCTGCAGCAGGCTGCTGGGGATCGATGACTCTGTGCTCCTCCCCTCCCCGCAGCTTGCTGCTGGGGGATCGATGACTCTGTGCTCCTCTGTCCTTGCTGCAGTCTCTTCTGGGGGATCTATAGCTCGGCGCTCACCTACCCCCTCCCGCCGTTTCCGGCCGCCTATCGAGTCTCTCGGCGCTCGTTGGGAAACCGCAGCGCAGGCGCAGTAGCTGCCGGTGCCGCCATTGCTGTCCCGGGAGAGAGAAGCCGGTACAGGAGCCACCTGAGGTAACGGCGGGGGCGGCCCGGCCGCCGTGGGGCAGAGGAGCCGCCTTGCCCCGGCCGACAGACCCCGGGCTAACCCCCCGCCCGGCAGCGGGGGCGGGTCCCATCCCCCCGGGCGGGGCCGGGGTCCCCCGGCTGCGGGGCGGTTCCCATCCCCCCGGGCCGGGCCGGGGTCCCCCGGCTGCGGGGCGGTTCCCATCCCCCCGGGCGGGCCTGGGGTCCCCCGGCTGCGGGGCGGGTCCCATCCCTCCAGGCCGAGCCGGGGTTTAATTACATGGTTGTGCGTTGTTTATCTTAATTTTTAATGTTCAAGCATCAGGAAACGGTTGTCTGACATCTGCCGAGGAAGAATGGCTGGTTTGGTATTGGGGAATGAATAGTTTCCCCAAGTGGGGGGCTTTGGACTGAAATGTTCTGCTGTCATTTGGGTGATTATGAGGAGGGGCTGAACGCTTTATTCTATGGTGCCGAAAACACCCTCTGTTTTCAGTTGCAGTTTGTAAAGATGGAGTTTCAAGCAGTGGTGATGGCAGCTGGTGGGGGATCCCGAATGATGGACCTAACTTCCAGCATCCCTAAGCCCCTCCTGCCAGTAGGCAACAAACCTTTAATCTGGTACCCATTAAATTTGTTAGAGCGAATTGGATTTGAAGGTGAGAGATTGCCAGTTGCTAACCCATAAATTAACAAATTAATTCCCCTGTCAGGGCAGGGTAGTTCTCTACATAACACACAGGCTTGGCAGAAATTCAGTGTTTATTTTTAATAATTTATAATTTTCATGGATAATATGGGTGTTTATTTGTAACCATAATTTAGATTTTTATTTTAATGTTTACAGTTCTGTAAAATTATTGGTTTTAAACTTTAATTATCAATGTAAATTTAAACAGTTGTGAGAAATGATGGAGGGGGGGAGACAGTAATTACTTAATGACAGTAGACATTGAGATTCAAAAAGTTAAAGCTTTATAAGCGTTAAAAAACAAATTGTCAACATCACATGTCAAAGTATACAAAGTAAATATCTTAAATTAAACTCTTATAAGTTCTCAAGCAGCATTTGTCTTACTTTGCCTAGCTAGCTGTAAATGTCTATTATTGTAAATGGAAATGTGTTTTGTCAAGTTGTGTGTGTATGGTGGAATTGACTCTGATGCTTCCAAGCCTAATAATACAGTATTTGTTATGGCTTTATCCATTCTACCTTAAAGTGTGCAAAGCAATGGGATTTCCATCCCGTCCCTCGGGAGACTTTCCATAGCTAAACATGAAGTTTCTCCTCATAGTCAGCCTAAATTTTCCCTTTTCCTTAATTTTATCCATTATTCCTAATTATACCCTTTGTAGCACCCTAAATAATTCCTCTTCCTGCTTGGTGGAAACCATTCATATACTTGTAAATTGTCATTGTCTCTGCTACTTAGTTTTTTAGATTATTTTTCTCCATCTGTATTAGTTCATATTTTTCCAGTGTTAACGTTTTAAAATTACTTATAGATTCATAGATTTAAAGTCCAGAAGGGACCAGTTAGATCTAGTCTGACCACAGAGTTTCCTATAGTTACCCATGCATTGAACCCAACGTCTTGTACTTGACCAAAGCATTTCTTCTAAAAAGGCATTCAGTCTTGATTTTAAGACATCCAGAGATGGAGAAGCACTACTTCCCTTGGCAGTTTGTTCCAGTAGTTAGTCACTCTCACTATTTTAAAAAATCGTGTCCAATTTCTAATTTGATTTTATCTGGCTTCAACTTCCAATCACTTGTTCTGCCTTTCCATTAAAGAGCCTGTTAGTACCTGGTATTTTCTTCCCAGGAAAGTACTTATACACTGTAATCAAGTCATTTCTCAATCTTTTTGGCAAGATAAAGAGATTGAGCTCCTCAGATCTCTCACTGTAAGGCATTTTCTCCATCTCTCAAATACTTTTGTGGTTCTTTTCTGCACTGTCTCCAGTTTTTCAACATCTGTTTTAAAATGTGAACAACAGAACTGTACACAATATTCTAGCATCTGTCTCACCAATGCTGTAGATAGAGGTAAAATCACCTCTCTATTCCTCCTTATTACTCCCATGTTTATACATTCAAGGGTTGCATTAGCCCGTTTTGCCACAGCATTGCCTTGGGAGCTCTGTTGAGTTGCTTATCAGCAATGACCCCTAAATCCTTTGCAGAGTCACCACTTTCCACTATACAGTTCCCCAGTCTGTCGGTATGGCCTGCATTCTATGTTCCTAGTTGTATACCTTTGCATTTGGCTGTAATAAAATGAATTTTATTTAGGTGGGCCCAGGTTATTGAGCAATCTAGATCTCTTTGTGTGACTGCCTTATCCTCCTCATTATTTACCACTCTGCCAATCTTTGTGTTGGCAATAAATTTTATCAGCAGTGATTTTGTATTTACTTTCAGATTATCGATAAAAATGTTAAATAGTGTTAGGCCCGATAGGACTGATGATTGCGGAACTCCACTAGAAACATCCCCTTCAATCATGATTTCCCCATTGATGACTACTTCTTCAGTTCTGTCAGCTAGCCAGTCCTTGATCCATTTAACGTGTGTTTTACTGATATTGTACAATGCTAGTTTTAAATCAGAATGTCATCCAGTACTAAGTCAAACGCCTTACAGAAGTTTATGTATGTTTGTCAAGGTTCCTTCCCCACTCTGAACTCTAGGGTACAGATGTGGGGACCTGCATGAAAGACCCCCTAAGCTTATTTTTACCAGCTTAGGTTAAAAACTTCCCCAAGGTACAAACTTTGCCTTGTCCTTGAACCATATGCTGCCACCACCAAGCGTGTTAAACAAAGAACAGGGAAAGAGCCCACTTGGAGACGTCTTTCCCCAAAATATCCCCCCAAGCCCTACACCCCCTTTCCTGAGGAAGGCTTGTTAAGTTACAGGTGAACAAAGACCTAAGCCCTTGGATCTTAAGAACAATGAAAAATCAATCAGGTTCTTAAAAGAAGAATTTTAATTAAAGAAGAGGTAAAAGAATCACCTCTGTAAAATCAGGATGGTAAATACCTTACAGGGTAATCAGATTCAAAACATAAACAATCCCTCTAGGCAAAACCTTAAGTTACAAAAAGACACAAAAGCAGGAATATACATTCCATTCAGCACAGCTTATTTTACCAGCCATTAAACAAAAGGAAATCTGACACATTTCTAGCTAGATTACTTACTAACTAACAGAAGTTCTGAGACTGCATTCCTGATCTGTTCCCCGCAAAAGCATCACACAGACCCTTTGTTCCCCCCCGCTCCCGATTTGAAAGTATCTTGTCTCCTCATTGGTCATCTTAGCTTGTTAACCCTTTACAGGTGAAAGGGTTTTGCCTCTGGCCAGGAGGGATTTTATAGCACTGTGTACCTATCTGTGATTTGGGGGGGCGTGTCATAAAAATATAGGGAAGGCTAACCACCTTTCTGTACACAGAAAGGTGGTTACCATTCCCTTTATTTTTATGACAATGTTGCATCTACAAAATTTTCGTTATCAACTGAACTTCTATTTTAATCAAAAAATCAGGTTTGTTTGATCTTTTTTCTATAAAACTGTGTTGTCTGGCGTTAATTATACTTAAGGCTACATGTATGTCATGGAAGTCACGGAATCCATGAATTGTAGAGACCTCCGTGATATTCTCTGCTTCAGCCCCAAGTGTTGCTGGACTCTGGAGCTGGCAGCCAGCAGGCCCTGGCACGGTTCCAGTGACGGGGCCCCCTGCAAGATTCCAGTGATGGGCGCCAGCCTCATGCGGGGGGACACACCTTGGGTGAGCGGCTGGGGGTATCCCATTTTCTCTTTGGGAAATATGGTCACCCTGCAGCTTCCAGCCACCGTGGGCGAAGGGAGTCCCCCCCTGCAGCTCCTAGCTGCCATAGGCAGAGGGGGAACCCCACAGCTCCCAGCCACTCTGGTGGTGGGGGAAACCACAGAGCCGCAGCAGCAAAAGTCACAGACAGGTCTTAGCTTCTGTGAAATTTTGTTTATTGCCCATGCCCTGTCTGTGACTTTTACTAAAAATAACCATGACAAAATCTTAACCTTGATTATATTCTCATACTTCAATTCCGTATTGATTTTTTTTTAACATTTCCAGCCTGTTTAGATCTCTTTGTATCACTGTTCTATTTTTGCCAGTGTTCACAGGTCTCAGTATATATATTTCAGTAACTTGATGTCTTCCCCCAATCAGACAATTTAATAAAAATGTCAAATAAGACTGGATGTACTAACAACCCCTGCTCCACTGGCTGTGTCCCCCCCCCCCCCCCCCCGTCCCCAGTCAAGACATTGCCATTTGTCATTTTCCTTTCTTTAGGTCCTTTAGCCAGTTTTGAATCCAAGGCAGTTTTTGATTTTGTGGGACATTATAGCAACTGCTTTACCTAAAATCAATTGCAATTCCATGCTCCCTTCACATTCTGGTTTTATAATTCTAGTAAACAAAATAAATCAACTTTGAAAAGTAGCTCTTAGTCTGCGGTACCAAACTGCCCTATTGTTCTCGTGTTCATTAATTTTCTCCGTCTCATTAATTAGTCAATCCAGGATGGCTTCTTTGGTTAGATTCTTTTCATATTGAATCATTCTTTCATCTGTGTAACCTGGGGACATTTCTGGTGCATGTCTGGTTGTGTTTGTTACCTACCATAAGTTTTTGGGAAAGTCCCCAGGTGTGCAGTATTTTGTGAGTTTTATCTACTTCAAGACTAATTTCAAGAAGTTTTGCTTTTCACCTTGTCCTTTGTTCCTGGGTGTCAGTAGTAAATGCCTGTTGCGGTTGATGTTTTGTTTATAATGTTTGTTCCCTTACCTGGAATAGGCTTTACCACCATAGTCTTCATTTTCCCTCTGTATCTCCGTGGTGGTGTTAATGCTCCCACATACCACTCCATCTCCCCAGGTCCTTTCTGTCTTTCCTATCTAGAGTGATCCCAACTGTGTTGTACTCAGTCAAACTACAGTATTCCATTTCCCTCTCAGGCAGGTGCTAGGCGAGTTGATTTCACTGTTGTCTCTAATAGCACGTTTGGTGTTTCTCTAGAGCGAGCTGTGCAAGTTGAGAGGTAGGGGAAGAAAGTTAACTCTGTATCTCTCATTGGTAAAATTACCGATCCTTAGGTACACCAAGACAGGGATATTCAAGGTGTCAGAGACATTATCAGACATGTAGTTTAAATAAATCGCTTGCTAACAGTACCAGGATATGTACCCTGCTCCCCTCTCAGTTTCATACTATGCCTCTCACAATGAAGAAAAATGTACAAAAGGTTACTTTCATTTCAGTCAAAAACTCAGTCCTCTAGTTCTGTGAAATTGATTAATCTGGATCTAGTGTTTTTTTGGATTTGAAGAACTCCGTTAAATCCATTCATGAAGCACAATGGAAGTTGGAGAAAGTTTGAAAGTGTGTGTGTATCCTGTACATTGGATAGATGAATACATTAATATTTGTTGCCTTATTTCCCCTCACCCCTCTCTTCTTTTCTACTACAGAGGTCATTGTGGTTACAACCAAAGAAGTCCAGAAGTTGCTAAACCTAGACACAAAGATGAAATTAGATATAGTGTGTATCCCTGATGATGCAGACATGGGTACTGCAGACTCACTAAGGCATATTCATCAGAAAATTAAGGTACAACTCTTTTACCTTGGCTAAAGGATGTCTCCTTTAAGATTTTTCTTTCACATGTGATTTGAAATCGTAGCAGTTCTGTAGGAATTCTACTGTGTAATGATATGACTCTCTCTACTGTTTGTCATACAACACCCAGAACAACGGCGCCATGATCTTGGTTGGAGCCTATAATACAAATAGGCATGCAGATGATTTAATTTCAAACCACAGAAGTAAGGAAATTCTGAAATAGGTTTGAAATTGTCTGTTTTGTCTACTTATTTCAGTATGTATAATCTATTTGGAGGTCTCGCCAATACCTAGGCACACTGTAAGTTAAGGACAGAATTTCTGCCTTAATATTGAATTTACTTTTGTGGATTGAAGTCAGATGCTTAATGTTTTCATGTGTTTGGTTGTTTCTTCCCTCCCCCCTCCTGTGTTTTTTAATTCCCTTGCCAAATCATGGCGTTAAATTCTCTTTTGATTCCAGTGGAATGCCAATGGACCAGGTAAGGTTCGAAGTATCCATACCCCCCCCCCCCCCCCCCCCCACTGTGGCATAGGAAGAAAGAAACACAAGTATAAGCAGAGACTTTCCCCTTCCTATGTGCAGACATCCACAAAGACAAGATGAGACTCTTAGGGTATATTTACACAGCAAAGAAAAGCTTGCGGCTGGTGTGTGCCACCCGACTTGGGCTCGGGCTGCGGGGCTCTTTCATTGCTGTGTAAATCCTGAGGTCTGAGAGCCTGGGCTCCAGCCCAAGACTAGAAGTCTACACACAAATGGAACCCTCCCCCTGCCCCCCAAACCTGTCATGGGCCTGCCAGGGGTTTTTCTTTGCTGTGTAGACATACCCATACACGGCAGACCTACACTCTGGATACATGCAATGGGAGTAATTCAGGAAAGGTGATTCCTAGGATGAGTATACAGAACAAAATAACTCCAATGGGCAAAGCTGTGCTACAAAGAGGACTGAAGTGCAAGTTACAGTTCGGAGCTGTTTGGGTGGTATTCTGACCCAAGTGTGTGAATGCAGTAATGAAGCAGGACCACTGCTCTATCAGTTGTATTGGCTGGCTGGATCTATCCCTAATCGGTTAGGCATCGCTCGTTTTGGCCATCCTTGCAACTCTCTTCTGGAGACTTAGGAGACAGCAGTGAAGAGGGTAAAGGGTAGGGAGAAGAGTAGAAAATGACATACTGCTTCAGTGGAGGTATATTTTTCAGAGAGACTAAAGAAGGTCCGGAGAGCAATTGAGGGTAAGAGTTGGAAGCAGCGTGAGGCTTTGCTTTAGTAAAGGTTTGCGGCCTGTGAATGTATTGGCGGCCTGCAGTTCCCTCTGCTTCCCATCTTTGTTTGCCCAGCAAAGATGGAAATAGTGCCCTCTCGTTGCAAATAATTTGGCACTGAATTCTTGAGCAGATTGCTGCATGGTGTGTATTTTGGAGCCATTCCACTGGTTAATGAATACAATTGGTATACCTCTTACAGGATATGTCATCTCCTGTCTGGTATAGGTGAGAGCACTGCACAGTCGAGGAAGCTGAAAATTTGCTGAGTCTGTCTAGTAGAGCTCAGGTATAGCAGGAGAGGAACCTGGTTGGAGAAGCTGAAGTTTCCTTGCTGAACCAATTGATGCTTGTGGCAACAGTTTGCTGGCAGCCTTATCACAGCCACTGCCAAAAATTGGTGAGAAGTCTGTACTGGTTGTTGAAATTTTTATTTGTCACGATGAGTTAATTACCCACCAACAGAAGAACAAGTCTGTTTTACACAGTAAAAATGATGTAACGCTCTAGACAATTTGCCTGTATTTAGTGCAGGTGAGGGAGAGTAAAGCCAAGATTATAAAGTACAGTTAGAAATAACCCTCCGGCCAGTTCAACACCTGGTTGCAAAACTCAATAAATTATGAATAGGTATTAGACCACTGGAAATCATGAAATGCACATGACCTAGCTGTTTTGTATGTTCTCCTGTGCAGGGATGTCACGCTGTTGTGACCCGCTGTCTCAGCACACTGCAATATAGAGGAAGCTCAGCTATTGCAGCCATGGTTAAATTAAACATTTTGGTTTTGCAAAGGCTAGATGAGTCTCCCAAGATCTGACTTAAAAAAATTCGTACAACTGACATCAGAAGAGCTCAGGTCTGCTGAGCCTGTAAGTGCTGTGGGGAAAAGACTTTCTCCTTTCTCATACTTACCTGGCCTCTGTCACGGTGGTATTTGAGTGCTTTACAATCTTGAATGCATTTGTTCTCACACCAGCCCTGTGAAGTATGATCATCCCCATTTCACAGATGGGGAACTCAAGTGCATAGAGGCACTAAGGTCACAGAGGAATTGAACCTGTCTCCCTAGCCCTAACCACTGGACCATCCTTCCTCTATCCCTTGTTACAGTACTAGTCTTGATTATTCAAACACAAGACAAACTCTCTCAGCTGAGAGCAGCAAGCAGCTGGTTCCACTCATTGTGGGCTCTGTCCCCTGGTTATTGAAATGAATGAGGGCAAAGCAAACTTGTGCAAAATCTCCTCAGTCTCCATTTCACCTGCTTTGCACCCCCTGCCTTTATCTGTCAGGCATGTCTGCTTTGAGATTTGACTCAGAAGGTGTTTATGCTGTATGTAGGTGTTTATGCTGGATTGGAACACCGGTCTGTCCAGTAAACTCTGCCACTCAGACAACATCTCATGTTTCATAATGATTCAATCACCAGCCCCCATCTTGTCTTGTCAATATAGTAAATTCTTCCTGCTCCAGCCCTTCCTAAGTAAGGATCTTATCCTTAAACATCTGTATTTGGGAGTTAATGGACAATGCTGATAACTTAATCCCATGAATTCTAGGCTTTGAGTTCCTAGGTAAAGCCATCTGGATCTGCCCTTTCTTTGCCTGAATTAGCTCCTTCAGAATTAATTTATTTTCAAGACCTTCTGTGGTGTTCAACACCAGTATTTGAACACCTGACAACCGGTAACAGGTTTATCCTCACAACACTCCTGTGAAGTAGGGGAGTGGTATCGCCACTTTGCAGATAGAGAACCAAGGCACAGAAAAATGAACTCAAGTGCTCAACATCACACGGGCAGTCTGTGGCAGACTGGGTAATTGAACCCCAATCTGTAAAATCCTAGACCAGTGCCTTCGCCACAAGATCCTCCTTCCTCTCTTCCATGTGTGAGATGCCAGCTTGTTCCAGGTGGATCAGGACAATACACAAGTTCAGAGATTATTGCTGAAGTCGCTTTTTTATTGGAAACTGCTGAAATGCTATACCAAATAGAGGTGCAAGCCCTCAAGACACAGTGGTTGAATGAGCACTTAAAAGTGGATCAAAAGGAATACTTGGTTTAGTGGGAGTATGACTTTGTCTAAATTTTATAAGTAATTGAAGAATCATTTAATTTGAACTTCAAACTCTAGTTGGGATTGTTAATGCTGACGTTAATTAAATGCAAAACACTGATAATGTAACATTAAGATCACACGTTTCAAATCACCAGGTCATGAAATACAAAAGTTAACCTGGCTAGGTTGCACATACGTAGTGCTGCTATTCCTGTATTTCTTAAGCCTTCCTTATAAATGGTCACTTACAGATTTTTATATCTGTCTGAAAACTTTGTACTGATTGTTACAAGTAACATCTAACAACCCCAATCCTTCAGTGGCTGCCATGCAGGTGTACCTTGTGCAGAATGTGGCTGAATTCAGCAGGGCTCTGTGTAGGTCTGGGAGTGTGCCTGCATTGAACAGTTTGCATGATTGGGGTTTTCAGATGTCAAATATCCCAAGTATACTGAAAAAATATCAAATTTTGTCTATGTGTTTGGTCAATTTCATTGCTGTCTTTATAATCAGTTTCCTTGATATGTATGCATCTTTCACACAGCAACAGTGCGGAGAGAAATTTTTTTGTAAAGTAAAAAAGTGTGATTATAAAACCAAAAAGTTGGAAAGAGGACTCGGGCAGTTATCATTATCAGAAACTAATTTTAACTTAGGTTTTAGAAAATTGGCTAGATTTCAAGTTGACGGTATTTTTATAGTGTATTAAACAGTATATGTTATAAAACATAAAGCCTCTTGACTGAGTTAATATTGTGCAAGTTTTAAATTTTGCATTTCCTGACTTATTTTCTTTTTTCTCTTAAATGTGCAAACATAATATTGCAGCAATGTAGTTCTTTGCCGTTATTTATGGAAGACTCCAGTACTTTCTGTGGTGTTTCGATAGTTGCATCACCAGTGGAGCAGAAAACTTCAGACCCAGTGGTGTACAAAACTGAGATGGATACATACAAAAAATGAAACTCCTGTGGATCTCATCCACATTGTTTTTCTGGCAGCACAGAAAAAGCTGCTTAAAATAAGGGAACAGCCTCCTTCATTGAACCTTTTAAGGTAGTTTAGCTGTTTAGTCACAGACAAGTGGCTTTGCTGGATTCTGCAGGAGAGAAATAAAGCCTCCAGTTATACTGGCAGTGAAGTCAGAGGCAGCCACAAACATGCTGTTTATCTTGTACAGAATGTTAATATTCCATTCTTCTTATTAGCTCTTGCTGTATATTCCTGTCTGTTTTCAGAACCTTGAGTATCTATAAAGACTAGGAGTGAAAATTCAGTAGCTTAAATAACTAAGACCCGCTTATATCAACTTCTGCTTTATCTACCTACTAGAGTTTTCCATACCATAGGAAGGTAGCCAGAAGGGGTCACTGAAATTTTCTTCTTGACGTACATCTTAACTTTTTTTTTTTAACTGGAGACCTGCTAATGGTGCACAGTTTATGTAACTATCACCTATCTTATCACCGTTCCTATCACCGTTACCCACCCTCCTTCTGATCGATTGCATCCACTTGTACCCAGGGTTGTGAGTTCAATCCCTGAGGGGGCCATTTAGGGATCTGGGGCAAAAATTGGGGATTGGTCCTGCTTTGAGCAGGGGGTTGGACTAGATGACCTCCTGAGGTCCCTTTCAACCCTGATATTCTATGATTCTATTTACTGGTGTCACATTTTGCCTTAAATCAGACCATAAGGCCCGATCCACTAAGGGACTTGGGCATTGCAACACTCAGTGTCAGGGGGACTAACTTTTAGGCACCTAGAAAATCACAGGAACAGCTTTGTGATCCACAAAGCCTGAGGTAGGCGCCTTGGATACCTGTACAGTACATGGCGGGGGAGGAAAGTGCCTCAGAATGTGATCCACTAGTCTGGGTGCCTGAGTCCAGGTGGCAGGGAGGCCCCTACTGCTGCTAGTGATCCATGAATGGGAACCCCTCTCTTGGAGTCAGGTGCCTTAGATGCTCAAGTAGGTTCTTTCAGGAATGAGTTAGGCACCTGCCTCACTGCACAAAAGTGGGAAGAGGTGGTGGGGCCCACCTTATACCTTTAGGTCAGTGCATAGAGCACTTGTTTGGGATGTGGAAGGTGAAGATTCACTTTCTTCTGCCTGAGCGGGGGAGAAGATTCGAACAGGGGTCTCCCACCTCTCAGGAGAGTGCTAACCACTGAGCTATGGGAGAGTCTGATGTGTGGCTGCCTCAATCTCTCCTCTCGAAGCTGTTCCTCTTTGCATGAGTAATTAAACAGTGATTGGACCAGAGGGGCTGGACCCTTTGTCTTCACCTACCAGGTCAGTGCTATAACCACTGGGCTGTAGAATATCTGTGTGTGTCTGTCTGTCTTCCCTGCTCTCTGGATATATGAAGCAGGTGGCACTTGCTTTGCCAGGATGCCTCTAGACTTTGTTATTGGAAAAATAACTAAACTTCTAAAGAATAGGCACTCTAAAAAGTTAAGTCATCCAAAGTCCTGGTTTTCATTGGGGATAAATGTGAAAATAACTTTTAAGTAAGCATGGACTAGGCCAATCCATTTGAGTTGTGAGCAGACAAAAAATGAACAGTTTTCAAAAATAAAAGGAATACTGTTTTTTTTTGTTTTTTTTTCAGACTCTTAACTGTAAACCTGCTGGTCTGATTAATCCTTAACTTTCCCCAAATTCTCTGGAGTAAAATGAAGCATGCAATGTTTTAGGTTTGAAAATTTTTAATTTGAGTTAGAGTTTGATCAAAACCAAGTTTATAATAGAAATGGTCTTACAGTAAGACTGTAGAGCCTGACTCTGGTTGTTAAGTGGCCATGGGAGCGGAAAGTACTCGGCACCTTGCAGGAGGTCCTCAGCAACTCAAAGGATCATATTTCCAGCTTTGGAATCACTAATGTAAGTCCCTAATATTGGTCAGGCAAGCAAATCTATTAGTATTTCAAAACAATAGCTGCCTCATAAGTAGCAACATTACTTTCAGAAAGGATAGCCACATGTGGCTAAGTAGAAGGGACTTGTACACAGTGATTGGCATCTTTATCAGAATCTGAATCTCTGGAATCTTTGTTGGAATTTGATTTCTCTGGAATTATTCATAGGAGTAATGGTGCTTATGTGTCAGCATTTGTCAGATCATGGCCCAGTCACTATTTGTTTAATGCACCTAAATTATGTAATCTCAGTTACTGGTAGTAGTAGAATCATTTAAAGTTTTAAAGATCAGCAACAAGAAGATTTGCTCTACAAGGTTAGCGTGGGGGAAGATAGCATGGTTATAGAGTTAGGGATGGAGAAGACCTATTAGGCAGATTTTGAAACATTTAAGACCTCTCCTAATTCAGAGGTAAATTCATAAGATGAGTGGGGAGAGATAAGAAAGGAGTGTCATGTGTGAGGTCCAGCAAATGAGCCTGGCTGTCCTGGCACCAGCTACCAGGAATTAAGAGAGATGCTGAACTTGGTCTTATAAATTTGGAACTTTGCACTCTTGTAGCTGCTAGAATGGGGAAGGTGCTTTCTGTTTCTTCTCTACCTCTGGTGCTTGTTGTCTGCTGGTGGGGTCACCCAGGAGGAGGTCTCCATTAGACCTTCCCCAGCCTCTGTTTGGTTTTTTTGACTCCTCCCCGGTATCTGTTTCTAATGCTTACCTATGTTGCTGCCCAAGGCTTTTTACCAAGCCAGCAACTTCTGGAGTATAAAATTGATGTGAATCTGAATATCACCAGTGAAACTGATGAGTCCTGTCAGTTTCACACCTGCTACTTGGCAAAGGTCTTAGCAGCAGGAAAGATGGTGGTGGTGTGTGCTGCAGACTCAGGAGGATGATACTGCATTGGTTTACAGGTGGTTCATGTTTACATGGTTACCTTCACAAGCAAAAGAACTAGACTGGCTTTTAATTTCTTTTGATCTCTGTTAACATGTTCAGAAAGCTTAGATTTTGAAGTAGTTGATATATGTCCCTTTTCAACAGGGCGGGCTTCCCGCTCAGCTGGTGTGAGTGAATGGTTTTTCAAGCCCTGCTATTAGGTCATCTAATCCAGCCATCGGGGCTAGGTAGGGTAGCTCCATTCCATACATTTCCCAGTGCTTTGTTCAGTGTAGTTTCAGGGTCTGCCAACAGGTGTTTCCACCACTTCCCTGGAGGGATTGTTCCACAGTCTACTAGTTGTTGTGGTTAGGATGGATTTTTTCTAATATTCAGCTTAAATTTTCTTTCCGTTGATTTCGTCCCATCACTCTTAGTTATGTTCCCTTGTACAGCTGCTGGTAGATGGTTATTTTCTCACTTAGTTGCCATGTAGCTAAGCTATACATATTTACCTCCTGTTTAATTTTCTTACAAGTCAATCTCTCCACAGTCCTTTTTGTGCTGGGCTTCTCTGAATTGCCTCTCATTTTTTGCAACAGAAAAGCAGTTTTAATAACTCTAATTAAAAGCTATAAAGGATACCATAGTGTTGAGCTCTTAGAGGTACTTTCAATGTACTACACTTAGAAAAAATAAGTTTTGAAAGTTTTTTTTTATCTTAAATGGGGAGGAAGAATCTTCTAAATTGTGGTTCTTCCAAAGCAAGGGCTACAGCAAAGGTAAAATTTTAGCCTCTCCGTTGGGTAACTCACCAACACCAAATTCATGATGTTGTGTTTGCCTGTAGTGTTCTGGCAGGCACTTGATGCAATCACCTCCTCTGGGTTAATCCTTTGAGCTGCTTGTGCCATTTATCAAAACTGCTTCAAAACTTTCTGTGATCATCATTTCTTTTTGAGAGTGTAATTTAAAAATGAGTTCTTTTTAAACTGAGGCTTCTCTCATTTTTGGCCACCCTGTTTTGATGCCAGGTTTCATCAGCCCCATGCGGTTGCTGTCTGGTGCCACCCTCTCAGGCTGGAGCCGTCTAGGTGGCAGGTTGAGAAACCTGGTTAGTAATGAAATCTGGGTTTTGGGCGGAGGGAGGGTGGGTATACCTGTGTGAAACACTTGTCTTCACTAAGTCCATATCTTTTCATCTTTTTAAGCTTTCCTTTCCATTGTGTCACCCAACTATACTCTGGCCACCTGTTAAAATGTGACATTCTAGGAGAGTAATAGCAATGAAATGATTTCACATTTTCCTTGATGAGCCCTTAGTTGCGTTAACGGAAGCCCTGACTAATATACTGTGAACTAATCAGCATGCCTTCTGCTACTATCTCCGGTAAGTGCTTGCATATGAAATGTTCCGTCTCAGGTGGTCCACCTGGTTTTCCCAGTTTCGAAAGTAAAATTTCCAAAAATTGTAATGAAAGCCGGCCATTACGGAAAAAAATTCCCTCCCCGAACAAATAAACAAAGATTGAAACTCCAGATTCTCCTGGTATGTGCATCTTTTTGAGCCATGTTGTGGAAATTGTGATGTCACAGTGGTGGTCTGTATGCTGCTGAGGGTCACTGATCCGTGTAGTCTTGGACAGCATGGCGAAGCGCTTCACTTCCTCTGTTGAAAAATCTCCTTTCCAAACACATGATGTAAGTAAACTCACTGTACTGGCTGGAAGGGGGAATCTGAATCCTCCTTGTACAGTTGAGCAACATTTGGTGACAGTGGAAAGAAAAACTTGAATCCCCGTAATATACAGATATATATTTTTGTACTGTCAGTGGAAATAAAAAAACCGAGTGACATTCATCTATAAGAAGGCAAACAGGATCTTTTTCTAAGCAGCACTTAATTTTAAACTTGATAAGCAGAATGTTTAGCTCAGTTAAAAGCATTTCACCAGTCTCCTCAGCATGGCTGTCAGCAAATGCAAATAAAAAAGCCTTGTCTCACCCCTTTGTTTTGATGACTCCAAAGAGACTGTTCTGCTTTTCACATGACATTAATGTGCTGCACAGAAGAACTAGATGGCTCAAGGGGTTGGCAGTGGATGTGTAGTGTTCACCTGTGTCTCGGCCTCAAATCCAGCCAAGGCAGAAGTGACTAAGAGTTACCACTGTCTGATGGCTGTTGGATGGCTTGGGTGAAATGAATTGTGGGTTCTATGTCATTGTCCAATTCCTAATGGACAGTGGACATCCCAAACCACAGTCACCGCAGCTGACCGTCTTAGTGGTGAAGTACAGATACTGACAGGCAGCTCTTGCCCCCCGTTCCTGCTCCATGGGCCTCTGAAGCAGGCTGGTGACGCTGTGTGGGGGAAGCAAGCCGTGCTGTTGTCCTTGTACCTGTTCGGTGGCTATATACAAGGCTCCCTCTAATCGTGTTCTGTCTGGCACATTTCCAGAGTTAAATTGTTTTTCCAAACTTAAACAAACAAATCAACAACCCCAAAGTTGCACAGCTTTAAAATGGTATGGCTACTTATTTTGCTACCTGTTTACTGTGGATTAGCAACAAAATGTTAGAAGCTTGCATGAGGCAATTGATATTAACCTGCAGAGCTGTGAATAATTACAATGACTCTTGATGCTTTTACAGTGCCTTGCAAACGCTGAGTCCTCACAAAATCTCATGTGGGGAAGATGAAATGAAGCAGGGAGTTTAACAGCTATTTGCAAGGTCTTAGAGGGAGTCACTAGATGGCCCCATCACTTGTTCTGAGGGCCTAAAGTTCCAGGCATCCAGTCCTGTGCTGAGTCCACTAGACTGTACCTCTCTGAAGCTTGTTTGCACTTGGAAGTCCTTTATAGATTTTAATTGTCGATATTTTTTGCCCATGTTAATGTTTTTCCATCTAGACACTCCTGTACACTTCCATGTGAGTTTCACAAACAAGATGGTATTTGAATTGCAAAAGTAGTGGACTTTTTACAAAAGTATCTAATTAAAATAGCTTTGCTAAAGTGATCCTGAAAAATTAATGATTTTATTCCATAGCAGTGCAGACTTTGTGTGCTACCATTATAGTTTTCATTTAATGGTATAAACAGCAGAAGTTAAAATAGTCTTCCTCTTTATCAGTGAAGCCTTTGCAATCATCTAATGTTTTCCTTATTTAAAATAAATCACAACTTTTGTATAAATATTTTATTGCAATGTGTGTTTTAGGAAGAATTAATATGACTGAAATGGGAATATTTTAAACATAAAAAGTCTTAAGTAAAAATTAATCTGAATAAATCCCATTTGGAACTCCTCTATTAAAAAATATTTATATCCAGCTTTCATGGAGGTATACAGACGAAATGTTTTAAGGGAATTGAGAGTAAAGGACTGTATGGCTCTGAGGTTGATAATGGAATACGGAACCTTTCACTTCTAGGTTGCTTGTTCAAATCCATATTTGTAGTGATCAAAAGTTGTTGCATTTGATGCATATTCAGAGGCTTGTATGAAATGAGTTTAGTTTGACCTTGTTCCCAGGAGATATTTTGCTGTTATGAGGGTGTAAAAATCTATACAATGTTAGTTCACAGTCTACACAATCTAGTTCAATGGCTGTTAGCCAGGATGGGCAGGGATGGTGTCCCTAGCCTCTGTTTGCCAGAAGCTGGGAATGGGAGACAGGGGATGGATCACCTGATGATTACCTGTTCTGTTCATCACCTCTGGGGCACCTGGCATTGGCCACTGTTGGAAGACAGGATACTGGGCTAGATGGACTTTTGGTCTGACTTAGTATGGCTGTTCTTGTGTTCTTACACAAATGTATCAATATCTCAGACACTGCTGCCAGTAATTGGCAACCTTCTTGGCCATCTCAGTGGAGAGGCCAAGGGTTGAATGAGCCTTGGAGACCTAACTATTCTCTCACCCTAGATTTGGGCCCTTCAAGTCAGGTTTGGGGCCATATTTAGGATGAGAGTTGTCCATGCTGTTCCTGTTATCAAGAAAAATAGAGAACTTTGTTCTGTGCGACTGGCAGTTCACTTGGGTGGTGTACATGGGCTCCTGCGATGCCACCTCGGAGCAGTGGTCATTGTCTAGGTTTCTCTGCTTGGTGTCCCCATCCAGTGCCTTCATTTTTTATCTTTTGACCTTCACTCTGTCCCTGATCGTTCATTTTTTGTTCCCTGTAAATGATTGATTTCTGGGTTCATTGGCCAATTCGTTACCTGGGGGGTGAAGGCTTTTGTTGCTTTGCTGGGCTCTGTCCACCAATTCCGGTTATCATGAAGAGTGGCATTTTTTATAAGCACTAAATTGATCACAAATAAACAGAAGAATTGAGATCCAAGAGTTAAACTGAGGAAAATAAAAACAATGTAATGGGAAATTACATGTTAACCTTATGTTTAGGTAGTCCAAGTTTGTTGGAAAGTGAGTGGGGGAGTAGGTGACAACAAAATGAACACATGTCCTCATAATGATCCCCCAAAAGGGATTCTCCTTCTTTCTGAATTTGCAGTTTGGTGCTGTTACCAGCTGTAGTTAAATGGTGATGATGGGGAAAGACATGATCTCAATGGTATGAGATTGAGGATGCCCTTTACTTATTACTCTTCTTCCATGATCTTCTACCTTGTTGAAGGTCACGTTGAGGGTAACTGAAATTGCTGCTCAAGAATTCAGCTGTGTGTCTGGTCGGGACCTAGTTATTTCTGCATTTGTTTTTACTCGGCCAGACACTGGAGAAGTGACACTTCACCAAGTACCAGATTTATCTGAAGAAATTCTTGCATTCTTCTGTCATTTAGGCCTCACTAATCACTTTGGACAAGAAATCTGAGGACTCTGGAAAGCTGCATGATGTTGGAGAAAACTATGAAGATTTCAAAGCCTTATTTAATAACAAACGTGGTGGAAAATTGGACAGCTGACCTGGAGAACAAACTGGTTTAGGAATATTCAAAGAGAGTGGATACAGCAGAACAATGGGTTGGATTACATCGGTGGTTGAGCACCCATAATTTTGATTTATCTCTCTGGCAGCTCTCTTTATTCCTGTACAGGCCAGTCATGTCATCATGGACAGTTCTGGGGGAAGGTATAGCTCTTGGTTCAAAGGAGGACATTCTGAAAGCCCTATACAGTTGAGTACGTTTCAAGGTCTCAGTGATTCATTTGGCCTAGAATATAACGTGGAACTGACAAGGCCATGGTGCTTCTGTTCGTCAAAGCAAAGCTGAAATTGTTCTTTGCACAGTGACTTCTTTGAGGGTTTGATCTGGGAGATAAACGTATTCCTTCTCCCCTGCACCTCCCAAAAGCAGCGTATTTTATTTTAGAATCAAACTGATAATGACTGAAGAAATGATCTTCGAGGCCTCTGTTACTTATGTGTCTTTTCATCTTGCATGCTGTTGCTGTTTTATATTCATAGATTTGAAGGTCAGAAGGGACCATTACAATCATCTGGATTGACCTGCATGATACAGGCTAGACAATTCCACCTAGTGATTCTTGCATTTATCCCAACATCTTGTGGTTGTGCTAGACAATATCTTTCAGAAAAACATCTAATCGTGATTTAAGGACTCCAGATGAGGGAGACTCTACCACATCCTTTGATAACTTGTTCCAGTAGTTGTTTATCCTCACTCTTAAATATTTCTTATTTCCAGTTTGAACTTTGCTGGCTTCAGTTTCTAGCCACTGGATCTTGTTATGCCTGTGTCTGCTCCATTACAGAGCCCTCCTGCTATTAGATGTCTGCTCCCTGTGTCAGCAGTTACAGACTGAGATCAAATCCCCTCTTAATCTTTTCCCCAATTAGCTAAATAAGTTGATCTCCTTTATTGTTATTAATCTGTATTATTGTAGTGCCTGGAGCCCTAATCAAGGGGTCAAGGTCAGGACCCCATTGTGCAAGATGCTGTAAAAACAGAACAAAAAGATGATCCCTGGCCCCCAAACAGCTTGCACTCTGAAGATCAGACAGGGGACAACAGATGGATATGGACAGGGGAATACAAGGACCCAATGAGACAGGATTGGCCAGGATGACAGGCTATGGTCTCAGCCCACTGGTGGGCTAACCAGCATCAAGTTTTTTGTAGGCATCACAGAAAGGAGTTTGTAGGCAGGTTTTGAAGGAAGATAATGAGGTAGCATTCTGGATATTTATGGGCAGCTCCTCGCAAGCATAGGGGCAGCATAGGAGAAAGCACAAATTGAACAAGTGGGCAATGGAGGCTGGTATCATGGGCTAATTGGAGGCAGGAATCAACATCAAAGTAGTGAGAGATGCTAGGGAGGGTGGCGATGGGCTGTGAAGAGCCTTGAAAATGAAGACGAGTCACTTATGTTTGATGCATAGAGAAGGATTAGCCAGCGAAGGGATGCAAAGAGAGGATTGACTTGGTCATAGGAAAATGATCTTTGCAGCAGCATCCTGAATGGATAGAAGTGGGGAAAGGTTGCATTTGTCAAGAGCAGAGAAATGAATGTATTGTAAGGTATGTTTTCCAGACTTCAAATCTTGTGGTTTCCCACATTTGAATAATAACGTCACTATACTGAAGTTCTGTTTTGAGAGCATACATTCATGAACTCGATATGCTCATCCTTAACCTCCTGTTTTCAGGTGCTTAGGGTTTTTTTAAGTTATCTTTTCCATCCCAGATGTCAATTTTGGTAATATACTCTGGGCTGAAACGACTCATTCCTATTCTCTGCCTGTGTGAACTTTAAAAAATTGGAGTTTTGCATGGCTGTTCTTGAGACGTTGGGATAAGATAGAACAGTGTTTGCCTTGTGAGATCCCTCCTGAGATGGTGGGCAGGATGATCCGTACTAAAGGACAGGCTTTGGGTCTCCTCCCAAGCCCTTGGTGGCTTTCCTTCAGCCCACTGTGGCAGAGGACAGGCAGTGAAATGGGCAGGTTATATAGGTGAAAGTGGTTACATGGCCTCAAGACAGCTTCACCTGGGAGTTCAGGGGCCTGTCCTGGCTCCTGGTACTTTCCCTATTTCTTCCGCTTTTTCCAGAAGAAACTATATCTTTTTTTTTTTTTTTAAGGGATTGGACTCTTCTTAAGTCTTCATCCCCTGCCCGCTGAGGAAGAACAGTTTTCTGATTCGGGGTACATCTACTGAGCAATTAAACATCCACGGCTGGCCCGGATCAGGTGACTCGGGTTCTCAGGGCTCGGGCTGTGGGGCTGTAAAATTGCGTTGCAGATGTTCAGGCTAGAGCCTAAGCGTTGGGTCCCCATTAGAAAGAGCCAACCTTGTAGGACAGAATTTATCCTCCTAAACTGCTTGAGGTTATACTCACAGGAGTGGCTAACGTTCTAGAGTACCAGTAAACTCTAGCGCTTGAGGCTCAGTGCACAGCCGGTGACCATTTTTTATTTTATTTTATTACTAGATAGGAAATCTTGGCTTGGTGCTAAATGCTGCCATTGAGTAGCAGTGAGAATTCCCCACCAAAGGTGGACGTTTCAGTGAGTAAGTAACAAAGTCCTATAGATTCTGAAAAATCAAAGCAGAAGGTTACGTACAGATTCCCTGCTGCACTTACAGCAGCAGCCAAAGAGCCTCAAATACCCTAAAAAGGTCATGGATGTGGTTATTGGAGGGGATCTTTAGAGACTGAGGGGGCAGCAGGCTCTGCTATCTCCTTGGATGCAATTAGATTCTTAACTTGAGCCGTGGTGGGTAATGCAGTTCCTATGGAAGGCAGGTGCTTAGTCGAAGCAGTTGCCCACAGCAGAACTGTTCTCTTTCCTCCATTTTTAGAATTACAGGGACACTTGATACAAAATCTGATGATAATGCAACATATTGTTAAGATTTTGCCTTCCCAAAAATTAGGAACATCAAAGACCTGATTCCAACAGTAACTGTAACTTGGCCCCGTTTTGGTTATACTGTACTATATTAAAGTATGAATGCCATATAAAGTAAAGCAAAATATTTCATTTGTTCAAATAACTTGAGTTGTGCTTGCTGTAGAAACCAAACCTTTCAACTTCCTGCCTTTTGTTCCTGTAACATCTCAACTGTAATCTTGCATTACCATAATTTTTTGCATTTAACATGTCTTTCTTTAGTTCCCTTAGAAACTGTTTGTTCCCACGGTATGCATCCGATGAAGTGAGCTGTAGCTCACGAAAGCTTATGCTCAAATAAATTGATTAGTCTCTAAGGTGCCACTAGTCCTCCTCTTCTTTTTCCCCCTGATGGTTGTGTGTTAATTTTAATTGTATGTTAATGCAACTACTGAAATTTGTTCTTTTTCTCTTAACCCTGATCTTGTCTGAATTAGAGATTTTCCTTGTAGCATATGTTTTCTCATTTTTTGGACTCGTGTTTAGGTGGCTGTTTTTAGTCTACAAAGGTCCAGCCCTTTTTCTGTAACTTTACTTGATAGAAAAACTATAATGGATGCTATTAAAAACTGAACATTCCCTGCCAGTAGCCTGTGGTTACCTTGATATCTTCCTATTATTACAACAGGAGAGATACTTCAATTACTGCTGAGTAGGACATTGAGTTTTTAGCAGTGTCCATTGTATGCAGGGTGTGAGCAAATCCAAGGGGTTTGATTTAAGCTGGGATATCGCACTATATAGTTGTTGTATGCCTCCTTTGATCTATATTGTGAATTAGTTCCATTTCAAAATATGTTTTCTGTTTTTAAATCAATCTCGTGTTGAAATCTTAAGATGCTCTTTTGGGGATTTATTTTCTTCATTGTGTAGGCATCCCATGGTGGGCAGGGTTTAAGAAGACATATTGGCAAGAACTTCACACTAAAGTTTTTTTTAAGATGCCTGTCACCATGGCATCTAAACTTCCATGAATATCTTGATGTTTTGGATTGCATTCTGTCCTCCTGTTGATGCCTGGTGTGGTAAGGTGTGATGGATAAATACATTTTAAATACTTTCCTAATAGTACTGGCACGGATTATGCCGCTTGTAGAAGCAATGTTGCTGAATGAATAATTGGGTTTCCGATTAGGCTGCTGCTGCACCGACCAAGTATTCGCCTTTTAAAAACATGCATCAAGGTGGGATTCCAGTGAAAACTTAAGACTGGGGCAGCTTTCTTATACTTATCTGCCACCTATGACACCGTATGGAGGAACGCCCTTCTCTTGAAAGCCATCAAAATGATCTCATGCAATGCAATGGTAAAATTCTTCCCAAGAGTTTGGAAAATGGTTTTGCATTTTCCTTGGTGACCAGGTCACCAGCGACCTTCCCTGAAAGTCGTCACGGAAATTTATCTATGCTGAGGACATTGTTATGGCTGCACGGGATTTACTTATTATGAGAATCCTTTGGGAGTTCCATTGTATTCAAGGGAACAAGGATCTTTCAACACATGAAGACCTACATAATATACCAAGAGTCTGACTCAAATTCAGAAAACCTTTTTGGCTTGCAGTGCAAGAGCTTGACAACTCCGGGTTTCCCCCAAAGATCGATGGCAAGCAAAGTGGAAGGATTCACGTCATGAACAAATTGCTGATCAAGGACCCAACTGAAGAAACCAGTGGCTTTTCTCCCCCATGAAAAATATGATCCACTGTGATTTGCCTCTGCACATCACATGGCAGATGCACCTCCCTACCTCCTCCATAAATGGCGGCTGAGACACCATTCTATTTGCGGCTGTGGAAAGAGACTGAACTATGGAACACCTTGTGAACAGTGTCCCCAACGATCGTATCCTGATGGTATTTCTGCCATCCACTCCCCATCACCTGAAGCAATCAATTGGATCGCCAACCTAGACTTGGACATTTAACATTGCTGTCCTTAAGCCACACAGAAGAAGACGAATACTTACATGCCCCCTCTCGTATCTGGATACATCACAATTATAATGCATTGTGGGGAAGTACTGTTATCCCCATATTACAGATGGGGAACTAAACATTTGAGAAACAAAGGATTTGTCTACACTGTACCTTAATGCGCCCCTGCAGGGGGGTGTAAATTCTAATGTGCATCAGCATCTCGCTCACTAACTAGTCCACGTGGACCCTGCTGGCACGCACTAAAAAGTTCCTTAGTGTGTATTAATGTAGTCCTGTTTTGAAACTGGACTATATTAATGTACACCAGGGAACTTTTAATATACAACAGCAGCATCCATACAAGCCAGTTAGTGCACACATGCTGGTGCACATTAGAATTTACCCCCCATGCTGGCACAGATTAAAGCATTGTGTAGACAAGCCCTGAATGACTTAGCCAAAGTTACACAGGAGATTTTTGGTGGAGCCAGGGTTTCCTGAGTCCCTGGCTACCACTCTAATCACTGGACCATCATCCCTGACTGGGCTATCTTCACCTCATCTTTTATCGACCCAGTCTGAATAATAAGTTGCTTGTTTTTTTCTTTCCCTTGTAGTGACTGAGCTTGCAGGGTGTGTGCTTATTAAGTATGACACATGCTGGGTTGTTTTTTTTTTTAATCAGTTCATGTTGCTTATCATGTTTGTGTAATCAGTGTTGCATTTAATTTCATTAAGATTTTGTTGTGTGTTCAGTGTTTACATAATTCATTAAATCGAGTGCTAAGGGACGTGAATGCCCATGTGTGCATACAGTATGTCTCCTTTATATCGATGCTTTGTCAGGCCTGTGCACTGTACTTAGAGTACGTCTATGGAGTACATATTTGAACAAATACAAGCTGAGCCATTTGTTTTCTTTCTACTGCACCAGCCTTAAGACAGTAAAGAAAAACACACACTTCTCCGAGGGTGCTAGTAGGGTTTATTTTTTCATTCAGCCATTAGTTTATTCTTTCATGGGTTCAATGCTGGAAAAAAGTGCATCCATTAGACAGTGAGGGCTTTATTTATGGGGGGAGTGGGGTTTCAAAGGGGAGACTGTTGAGTCCCCAAAGAGCCTTTCACGGTGTATTCTCAGCATGCTTCTGAGGCCAGCGCTTTGCTCATCAGGAGGAGAGGCAGAAATGTGGGCTTTACAGAGCAGCTGTGTGTTTCACTGGTCCCTGTGCTCGCTGACGTTTATTTACATATTGGGAGAGTAAATGGGTAGAACAGATGGCAACCAGACATTTGGTGGTTCTGTTCCCCTGTGCTCCTCAGGGGTCTTGCATTCAGTCTTTGCAAAAGCTCGTCCTAAAGTGAGAGAGGGGAAAAACCCAGGGGCCTGTTCACAATTACGAAAGGCTTGTTGGCAGTTTACTACAATGATAGATTAAAGCACTTAGTAAAATGTAAAATAATTATGAGATTTGTTTTACAAGTCAAGATAGTCGTTCCTTACAATATGTCTGGTCTGTCTCTTTATTCACCATCGTTGTGAATGCATTTAGATTTAAACAGGGCTCCTTTCCCTCTACAAAATCAGGTAGAAGAAGAAAAGTTGGTCTGTTTTTAAACGCCGTTGACAAATCCTTGCCCTTCTTTGAAAGTATTGCGACTAAATTCATGCTCTTGCAGAAAACCAAATATCTGGAAGTTTTACAGCTTAGAAAGACTGACTGTCTTTCAGAGTATGTAACATTCATTGCGTGTTTCACTCTTTGCAGCTGGAGCTGGAGGCTGAAATCGTTGCTTGTACATATTGGTTTGCTGATGTAGAGTTGCTCTTGAGTGGAGGGCAGCTGACATTGGATTGTTTGGTTTGTTTTTCAGATGAGATAATCATAGCATTTCTCCTAGGCGAAACCTCCATATAAAATATGGATTTTGAAAAGCAATATTAGACGGAGAGAGGTAGGTCACAATTTGGACCCGTCAGACCTCCAACCTGGATGTTATCCCTTCAAACTAAGGGGCCATAATCTTCATAATAATTTATTTGTGCAGATAACCTATGCTACAAATGATAGGCATGGCCATGCACAGTACCAGCCATCTCCATGTGCAGCCTGCTAACACTGTAGCTGTGTCACAGTCTCCGAAGTGACAGGTGAACACCTGAAAATCTCCAAACCCTTTTGGGGAAAGACTCTGCAGGCCCTTCAGTATATCAGACCTCAAAGTTATTCCTAGTTATGACTTTTGCATCTCCTAATATCGGATAAAGGGCTATCTTGCAATCCCATCCAAACTAAAAAGAGCACACTCATGTTTTCTCTTTGAATTGATGTGGTGTTCACAGTTAAAGTAGAAATATTGGCTGAATTAATTCAACTCCTATCACAGTGACGTATCGTGTGGTAGGAGCTTCACAAAAAACATCAGTGTCTCTGTGCCAGAGAGCTTACATAGTAAATGATGGACTGATGAAAAAATGAAAATAACAAACACCAGGGAGGGAAGGAGAACTGTGTCCCTGAAACATAATGTTGTGATTATGCCATTTAGTAGCAAAATGATTGATTAATAAATAAAGTCCAAACTCACTAATTTTTCTGTTGGCAAAACTCTAGAAATAGGGTGTTAAGAGCAATTTAAATGAGGTGAGGATAGCTGTCTGACTAGTTGGTTTTGGAAAAGTAGGTATTCTGCCACTCATAGGAAATTGAAAGCGGATCCTAAACAAGAGAGCATCTGGTCTGACATGCGTATCTGTAATTGGCAATAGCGGGGAATCGGTTGTGTTTCACCTCAGAAGTGGCTGTACTTCAGTGGTGAGTGAAGTGGTTCTCTTGTATAGTTTGCAATGCACTTTGGGATCCTTTGAGATCAAAGTTAAATGTAATAGGAGTTTGCTTATTAAAATTTGCTGCAGGACGATGTTGGCTTTTAGAAGGCATACTTATAAAGTGAGCAAACCGAGGTGTGATGTCTGAGTAAATCAGGTGCCAGATTTGTCCAGCATTTGATTTTCCAATAAGAGTGACTTCATTTAAATACATTTTAAAATTGTTTAGGCAAGATGGGAAGTTAACTACTCAGATTACTCCAGAAAGGTCATTATTATTAATTAACTTAATATAGCCATGGCAAGTGTTGCAGAACTTAATGGCAGCACTGAAGGCTGTGAACTCATCTGTGTGTCCATAATCCTGCTCCTTGGGTTGCAAAGAGAGGATGACAAATTGGATGCTTGCATGAGCTTTATGTCCCATTCTTGGATGTGTGCTGGCAATGGTAACAAATTCAGTAACCTTACCGCTAGATATCCTCTTCATGCCAGTAAAAACATACACCCGGAACTCTGTCTGGTGGCTTAATGTGGATCTCAAATGAGAAAGCCATGAAACATTACAGACTCTTTGTTGCTAAGGCATCCCAAGTTGACAAGTATGTGGTATTTTGTGTCTTTGAAATGTTTGTTTTTTCTTCTGTGTTTTGGCAGACTGATGTCTTGGTACTGAGCTGTGATCTGATCACAGATGTTGCTTTACATGAGGTGGTGGATCTGTTTCGAGCTCATGACGCGACACTCTCCATGTTGATGAAAAAAGCTCATGAACCCACAGAAATGGTACCAGGACAGAAAGGGAAGAAAAAGCCAGGTACGTAGACTAACTGTTCTTCCTACTCAGTGCACATGAGCAAACTAAAAATCCAGCAAAATGGGGTCCTGGCTCCAAGGCACTAAAGTCATACAAAAGAATAACAATAATATTACACCATTTGAGAATGGAAGGGCCAAGCCACCAGGTGACCTTAATGTGTGCCCCAAGATGGAGGGGCTTTAAAAGAAGACAGCTTAAACTATTTTGTTCGGCTACTGCTTTAGACTAAAGGATTTAAGGACAGGGAATAGGACTGAAATGAAAGCTTGGATCATCCCTCCCCTGAAGGCCACTGAAAGAAACACTGCTTTATACAGCGAGGGTAGATAAATGACTACAAAATGCCACCTTAGAAGGGCGTTATTACAGTTTCACAGTCAAGCACTCAGAAGTTAAGAAATGGCGCTAAATAAACCTGCAGCTGCACATCGAGCAGTGAGGGTAGAACGAAATCTGAAAGAGCTCATTAAGTGAGCACGGTCCAGCCCAGACACTGAGAGAGGCAAGGATCCTGTGGGAAGAATAGTATGTGATCATGTAATTAAAGGCTGTCTCCTAAGACATAGGCACAGGGGACATGCAGTTTTTGCCCCATTGGGCAAAAAGGGTCTGGGCAAAGAGCCAGAGAAGGGGAGCCTAGAACTGTGGTGAGAAGCCCAAGGAGACAGGGACTGACTAGGTGAGGAGAATGGGTCTGGGACATGGAGTGAGGGATGGGGCAGAGACAGGACTGAAGCGGGGCAGGGACAGCTTTGACAAGCTACTGTTGCTATCAGTTTTACTCCATTAGCTCATGTGGTGGAGGTCTGTTCAGTACATCTAAAGGTGGCAACCCTGCTGATGAGCCATGTGGATGTCCACACGATGCCACGTGATGGAATCTGTTTTTTTACAATTTGCTCTTTTTTAAAAACCCTGGAAAATTGTTACAAAACCCTCTGTTGCGAGTATGCTATTTAGGTTGCACAGTCAAGCACTCAAAGCTCAGGGAATGCCACAGTTAAGGGTGCCCGTGGATCCTGAATCCTGGCAAGCTCTGTTAAACTAACAATGAATGTTGCCATCAGTTCATAAGTCTGTAGAAGTCAGAGATGGGTGAGATCTACCAGACCGCCCCAGGCTGATAGTTATTCCTTGTGGGCCGTTTTCTATCATTTCTAGATGTTTAATACCTCTGCTGGAGAGAACTGGTTTGAAATAAACTGAGTAGCTGTAGGACGAATTTGCTGCTGCAGTCCGCTTTAAACAGAGGCGTTAGCCACAGAGGCTAACCCACTGACCTTCTTTAATAATGCTGGTGCGCCTTGATGCCTTTTTAAAATGTGCGGTATAATTCAACCGCAAGTTATGGGGTCACTGCAGCAAGTGCTGGGTGAGGTTCTTTGGCTTCTTATGTAGGAGGTCAGGCTAGTGATCATAATGGTCCCTTCTGGCTGTAACGTCTGCGGAACATAGTCATAGGAAGCAATGCAAACACAGTAGGACCCTAAGGAGTGATAGTAACCCAGACAGGCAGCGGATGTATGAAGAATGAACCCCAGTATTCGGGTGCTGAGCTAGTCTATTCTTATCTCTGGGCATTGAGGCAAAGACCAAGGCGTACATGCCAAATGTGCCTGCCATGATTTTTTTGAGACTGTCGTGAGCAATTTAAGCATCCAAGCAAGACCCAACATGTGTGCCTTAAACCTGTCCCGGTCTCTGCCTCAGTCCTGTCTCTTCCCATCCCTGGCTCTATGTCCTAGATCCCTTGTCCTCCCCTAGTCAGTCCCGGGCAAAGGATTTTAAACCATAATTGTTTATGCCTTTATATCTATGAAGAAAGACTGAAAGGATTGTGAGGGTGTGGTTCTTTCCTGCTTGTTTTTCTTACCTTAAAGACCTTAGGAATGTCACCGATGATCCGTAGGGTTGGGGAATGACCTCATGATGGATGTGGCCTGTGATTTCTCTCACCTGAATCGAAAAGGGGTGGGAATGGTGAATTTTTAACAGACGTTTTCCCCAAATGTCAATTAGGCATTGGAGTTCAATAGGTTTGTTTAAAAACAAAGATTTAGAAATTTGACTAACAATTCCTCCCCTGAATTGCTCAGCCTCACTCTCTTGTGATGTTGTCATTTCTCCACTTCTCAAAGTCCCCAAGGTAGGCAGAGCCTGGATTTCTAGGGCTGTGTCTACACTGCCACTTTCAGCGCTAAAACTTTTGTTGTTCAGGGGTGTGAAAAAACACTGAAAAGCGCCAATATAGACAGCACTGTATCTCTGGGAGCTGCGCTCCCGGCGATAAAGCTACCACCGCTCGTTTGGGGTGGGATTTTTATCACCAGAAGAGCTCTCCCCCGGCTATAAAGTGTGTCAACACTGCCCATGTCACAGTGCTGCCGCGGCCACGCTGCAACGTGGGTAGTGTAGACATACACTAAGAAGAACTATTTTTTATTGGGACAAAAATCTTTCAAGCCATCTTTATCCAACATAAAAATACAGACCAGGGTTCAAGTCCATTTTTTTTTCCCCATTGTGGGTCATCTTTAAGTTACCATTCCTGCACATTCTCCCTTTTCCCCCTTCCTTTCCCTCAGGGACTAATTAAACTAGTTATCTGCCTGCAACCAGCCTGTTAACATCAGTGCATTTCAGAACTGTCCTTTTTCACTACAGGGTTTGGTGATCCATTTTGCCTGGTCTGCGGCACAAAAATAATCATCTCTCTTGCCTGTGCATGGGAAAGCACATTTTTATCTAGGTTTCTCCTAGGGATAAAACATAGTTCACTAACATTTATTATACCGTTTTTTTCTGTCCACACAGGGAAGAGAAAAACCTGTTTGGCCACAACCATGTTGCACAATTCTGTTTTAATCATGGTTCTATTTTTTATTGTAGACAGGCTCTTTGCTGTACAGACATAAAGATACAGTAGACTAGATGATGGCTTAGGATCTGACTTTAATTTAAGAAGCATGATGCCCTTATTGAGAAACCTGTTGCTATTCTGTATGTAGGTGCAGACAAGGATTTCAAAGGATTAGGTGCAGTAGGCATTTGTTTATCTCTGCTTAGAATTTGGACCATGGCTTGTAGCTTGATTTACTGCCTAGAATGAATAGAGCCAGTGCTCTCGAGAATTTTGTGAGTTGGTTAGCTTGATCCTAATTGTGCTTAATTTTTCATGTTGTGTGTTCAGGGCCTATTTTTGTGCTCCTTAGCTATATAATTAATTTGAGAGGGGAAGCTTCTGAAAGGAGCTAGCTTGATCACTTGGATCAAAGGCTGCCAGTGGGGAAGCTTTCAACAGCTACGTAGTTTTGGCCTTATTTTGGTGGTAGCTGTTACTATGGCAGCTATTAAGATGCAAATAGAAAGAAAGCAAAGGAGGAAAAGTGGAATTAAAATGCAATTTAGCTGGAAAAAAAGAAGACCGTAAGGAAATTATTTCTCCCAAGGCATTCACTTCTCACACAAGGTTGATGTGAGTTTTAGGAATTGGGGAGGGTAAGCATATGCCAGCATTTGACCAAAAATACTGTCTCTGGGAAGAAAAAGAAAAGCTTGTGTCAGAATTGTGCCATTGCAGATATTCCTGTGCTTTCAGCTTCAGGGCAAGGGAACAGCTTGTGGAGACCACCAAAGTTGTGTTGCATTCCATATTCATTGCAAAGTGAAATCACCTTCCAACTGGCTTTCCCCCAGCTCTCCTGAGCTCTTCACTCTAGAACTGGTTTGACACGTATCCATAGAGATTTGTGAGAATGAAGTTTTGCTGTCACTGTATGCAGTGCTTGGGACGGACTGTTCAAAAAGAAAGTACTCTAGACCATTAGGCCAAAGTCACTCCTAGTGTATTGCCATTGATTTCAGTAGCGTTACTCTAGAGAGAAATTGACACAATAGATAGTGTGAAAATTAGGTATCCCTTTGGGTGGGTGCCCTTTTTAAACCAATACGTGTCCTAGGGCATCCAAGTATTAGGAGTCTGGAGCTGTGTGTGTGTGTAGCCTATATGTTTGTTACTAACAAAACGTGTATGAAAACAGGATACTAGTTGTGAAGTCTTGTCTGAAATCCATAATCCTCTCCTCACCAGCTAATTGCGATATGAGAAAAGGAGAGTGATTTATGGTGAAGGAGAAGGCGCTGGCTCGGATGAGCTATTAATTATCCTGGATTCTTTTTAGTGCAAATTGAAGTAGTAGTAAAGAAAGAGGGAAGAGAATTACGCATTAGCTCAATCAAGATGAAGCATTGCATGCTGGGACCCGCTGTCTCCACAGTTGGCATCTTCATATTAAAGATGTGGGTGGTTTCAGGGGCCATGTTTTAGATCTTCATGAGCCGCATTTTGGCTACCATGGTTGAAAGGATGAAATAAATGTGTGTTGTAGAGCATTAATGCAGGTTCTTAGGCTTGATGGGTTAATCTCTGCTTATGTTTACGTATTTTGAAGTCCGGGGCAATTTGACCAATCCTCCTTGTTGTCCTGGATTCCATTAAGATAAGACTGTAAAATGGCTGTGTTTGATTTTCTACTTCAGTGGAGCAGCGCGACTTCATTGGAGTGGATGACACAGGAAAGCGGTTGCTCTTCATGGCTAATGAAGCTGACTTGGATGAAGAACTTGTCATTAAGAGATCCCTCCTTCAGAAGTAAGCCCTCTGGGTCTTAATGGAAATTTAGCTTGGAGTGGGGAAAAAAATTGGGGATGGGATTGATGGAGAAAGATGAACTGGGGTAAGTTGAGGAGGGGGAAAGGATTTTTTCCTGATGCATGGTAGGTGGCTCCCACAAATGGCAATGAAACCACAGGTTATTTTTCAGTGAGAAGTATTTTGCACCTACAACTGGCCAGTGTCCTTGTTTGGCAAGAACAGAAGGATTATCATGAGAAAGGGATGAGTGAAAGAGCCATGTGTTCTTTAAGAAAAGCCAGGGTGGCTAAATTCAGATGTTGTTCAAATTCAATAGTTTATATTTGTGATGGATGCGTTGATGGAAATGAAAAATTTGCCTCATTGATATCCAAGGTGGTCACAGAATTGTTACAGTTGGTTCCCGATTGATGTGCTTGCTGTTAGAATTGTGTTCTGTGGCTGTGATCATTGCCAAGCCAACGCTAGTTGTTCTCTGTGGGGCTAGTAAAGAATATTGCAGCTATTGTTATTGGAGGCTTTTCTAGGTGGTTTTGTCATTGCATTTACGGGTGGCTACGGTATGGCAGCTTAGCAGTTGCTGCAACATATGTGATTTTAGCTGACCTAGGGTTGATTTTACAGATTTATCTCACCAGTGGATTTTCACTCCCGTTATCTCACTTAATTTAGCTTCTAGCGTGAGAATTATTCAGTGTTCATCCTGCAGACCTCAGGGTTACCCATTCAACCCCATTGCCTTCAGTAGATTTTCACAAATGCAACTGACTGGCACTTAATAAATCATAGTACTGATGATGTACAAACTAGGATGACCTCTGCAGTTCTCTCTGTCTTGCCTGTGTTCGTTGTGTAGGCAGAGAAAACCAGTGAAATGTTACTTTTGTCACTCGGGTCAGCACATGTGATTCTGTGAGTGTGCAGGGAGAAGATCTGCTAAGAGAAGACCATTTATACATGATATTTTGGAGAAAACCCTATTTTAAGCTTCACAACACTCCCCTTAGGGTAGTTGAGAGTAAACGTGGAGTTTGCTTCTTGGAAAGCACAAGGTGCCAAGACCTTGGTTTCACGCCTCACCCTGTAGGTGGCACTTGCAGCTGTGTGGCATTCTGGAGCACCACACTGAAGCTTGGGTTCGGTATTGATTCAGAGGAGGCAGCACCGCCTATTGAATCATCACCATCACCATCACCACCACCACTGTGTTGTGTTGTGGCCACTCTGAGTAGTGTAGACCAGTGTTTTGTGTACCCTTGTGCAGTGATTCTCAAGCTGGGATCCTTAGAGATTGCACAGGGGGTCCTCAAAATGCCAGCTATCACACCAACAATAGATAGACTCTGCAGTGAGAAGCAGGCACACCCATCTCACTGACATCTCTAATTACGCTGTTCTTTTTCTTAAAGCATTACTAACAGTACATGTTTATATGAAGTACACATATCCCTTTGTCCATCAGTTTCGGGTCTGTGATTAACATTGCATTTGAAAAGGGGTCTGTCGACAAAAAAAGTTTGAGAACCTCTGCCTTAGTGCTTCCATCTTTGGGAAATTTTAAGGAAAAGGCTTTTCCTACACTACACTGTTTGACTTAAAATTTCCCAGTGGTGCAATTCCATGGGGGTAGCCATCGAAGGAGCGCTCTCAGAGAAAAAATGCTGTCAGCCAATGACAGGTTAATCACTGTGTTGTCTAGACCTGCTCAGAAGCTAACTTGCTCAAGACCTGAATTTTTCAGGTGAGAAACAAGCAAAACATTTAAACAAAATAACCTTTGAAGCCTCTTTTAAACATCATCATAAATCAGGACCTGGGGATTACAGTGGACAAGAAGCTGGAGGTGAGTCAACAGTGTGCCCTTATTGCCAAGAAGGCCAACGGCATATTGGGCTGCATTAGTAGGAGCATTGCCAGCAGATATTCGGCACTGGTGAGGCCACATCTGGAGCATTGTGTCCAGTTTTGGGCCCCCCACTAGAGAAAGTATGTGGACAGATTGGAGAGAGTCCAGCCGAAGGGAACGAAAATGATTAGGGGACTGGAGCACATGACTTATGAGGAGAGGCTGAGGGAACTGGGTTTATTTAGTCCGCAGAAGAGAAGAGTGAGGGGGGATTTAATAGCAGCCTTCAACTACCTGAAGGGGGGTTCCAAAGAAGATGGAGCTAAGCTGTTCTCAGTGCTGGCAGATGGCAGAACAAGGAGCAATGGTCTCAAGTTGCAGTGGGGGAGGTCTAGGTTGGATATTAGGAAAAACTGTTTCACTAGGAGGGTGATGAAGCACTGGAATGGGTTACCTAGGGAGGTGGTGGAATCTCCATGCTTAGACGTTTTTAAGGCCCAGCTTGACAAAGCCCTGGCTCAGTTGTTTTAGTTGGGGTTGGCCCTGCTTTGAGCAGGGAGTTGGACTGGATGACTCCCTGAGGTCTCTTCCAACCCTAATCTTCTGTGATTCTGTGAAAAGGGTGTGTGCCCAATCTTAATTCCCATTGTAGGTCACCATCCTTCAGCTAGTATCTGCTGGGTTGGTCACTTCTTGTTCTTTGGACTTCCCTCGTTTAGTGGAATTATAGCCCGTTGATCTCATGTAGAGAGAAAAGAATTTCCAGAGCACATTTGATTCCCCTAGAAAGACATCTGTTTCACTTTCTATCTTTCTATCAATACTTTGAAAAGTTATGGTGGCCTTGTTGCATGATTGTTATACTCCAAAAAAAAAAAAAATTCAAGGAGAATGCTCTCAATACATAGTTTGCTCTTCATTTCTGGTTTGTGTTGGGTGGGTGGGAGGGAAGGGGTGAATTTTCTTTTACACTGTCACACCAAGAGAAGTTATCAGAACCTCGTTGACTTCCTTGTTTACCCATGGCAAAAATCTAGATCTAATGCAAGAGCTGGTCAAAGGAACTTTGCTTCCACCTGTCACAGGTGGGAAGCTCCTCTGACAAAAGATCCAAAGCTGTAGAACACTTATTTAAAACAAACCAAAATATCCCAGAAAATCCTTTGTTCTGGCCTTCCCTGCCTTTTTCTTACCACTGGATTTCAAGCTCTTTGCTGCTGTAAAAGAGCAGTGGGAAAGGGCTAAATGCAGACTTTCCTGAGTACCTGTTGTGGATTAAATATTCATTTGCTCCTTACCCGGAGGGGGTCAGCAGTAACTAAATTACTGCAGAATGAACCTTTTTTGAGGAGAAGCAAAAGTTTACCGAGTGATCTGGTTTTCTCCCTAATAGTCTGCTCTTCAGTTTGGCGTATGATTTCTTTGAAGTAGAGTTCACTTTCTGCTAGCTGTGGGCAGCGATTGAGGTTAACAAAGGGAAGCTGTGCCACCTTATACCTCAGACATGTGATTCTGGACGTTGCTTCTTCAATTGTGAAAACATCAAGCCACGTTTTGACAAAGTATCTTGTTCTTCTGTTGCTGATATACCTGATCTCTCTCTTGATCAAGTCTTCATATCTACTCCTGAGGGCATTCTGTGCCAAAAAACTAAACATTCTGCACCAAAATATTTTAAAATTCTGCAAATTTTATTTGTTAAATAAATATGGATGCTCCAGCATGGGATTGGGGAGCACAGGCCTCTGGCTGCACAGAGGTGGGAGATCACTGTGCAGCCCCTCCTCTTCTCTTCCCCCCCCCCCTCGGTGACACAGTCTCAGTGGTGAGGCTTCATCCAACCCTGACACAGTGCAAGAACCCGGCCTGCCCCAGAAACACCTCAGGGCCCTGTCCCTCCATGCCAGTTGCACCAGGTGTGGGCAGGTAGGCTCAGCAAGGCAGGATCCAAGTGTGGAGGGGCTTAGTGTGTGGGGGATGAGAGGGTTCTGTGTGGGGCAATCTGGGTGTGGTAGGCTCAGTGAGGGATCTGGGTCGGGGGGATCTGGGTGCACAGGGGGCTTGTTGGAGGGCTCTGGGTGCAACAGTAATGGGACTCTCCAGGTGAAAGTGGTTGGGGCTCAGTGGAGGGGGGATAGAACTCAGCAGGGGGGTTTGGTGTGGGGAGCTCAGTGGAGGGGGTCCAGATGTTGGGGGAGTGGGGCTTAGTGGGGTGGGGATTCAGGTGTAGCTGTTTGGGGCCCAGTGGGGTGGGGATCCAGGTGAGTGTGGCTTGTTGGGGTGGTGCAGGGGGAGTGAGGCTCGTTATGGGGGGTTCTGGGTGCTGGGGAGGGGGAGGCTCAGTGGGATGGTCTGTGTATGAGGGGATCTGGATGTATGGGGGTTGGGTGGATGGGGAAGCAACTCCCTGTACAGTGATCTCTCCTCCTGCAGCTGAGGAGCGATGGGTGCAGGAAGTGTGTGTGTGGGGCGGGAGGGACTCTGCAGAGCTTCCTACAGCTGGGGGTGGGTCTGAAATGGCCCCAGATGCCATGCAGGGGAAGAGGAAGTCCCGTCCTCCTCAGCCCAGCTGGGACTAGCAGCTGAGCCTGGCTCAGGGTAGGATTCACCAGCTGGGTTTTCCCCAGTCCAACCTCCTGCCCCACAGTGATTTACTTCTCTGCAGTATGTTTCAGGTGCCCAGGGCAGCCGGCAGAGAGGGTCCCTAATCCATGAGCTATTGGAACTCAATTACAAAACTTTTCTTAAACATTACATGAATATATTGTCTCATACCATAGAATTAGAATTTATAATCCCTATTCCATGATGCGATATCTTTGAGCTATAATGTATCTTAATTAAAACTACCTTTAGATAGGTTTTTTCCTCAAAAAGCATTTGATCAAAATCCAATTTAAATAAAAAAACCCTGATTTTTTAAAATCATTGATTTTTATCCACCCCGCTTCCCCATCAGAGAGCCATTTTTCTGCAGGGAAACGAGGAAATCTGCAGGGGACATACATTCTGCACATGCACAGTGGCGCAGGATTCCCCCAGGAGTACATATCGTCACAAACACAACAGGGTCAGATATCCATGTGCAGCCCCATTTGTAGATATGTAACAAAACATCAGGAGGGGACAGGTAAGGAAATTTGTTGAGAGCACCTAAAGAGAGCAATGCTGTTAGGGAAGGAATTTTCAAGGAAGAGATTTCCTGCTTGGGTAATAGGGGCTTATAGAAAAGTTACGAATAAACTGTGTGGTCCATTCCTTAGGTGAATTGTGGTAAATGGCTGAGAAATGAGGCATAAGAACGAAGGAAATGCCGTGGGGAAACTTCTGAGCCAAGCTGGGGTCCTTTAGAGAGAGAGAGAAATGAAGGCAGCATGCTCATCCCTGAAGCCTGAATTCACCAGTTACGTCTCTCTGACTAGGGCTTGGCAGGCCATCAAACTGAGAAAATAATGAGAATTCCATGGGCTTTTTTTCCCCCTTTTGAAAGAGGGGGCTGAAGCATTTGTTGATTACAGGGACAGGGAATTGTTTTCTCCACCTTAGACATTTATGGTCACACAAAGTAAGACAGTAAAAGACACCTGTTGGAGCAGGTCTAAATTTGGAGCATTTCCTTTTAAGATACCGTGGGATGTTTCAGGGTGAGTCGTCCCTAATAAACCATCCGTCTTCGTGGGTGTTCCATCTGTGTAAACGCAGGTGCTGTGCTTCTCCTAGAGGATATGCTAATAAATCACCAGGACAGTCTCAGCTACTCATTACCTCATGTGCTTCAGACAGAAAAGAATACCTCATATATAAATGTATGTAGTAATTATGGGAATAACTCTGAAGTAACACCGCAGACTTGTTTTTAAGATTTTTTTTTTAATACAAAAAAGCAGGGGGGAGGGGGTAGCGTTGGAGAATCTTTTTCTTCCCTTCCCCCTCGTGCTGTGAGGATACAAATTAATGATGTAGCCTCACTTTAAGGATCTGCTAATAGGAAAAAGTCAACATCATGTCAGGTGCCTAGTGGGAGTTCAGAAAGACCATTGGTACATATTATTTCTGTTGTATTGCCATAAGATCCCACCTTCATTCTGCTCGTAATTGGTTTTAAATAAGGGGGTCTTAGACTCACGGTTAGTCACTGAATATTGATGGTCTGTGCAGCAGTGCACCAGTCAGGAAGTTATCTTTCTGAAATACTCCATGACTCTTAGTGTTACTGACTCATCTACCTTTTATTCTCAAATGTAACGCTATGAGAACGGGGAGGGTTGTGTGTGAGACATTCACAAATGCAGTGACTCCCGTTGGGTAAAATATTTTACATTAGTTTGTCACTGTTTGTTCACATATGTTGGTAAAATTGGAAGGCTTCCGCATTAAAACTTACCTTAAAAACGTCTGTCTTCTCTTTGCAAGCAGTGAGGGATTGGACACCATTGTGGAAAGATGTTTAATGTTAGGTTTCAGAGTAGCAGCTGTGTTAGTCTGTATTCGCAAAAAGAAAAGGAGGACTTGTGGCACCTTAGAGACTAATAAATTTATTTGAGTATAAGCTTTCGTGAGCTACAGCTCACTTCATCGGATGCATTCAGTGGAAAATACAGTGGGGAGATTTATATACATAGAGAACATGAAACAATGGGTGTTACCATACACACTGTAACGAGAGTGATCACTTAAGGTTGTGGTTCTGCTCTGAAAAGTCACTTTTTAAGAACTACATGAGAGTCTATATTTGTCTTTTCAGGGACTCTAGATTTGTGCAGTTTATAAGTAAGAAGATTTTCTAATTGATGTCTGAAAGTCAAGCTGGGTTCTTTCTGCTCATGCATCACTGAAAATGAAAATTTTCCAATTTGAACTTAGTTATTAATGATCCTGTTGCTGATGCATGAGCACCAAAGAATCCTGCTCCCTTTCTCAGGGCTGTATTGGCTCTATAGTGCTAACAGCAGTTAAAGTGTAGTAACATTTTTGCCAGGAAAGTAAGCAGAACTGACTCTGAATTAAACCAGGGGACCAGGTCTATTGAATAAAAAGCTGCGATTTTTACATACTAACTTTTCAGAGTAAAACCACACTTTAAAAACCATGGTATGGCTTTAATCATATTGCTTTACAAATTAATATCTTGCTGAATAGTTCAGCAACAGAATATTGGCAGGTTAGCTGCTGTATCAGCCACCGGTAGGGAATAGACATTCTCAAGGTACTCTTTGTAGCTCTTGCTTGCCTGTTTATAAGTTTCTCAGTTCATTAAGTATAACAGCCATCAGCTAAAAGACATGCATTTTTTCAACAAGTCTGCATTTTTATTATGCTTTTAAACTTTGCTTAACTTTAGTTTGCTCTTTGCTGAAAATACATTGGGGATGGATATGGTCTCCAGCTTCACACACTGACGTATTTTGGAATTACTTTTTTATGGTTCTTAAATAGATACTGGAGCCAAATAAAAATAGATGTCGTTTTTCTCTTCGGTGCTGTGTTTTTATTTTGCGCTTGTACAACAAACATATATTCCGAAAGCCATTTACTGAGTGTTGAGCTCTGTGTTTTGAAGAATACATATACATTACTGATTGGTATGGATCTTGGTATGTTTTGCTATTCAGGCGGGGGGAGAGGAAAAGACTGAGAGGAATATGGAATATACCCTTGCTTTATTTCTGGAAGAAGGAGCGTGCCTGCTTCCAGGTACTTGAATTGCGAACAGATAAAAATAGAGTTCCGAGACTTAAGAATCGAATCTGGAAATATTTGCAAGACCATTTATTGAATGTAGCTAGAAAAAAGTTTGGAGATGAATTTCATTTTATTATCTGATTATTACTAGCATTACAAAAAGTGCAAGACTAAAAAAGGAGAGGAAGATTTGGTATTTGGTTTTTAATTGTTACTGAGTTTGTGCTGAATTGACTGTCATTTGTCCATGTAATGCTTGTTAGGGCTTGATTTTAGACCAGCGCTTGTCCTGAGAGTCTGTTTTATTATTCAGAGTTTCCAGAAGAGGAAGAAATTAGTGTTGCTTGGACATCTTAGGAGGCATGTGCCTGGTGATACAATATTTTGTGTGAACGTATCCCCTTAGACGATACATACGCTAATCCCCATCACTACCCTACCAGACGCCTGGATCTTGAAACTTGATCAATATTTTGTTTTAAAGAGAGCTTTTGATATCTTAAAATGTTCAGCACCATGTCTGGGATCTTTTATTAATGGAACAAGTTAGTGTATTTCACGGGGTCAGTGTGAAGCTTGCCCATCTTTGTTGGCTACTTTTATGGTATGTTAACTCTAATCAAACCAGCTGTTCCTATGAATACTTTGGGAAAAGACACAGCGCTATTAAACGTTTTCTCTTTGGGGTTATATTTTGATGCACAGAGTATATTTGGTGTTGTGTAGCAGAGCAGCCTGCTGAAATTTTGAGGATCTCAGTTTGTGGACTACGTTCCTGAAATAACCAGTAGGTAATAGAGGCACAAATGCGCTATTGTGCTGTTGGGACATCAAAGGTCAGAGGAGTTATCTATGCCTGTTTGAATGTTGTCAGATTCTCCTCTGCCACATGTTAGACATGTGTTACTCATCAGTGAATTATGGAACTCCATGATGCAGAGCAGGCAGGAATGCAGGGGAGAAAAAAAATCACCTAGTTTTGAAGCAAAGTAAGGGTGAAATGAGGCGCATAAAATTCTGTAAAAGTTAAAAGGTTCAATTCTGCTTGGAGCTGAGGTCCTGACTCCCTCCCCTGGCCAGAGCTCATGCTTGTAGTTGTCTTACTATTCTGTACTTTTTTTTTTTTAAAGTTCCTTACTGTCATGCCTAACAGAAGGGTTTTCAGCTGGCAGGAGGGAAATACCTGTGGAATTCTTGCAAAGCACCATTCATCTATCTCACTAAGAAAACTTGACCTTAAAGAACTCTTTCTTAAGCATAGTCATTCAGATCTCAAATACACTGTACCGCAGGGGTACAGAACAGTGGTCTCATGTTAAAGTTAGCAACCATTTGATTGAACAAACTGTTACATAATCCTTCAAATGCCAATTTGTTACACCGACTGTTGTCTACTGGGGCTCTAGATTGTGAATGACTTGTTCTTGTTGCTAAACACAGATCATAAAAATCGATAATGGAAAGGATCAGAATACACAATTAGGTTGTGTAAAGTTAGATATATGTGCCTGAGACCCTTACAAAGTGAGCATTCTGTTTTACTTACAGTAATGATATATCTTTTTAAATGATTCCACTCAGGCTAAAATTCTCCATTCCCTGTTGAATAGCCATTATGTGACTCTCCCAAAACAGAATTGTGTTGGCAGTTTCTGGCATTACACAGGAAATGAAGAGCATAACAGATTTTCTTTTCTCTTGCTAAAACGTGCTTCCCATGAGTTCTTCCAGTGGATGGAGTAAATAACACAGATATTTTTCTAAAGACAGTATGTCCTCTGCATTTCTGTCTCATCCAGAAAATTCCCCACACGTTCCCTGGCTTTAGATACTTCCCCTCGCTAATTCATTTTGATGCTGCTAAGAAGCTTAGATGGAGGTTCCTTTTTAGGTAGAAAATTCCCTTCTTAAATGGTCCAGGAGATTTCTTTTAGATTATATAAGGCTCTCCTTCCCCAGTGGCTCAGTCTGAAGTACTTTATTGTACTGTGCCCTTCCCTACTTCTGATTCAAGAGATTATCACAAATTGGATCTCCTAAATGGCAATGCAGAGTACGGTGCCATCCACTGTTTTGTATTTTAAACATAATTTACATATATTTAAACCCTGGGCAATAATATCTATTAGTATTTTGCTGACTGGTCATCTTGAAATCCTTTCATCTGGAAAAAATCCAAGTCCTTAAACTGAGAACAGTGGGAGCTGGTGGGTGGTTGGCACTTCTGAAAATCTGGCCACTTTATTTAGTTGCCTAAATAAGCATTTAGGAGCCTAACTTTAGGCTCTCACATTTAAAACTTTGGCTGATGGATCTTAACTAACTCCAAAGGTTGGATACAAACCAGTAAAAAGCAAGGGAGATTCAAAGCTACAATTGAACTTATCCTCTTATTTCCTGTATATAATTCTTTGAGCAACTGGTGAACTTTACAAAGGCGTGAAGGACTGTCTTTCAGACTTCCCTTTGAATTTCCGTGTCTTATTAGCCCCAAGTCATTGCATTAGATAGAATTTTGGAGACCTTAAGTATTTGCCTTATGTGTTCCTAACTTCTCTCCCCTTCATAACAGTAGTGACGACAGGGCTCTGGGAGCAAAGGTGAAGGCGTCAGGGGGCAGAGGTGGTGTTTTCATCTATCTTCCCGGTTGAGGATAAGGACCCAGGTGGGGACACGTGCATTCTGGAGATTAACGCATGGCAGCGCAGATGGTGTCAATGGGAGGGTTTTGGCTCCCTTGACTCTGGGGAGGAGGACCCCTGGGAAAAAATAGGGTGTACTGACCAAGAAAGGGAAGGCCATCTTTTGATAACTCGCCAACCTAGTGAGGAGGGCTTTAAACTAGGTTCAAAGGGGTCAGGCAACAAAAGCTCACTGGAAGGCATAAAAAAACGGTGATCTTAACAGAGGGCTAGATGTTACAAGAGGCTTGGAAAATTACAATAGTGCTGTAGGAGCGAAAAGAGGGAAAACCATGGGACAATCTGCTAAGCATCTTAGATGTCTCTACACAAATGCAATGAGTCTGGGGAATAAACAGGAAGAACTGGAAACATTAATACACAAGTTAAATTATGACTTCATTGACCTCAATTATGACTTGGTGGGATAAATAAATGGTGGCAAGAATAAATTAAACATATTCATTCATGATCTGGAAAAAGGTTGAACAGTGAAGTGGCAAACGGGGGGATATGGTAGAGGTCTATAAAATCATGAATGGTGTGGAGAAAGTGAATAGGGAAGTGTTGTTTACCTTTTCACACAAAAATGCAAAAAATGGGTCACCTGATGAAATTAATAGGCAGCAGGTTTATACAAACAAGAGGAAGTACTTTTTCACACAGCACACAACTAACCTGTGGAACTTATTGTCATGGGATGGTGTGATGGCCAAAAGTATAACAGGGTTCAAAGAAGAACTGGAAAAATTCATGAAGGATTGATTCATCAGGGACAAAAAGAAAAGGAGTACATGTGGCACCTTGGAGACTAACAAATTTATTCGATGAAGTGAGCTGTCGCTCACGAAAGCTTGTGCTCAAATAAATTTGTTAGTCTCTAAGGTGCCACAAGTCCTCCTTTTCTTTTTGCGGATACAGACTAACACGGATGCTACTCTGAAAAAATGATCAGGGACGTAACCCTATGCTCTGAGTGACCCTAAACCTCAGACTTCCTAAAGCTGGGAGTGGAAGGTAGGAGTGGATTACTCCATGATTACCCTGCTTTGTGCATGCTCCCTGAAGCTCTGGTTTGAGTCACTGTTGGAGTTAGCATACTGGGCAAGATGGGCCATGGCCTGACCCAGTATCACAGCTCCTAAATTCTTATGTAAGAACTTAGAAGACCTGGGAATTTATAAACCAGGCAGCCTAACTTCGAAACCTAGAGAGATACTGGAACAAACTATTAAACAATCCGTTTGTAAACACCTAAAGGATAATAGGGTGGTAAGTAATAGCCAACGTGGATTTGTCAAGAACAGATCATGCCAAATCAACCTCATTTCCTCCTTTGACAGGGTTACTAGCCTAGTGGATAGGAGGGAAGCAGTAGATGTGGTGATCTTGGTTTAACAAAGGCTTTTGACACAGTCCAACATGATTTTCTCATAAGCAAACCAAGGAAATGTGGTCTAGGTGCATAACCAGTGGAAAGACCATACTCAGAGTAGTTATCAAGGTTCGCTGTCAAACTGGGAGGATGTATATAGTGGGGCCCTGCAGGGGTCAGTCCCGGGTCTGGTACTAGTCAATCTTTTCAGTAATGACTTGAGTAATGGAGTCGAGAGAGTGCTTACAAAATTTGCGGATGACACCAAGCTGCAAGCCCTTTGGAGGAAAGGATTAGAATTCAAAGTGAATTTGATAAATTGGAAAATTGGTCGGAAATCAACCAGATAAAATTAAATGAAGACGAGTGCACTTAGGAAGGAAAACTCAAATGCACAGATACAGCAGTACTGTTGGAAAGGATCTGGGGATTATAGTGGATCTCAAATTGAGTATGAGTCAACAGTGTGGTGCAGTTCCGAAAAAGACTAGTATCTTTCAGCGATATATTAACAGGGGTGTCACGTGTAAGACATGGGAGGTAATTGCCCCGCTCTGCTCAGCACTGATGAGGCCTCAGCAGGAGTATTGTATCCAGTTTTGGGCATCACACTTTAAGAAAGATGTGTACGAATTGGAAAGAGTGCAGAGGAGAGCAACAAAAATGAAAAAAATATTGGGAAAACCTGACCTCTGAGGAAAGGTTAAACAACCGGGCATGGTTAGTCTTGCCAAAGAAGACTGAGGGGGGACCTGATAAATCTTCAAATATGCGAAGGGCTGTTATAAAGAGGATGGTGATCAGTGGTTCTCCCTGTCTGTTGAAGGTAGGACAAGAGGTAATGGGGCTTAATCTGCAGCAAGGAAGATTTAGGTTAGCTATTAGGAAAAACTTTCCAGCTATAAGGATAATTAAACTCTGGAACAGGCTTCCAGGGGAAGTTGTGAAATCCCCATCATTGGAGGTTTTTAAGACCAAGTTAGACAAACACCTGCCAGGGAAGATTTAGGTTTATTTAGTCCTGCCTCAGCCCAGAGGCCTGGACTAGATAACCTCTTAGTGTTCCTTTCAGCCCTATATTTTTATGGTTTGATTTCTATTATATGCACTAGTCCTTCCTAATGTATTAATGCAGCATTCGTAGAACTGGATTTTTGTCTTTTGTCAAATGAACTATAGCGTTGCTGAAAGTATTTCTGAACTTCCCACTTTTGTGATTTTGAGTCTCAGCCAGGTAGAACAGTAATAACAGAACCAAGGCCAGCAGTGCTATAAATTTCAACTAGACTATAGAAAAAAACGCTGATTTCTGTTTGTACTGTTATTAAAGATATTTATGCAGGGCAGGTCTTTCAGCAAGTGTGATTATTTTCAGAGGGGCCCTATTTCCATTCGTGCAATAGAATGTGTTAGGGATGTGTGCTGAGAACGGCACCTGAGGGGCAGGCACCAGACAGAATGGATAAAACCCCCTGAGAATGAGACTTCTCCAAACTTCTGCTCTTTCTGTCCATCTTTGCTTCTAAAAGCACTTGAAAAATATTGTTCCTCAGGTAGGTCTCCTTCCGAGGTCCCTGTTTTAGCATTTGAATGAGTGCCACTTTCCCAGACCAAACGGCTATTATAGATTTAAGCTTTTCAAGTAGGAAGGTATGTGAGCGCATATTTAGCAGCACCCAGACGCTATTGAAAGAATAATAGACTCTTCCCACAATCAACTCCATTCTTCATATCCATACTGCCAGACCTCTGGAGCCACCATTGTGTCAAATAATTTTATTTCCCTGCTTATGTTCTGTTTCTTCCTCCTTTCCCCTTCCCCACCATAAAATCCTTCCTGAGTGATTGATTTATGGAATTTAGATTCCTTTTAGATCAGTGCACACTTAACAGCAAAGGCCAGTTACGTCTGTTTATTGAGGGCACAGCTCCATGAGCCCAATTACTACTTTCTGGTATGTTTTTGATATCTTTCCACTTCAAAAAATAGTATATCTAAAGTCTAACGACTGTATCTTTTGCATTTGTTTTTTTTCAGATATAAATGCATAAGCCCTGATGTAGGTGTAGAATGCACTTTTAAAAATTGCATTACTGTATGGTGGCAGAGGCCTGAAAAGTTTGGACTCTGACAAGTCTCACTATAGCGTTAGACTTTATCTAGCTGAAAAAGGGGAAGGCAAGGCACAAGCAAAGTAAACCGTTCTGCCGGCTGTGAGCCCTCGCATACAGAGAGCCTGAAGCCTCATGGTGCTTGGGAATATAACTGATCTCTTAATCTTTTTTTAAACTCTGATATTGCAGGAAGGTTGTCTGGTCTTAACTCAAAACATCAACTTCACAGTGCTCTATTCGTTTTTTTGTGGAGAAATACAGAAGTTAATTTGTTGGCTTACTATAGACAGTCACTGGGATGAAAGCGTCTGTCTTTTCTGTTTCCTCTGGGATTCCCTTCGGTGTATGTGCTCTGGTGCTTGAACGGGCAACAATACTTGCCTGCCTCATCAGTGTGTCAAGACTTAATTCATATTGTTTATATAAGCTCCTTACATGCAAAATTCTATGTAACGGCAGTCCCCAGACTGTAGGGCGTGCCTCCCTAGAGAGGTGCAGGGGGCACATGGTGGGGCCCGGGGGCGGGGGGGGGGGGTGGGATGGAGTGCCACCCAGCTCCGACCCCCAGATGGAGCTCCGCTCCGCCCCCCGTTTCATTCCCTCTCTGTCTCCAGGCCAGCTCCGCCTTTAGCCCTAGCTCCTTTCCTCTCCCCAGTTCAGCACCCAGCTCTGCTGTTGAGGAAGCTCTGGCTGTGCAGTAATGGGGTGGAGGGCGTGTGGACAGATTCCATTACTGGTAAGGGGGCGGGAAGCGACAGGAAAAGTTTGGGCACCACTGCTATAGGAGTAAAAAGTAGTCGTATTACAGACTTGATACTTTGTAGAATCCAAATAATAACTGTTCAAACATAACCAGCAAGAAGCAGCTGCTGTAACGTTTCATACTTGTATACCGGATGAATTAAGGATCATATTTAAACCTGGATTTTCAGTCTTGACTTTGGATTTTCTGTGTTTGTCAGTTCTCTAATATTTAAATATATTATTATATGGTTTATTACATACTGTAATGTTCCATAATACTCTTAATGTAATTACTACAGTGCATGTAATTTCCTCTCAGATTACTTTAATTTCCAAATGTTCACAATAAAACATCAAGGATGTGGAGTGAATTACTGGCAAAACAATTGGGTTTGCCCAATACTTGTTAACCCTGGTGTTTATTTTCCAGTCATTTACTTCTAGACAGGTTGACCCAATGGTAATTTTTTAAGGGGACCTAAGGGGTGGGGGCTGGCTTTTCGTTGTACAGCTGTACAGCCTTGGGTTGGGCCTCCAGATGCTACTACGGTACAAATGTTAAATAATTGCAAAAATCTATCATTTCTCTCACTTTGGCTAGTTTACTTTCATATGAAATGAATTATCCAGAGATTGATTTCATCAGCAACAGTCTCTGTCAAAGCTTCTCCTCCTGCACATTTCTTCTAACCAGTGTTTTTAAAAACCTGCCAACAGTTCCCCTGTATCTAGTCTTGTTTTTTATTCTCTTTTTTGCCCTGTTCATTTGGGCTGTTGTTTGGGCTTCTTGCATGTCTTATTAATGAATATTTTATGTTTGAAGTGACAGACTAGAAACAAAACAAGAGGCGATATGATTGCTTTGCTAAGTAATGACCTCATGAAAGGTCAATTTCATAAGTGAAGATATAACAAATTCATCATAGGTTAAGAATGCTATAAATGGAAGAAACACCAAACCGGGGGTGGGAGTGGGGCTGGGAGTAGAATTGAAAATAACAAGAGGGAAGGAGGTCCACGTTGGTGGCTTCTTTTATCCTTAGATTCTAAGGCCAGAAAAGGACCATTATTATTCAGTCTGACCTGCATAACATAGGCCATAGGACTTCATCCAGTAACTCCTGGTGCAAGGTTAATACCTCGTGGTTGAACTAGTATATGTTTTAGAAAGGCATCCACTCTTGATTTAAAGACTGAGAGTGATAGAGAGTCCACCACACACCTTGATAAGATGTTTGGGTAATTACCCTTGCTTTAAAATGTACTTGTTTTTTTCTAGTTTGAATTTGTCTAACTTCAACTTCCAGTCATTGAATCTTATGTTTTTTACTGCTCGACTGAAGAGCCCTGTAGTATCAGATCTCATCCTGTGTACTACTTATAAACTGATCAAGTCACTGTTTAAGCTTCTTTTGGTGTGTCTACACGATGCTGCATTGCGGAGTACGGGGGTGTGAATTGCAGAGTGCACCAAAGTGTTGCACGCCAACTGCCTTGTGTGATGCTGTTGACATGAACTAAAAGGCATCTGGTTCACATTAACGTAGTCCTCTTTCAAACAGGGCTACCTTAATGTGAGCTGGGTACCTGTTAGTTCACGCCAGCAATGCACTCTGCAGTTGTCACCCAGATAGTACGTGCTGCAGCGCAGTGCAGACTGCGAAGCGACACAGATTGAGCTCCTTAAGTTTCTCAATGTAACTGGTGGAGGCATCACAGAAAAGGAGAGTTTTAATAAGGACAATGAGATAGCTTTGCAGATAACAGTAACACGGTTATGGGGTTCCATAGATAGCTGTTCTAGCTTCTTAGATGAACGCACTTCTGGTTTCTGCGTCAGTCAGAAACAGGTGGGTTTTATAAATCACAAAAGTGGGCTATTGCTGCATTTCTACCATTTAAATTTTTCTATCTTCTCTTATAAGGCATCATTCATACTTGATCCTCTCATGAGGAGATAGCACTATAGAGCTTGTTACCTCCCTTTACTGGAGAGGAGTTTTCTTGTTCTGTCTTGTGTAAATGTGAATACTTGTGATTACGGAGGAGGAAGATGTGGAATGCTGTGCTAGGTAAGCAGAACCTCCTAGCTACATCTGGGTATAGCTGGAAGTGTGCTCCATTTGGAAAGGGTGGCAACTACCTCTCGAACTTTATTCCACGCTCAGAACGTTCCCTAAATACTGCATGTTTATGGGCACACAGCTGTTCTTAGTAAGACGACTCTTCAAATCTTTTTATGGTGCGGGAAGTCTTTTCATGACAAGCGAGAGCCTTAGGAGAGAGGTGTTCTGTTCCAGGTCTTGTAAGTGCTCGTTCCTTCTCAGTGTCTTAGCTTTCTTGGTGCAGATGTGGAAAATAGCAAGGATTTTTGGCCACTCAAGGAGAAGGATCTGATCAAAATAATAAATTCTTGCCAGATGACTGTCAAAATAAACCACAGAATACTAGAAATTAGAGATTGGGAAGGACGTTTTAGATCAGCTAAAGCATCTCCTGCCAACCTAGACTTCCTCTCCTTAAAATTGCAACAGGATGGAGCAGGTATTCCTCAGAAAGCTGAGCTACATGTCACTCCTCACTTCAGTTTTTCCAAAACTTGTATCAGGACAGCATTGAATGAATCACAGTTAGCCATCTTCTCACCTTTACAGTGGTGAAGGTCCAAGGGCAGTTTACAAATTAGTTTATCCATTTCCTGATTTCCTCCCCCTCACTCAATTATGATGTTATCATTAATTATTCATATCACGGTAGCAGCTAGGAGCCCCACTTGTGGACCGGGACCCCATTGTTCTAGGCAGTGTACAAACTGAACAAAGAGCCAGTCCTGGCCCAAAGAGCTGCCAATCTAAATTCAAGACAAGAGACAACAGATGGATACAGCCAGATGGTGGAGTACAAGGAAACAATGGGACAGTACTGGTCAGGGTGACAGGCGGTGCTCTCGGCACACCTGATCTCCTAAACGAGGGTGGAGTGTGTCCATTGAGAAGTTGTCCATACGATTTTGTTCACTGTTTTTGAAGACTCCAATCTTCATACTTGTTAAGTTGCCAGCTTCATCACTAACAGCCTTTCTCACAAGGCACTAAGAAAAACAGTCCTAAACTTTAATCCAGAGGAGTGCTAAGTCTATCTGTCTTGCTCTGAGTATTCTACAGCAGCCTCTCACGATGGTATCTGGGTGTTGACAGTGATCAGCACTTTGCAGGTTATCAGGTAATAGAGAAAAGGAGGACTTGTGGCACCTTAGAGACTAACCAATTTATTTGAGCGTAAGCTTTCGTGAGCTACAGCTCACTTCATCGGATGCATACTGTAGTTCACGAAAGCTTTTGCTCAAATAAATTGGTTAGTCTCTAAGGTGCCACAAGTACTCCTTTTCTTTTTGTGAATACAGACTAACACGGCTGTTACTCTGAAACAGATAATAGAGAGGCAGTCAGTGCCTTGTCAGAAATAGCCCTTAATCTGCAGAAACAATAATACATCTGTTGGAATGAGTGAGAGTAGCAGGAAGATACTAGATTGCAGTGATTCTGCAGAAAGCCCTATTCATTTGGGTGTTTTAAGTCCAGGCACCTTCACAGATTTCCTTTGTCAGTCAAAAGAAGAACAAAATTATACCTCTTTCTGATCCTCTCTTGGTCTCTCTGAATCATCTTTGTCCTTAACCTTTCCTGTGGTACAGAAATGTTTTCTCTTGGTCTCTTTGCTCCTCTCCTAAACTATTCTATTCCCACTGCTCTGCTCAGAATTCTTGGGCAATATCGCAGATATCCCCTCCTGGGAGGACGTTGATGCCCGCTTTCTGCAACTTCTTGCCAGGAATTATTCAAACATTAAAGAAAAAAATATACACCATTCATTTTCTTTAGACTGCAGCAAAGGGCTTGCCGTGTGTGAGGGTCAAGGATGGCACCAGCACATCCAGCTGAAAGCTAGCAGGCCAAGTCTTTAAAAACCAAATCCTACTTCTCTAAATTGGGTTAACTTGTTAGAACTGTTTGATCCCTGCCTGCTACAATACTGTAAATAGTCAGGTCTCCCAAGGCTCTGTACTGGGGCAGTGCTGTTGAACATATGCATAAATGATCTATAAAAAGGGGTAAACAGTGAGATGGCAAAGTTTGAAGATACTAAATTAATCGAGATGATTAAGTCCAAAGCTCTTTGTACAAAGAGTTACAAAGGGATCTCACAAAACTGGGTAACAAAATGGCAAATGAAATTCAGTGTTGATAAATGCAAAGTAATGCACATTGGAAAACATAATCCCAACTATACATACAAAAATGATGGGGTCTAAATTAGCTGTTACCACTCAAAGGGTATGTCTACACTACGAAATTAGGTCGAATTTATAGAAGTCGTTTTTTTAGAAATTGTTTTTATACAGTCGATTGTGTGTGTCCCCACACAAAATGCTCTAAGTGCATGAAGTGCATTAACTCGGCAAAGTGCTTCCACAGTACCGAGGCTAGCGTCGACTTCCGGAGTGTTGCACTGTGGGTAGCTATCCCACAGTTCCCGCAGTCTCTGCTGCCCATTGGAATTCTGGGTTGAGATCCCAATGCCTAATAGGGCAAAAACATTGTTGCGGGTTGTTCTGGGTACATGTCATCAGGCCTGCCCTCCCTCCCTCCGTGAAAGCAACGGCAGACAATCGTTTCACGTCTTTTTTCCTGAGTTAACTGTGCAGACGCCATACTACGGCAAGCATGGAGCCCGCTCAGCTCACCGTCACCGTATGTCTCCTGGGTGCTGGCAGATGAGGTACTGCATTGCTACACAGCAGCAGCTCATTGCCTTGTGGCACCAGATGGTGCAATAGGCCTGATAACCATCGTCCTCATGTCTGAGGTGCTCCTGGCCGCCTCGGTAAGGTAGGTCAGGAGCTCCTGGGCAGACATGGGCGCAGGGGCTAAAATAGGAGTGACCTGACCAGGTCATTCTCTCTAGTCCTGCCGGCAGTCCTATTGCACCATCTTCTGCCGAGCAGCCAGGAGATGAGGATGGCTAGCAGTCCTACTGCACCGTCTGCTGCCAGCCAAAGCTGTAAAAGATAGATGGAGTGGATCAAAAACAAGAAATACACTGGATTTGTTTTGTATTCATTTGATCCCCCCTCCCTCCCTCCGTGGAATCAACGGCCGATAATAGTTTCGGTGAGGTCTGTCAGGGGCACCTTGAAAAGTTTAATGGAGATTCAGTCCTGCCTGAAATACCAGGGGGAGGGATAGCTCAGTGGGTTGAGCATTGGCCTGCTAAACCCAGGGTTTTGAGTTCAGTCCTTGAGGGGGCCATTCTGTGACAGTTGTTTTTGTTTCTCCATGATGTAAAGCCACCCCCTTTGATTTTAATTTTCTGTAAGCCAACCCTGTAAGCCATGTCGTCAGTCGCCCCTCCCTCTTGTCAGAGCAACAGCAGACAATTGTTCCGCGCCTTTTTTCTGTGCAGACGCCATACCACGGCAAGCATGGAGCCCGCTCAGATCACTTTGGCAATTAGGAGCACATTAAACACCACACGCATTATCCAGCAGTATATGCAGCACCAGAACCTGGCAAAGCAAAACCGGGCAAGTAGGCGAAGTAAGTGCAGTGACGAGAGTGATGAGGACATGGACACAGGCTTCCCTCAAAGCACGGGCCCTGGCAATATGGGCATCATGGTGCTAATGGGGCAGGTTCATACGGTGGAACGCCGATTCTGGGCCCGGGAAACAAGCACAGACTGGTGGGACTGCATAGTGTTGCAGGTCTGGGACGATTCCCAGTGGCTGCGAAACTTTCGCATGCGTAAGGGCACTTTCATGGAACTTTGTGACTTGTTTCCCCTGCCCTGAGGCGCAAGAATACCAAGATGAGAGCAGCCCTCACAGTTGAGAAGCGAGTGGCGATAGCCCTGTGGAAGCTTGCAACGCCAGACAGCTACTGGTCAGTCGGGAATCAATTTGGAGTGGGCAAATCTACTGTGGGGGCTGCTGTGATGCAAGTATCCAACGCAATCAAAGATCTGCTGATATCAAGGGTAGTGACCCTGGGAAATGTGCAGGCCATAGTGGATGGCTTTGCTGCAATGGGATTCCCTAAGTGTGGTGGGGCCATAGACAGAACCCATATCTCTATCTTGGCACCGGAGCACCAAGCCAGCGAGTACATAAACTGCACTTTTCATTAGTGCTGCAAGCACTGGTGGATCACAAGGGACATTTCATCAACATCAATGTGGGATGGCCGGGAAAGGTACATGACCCTCGCATCTTCAGGAACTCTGGTCTGTTTCAAAAGCTGCAGGATGGGACTTTATTCCCAGACCAGAAAATAACTGTTGGGGATGTTGAAATGCCTATAGTTATCCTTGGGGACCCAGCCTACCCCTTAATGCCATGGCTCGTGAAGCCGTACACAGGCAGCCTGGACAGTAGTCAGGAGCTGTTCAACTACAGGCTGAGCAAGTGCAGAATGGTGGTAGAATGTGCATTTGGACATTTAAAAGCACGCTGGCGCAGTTTACTGACTCGGTTAGACCTCAGCGAAACCAATATTCCCACTGTTGTTACTATGCTGTGTGCTCCACAATATCTTTGAGAGTAAGGGGGAGACATTTATGGCAGGGTGGGAGGTTGAGGCAAATCATCTGGCCGCTGTTTACACGCAGCCAGACACCAGGGCGGTTAGAAGAGCACAGGAGGGCGCGGTGCGCATCAGAGAAGCTTTGAAAACCAGTTTCATGACTGGCCAGGCTACGGTGTGAAAGTTCTGTTTGTTTCTCCTTGATGAAACCCCACCCCCTACCCTTGGTTCGCTCTACTTCCCTGTAAGCTAACCACCCTCCCCTCCTCCCTTCGATCACTGCTTGCAGAGGCAATAAAGTCATTGTTGCTTCACATTCATGCATTCTTTATTCATTCATCACACAAACAGGGGGATAACTACCAAGGTAGCCCAGGAGGCGTGGTGGAGGAGAGAAGCACCAGGAGGGGTGGTGGAGGAGGGAAGGACAAGGCCACACAGCACTTTAAAAGTTTAAAACTTATTGAATGCCAGCCTTCTGTTGCTTGGGCAATCCTCTGGGGTGGAGTGGCTGGGTGGCCGGAGGCCCCTCCACCGCGTTCTTGGGCATCTGGGTGAGGAGGCTATGAAACTTGGGGAGGAGGGCGGTTGGTTACACAGGGGCTGTAGCAGCGGTCTGTGCTCCTGCTGCCTTTCCTGCAGCTCAGCCATACGCTGGAGCATATTAGTTTGATCCTCCAACAGCCTCAGCATTGAGTCCTGCCTCCTCTCATCACGCTGCCGCCACCTTTCAGCTTCAGCCCTCTCTTCAGCCCACCACCTCTCCTCCCGGTCCTTTTGTGCTTTCCTGCACTCTGACATTGTCTGCCTCCACACATTCGTCTGTGCTCTGTCAGTGTGGGAGGACAGCATGAGCTCAGAACATTTCATCACAAGTGCTTTTTTTTTTTTTGCCTTCTAATCTTCGCTAGCCTCTGGGAAGGAGAAGATCCCGTGATCCTTGAAACACATGCAGCTGGTGGAGGGGAAAAGGACATTTTATAGAACAATGGATACACTCTTTCACGGTAAACCTTGCTGTTAACATTATATACATAGCACACGTGCTTTCGTTATAAAGTCGCATTTTGCCTCCCCCCACCACGTGGCTAACAGCAGGGAGCATTTCTGTTCAGCCACAGGCAAACAGCCCAGCAGGAACGGGCACCTCTGAATGTCCCCTTAAGAAAAGCACCCTATTTCAACCAGGTGACCATGAATGATGCCACTCTCCTGAGGGTATCAGAGGGAGATAAAGAACGGATGTTGTTTGAACACTAGCAAACATACACTGCAATGCTTTGTTCTGCAGTGATTCCCGACTAAGTGCTACTGGCCTGGCGTGGTAAAGTGTCCTACCATGGTAGACGGAGTAAGGCTGCCCTCCCCAGAAACCTTTTGCAAGGGCTTTGGGAGTACATCCAGGAGAGCTTTATGGAGATGTCCCTGGAGGATTTCCGCTCCATACCCAGACATGTTAACAGACTTTTCCAGTAGCTGTACTGGCCACAAATGCCAGGGCAAATTAATCATTAAACACGCTTGCTTTTAAACCATGTATACTATTTAAAAAGGTACACTCACCAGAGGTCCCTTCTCTGCCTGGCGGGTCCAGGAGGCAGTCTTGGGTGGGTTCGGGGGGTACTGGCTCCAGGTCCAGGGTGAGAAACAGTTCATGGCTGTCGGGAAAACCGGTTTCTCCACTTACTTGCTGTGAGCTATCTACAGCCTTATCATCATCATCTTCCTCATCCCCAAAACCTGCTTCCGTGTTGCCTCCATCTCCATTGAAGGAGTCAAACAGCACAGTTTGGGGTAGTGATGGCTGAACCCCCTAAAATGGCATGGAGCTCATCATAGAAGCGGCATGTTTGGGGCTCTGACCCGGAGTGGGCGTTTGCCTCTCTGGTTTTCTGGTAGGCTTGCTTTAGCTCCTTAAGTTTCATGCGGCATTGCTTCGGGTCTCTGTTATGGCCTCTGTCCTTCATGCCCTGGGAGATTTTGACAAAGGTTTTGGCATTTCGAAAACTGGAACGGAGTTCTGATAGCACGGATTCCTCTCCCCATACAGCGATCAGATCCTGTACCTCCCGTTCAGTCCATGCTGAAGCTCTTTTGCGATTCTGGGACTCTATCATGGTCACCTCTGCTGATGAGCTCTGCATGGTCACCTGCAGCTTGCCATGCTGGCCAAACAGGAAACTGAAATTCAAAAGTTCGTGGGTCTTTTCCTGTCTACCTGACCAGTGCATCTGAGTTGAGAGTCCTGTCCAGAGCAGTCACAATGGAGCACTGTGGGATAGCTCCCGGAGGCCACTACCGTCTAATTGCATCCACAGTACCCCAAATTCGACCCAGCAAGGCCGATTTCAGCGCTAATCCCCTTGTCGGGGGTGAAGTAAAGAAATCGATTTTAAGAGCCCTTTAAGTCGAAAAAAGGGCTTCATCATATGGACGGTTGCAGGGTTAAATCGATTTAACGCTGCTAAATTCGACCTCAACTCCAAGATCTCTTTGCTCTGGTCTACACTAGGAGTCATCCTGGATAGTTCTTTGAAAACATCTGCTCAAAGTGCAGTAGCAGTCAAAAAAATCTAACAATGTTAGGAACCATTAGGAAAGAGATATATAATAAGGCAGAAAATATCATAATGCCACTATAGAAATCCATGGTACACCCAAACTTTGAATACTGCCTGCAGTTCAGGTTGCCCAATCTCAAAAAAAGATATATTAGAATTGGAAAAGGTACAGAGAAGGGCAGCAAAAATGATGAGGGGGATGGAACAGCTTCCATATGAGGAGAGATTAAAAAGACAGGGACTGGTCAGCTTAGAAAAGAGACAAACCAAGGGGGGATATGATGGAGATCTTTAAAATCATGAATGATGTGGAGAAAGTGAATAGGAAAATGTTATTTAGCCCTTCACATAATCCAAGAACCAAGGGTGACCCAATTAAATTACTAGGCAGCAGGTTTAAAACAAACATAAGGAAGTACTACTTCAGGTAATGCAGAGTCAACCTGTGGAACTCATTGCCCCAGGGGATGTTGTGAAGGCCAAAAGTATAATTGGGTTAAAAAAGAATTGGATAAATTCATGGAGGATAAGTCTATCAGTGGCTATTGGCCAAGATGGTCAGAGATGCAGCTTCATGCTCTGGGTGTCCCTAAACCTCTGACTGCTAGAAGCTAGGACTGGACGACAGGGGATGGATCACACTCAATAAATCTGCCTGTTCTGTTGATTCACTCTGAAGCATCTGGGACTGGCCACTGTTGGAAGACAGTATACTGGGCTAGATGGTCCTTTGGTCTGACCCTGTATGGCCATTCATATGTTCTAATTCTTTATGAGGATCTTTTATTAATATCATTATACCAAAGTGTGGTATTCTTTTATACTGTACTGTCACTTCTAGATTCATTTTAAAAGGGAACGTCATCCTCCTTACAAGAAATGGAACTGCAGAGCTGCAGGGGTTGTATTTCCAGAAATTCCTTCATGTAATTTGCGTTTGATTGTTGGCAGGTTTGCAAGATTATATGAATATCTGATGCAGTCACATTTTTAATTTAAAACATATAGTCTGAATACATGTAAAATGTATATTATTTGCTTGTAAAAGGGATCTTGTGGGAGTATGTTTGGGAGACTTCTTATCTGCACATGGTCATTTTTAAAGTAGTTCAGTAAATAGTCATGCTTCTAAATACCCTTCCCCCCCCCCCTTTGTGTGTGTGTGTGTGTGTGTGTGTGTGTGTGTAAGTACACATTGGAGGCCTTAGTACAAATCCAGTGCTCTATGCAGGCTAATTAAATTAATGCCTCCATGGAAGAACTTGCAGTTTCTGGAACTGCTCTTGTAAATCTCAGTTATAAACATAGACCTAATTTTTGTGTAGTTTCTCTCTGCCTCGTGAACATTGTTCTGGGAGTTTGAGTGTTATATGTTTGTGCCCTTATTTTTACAGCAGAATATTTATGTTGCAGCATAACTCAAGCCTTCATTACAACTGAGCAAAACTACCGGACAGTGATGACGTATGTGAATTTCACATTCATCATAAGTTCTTGTGCAATTTTGTAGGACATCTGGGCTGCGGGTCACATTTCTAAGTGTTTCTTAATCACTTGAGTGTTTCTGCCACTTTTTGCAGAAACTTTGATTTCAGTCTCTGATAGTGATTTGGGAAGCTTTTCCCTATAGTCCTGGAGTGTAAAAAGTGCCTCCTGTGGTCCACGGAATTTTAGTCTGTCTCTGTCCCTCCTCCCTGCCTTGACTTACCTTTTAATGCCCGTGGACATTACAAATCCCAACATACAGGATTCCATTTTATCTCCCTTGTACATTGAGATGAGCAGTCTCCAGAGGCTCCATTAAAGGTGAAGTTGACTTCAGTCTTCCCCAGCTTTTTTAGCGATCGCTACTGAAGTAGTGCCTAGCAGCCCTGGGTGCTGTACAAACAGAGCAAAGACACTCTGCTTGCCCCAGAGAGTTTACAGTCTCAGTGGATTATGGAAATTGGTTGTGGCCTTCGGTTGGATTTAATTTTGGAACCCCAACTGTGTGTGTGGTGGAGGGTTGGGGGGAAACAAGCTAATTTTCAGTGAATCACTGAGTAAATTAACAGTCCTGCTCTGAGGACTGCAGATTCTCAAGTTCAGATACTGGATCCTACCTGCTCCTGTTGAAGTAAATGGAAAAACTCCCATTAACTTCAGTGGGAGCAGAATCAGAACCCTTGTATTTTGAGGAGTAAGCATGCCGCTGGATTTTTAAGGTTCATTTTGTGTGCTGGCCACTGATTCTTAACCCCTCCTACTTGATACTTCACTCCTCAGAAGGAACAACTGTAGAGTCAAGCCTTTATCATGTCTGCATTACAGTCTAGGAAGCCAGCATAGGTCTTTATAGTTTCAGATGGTTTCTAATACATTTCTTTCTTTACAAGCTGAGGGCAGGACTGGACATGAAACAATCTGTTATTGTACTTTCACTCTCTGCACTTGTGTAATTTTTGACTGTTTTACAAGCCAGTAATTTAGGAGCCACAGGCTAGGAAGCTTGCCCAGAAATCTGGCATATTTAATTAGTGCTAGTAAACAAGCAGAGTTTCAAATTTAATTCTTCCTTCTTTCATTCCTATAAACCCCAAGCCATTGAAAGCCTACTTCTGACATTAGTCTCGTTGGGGCTGCTGGGGAATACCGAGGCAGGTCTTAGCCACATCTGGGGAATGGGCCTAGTCTCTTCCAGGCAAGAAGGGAAATGGGAGTTGTTGTTTTTTAATAAAATTTGAGATTGTTAAAAAAAAAAATTGTAAGTGATAATCTGCAGGTCATCAACCACAAGGGTCCTTTTTACTGTTTGTAATGCTAAATCGTTCAAGATGGGAGAATTGTCCTACAAGGCATTTATCCTCATTGAAGTACAAGGATCTGATTTGTTGCTACTCTGGTGCTTGCATGGAGATGTTTTTAAAGATCAGATTACAGAGCATTTGAGTTCAGCAGCCAGTCATTGCCAGTACATTTCCTCTAGCCATGAACCTTTAGGTTGGTGCCACAAGTGGACAAGCTAAACCGTAAAAGTATCAGTTGCTGTTTGTGTTTTTGCTCCTCAGCCACATCCTGTGGTCTGTGATACATGTCCTGTGTGGAAAAGGCCATTCTGTGCCACTGCACTAATATTCAGGAACTGTTTTAAGTCTGGATTAGTAACATCTCTTCTACCAATTCAAGCATGACAGCCACGGTATGTCTCCAGACAAGCAATATGCCGGTAAACACGCTAGAAAACCATAAAGCTCTTATTAGTTACAACTAGAAACCAGACTTTGTAACTGCAACCACATAAAACAAAGAAATGACACCAGTATTTACATTTTAAAAATACAGTGATGGACACCATCTTGTTGGCTTTCAAGACAGCTGCTTTTCTTTTTTAAAAAATGTTTGTTTAAACAGAAAAAATCTCTGCTCTGTGGAACCCAAAAAGCTTGTCTCTTCCACCAACAGAAAAGTTGGTCCAATAGAAGATACTACCTCACCCACCTTCTCTCTCTCACATCCTGGGACCAACCAGGCTACAACAACACTGCAAAAATCTCTTGTACTTATTCTAGAAGCAGTTCCCCCACCCTCAACCCATCTTCTGCATTAAGTAAGTTAACAGGTGAAGAACAAGGTTCAGTTTGCATGGAGCTTCTATTCTGCAGTAGTCCTACAGAGGAAGGAAGGTACCCTACTGCTCTAAACACTGGCTTAATCCATTGAGTTAGCCAAGATTCCTGCTCTAGTTTTCCTCTGTCCACTGTGCTATTTTAACCGCAGTCTGGTCACTTTGTAAAAGGAACAAAATTACCAGCTCTCATTCTTGAGCAGTTATGCAGGCCCTGGTAAGTGGGTGAAAGATGAAAAAGACTCTTTAAATACCTAGACCTGTCTTCAGTGTACGGTGTGTGTGGTATGTTTACATTCAGTTGGAGTTTAAGGATGTAGGGTTCCAACTTTAACATCCTCCCAAAAGCATTTTAGGTGTAAGCTCGTTTCTTCCTAGTAAGTAATATGATGCAGTGACTTCTGTTATTGCCATTAAAAGATCTGGAAATTTTAAATCGCGAGTAATCTATTCTAAACAGAAAATAAGCCAGTGTGGTTCCAACCACTGTAATTTTGTGTTTAAAAATGTTAATTTGAACTCTTGGTGAACATCTTATTCTTTTTGCAGTAACGATAGATTTTTCCTGAGCTTTTTTTTCTGCTGGCGCTTACATCCATGGCCGCATGGTATTTCTGAGAGTGTTCTTTATAAACTAATAATTAGAACTCTCTGCATGTAAACATTTTATCTGAATTAAAGTGATGATCGGCGATCTCTGTTAATTGGTTTTAATCTAATTCCAACTCTGCTTTGCTTTTAAGTCTGGTTAGAGATGGCAGTCGTACTAGAGTTCTGTCTTTTCTAATTACTAGTTTAGTTTTCATTAACTAATTTTATACCTTTGGAATATCATTAGACAAGAAACAAATGTGTCCTGTGTAATTTATGGCTGTTGAGGAAAATATTATTTAAATATCCTAGTGTGTGTTTTCTGTAGCCCTTATTACAGAAAGGGTATAACTTCACTGCAGGTCTCTAATCTATCCCCCCTGCCGTTTACACACCTCTCACCTGGGCTTGTTAAGCCCAGGCTAGCATGCATGGCTGAGGAATAGGTTTGGGCCAGGGTTTCACTGAAGCCTGGGCTGGCAACCCACCTATTTTGCAATGAGGATGCAGGCTAATCAAGCTTGGGTGCTGGTTGTTGACCAAAGCCTTCCACAATTTCAGCTGGTATTTTGTTGCCCTCTATCTCTGTAGCACAGTAGGGCTTTCCAGTATGGATGTATCACCAGGGATAGGTAAGCCTGGGCTCCTCTGGAGCGAAGATATACCCAAAGTGATGTTCATTAACTTCTGGCTAGGCTGGAGCCATTCAGTTGATTGCCCTTACCTGACAGACTAAATAGCTTTCCATTCATACATACTGAGTGAGATCTGTCAGGGAGCAAGGTGGGGCTGATGTGTTACCGGGTCGCAAAAGGGCAGCAGTTCTGTGAATCTGCAATGCGAATCTGTTTGGCTTCTTTGTTTTAAATCCTTGTTGTGTATCAAAAGTGAGACAGAAGCACTAGGCCCCGAAGGGAATTGCAGTTCAGAACACTAATTCAGCAGAGACGTGACCACAGAGAGCATGAAATGACAGTACTTCTCTCACCATATATCAAGGTCCAAGGAAGTAAGAGTGCTACTGGATTTACTGCAGGGGAAGTCGTATATGGGCTTAGACCGAGACACCTTTAATAATGTCAAATATAAGAATACTTGACTTTTTCCCTTTGGGTTTATACATGCTTCCTGTCCCCTCTCTCTTCCCTCCTACGCTGTAAGCTTTTTGTGGGGCCAGAAAGAGTCTTACCCAAGTTTTGCACAGCACCACACTCACAGCGCTAAATAATGACGAGATCATAAAAACAAGAGTTTAAAAAAAACAGAAAAAACCCGCTCCTTCTGCCAGACAGTCTTTGCAGGCTCTTCTTGGGCCCCATGGAATGTGATTATGGCAAAAGAGATTAATGTTGTGTTGGATTTGCCAAGCAGGGGACTCCAACTCCCGTCAGCCTGCTTCCCACTGTGCATCCCCTTCCTCCTGGCCAGGTGAGGGGGAAAGGTCCTAGACCAGGAATGGCTGGGCTCAGTTTGGAAGCCTCTGGTGTACCTTGGCTAGCCAGGAGCTGCAGAGATGGTGAAACAACAGCCAGGTGGCAAGCAGGGATCTGGAGAGAAGCTGAATTCAGAGCGGAATCCCTAGAACTGCACTGAGAGCTGCATGTGGAACAGGCTGTGACTGCCGAACCGTACAGCTGGGTGCAGGCCTGTGTGGGACTTGCTGGGGAGCAGCAGTGGTTGGGCAGGGAGTCAGTGCAGAGGGGCCCCAATGAGAGATGGTAACTGAGCCTGGTAAACGCTTGAACAGAGACTGGACTGAGGAGGGCACCCCAGGCATTATCCCTGAAGAGTCTTGACTCTTTACTGGGCTACCCAAGGTACCCAGAACAACTGCTCCTGCTCACTTTGAATTGTAACTGTCTAAGGGTATGTCTGCACTATGAAATTAGGTCGATTTTATAGAAGTCGATTTTTAGAAATCGATTTTATACAGGTGATTGTGTATGTCCCCACTAAGTGCATTAAGTCAGCGGAGTGTGTCCTCAGTACCGTGGCTAGCACCGACTTATGGAGCGGTGCACTGTGGGTAGCTTTCCCGCAGTCTCCGCTGCCCATTGGATTCTGGGTTAAGCTCCCAATGCCTGATGGGGCAAAAACATTGTCGAGGGTGGTTTTGGGTACATGTAGTCAGTCGCCCCTCCCTCCCTCCATGAAAGCAACGGCAGACAATCATTTCGCGCCTTTTTTCCTGGGTTACTTGTGCAGACGCCATATGACGGCAGGCATGGAGTCCGCTCAGCTCACCGCTGCTGTTGTGAGTATTGTAAACACCTTGAGCATTATCCTGGAGTATGTGCAGAACCGGGCTAAGAGACGCCAGCACGAGGACGATTGTGATGAGGACATGAACAGAGATGTTCCTAAAAGCACGGGCTGTGGCAATTGGGACATCATGGCGGCAGTGGGGCTGGTTGATACAATGGAATGCCGATTCTGGGCTCGGCAAACAAGCACAGACTGGTGGGACTGCGTAGTGTTGCTGGTATGGGATGATTCACCGTGGCTGTGAAACTTTTGCAGGCGTAAGGCCACTTTTCTTGAACTTTGTGAGTTGCTTTACCACACCCCGAAGCTCAGGAATACCAAGATGAGAGCTGCCCTGACAGTTGAGAAGCAAGTGGTGATAGCCTTGGGAAGCTTGCAACGTCTGACTGCTACCGGTCAGTTGGGAATCAATTTGGAGTGGGCAAGTCTACTGTGAGGACTGCTGTGATCCAAGTAGCTAATGCAATCACTGAAGTTCTGCTATCAAGGGTAGTGACTGGGAAATGTGGAGGTCATACTGGATGGCTTTGCTGCAATTGGGTTCCCTAACTGTGGTAGAGTGATAGACGGAACACATATCCCTATCTTGGCACCGGACCACCTTGCCAACCAGTATATAAACCGCAAGGGATACTTCTCAATGGTGCTGCAAGCACTGGTGGATCACAAGGGACGTTTCACCGACATCAACATGGGATGGTCAGGAAAGGTGCGTGACACTCGCATCTTTAGGAACTCAGGGCTGTTCGAGAAGTTGCAAGAAGGGACTTACTTCCCAGACCAGAAAATTACCGTTGGGGATGTTGAAATGCCAGTATTTATCCTTGGGGACCCAGCCCTACCCCTTGCTCCCCTGGCTCATGAAGCCGTACACAGGCAGCCTGGACAGTAGTAAGGAGTAGTTCAACTATAGGCTGAGCAAGTGCAGAATGGTGGTAGAATGTGCCTTTGGATGTTTAAAAGCTCGCTGGAGCTGTTTGCTGACTAGGTTAGACCTCAGCGAAACCAATATTCCCATTGTTATTGCTGCTTGCTGTGTGCTCTATAATATGTGTGAGAGTAAGGGGGAGACGTTTATGGCAGGGTGGGAGGTTGAGGCAAATCGTCTGGCGGCTGATTTTGAGCAGCCAGACACCAGGGCGATTAGAAGAGCACAGCTAGGCGCGCTGAGCATAAAAGAGGCTTTGAAAACCAGTTTCATGACTGGCCAGGCTACAGTGTGACAGCTGTGTGTGTTTCTCCTTGCTGCAAACCCACCCCCTTTGTTGATTTTAATTCCCTGTAAGCCAACCACCCTCCCCCCTTCGATCACAGCTGGCAAAGGAAATAATGTAACTATTGTTTTGAAACCATGCATTCTTCCTTTTATTAATTTAAAAAAAAAAAGTGAGATAACTGACCAGGTAGCCTGGGTGCGGTGGGGTGCAGGAGGAGGGAAGGACAAGGCCACATTGCTTATTGTAGCCACTCTACAAATCAAAACTGTTTGAATGACAGCCTTCTGTTGCTTGGGCCATCCTCTGGAGTGGAGTGGCTGGATGCCCGGAGCCTCCCCCACCGTCTGGGTGAGGAGGATATGGAACTTGGGGAGGAGGGCAGGCAGTTACACAATGGGTGCAGCAGGGGTCTATGCTCTTGTTGGCTTTCCTGCAGCTCCAACAGATGCTTCATCATGTCCACTGGCTCCCCCATTAGCCTCAGCATCGCCTTCTGCCTCTGCTCTTCATGCTTGCTTAATGCTTTCTGACACTGAATGCCTCCATGCATTAAGCTGTGCCCTATCAATGCTGGAGGACTGGGATAGGGATAGGGAATGCTCAGTGGTTTGAGCATTGACCTGCTAAACCCAGGGGGTTGTGAGTTCAATCCTTGAGGGGGCCATTTAGGGATCTGGGGCAAAAATTGGGGATTGGTCCTGCTTTGATAAGGGGGTTGGACTAGATGATCTCCTGAGATCCCTTCCAACTATGATATTCTATGATTCTATAACTGCATGAGCTCAGAAAACATGTCATCACGAGTATGTTTTTTTTTCGCCTTCTAATCTGCAATCACCTCAGGGACGGAGATGATTGGGGGAGCATAGAAATATTTGCACCTGGGGGGAGATAAAAAGGGAGAGTATAATTTAAGATGATACATTTCTGAGAACAAAAGGGAGACTCTTTCACAGTGAATCAAGCAATTCACAGCAGACAGCACATGTGCTTTTTGGTACACGGTCACATTTTGCCTTTTATATTGAGCACCTGCCAGTATGGTGACACATCACACATGGCTGGGCAACAGAATTCGGTTTCCAGGCAGCCATGGTAAGCCTTTTGGTATGCGGGGTTGGCTTCTTCCGCCTTCATAACATGTGGGAATGGTTTTAAACTGTGGCGCCATCCTTTCCCATAGCAAGCAATGCCGGTTGGGTTTCACATTTAAAAGGAGGGGCTGCAGTTTTCGGGTGGATGTGCAGCACACAGCTCCCCCCACCCCACCGCATGGCTATTCTCTGGGATGATCCCTTCATCCCTCCCCCCGCCGCATGGCTATTCTCTGGGATGATCTCTTTTAGCCAAGCACAAAGAACCCAGCACGAATGGGGTCCTTTTACTGTTCCCTTACAAAAATTCCCCTATTTCAACCAGGTGACCATGAATGATATCACTCTCCTGAGGCTAACACAGAAAGATAAAGACCGAATGTTGCTCGATGCGACCAAAACCCAGGACCATTCGCTGCCATGCTTTGTGCTGCAGTGATTTCAGACTACTTGCTACTGGCTTAGCGTGGTAAAGTGTCCTACCATGGAGGACAAAATAAGGCAGCCCTCCCCAGAAACCTTCTGCAAAGGCTTTCAGAGTACCTCCAGGAGAGCTTCATGGAGATGTCCCTGGAGGATTCCCGCTCCATCCCCAGACACGTTAACAGACTTTTCCAGTAGCTGTACTGGCCGCAAATGCATCCCAATTCTTCAGGGCAAATCAAACGTTAAACACTATTGCGTTTAAACCCTGTACTGTAGTTACAAATGTCCACTCACCAGAGGTGCCTTCTCCAGCTTCAGGGTTGGGGATCCCGCCTTGGGAGGGTATTGGCTCCAGGGTGATGAAAACGTCCTGGCTGCCGGGGAGAACGGATTCACCGCTTGCCTGCTGCACATTCTCCTCCTCTTCCTCATCCACAAAATCCTCCTCCCTGTTGCGTGAGACTCCCCACTTGCAGGTGTTCATGGACAGTGGTGGGGTAGTGGTAGGGTCCCCCCCAGAATGCCATGCAGCTGATCATAGAAGCGGCATATCTGGGACTCTGACCTGGAGCGACCGTTTGCCTCCTTTGTCTTTTGGTAGGCTTGCCTGAGCTCCTTAACTTTCATGCGGCACCGCTGTGTGTCCCTTGTAGCCTCTCTCCACCATGCCCTGTGCGATTTTTGGCATATATATTAGCATTTCGTCTTTTTGATCAGAGTTTGGCCTGCACAGATTCTTCTCCCCATACAGCAATCGGATCCAGTGTCGCCCTTTCTGTCCATGCTGGAGTTTGTTTGCGATTCTGGGGGGACTGCATGGTCACCTGTGCTGCTGAGCTTGCCACGCTGACCAAACAGGAAATGAAATTCAAAATTTCCCAGGGCTTTTACTGTGTACCTGGCGAGTGCATCGGAGTTCAAAGCGCTGTCCAGAGCAGTCCCATTGGAGCACTCTGGGATAGCTCCCGGAGGCCAATACCGTCGAAATTGCGTCTGCACTATCCCAAATTTGACCCATCCTTCAGGTCGATGGAACAGGGTTGGTTGTGTAGTTGCATTCATTTTAAAATCGACCTAACGCGGCTAAATTCGACCTAGCGCCATAGTGTAGCCTAGGGCTAAGCCTCTGAACCTAGGGTATTTGCAACCTTTTCGTTTCCTGCCAGCCCTAGTAAAATACCCCTTCCCTTAGCCGTGTGTGTCTGAGTGGTTATTGGGACCTACCGGGGTTAGTGCCTACCAGGCCCAGCTGCTGAAGCAACTTCAGTGCCTTCCTGAGTCGTGGTACACCCGGCACGCTACTGGCATCCTGCAGGTTTGGTGCCCTCTGGCTCTGAGCAGCCACAGTAGTTATGAAATTACACCAGTGTGTTTTGCTTTTTGTTTGCATTGTAAAAGCAGCATGTGAAGAGGAGCCGTATTTGCTGGTGTTTTATGAACATGCCACTTTTAGCTTCAAACGCTCTTTTAAAAGACGTTCTTTTAAGACTACACAAGTTCAGTCTTGAAAAACCCATGCTTTCCAAATGAGGATTTCAGCTCTGTACCACACGCTGCCCCTCTGCCCATGTGTGGGGCTGTGCACAACGGGGCAGGTGGTGGAGGGGTTTTCAAATCTTTCTTTAATGAATTGATTGGGCAGAAGGGGATGGCTTTCATTGGCTGCCCATTAGGTTGCCACCCTGTGGGAGCCATAGAGCACAGTGAAAGCTGGTGATGTTATCCTGCTGCTGGCTCCACTCATTTTCACCTTGTCTTTTCTGCCCCCGGTTAAGTTTTTAGTTGCATTGTGACTATTTTAGTTGCAGTTTGGGGTGCTTGTTTTAGTCACCGTGTGGAGCCCAGCAACTGCTTTAAATCTGTAGATTTTGCAGACCATAGATTTCCTTTGAGCCAACCACTAGTAAAATCCACCTCCTCTCGGAGATGACATTGGTGAAGGGGACTTGAAAGAAAGCTTCACCGAGAGCACACCTGGAGGACTCTGTGCAGTTTCTGGAGTCAGGTCCACATTACAGCCACCTACAGCTTTGACCCAGTTTTTAGTTTCACTATTTCCCATGCATTCATTGTACTTATTTGATTTAAGAAAATTTATTGGATGTCTACTGCTTGGCCCTTTGGGAACTGGTGTAGAAGGGAGCAACTGGAGCTGCTTTTCAGTAGCATCCCTACGGTCCTTTGACTTCTGATGTTTGCGTAAAGCTTGTTCCCCTTCTGCGTTGCCATCTTTTCAGTCCTGCCGATTTCATGGAATAATTCTTTACCCAGGTGACTTTCCACTTGAGCATGTGTGTTGGGAGGGATAAAAAGAGCTCAAGGTTGTAAGTCTTTAAGTTGCAGACCTTCAGTTGTTACTCCTTCCTTAGTAAAACAGAAAATCTTCCAAAGCTTGATTATCTTCCTTAAATCATTTTCTAGCCCAATATAAGAAAAATGAACTTGGAGACTGGATCTGATCCAAACTGACTAAATCAAGTTCAGTTCCAGTTAGAATTGAATCACTTTTAATATGCAATAAATGGCTATGCTGTTGGCCCGATTATAGGTGTCGTTTCAGATGTTATATGGAATGTATATAATATTGGTGCTTACCATTTTGGGCAGTGCTTTAAATGTTCACAGCACTTGGCAAACATTAGAAAGAACTTTTCCTGTTGTGTATGGAACAAATAACTGCCAGAGTTCCAGTTTAAAATCTGTGAATGCCGTCTCTCCCTCTCCCATTCCCTCCACCTTTTTACTGTGCTACTTCTCTCGTCAGTCTCCTCCTTCATTCACCCATTCCCTCTTCCCCCTCATTCATACAGACCCCCTCATTGCTTAGTGCCTCCTCTCTGGCACATGCTCTCTCCCTTTCGCTTTCACAGTTTCAAATCAGAGTAAGCTACTGCAGAACAACATGTCTACCCTAGGGCAGTAGTTCTCAAACTTTTGTACTGGTGACCCCTTTCACATAGCAAGCCTCTGAGTGTGACCCCCACCCCTTATAAATTAAAACCACTTTTTTATATTTTTAACGCCATTATAAATGCTAGATGAAAAGCGGGGTTTGGGGTGGAGGCTGACAGCTCATGACCCCCCCATGTAATAATCTCACGACCCCCTGAGGGGTCCTGACCCCCAATTTGAGAACCCCTGCCCTAGGGGATTGCATCAGTGCAGCTACACTGGTACAAAATTACCCCAGTGCAGGCAAGTCTTTCCACTCCCTATCCCACATCATCTCTCCATCCCTTTTTCTTTGCATGCGTGTGTAAGAAGGAGAAAGATCAGAGAGAGAGAGGGGAGGATGGGATAAGGGGAACTCGGTGCCCCCTTTTCCCCATCACTGCTCCCAGTGAGCGCCCCCAGGAGGAGAATCCAAGCCTCTGCTGCTCTGGATCCCCAGGGCTGTGTTAAGCTCCTAGAGCCTCCGCACATTGCAGCACTGGTTTCTCCCTGGCTCGTTTCCAGGGCACTGACTCTGTGGAAATGGGGTTCTTCAGCCAGTGTGTCCTAAGCCCCCAAGGTCAGCACTGCCCGAGGTACCCCAGTCACTTAAACACTCTGCCAGAACTGCACCCAAAGGTTGGAGTTTACAGTGCAAGGCTCTTTGGACATGTATATTTTGCACAGCCTAACACCTTTATGCTCTGTTATACTTATCCAGCTTCTGTGACCTTGCTCTCTCCTGGCCTGAGCTTCCTCTTCCTGTCTGGCCCCTGTTCCTGTGTTTCTCTTAATTTTTAAACCTCTCCTGGCCCTTTTTGTTCTTCTCTTGATACATTTCCACTGATCCTACCTTACTGCCTCCCTTCAGATGAGACACCTAAACTGTTTTTTCCCCTAAGGATGCAGCTGCCTTTTTGCAGGTTTCAGAGTAGCAGCCGTGTTAGTCTGTATCCGCAGAAAGAACAGGAGGACTTGTGGCACCTTAGAGATGAACCAATTTATTTGAGCATAAGCTTTCGTGAGCTGCCATGGCATATCTGATGAAGTGAGCTGTAGCTCACGAGAGCTTATGCTCAAATAAATTTGTGAGTTTCTAAGGTGCCACAAGTCCTCCTTTTTTTTCTGCCTTTTTGCATAACCCTTTGAGGTTTAAGTACTGTTGTCAGCCTTAAGTATTTTGCTTTGTATCTGTCTGGGGTTATCTGCTACAGGCCCCATCCGCAATATTGGATCCACATACATACAGGCACTCGTAATAGAGCAGTCTTTCATAACACAACGTCACAGTATCAATCGGAATTAATAAATTGTACAGATCCATCACCCACCCACCTCCATTCGGCCACTTGCTCTGGGGATGGCCAGGAGGAACTGCAGACCCAAGTGGAGGAAAGTGCAGTCTGCAGCAGCAAGCGTTTAGCTGGGTAGGGAGCATGGGCAGTCGACGACAAAACCAGCCGGGAAGCAATGGCACTTAGTGTCCCTGGGAATTGGGGAGGTAGATAGTCTTGCTATTCCTATTTTACAGATGGAGGAACTGAGGCAGAGTAAGTGATTTGTACAAGATCAGACAGTGAGTTAGCAGCGGTTCCCTGTCTAAAACGTAGATGCAGGAGATGCTGGATGAAATTCTCTGGCCCGTGTTATGCAGAAGGTCAGACTTGATCATCATATATCACTTTGGCCTAAAACTCTATTAATCCCGTGCTCTGACCATTAGCCTATACAGCTGTATACCCTGGGTAGAAATGTTTCAGTCATTAGCATTCTGTCTCAAGGGTAATCAGCGGTAAGAAGTGCTCTGTTGAGAGGCATTGTTTATCAAACAGTTTCATGGTTGTAACGACCCGTGTTGTATGGCATTCTTAATCATGAGTATTGTTTCAGTTTAAAGAAATCTAGAGCTATGGCTTTATCCTTTGTTTTATCACTTGCATCATATCTAGGAGTTGAGAGAGAGAGATTCTGAATCATAATATCCTGAGACCTTTATTTCTGACCCATTTGCATCACAAACCATTATGGTAAATAAAGCCACCTTCCTATTGCAGGTGCTGTACCAATGCACTGACTCTTTGGAAGCAATAGGGTATTAAATAGCTAGGTACAAAAAATTATATTCCTCATGTGTAATTTTTTAAGATCTCTCCTATCAGCTGGTGGTAATGTACTACTGGAATTAATTTGTGAATATGGCATATCCACTCTTTATAACTGTCCTAAGAAACCAAGTTGCATCTTTCCTCTGTTAGTAGCTAATGTTCTAGCGTGGTTTGGGGGAGTCTGGAGCTGCTGCAGGGGCCATACTTGGGACGAGATATAAAATAGGTCCCAGTCATACATGCTCACGGCACATTTTGTAAGACTAGCAGTATTAGCCCGTGTCCTTGTTAAATTCCAGTTTGGGTAATCCCATCTCTGCCAATTTACATTCCTCCCACAGTTTCCTTTGGATGGAGTATTCACTGCTAGTTGTAAACCAGTCTCCCAAACTTGTCACGAAAGCTTACCAGCCCAGGCACAAAATCTACTACTGCTATTTTACTCCCCCATCCAAAACCCTGTCTGATCTGGGTGGGTGGGTGCATAGAATTTTGCAAGGCTGTCCTTAAACTATGCCGCTGTGCACGGTAAACAGCTACTGCATTTCAGCCCAGAGGTGACAGCATTTCGCTGTGGGCAAAGTGCTTCTTAGTTACAAGTAGGTACATTCATTTTGTTACGTGTTTTGGGATCTCTTTGGATTAAAGGCACTGTATTAAGTTGAGGTTATAAAGTGGCTGTGATTTTGAAGAGCTGAAGTAACAGTGGGTTTTTTCCCACTGGTAATTTTTACAGCCAAGAGCTGTACTGTAAATGAGCCATACATTTTATATGGACTTTTCTTCTTTAAAAAAAGGAATGCCTGAGATATTTAAAGGTTGGCTAGCAGCTTTTGCTGTAAGATTTCTGTTAGCACTGAGCTGTACACTGCTTTCACATCCACAGCTTTACGTGAGAATGGCATCTCTGTGTTAACAATCGAGGAACAGTGATGTACATTTGGAACAGGTGCTGACCCTGTGAGAGTGTAAGAACATAGCACGTAGTGCAGGAGATATGAAAGATCTGTTAGTGTGTGGGTTATACAGAATAGAAGTGCTGTATGTCCTTGAGTTAAGAAGATTGAGTGAGGAGTGTGATGCATACTTAGAGCATTTCATGGTGTTTTTTAAAGGGGAACAACGCACCCTAACCACCCATGACTACAGGATGCCTGTAGATCACATGTCAATGAGTTCAAAGGTCAGAGGCCAGATTAATCCTTGCAGGTGTGAGTGCCTTTTCCTTAGGACAGGGCTCCGATTAGCGTTAGAATATGGACAACTTCAAGTCCTTGGGCTTCATCAAGGGTATTTCTGCTCTCAATCCACAGCTGTGCGAAGTTATGGGGAGATGCCACAGGATTCCTTGTGCTCAGCTGGTTTATTTGTGAGGTGGTGGGGTTAGCGTGGCAATATCTTATGCTTAGCAGAGAGACTTTTTGGCTTTAAACGTTCCCTGTGCTCCCTGTAGATTTATGGTTTTGACCCCAGACTGGCATTACCTCACTGTCAGTGGGAGTGCGAGGCTGGTTTGAACCTTAAGCTCTTAGTGGTCATCTCTCTTAATTAGTTTACAGTTCAAACGAGTGTCCATTTTTTTCTTCAAACAAGAGGAGTCTCCACTATCAGTGGCTGATTTCCCTGATGGAGGAAATCCTGAGCGAGAGCGGTTATCGGGCAGAAAAAGCTTGGAGCTCCATTTTCAAAGCGGTGGGAGGGGAGATGTCTGCATGAGTGCTGTCAGCGCTGCTGCCTGTTTCTGAGCGGTGTGTGAGGGGCTGCATGCACAGACCTTTCTGGCTGCTCGTGGGGGTTTTAGTGCAGACACATCCAAACGCAGGATTTCATAGAGCCGCCTGCCACGGAGCGCTAATTTGACAAATGAAATAACTTTTTTCATTCATTGCAAGCCTCTTCTTTTTATCCCCCATCTTCCCCTGACTTCTCGTTGCTTCACCAATGTAGATTTCCCTCCAGTGAGCCCCTCAGACCTCCTCATTAGGGCTTGATTTTTCAAACACTTACTGCCATGAAAGGCGCTTACTACTGTGAGCAGCCCCCTTGACGTCCGTGGAAATACGCATAGTAGTAAGTACTATAGACTGATCCTTTACCATTGCATTCAGTGCGAGTTTTGCCATTTCATTTCAGTGAGGCTGGATCAAACCCTAAGTTCAGTAGCATTTGCTGGACAAAAGTGTTGCTCGGTAGCTTGGTGTGCTTCTTAGGAAGGTTTCCTATGTGACACAAAAGAATTCAAACAGTGGAGGTTATAATCATTGCCCATATAATGCTCCACCCAGAGAAATGTCTGGCAAGTTTTTTAACAAACAAACCTGCATTAATTATTTAACGCTTACCCAACTGCAACCAGCTCCTCCTAGCAAATACTGTGTGACTTTGATGCTGCCTTATCTGTTCAGGGTGATAAACCTGGGTGTATCAGTATTCAAGACATGGGTTATTCAGTATTTGTTTCTCTCCCTATCAGCTGGTCCTTGTGGCTGTGGCCTGTTTTTCATACTCTTGTAAAGATTGTAGCAGGATGCCATCCTTCTTTTGATCTTCGTTACCACATGCTCGTCTGAACGGGTGATGGAGTTTGCTGCCTGGTAATCCATTAGATTACTTCCCTATTTTTGCTTTCACCTGAAGATAACACTAATACATTAAACCAAATTTTTTCCTTAGTGGCCTGTTACGAAAGAGTAGTGTTATCAGTCTCGTCTAGCGTGGCTGTCCTCACCAGAGGCTTACAGTGTTTAGACCAGAACTTCATCCACTTGACATTTGAAGCTGTGATTATAATGTAATCTGTGGCTCTGTTCTGTTGCAAATCACTTAGGTGATCTCTGAAGCACAGGAATCCTCCTCAAGAGATATCTTTGCTTTAGCCAGCCTGTTGTTCCCTTCTTGTCCACTTGTGCCAAACTGTACGCTAGCCTGGATACTTACCATCGGTTTGTCTTGTTGATGGAGCAGATATTATTTGATGGTGTTGTGAGCAGGATAGCCTCTTGCTTCTGGCCGTAGAGTGTGCGGGGCTGTAATTTTGTAATAATGATACTTGGACTTAAATATATTTGTTTCAAAATGTTGCGGAAAGATCAGCTTGTAAATGCTCACAATGCCACAGGGAGGTAAGTACTATTGTCTCTATCTTGCCGGTGGGGAAATGGACACACAGAGGTTGTGACTGACTCTGGACCACACATGAAGTTAGTGTCAAGCCAGTATTAACTGAGGAGTTCCTGGTTTCCGCTCTTCTGTTTGAGCCATGTAATAGGGTTGGCTGCCTCCTGAGCTCCCCCTGGTGGCCAGAGATCACTGTGCAGCACCCTGCCTCTGTTTCCTTCTCTTCAGGACCTCTTAAGAACAGTACATAGGCTTCTCTTTGGGTTAAAGCCACCCGGGCCTGGAGCTGGTTTAATAACACAAACAGTTCAAAAATCCTCAGGGTCCCAAATTTAAAGTCCATCCCCACAACCCAAAAGCTCAAACTTAGCTCTGGCATCTTCTAGCCGGAGCTCATCTTCCCAGTCTGTTCTCACAGCCCGTCCTCCCAGCTCTTCCTAGCTGCAACTCAACCTTCTGGCTCTGGCCTCAAGGCCCAAACCCAGTCTGGGTTCCCCCAGGAGCTTCCTGTTCACTGGGCTCTGGCCTCCAAACTCCCCTGATATCAGTGTGTTCCCTGCAGGAGCCTTTCTCTGTGCAGTTTCCTGAGCTTCCCTCCTTTTCTTTGCAGCTTCCTGCTGCTCTTTGTAGGGCAATCACCTGATCTCTCCCAGGTGTGGCTCCATAGTAATCAGGGTTGGCTGGCCACAGGCCTTCCAGCCCTTAGGGCAAGCCACCCTGGTAGTATTCACCTTTGCACTTAAGGGTGATTGCCAGGTCATGTGCATTCAGGAAGGGGAAACCCAGCATTGTGTAGGGAAATTGGGCTTTTTAAATTAAACCCTAAAGCTAGGAATTGCCTCGTGGCGTTTTCCTTGCTTTTCCCACAGCTTTGTTTTCTGTCTTTTTGTTGCTAAGCTGTCTTTTCCCTCTTCCTTTCTCACACGTCTGTTGCCTCCTCCCATTATTTCTATTGTTTTTTCCCCCTCTCTTTTGCTTGCTCCCTTTCCTTTCACTGTCACCTTTATATTTTCTCGGGGAGTGGAGGGCGGGGGGAGAGAAATGGTCCTGGCCTTTTGCAAACCTCTTTTCGTGAGAGAGACTATCAGAATTCTCCATCCCACATAGAAAGGAGGAAACCGTTCCCAGGATGCTGTGCAGGAGGACCTCGAAACTCTTTAAAACTAGTGGGATTCCCTATCTTCTTTGCATATAGAATATTGCTATAAGGGCTTCCTTTCATAGCCACATCCGGCCCATTGATAACATCAGTCCTGGAGCATTACTAGGTGAGCTCATGTTTTTGTTAGTGAAGTAATCCCCTCCAGGTTTATATACCAGTTTTTAGTGTAACACACTTTACATTACAGTAAAGTGCTACACTATTATTGCAAGATCTTTCCTTTACAAGTGGGATGTTAAGACAATGTATATTTAGTTCATAATACCGTTAGCTTGAGCTGAATGACGCACTTGAGAAATGCTCCTAAATTAAAGTAGAATTGTCCTGCTTATATGCCTTGATAATCCAATCCAATAAATAAGAGACATACACAGAAAAACATTTTCAACAGAATACGCTGGTGTTCACTGTAGTCAGGTATAAAGAAATGTTCCCTGCATACTAGTATTGTGGGTTTCTGTCACGCTCTATACAGAGAACTCCTCTTTCCGTCTCATCCCAAGACAACTGGCCCAGAGTTGTAAGTGATCCTTTTCCTGGTCTAACTAACTAATAAAAGTAAAAAGGCAAGTGCTCTTGATCCTGGTGAAAGCAGAACAAAGGTGGGGGGGGGCGGTGTGCGCGCGCGCGCGGGTGGGGGAGTACACACTGGTAGGATGTGTTGGGTCAAGCTTCATAATTGAATTCAGACATCAAAGGGGAAAGAGCTAAAAATGAAGGCTGGTTCAGGTGCAGGTGGGAGTTTCTCTCCTTACTAACCCTTCTTGGTTGATGAGTCTCGTTAAAAATATCTCCCACAACTTGATAGTGTTTTATTGTTATTGACTAACCTAGCACGGTCCCTATGTTCTGCTCTGGCAATAGGAAAGGTGATCAGACATCCCTCTCCTTGAGCCAGAATGTTTTTGAATGAGACGAGTTTAGTATGGAGAGAAAAGCAAAATCAACGTGAAATGCCAGAGTCCTCCGTGTATGCTGTAGTACAGGGCTTCACACCGTCTTTAAAGAGAAAGGGGATGCGCAGGGGGAAGGAATAAATGGACTTCACTGCTCTAGAGGATGTGAACTGTCCTTTGTTCTTAACACAGATTCAAATCAATAGAGAATACTGAGAGTTGCCAGAAATACTACTACTGCGACCAGTTATAGGTAGGACCTCTGCATTCACAGCTGGTCAGCGAGGGCCGGTGATGAGAGAGTATTTGAATGGCCTTTTCTGGGTGACTCCATCACATAACCACGTGCTCTGTCCTGGAGCTGTAACCTAGTATGGTGTTCCAGTGGGAAAGGTGTGCCGTCCTCTTCTCTCAAAGGCCCCCCCAACGTGGTGTTGGAAGAAATACAATTGTTGCCTCCTTGAAGTGAGTCGTGTTCGTTAGAGGAGTAGGACATTAAAAGGTGCTGGAGTTGCAGTGCCCACAGGTTAGTCTTTAAATGACTGTACCCCGACATTACCCGCTGTAACTTGCAGCAGGCTGGGCCCGTTACCTTGGCTTTCTCCCCAGCAATATACAATCTCAGCTTACAAAGGAAATGTAGCAGGAATAATGACTTTTGGGGGGAAGTGTTTTCCCGTGTAGTCGGTCAGTACAGAGCCAGCAGGTGTACATTTATAGACAGACTCCAGTGATGGCAGTCATCGCTGTTCACTTCTTTGTTAAGCCTGCAGTAGGTGGGTAGGAATACATTTGCCCCTTGTAAACTTTTATTATCCAATGCTTTAACAACAAGGTAGAGCTCTTAAAAATGGCTGTGGTGTGAGTTCCGTGTTTTCTTTTCTCTTCCAGGCATCCTCGAATGCACATCAGGACAGCGCTGGCGGATGCCCATCTATACTGCCTGAAGAAGTACGTGGTGGACTTCCTTGCCGAAAATAGGTAAGGAATAGGCAGAGGGAGGTGGTGATGCCAGATGTTTAATGTGATACGTAGCTGTCTGTCTACAGGGTTCTGTTAAACTGCGTTTTGCATCTGTTTCTAAAATCAAATAACTTGTCCAAACACTTAAGCTGTGTTTAAAAATCTCTGATTTCTAACCAGAGCCTTTGTTTTAACTCCTGCAACAGCAAAATTAAAAAGCAGACAAATTTGCCTCCGTTCTGATAATGTCTCCATGTCCCTTGCTTCTACCTACACAGCTGTACTTCCTAGGCTATTCGTTTCTTCTAGGGTTTCCTCACTGAGTCGAGTCGTAAATACATTTCACGCCTATTTCTTTTTCTCCCGCACACGCTCAGTAATCACCTTTTTCTCTCCCCCTCCCCACCCACTAAACCTGTAGGCAGGCTATCTCTGTAGCATCCTATGCTCTTAGTTTGTGGTGTTCCCATGTGGAAACTCTGAGACCACCCACCAAGGGTGAGAAAAACATCCATTTATGGAAGAGGAGAGTGATCCTGGCTATAACATTTCATGAAACAGGAGAAAAAAATCAACGTGTTTACCTTAAACCAAGCACAGCTAGTAGTTCAGCCTGGGGACGACTTTCAGTTCCTAGATCTTCTGTGGCATCTGTCATGCCCACTACAGATCGTGAATGTGCACTAAGTTCTCGGCTATATTTTCCCCCTTTGAGGTGAGGTGGAGGCTAAAGGTCATGACTAGATGTTGAATTCATAGCCATATTTCTTAGCAGAGCAACTGACAGGAGAGAGAACACTGAGGAAGGAAGGAATTTCTCGTGGCCTTGATCACGAAGGAAGGCACAAATACATGATGCACGCCCTCTCTTGGGTATTTGGTTGGAGGTTCCACGTGTGGAAAGTTTGCGGGATCAGGGCTGTATGTGTGTGCCTTTTAAACGGAAAATCAGTAACAAATCCCCAGGGGACACTCTCACCACTGTTGAGTGTAGTGCTTCTCTGTTGCTGGGACTGGTACTTGGGATCATTTGTACCAGTCAGTTGAATTAATCATAGGCACTGGAAACAAATCTGCAAGATGGAAATGCTTGATTGGCCCCAGGTAGCTGGTTCTTGGAGCAGTCAAAGCTCCCAGTGCTCTGTGAGAGTTCATTTTAGAAGGCAGGTGGCATTTGTGGAGTCATGTTTATGGGTCACATGACATCAGAGTGAAACATAGTTTGTGCCTTTCTTTCCTAAGTGAACACATAGGGCCAAATTTTCACAAAGGCCTCAACCCATTTAATTTTACAGGTGCAAATGATGATGTTAGATGTGTCATGCCTTTCACTGCCTCACTGTCTATAATGTTCCCTCCTGGTCTGTTTCTTGTCTTAAATTAGCTGGTAAACTCTGGGTCATCTCTGTTATATGTTTGCACAGTGCTTCGCGTAACTCAGGCCTGGTCCCTGTGTGCTAGACAAATAATCATTTCAGAGGGATAGAAAGCAGCATCTTTTTATTGGCATCCGTAAAAGACCTGTGCAAAATTAGATAGCATTGTTGAAAATTTGGCTCATAATATTTTTGAGGCTTTATGCTACTTTCTTTGAAGCCAGGTGGAGGTTTTACTTCGGCAAGAGCAGGATTGCACTTTCTGTTATGAAAATGCCAAATTCTGTTCACACCTACAACTGCTCCCTGTCCTCTTTACAAGAGCTCTTCATTTGTGCAGTTATCATTGGTTGTCTTTTATCTGTATGTTGAACATGTCCACATCTCTTAAATTAGGTCTGATTTTCTAAGCCCTTTAAATTATAATTGACTTCTTGGTTGCATGTGTCATACCATTTAGTTAACATTTTCAAGACTTGATAACAAAACTCAGATTACCAACGACAAGTGGCTGCTTGTTTATCTTTATTCAGCTACATGTTTGTTATTCAACCAATAACCAACTGCGAGAGAGCCAACCATGGTACAGTATCTCCATGCTTGGAAAATGGGATTCCTGCCACAATGAATAACCCAGGCTTTCAGGCTTCCGGCATTGGTGGGCATTCTCAGCTTGTTTTTCTTTTCTGGGGGAGGGGAAGGACAGTGCATACTCAGAGATCTTTCCATGCTCAGTAGCAGTATTCCAGGACTTTTGAAAGATCCTGTGGAATATTTTTGCCTCAAAATTACTGACGTTTATATGATTGTTTTTTAAATACTTTGTTTTTCAGTCCAGAGAAAACTTTCATTAAGATTTTATTTCTCTGCAATTCCGAGCTGGAGCTGGAGAAGCTCAGATGCCTTGTTTAAGTTTGAGTGTGGTTAAAACTAACAGCAGGGCCTGAAGTGAACAGTGAAGCTGTTGTACTGTGCCAGGAAGCACTGACACAGTGTACTTCCTTGGTATTGCAATATTTACATTGTGTTAATATTGGAACCTGGGGATGTGATGGTAGGAATAACTTGTCTTTTTCATTGTTGCAGCATGAGTGAGGGATCCACACTTTGTTTTCATTGTATTTTAACATACAAAAGGAGAAAACACCTGGCCTAGCAGTTAAAACCTTGGCTCCCAGGGCCAGCTATGGTGCAGCATGTTGCAGAGGAATATTATGATTACTGGCAGGTTGAGGGATTGCCTGGGGAGCAGTTGTGCTTTTGTCCTTTATTAGGAAAAGTTCAACTTTTACAATACTTTTCCTGTACCTTTTTTAGAAGGATTTCTTCCTCCAGATATGTTAACTGCAATATCAGGATACTTTATACATCCTACCTTTCAAAAATAATAGTAATGAATCTTGTGAATCCATTTTTGTAAAGTGGTAGGGAGCACAGAGTGCCTGTCATTCCGGACAGCATAAGGGACTGGTCTACACACAGTGTAGCACCAGTTTAATTGAAGATGTGAGTTTTAAACTGGTTTAATTATATCAGTGCACTTTTGGGTGGTGAGGCACTTAAATCAATTTGAATGTCTTAAATTGGGCTACCTTAAATCAGTTTGTAGTCCATTTAAAATCATCTGATTTAATACACTGAGTTGCAGTTTAAATAAACTGGTGCACACACTGTATGTAGACAAGTCCAAAGTTGCTGAGCATCAGCTATAAAGGGGGGGAAGTATCCTTTAACAACAGCTTAACCAATTCACAGTTGGTTGAAGTACGACTGTTGCTTTGGATATTAGAGGGTCACACCCCAGAGAAGCCATCCAGTAGTGCAAGATTTCTAGAGAAGACCCTGCTCTTGTGTTTCAGGAACAGGATACAGTGTCAGGATTCCGGCATTCTGTTACCAGCTCTACCACGGGCTTCCTTCATGACCATGGGCAAGTCATTTCGTTTCTCTGTGCCTCAGTTTCCAACTCTGCCCGGGATATTGGGAGACTAAATGAATCAATGTTTGTAAAGTGCTTAGAACTATCTGATGGAAGATGCTATGAGAGGGCAAATTCTTATTAACCAGTCCATAACTCAGCTCTCTGAACTTCAGGCTTGATAATATATTAAATGTGATGGAGTAACTGATATTCCTGCTAGAAGTTCTGTTATATTACAGCGAAGTCTGTTGGCAAAGCAAACAAGTTGTAGAGCTTCCGAAAAGCAAGGTTCTCTAGTGCATCTGAATGATAGTCTGTGAAAACTGCCATTATTTTTGTCTATGTATTATGTGTACATCAAATACTGCAATTTTTGTGTCCTTGCAAAGTCAAGAGGTCACACACCCTTGCTATTGTTTGTTTAAACCTGGGAGAGGTTTTTCAGGGTTTATTTCTTCACAGAAGGAAAAACACTCTTTGCGTGTGAAAAAGTAGATCTTTTTGGCAGTTAAAATACCCCCCAAACCCCACACATCTCTCAAACGCTATCCCAATTCTGAATTCCAGCGGAATAGGTCTATAGACTTGTGACAGTCCCACCCTGCCCTTGGCACAATACACACACGTTACACTAAGTTGGTCTAAACTTGCTGTCTTCCTGGGGAGTTACCTGTAATGTAAACTTAAACACCGAGAAACAGACTTGGTCTAAAATTTACCCTGAGCTTGGCTGTTCCTAGGGATTTTCCCTGCAGGACCCTCTGTTCCCTCTGCCTGCGAGAGATTGGAGCTAATGGGACCACCTTGGTGTTGGCGCCATGGTGAGTCAGCAGAATATCCCTACATCTCTGAGCAGGAGACCCTGATACCAGTGTGACTCAATAGAAGACCTTACTTCTCTAGGCAGGGTCCTAAACATGGCACCTGTGAGAAAGTTTTTCCCTTTTTTTAAAGCCTCCTTTATGAGGATAAAGATAACTTGAGGGCCAAATTGTTAGTGTGAGGAGACCCTCGGAGTAGTGAGGGAGAATGGAACAGTGCTGGCCGTGTGTTAATTACAGGAGCCATTCTGCCAGCCTGGGGCGGGATGGCTCCTGGTGAGCCCTGCACCTCCTGGAGAAGTGCACAATATTGCTTCTCTTAAAAGGATCAGCACGCAGCAAAGGCCAGCACGCTGCAGACAGCATGCTCACACCCCACAGCTGGCAGGCCTCACACCCTTGGGGCTCTGTGATGCTGGCCAACATGGGAGCCAATCCCCTTTTCTGGCACTCTCTCTTGAGCACTAGGTTGGAGTTCTGCCTTGCTGCTGCTTGCAGGGGGATGGAAAAAGAGTCCTTACCCCCTTTTCCCTCATGAGCCCAACCGGTAGCAGAGGGAGGATCTGAGCCTGTGCTCTTCAAGCACGCATGCTGTGCAGGCAGGTGTTAATATCCGTGCAGTACGTGCTCAAAGTTGGCTTGCTTACAATCCCCAGGAAACTTTTAGTGGAAAAATTGTGATCTACATGAAATAACATGGTAGATTTTCATTTGTTCCTTTTCCAAAATATTTCCAAAGCTCTACCCTGGCACAATTTCTGTTTAAAAAAATAACACAGCACCTTTTTTGCTTTACAGAGCTTATCACTGACACCCCAAAACTCCCTTTGTGAATTTGGCAGAGTGGAGAATGGGTGTCTGTGCAATAGGTATGGGGGTGTGTGTGTGTGTGCGTGCATGCAATGTGTGTTTATAGTACACAGGATGTATCAATAATATTGTGCCCACAGTCAGTTACAGGCACAAAGGATAGCATTTATGGTAATGGCTAACTACTTGATTGTCCCCACAAATGTGGCCTCAGCATCTGAATGCCATCATTTTCACCCTCAATTGATGGTGGGCAGTAAATTAGAGGCCAAGTTGAGACCTCTTTAAAAAATATAGCCCTACTTATAATTTTCCCCCCAAATCATTTTTATTGTATATATAATATATGAAAAATGTGGTTCTTGGCTAAGGTCACTTTTGTCAGACTTCATCTTACTGCAGCTTTTTTCTGACCCCATAAAATACATGTTCTCCTTCGAGTCCGTGTAGATCCCACTGGAGCTGCACATGCACCCCATGCATGCGAGATCAGAATCTTTTGCCTACCAGGCTGTGTCTGGGACGTGCGTGTGCCCTGAGTCACCTCATGCTCCCATAAGAGGACTTAAAGAGCAAAGCGGCCCTGCGCCCTTTGATTCCTTCTTACCACTCATGGCAATGAGGTGCAAGGTGGACTGTATCTGATCTGGTTCTGACTTTCAAACCTTACTTCAGTAAAGAAGCTTCTTCCCGGATTCCTTTTCATTCCTTTCTTTCTTTTAATTTTCTTTAAGAACATAAGAATGGCCCTACTGGGTCAGACCAAGGGTCTGTCTAGCCCAGTATCCTGTCTTCCGACAGTGGCCAGTGCCAGGTGCCCCAGAGGGAATTAACAGAACAGGGAATCATCAAGTGATCCATCCCCTGTCACTAATTCCCAGCTTCTGGCAAACAGAGACAAGGGACACCATTCCTGCCCATTCTGGCTAGTAGTCATTGATGGACCTATCCTCCATGAATTTATCTAGTTCTTTTTTGAACTCTGTTATGGTCTTGGCCTTCACAACATCCTCTGGCAAGGCGTTCCATAGGTTGACTGTGTGTTGTGTGAAGAAATACTTCCTTTTATTTGTTTTAAACCTGCTGCCTATTAATTTCATTTGGTGACCCGTACTTCTTGTGTTATGCGAAGGCGTAAACAACACTTCCTTATCTACTTTCTCTATACCAGTCATGATTTTATAGACCTCAATCATATCTCCCCTTAGCCGTCTCTTTTCCAAGCTGAAAAGTCCCAGTCTTATTAATGTCTCCTCATATGGAAGCCATTCCATACCCCTAATCATTTTTGTTGCCCTCTCTGAACCTTTTCCAATTCCAATATAATTTGCGTGCCGTCCTCCCACACCCCCCCCCCCGCCCAAAAAAAGAGGGAGAGTGAGCAGTTAGAACAAACAGAGGGGAGACCTCCCTGTACAGTCGGGTGAGGTGCTTCTTGACAACCGCTAGCTATGGCGGACTCCAAATCCTCGGAGTTTAAACTCTGTACTCACCACAGAAGGTAAGAGTAGCTGCCTGTTCTGTCTCAGGGAAGCACATGTCCCCAGCAAGTCTGTTAGCTGCTGCTCCTTTTGGTCTTGCATGTGAAAATCCTGAGATGTGAGCCTCAAGTTACTCCTCTTGGAGCAACCCATGAGGGTAACTTCAGCTCGAGGATCTTGGCTGTCCTCCAGGCAGGAAACTAGGATTCTTCGAGTGCCGTCCCTGTAGGGGCTCCACTTCAGGTGACGGTGCGTCCCGGAGCCATTGATCAGAGGCTTTTCCATAGCAGTGCTTGGCTGGGCCGTGCGTGCACGCTTCAGCTGTCTCACGGCACCTGTCTGTCCCGTTGAGCGCATGTATGCAGGCCCTCTCTCTCCCCCACCCTCCCTCCAGTTCCTTCTCAACCGTCCTTGACTGAAGACGGAGCTCTCCGCAGTGCGACAGCCCTTTCTCCCTGGAGTATAAAAAAAATCAGTAGTTAAATAAGTTTTCTTCTATTGTAGTTTCGTAGTTCATTTAAAAAAAAATTTTCTTCAATACTTAGATTTTTAGTTCTCCTTAGTTCATAGTCCCCCTCTCAGGGCACGAACATTAACGACTATGCCAGGTTCCCCTGGCTTTAAGAGATGCGGCTCCTGCCACGAGGCAATGCCTAGATCTGATGGACACGCTCAATGTGTGAGGTGCCTCGGAGAGATGCACATTTCCTTCCAAGTGCGTCCATTGCAGCAACTTGTAGGCATGAGCCCGCCGAGACTGGGACTTCCGCCTGAAGATGATCCTAGTAGAGAAATCACTTCTCCCAGGATCAGACAAGGATCCCCCTAATCACTTCCTCCCCCAATAAGGAACAAATCCATCCGAGTCATGACAGACAACGTAGCAAGCATGTTCTACATCAACAGACAAGGGGGGGCCTAATCCCACTCCCTGTGCACCGAAGCCATGATGTTATGGAACTGGTGCATCCACTACAATATAGACATCTCAGCCTCTTACCTTCCTGGATGCCAAAACACCACCGCCGACACCCTCAGCAGACACTTCTCACGGGAACACGATTGGGAAATGACCCTCCACCGAATATTCAGATAATGGGGGTTCCCTTCCATTGACTTATTTACCATGCCCCAGAACAGCAAATGTACCTCGTTCTGCTCCAGAGCAGGACTCTGCCCCCGATCCCTAGGGCATGCCTTTTTAATCCGGTGGGACAACTCACTTATATACGCATTCCCACCAATACCACTAATCCACAGAGTCCTACGCAAAATAAAGGAAGACAGCGCTACAATCATTGTGATTGCCCCAGCGTGGCCCAGACAAACATACCCATACCTGTTATGTCTGTTTACCCATCCGCCACAGACTCTCCCATTAACATGAGACCTTCTGTCACAGGACAACAGACAGGTCCTATGTCCGCAACTAGAGAAGCTCCACCTGAAAGCGTGGTTCCTCCATGGTTCCACGAACGCGAGCTAACCTGTTCAGAACAAGTGAGAAATATTTTACTAAACAGCAGACGCCAATCTACCCGCATTACTTACCTGCAGAAATGGAAGCGTTTCTCCACGTGGGTGTTCAAACAAACGGATCGGTACATGTACTGCACCATTACCGGCGGTACTAGACTCTTTGGTTGAATTGAAGAATTTGGGACTATCGCTAAGCTCTATCAAAGTTCACCTCGCGGTGATTAATACTTTCCATGACACAATCAAGGGGTTTTCAGTTTTCACATACCCTATTACAAAGTGCCTCATGCTTGGCCTACAAACCCTCTATCCGGAAATACGTTTTCCCCACCCCCACGTGGGACCTGAACTTAACGTTCAAGGGCCTCATGAGACCTCCATTCGAACCAATGGTTACCTGCTCCTTACTGCATCTGTCCATGAAGGTGGCTTTCCTAGTAGCCATTACCTCCGTGAGATGAGTTAGTGAGACTGGTGCACTAATGGCCAACCCACCCTACACCATCTTTTTCAAGGACAAGGTCACATTACGACCCCATCCAAAATTTCTCCCCAAAGTGTCATCAACCTTCCAGATCAACCAACCCATTCACCTTCCCACATTCTATCCCAAACCGCACACGTGCTCACAGGATGCTGCCCTACACACCCTAGATGTCAGACAGGTGATAGCCTTCTACCTGCACAGGACGAGATCTTTCCGAAAATCATCAAGACTGTTTGTCTCGACAATGGAATGATCCAAAGGGTCAGCAATATCCAAACAACAACTTTCAAAATTGATATCAAACTGTATAGAACCCCCTATGGGCATCAAATCCCATTCCACACATGCCATGGCAACTTCCGTGGCTTTTCTTCGCAATGTACCCATTTCAGAAATTTGCAAAACCGCCACTTGGGCGTCAGAACATACCTTTACCGATCACTACATCATTACACAAGACTCCAGGGACGATGCCATACTTGGCCTTTCGGTCCTCTCTACTTTGGTTAGCCATATACCTCCAAAGTCCACCCATCCTTCATGGGTACTGCTCTACATTCACCTGAAGTGGAGCACCCACAGGGACAGCACTTGAAGAAGAGAAGGTTACTCACCTTGTGCAGGAACTGAGGTTCTTGGAGATGGTTGTCCCTGTGGGTGCTCCACTACCCACCCTCCTCCCCTCTGCTTTGAAGTTTGATAAGAGGACTCTAAGGTAGAGAAGAAACTGAGTGGGGGCGCGCTGTGCATGTGTGCTCAATGAGACAGACAGGTGCCACGAGACAGCTGGCCCGGCCGAGCACTGCTATGGAAAAACCTCCGATCAATGGTGCCAGGACGCACCGCCACCTGAATTGAAGCACCCACAGGGGGACACATCTCAAAGAACCTCAGTTACTGCACAAGGTGAGTAACCCTCTCTATCGTCTCAGTGAGCCCCTTGGCTGCTGGGCACCACACTCTCACTTCCAGCAGGGAAACAAAGGTGCCAGAACCCCTGACAGCAACATCCCTGACACTGGCTGCGTTTACCTCTGCCCCAAGGTGTCGGCAGCACTCCAGGGCAGAGAGACCCAGCTCTGTCCCCTGAAAGGGGCAGGTGCTTCTGCACCAGGCATAAATAGCTCTAAGTGGGCAACACATCCTCCCCACAGGGAGGACTCTAGGTCAAGGGATAAGCCCTCAGCACAGGCAAAGGACAGCACCAAAACACCACAAGAGAAATTGAGATGAGTCTGGCCCAATTGTACCGACTTCCATGCTGGTGCCAGAAGGTTTCACGGCACTGAGATATGCTTTTACTCCTCCCTCGCTGCCCTTCTCAGTACTGGACTTGGCAATGGCCCTTGCATGGGCCATTCACCATGTAGGCATTGTGAGTGGGTAGAGCATGCCCAGTGCAGAGAAACTCTTGGAAGAATTTAGCTGAAAAACAAAGTCTCTTCTGAGTATGTGTGAACTGTGATTATTATTATTATTATTATTATTTTATTATTATTATTTTTTGCACTCTTATAACTTGGCCAAATTTGGGCATTTTTTCATGGGGATGGCAAATGACACATCCCTGACACAAAGGTGAACTTGTGCCAAATTTCAAGTCTCCGCACCAAAGCATGGAGGCTTCTCATTTTTAAAGGCTGGGAGTAGAGGGGGGATTGTTTGTTAACATGGACAAAACGACACATTTTCCCCTGATCTCAGTCTTGGAAACGACTGAGCTATTTTTGCTGAAACTTTCCCCCAAAAAAGCAGCCTGAGGCAAACACCTGGTATGGGTGCCACTAGTACTCCTTTTCTTTCAGCTGAAATAGTTAAAGGTTGGCAAAGTTTATAAGCAAGTGAAAGCAAGGTCTTCTGCTGGAAAGTGCTGGTCAGCCTTAACATTGGGTGGCACCACTTGCCTGTAATAAACATACATGACAATTTAGGGCCGGAGTTTTCAGAAAGCAGATACCGTATTGCATTTGCCCTTGTGTAGTTAGTTCCCTTGTGGATGTGAATCTTGCGCAATTTGTGTGCACAATTGTGTTAACTGCATTTGCTAATGCAAGTGGGCCTTTGGCCTCAATTTCCTGAAAATGAGACTCTTAAGCATGTGTATAAAAGAAATGACCATGGTTACTAACAAATGTGTTTCTTACATATTGGAGCACTTCTCCTGTTCCTATTTCTTTTCAAGATCTGGGTATAATCTTTTGTGTCTGTGCATATTAAAAACCACATCTGTGGTTTGAACCTAGCAATCTTGAGTTGTTTGATACAAGATAATATACTGCTTTTATTTACAGCCGCTTGGACAGTGGAGAGTTTTGTTTCATGGCAGGACTCCTGATACTAACAGGGCAAATTAGAACTACAGTGAAGGACAAAAATAATAGAGAGTGATAGTGTGATTACTTTGGAAGGTCTGACTTGGGAAGTGTAGGCATGATAGCCACAGTTCCCCTGATACAGTTAACTTGTCACTCACCACCCTAATGTCTATCTCACTCCCGGCTGAGCACTCTGCCCGCAGGGGCTTTATGGAATCAGAGGGAGCTGATTGAGAGCTAAGGAAAAGGATTAGATCTTCACTGTTTTTTCTCAGGACTGTGGACCTAACAGCCAGGGTTACCAGCCATGAACTGTTCCCAGAACTGAGGGCTAATCTCCTTTGCAACAAACTGTGTAATGAAAGGCCAGCTCGATCTGCTGGCTCACTTTTAATGAAGCTAACCGTTGCCTTTTGCGCTGCCGAAATAAATAGGAATAAACCGGGCTTTTTCTCCTCCCCTGTGGAAAAAACAGGACAGCAGAGAGACGACCTGGGTCTTTTAAAACTGGGGGTGAGGGCGAATTTGTATGAAGGCTCATGCTTGGATGGCTGTGTGGTAGGTTGTACATGGAGGCCCCTTGCAAGTTTACGTTAAGGTGCTGCAGACTAAACCTGTGCGTTTTCCCCTGTAAATGCCTTTTTTATCATTCAGACTGTCACCTGTGTTTTCTGGCAAGAGCCGCTGGCTGGGGGAGGTCTGGCAGAGCTAAACTCCCGGCTTGGTGGTCTTTGTACGGCCTTAAAAACAGAACCTGCTCTGTGAATACCTGCAAGTTAACATGTGTCAGCCGTATGGTTGGAATGTTTCCCTCTTCGCTGTAAAGAGGGGTTTTATAATGAATACTTTCCTTGTGATCCAAATGGGTAAATAAACAAACAGCTCCTGCAGGAAGTGTACTGTATGTAGACAGAGCAAAGAGCTTGTAGCTCTCCAAACCAGCAAAAAAAATCCCAGCCTCACCCAGCAGAGTGCATTTAAGCAAGTGGAACATGAAAGGTGAGTTTATCGTCTCCATTTCCTTTCACATCAGATGTTGCCCCTTATCCGGCATGACACGACTCAGAACTTGCCAGATCATTGTCCTTTTCTGGTATTGATTCAGCTTGTTGATGCAAAATTCCTCTACTGAAACTTAAATGGAAAAAACCTCAACTGTTCAAATTAGATCTGAGTAAATTCTCAACAAATCGTATCTCTGATGAATGCAGCTTCTCTTTCTGTGTGTGGAATATCCACAAGCAGACCTCAGCTTCCGTGAGTTTGCTTATTTGATAGGGTCAGTTTAATTCTGTGGCTTGATCAGACATAGATCCTTTGGTGTGAGAGCTCAGTATGCCATATTTGAAATTTGAGCCATGCTGGTTGGTTATGATTGGTCCAAAGTCACATGGTGGTGTTTCTGATCCCTGACTGGGTGAGCATGCAGGCACCTCTCTGACAAATACTTGAAAGTGAAAATGTTGCTGTTTTGGTTTCTGTAAATACTTGTGCGTATGGTGTTGAAATTTGCGGTCCCTGAGCATTTGTGCTAGTACGATTCAATAGGCCTGATCCTTAGCCATTAACTTCAGTAGAGGCACTCTGGCTGAGGATCGGGCCCATTGACTCTAACTGCAGAAAGTGCATTCAGAAAGGACATGAAAACATCCAACGCTGATTCACTTAACAATTAAAGCAGTTTTGAGAATTCTTTTTGCATTATTCAGGTCCTGTAGCCTCAGTGATTAGCCCCCAGTCAAATTGAACTTTGTCTCCATGTAACCCTTAGTATGCTTTTTGAGCCAGTTATGTGACTCTCAAGCCTGTCTCCTCTAGACTTTTTAATCTTTGTCTCCTGGACAATATTATCCAAGCTTCCCCATATCATTGTACTACCTTGTTCTTTTCCACACAGTGCCACTTGTGTATAAGGCAGGATTTTGGGGTGGGAAAGGTCCATTTACTCCTGCCATTCATTCCTCACTTGATGACAAGGTCCCCTATGTATACGGTAACAGCATACTGCACCTGTTTACAGCTGGAACTGAATAGCCTAAAACTTTCCTCTCCCAGGTTTCTTTCTCCCACTAGAATTAAAAACTGACAATTTCCCCATGTTTATACCAGGAAAATAATTACCGGGGGGAGGTGCTAGTCCCTCCCGCCAGGGTTAACTTGGAGGCTGGCTTCCAGTTCTTTTCTCTCCACCCCAGATCCATCACAAACCGTCTGATCTACCTGAATGATCTTGATCTCCTCTCATCCCAAGCTTGAATTTTTTCTGGAAAATTAAGGAAAACTTTAACAATTCCCCTGTTTCTCTCTCTCTCCAAGGATTTTTCTAAAAACGTTTGGTTTCCTCATAGCTCTAAACCCGTTTCTATAGAAACATCAAATATCAGTGCTCTGTGGCAGGGTTAGATGAAACAATGGGGAAACACACTAGAGCTGACAGGTGCAGTGGGAAATGACCTAGTGCAGGCGAAGCCCACAGCTCCTTCACAAGCAGTAGGTACTTTCATAGCTTGTGGAGATTATGGAGATATTTTTCATAATTTTTTTCAAAGATACGAAACAGACATATTGTGAGAATATAAAATTCACAATAAATGTGTACACATCTATCCACTTACTATAGAGATGTCTGTATTTTGAAGTGTATACATTCTGTAGGCATATCTTTTAAGATGTATTTTATATATGTTTATCTAAATGTATACATAATACACCATTTTTTGATATACAGACACCAGTCTGACTGGTGTGTTATATACACACGTGTTGTCTAGGCATAATATCAGAAAGCCTCTGTTTGATGCACACTTTGCAAATGAGCCTGGCCCCCAGGCAGATGCGGGGGAGGTGCTGGCAGGGAACTGCAGGTGGGGCTGATCTGGCAGAAGGGGATGCTGTCTGGGAAAGATTGTGATCCATTACTGAGCAGTTGGTGAGGACTGCCAAACTCCCTGGGTGGCCTCCAAGGGCAGCAGAGACTTCCGTTTAAAGAGCAATTCTGAAAACCTGTTGGCATTCCCAGGCAAAGTATCTGGAGCTGTCTGGTGTTCCTGGGTGGCTCTAGGTGGGCAGAGTTAAGGGTGTTTGGGTGACCCTGGGGATATGCCTCTCTGTGTGTGTGCGCATACTTTCAGATGGTTTGAGCTTTTAGTTAAGAGGAACCTTTGTTTCTATGGTTTGTTTTTTAGAAAGCTACCTAGTTCTCTTAATGTTATTTGGCTGAAGTAGATTCCTGGGAATATGACTGCTGGTATAAATGAACCCAAACACTGATGGAACTCAAGAACAGTTTTGCTGTGTCCTGCCTTCACTTTGTCCCTTCCATAATTTAGTCCACCCTACTTTCAGGTTGGGCTGTCTGTGATCATAGCCTGTGTGCTCCCTCTGGCCATCATCACTGCCAAGAGTCCTGAGATTTTAGAGGCAATCCTGGGGGGTTGAGAAATTCACTCAGAAACTTTGGCCTAAGGTCAAAAGCCTGAGGCTAGCCAGGAATGCTGAATGATGGCTGTAGAAAGGGTCACATGCAGGTTATGAAAGCAGAAGGTGGTCAACTTGTCAGAACCAAAGGCCCTAGTTAATGAAAATCTGGGACAACAAGTATGGCAGCAGGCAGGAGGACTTGTTTTTCAACAGAATGTTTCTCAAAGTTTCCATGACTCATTTGTGGATTTTTAGCTCCAATAATATAAAAGACGCTGACAAATTTCCTAATTAACGTGAGATTTAAAAAATATAGATTTACTCTCTTTGCATCAAAAATTTTTATAGCAAAACAGGGGGGAAAATGAAAGAAGCACTAATGTTTGTTCAGTGCCCTGATTAATGCTGTGGGTTATCAGGTTAGGTACAAGGAACTGCCTAACAGTTTATTGGCCCACCTGGTTACTTTGGTTAAAATTAGTCTTGGGTTAGAACAGTGGTTCCCAAACTGGGGTTTGCGAAATGTTACAGGGGGTTCTCGGGGGAAAAATTCCCTAATGGCGGACAGAGCTGTCCCTAGAGAACCTGGGCAGCACGGGGCCAGCAGCCTGGAGCCCCTGGACTTCCAAGAGCTAAGCAGATCAAAGCAAGCATAACTATCACACTGAGAAGATGTAAATGTCAAGACTCCTTATAAGAAATAGAAAGGGAGGTGGATATTTTTTGCTGTTTTTAAAATTAAATAGGCAGCTAGTGTTGTTTTTAAAATTATTATGAAGAACAAGTTTAAGTTTTGTTGTAACATGCATTGTTTGCCTGTTCTGCTCAAGACCTGAATGCTTGTGTAGGAGGAACTCTGAGTTGGCTTCTTAAATACCTTCATGCTGTTTCACATCTGATACTCCTTGACGAAACCTAGGAGTCTTGTCTTATAATAGGCTCATTCAAAGTGATTCAAGCTATGAAAGTGAGATCTTGTAAGAGTGTTGCCATTTTCATAATGTAATAAAAATACTGTGGTGATAAATAATAATTAATAATAAATAGTGAGTAATAAGCATGTCATAAAAACAAATTTTATATTTCCAAGATCACTGCTTTTATAATTTATATTCAGGTAAAGGAGGCAATCCCTGGAAATATTCATTTTTAGGAGGGGGTTCGCGAGACTTGACATTAGTGAAAGGGGTTCACAGGTGGTTAAAGTTTGGGAACCACTGGGTTAGAAGAAAATGAATGGGGAGAGAGGTTATTGAGAGATGTGGGGGAAAATATGTCTTGTAGCAGAACGCAGTACAACCCCCCCCCATCATGCTGTTTAATTTTTGCTGCTTTTTTTTCCCTTCTGCATGTAACCCACATCTGCTACCTCCAAATTCTTAGCGTGTCTCAGAAATTCCAGAGTTTTTTGCCCCGAATCAATAAGGAGACGGGAAAAAGGCTTGTAATTGCTTCTTCCATTGTGCTCGTTAAAACCACATTGTGGGAAATGGACCCAAACACTGTCTTTTAAGTGGTGTTGAGTCTGAGGCAGGTGGTATTAACTGAGGACTGCATTAACGCTTTTCAAATCTCTTTCCTATTTCCTTGAGGAAACATGCCTGGCGTGTATATATGGCAAGGGCTGTTTCCCTGCCTCTTGCATTGACATTTTAATTTGGTCCATGATATAAATATCATTTCCCTAATCCTCCTTGCCCTGGCCTTGTTTTGTCTTTTTCTTCAAAGTGAGTTGACTTTTTTCTTTAAGGGAGAGTGGTGGCGGGAGGAGGGGATGGGAATGGTGGCTGCTGCTCTAGTTTAGAGAATTCAAAGCTGGGGGGAAAATCTCAGAGTAACTGTTGTTTCTTTCTTTGTATTCACATGGAAATTTTTAATCTCCATCAAAGGATCACGAGAAAATAACATTGAGATTCAACAAGAGAGCTCCCGGCTTACATGGAATTTTTAAACGTTATTTGGCTTTATCCCTTAAACGATGAGAACCATGAACTATGTTACCTACAAGCTTCATCATTAACTTTTTCTCTTTCTTCCTCCACCCCTCTATTTTTTTCCTCTTTCCCTTTTTCTTAGATCTTTATTATCCTATGTAAACATGCAAAGCTCATTTTGGCCGATGCTATAATATTCTGTAGGATTTGTTAGTTGTGTATATGTAGACACTTTGAACTTTAACCAGTAGTTCTGATTAGAAATATTGCGCCATATTCTACTTTTGATGTGAATCTGGACTATCTGCAGCAGTCAATGGAATCACTCCGGTAACAGATATCAGAATCTGACCCACTGCGTTACATAGCGCTACACGAACGAACATTATACTGCTAAAAAAGAAAGGGACAGTGCTAAATAAGGAAAACACAAACCAGTTTCTCCTTTGTGGTTGTGAATCATAAACACTGTCTGCATCTATGGAAATAGCTGATTCTAATTAAGACGTGTCCCCCCTCCCCCCCCCAGTAACTAACCCGTGGAAAAGAGTGACTGGTTTTACAGGTAGGTCCTGGCAACAACAGTAGATTTCACGCTTCCACACAGATAAATTAAAAAAAAAAAAAAGTGGGGGGGTTGGGGTTGGTAATAACATGCAAATTCTCATTAGTGCTGTTTTATGGTGTTTAATGTTAAAATTGGAAGATAAAAACGAATGACAGCCAGTAAATGGGACTGACACTTCTGTTACAAATGTCTCCAGCAAGTGCAAAATAGCACAGGGAAATAAAGGCTGTGGGTGCTTCCATTCCTGCTGTGGGTCAAGTCAATGGCACCATCCTAGCACCTCGACTTAATGCATTTTGTGGGGGAGGGGAATACATCAAATGATGTGTTTAAGTAGGCAATGTGGTTTGTGATTTTTTTTTTGTTAACGATGTTAAGGAGTATTGTGACACAGGAAATCGAGGTTTTAACCAGTTTTGGTTAATAAAAACCATTTTATAGCAAATCCAGACTAAATTCCAATTTAGCTGATCATATTCTGCCTCAACTCCACCTTTTGCTTCAGCTGGATCCATTGTTCTTCACTTCCTTTTTTGCCATGTTTTCGCAAGCTATAATGCTGCTGTGTTCTAGCCAAGAGGCAGCTTGACGCGATTCCTCTGTGTGTGTGAATGTACGTGTGTGAGAGAGAGAATGTATAGAAATGCACAGCACAATCAGGGCACTCAAACAACCTTATCTCTGTCACGGACTCCTCTAACTTTCTGTACAGTTAAAACTCATGGAGATCTTGTGCAAAGGCTACATTTGAGTAGTATTTTGGGGAACGAATGGTAATTTTTCTCCTTACTCCTCTTCATAACTGAAAGTTTTTCCTCTAGCAGAAACCTAAACTCTGCATAGTGACACCATGCAAAAATCATACGATTATGATTAAGGCATTCTAGTGTGTGGGACCCTGATTAAATTAAAGTGATTTTTAACGACACACTGGATTCTCTCCCCCCACCCCATGGTGTCATCAGAGGGCAGAGTTAAGGTTGTTTGGGTGCTCTAATGATTGTTCCATACCTTAATGTGTTTGGATTTTTTAAAATTTAACTTTAATTGTGAATTTCTTAAGTTTAGAATGCCTTGGTTTTGGGATGATTACAACATCCTGGTATTATAGTTTACCCTAAGTTACTGATATTACTCTCAACTTTGACTCCATTTTAACATAGTTTTTGTTTGGACATCTTTTTAAAAGATTTCATACACAAACCACTCGAAATTCCACTTTTCTCTTGCACCTCCTGTCCACACACCACCAAATTCCCCCTGCCCATGCATCCCAGCTTCCCCCTCTCCTCCCTGCAAACACACATCAATACACCCTTGTTTCCCTCTTCCTCCTGGCCTGCCTGTTGAGTAGCTTTTGAAGGTATTTGGGATTAATGGTCATTTTTTGGCTGTTATTTTTCATAACTGAAATTTTGAGTCATTACAAATTGACCCCTTCAAAAGAGCCACCTTCTCCCATTGTTCTCAGCAGGACTGGAGCTCCAACGTTTTGTTCTCTCTCTTTACACTTGATAGAGTAGCAGCATGTCTAACACTTGGACAGCTATATTGAAATCCTACTTTCTGCTGAGATGAAAGCAGACAGATGTGAACATTTAAAAATAGAATCGTAGGGAATGGAAGCTGAAAATGGCTTGTTATTTTAATTACAATTTATGAAAGTCTTAAAAGCGGGTACATCTGCTTCTTATCCCCCATATTTTTCTCTTGGGTGTCAGAACACAGTCATCCAGACAGGCTTTTTGCCTTAACTTTGCATTACCCCTTACTACTTCACTCTGGAAATAGTAGAGGTTTCCTTATGTCATTTTCATTGTGTGTTTCGGCCTTCCTTGGTGCTTGAGTCAGAGTGGTACTAATACAGACGCCATGGTGGTAGAATAGGAAAGACTCCTTTTCCCAGATTTAACAAGCTTATCCTTTCTTCTCTGACTCTTTACATAGGCTCTTGTAACTGCTCTTTAGGATTTTATTATTATAAGAATATTTTTATAGCGCTGGGCCAGAAACCCTTTCTTCTTTAATTTTCCTGAATCTATGTGCAGGGCAGTTGGCTTCCTCCCAAATTCTTGTTAATTTTTTTTTTTCCTGATTAAGGTTTTTCAGACCTAATCCTTCTGTCTTTCTCATTCCTTGCCTTCATTCTTGCCCCGGCCAGATGTTTGTTTGCCACTTTTCAAACTCTCAAAAAATGTTCTTACATGGTTACTTTGAGTAGCCACATTTGCAAAACATGTCAAGAGAAATTTCCAAATCTTGATTACCAAATGCCTCACTGCTAATATTTTCAGCAAATTCCCTTTAACAGTTCCATTAAATCTTGTTTAAACAGTGTGAGAGTGAGATATTCTATAGGTGACTGGAGTTAGGCCCACCTTGTAAGTGAGGAATATGGATCACATTTCAGAGAATGCTGGGCAGATTGTAAAAGTATGGCCAGGAAAGAATAAAACATCCAAAATAGGGCAAAACTTTGTCTTTCCCCATTTCTACCTCTTTCACGTCCTACTCTGTTGTGTTGTTCTCTGCTTCAGACTCTTTAAGACTGTGCCAAACACTCAGATATTTTATAGGTAATGGATCCCATAAATGCCCTGGCCAGCCTCTGAGGGAAAAACATGGTTGTCGGTTTTGGACAGAGTATAAAACCCAAGCAGGAAACCGTTGCTGAATGGCACAGCTGCAGGCAAACATTCTACGCTAGTAAACTGCCCATCTGCATACCCACACGTATGTCAGAATGCAGGGTTAGGAGACCATGGCACAGAGAGTCTGTAAATGGTTAGCCGTGAGAGATGTTGTGATTAAAGAACGAAGAGTTTTGCTTCATTAGTTCCTGAAATATGGCTACCTCAAGATGATATATAATTATGTTGTTTTGACGATTAAGGACAGATTGCCGGATAGAGCACATGGGCTTTCTCTCAGGACAAAAGTGAGACGATCAAAGGGTTAGATTTGGGATGGTTCAGATGGTTCCATATGCAAAACCTAAAAAATTACAGGGCAGAATATGTAACACAAATGTTGCCTTCCAACCTCTGTTGTCAGTATGCCAGGATAGTGCTTCATTCTGGTCTTTGTGGTAGGTCTGATGATCTAATCTGAACTTGCCCAGGGAAGCTACAGATGGAAAAGGCCTTTTTGGTTCCCAAACCCATTCCAGCGTCGCACATCCCAAAGGATACTGGGGCGGGATTGTTCTGTGCTGCATATTTTTCAGGACTTCCACCACTTGAGAGTCTGTTCTGACATCTAATAGATCTCACCGCCTAGAAAGCATTTTCCTAATATTCAACCTAAATATTTCCTTCTTTAATTGAATCCATAGTTAACTCCTAGTTCTGCCCTGGGTACCACCCTTTCTTTCTCTGATGTCTGCACCTTTCCACTGATTATGGATATCCCCTGCTATCATTTAGCCAAGCGATACATATTAACCTTTCCTCATACATTACAGAAGTTATACAATCCCCTTTGTATAGGCCAAGTTGGATTAGTTTGCTAACTGGTTTTCCCAGCCTTTAAATAATTAGCAGACCAGCAACAAAATGCATATTGTTAAAGTAATGAAGCAATAACAATAAAACTGGTTTCAGACCCAATGTAAAGAAGTTATAGGCCACAGGCTACTTCTCCTCACGTAGTAAGTACATCAGTGATTACATGTGTGTTATTTTCAAACACTTTTTATTGCAATTTCAAATGATCTTCCAATGTTAACTCTCCAATAAAATACTAGCCTTCCAAGCTCATGTGCAATAGACATGGCATTGGCCTTCCTGGGAGTAGGGGGAGAAGCAGGCTTTATTTGTTGTTGTAGAAAAGCAAAGGAGTAGCCCAGTGGAGGGCACTAGCCTAGGACTTTGGAGACCTGGCTGTAATCCTGCTCTGCCACTTACTTGCCCTTGCCCTTTGGGCAAGTCACTTCGTCTCTCTCTGCCTCAGTCCCCATCTGTGCAATGGAGATAACAGCCCTGGCTGGCCTCACAGGGGATGGGGTGTTGAGGGTAAATACAACAAAAGTTTGTGAGGTGCTGAGTTTCTTTGATACTGGGGCCAAATAAGTACATAAGACAGAAAGAGCCAATGCCCAGTAAAGTCAGTGGGACCCCTTCCATTGACTTCTGTGGCTGTTGGATTGAGGCCCTTAAAGAATATGACACCTCATTCCTGAACTTGTTAAGATATGTGTTAAACTTCCTTTGGTTAAGGAAATAAGTCTGAAAATGTTCTTTGGGTTTTCAGATGTGCAGTGGAACAGGACACCGTTATGGCTTGTGATTCATTGTTTTCATTTAAGGATTGAGCATTTCAGATATTCTTGAACGTTTCACTGTTCAACAAGTAGTTTCTTTATTGTTTTTCCTTGAGAAGGGCGTTGCAGCAGGCGCTGGATTCTCTTATTTTCCTGGCACTGTGTGTCGTCGTTTGCAGCCATGCACTGTGGGTTCCAAGCATCACCATTGTGATCCAGTAGTGTTTTATACTTCCTTTACAGACCTGAAGGATTTGAGTTAGAGAAATGGGGAATTTGCTGGGAAGGTCAGAAGGTTTCTTTGATTCCCTATCTCACAAAGAAGGTTGAGTGAAGTCCCTTCTAGATTCATATATAGTAAGAAAGCACACATTTAATGGAAGCTGTCTGAGTGCCAGTTGCTCTTGAGCATCTGGCATTTTTATTTCTGCTAAATAAGCAACCTGCAAAATGTCTGCTAGATCTTCTGTGAAGAAATCAAATGCATATCAGCACTTAATGTTCATGGATTTCATTTGTGGTCATTGTTTTTTCCTAGGTCATTAACATCTATCCGAAGTGAACTGATTCCGTATCTAGTTAGGAAACAGTTCTCCTCTCCTGCATCCTTACGACAAGGACAGGACAGGAAAGAACAGGATCAAAAGAAGGATCAAAAGTCATTAGGTGAGTGAAAGAATCAGCTGGTTTAATGAAGATCTTGAAGCATTTATGCTGCAGTTGAGCTACTGGATAGACTCTAGAGTTTGTCTAAATCAGTGGGTCCTTTTTCTTTTTTATGTATTCAACATGCTTATTATGGTAATGTTTAAGGACCAGGCAAGAGGGGAGCACCATTGTGCGAACCACTGCACTAACACAAAGCGGTAGACGGTCCCTGCCCCATAGAGCATACAGTGTAAACAGACAAGACAGGTGCAGTGTGAGGGAAGAGGTGGAACACACAAGCAGGGTGAGTAGTGTGATGGTGGTAAATGTCATGTTAGTTCCATTCTTCTGGGGAGAGGGATTAGGGGGTTACTTAAGGGGAATAAGCTAAATGGAAAGAAAAGGGAAGGGCATAATTTGTTGGGGAAAAGTCAACATGGTTTTTGTAAAGGGAAATCATGCCTCACCAATCTACTAGAATTCTTTGAGGGTGTCAACAAGCATGTGGACAAGGGAGATATAGTGTACTTAGATTTTCAGAAAGCCATTGACAAGGTCCCTCACAAAAGGCTCTTAAGCAAAGTAAGCTGTCATGGGATAAGACAGAACATCCTCTAATGGATTGGTAACTGGTTAAAAGATAGGAAACAAAAGGTAGAAATAAATCATCAGTTTTCAGAATGGAGAGAGAAACAGTGGTGTCCCCCAGGGTCAGTACTGGGACAAGTACTATTCAACATATTCATAAGTGATCTGAAAAAAGGGGTAAACAGTGAGGTGGCAAAATTTGCAGATGATACAAAACTGCTCAAGTTAGTTAAGTCCAAAGCAGACTGCGAAGTGTTATAAAAGGCTCTCACAAAACTGAGTGACTGGGCAACAAAATGGCAGATGAAATTCAGTGTTGATAAATGCAAAGTAATGCACATTGGAAAACATAATCCCAACTAGTTCTCTGAAAACATCCTCTCAATGTGCAGCAGCAGTCAAAAAGGTGAACAGAATGTTGGAAATCAGTAAGAAAGGGATAGATAATAAGACAGAAAATATCATATTGCCTCTCTATAAATCCATGGTATGCCCACATTTTGAATACTGTGTGCTGATGTGGTCGCCCCATCTCAAAAAAGATATATTGGAATTGGAAAAGGTTCAGAAAAGGGCAATAAAAATTATTAGGGATATGGAACGGCTGCAATATGAGGAGAGATTAATAAGACTGGGACTTTTTAGCTTGGAAAAGAGACGAAGGGAGGATATAATAGAGGTCTATAAAATCATGACTGGTGTGGAGAAAGGAAATAAGGAAGTGTTATTTTCACCTTCTCATAACACAAGAAGTAGGGCTCACCAAATGAAATTAATAGGCAACGTGAAAAACCAAAACTCTTCCCTGTTTTGTTTGCCTGCTCTTTTTAAAGACCTAGAACCCCAAGATTTCTTGTTGTGCTTTCTGGATTTCCCCTTGTTCAGGGCTTAGAAAGTCAAACTTCTTTGGGCATTAAAGAGGAGTTTCTGAGATACAGGCTTCTTCCCTGCTGGGACAGGCGGATGCATTATGGGGTTTATCCTGATCTCCCTTATGTTGGTGTAAATCAGGAGTAACTCCATTGTAATCAGTGAATCAACCAGATTCTGGCTCTGTGTTTTTATTCCTGTGCCACAGTGCAAATCAATTTAATTGTGAAAATATGGGTAGTGGGTAGGGTACTAGACTGGAACTTGAGCCCTGGCTTCTGTTCCAGGTCAACCACAGACTTCCTGTGTGACCATAGGCAAGTCGTTTAACATGCCCTGGGCCTCAGTCCCTCAGCTGTAACATGGGGATGGGCGCACTTCCCTACCACACATCAGAAAATCCTTAATGATTGTAAAATATTCAGGTGAGGGCCATGGACAGGTTTCCCCTCCCCAAGATATTTTAAAGCTGCTGTGTCTAGAACCCTTCTGTGGAGAGTGTTGCTACCTCTGTGAAGCCTGCCTCATGTTGCATATGTATGTTCTGCAGACATCTACAGTTATGTGAAGGGTGATAGCTTGCTGGAATTTGCCCCAGATAAATCATGTTGGAATGATCACAGCGGAGATCTGAATGGAGGACAAGTGCGTTGCTACGTCCATATCATGAAAGAGGGGCTCTGTTACCGAGTGAACACTCTTGGGTTATACATTGAAGCAAACAGACAGGTAAAGAAAATATAAAAATTGTATATGGGACTACAGCATGTGTGTGTGTAATGTTGTTCTCTGTAGGGATAGCTGCATCAGTGACACCCCTCCTTTTGGTGAGGATTGCCTGGGGACTCCCTCAAGTATCCAGTTGCTGACTGAGCACTTCAGCATGGTCACTGCAGAGGGTATGCGGCTTGGGATTTAGTCCCAGTTGTACCTCTGACTCGCTGGGCAACCTCGGGCAAGTCATGTAAATCTTCTGCCCCTCACTTCCCCCGCTGTAAGCTGGGGATGATGATTCCCACCCCTGAGAGCTACAGATGAAAACGAATGTTGTTGTTGTTGGGGGGCGCAGATAGCAACCCACATATTTAGGCTGCCTAATAGCTTCCATTCTAAACGTACCATTGCTTGAGCAGATTTTTGTCCAGTGTAAACAATGTAATGCAGGGCACTCCAGCTGACAGAGACGATAACATCGATCAGTCACAATTCCAGTTCACGTTTACCCTGATATAGGGCTTCGTTAAATATGGGATGAAAGGGAAAGGCTAGAGAGAGAGGGTGGCGTTAGTAGTAGGCGTTAGTGACCTGAGGATTAAAAGCTTTAACCCTGAGGATCCCATTTTTTGCCAAACTGGCAGCTGCCCTGTACACATCTTCACTTCACCTATCAAGTGATGGGGTGTGCGCAATCAGGACTGGCTGATTTCTTTGGAGTTTGGGGAGGCTGGTGAGGACTGGAGGGATGCTGCGGGGGAGGAATCGGGGACTGTGGCTGGGAGATGAAGGGGCTGGGTTGGTATTTCTGGGAGTGGCCAGTCCTGTGTCTGCCTCCTGGTTCCGTTTGTGGCATCTCATTGGAATGGATGGGTGAATGAACGCAAACCATAGCTGGGGGCAGGGCAGAACTGGTATGAACCCAGGAGTTGTGGGCTTAAAGGCTCTGCATGCATTGGGTGGGAAGGAGCTGTTTTGGTGCCTATAGGAGAGCACACAGAAGGTAGAAAGGGCACAGTGCTGCTGACAGAGGGCAGCGAGCAAGTTCTGTTATAAGCCCAAGGACAAGTGGGTCGGAAGGGTTAAGGGAGAGCGCCACTTGCTAGCAGAAGTGAGCATGTGCATTTGGCAGCAGTCGCTTGAGTGAAAAGTTATTGAGTTGAGCCAGTCAGGCTCCATGTGGTTTGGGTTTGTGTGTTTTTTTTTTTTAACCTAAATATTCTACATTTTGGTCAGTGCTGGAAATGCATTTGCTCCTGGGTGGTACGTAACGTTAGTGCTTTGAATTCACTTTGGGACCTGCAATGTTGGGGAAGATTTTCCTTGAATTTTTAGCTTTCCGGAATGGTAAGGGTCCTAAGGAAACTCTGCGGAGGTGAATCATATAACAGAACTGAACGAGGAGCCTGGAAAAGGAGCTCTTGTTGTCAGTCCTGCTGCATTTTGTTTCTCTTACCACTGCGGGTAAAAGATGCACCCTTCATTTTATCTGTGGTTTTCTCCTCTATTGTTCTGCTCTGAGGAATCTTTGAGTCGCAATTGCTCTCCTCTTGGGCTTTGTAGGCAGTTCTGATGCCTTCTCTCTACGGCTGCTACTGGCAGCTCAAAGCGAGCTGAGTGTTAAGAAGGCAGGCCTATGTCTACTGCACTGTACTTCTAATGCCAGAAGAGGGGCAGCATTCTAACCCATTGCCCTCATGGGGAGCAGACACTGGACCTGAACTGTTTCACTTCCAGCTGGGTTTCTGGATCCCTGAAGCCAGTGTGTAGGCAGTGGGTTCAAGGGGGAGTTAGCTTCAGTAGCAGGAAATAGCTTCCTTCTAAGATGAATTAAAGGCAAAACATTAAACTTTCCCTTGACCCAGACACTCCCTCTAACTCCCGCCCCATCGATAGCCTTCCTTTTCAGAGCAAAAAATGCTTGACCTTGTAGCCTTCTCTAATCATTCTGGTCACCTCCTGTGCTGTGCTACCCTTGACTGATTTCAATCTGGGTTTTGCCCTGGCCACAAATGAGAAATCATTCTTCATGTATGTAACCACCTCCTCCTTTCTGCTGATCAAGGCTGCTTCTCCCTCCTCATCTCCCAGACCTCGGAACAGCCTTTGACACTATGGACCATTCCATGCTACTTCATAGCTGTTCATTTCTCTCTTGGATCCCTTCTGTCATGGCTGCACTACTGTGTCTCAAGCTAGGACAGCATCCCTGTGCCAAGGCATAACCACTGGGGTAAAATTGGCCTCGTTGGGATGGCTCAGTGAGTTGTTGCTTTTCAATAGTGGCTGCATCTTATGCATCAGGATCTCAGCTTTCATCCTTTAAACAGCTCTGTCTCTAGCCCTGGTGGTGGCAGAGACAACCTTCAAGATGTGAAGAGTGGCAGATGCAGCAATGACTGCCTGGGGCTGCTGACAGCCTGAAATGGTTGCTTTCTGAGAGGGGTGAATTTAGCCATTCATCTCATCACAGGGTCCACTCTGAACCTTTACGACCGTTTAAAAGCCAGCATTGTGAACTTTTTCTGTGTTGATCAGAGCATGTCAGAAGGGAGAGGGCTGATCATATCTGCACAATCCACTGTGAATGGCATCTCATTGTGAGACCACATAGTTATTTTCTTTTATCTGATCCCTACACCTCCCACCGGATGGAATCCCATGAGGTTCAGTTCTCTGCCTTCTGCTTTTCTTTACCGACCATTTCCCTTTTGGTGATCATACTTCTACTTTTACCTTCATTGCCACACTTGAGGTGATACTTGGATGTCTGTACAAAGGTGCTACTCGGACTCCTCTCTGTCTGTCTTAACCGAATGTGGCTTTGTCTCAGCGCCGTTCAACTGAATATCTTGAAAGAAGCGGGAGTATCCTGAAACAGCCCCATGACCTCTCTCTTCTCAACATGGACCTTTCATTGTCCATGACCTTGGCATCCTTCCCAACCCTGAACTGTTCTCCTCCTGCATCTTGCATGTCAGTCTGCCCATGGCCACCTCTGCAGCATTGCCTGTGTGCCCCACTGCCCCTCTGCAGCAGTCCTCAGCCATGCTGTCATCTCCTCTCGCTCAGTCTGTGCCCCCCTGCTCTCTCTGTGCCTCCCTAGCCTGCCTTCCCTCCTGCACAAAGAGGAAGGGTGGGATTATCCCGTCCTCCTGTAACACTAGCTCCCCATTCATTTCAGGAGCCAGTTCAAATTGCTTTTCATGGATTTGTCCCTGGCTACTTCCTGGACCTCGTCTCTCTCTATTACCTTCTCTGCTATGTCTTCTTCTCTAGCACCCGCCTTTTCCTCTGCAGCTTCTGCTCTCTGGAACAGACACCTCATCACCTTTTTGTTTTCCCCTCACACATCTGAAATAGTTCTCCCTTGCCTGTGCTTCAGCTAGCTCCCTTCTGACTAAATCCTTTAATTTAGTCATCCTAGGATGTCCGAGTACTCTGTTGTGTAATGAGTCCTGTATAGTTGCTGTGTTGTGTCAAAGCATGCGGAGTTACGTTCTGTAGGGGAGACACTATACGAACTCAAATACTGCGCGTCCTTTGAATTCTGTGGGAGCCTTGCAGCTTGCTGCTGGTTCCTGATTAGACCTACCTACGCAGCAGGGTGTGCAAAGAGGAGACATACTAATAGCCAGCACTGTACCAGTACAGTCTGTCTTCTCCTGTGGAGTGAGGAGGGTAACTAGCACGCATCTGGTGCAAACTTAAACCACAGGTGGTAAAATGATATCTTCTGTAAATGAGTAAGTTGACGATATATACCGAAGTGCCGTGAAACAAAAGCCTGCTTGGATTTGTCCATGTAATACACTGATGTAGCATTAGCTTGTTCACCTGTGACTTGGGCTCTCCTCTTCCAGGTTCCTAAGCTGTTACCTGCTCTTCTGTGTCCAGAAGAACCATTGGTTCACGTGTCCGCTCAAGTCACTGACAGAAGCCTGGTGAGTGACTGTTCCTGTGGAATGTGTGAGGGGAGGTGGAACTATCTGCTAAGCCTTAATTTCGAGAGCTGCTTCTTGTAATTCAACTTCTGTCTCAAAAACGTAGCCAAGGTTCTGAAGCTCCGAGCTAAGAAATGACTGAACACAAAATAAAATGTCCCGATCGTGTATTCTCCTTCAGCTGCATATTCTAAATACTATTGAGTCAAACAGAGTAATGGAAAACAACCCAAAGCACCCACGTATCCTCGTCCATCAGTTCCTGCCCTTCAATCTTTATTCATTAAAAACAGGTTTTACTGTTTGTACTATACTGTTTGATACTATACAAATTTTACCCCAAACCACTGCAGCGTCTTGTCCCGCAGCAGGTTGATGTGAGGTTTGGGAGATGAGGCCAGACAAGCAGTTGGCTTTCCAAAGGCCAGCAAGCTTAGCGGGGTTTAGTATTTTAGTGCTGGCTCTTAGCTAAAGTATTTTAGCTGAATCCCAGCTCCAAACCCCTATGCTTTGGGCCCACTTTGGTGAGTTCTGAACTCACACAAATAGTCCCACTGACTTAAATAGGACTGCTCACATAGGTCCTTGCCTTCATGTTAAAGAGCTACACAGCTGGGCCCTGTGTACTGAAGTCTTCCTGAGCTGGGAGGCTTGTGGAAACTGGCCAGCTGTCTGTCTGGGGAATGGTCACCAGGCTGTGCTCAGTCAGGGGTCCTGTTGAGCTGGCCACCTCAATTTATCCAAACCCTGGAATCCATAGAAGTCTTAGGTGCTCTCCAAGACATTCAGATCATCAAGGTCCTGTTTTGTATGTATTCAAGGGTAATACCTTATTTCTTTGCCACTTCCTGTATTCCCCATTCTTTTTTTGATGAGGTATTGCTCTGTGACTGCCTGTTTCAACACACAGGGCTTGTCTCCGGGAACATTTAGCTTGCAGCAAGCTGGGCTGTGAATTTCCCCCCGCACTAGCCTGTCGCTTACTAAGTATCCATTTTGACCCTGCTGCCGCACACTAACAGTTCCCTACTGAGGTTTGATCTAGTCCCATTTCAAAGCGGGATAGATCAAAGCGCACTACAGCGTCCACACAGACACTTGGTGTCTGAGGGCTTCCTGCAAACTAAGCGTTCGTGGAGACAAGTCCATAGATTCTTCTTTTAAATCTGCACTCTACAGATCATACAGCATGCTTTAGACCTGTCCACCAGGCCTCACCCACACGTACTCACTTCTTTGAGGTATATGCTTTACTTCCAGAACTGCATACTGGGAAAAGATCTTCCCCTTAATCAAGAGTAAGATAGTTAACCTATGAAGGGTCACTTTTAAGTGTAGCTCTCATCTATGAACAAAGTAATCATCATTCACTCCTGGTTATGATATAGCTTTATCTCAAAGGTGAGGTCTTTGCTGTAGTTAACATGATAAAATATAATTTCTTACCCTTAAACATGCTCCAGACTGCGAAGACTTTACAAGCCTTTGGGTAGTTGAATTTTGATGTTTGCTAGGTTTTTTGAAGATGCAAAATATGTTGACAGTAACTGTGGAAGTGTCTTGTGTGTGCACAAGTAAACAAGGCCTATCGCTGACTTATAGCTTGTATTTTCATGGTATCTAGGTATATGGAGAATAGTCATGTTTTTTTGATAGAGATCCTATACGAAGAACATTGATTTGGGGATGACTTAATATATAGCCATGATAGTTTGACTAAGTTTCCACTCTGTTCCTCTCTAGGTTGGATCTGACAGCATCATTGGTTCATCCACGCAGGTTGGAGAGAAAACATCCATTAAACACTCCATCATTGGCTCCACATGCACCATAAAAGACAGAGTTAAAATAACTAACTGCATCATCATGAACTCTGTCACAATTGAGGAAGGGTATGTTACTTCTTTGTATCTCCCTGTCCTAAGCTGTTTCCCTCTCTGAGAAAGGCACTGGGATGCTGGCTGTCCTCGTGAGAGATTCCTGGCCATGGCAATTAGTCTCAGGAAGAAGCTTGTTTCTCATCTCCTGTGGGATGTAAGAATGAATCAAAAATAAGTCTTGTCTAGTCTCAATAGGATACTAATAACAAGGGAAAGAGTTAACTAGAGGGGTCCAGAGAGGGAGGATTAATTCCATCCCATCCTTCTGGAGAGCCTGTCATCTGCACAATGTATTTTAGGTCATATAGATGGAATGGATTCAGTGGTCTGTATGAGGTTGGATCACATCCTTCCAATACTGAAGGCTTATTTTAAAGGCTTAGACTTCAACATTTTTGGTATAAACATCTGCATACTCCTATAAAGTTGCTGATGTAAAAATTCCACATTTACCAATAAAAATCTTCCTACTGCCTCAGTATTTGAGAGCCTCCACTGACATTCTCTTAGGTCTTTTCATTGTCATCTTGAATCTTTACATTAGCATTACAATTGCTGGAAAACGGGGCAAATAAATAAGCTTTCCCAAAAGGAAATCTGTCATATGGTAGAGGTTCCTTGTGTGTGAGACCCTAGCTAATGAATGGGTATCCAGACAAACAGTTACCACCAATACTTAGACATTTAAAAATGAGACCTCCTCAGTCTTGGCACCATTAAAATTCTAGCTGGTCACTGTGGCAGGACAGGAGCAGACTCATTAACTTGTTAGCCTCATTAATTCATTAGCCTGGCATGCTGGAAGGGCTTGCAAACTGTAAAAGATTAAACCAATAAAAATGACCATTTTTGAAGCTAGTTGATCTTTCATCCTGCCTCGGTGCTTCCCAAACCTGGAAAGTCAATCATTACTTACTTGCAACGTCCTCTTCATGAGAGGATCTGCTTCGCAGATCAGAAGAATCATCAGCCCAGTCATCAAATGATTCCCAGACTTACCTTCCATAGATTCCCCCTGCCCCCCAATACACACAAGTTCTGGGGCTCCTGTTCTCTCATGAGTGTCTTTGAGAAGCGACTTAGGTGCATGTAGACATTGCTTTGTATTGTGTGTGTTATATATTCAGGGAGGAGCTCGCTCTGCTCCTAGTCTCCAAGGTAGATGATATTTATCCCACTTTTTTTGTGTTGTGCTACTGAAACATCCCTTGACTCTTCAGTGAGGGGAAAATGACCAAGCAGTTGCTGCCTGAAAGTTCCCACCTCGTCTTACAAGCCAGCTTCCTGTGGGTGTTAGTGGAAAAGAAACTGCTCAATAGAGTCTATACAGGCCTTTATTAATTCCCTGCTCCTTCATGCCATGAGGTTTGCTGAGGGTCCTTGTGGGAGAAGTCAAACCCTTAAAAAATGCCAAGTTGGCTCTCACGGTCACATGCTTGAAAACAAAAAACAAAAGGATGTTGGGTCTGTGGAGAATACTACTGTTACAGAGCTAAATTACAGGTAAGTAAGTATGGTACGTCACTGCCAAGTGTTTAGTCTTTAATAGAAATCCACAGTAATTTCAAGCACATCATAAATCAGAATTCCTTGGTGTGTAGATAATAGCTGATCTCCAGTTCACTTGTAAATGGCTCCAGTATGGCAGTCTCGCAGAATTTGCCGTCCTCTAAGCACCAGGAAATACTCTGATTTGACAATGAGCTACACTGTTGTCTTGATTAATGGATTGGTACCACAGGCATTCTGGCAGGGTTTTGCGTACGAGGTAAGCTGCTCTACGGTGAAATCACAAAGGGGCCTAAATATATAAATAGGTAGATAACAAAAGTAGCTAATGAAATCCGTATGTGTTCCTCTGCACTGAATACACAGCAATGTTCTGTTCTAAACCCTCAACAGGGAATGTTATCCTAATAATCATCATTCAGAGAGTGCCTTTCAGTATGTTCAAATATTGATTTGAACAGCAAAATACCATTGTGGGCACGCTGGTTTTGTTTTCTGACTAACCTCCTCTTCCTAGCCATTATTGTAACAAAGCCAGTGCAGCCGCTCTCAGCACTCAGTCATGCTCCGAAACGTAGCAACAGCCTTGATAGTTCCAAAAGTCTATCAGTCCAACTGCTTTGTTGCTGTTGACTATTGATGCACCAGAAGAGTCTCAGTGCTTTTTCTCTGTGTGGAATTTACATTATACACTATAAAGGTTTGTTTCAAAGTTCAACATGGTTCATATTGTATGTGATAAGCTTGTGTAAATATTGTGCTGATACCTTATTCCTGTATCACATTATGTAAATCTCTTGGGTTTGCTGGCATGGGAAGCCTCTAGTGAACATCTAGGAAGGTTTGGAAATTTATCTGGAAGCTGAGTTTTGGTAAGAGAAACCTTACTCATAACTTAATGAAAGGGAAAAATGACTGCAGTTATTTTGACCTTCATTTCTTTCAAATCCGTAATTGCAGCTGGTGGATTTTTTTTTTTTGGTGATGTGTCCATGGCTGTAGCTTCTGGATACAGCACATAGATTAACTTTGTTGATGTTGTTTTAAACTACCCCCAATAGACAGCTCCCCTCCTCAAACAGGTTCCCTATCTCTCCTGCTTCAAACATCCATAAGTAACCCAGCGATCATCCCAGAAAGGACTTGTTAAAATGGTGTCTTGCACTGTGGTCAGAAAGTCGGTAAACTCTGGCTCTTCCGTACCACCAGAGGGAATGATTTTCTCACATGGGGACCATCCAGTGACAATGCTCTGCCTCCAGTCCCCCAGAGGTATGCAAATGAGTTCCAGTAGAACTGCCACAGCATATCTGAGCCATGTTGGTGTTGCATAGGAAGAGAGGCAATCCTAAGGCAAGCCAGGTCTATCACCGGGTAGGTTTTTAGATATTAGACATGACACCTTTGAATTGCACCTTGAAGCAGATGGAAAGCAGTGCTGTTTACAGAACACAGGTATATTATTGCAAAGTTTGTATCGAGGAAAGGAGAGAAACACTTAGCTAACCAAAAGATGTAAAAGTCAAATGAGCCACTGCTGCTCCTTGGGAGCCCAAGAGCTGATGGGTGCCCCAAAGTAGCCCAGCATTCTGAGCCTATCTGGCAAGGTGTGTTGGTACTCTAGGGACAGGTGTCACTGCCCTTGGCAAGACCTTTTCTTGCTTCCCCTTGCCAACCAGTTTTCACCACTTGCTTTTCTGGATTGAACCTCGGCTAGTTCACGTTTTCCCTGGTTCACATCTTGGCCAGGTATAGGGAAAGCAGAGAAGCTGCCCCATCTGTATCTGTTTGAAAGGCAATGTAGAATGATCCCTAGATATTACAGTGATGGTTGCCTTAGAAATAAAAAAGAGAAATAGTTGAGTGTTATCAACATTTTGGTGGCACTGCAGCCCAAAATACTTCAGTCTATCTAACGGTTTCATGGGCCCACTGAACTGGAGCTGAGAGAGAGGCCCTGTATGAGAGGGCCTATAAGGCTGCTGAGCAGCTACTCCATACTACGCACTGAGGCCTATCAGAAAGAAGGGAGAAGAGTTACTGAAAACAAAGCCCATGCTCCCTACCTGGTCTCTTGGGCACATCAGCAACAGCTCATGATCAGCCAAATCAAGAGCTACCGGAAAAGCTCACAAAGACAACATGCATACCCAAACTTGTGGGCTGGATCAACTAGTGACAGTAATTCAGTCCCCATGTTATGGCCAGTCCTGACATCGGAGTGTTAGGGATCTAGAGAAGTCGGAGTGATTTAGATCAACCCAGAGCTGCCTCACTGTGACCTTTCTAATAACTTTCCCCAAACAGGAATGTTTATGGCAGGTCACACATGGCAAGAGCACAATCACCAAAGGATGATTTCTTGAGCAAGGGCCTAGTCACCATTTGGTTAAGGGACATTGCCCTCCTGGAAGGAAACATTCATGATCTCTGTCCGTGAAGGAGGTGCAAATCTTCCAGCATCCATGGGCACATTGCTCCATCTTGCTGGTTAGCGCAGTAATTGCCCATCTGGGGGTGAAGCCAGAGGCACTCCGAAGAACCTGCATGAACACTGCAGAGTGTGGTTACAGTGTTTTGAGGCCAACCTCAGAGGCTTTGATTCACTAAGTAAAGTGCAAGGGAGGCAAGGAGTTTTTCTCCGAATCTCCTGGGCACCATCACTTTGCATTTCCATGAGATATTGCAAACGGTGGTGATTCCAGTGCGAACCCAAGATGCTGTAGGAACTGCTGAATTTCCTGATATTTAAGGATTCACAAAATTCCATTTCCCAACCAAAGAGTTTTTTGGAAGCCGCCTCATGAAATTTAACACCTGCTCTTGGAGACAGGTAAACAGCTTCCATGGGAGCAGATGGGACAGTCACAAGGTGCATCCTCATAAAACTGGATTGGCATTCTGGGGTTGTGGTTAGCTAGTCATGCAAAAAAACTGAGTTAATCACCTGGATGATACTTCCAGACTGAGACAACTTCTTCCAAAAGAAATAAACCGAGGAATTTTGCACCCTGTTGTACAGCAGCATCTTCATACTGTTCTCAGGTTTCGATCCATTTCTCCATTGATCGGTCCAGTGGACCAAAAGCAGTTTTACTGTGGAATCTTCAGAAGAAAGCAGGCATAGTACAAAGTTATTCTGTAACCTGGCTCTTGTCAGATGATTTGGGTGGACATGAATCCTTGTCATAAGAGATTACAAAAGGATTAAAGAAGTTAATAACGTAGGGAAAATAATCAGCAGTTCCTCCTTAATGTGTTTCTCACTGCACAGCTAATTCTTCCATCAGTTAGACAATAAAATAACAAGTATTACATATGTGCTGAATGATGGACATGCTTGACCAAGTTTGGAGAGACGGGCAGCTGAAAGCTGCTAGAGGAGGTAATTCATAAAACAGTGCAAGTGCTGAGAGATGCTGAGTGCCCAGGTGACATGCTGCAGTGTGGAAAATGTTCTTGTTCCCCTCTGGACAGCTCCCTGGAGCTCAGTGACAAATGACTGCACTGAGTTACATAGAGGAAAACTACTAATCGAGCTGAAATAATAAGTCACCTGAAAACTCCTGCCTCTCTATCTACACTGCACAGTAGCTATGAGCATCTTCAATCTGTCTAGCAGCTGGGGCTGACCTTTCTACTTATTGTTTTGGTTGGGGTGGAGGAGGTGCAGTACCAAGGGGTTCTGAGATTTGTGTGTCTGAAAGTCTTTGATGTAAAAGTCCTCTGACTACAGGTCATTTATAGTGCAAGCACCCACGGCAGTGCCAGCCTGATGGTGATTGAAACTAGCTACCTGGGGAGACAGTGCTGATTACAGAGAGAGCTGGTATCACTAAATTCCATCCTGGTCCCTCTGCTGAACAGAAAGTACTGCTTGGAAACAGTTTTGTAACCATCATGATTCTGAACTGAGCTCCCTAAACTTGTTTCATGTAGTGCCTCGGAAGTACACTGGAGCTGTGGTCGCTTACCTAGATCATCGCTCCCAGCAGCTCCCCGCAAAGCTTGACCTCTCTGAAAATCAGGCCACTTCTTTAGGTGTTTCAATATGGATTTAGGAGCCTAACCTTAGCCCCAGTTTTTTGAAATCTTGGCTCAAGGTTTTGAGACTGATTGATTGATCCTTCAGTTTTCTACACTGTGGGATTTATTTGGATTGTAAACTCTTTGGGGAAGGGACTGTGTTTCTGTTCTGTGTGTGGGGTCCAGGTCCATGACTGGCCTCCTATGAGCTGTGGTAATAATAATCATGGAGAGGGCCGTTGAAGATTTGCAGGTAGGGGTGTGGATGGGCATAGGTGTGTAAAAATGCACTCTTAGTGTTATAATTACCAGAAGTACCCTGTGCATCATCTCTGCTCTTTGGACGTGGAATCCAAGAGTTTCACTGGGAAAAATTCAAGAGATGGGAACATAATGGAAGATTCTGGTTCTTGGGTAGCTCAGAGCTTAGTTAAGGGCGCAAGACGTCAGGAGCTCAGACAAAGTAGCACAAGGCTCATGACCAGCTTTATAACTAAACACTATTTTAGAATTGTCTTGTTGAATATTGGAAGTCAGTACCATAGTAACCGTATGGTAGATTGATGAACTGAAGATACATATTTTGCTGCATCCTTGACTAATACCTTTAGCGAAGCAGCAGGCAGGCATAACCAACTCTTGGTAAGTAAGAGTTTCCACATCAGCCATAGATACTGTGTTTGGCACTTTCCTTAGAAAGTAGGAAGCCATCATGGTGGTGATGGCAAGATGCTTATGATCCAAAATTACCTCAGGATTCCCAATTAAATCAACACCTATGAGGCCTGGAAGCTCAAGCCAAGGAAGCTCCGCCTGCTACACCAGTGCTTTAATCAGAGTGGATGGAAGCACAGCCGTTATTCAGAGATTTTTTTTTTTAAGGCCAGAAGGGACCATTATGATCATTGAGTCTGGTCTTCTGCATAACACTGGCTAGAGAATTTCATCCAGTTATTGCATCTAGCCCATAGTTTCTGCTTGTGCTGGAGCATATTGTTCAGAAAGAGACGTCCAATCGTGAGCTAAAGATTTCAGGTGATTCCGAATCCACCCCAGCCCCTACTGGCAGGTTGTTCTAGGGTTTAGTTTACATATCTGTTAAAAATGGGCACCAGAAGGATCCAGGCTTGTCAGATTACAGCCCCTGTCCTGAGTCGCTTGCCCTCTGAAGTCAGCATGCTCCACATGGATGCAGGGGCTCACCTGCATGGATGCAGTTGCTCCATTAAGGTCTAAACCTGGAGAGTCCTCAGGGGAGGGGCTGTATCTCCCTTCATGTCTTGTGTGCTCAGCTCTCTCATGTGGCCACTCCCCAAGAATGCTTTGCTTGCAACTCCTGTAAGGCTTTGACTGTAGAAATGTCACAGTTTTCCCAGTCTCAGTTGCGTGGCTTTATTTGAAACTGATGTGTCATAAGATTCCCCAACAAAAAATGGTATTAATTCCTGAAGCAGAATGCCAAAAAGCCAAAAGGGACCAGGGAGGGAAAGATTCCTTTCAGAAAGGAGTAACAGCCACCACTCGCCAGCCAGCCGGACACAACTGGCCATCTCGGTTCAGGAGAGGTGCAGGACTGGAATTGCAGAAGGTGGCTCAGGTCAAGTTTAAAGCGCTTGACTGCTTTATGGTCTGGCTTGTTTGAGTGCAGCTAACTGGAGTTTACTAGGTGTTGAAAGAAATAGCATAACAAAGTTAAGATTTTAAACAGATTGTCATTTCTGGCAACTAAACGACAGTAAAAAAAAATTTCTGGGACGTTCAAATGAGAGAACATTACAGGCATGAAGAGTAAGTGACTAAGTCTTTACATGTGCTGGTTAAGCTTTGGCTCTAGGGAGTCTATTGTGACTCACCACAGTGCCGTATGTGGTGAAATGGTACTAATTTTTCAATGGCAAACCCAAAGCACAAATGTATTTCAATTCTTGTGTGTCGGAGTGTGACACGTGCACAGGCAAAGAGCGTTGCGGGATTTCAGTGAGATTCTTACTCTCACTGTAGTGTGTAAGGCAGAACTAGGTGCGTGGCTTATGGTGATATGAGCATTTCCGTGCTAGTGGAAGTCCTCACCAGTGGCAATGATGTTGAGCTCATTGCTGAAGTGAGCAGGGTTCTGACTTTGACTGTATATTAGCCAGATTTATTTTTTATATTGTATGTATAATCAATAGATTTAAGGGGACACTGTCAAATTTGACAAGTAACAAACATGCCAATCTTGCAAGTCCTATAAGGTCAGCCTCTCCTTGCCAATAGGCCTTGTAGATGAGACGGTGTATCCTCTTTCTTCAGTGTATCCAAGTGCAAGCAGAGTTGGCAATTTCCTGGGGAAAAATTAGGTGAGGAAAGTAAATACAGGCTTAACCCTGGGAAAAATAATGGTATCAGTGTCCAGCAAACACAGAGTGAATCTTTCCAAACTTTGGGTACATCCATTCAGAACTGAGGAATAGGCTCCATCTGTCCACTACATCAAGGTTGGTCTTCTGCCTCAGAGGGCTGCGTGGCCGAATGGACCTAGACTGCTAGTCTGCAACTCCGCATGCTTCTGCTTGCTTAGTGCTGCAAGCCTACAGCACTGCATTATTGGTGTTTTCATACAACTGAATGCTTTAACTTTTGTTTATATAATACTGAAAACAGAAATGAGTCATGCCCTGTAACTTCCTTGAGAGGAAAACCCAACCAAAATGTATGCAGACTGTCTAATGTTCAGTATTCTAGTTACATATGTTTGTACTATGCCCACTGCAGTTTTATGTTTTATTGGTATAACCCTAAACTAATCTATGAATCTATGTAGCCTTATGTAGCCACAATCTGAATATTTAACTAAAGCTACATGTAATGTGGTATGCATTAATGAAACAGTTTTTGAAATAATAAATGCCTTAAACTGGGATTAACTGTTTTTTCCCAGGGTGGTAAAAACCACCTCTGTTAAATATCATGCCATCCCTGAGTGCAAAGTGTATGGTTTATAGATTAGATTGTAAAAACTTCTGAGCAAGGACCTTGTCGTCTCATGTATTTGCAAAGCGTATAACGTGTTGGCACTATGTATAAATAAATATGAATACCATCTAAACCCAGCGTGGGTAGAACTCTCCGTGTGTGTCTCTTCCAGTACTGCATTGCTGAGGAGGAAGAGAGAAAAACCTACATGCTTTAGGTCAAATTCACCACTGGTATAAGCAGATGCCACTCCATTGAACTCCATTACACTTGGAAGGAATTTGTCCCTTTGATTCTAAGACCGTTGCAGTATGTGATAAAGGGGTTGATGATGATTTCCAGGTATGGGGCATATTTGTGTCCTTTATAGTGTCTCTTTAAGGGAAGGTCTGTAAAATCAGTGGATGGAATTTCAGCTGTTTGACCACACACCAGCAGTGTCTGGACATCACTAAGAATTTTGGGTTCAGATATCTAATTTTTGTAAAGAGACATTCTCACCTGTACAGCCATTTGACCATACCTGTCTGTGTAAAGCAGTGGTTTTCAACCTTTTTTTCATTTACAGACCCCTAAAAAATTTCAAATGGAGGTGCGGACCCGTTTGGAAATGTTAGACATAGTCTGTGGACCCCAGGGGTCCGCAAACCAGAGGTTGAAAACCACGAGTGTAAAGCCGTCCCTTTCCATTCTCGCTCTCCGGTATGTACTTATCACAAAGTAAATGCCATGACTGCTGTATCTGATTTTGCAACCTGGAAGAGCACTAGTAAGAATAGTGAAGAGTTTTAAAGAATACTGGCTCATTAAAGGAAACTTAGTTATAGTTCTTCCTCTTTTTCTTCTATTTCTATTTATTATGGCAGTAACAGCTATTAGGATGGGGGCCCCACTGTGCTAATGAACTATGCAAATGCATCCGAAGACACAGTGCCTGCCCCATTTAGCAACCAACCTAAGTAGACAAGGTACATATTAAGGGGAGAGGAATACAATCAAGCATATACAAAATATGTGTATGCATATATTAGTTTGCAGGTTTTCATAACTATATAAATGAAGCTCCAACAATTCCCATCTGTGCCATCGTTAATAGGCTGAGTCCTTGGGGGCTTTGCAATGGAAGTGGGTTTGGCGAGATCTGGAGGATTTGTGTCTCTCTTTAGGGCGGCTTTTCCACATGTAAGGAGCTAAGTGTACGATAGAATAGAAACGTGTGTGTGAGAAGCTGGTCAGAGTGGTAAAGGTGAGCGAACAAACGGATGAAGTTGTAAAGGGCCTTGAGAACAAGAAGCTGATGTGGTGAACCCGAGGGAGCCAGTGCAGGGTTCAGCGATCGAGGTGAGGTGGTCTTAGCAGCTGTCTGATATCAACCTGAGGTGGGACGGAGAGAAGGAGCTTACAGTGATCAGGATGGGAAATCATAGGAGTTCTGGGTGTGTAGGAAAAAGAAAAGGATGAGTTTTAAAACCAGTAAGGAGGAGTAAGCAGCAAGATTTGAACATGACCTGCTTTTACAGGGCAAAAAATGAGCAAGAATTATCACCATTGATTCTATATTGACCAAAACTGGGATCTTCCCTGATCAGACATACTGAGATAATAAGCTACATGTTGGATTTTGTTAAACAAGTTCCAGCTACCTGTCTTGAAGCAGAAAGCACACATGCTTGCTGTAGTTGTTCCTCAGCTAACGGGCTTAACAGGGACCACATGTGTCTCGTTAAATGCTGTTCTAGCTGACCACATGTCTCCAATTTAATGCTACTTTCTATGAGAACATGTACAAAGGGAGAAAACAACAAGCAAAGCAAGCTGGATTGACTACTAACTGCAGATTGATTGTGAAGTTTATTGGTTGTTTCCTTGATAGTGCTAAATCAGCACCTGATGTATGAAATGGAACGATTTGAAGAAAGCTCTAATTAAAACCAGGATGGAATGAAGAATTTTATAGGGGTTCAGCACAGAAGTGGTCTTATTTTTCCCTTTGGATAATACCAGTACAAAGGAGAGATCCCGTTGCCAAGGCACCATTTGTGTGGCATTGTAAAATATGTTTTACAACACGTCCCCTCATGAGAAGGAATGAGGAGATGCAGTTGCTTCGAACCCAATAGTTTGCAAAGCTGGAAATAAACCTGAGCTCATGCCGTGACCCTCAAACATTTTATGTCATGCCCCACTTTTTAAGATGGCAGTTGTCTCCTCCAGCACCACTTCCACACGTTCCCTGTGGCAGCTGTAGAAGTAGTCAAATTAGGGCAGTTACGGAGAAATATTTCAGCATGTTCTCAACTACTTTGCTTAATAGGGATGGACTTTATGTACATGCTTAAAGTTAAGTAGGTTTGTAAGTGCTCTGCTAAGTTGGGGCCTGAGCTTCTTAAATGTGAGCTGCATGGCTGCTGGGTTATGCAGCCTGTTCTGGGCTCTGTATTTCTTCTCCCTGAATGTAGGGCATTACGTTTAGCAAATCTCCACTGCAAGGTCTAATCCCTCCGGGTAACGCTGCGATTGGGTTCCATCCTCTCTCGGTCTCTGTTTGTTGCGCCTCCAGTGTTGGGTGTTGTCTGCACGTCTGATCAGTTGTTGTTGTTTTTGGTGAATTATGTGTTAACCAACAGCCATTAAATGGAAAACGTGGGTCATCCCGGGAACCTCGAGAAAGGAGTAACTTCGAGCTACTTAGAGGACTGATTTTCAGCCACCTTCAGCTCTGTTGAAGTCCACTTTATATATTTAGGGCATTCCTCCTCATAAAATACCTACATCTTTTGGATGTTTGAGCTGCTTTTATCACTAATCCCCCAAAAGAGATTATTTTTGGCTAACGTTGTTTTACATCAAGCTGCATTACATATATTACCACTTTTTTAACATGGATACAGATGTTTCCCTGATAGCACAAGGAACTCTTGCCAGTTTTCAGAACATTTGGTTCAAATAAAAATTACATCAGAGGTTAAGCTTAAATCATTGTTCCACTCTGAAGAGTGACTATGTGAAATGACCACTTCCAGCTCAGCCGATCTGATCCTTGTGTCTCATCAGAGTTATCTGGCTTCAGAGACACCAGTAAGTTTCTGCTCTTGCTAGACGTGTAGATCCAAGAGGGGAGGTTTTCAAAGGCACATGTGGCAGTTAAGCACCTGACTCCCACTGACTTCCAAAGGGAATTCTGCACGTAAGTACCTTTGAAAATCTCCCCCACGTGGATATGGGAGAGTGAGGTAAACTGCTGTAGCATCAACACAATTGTTAACCAAGTTCCTGTGGGAACGATGGGGTTGCACAAGTGTAAGAGAGGGCGTCATTTGAAGACCATGAAGAGTGAACAAATGTAGCCTAAGGCAGAACTGGGGTGAGGAACTCGTTTTACTGCTAATGGGAGAGAAGGAAAGAACTTGGCTTGGCTGTCAGGTCCCAGGCTCGATTGGCAAGACAGACATTTAGAAAAAGACTTCTCAAATGGGGTTCACTTTGCACTGAGGTTAATGTGATGTCCTAAATGGGGCACCCCACAATACCACAAAGATCTGCACTTGGAAAATCCCAAGGAGAGTGCCTTCCTGTTATGTACTCCAAATAGCACGGCATCTGCCTGGGGTGGGTCAGCTAGCAAACCTGACGATTAAACCAGAGTTGGAAATTAAGGAATAATTGTTCTGTTTCGAGCCTTTGAAATGAAGAACAAATGGCTTCTGCATCCGATGAGTATCCATGTGATCACGGGCGATACAGCCCTCCTAAAATAAGACCTGTAAATGAATGAATCCTGAGAGACCAGATGTCATGCTCTGTGGTTCCTACAATGAAAAAGGCTACAACAGATCTGCCATGTATTACAACTGGACTTTAGCTAAAATGAAGGGCCACGGATGAACTTACTCCAAGATCAACAAGAGGTAACTAAACTGAAGTGTCAGAGGTGAGGAACCACTTCCCAGTCCACCTTGCCCGGAAACCAGTATCTCACCTTCTAAAACCAGTGACGGTAGCTCAGAGGCAGTTCTTCTGGGTCAGTTATGTGAAGGATCCCATGAATTGTAACTGGAAAATATGAATGCAGGCAAGTACATATAATGCATAGTGCAATATTTAGGGTGTGAGGCAGGAGAAGTGTAAAGCAATCATACCATGGTAATGAGCACAGTACATATACCTGTCTAGAAAAGAGACACGAAACAAGTTCCTCAGCAAATACATCCTCAGAGATAATACAAATTGCTTAAGAACTTAGGGGGTTGGTAAGAGTTTTGTGTTACCCCCCTAGGGGGAGAACTGGAGATCAAAGCCCATATTCTTTTAACAGACTGGTTTCTTTAAAAATTATCTCTTAAATTTAAGCACATTCAGTTGTCATCTACTGTAGCCTTTGGGATTTACTTGAGTGTATAAATGGAGGAGTTGCATTATCCCAATTCGTTATTAACATGTGAAAAGGTATTTTTATGAAAGTGAAGTTTCAGGATTCTCTGGGTTCCTGGCTTGGAAGCTCTCCATTTTCCCCATGATCATAGTGTTTGACCCCTTTGATTGTGTGTCATAGCCCCCATGTCACTGGCTGAGAGAGACTAAGCGGGACTCCTTTGGAAAGTATTGGCAGCTGCTAGAGAACCATGCTTTGCTCTTTCTTTCCTTGCTTTTCATCTGCCACCCTGATGGCCTCTTGTGGTGGCTACCATCTTTCTGGCCAAGCAGGACTCGCTGGACCTCTTTAGGGATGCATCAGTGCTGCCCTGTGTTCAGCCGGCCGTGTAGCTCTGGAACAGCGCTCTGTACCCCATCCCTCTTAGAGCTTGTACATCTCCATTCCAGAGCCTGTTCAACCTCTCCTCCACTTCTCAAGCCTTTCAGTGAGAAATCCTCCGTATGATGTGTAACATCCCTAGCTTGCCTTGTTGCCTATCACCTTTTGTTGCACAACTGGATTAAGCTAGCAGCCCTGGATATTTTCCATCTCCATTTCAGCCGTTTTGCTGTAAGGCAAACGTGTGACATCCATACCTTCCTAAGCTTGTACGTCGAGGGCCAGCGCTCCACTTGAGGTCTTGACCTCCGTTATTTAAGCCCCTTTCTTCCAGGAACGTTCATCATTCTAATCACGGAGTCCTAAATAATCAGTGGGTAGCCTGTAATTATGGGTTGTGTGTTGGATTCCTGCAGACCGTTCCTTGTGTGCTGAGCATTGCATATTTTGCAAAGGTTAAGAAGAATCCAGGACCACAATTCCTGGGAGATCTGACTACCTTAGGTGGTAGATGCTTTGCTTTTCTTAAGTCGCATGTTACAACTGCAATTGACAGATTTGATTTAAGAGTTTGATTTATAGACGGATAGCCAGCCTGAAAGTCAGCAGTTCCAGGGCTGCGTAAATCAGTCTGTCTCTGGGACTAATATTTCCTTATTTATAAGTTTGACAGGAGATGGAATTCATTCCCAATTCTTTACATTTCTTTCAAATGCAATCGACCACCCTGTCCTCTGGTTTAAAGCTATGAGATTTTGCCACAAATGGGGGGGGTGGGGAATGGAGGGAAGTATGCCAAGTCCAGGGACTGCTTTGCAATAAAAGCTCCATGTTGTGTGTGTTTGGACATTGGCTCAGCCCACACAAGAGATGGACTGCGTTTTTGGCTTTCTTCTCTCCCCACCCCCCCTTACAATCTCTGACCTTTTAGAAAAATAAATAGAAGATAAAGAAGGGCCTGGAATGTTGCAGAATGTGTGTACATTTTGCTCTCTGTTGTTTTCTGCTGGGATTAGTTGTTTACAATGTGGGGAGGAGGGGAGAAGAGGTGGGGGTAGTCTGTGGCTTTACTGAAATTAGTGGCATTTCAGAGTGATCTTGTTAGGTGGTCTGCAGCTTAAAGACCTAAATCCTTGTAATCCTCCCACCCCCCGCCTCCTTGGCCATTACTCTTCTTCCTCTTGTTCCCTCCCTTTTTTTAAAAACAAAGTCAGTCTCTCTGTCTTTCAGAGACACACATACTCACGCTCTCACTTGCACATTGTACCTGTGGAGCAAACTAATATGCTTTGGCTAGCCGACATCTACATCTGTTACCACTGCAGGACTGGGCTTGTAAAACACTCGCTCTAGAATGCAGACACACACTGCATATTTCTATTTATTTTCAGCAAAACACCCAGCTGCCAGACTTTTCAGCTGTGCAATCTCACTTAAAACAAATTCTAATTGAAATTTCAGCTGTAAATCAAACGACTCAAATTAGTTCTTGTGGGTTTGAATGTCGTCCTCAAGTTTTAAGGTCAGAAGATATCCATTTTCACAGTGCTGAAAAGTTGAAAAATATACTACGTTTTAGGAAGAAAAATATGGTTCCCATTAAAATGCAGTAAATCAACTGCGTGCATGTACACCACATGCAACAATGTTCATCAAACTGACAGCTATCAGAGCTCTTACCAGGATAAAATAGTATTGAGTATTGGACACAGCCAGGAAGTACAGTGGCCAAAGAGTTAGAGAACACAATAAACTTGTCCTGAGATGTAACATTTACCCTGCAAGAGAATAAAAGTTCCTTCCTCGCTCTTTATGTTAAAAAATAAATAAAAATAAAATAAACACACAGAATACTTCTCTTGGCAGCCTGCAGAGCATACTTTTTAAAAAGGCATTTACAAGTGGTTTCAAAATGGCTGCATTACATCTGTCAGCGATTGCAAGGAACACCCACAAAATGTGTTTATATCTGTTGAAGTTTTGCTCCACCCGAACAATAAAAACTGGATCCGCTGCTATTTTATGGGATTGGGGGGACAATGTTGTGAACGATTTTAAAATTCTAAGCGCTTGAGTGCTTTTATAAGCTTTGGAGGTGGTAATTCCCCCCCCTCCCCCCGCCCCCCACTGGCGGTGAAGAAGGGCAGGTTTCCCCTGGTTTGCTAGCACCTGGCCTGCATCAGCAAGTTTCCTCTGGTTCCCTGGCATCAGCACAGCCTACCCCAACCACACACCCACTTTGCAGGAAAACTTGCTTATCATTGATGCCAGTACAAAGATGATGACAGCAGGAGCAGTTTCTAGGTTATAACCCCAACTTCTCCTTATCGAGCCACCTCCAAGATTTTCTCCACGCTCAGATCCAGCATTCTCCTGTCTGAGCCTTGTCAGCCACTCCTGAAATCCCTTCTCTGCAGACATGTGCACTAGTGGGAAGTGGTTAGGGCTTATAAACTGTTGGTGGAATCCTGAGACGTGCTGAGCACTTGCAATTCCTTTTGTAATCAGTAGGAGTTAGGGGTGCTGGGAATGCCCAGGATTGGGCCCTATGTGAGGCTGGGAAGATATCTGCTAGAACTGGCCCACGCAGTGCTCACACACTGATAAGGCTCTCTGAGCGTGGGGCACGCTGTGGATAGGTTTTTCCTTGCTAGGAAAACGCACAGAAGCACCGGGCAGTCTGTGCTGAACTGATTCATTCCTTAACCTGACCTCTACTGATAAACATTATTTCTAAGCTAATACTCTCTTCTGGAACATGATGGCCTCCAAACTGCTGTGCAGTACTGGAGCTGCAGGAAAGGCAGCAGTTGTGACAGTGCTATAGTAACAGAAAGCAAAGACAGGATGGTGCCTTTTCCCCCTTTGATTATCTTATTAACATTTTCTTCATAGAAACCTGGCAAGGCAACCTGAGCTGGACAGCTCCAGAGTAAATCCCTATCGCCTTTCCTCCAGTGGGGAGGGACAGGGCTCACGCATGGCTGTAGTCAGAGCACATGTTTATGGTTTCCCCTTCTTACACCCCAGACCTCCTCTTGTGTACTCCTGGGTCTGAGCTGATAACTTCTACTGACTGAAGTGAGGGTTTGCTCCTTCTAGCTCCTGTTAGCCCTGCAGACTCAGTGCAGCTGTCAGAGAGGGAGCTGGATTCTACCCTGGCTCATACATCAGCAGGAGAATTGCTGTCTAAGTTTGGGTGGCAGAATCTGTGTCTGATGATGGTGTGTGAGCGGGAAGGAGCTTAGGGTGAGTTTGTAGGGCTGGCAGGTGGTGGTGGGGAAGCCTGTCTTAACTCGGGTCACCGCAACCACATCCGCATGGTTCTGCACTGAATTCTAGAGCTCTGTATACATCACATTCAAAGCCCTCATGGGATTGACTGTATCTAGCTACACGACAGATTGCCTGTCCATCAACCACCGGGACCTCCGGTGGCTGCAGCATTCTGCCAGAACAATGAAACTGTTAACCAACCAAGGGGGATGCTCCTGAGCAAAGATCAGAGTGGCTGGGGGCTTCACCACATGTAAAACTGTGGAACTCTATGCTGCCAGAAATCACTGAAAGCAAGATTTTAACAAGATTCAAAAAGGGACATTATTTGGAAAAGAAGAATATCCAAACTTGCCATAATTAATGCTAAAAATAGTTTTGTGTAAGGGATATTGAACCTCATGCTTTAGGAGGAGACCTAATTTGGGAGGCAGATTACTCCACATCTCCCTGCTGTGGGGTTCTTACACTTTCTTTGAAGTATCTGGTGCTGGCTTTTGTTGGAGACAAAAAACTGGGCTAGATGGACCCTGGTAAGTCCTATGCTCCCCTGTTACCACTCAGCTAAATGCAAAAATCATCTCTCAGTGTAACTGTCTTTCAGTAACTTCTACATGCACCCATTCTTTGTGTACCCATTCTGACAGCTGGCGGGAAGGTTCTATCAGAGCAACTAGTGCAATGGTCAGGGAACGGGTGGAATTTGGGGAAAGTCCAGGCAAGATGGAGCTGCATCAAAGCTTGGCCTGCCTACAGAATCCTGTGTTAGGCTCCTCGGATAGCGTGGAGCAGTTAGTTATTACACTTGCTTGAATCCCTAGTTAAATTCTGTATCCAACTTCTTTTTGTGTTCCCCTTACAGGTGCAGCCTCCAGAGCTGCCTCATCTGTCATAATGCCGTGATAGAGAAAGGAGCTGACCTCAGGGACTGTTTGATTGGAAGCAGCCAGCGTCTGGAACCCAAATGTAAGCAGGGGGCTGTATTTATAATGGTCTTAGAATTAAATAAAGGGACTGGGTATTTCCTGTACTTCCTACCCTAGGTTTTATCCTTGTTTCCACCTGGATGCAGCAGTAAGCTAATGGGCAGGTTCTGCTCCCACAACATGGGGCCTTGTCGCGTTAGGATGGATTTTTTTTGTCCAAGCGACATCCTCTTGAGTGAAGGGGAGTTAAGGGACTGGTGCTCCCACTGAAGTCACTGGCGAAATTCCCATTGACATCTCTGAGATCAGCACTGGACCCCGAGACAGTCTGTTCCCAGAGACCACAATCAGCCTGCAGGTTGCCATTGGCACAGAGCGTCGTTATTTTGACTAATAATCTTTGTCAACATCCAGGGGAAGAAACGCAGCCCACCGAGTTGGCCCGTGCAGTCCCCTGCCTCCCGTGCCTTTGAAAGTCCCGCTGCCCACAGGGACCAACGCACATCCCTCTCTTGAGCCACGGGGACGTCGTTAGAGTCAGGATTGAGTGTTACATGCATTAAAATCTGCTCCATATTAGCTATCAAGGCACCTGCGACCAGCTCTGTTTTATGCAAATGAAAAGCACCTTCTGGGCGCTGGGGAAGGGAACAATCTTTGCCTCATGGGTAAAGTCGAGACACCATGTTAGCACTAGCATCTTGGCAACTGCCGGAGTAAAATTGTCCTGCCTTCACAGATGACAAAGGGCAGATTGTCTACATGATTCTATCACAAACAGGGGCTTTAATGAATATTTATGGGGTGGGGAGCTGGCAGATCTCTATTTCAGGGTGTGGAGTGATGACAAAAGTGAGAGTCTGGACAGACTTCATGTGAAGTCATTCCTTCTGACCTGGATTTGGTTACTTGCTTTTATGTTCAGAGTGTACTTTTTAATTTTAACTGGCTCTAGTGCTTGGGCTCTGTGTTGTTAGCCCTGCTGTAGACTTGTCTACGCTACAGTTTTCTCTTTATTTGGAAACTTAAGAGTGAAACTGTTGCTCATGAAAGGGAAGTGTTTACATGGTGGATGTGATCCACAGATACAGCAGGCCGGCCCCGTGCCGGTGTTCTCACAGCCGGGCCAGCACACCATCGTTTTGCAGCACATGCAGCTTTGCCAATACACTTCAGTTTGAATCGACGGGACCTCCTGCTCCTGCAGTCCTGGCCTGCCAGCCCCATGTCCTCACAGGTTTGCCAGTGTACCTCAGTCCTGCTGCTGCTCCATCGAGCACAGATTGCCAACAAGGCTGAACTGTGTCACATTTTGTTAGTCTCTGCCATGAACCCATTTTCACTTATCAGTGGCATGAGGCTGTTTTCCAGGGATGAGAAAACATGTGTTTTGAGAAACCGTGTGGTTTCCCAAAGCCCACCTGAGCTCCAGCTGGGCTGTAAGTCTGGGGTCTGAGAACGTCAGCTGCATTCAGTTTCTTTGGTGAATCCTATCAAACAGGTTGCTGTCCGCATGGATCACTGAATACTTCATGCTGACACCTAGACGCTGCCTCTTCTCCTCATGGCCCCCGAGTGCTCTGACGAAGCAGTCGGGGGTGCGGGAACCATTGGATTCACTGGCTCTCTAACCCCTTTTGCAAAATGAAACCTAGTTACATGCGAGCAGGATCTCAGAAAACTGGCTACCCCAGCTAATGGGCAGATGTAACTCACACCAGTTCACCTCCCTTTCCTTATGGGGCATGCGTAGGGTGGTTCAGATGGTACAGCTGAGAGTCTTGGGGTTGAGTTAAATAAGTTGGGCTGAAAAGCTGGAAGATGTTCCCAGCAGTCGGGCCTGTGAGGCTGTGGAATAATCTGATCAGGGCAGTGGTGGGAGCCCCTGTCACTTCCTGCGGGGCGTGGCACAACCCTGCAGACAGGGAGCAATCCTGCATTAGCCGTTGGCGATAGGTTGGAGGCAGCCTGCTAAAGCTTCTCTAGCTCTAGGGTCCTGAAAATCAAAAGAATATTAGGCACCCGAGAGGCTTGAGAGCTGATAGTCTTCAGCACCCTTCCAATCCTGGCTTGACCTCAGTCCCTGCTGCAGCTAAATGCCACTGATACAATGTGGGCGTGGAGCTGCTGTGTCGCTTTAGTAAACATCTGAATTTGTGCAGCTTGGTTCCTGAAAGCCCTCTCTCTTGCTTGTTGGTTTTATTACCATGCTTAGGAACCCTCCACTTTCTTGCCACTTTGATGCCTTAATTGGGGGAACGTGTTAGCAGAGAAATAACAGCCAAGCTTTCTGAAAGCTCCCTGGCCTGGGTAGCAGTTTGAAAGACATGTTGGTGCCGAAGACAAGGGAGGTAAAGGGATGGATGGCAGTTCTAGAAGAACTTAATTCTGCAAAGCTTTTGATGGTTCACTGTTTCCAGAACTCTCTTGTTAGGTTTACACTCAGCCTGTTTGAAAAGATGAGCTCAAAAGAGCCATAGACATAGGGATATTTTATATCCCTGGAGTAAGTGGGTGCAACTCCCCAGGGAGTAACTAGGCCAGATTCAGCAGAGAGCAAGTCACGCCTCTGGTATAAGGTAGTCAAAAACCAGGCTTCAGTAGTAAATTGACATAGCTTTCCTTCAAAGCAGTGTTAACAAAATAGATGAGACCGGCTCACGGAGTGTGGAACTAGCAAAACACATGCTAAACATCCCCACTGTTCCCTGGGTTTTGATGCCCTCGTTGTCTCAGCCTTCATCTCTGTTGCACTGGGGCAGGGCCCTTGCCTGTCCGTTTGGTTGTTAGGGGGCTAGCATGTTTTAGGGGCTCTATAAATAATAACCCCCCCAAAAACTATGTGCAAAGGATGTTACAGTTGCACAGCAAACCCCCAGAAGTTAGGAAATGCTAGAATGAAGATTGGGCGTTCACCCTTCATTCAGCCCCCTCGTGCGATGCTCCAGGAGCCAGTCTTCGCGGGATTGCAGGCTCTCTTTTGTCTGGCTCACAGGATGGACGGTGCACACGGAGTGAGCCGCTGCTCAATATTTGGTTTTCTCCTCACTGAACAGTGTGTGGCTCCGGGATTTACGCACTATTCCAACCCTGTGAAGACAGAATTCTTGATTTCCTCCAGGCTGTTTTGTGGCGCTCATCACCAGAGCGTCGGTGAGCTTCACCAACAGGCATGGTGTTGTTTTCCCTCACCCCTGTGAGGGATGGGGATGTTGTTACCCCTAGTTTACAGATGAGACAAACAAGCACAGCTCCTTATGGTATTTAGGTGCGTAATGCCCATTGGTAGTAATGGCAATTAGGTACCTAGATACCTTTGAGGATCTGGGCCAGAGAGATTACGTTCAAAAGGATCCACCAATTCTGGGTGCCCAGTTGGAGGACTTCATTTTTGCAGAGCACTTAGCCTTCTCTAGCACTTTATATGTTCAAAGCAAAGCTCCCATCACCTTCCCTTGGAGCTGTGAGTGCTCTCAAGTTGGGCACCCAGAAAACAAAGAACACACAATTATCAGGCACCTGTGAAACTTTGGAGTTAAGTGACTTGCCCAGCATCTCCCAGGAACTCTGTAGCAGAAGCAGGGATAGACTCAAACTCTGCATGGCCGTCTTTACCGTAACCATACAACACTTCTTTCTCTGCCTGCACTTCCCTAACCCTTCCCCAGAGCAGGTGCATTCTGTGCACTGAATGAAGCAGGGGTCCTATGGTCATTGGCACGTTTCTGACTGATCCCCATATGTCTGTTTTCCAAACACTGGATAACGATGGTGTATGAGATCTGGCCTTCGGTGGTGGTATGTAATTTCCCTAGGACATCCATTCAGTAACACTTTGTCCTCTACTTCCTGCTGTTGCGGACTTTTTGGTTGTTAGCCCTGGGATTCTCAGCTGGGGAAATTCAGGCTTCCTGCATGAAAGGGTTAAGTGAACTGCCACATAGTCTGCCTGTTGATTGTGAAAAATCTGCCCGGGAGGCCTCAGTTCTTATCCTTGCGGGAATATTTTCACATGCTCCATCCAGAGAAAATTACCACTTTTGCGCTCCTAGAATTCAGCCACATTAAAGAGTCTGGAGAAACACCCTGATTGCCTACGCAAGGAAAGGAAAACTCGACGTGCACTCAGCACAGCAATCAGCAAGCTCTTGTGGTGACAAGCTCCTCTTACTAGGCACATGCTGCCTTGGGGAATAAAGTCCTTCAAGTTGACATTTCTGACTCCCCCTGCCAGCGGGAGTAATTTTGCTGATAATTAACAGTAACAGTATGGGAACACTCAGTGTAAGCCACTTCCCATTCTTCAGCCCAGTAGGCCACAACTTTTGTACAATCAAAATGCCAAGTATCTCCTTGATAGCATGTCAGTATCCTCCCCCACTGTCATTCCTACCTGGGTTTCTGAACTTTGGCCACATCATCTGCCTCTCTCCCCTGTGTCCCAATGTGTGATTGGATCCCCTGAAAAGTCAATCTCCTGCCATGCTTGCCAATCCTCCCAGCTGCGTCTGAGGTGCATTGCTGGTGGCGTTCTGGTTCCTTTGAAAAGAGCCAAGGATCTCTGCCTGTTAATCAACAAACAATTCAGCACCTGCTTCCATTTCTGCTCTGCTTGTTTCTTGCATGTGCAGTGAGGACATCCTTCATTTCAGCCAGATCATTTGAGCGACTCTGCCCTGAGCTACTGCTCTTTCTTGTACTCTCTCTGTTAGGCCGCTGAGTAAAGACACCACTGTTGTCTGTCCCCTGTCCCATCCCCCCCTTCCTCCCCCGCCACACCCATTCAAGTTCTAGCTCCCACTGACTCCCTCTCCCATCACCTTGGCCAGCCTGCCTTCTGAGACCCCCTAGAGCAGACCCACCATGCTTCCCAGTGGCCCCTGCTCTCCAGCTGTTCCTCCCCACACCGGAAGTCTGATCTGACCCACAGGGACATCTGCTTCACCACCTGTTGCCTCCCCCCACCCCGTCCAACACGAACAGCCCAGCCCCCCAGAGAGGATTCAGGTGTGCAGGGTTAACACGGATTGAGCAGTCAGAGTATGCCTTTGCTGTGTCAGCCCAAATCCTGAGGGTACCATCCTCCAGAGTGGCACACCAGTGTTAATGCAGGCTTGCTGCCAGGTGTGTGTTGACCCTACCACTCAGCCAGAGTTCCAGAGATGCTCACTTGACTCCTGGGCACCCCCAGTTTTCTGCCATGTGGTCCTCTGGATTGCTGGGCAGAGCAATGTGGCTGCTGCTTCCTTTGACTCAGTTAACAGCTTACTCTCAGCTTTTCTCCTTGCCTTCCTTTGCCTCCTCAGCACCATTTCCAGGCCAGCCATGCCCATCTGCTTGAGATGGCAGCCTCCTGAGCACCGAGCCAGGGCACCCCAGCTTCACGACGTCTGCAGTCGCCCCTTGGGTCAGACGACCAAGCGGGCAGGCTGCTGCACAGAACTCTGGGGGGGCCGCACGTTGGTCACCCCTGATGTGTGCTGGGGGGGGGGGGCGCTACAGCAGGCCTTGGCAAACCCCCTACTGCCTTGTAAACCCAAACACCTTGGCCTCCACCACCTGCTTCCCTTCTTTATCTCCACATGCCCCTTCCAAACTCCCCCCAGCCTGCCAGTGTCAGACCGCAGCTGCTTCCCCTCATCCTGCTCTCCCTTCACTTCCTCCTCAGGGCTAGCCACGGCGTCCATGCAGAGAGCCGAGCAAGCGGTGCTTCTCTCTTGCTCTCCCATCCTTTCTGTCCAGGGGAGATGCTGCTAGGAGCCACCCAGTGCGGGTTTTCCTGCGGGTTTCTGTAGCTTCCCCTCCCCCCGCCTTAGTTTTAAAGAGAGCAAACACCCAGCAGTGGCTTTCCTCCCTGCTGTACAATGGAGCAGTAATTCTGTGCCAGGAACTGTTTTCTATTGGATTTTAACGGGTTTATAAAACAGTGCATGTAATTGAGTGAGTAAACGAAACGTTTTCTGGAGCCCCCGAGGGCTGGGCCTTCGGGGTGGTCCCGGGCCTCCACCCTAACCTTGTTTTTCCCCTCCTCCCCTTTACAAGGGAGCGTTGCCACCACCAGCAGTGTGTCTAGGGGCTAACTGAGCAAACAACAAGGAGATGCTTTCATGGTGCTCTTACTGGGATGCCACCGCGTCTCCTTCCCCCAGAAAGCACGGCCCGTGCTGGAGAGGAAAGCCCTGGGCCATTAGCGCCCAGGATTATGGCTGGGTTTGTGCTGGGATTCAGAGTAATTTCCGCCCCTGTGTTTATTTGCATTACAGTTTGTTTTGAATCAAGCCGCAGAGGCTCTATGGCTCCCCACATACCGGGCTTGCGTTTCTAAGGCGCTTGGACGCACAGTGCCTGTAAACAAACGCCTTGTGAAGCAGAATTGCATCTGTAACCAGTGACAGATTTTTGATTTGCACCCAGTGAAATCTCCACAGACATTCGGCTTGAGCGCCCAGACCAACTCTGGGCTGGGCCGTGTCAGCAAATTGCAGCAAAGTGCTAATTGGGTGTTTGAAGGTGTCGAGCCGCTCTGCGTTTGCATAGCACCAGATGCTTTAATCCCTCTTCTTTCTGCGCAGTCTGAATGCAGCTGTAACCCTGGAAGTGTCACAGAAACCTGAAGGGCGAGCGGGATGGGGCTCCAATGCTCCTCTCCCTATGCCCAGGGGTTCGGCATGAATTGAGTTTGCGGAGATCAGGCTGAGCCACTGGTGGCCAGAAGCCGTGTCTGTAACTAAACACTGTCTGTATTCAGCTCTCCTTAGGCTCTGATTGGCGCACAGCAGGGGCTCAGAATGATCTTTCATCTGTACCTAGGGCTTTCCAGAGAGGTCAGGGAGGAGGCGAGCAGTGGGCATATTCTCTCCTGCCTCTTGCATGCCTGCCAGGTAGCTGCTCAGCTTTTAGTTTCTAGCCAAACCATTCCACTTCGTATTAAAAACCAGTACACGGATTTAAGTTTCACCCCCAGACAGGTGAAAATGGGTCTGGTGGCTTCATTGTAGTCTCTGATCTAGCAGCAAGGCCCAGGGGAGACTACAAACTTTCAGAGTCATTGGCCCACTCGTGCTAAGGCCATACATCACATACTGGGGCTGGCTGGCTCTCCTTGGTGATACCAACAGGCAGTGTAATTCAGCAGACCGAGCGAAGGGGCTGGGAGTCTGGGAACATGGATTCTTTCTCTACCATATCACTGACTGACTTCATGACCTTGGGCAAGTCACTTAACCTCTCCGTGCCTTGGTTTTCCCATCTGTAAAATGGGCATGGTGGTGTTCAGCCGCCGTTGTAAAGCATTTTGAGTTCGTCCAATGTTAAAAATGTGAGCTATTGTAAATAATTGTGAGCTGTAGAAGTGCAAAGTACCCCAGAAAGATGGCAAAATATTTTCCAAATACAGCAAAGCTCCACAAGCCTAGGACAGGAACTGAGGGACACTGGATGAAATGAAATGAGGTGTGTGTTAGAATAGATTAGTGCTACAAATGAATATACAGAAACCGAAATTGACATGGGTCTTTACAAACTTCAGTGAAGACCCATTTTATCTGCAAGCTATAATGTGATGAATCCTGCTGGAATCTATCCAGGGTCTTATCCCCATCACACAGATCAACATGATTGGCAATCTACTTGGAAGAGGTTCAGGAATGGAGTAGCAGGAGTTGCCCCAGGGCCTGTCTGAGGTGTATTGGGAAGGTTGCGAGGGGGCGAGGAAAGGAATGGCAAGACGTGCTGCGGGTCTGGTTTGAGGTACGTCAGCAAAGCAGTGGGGGGTCCAGGACTGGAGGAGGAGTAGGTGCTACAGGCTGGGACTTGGGTCTGTTGCTTGCATGGTGCCTACCTACATCGTATTCATACATGGCACCAGGACAGTCAGTCCTTCATTACATAGAGCACCGGATTTTCCCTGGCATGCCTCTCTAGCCAGTGAGGAGTCTAACAATAAATAAAGAGACCAAACCAAAAGAACAAATGGGAGCGAGTGGTGAGGATTGGATTTCGAAGTTGGAAATCCAGGCTGGGGCTCTGAGGCATGCCCCATGGGTTGGAAGGCTTGTTAGGAGCAAAGGGTCCAATTGCCCACTATGGTACTGAAAGTCACAGGCGACTCTGAGTTGTTCTCCCTAGACTGGTGGGAGGGCCTCTGGAGTGAGTCCCTGATTAGCCCATGCAGTCCCCACGCTGAAGAGATGAAGGGTCGGCAGGAGTGGTGCAGGGATAGGGTGACAGCTGGAAAGAATCTTGTTGCAGGGCCAGGACTCCTTGAAACTTGGCATTATGTTAAAATGGAAGGTCTCCTGGCATTAAGTGTGTACCTGGAGCACATCAGCCGCGAGGAGAACACCTTGACTTGCCAATGGATCGGGACTGCTAAGGATTTGCTTAATCTTGGCTTTCCAGCAGCCTGGCAAACTCCTCCTTGCCCAGGGGAGTAACGGAGATGGGCAAGTAAAAGAGTACGAGTCTTTACCATCATTATGGCCGCCACCCGCCAGCATCTTAGTCAATTCCCTGTGTGTCCTAGGCCCATCACTGCAGTGTGTGAGCACTTCATGACCTTGAACAGATTTGTCCTCACACCGCCTGGGAGGCGGGGCAGGGCTGTGATCCTCACTGGACAGCTGGGCCCTGAGGCACCGAGAGGCTAAGTGACTTGCCCAGGGTCGCACAGGAGTCTGGGGCAGAGCAAGGGATGATTGTGCCTTGGCCACTGAATAGTCACTCAGCTGGTGCAAAGCTGGGGGAGTAGCCAGAGACGGGACCTTGGCAAACTGGCCCCTCCTGACAGCTGGAAGTCTGAGTCTCGTTTTCCAATTTCACCTCTCCCAGAGGTGGGATACGGGAGTGTGAGCTGGGGTCTGCCTTAAGGGTCCCTGCTGTTAAGCCCACAGACCCTTGCTCACTGCTGATGTTGGAAAGGGCCTGTCTGTATTCCTGGATCCTGGGGGCAGGAAGCAGCAAAGGAAAATCCTGCCTCTTGACTTGTAAAAAGAAAAGGAGTACTTGTGGCACCTTAGAGACTAACCAATTTATTTGCGAATACAGACTAACACGGCTGTTACTCTGAAACCTTGACTTGTAAAGTGAGCCTGTTTGATCAGGGATCATAGACGCTCACAATCCCTTCACAAGTTACTTGTGACACTGGGCCTGATCCTGCAGGGTCCTGAGAGCGCCCAGCCCCTGCTGACTGCAGTGCAAGTTGTGGGCACTCAGCCCTCTGAAAGGCCCAGCCAGACGTAACGTTCCTGTCACTGTTTCCCCCCGGGTTTGATGCTTCCATGCTGGTGCCTAGACATACACCTGTCGGTGGCAGCTGTGCCTTGTGTAGTAAGTGACACATACGTGTGAGAAATCTCATTCCATTACCCTTCTGGTGTTTGGTCAGTGGTGTAGGCCTTCGCCATGTGGGTGGGACAGTGACTAAGACACACGGGGATGGGGGGAGGGGGATCAGCCAAGCAATGTGGAAATTCACTGGAATCTGCTTTTCCCGTTTTCTCCTGAAGATGCTGATTTGAAAAGTGCTGGGTTCCAAACTCTGCTACAAACCCCAATTCCTCCTCCTTTTTTTAATCTTTCAGCCAAACACATTAACGAAGTCATTGTGGGCAGCGAACAGCTGATGGAAATCTAACATGCCGGTTGTAAAGATGCCTTCAAGGAAGCCAGAGTCCGCACCTTCGGAAGACCCTTCGTCTGGAGCGGGCCTGGCAGAGCTTACAGTGTCATTGCTCCTTTCCCATGCAACTTTGTATTTATGTCTCAATAAAGAAGCATTTCCTGCGTTGTCTGTCTCTCTCTGGGCCCCTCCCCACCTGGCTGATCTGCCTGCTGCTTTGTAGAGTCCAATATCGGTGCCTGCCCGCTGAGCGAATGCACTGTACTTTTCCAGTAGCACTAAGCTGGGACCACACAGACTGTGCCCATTCAAAAGAACGACTTAGCTGATCTCATTCTGATACAAACCCAGGCTCTGTGGGCTTGCACCACCGTCCCAGTACCTTAGGGAAGCCAGGAGCTGCTTTATGCATCTTGAGGACACAATGGGAGGGCTGGAAAAGCTCAGCAACAAAGCAGGGTTACTTCCTTGCTGTTCCTGCAGCTTCTCCAACTTTCCCACCCCCTTCTTCCCTGGGACAGACACGTTGAATCTACGCAGCTGTTTTTAGTCTATACTGTGATTGAGGCTGGTGCGCCAAAGGCGTTCCCATTCATACCCTCTGGATTTGGCCTGTTGCTTTGAAATTAAGCCCGAGACCGCACGTGTGGGGAGCGGGGAAGGAGGAAACCTGAACATAATTAGAGGTTATGTCACCATCAGTGCTATCAGCCTTATTTTGACGGCCCCTTTGCTCGAAAGCCCAGCATGTGTGAAGCCATGAGGTCCCTCTCCACGCACTTAAACTGTATGTGGGTGACTCACGAGGCGAGATGAGTAACAAGCTGTCGTGAAATCCAGGGCCTTGTGGTTGGTCGTCCTGCCAGGATGGGAAAATACCTAGATGGGATTGAAGCGCAAGCTGTTCTTGCAACTCTGCGGATTGGACTGGGGTTCCTGCCTAAACGCTCTTGACTGGACTCCAGTTGGATTCAGCGGGGCGCTTATCTGGGTCTGGCAGTTTGGCATGGAGAGGCGCTTCCAGCTACTGGCTGGGAAAGATGACATGTCATTAACTACGGAGATCCATTCAAAGGCGTGTCTCGTGGGCACAGACCCCCTGGCGAAAAATCTCAGCTTCCTGGCCCAGACAACGAGGGAGAGGTTATAATCCAGCCCTGCCCTGCCTTTCATACCTTAAAAACCCACATTAAAGACCCGCCTAATAATGGGAAGGGTGGTGTGCTGGCTCGGAGGGCTGTGTCAGGCTGTGGAGAGCACAAGGCAAGCTAGAGTTCAGTTCAGGTTAGCATCACCTGCGAGGCTGGTGGGTGAATAGATGTCAAATCCCTTTCCTCCAAGGATCTCAGCTGTTTTGTGTATGTTAATGAGCTATGCCTTGTATGGGAGGTAAGTATCAGACCCATTTTACAGATGGGAAACGAGGGCACAGAGAGGCTTAAGTGACTCGCTTAATGTTCCGCTAGAAATCTGTCAGAGCCAGGTGTAGATTCCCGATCTCCTGAGTCCCGGGGCTTCCCCTTCAGCCCAAAGCTATCCTTCCCTTCCGTCTATTGATTTACGCATCTTCTTAAAAACCAGCTTCCCCTAGGTTAATAGCTTCAGTTTTCTCTCCTTGGGCCGTAGTTCTATGGTAACGCCTCGCTTTAGCCCTTTGGTTTAGCTCATTTAAGGAGAGGCTCTTCATTGTGCAGTTAGAATTGTGGTATTAATTTTAGCGTTCTCTGACACTTTCAAACCTCGCCGGGCTCTGAGAAGTATTCTTTTCCCTTTATGACCTGCAGGTGTTTGGTGTGAGATAAAAGTAGATCGCAGAGCAAGATTTCACAGCCCGAATTATCAAAGCAAAGAGTCCGTCTTGTTGTACTCCACGTGTGTGGCAGTAATGATGAAGAGTATTTCGGAAGAGTAGTTCCCTCACAAACCCCCAGGCAGGCACCGGGAATTAACCCTTGCCAACCTAGCATGGTCTTCGTTGACCAGGTGAATCTACGAAACTAGCTATCAGGGTGAAATTTTCAAAAGTGCCTCTGTGACTAAGCGCCTAAATGACTTTTGAAAATTGGACTTAGGCTCCTAAGTCACTGACGTGCTTTTGAAAATATTACCCCATAGCTTTAACGCATGACTCTCTGGGAGTGCAAACGTGGTTCTTCCATACGGTACACATGTGGCTCTTCTCACCGTTGATCTCCCATGCTGTAGCAATTGAGCGAGTTGGTGTCTCTTACCCATTTGCAATGTGCCCATCACCAGGGTCTTTAGGCACTCTGACCGTGATGTACAAAGCAGCGTACTTTTGAAAGGATCAGACTTGCCAACCCTCTGGTGCTTTTGGAGAAGGCTTGTTCTTGAACGTTTTCAAGGGGACACGGAGCTGGCTGTTAGCGTCACTGTTGTGAGAAGGCTCATGAAACAGGGAAATCCTGCAGAACACCCTGAATGCAGCAAAGTCGGGGCTCACCATTTCCAGTGGCAGGAAGCTCGCCAGCAGAGGGCCTGGTGCCGCGAACATCCAGCCCTTGGCTCCTGAGAGTTTTGCCCTGGGCTCTCATCCCCTTCAGCGTCTGTTCCCTTCAGCTGCCGAGAAGGGTCTCAGAGAGAGAAATGGCATCTGACTTAGCTAGGAGTCAGCCCATTGGGCACTTTATGGCTTAGCAGCTCGGGAATTGGCGAGGAGGCAGTGTCAGACCTGGAGTGCTGATGTGCGATCTGGCCGCTGAATGCTGGTCCAGCCAATGGTCCATGTGGCCTTCACCTTCAATCCTAAAGAGAGCCTGTTGCAGACATCCAACCTTAACGGGGTGACAGCATGGACAGCTATTGCTTTGGCTGCATCTAACAGGAAAGAATACAACCTGCTGGCTAGGCAGAGAGCGGATGGCGTTTCAGGCCACAGCTGCTGGTCATGGGGCTAGGAGCACGGAGAAATCCAGAAGAGCCCTAAGAGTTCATTTGCCTTGACAGTGGGAAGATGCTGTCAGTGGGAGGCAGGCTCAGGGCTCCTGGTCTAGTCCCCTGCTTCCATTCACTCCTGTGGTTGCCCCACGTTGTTCAAAACAGGCAGCCCAAGGGCGTGTGATCTCCATAACTCCAGTGGCCAGGCCGTCCGGGAGACACGATGAGCTGGTAGGAAGAGAGAAGCAGCTGGTTGTCGATTGTGCCCAATGTCATTGACCTGGGGCTTCCCCTATCGGTCGGGGTAGATGGGCACGGAGATAATCAGAGCTTTCAAATCCACAGACCTTTGGCGACTAATCGTTTGGACTTTGGAGTGTAGCCTGGGGGGCACAAAGGAAGGTAAACGGACCTCCTGCTATAGACACTCAGTGCATCCACTGAGCATCCTGGCTTCCTTCCCTCATCCATATGCCTGGCAACAGTGTGTCCTGCTGGGGTTAGAGGACAGAGAGAGTAGCTAGTATTTACTTGGGGAGATGTTGCTGCTTTGTTCACCGTGCTAACCCCAATGTGATCTAGCTCACAAAAACAGACCTGAAGCCAAAATCCTGGGTCTGAACCTTACGTTACGTTTCACGTAAGTCAGAAAACATTGCCGAGCTAGAAGCCACATGCCCTCCAATGTTCTTCACCCAAAGCCGCATCATTCCTGCCAGCTTGCTTGCTTTCGCCCCTCGTCTGCCTTTCATGCTGGGCTGGCTTGGGCTCCGAGAGGAGTATTTGTCAAGATGCCCTGCTGGTCCCACCAGCTGTGCCTTCACTATCAGGCCAACTGCTGTGTGGCCCAGGGACAGAAATGTTCTGACATCTCGCTTTCTGCACGGCCAGGCTGCACTGGCCAAAAGCTCCAAGGAGCAAAGGCGGGTTCGCCTGGGTTCTAAAAGGGCAGCTTGGTTGTCTCCACAGGCCAGGCCCAAATGCGACACTTTTCCCAATCCCCTTGTCAGCGTGTCAAGATCCGCCAGTGCTGAGACCTGCATTCGAAATGGGGACAGCGACTCCCTCAATCCGCAGCTTCCCCAAGCACCTGGAACGCAGCCCATGCCTTTGGCAGCGGCATGCTGGATCACGAGCTTTGATTGTCCTTTGATTATGCTGAGCGCACCCACGAGTGGCTTCCCAATAGACAGACAGGGTCCCTCTCCCGCAGAGCCTCAAATCTGGACTTCGACATGACCCCCCAAGGAATGGTAACACATCGGAGGGAGCGGAGCAGGAGTTTTGCAAGGGTTGAACAGTGACATGCTAATTGATCCCCCGTCTCGGTGTCCGTTCTGTCCAGCCCTTGTCCGTCGGGGAGAACGGAGCCTGTGCTAAGGCACAGGCCTGAGAGTGACACAGACCTGACGCAGCTCTCCGGTGCCGGCTCCAGCCAGCCGCCTCCCCTCGATCTCCTTTCGCCATCAGTAATGGGGGGGATACCACCGTGCCAGGGCTGCGGGGAGTCGCTGTTCTAAGCTTGGAGATCCTCGTGCACAGGCTGCGAGGGGAAGAGCAAGTCTTGTTCTCTCGCTTGCCGGGGCACAGCACTGGGCGAGGAAAGCGGCAGGCCAGGGGTGAGATTCAGCACGAACAGCGCTGAGGGTAAAATCTGCCCTGGGAGCTGACACTGGGAATCCCAGCGAGTGGATCCTGGGGGATTGAGGGGGTCACTGATTAGCTTTCAAGAGGGACCCCGAGCTCCCCAACTCTAGCAGGCTGAGCATCCACTGATGGCTGCAGGAGCTTGGCTGGGTGAGTGCTGCAGGATTAGGCCCATGTACAGTTTCTTTCTTGTCTCTCTCTCTGGATCCTGCAGGTTTTTGGTTTATTTCCTGGGTGCCAGGAGCCAAGATGTGCAGCCTCGCCCCTACCTCCCAGACCAGTTAGCATAGAGTAATTCCTGAAAGGCCTTCTAGTCAGCAATCTCAGATCTGTTCGGATATAAATAAGTAAGGCAAGAGATCAGCAGCCGATATAAACTTGTGTGTTTACAGCTTTTAAAAGGCCAATACTGAATTATTATCTTTGTAAAGGAAGCAGTAGGGTTGTTGGAGTGAATCCAAGGACAGCTGATGAGCCTGGATTGGTGCCTTTACAATTCAAGGCAAATGGTGGGCTGATTTGGAGAGGAAAAAGGGATTTTCTTATTTTTGTTTTTCAGAGAAAATAAAAGGGCAGCCTGCCGCTTCCCCCTCCGTCCCCCGCCCGCAAAGCAGCGAGCTGCTGGTGTTGTATGCATAAGCTACTCCTTTGTGCACCGTCTAAATGGTTAATTGTGTTTGAGGAAGATGTGCAGGCGGCCTGGGAGACCACCCAGCACGACACAGACAAGAAAGAGCAATCTCTGCGCGCTTTCAGCAGAGAGAGAGCAAAGTTGTTTAAAAATATTTAATTTACTGCATTCCATTCTGCTGATTATAAATTGGACATCCAGGGAAACGCGGCTGCGTGCGGGGAGGGATCCAGGAAGCAAGAAACAAATTCTTGGGATTGGTTTGGGGTTTGTTTTTTAAATCTTCCTCTGCTGGTTTATTGTGAGTTTTAGCCCTGGGTTGCCAAAAGCATGTAGATCCAGTCACTGCCCGCCTTTTCCACGAGCTGAAATCTGATCAGTTTGCTCGCGGCCGGCTCTATGGTTGCGTATTGGTCATCAAAGCCTCCTTGCTTCAATCCAAGGGTCTGTTAGAGCCTGTTATGTTTCACAGGCTGCTTCTCTCTCTGCTCCTCACTTACACATGGGGGGTGTTGGGTTTTTGCCCAGGGTTGGCACCACAGTATCCTGGTGGCCTTGGCGTGCAAAGCACTGCGGTGTGCCCACCTCGGGAGGGCATTGTGAACATTTCAAACCCGTTTCTCTCTGGCACCCTCGGGCAGGAAGAGGGTTTAGGGCTTAGCTGGGGGCAGGGGAGGGTCGAATCCAATTTTGACCCTTTTTTTTGGCTTTGAAGAACCCTCTTCCAAAGGACTAAAATGCTCCTTGGACTCCCCCCGCGCTGCGTGCCACTGAGGGGAAAGCCGCAGGTGCTGGTCGCGAGGTGGCAAGCGCTGACGAGACGTTATCGAGCGATGCCGACTTCAGACTGTTGTCGTCTGTGCTTGGATGCGGGTCCAGCGGGAGGGGGCACGTACCAGCGAGCTGTAAGCAATCGCCCGGCTGGGGGTGCCGTGATCGGGCCTGGTTCAGTGATGCGGGCGCTGTGATAACGCCGCCACCTGTTTTGTGTCGAGATCTGCAATGTACAAACGTGACATCTCTTCCTCCCCACCCCTGCGCCAGCCCCAGAGCCCAGCAATCCTACCAAAACGTTCTGGGGCATGAAGGGGGTAAGGGAGGTACAGAGAAGAGCCACCTGGTGTGGGGTGCTCTCGCGCGCGCAGCGCCCCCCAACCACATCTGCAGAGGCTCGCCCTGAGCTGGTGCATCCTTCGATAGCGTTGAGGCGTCTCGTGTGCCCTCGGGCAGGTCAGCCTGTCTCGGGGAAGGCCCCGAGACTCTCCAGGGGTGGCACAGGCTGAAAGCCTGGATGGATGCTAGAGCGCTGTTTGTTAGGATGATTTATTCTCTGTGTTACCGTAGCACCTAGGAGCCCCAGTCAGGGCCCAGGAGCCCAGCGTGCCAGACGCTGCATAAACCCAGACCACAGCCCCTGCCCCAAAGAGCTGGTAATCCAGGGATATGCCAAGAGGCAGATGGATGCTGACAGACAGGCGGGAGTACAAGGAAACCAGGAGAGGGTGCTGGTTGGCAGGGCAGGCTGGGGTCTCTGCACACCCACAGCCTCACCTCTGCCAGGCTTTTCCCAGGCATCATGGTAAAAGCGAGGGCTGAGGATAATGAGGCCGCTCCATGGGTGTTCCCATGGGCTCCTCCCAAGTGTGAGAGTCAGCATGCCGGGCCTAATGCGAGGACTGTGGTGTGATTTGGGTTGGTGACTGTTATGGGTCATTCCACTCGATCTCACATCCCTCAGAGATGCAAAGTATGAAACCTAACCATGAACACCGCTGCGTGAAGATGATTTCTGAGTCACTTGGTAGCTTGATCCATTGCCTGGCCTGTTGATGTTGTTGTTATGGCAGATGTCAGCAGGAGGCACCGATACACACAGTCTTCTAAGCCCTATTTCATAGTGTGCGAGCAAGTGTTCAGTTTTGGGAAGACGTGCTGCTCAGGGCAGAGGCGAGGGCTCCATGGAGGAGGAGCTGTGCGAGCAGCTGCAGAGGTTGCGCTCTGCTGGGGGCTCTGAACAGAGTCGATGCTTGAAGCAGTTGCTGCTTAAGAAGTGGGCATTGGTGGTGGTCTGAGAGCCCTGAAAGAAAGGATTTGCCTGTGTTCTGTCTGTGACCGCCTCTGTTCCATGCCGGGGTAAATAACCAGGTACACTTAGAATGTCCCCTGACTCCGTATCCTGGATTTCTCCTCCACTGGGAAGCTACCAAGGCCTGGACAAAAGGCTACAGGGGGGCAGAGGGGCAATGCTGGAGCTGGGCAAAGAGGGCAGCTTTGCCCAGCATTGGTGGAGCGCCGCGATAGCTCTGTTGTTGTTCCAGATGCCGAGCTCCCATTTCCGCTGTATTTGTGGGCAGTGAACACTTCACTGTAGTCCTGCTCCTCGGGAAGCACTGTGCTTTATCAGTGAGTCGGGGGAGCAGGACTCCTGGGTTCTTTTTCTACGCTGCCGCTCACTTGCAGTGTGACCCTGTGCAAGAGAAAGGTGCCTCTCACGTCTGCTTCACCGGGCAGAGCCTGGCCAGTCCCTTTGCCATCTCCTCCCAGCTCCAATGCGCCACATTGTCTCTCATTTCTGTGGTCCTCTTAGGGACGCTTGCCAGTTTCAGGCTGTGTTTAAAAACAACGTGGTGCCGGACTCTGCCTGCCGCGTATCCTCCGCTGAGCCCTGGCGAGAGCTGGGGGGGTGCGGAATCGTTACCCGGGCCAAACTGACTGGGGTCCAGCAGGCGCAATTCGAACGTTCCCAGACCCCTCCCTGCGGAGCTGAGACTCACCCCGCTCTCTCCCCTGGCCGAGGCTGTGACCGGGGTACCCGACACCACCCAGCGTGCCGGCTGGCCCACGGTCCAAGCCCTAGAGCCAGGACTGGAACCCAGGAGTCCCCCTAGCTCGCAAGCCAGCGAGAGGAGCGGCTCTGCCTTGCCGCTGGAGTGGAAGGTGGCTCTGCTCTCCAGCCCCTTTCGTGCCTAGCAGTTCAGGACAGGAAGTGGAGAAAACAGTCTTCACTTCAAAGCGTGGGAGGCCCGTGGCTCAGGCCTGAACGCCGGTGGCTACCTGAGGCTCCAGCTTGGCCGGGACACGGAGAGGAAGGGTCCAACTCCGGGAGCAGGGCTGAAGGGGGGGCGGGTTAGTGAGCAGGTCAGGACTCGGCCTCGCCTCCGAGCCTGGCCACGTTGTTGGTCTCAACAATAACAGTCTGAACAGTTGTAAAACGGAGCCGGTGTCAGCCCCCTGTACATGTCTGTGGGTGCTGGGCCCCGGGAAGGGTCTGTGGGTGTGCCCCCCACCCTGGGAAGGTGTGTGGGTCTCAGCCCCCCATTGAAAGTTGGTGTGTGTCAGGGCCCCCTGGGAAGGTGTGTGGGTCTCAGCCCCACATTGAAAGTCGGAGCGTGTTTGCCCCCCCACCAGGAAGGCCGGCGGGTGTTGGGCCCCTCTTCTCTGGCAAGGTGGGTGGGTGTTAGGGGCCCCCAGCAAAGCCGGTGGGTCTCAGGCCCCTGTGATGTCTGCCTGCCTTCCCGTGCGAGCGGCTGCTTTCCGCGGTTACTCTCCTGCTGCGCCCTGCGAAGGGCCAGCTTGCGTGGCAGGCTTTGCACGGGGGGATCCTCGAGCTGCTGCCTGCACGTGGATCTCAAAGCCCGGAGCCCCTCACCGCCAGACTTGGCTCCTCACTGCACTTACCCGCTGGAGGCAGGATGCCCCAAAGCGGCACCTCCCCTCGGCCAGGGAGTGAGAGCCGCCTCTCCGTGGGGCCGTGCCACGGGCGGGCGTGGTGAGCTTCGCGGCTGGGCTGGTCCAGCCAAGGCCTGACCCTGGGAGCGTACAGCCCAAGCCGGAAGGAGGGGATCTGTACTGGGGGCGTAGGGGCCTGGTGCCCCCAGACAGAGACCTCCCTCCATACCGGCTGCTGGAGCAGCAGGGTGTTAACACCCAGGAGCAGGGCCCCCGCGGTGCAGCGCACGGCTGGAGTGAGGACTGAGAGATGGTGAAGGCCGCAGAAGAGGTCGGCTCAGCCTCCCCCCGCCCCATTTGCTGTTTCCTTCCCTTTCCCCTTCCGCACCGTGGGGTTTCCTCTCTCCTGTGTGGGGTGTGCGCACAGAGCCCTGGGGTGTGGCGGGGCCGGGCACCAGGGCGCCGTTGCTGGGTGCCAGGGGGCTCTGCCAGGTGCTCCCCACCCCTTCCCATGCAGCTCGTCCTTGTCCAAGGTGGAGCCTGCAGCTCCCCTTCCCTCAGCGCCTGAAGCGGGGAGCTGGGCCAGCCCGGGGCAGGGCCGGCTGCCTTCGGAGCACCTCGGAGCGCCAGGTGCTGAGAGCTCCCCGCGGGGCGACGCCGGCCCGCGTCCTTGTTCTGCACCTTCGGCCTGGAGCGGGGTGGGGGGGTTGCTCTCCAAGACCCAGGCAAACCATACTTCTCCCAGGTAGCTTCTGCTTTTCCCCTGCAGGCAGGTGGGCAGCCCGGGCAGCGCCATGGGGCCTGTGAGGGGCCGAGGGCAGAACCCCGCTGGTAGGGAGGGAGCCTGGGCTGCCTTGGACCTGCGGGGTGCCGCCGTGGCCTGGGCCATGGGGGCGCCCTCCTGAGCTTGGCTGGGGGCGAGCTCGGCCACAGGGGAGCGTGGAGCAGAGCAGGGCCCAGCCCGCTCCGGTGGGCCAAGAGCGAGAGCGGAGACCAAAGGCCTTGTGTTAGTCTGCCAGTGTCACAGGCCCCGGGCGGAGTCCGGGCTGCCCGGGGCACTGGGGCTGGGCCAGGCTCCCCAGCCCCACCCCAGAGCCAGCCCTCGGGGGCTCATTGCTGAGGGGGGAGGCCCATGTGGATCAGAGATGATGGGCCCAGACACACCCCACTGGGCCGTCCAGTCCGACGCCCGCCCTCCCTCCCTAACATGTCTCGGCGACCGCTCACACCTCTACCATCTCCCAGGGGCCAGGGGTCTGTTCCTGGACCCAGCTGCTCTGACAGGGAAGGAGTTCTCCCTAGGCACCAGCCTAACTCCCTCCACCCCAGCGTCAGGCCTTTGATCCTTGCCCTGGCACCACCTGCAAGGTGCTTCCAGACCATGACCCTGCCTCCTCGGAGCCCCCACGCTGGGGCAAGGTTCGCTCCATCAAGGCGGATGGCCAAGCAAGCTCCTGTGGGCTCAGTCTCTCCTCGGGCGTTTCCTCCGATCCTTGGCAGTGCCCTCATTTGTGCCTTCTCTAGGGCTCCCATGGCCTCCGGAAGGTGCAGGGCTCAGACCTGCCAGCAGCGATATCCCCTGGGGAACTCCCTGCCACAAGATATTCCTGAGGCCAAGAGCTTAGCAGGATTCAAACAAGCTCTGGACATTGGTGCAAGCAGGAAAAGCCACAAGCTTGGACAGGAGCCAGAGGAGACGAGGAATGCCCCAGGGCATAACCTAGCCACTGACTGATGCAGGAACAGAGCAGATTTGCCCCAAACCCAGCTTATCCCATGACTGCCTCTGGAGTAGCTGGCCACGGCAGGCACTGGCTACGGCCGAGGAGGTAAGACATTGCCTCAATGTCTGTGGGCCTGATTCAGAGCAGCAGTTACGCTTGTGCTACGCCCCCTGGAAATCAGTGCGAGTTACCCGCAGACGTAAAGTTGCACCTTTTTTAAGCGCTGTCTCGAGTAAGGCTGGGTTTGAGCCCGGGCTTCGGTGCTTTTCTCAGTGGGGTCCCTGCCCTGGATCCAGGCCCTGATCCTGACTGGTGCTGAGTGCCCTCCTGTTTGGCTTCACAGGGAGCGGAAGGGATCGGGCCCTCAACAAGGCACAGAACCTGCCCATGTCGTCCTCCGCCCCTGCCTCCCTTGTGCTTCTAATCCCCCTGCATGGCCCTGCCTCGCCCCCAATCCAAACGCTTGCACTGATGTCACATCCACTTAGTGCCTTCAGAAAACATCTCGCCCTGACACCTAGTTAACTCCTCGCCCGGGGTCACGGGCTCTGGCTTTCTCCTTCCTGCCGCTCCTCAAGCCCGCTGAGCCGGCCCTCCGGCAGGCGCTCCCCTGCGCTATTAAATATCTGTCAGGGAACAAGAGAGCCAGATCGCTTACAAATTAATCTGGAGTTAAACCTACAGAAAATGAGAAACTTTGCTTTGCAGGGATGGGGCTTGGCTGGGGCTCAAGAAAAATCCATCAAACCCGCCCTGTTTGGGGAGCGCGGGGGCGCTGCTGTTTTCTTTGTGGCGGGGGAGTTGTCAGCGGCACTTGAATTGGCAGGACAGGCCATGGCCCACTGCAACATCCACCAAACACACCAACCGGGCAACCTGCTCCCCTATGCCGGGGCAGCGGGCCGCAGAGCACAGCAGGGATGGGCTGCGGGCGAAGGGGGATGTGAGCTCTGGGGCAAACCAACACCTCTCCGGCCCCAGTGAGATCGTGGCTAGGGGCTGCGGGCGTGCAGTGGGTAGGGCTGGGTAGACTGGGCGATGGGATGAGAATGCACCTTGGAGAGGGTGGTTGCTGCTGGGGCATCGCCCTGGTTTAAACCAGTTGGGTGATAGTCAGCAGCGTCTCTGCAAGGGCATGTCCAAGGAGCCTGTCGCCCCACACAGAGGGTGAGCACAAAGCCTGTTCCCGTGGGGCTGGGGCTCCCTGAATTTCACTCCCCAGGAGCTACGGACCAGGCTGCGTGTTGGATGTCGGAGGGCTTTGCAGCCGGCCCCTCTGACTGGCTTTGTGGCAGTGGCACTGAAAGGGGAGTTCTCCCTGGAGCTAGGGAGGGTGCCCCAGGCGCGAAGCCGCCTCTGGGGAGGAGCATGGCTGTGGACCAGCCCGTGGCAACGCTTCGTGGCAGGGCAGGAGGAGAAAACAAGGCTCCAGTCCAGTGATAAACACATAGGAGCCCCGGCTCCAGGTGAGGGCTGAGATTCCTGGGGCTGGGGACTTCCCGCCGCAGCCAGGCTGTGACCTCCACAGCCCATCTCACCAGCCCCTGGCATGTGCTGCTTTCCCAGGCTAGGTTGCCAGGTGTCCAGTTTTCCAGTCAAAAAGGGAGCCTGGCAGTGTCCGGTCAGCTGTGCTGACTGGACACTAAAAGTCCAGTTGGTTGCAGTAACTGGACGCTGCCACTGGGGGGCGGGAACAGCAGCAGCTGTGGCTAGAGCCACTTGCAGGAGCTGCTGACCCCTGGCAGAGAGCAGGGGCTGGCTTCCAGACGGGCTCCTGAAGGCAGGTGCCACCGCCCCGGGGGGGAGGGCGGGATCCTGTCCACCCCCCTTCTGCCTGGCCATGCCCCAATTGCCCCAGCCCTGGCCCCTTGCTCCGGGGACTGAGCTCCTCCTCCGCCCCGCTGTGCCCCGATCGGGCACGCTCCCTGTCTGCTCCTCCCAGCCCGGCTCTGCAGGCCGCAGGTGAGTCTGGGGGGAGTAAGCGAGGGGAGGCGAACGAGTGATTGGGGGGGGAGAGAGGAGGGAGTGGGGGCGGGGCCTTGGGAAGAGGCAGGGCAGGGGCGGGGCCTCAGGGGAAGAGGCGGGGCAAGGGTATTCGGTTTTCAGCCATTAGAAAGTTGGCAACCCTACCCCAGGCACGGGGGCCCAGCTGCTGCCCAAAGGCATCTGGGCTCCAAACGCCCCGTGCACCAGGGAAGCCAGGAGCCTGAATACCTTTGGGGATCTGGGGCTGGCTTCCTTGGGTTGCTAACGGAGCCCCGGCAGGAATCTGCGTCCACAGCAGCATCTGAGCCGGATCTCTTCCCCCGGGCCGCCGGAGCTGGCTTGTGGGACCCCTGCTGCTGGCCCGGGCACATCCTGCAGGATCAGGCTGTCTGTGGGAGCAGCCAGAGCCTTGGCTCGTGGCTGTGCCCTGCTCTGCCACGTGGCGTGGCAGGGACGCTCCTGGCGAGCCGGGGATTCCCCTGCCCACGCTGCGCTCCAGCCCGGGAGAGACAGCTGCTTCCAGGCCTTGCTCTCGCCCCTGGAGCCAGCCGTGTGCCAAGGCGGGGCGGGGCAGTGGGGTTCCCCTTGCTAAACGTCTGCCTGGCCTCTACCGGAGACCCTGGGCCCAGGCTCCACGCTAGGCTGAGCCGTAACTCGGCTTCCACAGGCCGGAGGGAGCAGCCAGCCCCTGCGGTGCTACCTGACCCCGGGACGGGGGAACCACGGCACAAGGCTGCTGGACTACAGCCGGGTTTCCCAGGCCTGGTTAAACCTGGCCTCGGGCAGGAGCTCGCGCTGGCCTGTGGCGAGCTGACGCCAGGCTTGGCCGTGCAGTGCTGACGGCGCGTCTGCCAGCAACCTGCCTGATTGGAAGCCAAGCTCTGATGCTCCTTTCCCGGGCCCAGCATCTCAATCCACCCCCCGTCCCCGTGCTGCCTTCTCTGGATCCTTCTAGCCCTCAGGACCCCCCTCCTGCGCAGCTCAGCTCGTCCCGTGGGCCTGGGGCAGCCACACCAGCCCCAGCCCTGCTCCAAGGCCCTTGCAGGCGGCCCAGCTGGCTGCTCGGGGTGACTCATTCCTGGTGGGCTGGGGGTGGGTGAGTGGGGGGTGGATCTCAGGTGCCCATGGGTCAGCGCTGGCCGTGTCCGGGTCAGGCTGCCCTGCAGTGCTGCGCCTTCCCTCTCCTTCTCCCAGCTTGGGCCTCGCTGCTCTCGGGTGGCCTCTGGTAACACCAGGGAGTCGCACCCTCGGGATGCCCCGTCCCTCAGCCTCTCCTCCCGTTGAGGGGCATGTGGACCGGCTGGTCAGTGGGATCTGTGTGCGCCCACCTGACTGGCCCCCGCTTGGCAGCCCGGGCTCTGCAGCTCCTGCTTTTAGCCCGGTTCCGGGCTGGAAGTGCCAGCCCAGAGGGCAGCCGTCCTGCTTGCCCCGGCATTCCCTTCCCAGCGTGCCCCGAGCTTTCTGCCACGTCTGCTTTGCAACGCCTGGGTCTGGCCAGAGTCTGCCTTCGTGTGCCAACTTTCTCTGCCGCGGGGCAGCTGCCCGCCATCGCGCTGGGCCTGGACCGGCACCCGGGTCCCTGCACCACCCTGTGGGGCTGGGGCTCCGGGACAAGCCCAGTGACTGGTGAGAGGGCGCAGGGCGGGGCGGCGAGATAAGCCAGGAAGCAAAGCGAGGATGAGACGTGAGAACAGAGGCCAGGCTGGCGCCGCTGGTCCTTTGGCTGGCGCAAGTCAGCCACCGAGGAGCCAGCCGCCATCCAGCGGTGGGACCAGCTGCCGAGAATGTGGGCGGAGCTCTGCTGGGGGGGGTGTCTCTGTCCGGCTCTCTCGAAGGGGGGGTAGCTTAGAACTTAGCCCTGTGCCAAAGCGAAGTCAAAAGCCAGGCAAACAGGCTCCTGCCTTGTTTCCTCCAGGCCAAATGGCTGGGAGCGGAGGAGGGGATCTGTGCCGGGGGGCAGAGAGCCAGAAGATAAAGGCTTGGCATTCCCAGGCAGCAGGGGAGGGGCCAGGAGTCGGCTGGGCGGTCACCCCAGTTTTCGGGGGGCTCTGCCGCTGCTCCTGACCCCGGCCCCTTCACAGGGCACTTCCGAAATTTGTCTCCTGCGCTGCTGAATCACGAGCCAGTTCCTCCCCCCTAAAACCACCACGGCCCGAACGGAGCCGCCGGGAGCCCCAGGACCAAGTTTAGCCCGGCGCTGCTGAGCTGGCCGGTGGCTGCGTCCAGCCGCAGTCTGTGCTCCCGGGCCGGCGCCTGGCACGACGAGCCACGGCCCGGTTGGAGCCCGGACACACAGGCTCTCCCTGCCACCGGCTCCTCGCTCCTGCAGGGGTCGGTGCTGCTCCGGGGGCACTGGGGGCGTCGGGTCCCGTGTCGGTTGATGGCTGGAGGCTGAGCTGGGCTGCACCAGAGCGCCCTGCGGCCTCCCGCGGGCTGCGTGTCTCTGCTGCTGTCGTCTGCCTGGGGCAGGGCTGGAAGGGGGCACCCGGCTTTGGTTTTCGAGGAGCCGCAGGTGCCCCAGTGCGGGGCGGGAGGATGAGGCCTGAAGGTGCTGGGCTGACCAGATGCCCCGAAAGCGGGGCGTGGGAGCCTGGTGGCTTGGCAGGCTCTGGGGCTGGCTGGGGGGCTGGGCGGTGCCCTCGGGCCGAGCACTGTCCATGTCCTAGCTGTACCTTTACTCAGCCGGTGGGAGATCTTTCTGGCTGCCTCTGCTGTGTTGGGGGGGGGCTGCTCCCTGGGTGTGCCCTGAAGGGGGGATGCAGGCCGCAGAGCAGGGCATGCAGCTGGCATCCCCCTGTGCCTACTAGGGCCAATGGATGGCACCAGCTTCCAACTCCCTGCGGCCAGACTGATGGGCTCTGGGCAGGTGCAGCTCGGGCCCCACCCTGGCTCAGCTCACGGGCACGGCAGCAGTGGGAAGCTACAGGTGGCAGGGGGCTGGATATGCCTCTAGCCCCGTCCTGGGATCAACAGGGGCAAGGACCAGGAGCCCGCTCACGCCAGGGCCCCCTTGTCTCAGCAGAACACTGACCAATGCATGGCTGGAGCCAGCCCAGCTCAGACATTGACACGCTAAGGACGTGTTGGCATTTCGAGGTCACTGAACTCTTGGGAGCGGCTGCAACACTGATCTCAGGGATAGCAGCCGTATCCCGGAGTGTAATGCGATGTCCGAGCCTCTGTCAGCGTGTACATCACCCGACAGGAGAGAGCCATCAACTGACGAGAAGTGCTGGTCTCCACCAGAAGGCGTCACGTCCTGCCTGACGCCGGAGGCCCAGCGACACCAGACGGACCAATGGGGAACGTTAAAGAGGACAAAAGATCATAGAATCATAGAATATCAGGGTTGGAAGGGACCTCAGGAGGTCATCTAGTCCAACCCCCTGCTCAAAGCAGGACCAATCCCCAATCAAATCATCCCAGCCAAGGCTTTGTCAAGCCTGACCTTAAAAACTTCCAAGGAAGGAGATTCTACCACCTCCCTAGGTAACGCATTCCAGTGTTTCACCACCCTCCTAGTGAAAAAGTTTTTCCTAATATCCAACCTAAACCTCCCCCACTGCAACTTGAGACCATTACTCCTTGTCCTGTCCTCTTCTACCACTGAGAATAGTCTAGAACCATCCTCTCTGGAACCACCTCTCAGGTAGTTGAAAGCAGCTATCAAATCCCCCCTCATTCTTCTCTTCCGTAGACTAAACAATCCCAGCTCCCTCAGCCTCTCCTCATAAGTCATGTGTTCCAGTCCCCTAATCATTTTTGTTGCCCTTCGCTGGACTCTCTCCAATTTATCCACATCCTTCTTGTAGTGTGGGGCCCAAAACTGGACACACTACTCCAGATGAGGCCTCACCAATGTCGAATAGAGGGGAACGATCACGTCCCTCGATCTGCTCGCTATGCCCCTACGTATACATCCCAAAATGCCATTGGCCTTCTTGGCAACAAGGGCACACTGCTGACTCATATCCAGCTTCTCGTCCACTGTAACCCCTAGGTCCTTTTCCGCAGAACTGCTGCCTAGCCATTTGGTCCCTAGTCTGTAGCTGTGCGTTGGGTTCTTCCGTCCTAAGTGCAGGACCCTGCACTTATCCTTATTGAACCTCATCAGGTTTCTTTTGGCCCAATCCTCCAATTTGTCTAGGTCCCTCTGTATCCTATCTCTGCCCTCCAGCGTATCTACCACTCCTCCCAGTTTAGTATCATCCGCAAATTTGCTGAGAGTGCAATCCACACCATCCTCCAGATCATTTATGAAGATATTGAACAAAACCGGCCCCAGGACCGACCCCTGGGGCACTCCACTTGACACTGGCTGCCAACTAGACATGGAGCCATTGATCACTACCCGTTGAGCCCGACAATCTAGCCAACTTTCTACCCACCTTATAGTCCATTCATCCAGCCCATACTTCTTTAACTTGCTGACAAGAATACTGTGGGAGACCGTATCAGAAGCTTTGCTAAAGTCAAGAAACAATACATCCACTGCTTTCCCTTCATCCACAGAATCAGTAATCTCATCATAGAAGGCGATTAGATTAGTCAGGCATGACTTGCCCTTGGTGAATCCATGCTGACTGTTCCTGATCACTTTCCTCTCGTGTAAGTGCTTCAGGATTGATTCCTTGAGGACCTGCTCCATGATTTTTCCGGGGACTGAGGTGAGGCTGACTGGCCTGTAGTTCCCAGGATCCTCCTTCTTCCCTTTTTTTAAAGATTGGCACTACGTTAGCCTTTTTCCAGTCATCCGGGACTTCCCCCGTTCGCCACGAGTTTTCAAAGATAAAAGATGTTGTTTTTAACTCTTCGTGCCCTCATTGAAGTTGTTTTGCAAGTGGATTCCTCCCACTGGCAGAGCTCACAGCTCAAAACACCTGTGGGGAAGGGAATAAAACCCCCAATAGAAGGAACTGGATCTCTGGGGGACAAGGGTTACTAGGCATAATCAGAAACTCCCCAGTGCTTAGCCTGGCTTCGCCTTGAAGGACAGACAGAGCTTGCTTATTGCAGAAGCTTCTGTTACATTTGAGACTTCAGCTTGGAACTCGTGTGTGTATCCGTGTTTATCTGCTTTATGCCTGTAAATAACTCTCCGGTTTCCTTTCCCTAGAATAACTCTGTAGATGGTTTATTAGGAGCTGCTGTCTGTGGTGTGAGATCTGAGGTGCAATTGACCAGGGTAAGTGACTGGTCCTTCGGGACAGGGAGTAACCTGAATATTGCTGTGATCCTTGGTGTAAGGGGCCCTCTGTCACAGAGGCCGGCTCCCCGGGGGTGAGACAGGTCAGAGCACCCAGGGGGCTGTCAGTGACTCCATGGTCTGGCAGTTACAGCGCCTGGGTGGTGAAATCTAAGGACAGAACTCGAGCCAATGTGAGGTGCGTGCCCGGCGAGGCTGGTACCCACGCTCATGTCACGGGACCGAGTGACCCGGGGTCACTCCCAGGCCGGGGCGGGTGTCCCTGTGCTCCTGCCTGCAGCGAGAGCAGAGGAATAGGAGGGGGGAAGTTCCCGGGGACCCAGCCCCACCTGGAGTAGCTCCGCTGGGCCCTGGGTGCATGTGACCCCCCAGCAAAGGGTTAATGAACTCTTCTTTGCTGCTGCTGGCCGAGCGTCCCGCCCTTGGACCCCGCTCGGCCCATGGCCAACCGGCCCGGGTCTGGTCTGGGTTTCCCTGGGTGACTCTGCTGCCACGCGCTCTCCTGGGGCCGAGCCACGGAGCCAGTTCTTCCTCCTCTTCGCTCCTGTCGTTGAATTGAGCTTCTCTGGGCTTGTGGAAATTTGCTGACCCGCAAGAGCCGGGGAACGGGGGTGGCCCAGCTCTGCCCCCCCGCAGCTCAGCCGGTGCCCCTCACTCCTGACCCACAGCCCCCTGCTAGCCCAGCCCTGCCCCACCCCCCAGCTCAGCCGGTGCCCCTCACTCCTGACCCGCAGCCCCCTGCTAGCCCAGCCCTGCCCCACCCCCCAGCTCAGCCGCTGCCCCTCACTCCCGACCCACAGCCCCTGCTAGCCCAGCCCTGCCCCACCCCCAGGTTAGCCGGTGCCCCTCACTCCCGACCCGCAGCCCCTGCTAGCCCAGCCCTGCCCCACCCCCCAGCTCAGTCGGTGCCCCTCACTCACGACCCGCAGCCCCCTGCTAGCCCAGCCCTGCCGCTGCCCCTCACTCCCGACCCGCAGCCCCCTGCTAGCCCACCCCTGCCCCCCCCAGCTCAGCCGCTGCCCCTCACTCCCGACCCGCAGTTCCTCAATCTCTGGGCTCCCCCAGCTCTGCTGATGCACTCCACCAATAACCCCCCACTGTCCTAGCTCTGGGCTCTACAGCCCCCCGCCCCACACACACGGGCCTCTCCTGAGCACAAGCTGTGCCCGTCCCACGGGCCTGTGCCACCCTGCAGTGCCCTTCTGAGCTATGGGAGGCCACATGCCCTGGGGCGGGGAGGGTGGTTTCGAGTACCCGCTGCCCCCTCCAGCAGGCCCAGGCCTTCCTGCTTCGCACCGCGGGGGGAGCCTCAGCCATGACTACCCCTGATCCTGGGCTGCATTGAGGGGGAGCAGGTCTCCAGCTGGGCCCTGCTCTCATCACCTGGGGACGCGGGGGCCTGGCTCTGCTCCAGAACCGGCAGGGCAGCCTCAGGGCCCCTCTGGGGCCTGAGACCCACATGGGCAGGACGGCCCTGCCCTTGGCAGCCGGCGCCCGGAGCCACCCTCATCCAAATGACTGCCAGGCCGCGAATGTCTCCGCCCCGCCCCTGCTCCGCTCGGGCTGGGGAGAGCCGGCTCCAAACCCACCACCATGGGCCACCGAGGGGGAAGAGCCCAATCCTGGCACCAGGCGTAAATCCCCAATGCGGGCTTTGCGGGGCCCCACCCAGCCATGGAGGGCTCATGGGGGGCTCTCGGTGGGGACAGTGTGACCAGCACTGGGGCTGTTTGCAGCACCAGGGTCAGACAGTGCTGTGAAGCCGCTGAAGGAGTTTCCCGGCCTGCCCCCCCTTTGCATCCCAAACCAGCCCCCCCCCCAAGCCTCCAAGGATGACAAAAGGGCCTGTTTGGGGGCCCTGCCACCTGCTCGCCCCCACCCGCCACTAGCCCTTAAAAAGGGGCCAGACAAAGGGCCTCGCCATCTTAAAGGGGCCCATTCATTAGGGTGACAAAGGAAGAAAGAAATCTATTAGCATAATTAATCCGGGGGCTGGCGGTGGGTGGCAGGGCCTGCTGGCTCCCGAGGGGGCGTGGGGACGCCCGGCCCCACCTCCACACGCTAGCGTAGCTGCTAAGGATATGTTTAGCTTTGTAAACAAAACAAGCCCCCCCCCCGGCCCGGTGCCCCCCATCTCACCCCCTTGCTTATTTGGGGTGGCCCCAATGTATCCCCCTCCTGCCCTTGCCTAGGGAGACACCCCCGCAAGCCAGGGCTGCCGGGGGAGCCCTGCTGGGAGCAGGGCGCTGAGCTGGACCCGGCCGGGCACACGCGCACGGTGGTGCCCGTTGCCAGCCAGCTGCCATTGGGTAATACCTGGGGCTGTGCCTGTGTGTGCCTGACCCACGGCCTAGACCCACCAGCTGCCTGTGTGTGACAGGGTGCCCCGGGCATGGGGCTCGGCTAGGCGTGCAGGGGGGTGGGTGTGACGGGTGCCCAGGCACTGGTCTCGGCTGGGTCCCTGGGCACTGTGAGGGTGGGGCTCAGCCAGGGTAGATATTCCTTTGGGGGCTATTTTACATTTGAGCTCTGCCCTAGTCTGGCTGCCGGAGGTGGGATGAGGCGACTGGGAGGGTTTAGGGGGGGCTAGTCTGGGCCTCTTGCTGGGTGAGTGGGCAGTGCCGGGAGGCATCCAGATGGGCACCTTTGGTGTTTCTGCTGCAGGGCAGGATCTGGGGGTGCTGGGGGTGCCCATGCGTGCCCCAGAGCTGTGCCACATGGCGGGCAAGTGCCGGATCTGCTGGCTACGGCCCATCACCACACCGAATGGAGTCATCAGTAGGAAGCCTCTGCTGTACTCCGTCAAGGGAGAAGCTCCTCTAGCGGGCAGCTGTAGTAGGCTCTTATCCTCCGATGTGGAGCAGCCACCAGTGGGGGGAGGAAGCCGCGCGGCATGTGCAGTGAGGGACACAGGGACTGAACTGCGGGACTGTGAGGTGTCTGGCCATGCGGGGGGGGGGAAAGGGGGCAGCACTGGCCCTCCGGCACCGCTCTTCCCCTTGTCTCCGTGTGCTGCTCACCGTCTGGCTTGGCTCACCCCACGGCCGCCGCTCGGTCCTGTCCTCGGCTCCTCAGCGCAGGCCCGGGGCACCCAGCACGACCGGGCTCCGTTCTCCCCCAGGGGAGCCTGCGGGTTGGTTGAAGGGCCTGGGCGGAGAAGGCCGGTTGGAGCCATGGGCGGCACTCGGCCGTAGGCCCTGGGGGTGTATGTTCCCCAGGCGGGGGCCAGGGCAGAAAGTTCCCTGTGTCCCCAGTTCTCACCTTTTGGCTCCTTCAGACAGGCTGGGCCCAGGCCCCTGAGACCCTGAACGTGGCTCGTGCCCAGTTCTTTTGCCATCCGGCCGAGAGGGACAAAGGGAGAGTGACCCAGCCCGGGAGCGACCCCGCGGATCTGCTGGGGTGGGGGGAGTGCGGCCTCAGCGTTTGCTCCATGGTCTGGGGGGGCCAAATGTGCTCAGCTCCCCAGCCTGCAAGAGATGGGCTTGGTCCAGCGGCCTCCTCTCAGGATCGGGACCAGAGACCTTGGCTCTGCCACGGCCGCCCCGGCTCGGCCATGGCCCGGGCCTGCCGCACCAGAGGGGCCGGGCAGGTTCACCGGCGATGCTGGCAAAGTGCTTCGCCGGGAAAGCGCTGGGTATTAGCTGCGTTTTCTCCTGCTTTCTCCTGGATTGGTAGAGTTTAAAACCAGCAGGGCCCGGCAGCTCCCCTGCCCCGGCACCTGTGTCTGGGCACTGCCCATGGGCTCAGAGGCAAGGCTGGGCAGCCGGGGAGCCGCACAGGCCTTGGTAGGGGATGGGTGGCGGGTGGCTGTAGAGGGCAGCAGGCAAAGGGGCTGTGATTTTGGGGGGTGACATGAGGGGTGCCCCCAGCCCTTCCTCAGCCCCCCGGGGCAGCAGCAAATCCCAGGGAGACCCGGGCCGTGGCACGCACCGGGGAGCCATCTCCTCCGCAGCATCCGTGCAAAGCCGCCAGCGTGTGACTGGGTCAGGGCCGTCTGGCTCACCCCCAGCCTCAGGCAACTGGGCCGTGCCTTTGTGTTTGGGTGGCACCCCTAGGCAGGTCCCCTGTTTGCACCTTGGGCAACGGGCTTGTCTGTGCTAACAGGAGGGCCGAGCCAGGGAGCCCCAGGGCACCACTTCCTGCAGCAGGCACTGATAACTTTCCTCCTTCCCTGGCACTACCGGGGTGCTCCTGCCTGGCCCGGCCCCCAGTGTGCCCATATTAGCACTGGGCTGCCTAGTGTGGCTACAACACCGCTGCCCTTTGCTGGATAGAGTCAGAACTGCTCCACTGTGTGTCATATGCCCTATACAGCTCACAGCGATTCTCCCAGGGCTGAAGTGGCAAGGGCTTTGGAAGCAGGTGGATCAAAGTGCTGTACTTGGTGCCATGCTGAAGCATATGAGCAGCGTGGCATTAGGCATGGGCTGCTCTTCCAGCACCCTGGCCTCCTCCAGGACTGTCCCCTGAGGCTGGCGCCTCGCTCGGCAGCCGTTAAGGAGTCCGGTGTGGCCGAGCAGCCAGGCCTGGTTCACAGGGTGGGGTGGCTCCAGGAGTGGGACTGGGCCATGAAGGGCTGTGTCTCCTAAGGGGCATTAGAACTGGCATTAATTGGCCTTTGTGGGCAGGCCCGGGGTCGGGCTCTGCCCATTTCACATAGGCCCATCACCAGGATGTCTGAGCACCCCACAGATGTGCAGGAGAACACTGGGTTCCTTCTAGACAGCCCAGGCCTCCTGAGACGCCCACTGGGAGCTCCAGAGCCGGCCACCCGGGAGGGCTGAAATTCAGGCCAGCCACGTTCACTGGTGGCAGAAGCCCTCTGCCCAGAACGCTTCGCTCCCATCCCCCACTCCCCATGGCGCAGGGCTGAACGGGTGGTGCCCAGCCTGTGCCCTCCAATCCCTGCAGGGCTGGAAGGACCTGCTGTTGTAGGGGCAGCCAGGGCAGGGCAGAGCCCGTGGGGATGGGTGCTCACCGCTGAAGGCCGGGAGTGGACGTGGGCTAGTCTAGCCCAGCATGTGGGTCTGGGACTGGGGGGCAGAGGCCCTGGCCAACAGGACAGGGACCAGGCCCCTGGGAGAGAGAAGGCGACGTTTCTGTGGCTGGAGTCATTTGCCTGTCTTATGGCCCTGAAGACCTGACAATCTAAGCAGGCTGAGAGTGGGAGGGGAAACTGAGGCAGGGAGCAGGGGCGTGACTTGCCCGAGGTCACCCAGGGGCAGAGCTGGGAATAGAGCCCAGGTCTCCTGAGTCCTGGCCCGGTGCTCTACCCTTTAGGGCACCTGGCTGCCAGGCACCTTTTGGCAGTCGGTGTGTCCAGCAGCAGTGAAGCCAGGCTCCCGCCCCACCTTGGTGCGCCCAGTGGAGGGTGGGTGACGGCTCCCACCCCACCCATCCACACCACCTTTGTCTCCCTGGGCAGCTGCCTTCCCTCCAGCCCAGGCCGGTGGGGCAGGGGCCAGCCCAGGGGAGTTAGGAGCGTGCGGCTGAGTCGGGGCTTGGTGGGGAGCTGCCCACACTGACAAGTAGCTCATTAGGGCGGCGTTTCACTTGCCCTGTCTGAGGCTGTGGGCCTGCGCGTGGCATGGCTGGCATGCTGGCAGGACTCAGGCCCCCGCTGGGGCCGGCGGTGTCCCAAAGGCATCGGGGACTGGGCACTGGGAAGCCTGGCTGTAAGTCTGTGCCAACCTCCCCGACCGTCCGGCCAGCCCACCCCGCCGGAGGCTCCTGCCCGCTCCCTGCCCCGTTTTCACCCCCAGGGACCACAGGTCCCGAAGGCTGGGCCAGGCCAGCGGGGGTGTGGGGGGGAGAGTCAGACAGGGCAGGGGATTGGATGACCTCCCACAAGTGAATGCCCCTCCCCTCCCCCACTCTCCAGGGGCCTCTGCAGCTGGTGGGAGGCAAACCGGCAATACCCTGAGTGCAGGAAGCTGGCATTGCCCCTACCCACCCTCCACCCATCCCACCGCTCTTAAATTCTCAGCAGCTCTGCCCCCTGGAATGCCCCCGCGGGCGCAGTGAACGTGAACGGGCTACAACAGACAGAATGCCCAGTCCCTCCCGGCACCCCCCAGGCCGTGGGAATTCTTGTCTCTCTCTTTCACAGATGGGGAAACTGAGGCCCAGGGAGGAAGGGACTTGCCCGGGGTCCCCAAGAGGGCAGCAGCCGTGCCAGGAGACGGTAGGCAGAGCAGCGGGGGCAGCTTCCAGCCAGAGAGGTCCAGGGGGCAGGGGAATGATCTCCCAAAAGAAAAGGGGAGAAACCCCAGTGCCTGGCCAGAGCCCTGGAGAACGCACTGCAGGAGCAGGCCGCGCTGGAAATGGAGCAGAGAGCGTCTGTCCGTCCATCCCCAGAGCACCCAGCCACTCGCTCTCCTCTCGCTGCGTCTCCCTGTGTCTTCCAGGGGGACCAGCAGCTGCCTGGTGCCTCTGCCAGGCCTGATGCTGCCCCGGTCCCGGCTGAGGGCAGAGGTTCTCGCGGGGCAGGATTCGCGGCTCTTGCGGAGGCATCTGGGGCACTTTGCGGGTCTCTTTCTGTGTGGCCCCGGCCCCAGGTGCAGGAGGAGACTGTCTGCACGTGCCGCTGGCCCTGGCTCCCAGGGACACTGGCGTCGGCCCTCTCTGCGCTTTGTTTCCAGCAGAGTCTCCTTCGATTGTTCTGGTCTCTCTTGCCCTGTTTTGTGGCGCGAGGGACGTGATCTGCGCAGGCCAGAAGTGCCAGTCCCAGCACTGAGCCCAGCCAGGGACAAGTCACTGCTCCTACCTCAGTTTCCCCACCTGTGTCGTGTGGAGAATGGGCCTGGCGTCCCGGACGGGGCAGATTCCTTAGCTGGCATGGCGGGGGAGGCTTGTGCTCCGGAGGGGTGTTGGCGAATCCCACCGAGGAAAGCATTAAGGTCGATGGGTTACATTGAGAAACACCAAAGATACAGGTCATGTGCAGCCCCCCTCGCCCCCTCTTGCCAGGCCTGCTCTGCGGCTCAGGGCTGGGAGAACTCTTGTGCCCCGTGCGACGCCGTTCGGGTGCCCAATCCCTGCCGGAGCTCGATGGCCGGATTTGGCTGCTGGCCTCGCACCCACCTGTCAGAGAGGGGGCTCGGCTCCGCCGCGGGGCCACCCCGGCTGGAAGCACCCGCCCGCCGGTGCCGCGGTGCTGTCACTGCGCCACTCTCATGCCATAGCCTCCGGCACCGTCTCCAACGACGCGATCCCGTCGGCTTTCCTTGACGCCACAGTGCAGGAGAGGGTGAATTTCTACCTCTGCTACGGCCATTGTTCTATGGCCTGAGATAGCGCAACCGGCGTCAGCCCAGGCGCTGCCCAATTCTTCCGTCTCCCGTTCGCAGCAGCCACCAGCTCAGCCGGCTCTTCTCGGCAAGCACCGGACCCTTCCAGCAATTCATGGGCCGAGCTAACACCCGCCCGTTGGCATTGCAAAGCCAGCCCGGGCAGAGACCCCAGCGGCTTTCCTCCTAAATCGCTAGCCCCTCCCACTGGAGCTGAAGGCGAATCTCTGTGAGCACCTCACAGCGTGGGGTCTATGATCCGCAATGGCAGTTCTCACGCCATCCAGCAGAGGGTGGTGGTGCACATGCACACTACCAGTTAACCCTGGCTCTGCATGTTCACTCACTTCCTAGTCAGGGGATAAGATATTTGCTAATTATATTGCTAGGTGCTAGTTACCTGTCTGCAGCCTTGGGACCTGCGTGTGCAGCCTTCCCTGCAGCTGTGGGGAAATCCCAAATAAATCCCTGACCGGCCCCCGCAGTCCTCTTCCAGGCCTGGTCAGCTCCGCGGAACCTGCCTGCAGGAGGCGCAGTGCTCAGCAGCTGCCATTCTGGGCATGGTCCACTCAGCCCCACTGAGAGCAGCCCTGCCCCGCGGGAGTCCCGCTGGTCCCACTCCGGGGACCAGAGAACTCTCAGGCCAGCCATGCGGATTTCATGACACTTTTATTGGTCTTATTAGAAGATGATCAAATCTTGGAATCAAATGGATCAAATGTTGGAAATCATGAAGGAAGGGATAGATAATATGACAGAAAATATCATAGCGCCTCTATAGAAATCCATGGTATGCCCACACCTTGAATACTGTGTGCTGATGTGGTCGCCCAATTGCAAAAAAGATATATTGGCATTGGAAAGATTCAGAAAAGGGCAACAAAAACGATGAGGGGTATGGAACGGCTGCTCTATGAGGAGAGATTAATACTGTGACGGGATCCCCCCGGGGGATGCAGCCTGGGACCGTGGGACCGCTGGGCCCCCTGAACTCTCTCCAGCCTGGGCTCTCTCTCACATTGCCTTGCTAGTGACCAGCAGCAAACCCCTCCAGGTGCTGTGATCACTCAGCATAACCATATGTGGAGCCCCACACCCACCTGGATTGCTTGAATGCTCCCAGAGCCATTCACGAATCACCCAGAGAAAGGCATCAGCCAAATCTCCCCAGCTCCCAGCACTGTACCCCAGGAATATACCGTCTTGCACTGCTCAGGGTGGGCAGTGCAAATTTATTAATTGGTTCACCACTTCATCAGGGGAAAGTGGATATAGACCAGCCTTTGCAAACCTGAGCAGATTTGCCCCGCACTTCATACAAACTCACTGGTAAAGGTAAACAATTAAACAAATGTATTGACTATAAAAGGTAGATTTTAAGTGATAGGAAAAAGGCAGTTAGTTACCAAAAGAAATAAAATATAAGCACAAAGTCTAAACGCTCAACCCTATTCGACTGGGTAACACCTAGATGAAGCAGTTTTTCTCACCCTGCTGGATATTGCAGTCCTTCATACACAGGTTTGTTCCTTAAACCTGGGCCAATTCCCTTTGTTGGAGTCTTGTCGTCTTCTCAGTGTCTTGGTTGCTTGCAGAGAAGGTGGTGGCCCAGGAGAAGGGCCCGGTATGTGCCCTGTGTCTGTTTTATACCCTCAGTCTAGGTGCTTGGGGAGCACAAGTCCAGGCATATCTGGGGGGGCATTGCTGAGTCTCTCCAAGCAAGGTTGAGCAATTCCCCTGGTGTGGCCTCATGCGGGTGAGTCATTGCATGGTAGCTCCCTTGGTGGACAATGGCTGTTGATGAGCTATTTGACACCCCGCCCGGGCTTTGGTTACTTTCCTTGCTGCTGCCTCTGGGGAGCTAATATCTGGCTCATTCCCCAATTTACAGCATGTTTTAGTGACCACCATACAACACAATTCTCATAACTTCATATGCATTAATGATACACACCTATGGACAGAGAAATGACTTTCAGCAGATTATGACCTTTCCCCCGATACCTTACAAGGCCTGCTTTAGATGTAAGATCACAATTATATACAGATGAGGAATATGGAGGGTTACAAGGTGCTCCCCCAAGGTACAGAATGTCACAAATACAACTGGGACTTTTCAGCTTGGAAAAGAGACGACTAAAGGAGGATATGATTGTGGTCTATAAAATCATGAGTGGTGTGGAGAAAGTGAATAGGGAAGTGTTATTTACTCCTTCTCATAACACAAGAACTAGGAGTCACCCAATGAAATTAACAGGCAGCAGGTTTAAAACAAACAAAAGGAAGTTTTTCTTCACACAATGCACAGACAACCTGTGGAACTCCTTGCCAGAGGATGTTGTGAAGGCCAAGACTGTAACAGGGTTTTAAAAAGAACTAAAGTTCATGGAGGATAGGTCCATCAATGGCTCCTGGCCAGGATGGGCAGGGATGGTGTCCCTAGCCTCTGTTTGCCAGAAGCTGGGAATAGGTGATGAGGGATGGATCACTTGGTGATTCCCTGTTCTGTTCATTCCCTCTGGGGCACCTGGCATGGGCCACTGTTGGAAGACAGGAGACTGGGCTAGATGGACCTTTGGTCTGACCCACTATGGCCTTTCTTATGTTCCTAAGCCCAGAAAGGAGGTTGGCGTAGCAGCCAGGCAGAGGGGGGTTCGGTGCTCGTCTTATTCTCTGCCCTGATTTCAGTGCTTTGATCTCACAGGGATGCCACCTCGGGGTAGAATAGAGTCGCTCTTATTTAATGTAATAGTTACAACCAGTGGGTCTCTCCTGGGCTCTCGCTGCCTCGCTCTGCCTTTCAAACACCAGCCATAGCAGCAAATTCCCCCGCCCGCAGCGGAACACCCCCTTCCCCTCGCCGAGGCCTGGCTGCAGAGCTGGGCTTGGCGCTGGGGCAGGGAGTGAATTCCAAACCAGAGGGGCCCTCACAGAGAGTGTCTGCTGGTGACAGGGATGCTCGGCGTTACAGTCATGTCACAAGGTGCCAGCCGAGATGGGAGCCCCTCGGTGCTGGGCACCACCACAAAGACTCACAGTCTAAAGAGCCAAGACAGACAAAGGGTGGGAGGGGACACGGAGGCACGGAGCAGTGAAGTGACATGCCCAAGGACCCCCAGCAGCTCAGTGGCAGAGCGGGGAACAGACCCAGCTCACCTGAGTCCCAGCCTCTGCTCCAGACTCACACGCTGCATTGGCCAGATGGGGTTCCTAGAGAGTCAGTGACTCTGCAGTCCTCTCCTGCCAGCTGGGCACGAAGGGTCATGGCTGGGATCCGAACCCGCTCCCTGCCACGGTACCACCAGGCCAACCCACGCTCCAAAGTGGCTCCCCCTCCAGACCAAGGGGGGGTGCATGCATTCCCGCCCTCCCCCCGGCCCCCATGTGCTGCCCAGAGCCCTGGGTTAGCACTGACTGCTGGCACTGCAGACTGGTGCCCGGTGCGGATGCCTTTAGCTGGGAGCCCCAGGACCGTGTCCGGAGTCTGTGCAGAGCAACGCCGCTGGCTTTGCTGGAGCTGCTCCTGGCTGACGAGCGCGGGCTCGGGCTCAGGCCTGGGGCTGGGGAGGAGCAGGGGCCTGAGGGACAGACCAGGGCAAAGCTTCGTGCGCTCGCCAGGGCTGAGTGTGGATCCTGCTCTGCCATTTACCTGCCGTGGGACCGAGGGGAAGCCATTCCCTTTCTTGGTTTAGTTGCCTCACTTTATTCATCACCCATGGCCTCCCGCCTGTCTCCAGCCGGCTTACCATAGCCACCCAAGCCTTGGGCTCCAAAACCACAGGCCACTCCCACAGCAGCTAGAGGAGAATCTCTGCTGGCAGTGTAGGGCCTATGACACGCCGTTGGGCAGTTCTGATTCCGTGCAGCAGAGGGCAGTGGTGATGCACAGCAGCCAGCTCATTGCAATGGGGCTAATCCCGCTGCCTTCCAGGGGTGCTGTGGGGACAAATCCATATGTCCTTTGGGGTCCAGCAGACCCGCCAGTGATGGAGCGGGCAGCAGGCGGGGTCTAGCCAGGCTCTGGAAGGAAGACGGGCCAGGCTCTTGGCTCTCGTTGGAGCCAGGAGCACGACTGGCCTTGCAGAGAGGGGACATTTCACGTGGCTCTGGCTCTACGCACAAGGGGCGCCGGTGAACAGGCTGGCACTGGGAGCCAGAGGCTGGGCCCAGCACAGCCAGCTTTCCCCAGCACCTCCGGGCTGATCCTCACCAGGGGCAGCCACTTGCTGGGCCCTGGGAGCCTTGGGGGCCTCCTGGGAACCCCAGTGCTCCCACCGGAGACAAAGGTACGGGGGGGGGGGCAGCGTCAGCCAGGAGAAGTTGCCCTGTGACTGTCCCTTCCGCTTGTCTGGCTGCCCTATGGGCCTTGCCCTGGGCGATCAGGTGCTGATTCCCCTCCCCAGACTTTACAGATACTCTTCCCGGGACAGCCAGCCGGGCGGGACCGGAGCCGGGAGGGGCCCTCTCAGACGAAGGCTTCGTCTCTGAGAACCCCGACCGGCGGCAGGGCCGGGTTCAGGCCCAGCGGAGCCGCAGTGGGCCGTGATGGCAGCCTGTTATGTACGGCGCCAGGTATTACATGGGTGGGGGAGGAACGCTGTCCCCTGCTGGATGGACCGTCCTGCCCGCTCGAGGGCTCCCGCTCGTGGCTGTGGCCTGCAGGGGCCGTGAGCAGGAATATGCGAATGGAGAGCAAGAGTCAGCGGGTCGGGCGGCCCGATCCCCAGGCCCCATGTGTGCGGATTGCTGCCCCCGCAGCACTGCGAATCCAGGAGATCTCGGCCCAGGAGTTGAGCACATGGAGCAGGGGCGGTGTGCCGGGGAGGTGACGGCGGGTGCCCTGAGCGAGCTGAGTTGCCAGGAAGGCATGTCTGGCAAACACGGCTCTGCTTTGGTGCTGCCTGGCATTGCTGGGTCTCTTGGTGCACAAGGCGCCTGCTGCCGCCGTTTGGGGTGGACGCTGATTCACTTCCTGCCCTAAACAGGTGGGCTATGTTGCAGCGTGCCGTTCAACAGCCTGTGTGGGGGCCATGAGTCCTGGGTCTTGCTGGCCGGTACTTAGTGTCTTGAGTGTGCCCATTGCCATGTCAGGGTGAGCTAACCTGCCTGGGAGAGGATCGGCGTTAACCCACCGTTGCTTCCAGGAGGTGTGAGTTTAGCAAGGCTCGTGTAGATCCCCGCCGTGGCCTGGGGCACCTGGGGCACGTGCTGGCCTGGGGCACATGCTGGCAAGGCTCGTGAGTGCAGCTGCTGGTGACCCTACGGATGCTCAGACCTCCCAGTTCTAGCTTGCCCTAGACGTCTTTACCACCCCACTGTGCAACCCCCTTTCCTGCACAGAAGAGCTGACCTCCCTGAGTCTGCACTGGCCAGCCCGAGTCGGGGTTACCACAGCTCTGCTGGGCCCAGGGCCACTCCCAGAGGGATGGCACAAGCTTTGTCTCCCCCTTGCCCTTTTGGGTGACTTCGTTCCATCTCTTCCCCCCCCCCCACCCCCACCCAAGTTCCAGGAGGGAGGACAAAGGGGGAGAAATTTGCTGGTTGAATCTCTCTCCATGTCCTGCAGCTTCTCCGCACATCCCCAGATCTTCTGGAGTTCTCCTTCGGGAAACCAGCTTTTCACGGCTCTCCTGGGCTTCCAGATCCTGCTCCTCCACCTTATCAGTGCTCAGGGTTAATAACTAAGGCACCATGGAACTCAGCAAAAAGCTGGCGAGGGACCTCGGATGGTGGAGCCCGGGAAGTGTGGAGACAGAGAGAGAGCTCTGTTTGACTAGACAGAACTGGAGGGCTTTAAATCAGAGAGTGGCTGCTTTTGCCTGGGGCAGAAACCAAGGAGGAAGGATGTCTCTCTTCTTTCTCTGGATGAAACAATCCTGGAGTAGGATTGTGTCTCTGCAAAGCAGGACCCTGACAAAGGAGGGGCTGAGATTATTTTTTCTTTCCAAGATGGTTTCATAATAAAGCTCCTTACCAGATTGCTGGGGGGGGGGGGGGGGGGTGGAGGGGCGGCTCTGGCCCAGACCCCATGTGCCAGGGCTATACATCCTCTTCACCTCTTAATGTCTGTGTGCATCGAAGTCCCCACCCTATCCCACTTCCTGTGTCTTCTCCACGGTCTTGGGGCTGCAGATGGAGACACAGAGGACTTTCCCCTCAGCCTCCGCAGCACCAAAGAGTCAAGGTCTCTAATGCGCCCCTCTGCCGGCCCTTTCCAGCCAGGCGCTGCTGATGAGATCCCATGCCAAGTCCCTGTGTCTCTGGAAGTTTGTGAGGCCACATGCTGCTGTGTAGAATTGGGGGACGCTCCTCTTCCATCCAGATCGATCATTTCGACTGGGGAAGGGGACTTCATGGAACCCAAGGCCAGAAGGGACCATTGGGCTGATCCAGTCTGACCCTTGGATACCACAGGCCAGAGACTATTCCCCCAGCGTGATCCCTAGCACAGATCTGTTAGAAAAACAGCCCGTCTTGATTGAAAAATGGCCAGTGATGGAGAATCCGCTATGCCCCCCTGGGGGGAAATGGTTCCTGAGGTTAATTACTCTCACCATGACAAATATATGCCTTATTTCCAGTCTGAATTTGTCTAGTTTCAACTTCCAGCCACTGGCCCATGTCATACCTCCCTCTGCTAGCCTGAAGAGCCCATTATTAGATATTGGTTCCTCATGTAGGGCTGTAGATTGCAATCAGATCACACCTTAACCATCTCTTTGTGGAGCTAAATAGACTGAGCTCTCAATCTGCAACTGTCGGGCATGTTCGCTAATCCTTTAATCCTTCTCCTGGCTCTTCTCTGAACCCTCTCCAATTTATCACCATCCTTCTTGAATTGTGGGCACCCGAACTATACACACAACCCCAGCAGCGGTCACACCAGTGCCCAGTCCAGAGGTGAAACAACCTCTCTGCTCCTACAGGGGATCCCCCTGTTTATACCCCCCAGGGGGGCATTAGTCCTTTTGGCCAGAGTGTCCCACTGGGGGCTCAGGCTCAGCAGAGTAGCCACCAGGCCCCCCAACATCTTTTTCAGGGTCACTGCTTCCCAGGGTAGAGTCTCCCGTCCTGTACATGTGGCCGGCAGCCTTTGTTCCTGGATGGATACATTTGCATTTAGCCGTATTCAAAGCCATATTGTTTGCTTGTGCCCCATTTGCCAAGCGAGCCTTTGGCCACGTCCCATCGCAGTGACATCGGGGAAGCAGCCTTGAGCTGGTTCTGTCCCTTTTCTAACAGAATAAATCATATTTCTGGATCTGAGAGCCATCTGTTCCGATGACCCCGGAAGGGTTCCCGGCAGAGCCGCTTCTGTGGCCGGGGTGCAGCCGCGCTTCCCATCAGGCTTCGGGCATTAGCCGGTTGCTAGCTTCGGGGGGTTAGGAAGCAACTTCTTGGGGGCAGGTTATGCCAGATTTGTCCACAAGGGGGTTCCTTGCAGCTGGTGTTTGCCACCGTCTGGTGGAGGTGCACCGTGGGTCTGAGGCTGTGGGGCCCAGCCCAGCACTCTCGCAGGGAAGGAAGGAATTGCAGGCATTATCTACTGGTGCCCATCATTGTGGCATTGGGTTGCATTTTGCTTGGCTTGAGTTGGGTCATTGACATTCCCAGTAAGAGAAGCAAACCAGCCCCAATCCCTTGCAGCCCACCAGGGGAGCTGGGCTTTCGGCCATGGGACGCCGTGGAGAGCAGGAGCAGCCCCCCAGGAATCTGTCGGGGAGCACGGGGTGATCTACACGCTGCCATGCATGCGTCCCACAGGAGATGGCGGAGGGCCAGCTTCTGCGCAGCTACCACCTCAGTCCTGGGTGGAGCCAAGGTCAAGGGGACAAGTAGGTGCTGCAGACCAGCTAAACCCCGCCATGCCCTGCCCCCCAGACCCTGGCTGCTTCCTGGCTGGCTGACGGACAGAGGAGGCCAAGCGGCCTGGAGCAAGCCAGGTGGAGGGGGCTGCCGGCCACGAGGGATCTGACACCAGCACTCAGGGCCCAGGTATGGAATGGGGGGAGAGGGGGCAGAGCAGCTGCCCCCACCACTAGGGGGGATTGTGTCCATCTGGCAACCTCCCCTAGCAGAATGTGGGGGGGTGATGAAATGCTCCAGTCACTGCAGGGTGGGGTGGGGTGGGGTGGGGTGGCGCAGGGCGGGGAGCTGCCCCCAGGGGAGGGGCAGGGCTTGGGTTTAACTGGTTCACACTCTGGGACCAGCTGGGCCCCACGGGTGGGTTCTAACAACCCCCCTCCCTGGCATGTGGCGCTGTCCGCTGTCCAAGAGGCGACGCTGGATTCAGTGGGCCTGGGGCCTGACCCCCTCCCAGTCCTGGGCCCAGCCAATGGCTCAGGACTTGCCTGCAGCCGCTGCCCCTCGGGTCCAAGGGCTGGGCCGCTGGGGCTCACGTCGAAAGTCCCTGGGCCCCGGCAGCTGGCTGGGAGCCCTCTGCACCGCCCGGAAGAAGTGCAACCAATTGATCGAGCAGTAGATGGCAGGTTGGCCTCAAAACTGCTCCTTCCCGGGGGGCGGCACTTCGGGTCCACGAGCGAGGGGGAAAGGGGCATTTCCAAGGGGGGTCCAGTGCCTTGCCTGTCCTCAGCGGGTAGGCCCTTAGTCAGATGCGGCTCCGATCACGGTGTCTCTTCTCACGCAGCCCGGCAGCTGGGCCGGGAGGGGTCTAAGCCGTCATTTATTCGCAGTAATGAAGCTCCTTTGGGGCTCCCCCCGCCCCCACACCCTTTTCTTCCTTCCTTTCCGTCTCCCTGCCTCAAGCCTTGCAGAGGGCGCTGACCACAACATCTGGCACTGGGGGGGCTCTGCTTTGCATGGTGCAGCCCCCTGGCTTTCCCACCCTAATGGCGGGGGGGGGGCAGGGGACTGCTGTTACTCAAGTGGGCTGAGGACAAGGACTCGCTCTCCTCGTGGGTGCTGGAGGCTCCAGCTGCGTTTTGCAAAGGGTCTGTCCCTAGAAGGGGCAGCCCCCCACTTTCCCTGCGCAGGGCGTGAGAGGGAGGGGGCACGGGAATCCCATAGTCCATTTTCCCACCAGAGCCACTTGCAAGTGGGGTGCTGTGTTTCCTTGAGCCAGGGGGTCTGTGCCCCTAAATTGGCTGCAAAACTCCCAAAAGAGCCAGCCAGCTTTCCCTCCGGGCCTGCGACCACGGCTTCTCCTGTGCCACCCCCTCACCCAGGCCTTCGGGAGGGGGAGAGTTGCTGGCTTTCTGTTTGTGCTGGTTTGTTGCAACTTTCCTAGTGTTTCTTTTTGAAATCAATTATACTCCAGTGCCAAGCCCAGGGGCTCTTTCAAACCAACCCCCCCCCCGAAATTCCAGTTTAAGGGGGGGGGAATGTTTGGTTTTTTCCCCCTTCCCCTCCTTGCAAGGGACAGTTTGCAGCTGTCTCAATGGGGCCATGTCCGCTTGCAATAATAAATAGAAGAGGCAGGCCAGGAGCTGGGGAAGGCTGGAGCATTTGAAAGGCTCTGGAGCAGAATTCCTGTGTTTAGTGAAGTTTTTTCTTCTCCAGTCTCTGCCCTCATTGATTTGCGGGAGGGAGGGAGCGAGGGGGGCTGCCTGGGTGGTCTTCCCTCGTCTCCACTTTGGTGAGCTGTTGCTTAGCAGCTAATAATAGGAGATGTTTGCAAAGTAATTTGCCTCTTCCTTAGCCAATGGGAACCGGAGCGCATTCCCATCACCCCCCCCCCCCCCTTCATGATCTGGAAGGGAGGCTGCGGCTCGCTCCAAATGTTGGTGGGACAGGATCTGAGGCGCACGGGGGAGAGTTGACGATCGGCTGCTGCCGCCGCGCTTGTGGGGGGCTTTTCCCCGCGCTTGTGGGGGGCTTTTCCCCGCGCTTGTGGGGGGCTGCGTGTGGCTCCGCTCTGGGTCTCCCCGCACGCCGGGGCGCTTCAAGACGCCGCGGTAGCGCGCAGCCCTGCCGGAGGGCGCACGGGGCCCGCTCGCATGGCCCCGGGGCTGGCCACATAATGTTGGCAGGGGCCCCCCGGAGCAGAGCGGAGCCCTCGGATGCTGCCCGCTGCCCCCTGGATTACCGCCCTCGCCGTTCCGCCGTCCCCGCCCGTCCTCGCTCGACCCCCGCTGGAGCCGGACCATGGCCTCGGAGCCCCGCTTTGGAGAGCGCGCCCCGAGCTCAGCTCCGCCGGGCCGGGGAGCCGGCTGCGCCCACGCCGCCGCGGCGCTGAAGGGGATCTCCAAGGTGAGGGGGCTGCAGAGACCGTCCCACGGAGCCCCCGGGGACACGGCAACGGGGCGGCCGCGGCCAAGGGTGGGGACCTAAAATCTCTCCCGCCCTGGTCCCGGGCAGCTTGGGGAGGGAGCCGCTTGGAGAGGTGCGTGCGCCCTGGCGGTGCCGCGGCCGGTTCCGGGAGCTCGGTTTCCCGGCCCCCCTTTCCTTGCCGGGTTGGCGCGGCGCCCGGCCGGTGCCCCCGGGATCCGGGGGTGAGTTTGCTGGAGGGGTGCCGGGGAGTTGCCCCAGGCCCATCTGGGGCGAAGTTCGCCCCTTGGTCGCATCCCCCTGGGGCCTCCCGGCGCCCCCCCGAACGTGTGACACACTGCGGCCAGCAGGTCTTCCCCAACCCTTGCTGCGCGGAGCCGGAGGGGGGCGCTTCTGGGGGAGCCCGCGGAACCTCGCACCCCCGTCACTGACCCGAGCCAGTGGCCGGGGGAGGAAGGGTCAGGGCTGGATGGAGCTGACCTGGGGGGAAGCAGGGAGGGGAGCGGTGCGTGGGGACGCGGGGAGCCTGGGGGGTACAGGAGGGGGGCGCAGGGAGCCGGCTGGGTGGGGGACGGGGGGAGCCTGGGGGGTGCAGGAGGCGGGGACTCAAGGAGCCGGTCCGGCAGGGTGGGGGACGCGGGGAACCTGGGGGGTGCAGGGGGGGAGGCAGGGAGCCGGCCCGGCAGGGTGGGGGACGCGGGGACCCTAGGGGGCAGGGGGGGGCGCAGGGAGCCGGCCCGGCAGGGTGGGGGACGCGGGGAGCCTAGGGGGCAGTGGGGGGGAGGCAGGGAGCCGGCCTGGCAGGGTGGGGGACGCGGGGCGCCTGGGGGGGCACTGAGGGGGGGTGCAGGGAGCCGGCCCGGCAGGGTGCGGGACGCGGGGACCCTGGGGGACAGTGGGGGGGGCGCAGGGAGCCGGCCCGGCAGCGTGCGGGACCCGGGGAGCCTGGGGGGTGCAGGGGGGGAGGCAGGGAGCCGGCCTGGCAGGGTGCGGGACGCGGGGAGCCTGGGGGGCAGTGAGGGGGGGCGCAGGGAGCCGGCCCGGCAGGGTGCGGGACCTGGGGGGTTCAGGGGGGGCCGCAGGGAGCCGGCCCGGCTGGGTGGGGGACGCGGGGAGCCTGGGGGGCACGGAGGGGGGGTGCAGGGAGCCGGCCCGGCAGCGTGGGGGACGCGGGGACCCTGGGGGACAGTGGGGGGGCGCAGGGAGCCGGCCCGGCAGGGTGCCGGACGCGGGGAGCCTGGGGGCAGTGGGGGGAGGGCGCAAGGAGCCGGCTGGGGGAAGCTCGTCCCGCAGGGCAGAGGCAGCGGCGGGGGATGCTGAGCGCAGGGGGCGCCCTGCCCCCCAGGACACCCCCGGGGGGAGGGGAGGCAGGCCCCTGGGGCTGCGAGGAAAGGGGATCCTCGGGGTCCCTCCCGCGGCGCTGCCCCTTGGCCCAGGCAGAGCTGGGGTGGGGGGTGATGCGAGCACCTGTCAGGCCCCCCCGGGCGGCCCCACGGGGCGGGGGCCAGCCGGGGCGGGCCGCGGGTAACGCTGCCCCTCTCCCGCAGGGCGAGGCCGGGGGCCCCAGGGCCCCGCTGTGGCTGCGCGCCCGGCTCCAGGCGCTGCTCTTCGCGCTGGGCTGCCGCATCCAGCGGCACTGCGGCAAGGTGCTGCTCGCCGGGCTGCTGCTCTTCGGCGCGCTGGCCCTGGGGCTCCGGGCCGCCGCCATCGAGACCGACCTGGAGCAGCTGTGGGTGGAAGGTAAGAGCCGGGGGCCGCTCACACCGGGGGGCAGCAGCCTGGGGCTGTCTGGGCGCTGTGGGGCGGGAGGACGCTGGAGGGGCGGGGCAGTCTGGGCGCTGTGGGGCGGGAGGGCGCTGGGGGGGTGGGCTGTCTGGGTACAGTAGGGCGGGATGGCGCTGGGGGGGCAGGCTCTCTGGGCGCTGGGGGGCAGAGGGGCAGGGCAGTCTGGGCGCTGTGGGGGGGGATAACTCAGTGGTTTGAGCATTGGCCTGCTAAACCCAAGGTTGTGAGTTCAATCCTTGAGGGGGCCATTTAGGGATCTGGGGCAAAAATTGGGGATTGGTCTTGCTTTGAGCAGGGGGTTGGACTAGATGACCTCCTGAGGTCCCTGCCAACCCTGATAGTCTATGAGGGTGGGGCTGGGGGGGCAGGGTGGGGTGAGAGGGTGCAGTGGGGTGGGAGGGTGCTGGGGGAGCTGGGGGGGTGAGAGGGCGCAGTGGGGTGGGAGGGTGCTGGGGGGGCAGGGCTGTCTGGGCGCAGTGGGGCGGGAGGGCGCTGGGGGGGCGGGGCTGTCTGGGCGCTATAGTGGGGATCTCCGTGCCCCGTGGGTGTAGGAGGAAATCCTGGCTGGTGTAGGCAGGGAATGTATGATCCTGGGCTGCTGAACCAGAATCCAGCCGGGCTCGGCTCTGAGCCGCTCCGGGAGCGTTACTGACGGGATCCTACACGCGCCCTCCCAAGGGGTGGGTGGCCACCTGGTACATACCAACACGTATGTGAACGTGCATGACCCACCCTCTGCTTCACTTCGGTCTCAGCTTTGACACCTTGGCTGTGGCATAAGAGAAATGCATAAAGCCGGAGCCCAACGCTGCATGTGCGTCAGCCTATGAACCCGTGCAAACATATATGTCCAGACATGATCGTACACGCGTACCCCGGTGTGAACACTGGTAGAGCAATGCACGGCCCCGATGGAAATGTTTGCTGCCTTGAATCCTCTGGCATTCCCAGAGCAGCTCCCGGCGCTCGGATGACAGTTGGGCAGGCGGGAGAGGTGACCGATGAAGTTGTGCATCCCCCAAGGTTTCGGTAGCTTTGGGGCACCCTTGGGTGCGCATATAAACGGGAGTGCTTTCCTGGGGTGGGGGGTGCATGGGCGTGCATGCCAGGGTGGGTGCGCTGGGTTCTGTGAGGGGTCCGGATCGCGGTCGATGCGCGTCCGGGTGTCCGTGGAGGCGCGTGTAATTAAATTCGTTCCCTCCACGAATGAGCCGCCCTCTTCCGAGATTGCATTATTGATCTGAAAATCGGGAAGATGCTGCTGGAGGAGAGAATGAAACCTCTGACAGTGCTGTCAGTTAGGGGCTGGCTCGGGGCCTGTGTGCCTGCCCCCCGGGGGAAGAGGGAGCAGGGAATCCAGTGAGAACACAAACAGCTGAGAGCAAGGGGCAGAGGAGAGCAAAGTCTCATTTCCTAGTGGAAACATCTGATAAAAATGATTCCTTTGTTATGAATAAGTCCAGCCTGGATTTCGGCACTCTTCCCGCGGCTGCCGGGCGCTCCGAGTTTCCCTTCTCCTGCTCCGGGAGGACTTTCCCTTTTTCGGGGTCTCTGGCCTCTCTTCTCGCAGCCCCTCTCCGAGGCCACATCGGGTGGGACCTTCACACCCTCCGGTGGTGTCAGCCATCTTTGAGCTCCAGCGCTCCCCACCCCCCGGCTTCATGTGTGGTCCTCAGCTACTCCTGGATTTTGTTCAACAATAGAAGCCACTTTACTTTAAAAGAGCCCCCCCCACCCCGCCGTGAGTGCCAGTAAAATTTACACACCTGTTTCACACAGCGAAGAGGGGTGTCTGCGCGGCTGTTAAGACAAGGAGGCGAGGTCGTATCTCCTCCCCCCGCCCTTCCTCTGCATTACACAGATCTGTGGCAAAAACAATAGATCCATCCCAAACTGCAGCTGTTCAGCATTTAAAGACGGGAAAACCCCCCCCGCCTTTATCCGCCTGCAAAGCGAGGCCGTACCCCGTGGGGTTTCCTTCGCTTGGGTTCGGCAGCTTTCGGGACTGGTGTCTGTTGAATGGGGCAAGGCCCCAGGAGCTCAGATGGGTTCCTGGGGGGGATGAGAGCTGGCCTGCGAGTCTCCAAGGGGGGTGGGTGGGAGGGAAGAGTGGGGCATGGGGAGTAGAGATGCGTGGGGAGGGGTGCTTTGAATCAAGGTGTGCTGACATGGTTAGCTGTCCTGCTGGAAGCTCATGCTGCTCCATGTGAGATCTCAGCGCACGGGGGGAGTTTTAGGTGACATAGAAGCCCAGGATTGTGGTTGTTCTGAGATTCTCTGTGTGCCATAGGATGTCCCAGGGGCTGGCCTGGCTCCTGCTCACCCAAGAGGCCGCTTTGTGCTGCCTGGATGTTGTTTCGCGCGCTGAGCAATGGCGGTGGCTTTGCGGGCGCTTCGGGCGTGCAATGGGCAGTGTGGGTGAGAGGAACGGTCGTGGATTGAGGAGACAGGGTCCAATTCTGACTCACCTGCTGGGCTTTGGGCAGCTCCAGCAGCCCCTCTGTGCCTCAGTTTCCCCACCTGTGAAATGCAGATGATAACCTTCACCGGCTTGGTAGCACACTGCGAGGAGGTGTCAAGTGGCATCTGCCCAGTGCTTTGAATGGGCAGATGGTAGTGCCAAGCACTGCCACTAACTGGGTGATATTTGCCGACGCTGTGTGAACCTTCTGGCTGTGAGATGATCACCCGGCGGAGACGAGCTTGTGCGGTCAGATCTGTGCTCCCGAGATTTTGAACTCCTCTGGGCAGTGGCTCAGCATGATCTTCTGGCCAGTGCTGAGCATGCAGGTGCTCAGTGATGGGTAGATGGGGGGCCTCCGTGCAAAGGGGGGCCCAGTGTTGTGTCCTGCCCGTGGGCCGTACAGGGTGTCAGGGCTGTTGGAGAATCCGGAGCAGGCCGAGCGGCTGCAGTGTCCCCTGGCTCAGGGCTGGGCCGTGTGTCGGACCCGAGGGAAGGCTCTGGTGGCAGAGGTCCTGGAGGGCCCCTTGACGTTGCCGGGCGGGGTGTTTGCATGGGCATGGCAGGTGCTTGGGCATGGATCTGGCTCTGTTCTGGTTCGGCAGGATCAAACTGGCCCGTTTACCGACGTCGCTCATCAGAACCTCCCTGCCACCCCACCGACTTCACCGGGGACAGGATTGGGCCCTGGGTGCAGATGAAGGCCGCAGTAACTTTTCCAGTGCTAACGTGGGATGTGGGTCAGACTCTTGCTAGCCCCCACAGCCTGCACGTAGCCGCCCTGCGCTTGACCAGAGCTGCTCCTCTCTGCCTCCCGCCCTGTACAGCAGCCCCTTGGCAGTCCGTGCCTGGCTCGCCCCCGGCGGTGGCTGGAGGATTGGGCCCTTGGCTAGCGGGTTTTGGGAGGCCGGAATTCATGTCCTACTGGAAGCCCCCAGTGCAGGGAAATCTGCTCTGCAGGGTTTTCTGGCTTTGGTGCCCTTTCTGCTGCCAGGGAGCCAGGCAGGGGTGTGTGGGATGGAGACCCAGGAGCCAGGGCATTCCAGGAGAGGAGTTTGCCAGACTCTGCTGCTGTCCCTCCTCTCTAGGGGTCATGGATGGGCCCCCAGAGGAGGAGGCCAGGGCGAGATGCTTGCGTAGGACTGTGCCCAGGTCAGGAACCAGGGCAGAGAAGGGGTGACTGGGCCCAGCCCCGCCATTTACGTCCTATGACTGTGTTTAACAGCTGCCCCCGGGATCCCTTTGCCATCACACCTCCAAGCAGCCAAGCTCTGTGCCCCGGTCAGTGCCTGGGCAGGTCACTCTGCCCACGGGCATTGCCGTGTGCCGCTCCCTAAGGGCAGCATGTGCCGATAGCTTTCGCTCCTGGTTCCCAGCAGGGCAATGACACAGCCCTTCCCACAGGGACTCTGGCCACGTCTAGCTCTTCCGTCAGCCGGTCCTACCCCCATGCCCTAGGGTTTCCCATCAGTCTGCTGAGCTAGGGCTGACCTCTTCATCAAGTGGGCATGGGGGCTAGATCTGTGGCAGGGGCTTGGCCCAGCTCCCGCCTCTCGGGCTACATGTGCTGTTGAGCAGGATGGAGAGGGTCACACCGAGGAGTGGGGCCGGCGTGGGTGGCAGCGAGGGGTCTCACTGTCCTGGGAAGGGCTGGGTTTGATTTTCCGGTACAAGACAGCTCAGGACAGCTGCTGCTTGTATCTCTGTGGGGCAAATGATAAATCATCTGCAGAGGAAAGGCCGGAGCAGATTAGTCCGGGTCCAAGACAGGGGTGGAGCTGGGTCAGCTGAAGTCCCTGATCTTTTCTGTCGCTGGTCAGAACCGGGGGCCTTTGCGCTCGGCCTATGAGTAGAGCTGCAGTTCCCTGTGGATCCGGGTCACTGGTGACAGAGGGGCTGGGATTGGATGTTGGCCAGGGCATGGGGATGCCAAGGGTCCGTCTCCAAAGCAGCCGCCAGCACAGTGGGTACTGAGCAGACCTAGAGCAGTTTCAGTAGAGAGACTGAGGACAGAATAGGCCAGGGTGGCTTAAGTCCCCCTCTCTCCCTCAAGTCCCGCGGGCCAGGGGCACTATATGGGAAGCTTACAGTGGCCTGTGGAGAAGCCAAGGGCTCGCGGGTCCTGTCAGTGGGTACCTTGCACCAGCACTTGGCTCCCTGACAATGCAGCTAGCTACCCGCTGCCCTGCACGCAGGAGAGCATTGCCCAGAGCACGCCTATGGCAGGCAGAGGGGAGAGGCAGAGGGGAGCCACGGACCACAGCAGCAACTGATCAAGCCCCCAGCCTGGGAAGGGGCTCCACGCCCCAGGATGTGTTACTGGCTGCTGTGGCCTTGGGCTTCTCCAGAAGGTGACGGCAGGGATGGGCCCATGGGGGAAGGAAGCAGGCAGGCCCCAGCATACAGCACCGACCCTGCCGCACATCCAGCTGCTGTGTGGAGCCTGCCCCAGGCTGGGACTGGTGCAGAGAAGAGCTGTGAGGATGATCAGAGAACTGAGAGCCTGGCCACTGAGCGGAGCCTAGGGGAGCTGAGAGGGGACTTGAGCTTTGCTCTCTCGCAACATGCCCGGGGTAAACACCAGCTAGGGAGGGGACGAGCTCGTTAAGCTGAAGGGCAGTGCTGGCCCAGGAACAAATGGGTACAAACCAGCCAGGGGCCAATTCTGGCTGGGAATTAGAAGAAAGTTTCTCCCTGTCGGAAGGCCCAGGTTCTGGAACAGCCTCTGGACAGGAGTTGTGGGGGGCAAACCAACATAATGAGTTTGAAGAGAGGGCAGGATACATACGAGCATGACTCTCTGGTGGGACCGCTTGTGATGGTGGGGGCCCGGCTCAGCAGCCCTGGGGCTCACTTCCAGTTTGTGGCTTATGTTCCCAACACTCATGCTTCAGGGTTTCAGATCCCCACTGGCAAGGGTCAGGAAGGGATTTCCCCTCCCCCAATGCATTCTGGGATTTTTGTCTGCTTCCTCAGAGCTGTCCCTGGCTGGAGATGGGACATGGGGCTGGGTGGGTCAGGGTTCTGAGGTGGCAGCGAGCACTCTCTCCCACAGGTTCATGCCATATGTGAGGTCAGGAAGAAATTTCCCCCTGGTCAGATTGGCAGGGACCTTGGGATTTTTTTGCCTTCCTCTGCAGCGTGTGGGTGTGGGTCACTTGCCAGGTTATCTGGGTGTCTCTCACCTAATCATTTTCCTACACTGGGGGGGCCTCGGGTACTGGGGCGCTCCCTCTCCCCCCCCCACGCCCATTCTCTGCCTGTGGCAAGTGACCGTCTAGTCTCCTGAGGGCTGTAACCCTGTGGTTGCTGCGGTGACGGTGGCCTGAGATGTCCAGGAGGTCACATGCGATGGCCTGGGGTCCCTTCTGCCCATAAGCTCTCTGCCCTCGTTCTGCTGCCCCTGCCCGATTCCTGAGCTACCGTCAGACTTGCAAGGGTGCCCGCCGTCAGCCGCTTCCTCCCCGGGGCGGGCCGGCCTGTGCGGGGCCTGCTCCGTTCCCAGGGCGGAGCCTGTCCTGAGAGCTCGTCTCCTGTGCCAGGCCGGCGGGATCGGGACCATTGAAGAGGGAGGGACCGGGGCAGGGTGTCGGCTGCCGCTGGAAGCAGGAGGGGTGGCCCATGGAGAGGGGCTGAGAGATGGAAACCAGCCCAGGCCCGGGCCATACAGGCTGTGCCCATGCTGGAGAAGGGGTTATTGACCGGCCTGATCCAACGGGGGCGATGGGAAAAGAGACGGCGGCGCCCGTAAATTGGGATCGCCTGTGGAAATGTTCAATTAGGTGCCTTTAAAGCGATTAGCTTCTTGAAGGCTTTGAACACACACACACCCCCCCCCCCCCCCGGCTGAGTGTTGAGTTACCTCCGGCCACCTGGCAGCTGTTCCTGGCCGTCTGAGTGTGTTTGCAGGGCCAGGGGGCTGGGCTGGGGCTGATTTATGGGGCCGAGGGCTGGGTCAGGGGAAAGCTGCGTTAGCCTCTAACTGGAGCAGCCACCTGGCGTGCGGGAATCTCCCCTGCTCCCTGTCCCCGGTGGAAGGACTGTGGAAAGCGAGGGGCTCGCTGCCCCCCAAGCCCCCTGGTATGTGGGACCAGGGGGGCAGGCGAATCAGCCTGGGGAGGGCAGGGCGGGACTTAGGGAAAGGAAGAGAGAGCAGGCTGGGGAGGGAGGCAGCTGTGGGGGGAGGGCAGAGGAAAGTTGGGGAGTAGCCGTGGGTAGCAGATGCTGGAGGGAAGCTGTCTGGCAGGTGCTCAGCGGCCCTCACCGAGATCCCACCTGCAGGTCCCCCCCCCCCCCCGAGCTCCTGGGCAGCAGCGCCCCCTGGAGGCTGATGTGCGTGCTGGCCCCATCGCACCGAGGACTGGTACCATCTGCCCCGCTCAGCGGCTAGGCTGTTGGACCCTGAGTGCCAGGCCCGGCCCTGGCTGGCGCTGGTGGCCTGTTGACCGGCCTGCTGTGGCAGGAGTCGCTGGCCTCTCTGTAGCGCCTGGTTTTGGGCAGAGCCAGCCTGGCCCACGGGGCTGTCTGCTTGGGAGACGTCCGCACCGCGCCGGCATGCACTGAGCTGGCAGGAGGGGGGATGAGCCCCTAGGCACGTTCAGCTTGCTGGGGGGGCGGGGCTGGGCGACGGGGCCCGGGGGATCCGGCTGGAGCTGACCTGCCATCTCCAAACAGTGCCACTTGAAAGAGGAAAACCAATGGACAGACGAAGCCACTTGTCAAAGGGCCAGCGTGGGGGGACTGGGGAGGCGTTTCGGGGGCCTGCGCGCATTCCGGGAGCTGCGCCCTGGCCTCTGCTCCCAGCTGGGCCAGGGGCGAGGAAATCCAGTGGGAGAGGAGCGGTGGCGTCTGCAGAGCGGAGGCTGGGGGTGAAAGGTTCCTGGGTGGGCACCGGGAGTGCTGGGTGGTCTCCTGGCGAATGGCAGGCTCCAGAGAGGCGCTGGGGGTGCTAGCGGCCGAGCCAGGAGCCGGCCTGCGGGAGGAGGGGTGTAGGCGCTGCGAGAAATCAGCCGGGCTGCTGGAATCCAGGCCCACCGGAGCCAGCTGGCAAGCAGTGTGTGCGTGGGGGGGAGGGGAGCGTCTGTGGATGCTGCGGCTCGCTAGCCTGGGGAGGGGGAGCAGCGCTGGGGGGGGGGGGGGGCTACAGACCATCAGGGCTGTCGCTGGACGGTGCGGGGAGCGGAGGTCACGGGAAACCAAGCCGGGGCAGTCGCATCGGATCCCCTGGCAGCCGCTTCCTGGCTGCGGTCGGAGGAGTCGGGCGGGGGCGGCAGAGCTAGTGGGGAGACTGTGTGCAGGCCCCGTTTCCCAGAGGGGCGTGGGGAGCCCAAGCTGGGGCGCGGTGCGGCCGCGGGGGCCGCTCTGTCGGGAAGCGCTGTGCAGCTGCCCTGTGAACCTCTCGCCCGCGGAGATGGCTCAAGTTGGGCGCCCCCCAAAATCCTGCGGCCATTTAGAGCTGGCGAGGGGACGTCTGACTGACTGGAGCCTGTGCTTGGTAGGGTCCCACTGCCTTGGCGTGTCTGCTCCCCCTGCCGTGGGCTGCCCCATGCAGAGGGGACTGGCAGGGGCGCCCACCTCTGCCTGGCATCCCAAGATCACTTTTACTCCGGACTTTTTTGTGGATGCCACTTTGCTGCTGCCCTCGGCCAGGGCATTGCCCTGGTTCCTTTGCGTCACGGTGTCGTAGCTCAGCTGACTCGGCCTCCTTCCCCCCGCCCTGCTCTTTTTTGGGGGGGAGGGGGCGACCCATAGGCTAGCCCAGACCCTTGCGGACAGACCTCGTTCTCCGCACCAGCAAAAGAGGGAGCCGGGTTTGCATTCAGGCAGCGAGCGGAAGACCCTCGCCTCGCCCGCCCCCCAGCACGCCCGCAGCCTGCTCCACTCGCTGATATATCGGCCTTGTTTGCTCCCTCCGCGGTGCCGTTTGCTCCGAAGCATCTTCTCCCTGCAGCCGGGGCTGGCTGTGAAAGGCGCTTTCTTGTCTGAAGCCAGCTCAAAGTTGGAGCCCGGCTCAGTGTGCCAAAGCTGCGTGGGGGCAGAAATCGCTTCTTTTTCTTATGGTGGGGGGAAGTATCTTCCTGGCTCTCTTCCCTGCGACCCCTCCCGAGTGACCCGTTGATCACTTGTGATGGACGGAAAATTTGCTGATTTGTTGTTTAAAGGCCCAGCAAGAATTTTGTGGACAGCAGCGTTTTAGTGTCTGGTGTTTTCTACTGGGGGGGTGGGGGGGCAGCAGGGAGCGGGGCCGAGAAGAGTTTTATTCTCTGCTTCCTCCTCGGGCCTGGAAAAGTGGTCTGAGTTCAAACCCTTCATTTCGTGCCTGAATGAAGGCAGCAAAGTGGAAAAATTCCCCCATTCAGCGGGGGATGAATGTATGTGTCAGCCCCGCATTAGGGCACATTCGCAAGCAGTGGAGTGCCTAATGCAGCCATTTCTCACAGCGCCCGACAGAGGAGATGATTAGCATAATTAGTCCAGGCAGCCCTATACATATGGAAATAGCCAGGGCCTAAATGCCAACACCAGTGGAAATTTATGTCAGTGCTGACAGGAGTCTTAGCAGTGAATGGTTCCCAACCGACTCTCCCCCCCCCCATATTTTGGGGGGTCGTGCTGCCCCTCATCCCTGGCCGTGGCTCTGGGAGCTCCTTCAGGAGAGGTCTTTTCCCTCCCCCGCCACCACCCCCAGAAGCCAGCCCTTGGGATTTCGAGTCATAAAGATATTTGTTTGGCTCTGATCGACACAGGCCGGGCCAGGGGCCCGGCTTCTCCGCTGGCTTGGGAAGCTGGTCGCCCTTTGCCTTGTCTGGTTGGAAAGGCGGCTGGAGAACCTGCTTTTGCGGGGCCGGGGTTGTTAGAGAAGGGTCTGTGGGGGGCACAAACCGCAGAATTTATCCCCCAGCCTGGGGTCTTCTCCGCCTGTCGGGGGGACCCCCAACTGCTGGCGGCGAGACTCCCTGTTGGGGCGGTCTGAGGGGAGGCACTGGAAGGGGGCTGCGAGCCACTCATCCTCCCGTGCCCACCCGGGCACCCAACTGGCTGTATTTCCTCCCCCCCCCAGGCACGGGGGCTGTGGGGCAGAGGGGGGCCCCCGCAGCCGTGTTGTGACAGGCGAGGCTGGTGGCCACAGGCGGGCCAGGTAAAAATGGCTCTTTTAGCCTGCCCTCGGAGCGACTTCCTCCGAAGCAGCACGGCTCCTTTCACCCGCTCCCTAATCCCGCTAATCCGCCCCACAACACTTTGAAGGTGGCCCCCGGCCTGCGTGCATCGCAGCCCTCGGGGCCGTGGCTAGCGAGCTGAGTCAGAGCGTGCAGGCGCGTGTGTGTGTGAGTGCCGTGGCTGGGGGGAGGCCACGTCTCTCGTTCGCCCCCCTGCCCTTGCGTCAGCTTTCATAGCTGAGCCCCAAAGGGAATTGGGGCCTGTCCCGGGGCAGGGAAGGGCTGGGCTGCTCCATCACTGCCGTGGGGCTGCTCCTGGCTGCAGGAGTGGGGCACGATACACTGGGCGTTCCCTGGGGTTGGCGGTGCCATGCCAGAGGCCCTGGCAGGGGCAGGGTTGCGTGCACTCAGGAGGAGATGGTCATATTTAACTCGGCCAGGCTGTTAAACCTTGTGCATGGCACCGCGTGGCCTCCTGCCCACCAACGGGCATGGGAAATACCCCAGAGACCGGTGCATGCACACACGAGGGCCGTTTCTGAGTGGGGGCCTTACTGGGTGTATTACAGTAGCACCTACTGGTCCCCGCTGAGATCAGGGCCCTGTTGTGCTAGGGTCAGACAGACCCTGCCGACAAGGAGCTCCCAGGCTACACAGAGAAAGGCAGGATTATTAGCCCCATTGCACTGATGGGAAACTGAGGCACAGCGCACGTGCTCCCGCATCCTGGGACTTGCCCAGAGTTGCAGAGTGGGGAATTGAACTCAGGTTGCTGGAGCCCCAGCCCAGCATGTTGCCCCCCACCCTTTCTTGGGGGGTCATGATGTCACGGTGTGTCATTGTGAGGGGCTGGACATGGGCGGTGGGTATCGTAGGCGGGGGGAGGCTGTGCCGCCCCAAACAGCCAGGTGTGGCCCCACCCATGCTCCGCCCCCAGAGCCCCCTTCCTGCTTCCCGCTCTGTGGCTCCCCCTGTGTGCTGGCCCCAGCTTGGGCCGTTCCCCCACCCTCCCGGTGCTCTGGGGCTGAGGGCGCTAGCCTGGGGCAGGGGCCAGCGGCCGTGGTGGTGGGGCTCTGGGCTCTGGTGGGGGGGGTGTATGTGGAAGGGGCAGGATGGGGGGCTTTACTTGCCACCCGTGGTGCTGGAGGCCCAAAGGCGTGATATCATGTGTGACACAGTGTGATGTCGCGGTTCTTATAGAATAGAAGGACGGGAGGGGATCTCGAGAGATCATCCCCTGCACTCATGGCAGGACTAAGGATTATCAAGGCCAGTGGTAATCAATTATTTCTTGGCCCAGGTACAGTCAAGGTCCAGACTCCAGAGATGATAATACAGAAATGACGACAATAATGATGACAGTAAATAAAGATTGTGTGGTCTGTTCAAAAGCATCTGGCAGACTGGATTTGGTCCACAATCCACCTGTTGCCTACCCCTGATCTAGACCGTCCCTGGCAGGTGTTTGTCTAATCTGCTCTTACAAATCTCACTTACAATGATGGAGATTCTACAACCTCCCTGGGCAATTTATTTCAGTGCTTCCCCACCCTGACAGGAAGTTTTTCCTGATGTCCAACCTACACCGCCCTGGCTGCTATTTAAGCCCATGGCTTCTTGTCCTGTCCTCAGAGGTTAAGAAGAACAATTTACCTCCCTCCTCCTTGTAACAACCTTTTATGTACTTGTAAACTGGTATCCTGTCCCCTCTCAGTCTTCTCTTCTCTTCTCTACATTAAACAAACCCAATGTTTCCAATCTTCCCTCAGAGGTCATGTTTTCTAGACCTTTAATCATTTTTGTTGCTCTTCTCTGGACTTTCTCCGATTTGTCCACATCTTTCCTGAAATGTGGCACCCAGAACTGAACACAATACTCCAGCTGAGGCCTAATCAGCGTGGAGTAGAGCGGAAGAATTACTTACTTACTTACAACACTCCTGCCAATACAGCCCAGAATGATGTTTGCTTTTTTGCAACAGTGTCGCACCGTTGATTCATATTTAGCTTGTGGTCCACTCTGACCCACAGATCTCTTTCCACAGTACAGTCCTTCCTAGGCAGTCATTTCCCAGTTTGTATGTGTGCAACTGATTGTTCCTTCCCAAGTGGAGAACTTTGCATTTGTCCTTATTGAATTTCGTCCTGTTCACTTCAGACCATTTCTCCAGTTTGTCCAGATCATTTTGAATGTTAATCCTGTCCTCCAGAGCACTTGCAGCCCCCCCAGCTTGGTATCGTCCACAAACGGTATACGTGTACTCTCTATGCCATTGCTCAGCATGCTACATCGTTATCTGAATCGTTCAGCAGGTGAGCCGGTGAGTGAGCGGAGAAAGGCTCCGGTCCCACTTGGTGTGATGCTGTGTGACGGTGTCTGACGTCGGGGGCCTGGCCTGTGTGTGACGCCGTCGTGTGTTACGCAGGGCGTGGGGGGAGGGGAGGGCTGTATGTGACACCATTGTGGTTACGCGGGGGGCCCGGGCTGTGTGCGACACTGTTGTGTGTTACGCGGGGGGCCCAGCCTTCGTGTGATGCTGTTGTGTGTTATGGTGGGGGGAGGGCGGTGTGATGCCAGTGTGTGTTATGCAGGGAGAGCGGAGGGCGGGCTGTGTGTGTCACTGTTGTGTGTTATGCGGGGGTCTGGGCTGTGTGTGATGCTGTTGTGTGTTACCTGGGGGGGCTTTGGGTGTCTCCTGTCTGTCCTGGCCCAGGAGCCCCGCAGCACTTTGTACCCACGCTATGCCCCCACATTGGTGCCACTTGGCTCCCCGCGGGTACGAGAGCAGGGCAGCCCCATTGGAACAGGCCTGACCCTAATGTTTGAGGCCCCAATGGGGGGAGCCGTGAAATCAGTGGGTGCCAGTAGCTGCTACCAGAGGGCTCGTCACAGGGAGAGGAGAGGAGATTCCAGGAGCCCAGATACCAGGGCGATGGGCTCAGCTTAAGATCTCCTGCGATCGCGAGGCTGAGCAGTACAGTGGGTGGGAGGCCAAGCAGGACTGATCATGCCTCCGAGCCCATGGCAGGTTGTAGGGTGGTATTAGAGAGTGTGCCCCATAACTGGAGGCACCCAGGTGCCAGCATGGCCCCCACGCTTCATAGTGGTGTCCAGCCCAGTGGGCCAGCTCCATGACCGGGGGCTGGGGAAGCCCCAGTGTCCAGAGGCCCCAGGTTGCCGTCTGTCTGTGTTCCTGGCCCTGGCTTTCTTCATCTGCCTGGCAGCCCCCTGGCTGTGAGGAGAGAGCTGGCTTCACACGGGGCCTCTTGTCTGGGTGAGCGAGCCATTTCCCGCTGTGTGTGTCTGGAACAGCCCTGGGATTTCTGCCCTTTGTCCCAGGATCTCCAAGCACTTTGCAGACAGTATGGCACACGGCCTCCCACCCCGCAGGATCCTTAGTCCCATTGCTGCCAGTGGGGAAACCGAGGCACAGGGGCTAGAACCCAGGTGTCCTTACACTCTGTCCCGCCTGCTCCAGGTGCTCCTCCTCACTGTCCTGCCAGGCCCGGGGGTGGAATTGCAGTCGTCATTCCTGGGCAGCTCAGCCTCTAGGTTTCTAAGCAGGGTGACCAGATTTTATAGGGACAGTCTCAATATTCGGGGCTTTTTGTGTAGGGAGCAGTTTGGGCGCCCCTGCCCTGGAAGCCCCGTTGGGTACTCTGAGCCTCTGGGAGGTGAGGTGGGGGGCAGCCTACTGGGAGACCGGGGTTCACAGGCCCATCAGCTCGTGACGCCCCTGGATTGGCCAGGCAGGTCAATGCTGCGGTTGGGGGAGAAGGGGGTTTGTGACGGGTAGGCGGGTTTCCTGGGAGCTCTGCTTGTGTGGCGGCCGTCAGAGCAGGAGAATCTCGGGGAGAGGGGCAGGCGCCGGGGTCCAGTCTTCGCCTGCCCTGCCTCCTGGCCGAGGCTCTTGGGTGGCTCGTGTGATGAGTTGGGGGGGCTCAGCTGGGCTCCCAATAGGCCCAGAAGCCGCCGTTGCCCGTGGTTCTTGCTGCCCCCTTGTTGGCAGCCTCAGCAGGGAGGCCCAGGGCTCGGTGGGCCCCAGGTTGAGCTCCTGGCTCTGACCCAGAGCTGGTTCCTGTGGGGCACATGGGAGGGGGCGCTGCCTGCCCGCAGCGAGATAGGCCGCCGGCCGGGGTGTGTGTGTGAGACTTCAGGACCCACGGGGCTGCAGGTGTGAGTGCCGGGGAGGGGGCAGGCAGCATGACGCAGTGGGCAAGGAGCTGAGGGGTATTAGTGGTGACAGGCCCCACTGGCGGGAGCGGCTCTCCCTGCCCGGTTAGGTTGCATCTGGCTGTGCCGTGTCCCTGGTGGCGTACAGAGCGGTGCTCCTGGGCTCCGAATGCAATTCCACACTGCCCGGCTCCAGCCCCTGGCCTCCAGCCGACCACTTGCCCTCTCCCAGCTGGGCTGTGAACGCCCTCTCGGGCGGGCTGGCTGGCTGCTGGGTGCCCACACGGTGCGCTCTGCTCCGCAGCTTTGGGGCATGGCTCAGGGCATCCTGGGCGGCTCAGCGGCAGGTCGGGGCTGAGTCGTGGCCTGAATTCAGCTCCTGGAGGCTGAGTGTAGGGGCGTTGGCTGGTCGCGGTGACCCCCTCCCCCGCCATGAAGAGGGGAACCCTAGCCTCTCCTGTTGCAGCAGCTGCAGCTGCAGCGTGGGGGGTGCTGCCCTGCAGAAACTGGGGTGGCCTCGGGTCCCCTTTCCTGTCCCATCCCAGGTGGCAGAGGCCTGGGTCTGAACCCAGACATGGCAGATGCAGACAGTGGAGCTGTGTGTAGGGCTCCGGCAGCCATGGGGACGTGGGGGGCTGGGGAGATCTCTGAGGGCAGGTTGCAGCCCAGTCTGCTCAGGGAAAAGGGGGAGGCCCCCTGGCTCCTTGGTGCGGGGGTGGGAGGGGACGATGGGGCAGTGGGCCCGAGGGACGGGATGTGGCCCATAGGCCTCTCCTTGGTGCCCGTTCACCCGTCCGCTTAGCTTCATGCTGGTGCGTCCCCTGGACCGTGGGAGCCCCACGCTGAGAGGTGCCGGGGGAGCCTGTGGTGACACCCCAGCCACCAGGAAATACCCACCCGCTGGGCCGCATTGCTGGGCTGCGTGCCGGGGGGGGGGGGGGGGGGCGATGCCTCGGCCAGCAGGGCGCCAAGGAAGCGACTGGGCCGTGCTGTTTCAGAGACAGGCAGCGCCCACGGCAGGGCCTGCTGCAGGGGGCCTGGTCCATCCTCTGTGCAAGGCAGGGCAGGAGCTGTTCCTTTGGGCACGTTCAGCGTCAGACAGGCCCCGCGGGGGACACTGCCGGGGGCAGCACTGTGCACCCCAGCTCGGAGCAGGCCTGGATGATGGCCGGTGGGCGCCATGCTGTTGCTATAGCAACCAAAGGCGAGCGACCCTCAAGAGTCTCGCGTGGACCGGGCTGGCGCGGCATCAGCCCCGCCTCTCTGCCCATCGGTGGGCACCTGGCTCGGAGCCCCAGCGCCGTCGGAGTGGCCCTACCTCCGGCAGCTGGCCTGGGCCCTCTGTTGCCGTCTCTCCTGCTCCCTGCAGGGGGAAGCTGGGGGGGCAGCTTGGTCCAGTGGGTAGAGCATGGCACTGGATGCCTGGGTTCCCTGGCTCTGCCTGCTGGAGGAGCTCGGCCCAGCACCTTCCCCATCCACCCTGGGCCCGGCATTGAGGCTGTGGTGGGGCAGGGCCTGTCTCTTGGAGGGGTGCAGCCCCTGGCACAACGGGCCCCCGAGCTCGGCTGGACCCTCCAGCCACTGCTGGCGTGCGAGTTGTAATGAGAATCCCATTGGTTTTGTGGCAGAGAAAATGTCCTGAAGAGATTTTGCTCGGGGGAGGGGCGCAGGGCGGGTAGTGCCAGGCCGAGCCATGGGCAGAGGGGCAATAACTCCCCAGGCCTGGCATGCTCAGTGGGGCTTCCCGGGCAGCCTCCCAGCCGGGGGTGGCCTGGTTGGGTGGGAGGAGATGCCTGGCGCTGTCATTGAGCTGAGGACTCTGTAATTATGAGGATCGTTCGGCTGCATGGGTGGCTACTGGGGAGACGCTGCCCTGCTCCTTCTGGGGCCTGGCCAGGAGCGGGCGGCGGTGCTGTCCCAGGTGGTGCTGCTGGGAACCAGGGGAAGAGCTGCCCGGGGGAGCTGGTACCACCCCGGGGAGCAGGGCACCCTTAGCTTGAATGTCTCTGAAAGCACCCCCTCCTGGCTGCTTTCCCCGGTGCATGTGGCTCCGTGGTGGGCTACGTTCAGGGCACCAGAGCAGGGTGCAGCCTGTCTGCTCCTGCCCCCGTGCTGGGGACGCTCCGCCCTCGCCTGGCAGCTGCCCATGGAGTGCGCGGCCGCGAGGGCTCCCGGGTCTCTTCCCGCTGCGCTGGGTGCGGCTGCCCCGGCCCAGGAAGGATGGCCGTACTGCCCAGAGCAGCCCGGGAGCATGAGCTGCACCCGGGCTGGGCTGGCCCGGCTCTGAACTCGCCCCGACTGGCACTGCCCCTGCTGGCAGGCCTAGATGCCAGCTCCCACCGAGCTGCCCTGGGAGGGAATAGGGCCCCCCCGTGTGCTGTGTTTGGAGGCCGATTGGCACCAGAACTGGCACGGCCCTGTTGGTCCTGGGGGATCCGTCCCCTGCTGGCAGGGCCAGGCCAGGCCGTGCTCTGCAGTGACATGAGGGGTCTCTGGTTTTAACCCAGCCCCGGGCCTGGTGCGTGGCGAGGCCCAGCTTAGAGTGCAGGGCCATGGGGAGCCGGGCTTGTTCGGGGGCATGCCGGGGGGCTCAGGCACTGCCCCGAGGCTCCCAAGCCCAGGGGCCCTGGCACTCTGTGTGCAGATCCCCTCCGTGCCTGGACGCTGAAGCACAAGAGGGAGAGGGAGGGTCCGGCACCCCAAGCCCTCAGGGCTCAGGGGAGATTGGGACCCGGCTGCTCCCGCTGCAGGGCTGTGGGGGGGGCTCCAAAGCCCCACTCAGAGGCAAAGGCATTAATAAGCCCAAGGGGGGGTGGGGGGCTGGAACCAGAGGGGCCCTGTGCATGAGAAAGCCAAGTGCTCCATTTGTTAATTGGAGGAAAGGAAAATTTTCATAGCGCTCCTCATTAACATGCTCATTGTTGCTATCTTGCTGGCTGGCAGAGCCCCCTCCCCCCCACGCAGCCCCTTGCCCCTGGGACGACAGCGGCCAGCCGCGGCTGACACGGTGGCACTCCCTCAGCTCAGATCTGGGGGGCCGGGGTGGGCGCGTGCCCCCCTGTGCCAGCGCTGGGGCCTGGCCCGGCCAGCCAGTGACCCTCCCGTTGGAAGTGCGCTTGGCAGGCCTGGGCTTCGGCCTTGTCTTTTCATCTCGCTCCCTGGTTAATTAGGGGGTTGGAATTTGAGGCTTCCTCAGTCGCCTTTGAAGCTCTCCCGTGGCTCGGAGCGCCCTGTTCCAAATTAACACTAATTACTAGGGACGCCCCCCCCAGCACTTACAGATGTGCAGTTATTCCTGCAGTGGCAATTGTTGGTAACGACAGACACACCATGGAAATCCCCAGCAGCTGGATGGCCGGGACCTTGGGGGGCAGGCTCGCTGTGGGGTCCGTGGGGCATGCACGGCAGGAGGGGCTAGACAATAGGCCTGCGAGCTCGCTAGCTTGTGCTGTCTGTCCATCCTCCTAACCCCTCCCCCCAAGCATCCCATCTCTCTCTCCATGCTGGGTTTCTCCTGGGTGGCTCAGTTGAGGCCAGAGCAGCTCAGTGCACCTCCCGCCTGACCTCCCAAACAGCTGGCAATGGTTTGGATGCCTCCTCCGACACCCACGCAGCACCCCCTGCGTCTCACTGTCCCATTTCACAGGCACAATGGCTCTCCCCCGCCCCAGGCCGCCTTCCCTGGCAAGGCATCCTTCACAACCGGCATCCAACTGTCCCCAGCTGTTCCCCCGGCCCTTCAGGGAGGGTGGGACGGAAAATAAAAGCATGAAAGAAATAAGTCATTAAAGGCGAAGATTCTGTTGCTTATTTGTGGTCTCGCTCTCGCTGCGCCGGGCCTCCCATGCGCTGGCCGGCAGCCAGAGCTGGCAGCATGCCGCAGTGAGCCGGCGGCGGGAGGGACGGAGAGTGGTCCCAATCCTGCTCCCTTGGCCGGGCGCTGGGGCCCACGGAGTTCCTTCCCTCCCAGCCCCATGGCCGCTGTAACCCAGGCTGCTCCCTGCTGGGATCTGTGCTTTAGGACTGGTCCATCCGGTGTCTCCAGGCGCTGAGCGGCTGCAGCCTGAAGAAAGACTGACTGTAAACCGGGGTCCAGCAGCCAGCCATGTGGGGGGCTGGTGCCAGCTGGGTCACTGCCTGGCTGAGCGACAGTGGCAAGTCACCCCCTCCCTGGCGCTGCTTCCCCTCAGTGTGTCCTGTCGGGTTAGATTGTGAGCTCTTCTGGGCAGGGGCATGGGCAGCACCTGGCACAGCGGGGCACCAGGCTGCAGAGGGGCTGTAGGTGCCACTGTAATAAACAGAATGAGAGAAGGAAACCTGAGCAGGCCCAGCCCTTCGTGTGGTGCCCTGTCCTGGGCCGTTCCGTGGGGTGTCCCTGGCCTGTTCCCTGCTGGGCCTGTTCCACGGGGTGCCCCGTGCTGCACGGCGTCCCGTCCCCGGCCTGTTCCACGGGGTGCCCCGTGCTGCATGGTGTTCTGTCCCAGTCCCTTTCCATGGGGTGCCCTGGGCCTGTTCTGTGGGGTGCCCCATCCCATCTTGGGCCTGTTCCATGGGGTGTCCTTGTGACGAAGTGGGACTGTTCTTAATGTTTCCTCTGAATAGTGTGGGGGGTGCCTCAGTTTCCTCTATGCAGTTCTTAAGTGTCTAGGGGGTGGGGTAAGGGTGTATGATCGTTGCAGAGTCCTAGAGGGCAGGTGTGTGCAGGGGTCTGGACACAGAGAATGGCAGGCACCCTGTTTCCTGGCCACTGATGGCCTGGGCCCTTCCCCCCTGCAAGGTGAGAGCTAAAGGGTTGGAGAACAAAGGAATCCAGTGACTTCCTGGCCCGGGAAAGGGACAAAGCCCAGAGGAGGGGGGACTGGAGGGAGTTTCAGTTTGGGGCTGGCTGGGGACATGGAGTGAAGTGCAGATGTGGTTGTCTGGCTCACTGCCCCCCAAAATGGACCCAGCTGAGGGGTCCCGTTCTCTGCACCTGCAAGCTCTGTGTTAGACCATGTTCCTGTCGTCTAATAAACCTTCTGTTTTACCTGCTGGCTGAGAGTCACGTCTGCCTGCGGAGTTGGGGGGCAGGATCCTCTGAGGGGCGTCCCCTCCCGTCCTGGGCCTGCCCTTGCTATGGTCCGTCTCAGGTGGACGGGAATGTGAGGGCCCATGGCTGATTGGGGGAAGAGTGATAGCACCCGCTTCTTTCTCCGTTCCTCACAGCACCCCTGCAACCTGCCGCCACCCCGGGGAGGGGGAGAGTTGGTGCTGGACAGAGCGGGAGCCCTGGCCAAGGTCCCGTGGCAGAGCTGGGAACGCAGCCTAGGGCTCCTGTCACCTTGTGCTCCTGCCTTGGGGAAGGGCTGCAGGATCGGGTGCTTCGGTCCTGCAGAGTCACACCCGGACGGCACCCCTAACGCCACATTGACACGCACCTGCAGCGTCGTCCTCCCCCCCACTCCCCCAGGTGCCCCGTTCTGCATGGTGTCCCATCCTGGGCCTGTTTCGTGGGGTGCCTTGGGCCTGTTCTGTGGGGTGCCCCATCCCACCCTGGGCCTGTTCCATGGGGTGTCCTGCCCCTGCCTGGTGCTGGTGCCAGCTGCTTTAGAGGAAGGGGCAAGTGTCAGGTTTGCCAACCCTGCATTTTATTTCCAGAAAACAACCCACTGCCCCCGCCGTTGCCCTTTCTCCGGAAATGATTGGCCTGGCCCCGGCTGAGACGGGAAAGGCAGCTAGAGCCTAGAGACGTCGAGCTGCGGTGCCAGCCGGGGAACGGAAATCTCAGGGCTTCTCAAGTGAAAACGGAGGCGACCAGACCCCCCAGGCTACGGGGAGGCCTGTCAGGAAAGACCCAGGATGGTCTAGAAGCGCAGCCGGGTGGAGAAACGGGTCCGGTCACTGGCAGCCGGCGAGACGGGGGTGCTTAGCGGGAGTGATCGGCCACCTTTGGGTGGTGACGGGAGGGGGGCCGAGGGGCTGGGGCTGCCTGAATGTAGGAGCCACTGGACGGCGGGCCCAGCCGGCGCCTGCTGAGGTAGTGCTGGACACATCTGCTTTCCTGGTTTCCACTGTGTTGAATTCACAGGGTTGTTCTCAGGGCGGGGCTGGTCAGGACGGCAGACGGGCGAGTGAGGAGCCTGCCCCACGGCGGGGTGCGTCGCCGGCGCGCCAGGGGCTGCAGGGCGTCAAGGGACAGCGCACTGCTCCTCTGACGGGAGATGGGAACGTGATGGCGACTGGCCGCTCAGCAGCGCGGTGGACTGGCCGGGGGCTCCCGAGGGAAAGGGCCGGAAATGGGTCCCTCGCGGTCAGACACGCCAGAGAACAAGGGTGGAAGGGGGGCGGCAAAGACCAGCTTGACAAGAAAGGTGCAGCCGCCTTGTGTGTGCGATCAAAGGAGCGGGCTGCAGAAATGAGTCCCCTGGAGAGAGGCTCTCGGCCCCGCTGCTGGGTGGGGCGGGAGCAGAGGCAAACCAAAAGGAAGGACCGAAACCTCTCCAGTGTCTGTCAGACGGGGGCCACGCGAGGAGCGCTCTGGGATGGCTACAGGGGTGCAGGCAGGAGCGCTGGGGGAGCCTGCGTCTGGGGAGGAACCAGCGCGGGCTGTGTGGGAGGGGCTGAAGACGTGTCCGTCCCCGGCTGCGGCCGCAGGGCTGATGTTGACGTGGGCCCGGACCAGTGTTTCCTCTGACTTTTTACGTCCATGTGCGGAATGAATTTTGTTCTGTGCCCCAATCTGGAGGTGATGTGTGACACGACCCTGTGTGACACATCACGTTCATACTGGTGCACGTAACAAAATTCATGGGGTGGGGCCGAGGGGTTCGGAGTGCGGAAGGGGGCTCATTTCTGGGGCAGAGGGTTGGGGTGCAGGGGTGGTGAGGGCTCTGGCTGGGGGTGCAGACTCTGGGGTGGGGCCAGGGATGCAGGGCTCGGGGAGCCGGAGGGGGCTCAGGGCTGGGCCAGAGGGTTGAGGTGTAGGGGGATGCAGGCTCTGGAGTGGGGCCAGGGATGAGGGGTTTGGGGTGCAGGCTGCCCTGGGGCTGCGGTGGGGAGAGAGGACTCCCCCCAGCCCTCTCACCGCAGCAGCTCCGGGACGGAGGAGAGGCTCTGGCGTGGCTGGGCCAGGGGGAGGGACTCCTCTCCCTCAGCCACCGCCAGTCCGGGGAAGGTCGGCGCTGGGGCCGGCGGGGAGAGGCAGCTCTCCCCGCTGTGGCAGGTCCATGCTGCGGGAGAGGCATCTCTTCCCGCCGCAGCCCTGAGCCGCTGCATGGGGCTGAGTCGGCAGCTGGGCGGCCATACAGCTGAGAGGGAACTTAGGGGACAGCGAATGGGAAATGAAGGCAAGGCCTGAGCAGTCCTGGGCTGCCACCCAAGCCTCTGTCCGCCTCGCTGCAGAGCAAGGGCTGCCTGATGCCATCCTGAAACACAGGCTGGAAGCTCAGAAACTCTTCCCCAGGCGCCCCGAGGCTCGGAGCTGGCAAAGGAGGTGAGGGTGCCAGGGTCCCAGCCACCCGCTGGGGTGGGCTGTGTTGCTCTGTTTTGCATCCAGCCGCCGACAATGGATTGAAATTTGTAACGAGCCGAGGGAGATTCGGGACAAACCCACGGCGCGCCCCTTCCCCGCACCGAGGGATTGGCCCAGCCGAGGCAGATTCCTGACATCATGATCTCCGGGCCAGTCTGATTTATCTAATGAGCAGCAAAGCACAAGGAATTGTTGTTTGTTTCAGTGTGCAGAGGCCAGCCAGGTCCAGGCCCCACCCTAGAGAGGACAATTCCCTGCCCCAGAGAGCGTGCAGTGCGTTTTACGGACCCCACACCTGGTCCCAATGGGGCAGGAAGAAGAGCCAGATGGGATAGCCCATCGCTCTGATCCTGTCCCTCTCATCTCGCTTTGAATGGTGGGTCTGATGGCTCCCCCACATCCGTGTTAGTGAAGGAAGGGTGGGTGGGGCTCGGCTTGGGGCATCCGATGAGCGGGAGGAGCGGGACGAGCGGGATGGCACAGCTGAATTGAGAATCGACTCAGTTCCCAGACATCCTGCCCAGCCAGGGTAGTATCTGTCAAGGGGGTTTTTCAGGTGTCGGGTGGGTTTGGCCAAACCGCTGTCATGCGCTAGGTGCTGAGAAAGCAAACGAGAGTGTCCGTATCTACAGGCAGGGCCGCCTTGCTCGCAGAGCCGCAAGGGTGCGGGCAGCAAAACCGTGCTTACGAGGCAGCTCGGGCTGGACATGCTGGGGGTAGGGGTGGGGTGGGGTTGCTTCCTCTTCTGTTTCTCTTCTGGTGTATCCGGGCGGTACCCCATAACGTAATGCAGTCATTGTCCAGGGTTAAACAAACCCCGGGGCTTGGTGGACAGAGACTCAGCCCACTTCCTGCCCCGGCAAATGCACCCTTAAAACCCTTCTAACCTTTCATTAAAGATACAGAAAAGAAGGGAAAACGGCTAAAGCCTTTGAAACGTCAAAGATAAACTACGGCTTTTATTGGAACCCAGGCCCCATTCCCGCTCCCGTCAGCTGGAGCCCGTCCTTAGAAGGAAAGGCCCCCTTGTCTGATCGCTTTAAATGGTATCAAAGATGGTCAGAATGGCCCACCCAGCCGGCGTTTGGGATGTGGCTGGAGCCGATGGGGTGGTGACGTCGGCTGGGTCCGTCTCTCTCTGTTCTGATCAGGAAAGGTCTCCGGATCAGCGTGACGAAGGCCCGGGGCCCCAGGAGGCAGTGCGGGTGGCAGCTAGGGTGGCGGGGCTCACTCCAATAGCCTCTGTCTGGTCTTTATGTCTTTTCCCACAAAATTTCTTTCTTTCATGATTTTGTCCACCAGTGAGGCCTAATATCAGACATATCAACTTTGCACATTAACTTCCGGCTGCACCTCGCCTGCTAATTTCAGCACAGTCCTTGAGTGATGTCAGCTTGGATTACGTCAGTTTTTCTGTCACCCTTTTGGACCTTTGCTCACCAGTGTTGGTTATTGTAACATCTGATGAACTTTTTACAACTGAGCTCACAACTGGGGTAAATTTGTAGGCCCAGCCTGTCTCAGGATCCATAGAAACGTCTGATCCCCTGCTGAGCTCTGTGATATCCTGTGGCAAGGAATTCCAAGGGTTAATTTTGCATTGCGTAAAAACATGTTATCTAATTTCTTGCCTCCTTGTTTCGTTAGGTGTCCCCTTGTTCTAGTGCTCTGGGCAGAGCTGAGCTCCAACCAGTCTCATCTACAGGGGGTGTCCGCTTTCTCCGGCGCTCTCAGCACAGTGCAGGAGGGAGCTGGCTCCAGGAGGGTCCCCAGCCACCTCGGGGGCAGTGCGTTAATTGGAGTTCTCTCATTCTCTCCCCAGCTGGCAGCCGTGTCAGCCAGGAGCTCAGGTACACGAAAGAGAAGCTGGGGGAAGAATCCGTCTACACGTCCCAAATGCTGATCCAGACCCCAAAACGGGAAGGGGAGAACGTCCTCACCCAGGAGGCGCTGGAGCTGCACCTCGAGGCGGCGCTGGCGGCCAGCAAGGTGCAAGTCTCGCTGTATGGAAAGTGAGTGTGACGCAAAAGGGCCACAGATCATGGGGATCCCAGGGTCTGGATTCCACCCTGCCCGCCCCTCCTAATGCCCCTGGCCCCCCGCCCCTCCTGACGCCCTAACACCCTGCCCCTCCTAACTCTTCCTAATGACCCTGTCTCTCTTGATGCCCTGCCCCCTCCTGATGCCCCACACCCCGTGTCCTTTCCCTGCCCCTCCTAACGCCCAGCACCGTACAGCTCCCTCCGCCGGTCTCACCTTCCTTTAATTTCTCTGCTTATTTCCCCAGATCCTGGGATTTGAACAAAATCTGCTACAAGTCCGGTGTCCCCATCATTGAGAATGGCATGATCGAGCGGGTGAGGCCCCCTGGGACCAGACCGGGAAATCCCCGACGTCCTGGTGCCTGGGCCCCATGCTGGCGTTGCCCGCAGGGGCAGAGAACATGGGGCACGAGGGGCGCTCGGTCTGCATGGCCCGTTGGCTGCCAGGGCCGGTGGCGATGACAAAAGACTGGGTTGGATCCAGAGCTTGTCTGGCCCCAGCGCAGAGAGGCCGGGGGGATGTCTGGCTCCGCATAGCGGGGAGTCCCGCCACTTGGGGACGGTCTCAGGGAGGCTGCTGGAGTTGCAGAGGAGAAGCCGGGGGTGGGGGCCGTGGCCGGCAGGGGAAGAAGCGAGTGGAGGGTGGTGATAGTGCCCGGGGGATCCAGCGTCTCTGCCAGGGTTCTGATCCCTCCCCTTGTGTCGCCCCCGCCCCCCCAGATGATCGAGAAGCTTTTCCCCTGCGTGATCCTGACCCCGCTGGACTGCTTCTGGGACGGTGCCAAGCTGCAAGGAGGCTCTGCCTACCTCCCGTGAGTGCCCTCCCCCTATCGCTCTGCAGGAGGAGCTGGGTCCCCCTTTCCCAGTGGGGTCTGCCTCCGGGGTATCGGTGGGGCGGCGCACGCAGCCAGCTCTGCCCAGTTACCTCTTGCCAGGTAGCTGCTGCGCCAGTCCCCAGCACCACTGGCGTGCGCGGTACCCCACTTCCGCCACCCTGCAGGAGCTAGCAATGGAAACAGCCAGGGGTTCCCAGGCTGGTCAGTGCAGGACTCTTCTCTCTGCCCATGTGGCCCTGACCGCTGCTCAGCCAGGGACCCTGCAGGCTGACCTTCTCCGGCCCCCCGACTGTTTTCATGGCTCTCCTCTGAGCGCCCCCCAGCTTGTGATGAGGCTCCTGGGCACTGGGCATGAAGTCCAGGGGGCTCACGTCCTAGCCAGCCAGCCTCTCCCGTCTTGGGGGCCTCCCCAGATCCAGGCTGTGGGAAGCCGTAGTGCCTGCCAGTAGCTGGGCACCCCCTGGCGATAGTCCCTCGGCGACCCCACGGGGCAGGGTTGCTGCCCACCGGGCTGTGCGGAGTCTCCATCTGCTCCTGGACTGGACTGTGGCTCATCAGAGGGCAGCAGGCACAGCGGGGGGTCGCAGCCCGTGGGGCCAGAGCTCAGACATGTGACCTCACGCCAGGGCGGGGCATGGTAGTGACCCTGTGTACGTGTCGGGCTGGCAGGTGACGCGGGGCCAAGTGCCTCCTGCTTACAGTGCAGGCTGCAGCCCTGGGCCGGGGCACCGCGCTGTGGAGCTGAGTTGATGCTCCTCTGTGCCCAGCCCATGTGTCAGCCCTGTTGGCGCTGCCCCTGGAGGGATGGGAGGTGCAGAGGCTGAGAGACCCTCGAGTGTTTTGCTGGCACTATTCGCAAATTTGAATTAAGTCTCCCGGTGAGTGAGCAGCAGAATGCAGGACTCCTGGGTTCGTGGCTCCGCAACTGACTCCCTGCGTGACCCTGGGCAAGTTGCAGTGCTGCCCCGTGCCTCAGTTTCCCCACCTGTATATGGGGACACCGATACCCACCCACCTCGGAGAGGGGGCAGAATGTCAGCCGTCAGTGTCACTGTCCCTGTTATACAGACACGGAAACTGCGGTGGGGAGAGTTGGCCAAGGTCGCCTGGCGGCTCAGTGCCAGAGCCAGCAGGAGAACCCAGCTTTCCCAGCTCCCAGCTGGGTGCATTAGCCGCCGGCCCTGACGCCTCTCTCCTGGCTGGTCCTCCGGTTTCTCTGAGGGTGGGTGGGTGGGTCTGGAGGGGGAACCCTGGGCCGGGCGCAGGGAGGAGGGGGTGGGGAACCATCCATGGCGTTCTTTCTGTTTACACGGCTGTTTGTCTGCGAGGCCCTTTGTCAGCAAACGGCAGTGCCTGCATTCTCATGCTAATGCTGCCCTGAAAGCCCGAGTTGCCCAACAAATGAAAGAGTGGCGTTATTCAGCCTGCTGCCCCACGAGAGCGGGAGGGAGAGAGGGGGGTTTTCAAACCCCAGCAGATAAAGGGAGGGAAGGCTTGTAAAACACCCCCCCCCCAATCCTGGACGACTCCCCCCACCCCCTTGACTTTGGGATGGGTGGCAAAAGGAGGGGGTGCTGGAGGCAGGGGAAAACGTGGCCGGGGGGCTGTGATCTGCCATGCCGGGGGTCAGAGTCAGCCGGGAGGCTGCAGCACCCTGGCTGGTAAAAGGGGATCTTGTGGCCGCACACCAAAGCGGTGTCAGCAGAGAGGGGAGCAGGCACAGCCGGGGCGGGATGACCCCCTTTCCAGGCCCGGCTCCTCACTTCTTCCTTCCTCTCTGCCCCTGCGCCCAGCCCCTGGGCCTGAGGGAAAGCGGCTCTCTCTCTGTTTCCCAATTCTGAATGTGAACTGGTCTCAGTGCGGAGGGGCTGAAATCTCCGGGTCTTTTCCCCCGGCCCCGGCTTCCACTTCACTCCAGCGGAGGGGTTCTCCGCGAGGGGGAGGGGGTCAAAGTGCAGCGATGGCTGGAAAAACAAAAGGGGCTGACTTGGCTCAGTGAAGCACGAAGCCGTAGATAAAGGAGCTCTCTCTGGCAGCGGCCGTTCGGTATGTGGGAATCTCAAAGCGCTCGCCCAGTTCCGAGCCAGCCGCCGTGAATTATTGGAGTGAGTTTCTGCCTCATGCCCAGCTCCTCTCCGCCTCGTCTCGCTCCCTCTCTTGCTCTTCCTTTCTCCTCCTGGAGCTCGTTATTCTCTCCTTCGTTTCTTTATGAGAAAGGAGGAGAAGTCGCCCGCCGGCCCGGACCCTGCCATCCCTGCTTCTTGCTCTTGTGTGGGATCCAGAAGGAAATACAGGGGAGGGCTGCGGCATCGGGACTCAGCAGAGGGGCTGGAACCGACGGCACCAGCTCAGCAGAGCTCATGGAGCGGGAAGTGGGGCCAGGGCTGCCGATAGCGTCCGAAGAGGGAGCTCTGCTTTGCTGTGCCCGGCTGGTCCCATGGGCACTGGGAAGGGGCGTTGGTGTGTCCAAGGAAAGGCCGGCTCCAGATCCTCCCTGAGGCACTGGAATCCCTTGGGCCCTGGAAGCTGGAGCAAGCAGATGCTGAGGCTGGGACCCACGGTGCGCTCCTCCTGCCAGCCGGCATGGCTGGACGGAGCTGCATGACCAAAGCAGCAGGAGAGTCCTTGGCACAGGAGACTCTAGTTTCTGCCAGCCCCTGCGATCAGGGCCATATGGAGCCCGCTGGGCCATATGGTGGCTGGTGCCCATTGGCCAGGGCTAGTCCCTATCTCCAGTGCTTGCCGCGATCGGCCAGTGGCTGAGCCCACCTCTAGCCACAGGGCTGTAGAAGAGGAAGCTGGTCTGGCCCCACCACGCCCATCCCCGGCTGCCAGTGCAGGGTTGTTCCCTATGGGCCGATCTCTGGGGTCGGGCCGGCGTCTCTGGTGACGGGGCTCCCGCCTTGCCCTCGGAAGCCGGCCCCACAGTCAGAGTCGCCCCCGGCTAGATCCTTCTGGGGCTCAGCTGACGCGTTCGTCGGCTCGCTCCTCCCCAAGCTTGTAGAGACGCCCGTTAGGGTCGCCCTTCCCTGCGCCCCTGCAGGTTCTGCACACATCAAACGCTCCGAGACGTTTCCCGCCTAGCCCCCCACGGGCGCGTCGCTTAGCCAAGCTATCCAGAGATCTCACTTGCCATCTGCCCTGTGCCTCAGCCCCAAGGCCACCAAAGTCCCTCCGTGCTGGCCAAGTCCGTCGGGTGCTGAGGTGTGGCTGGCACCCCCTCTGCGGAGTGCCCCGGCCTCCTGGGCCGTGCCCTTAGCCTGGCCCGTCTCTCTCGGGGCCTGCGGGTCAAAGCTTCGGTTCGCAGCCCCCCGTGCGGTGCTGGAGGAGGCAGCAGAAGGTGGCTGTGCTCGGGGGGGCATTGGGCCGGGCTCCCTCATGCCCATCCCGTGGGGCCCACGTGAGCGGCAGATCCCGGGGCTGGCACGGTGTTAGTGTACGGCATGGACGGCAGCTGGCCCGGGCCTGATCCAGGGCAGAGGATTGGGTAAGCGGCCAGGCTGACGGAAGAGGGAGGGGACGGCTGTTACTCCCACCCTGGCCATTGCTCCCCCTCCTCCACTCAGACGTGCCCCACTTCCTGCCTGGACACCAGAGGGCGCAGGATTCCTGGGGTATGACCCCCTGTGGGTCTGCCTGCCTACAGCCCCTGCGCCAGCGGGTCCCCGCTGGTCCCTCTCCACCCCCAGTCCAGATGGACGGGGCTCTCACACGGTCTGTGGGGGCTGCAGGGAACAGGCTGGGACCATGCCCAGCTGCTGCCCCCCTTGTTTACATGGTGTGCACTAGGGGTCCGGGCAGCTTCCGTGAATGGAGATTTGCTGGATCCTTGCATCTGGGGACAGTGAGGAGATGGCTAAGGAGCCAGGCTGTCCCAGCACCCACCCCCTACTCTCAGGGTGTGGCCAGCTGGGCCCCCTCGCAAGGGGGCAGGGTGGGAGGCAGGGCAGTGCTGCCATGCATTACAAGCCTGGCTGGATTGTAAAGCCCTTCCCCCCCTTTGTGATTTCCCAGGGCTCTCTGGGGTCTGGCTGTGCAGCAGCGCTCGTGCCCATGGGTTGGAGCCCTGGCGTGCTCTGTGCGGGTGGTGGGGGGTTGGCATGCACCCTGGGCTGCCCTTGGCAAGGTGGGGCTGGGGGGAGATCACACGCATGGCAGCAAGCAGCTCCTGCCTCAAGCAGCCTACACGCCGCGTAGAAGAGGCTGGCGCAGGGTGGAAGGGGAAACTGAGGCACGGTGGTGGGACTCGCCCAGGGTTGCCCAGCTGGTCAGCAGCAGAGCCAAGAAGCCCCTTCCCCCCTGGACCCGCTGCCCTGCTTGTGAAGCAAATGCCAGCAGCAGGTGCCAGACTCTGTCCACTTGTGCCGGCTGCATCCTGCTCTGCACCATCAACAGCTGCGGGGCGAGGAACGGGGCGGGGGGAGGGGAACTGAGTACTGCGGGGGGGAGCAAGGTCTGGGGAGGAGAGGAGAAGAGATGGAGGGGGGAATGGAAGGGGGCTAGAGGGGACTGGGGGCAGTTTGCTGTCCGTTCTTGCTTTCCCCCGCCTGCCCCGGGGTGCTGCCCCGTCCCCTGCTGCCTGGCCCTGTCCCGGCCGCCTGCTCCCCTCTATCAAGACGTCAGGGCGCGGGCGCTAATTGCCCTGACTGGCGGCACAAAGGAGGGGCCGGGAGCCACGCTGGGCCGGGGGCGTGTAACAGGATCAGCCATGCTATTTGACTTGGCATCTGGCGCCGGCTCTGGGGGCAGCCGCCTTGCAAAGGGGTGGGGGGGCATGGGGCCTGTCACAGCCCCACGGTGGGGAGGGGGTTGGCAAATCCTCGCAGCCCCATTGCTACAGCTCCCATCCCACCCTTGCCCTAGTCCCTCCTGCATTGGGTAGGGGTGGAGTCTGGCCGGTCCCGCGGGGGAGTCCTGGGCGCAGGGAGAGGGGCGTTTGCCAGGGACCCAGGGACTTGGGACAGAGGTTGCTGGGAGGCTGGGGAGTGTGGGAGGGCACCCTCCTGCGTCACTAGCCTGGGCGTGGCCAGAGGGCAGGTGGCACTGGGAAGGGGGCCCCGATCCTGCCCAGCCACATCACCACACATCAGTCCAGGGGCAGGTGTCCGGAGGGCAGTGGCCGGGTCCCTGATTCTCTGGGCGCTTGCTCCCGTTTTGGCAGGGGGCGGCCGGACATCCAGTGGACGAACCTGGACCCCGTGCAGCTGCTGGAGGAGCTGGGCCAGTTCACCTCGCTGGACGGCTTCCGGGAGCTGCTGGACAAGGCGCAGGTGGGGCAGGCCTACGTGGAGCGGCCCTGCCTCAACCCCCGCGAGCCCGCGTGCCCCGCCAGTGCCCCCAACGGGCTGAGCCAGCAGGTGGGTGCCACCGGACGCAGGGGTGGAGGGGTCCCTGCCTGTGGCCGTGTGTGTCCCTGCTGCGTGTTTCCCTCCCTGTCTCACTCAGTTCAGCTTGCAGGCTCTGGGAGCGGGACGCCGCATGGGGACACTGTCTGGGTGGACATGCGGGGCCAGCCACTCCCTGGTGTCCTCCATGGCCAGCCGTGGAGGAGCCGTCCGTGTATTTTAGACAGGCCATCCCTGTGGCCCAGGCCCCGGCTCCGACCCTGCCAGGGAATTGGGGACGTCTCGAAGCTGCTCCCCGCTCCGTCTCCATCCCTGTCTCGGCACCGTGGCCACCAGCCCTTTCAGGGGCTGCCGGAGCTGCGCTGACCCCTTTGCAATGGGCCCAGTGACCCCTGAGACTGCCAGGACACAGGAACCGGAGAGGAAAGGGAACCACCCCCCCTCACACACACACACACTGCAGGGGGGCCCCTCTGCTGACAGCTAGTGCTTTGGCAGGGTTTAGTTCTCTGCCGCCCGCCCGCCCGGCAGACAGCGCTGGGCCCCTCCATCTCTGGATCCAGAACCAGCGGCTTTGCTCCCCCGGCAGAGTAAAGTGCAGAATCTGCAAGGTTGGTTCCTAATTTTAGCCATGCCTGATGGTTCGAGGCAGCTGGAGAGCTGTACCAGCAGGGCAGCGGGCTCCCCCGAGCCCCAGGCTGCCAGCAGGCCAACCCAGGCTGGCACGGGGCAAACACAGCCTGGTGGGCAGTTCTCATTGGAAGGCCTCCCGGAGCAGGGGGCAGTTTGGGAGCTGGGGCCGGGGGTGAGCGTGGGGTGGACAGCAGGGCCACAGTGGGCGGGAGGGTCAGCTGTAACACCGCGCCCCCTGGCTTGCAGGGCCGTGTAGTCACCCCAAACAATTCCCCCCGCCTGGCTGCAGCAGCCAGAGGAAGACGCTGTGGGATTTGGAGGGGGTGCCCGGGCAGGGCAGCACACAGCCTGTGGAGGGCAAGTGCTGGTGGGTATCTCACCCGTGGGCACTGCAGGGGCTCCACAGAGCCCCTCCGGGAGCGAGAGCTGTGCCTGGGGGGGTGGGGGCAGAAAGGGCTGCCTGGCAGATGGTGAGTTTCTGTTTTACCCGCTGGGCTGGTCCAAGCCCACTGGATCGTCCCTTTCCAGGCTGGGACAGAGAATAAGCCCCAGCGGGACCCCAAGCCAGGGGCCAGGGCAGTCTGACTGCACTGCCGGCTGCCCAAGGGTGACCGCCTGCCATGCTGGAGAGCATTGGGAGTTGCCAGCCAAAGCCTTGCCCAGGCAGAGCGGAGGTTGGAGGTGGAGGCCCCCGTGGGCAGAGCGCCGGGGTTCAGACAAGTGAAAACCTGGACGGTCTCGGGTCTTGTAAACAGCCTGGACCCTTCCGCAGCTCCTGCCAGCAGGGCACGGCTCCCGGCGGCTGGAGCCGGCAGCAGGGAGGCCTTGGGCCGTGTCCTGCCAGGGTGACTCTGCTCCAGATTGGCGCCCGCGCGGCTGAGGGCACAGCTGGGCCCCTGGCACCGGCCCTCACAACATTTTGGGCCTGGGAGGTGCACGGCCTGGCTTCCCCGGCTCCTGTGCCTGTCCTCACCCACCCCACCCTCCTGCTCCCCCCAGGACCCCGACATCCCCGCCGAGCTGACGGGGGGCTGCCACGGCTTCTCCCGGAAATTCATGCACTGGCAAGAGGAGCTGATCCTGGGTGGCACCACAAAGGACCCACAGGGCAGGCTGCTGAGGTAAGCGGGAGCACGGGGGGTGAGGCCTGGGCCTCAGGGTCCCCCGTGTGGGGCTGGTCACTTTCCCACGGACGAGCCCACGCGGCGGGGTGGGGAACAGGCATGGCTGGGAGGGCGAAGGCGCTTTGAGTTCTCTTCTGCCCAGGCTGGGTCAGGGACAAACCCACGAGCCCCCTGTTTCCACCTAGGCCAGCCCAGGGCTCTGCTGCCTGGTGCCTCCAGGGTTTGGGGGCTGGCCGCCCAGCTGCAGTGCTCTGGAGGGGGCACCGGGGGCAGGGCTGGCCGCCCAGATGGGGCGCTTCGTTTGGCACTGGGGGTGCCATGGCTGGGCCCATAGGTGTGTCCTGTCCCGGCAGCGCTGAGGCCCTGCAAACCATGTTCCTGCTCATGAGCCCCCGGCAGCTCTACGAGCACTTCAAGGACGACTACGAGATCCAGGAGATCGGCTGGAGTGAGGAGAAGGCGGCTGCCATCCTGGAGGCCTGGCAGAGGGAGTTCGTGGAGGTAGGAGGGGCTGGGAGCTGGGGGCTGATCCCCACCCTGTGGGGGGATGGAGGGGATGGCCGCTCATCAGCAGTGCAACATGGGGGGACTTGCGGGGTGTCTACATGCACACATCTGTGATCACGGCTGAGCGTGCCGGGGTGTGTGTGAGCGTGCCGGGGTGTGTGTGAGCATGCTGGGGGGTGAGAGCGTGCCGGGGTGTGTGAGAGCGTGCCGGGGTGTGTGAGAGCATGCTGGGGGGTGTGAGCGTGCCAGAGTGTGTGTGAGTGAGCCGGGGGGGTGGGGGGTGGTGAGGATGCCGGGGGGGGTGAGCATGCTTGGTGAAGGGCAGCATGATGCTACGTTGGCCGTGGCCGTGCTCTGGGGGCTGCCCCGGGGCTCTGGTGAAATGAGGGCTGAGGGGGTGGACCCCCCGTGCCCTCTCAGCGTCTGCGCTCAGCCCCCCATGGGAGTCGGAGCCCCACATTGGGCACAGCACGCCTGGCATCGAGGGCTGGCTGGGGCTGTGCCGGGGGCAGCTCTGGCTGGCTTGGCATGGGTTCAGGACTCCCCCTTCCCCCAGCTCTCAGTGCCAGGTTCCCACAGGGGCCCTTGGCTGCAGGGCCCAACAGCGTCTCAGCCAGATATGGCCCAGGGCCTGGGGAGTTGGCTGCGGCCTCCTCCTGCTTTGCCCCATGGGGAGGTCGCAGGCTGCCCACTGGGAGGGGTGTGGCGGGGGGCATGGGCTGCCCACCGGAAGGGGCGTAGCAGGGGGTCGGGTGCTGCTGGGAGGGGCCTGGGGTAGCTGGGGTGGGGTGCCCACTGCAAGGGGTGGAGGGTGGTGGGAGGGCTCCCCCCCGGGAGCAGTGTGGTGTGGCGTGGCCTGGGGCGGGGGGCCCACTGGGAGGGTGGCAGGGGGGCTGCCCACGGTGCTGCCCTGGGCGCGGTGCCCGCCGGCCGGGTCTCTGAGGCCCCGTCTCTCCCCAGCTGGCGCAGGAGTCCCTCCCGCACAACAGCTCCCAGGGTGTCCACGCCTTCTCCACCACCACGCTCAGCGACATCATGAAGTCCTTCTCGGACGTGAGCGCCATCCGCGTGGCCGGGGGCTACCTCCTGATGGTAGGTACCCACCCCCTCCGCCAGCCCGCCCCCCGCCCACGCTAAGCCCGCCTGCGCTCACCCGCCCCCGCTCTGCTTCCAGCTGGCGTACGCCTGCGTGACCATGCTGCGCTGGGACTGCTCCAAATCCCAGGGGGCCGTGGGCCTGGCTGGCGTCCTGCTGGTGGCCCTGTCCGTGGCGTCAGGACTCGGGCTCTGCTCGCTGCTGGGGATCTCCTTCAACGCAGCCACCACCCAGGTACCGCACGCCAGGGCTGGCAGGGCCATGGGGAGACCCTGCCTGCCCGCCGTGCCTTGCTGCCCTCCTGCGCGGGGGCTGCTGGGGCCAGAGCTGGCACCTCTGGGGCCGGGACCCACCTTCTCACCCGCTCCGCAACGGTGTGGGAGACCTGCGGGGAATAACGCTGGCACTCTGCCCTCGCTGTCAGGCCTGGCCCCAATACCGCAGTGTGGCACTGGGGGGCGCTGTGCTGAGGAGCAGAGTGGAGGCTCAGTGGGGGTACTCTGACCTTGGTCCCAATACCGCAGTGAGACACTAGGGGGCGCTGTGCTGCAGGGAGTGGCGTGGGGGCTCAGTAGGGGGCGCTCTCCCCAGCATCTCAGCCTGATGCAGAGTGCTATCTGCTCTTGTGGGGGGGCAGACCGGGGGGGGCTGTGCCCCAGCCTGGGCCGGTTGCCCCTGTGGATCCCTTGCCCTGTTCCCATAGGATCCTGGGTTCTCCGGGTGGAGCTGTGGCCGGTGCTTCTCCCCCAGAGGTGGGCGCATTCTGGCGTGGGGTGGTGGCAGCTGGACTGGCTGCAGACGCTCAGTATCAAGGCGGGTTCCTGTCCCCACAGGTGCTGCCGTTCCTGGCCCTGGGCATCGGGGTGGACGATATGTTCCTCCTCGCTCACGCCTTCACCGAGACCAGCCAGCACGTCCCCTTCAAGGTGAGGCCGCCCTGGCCTGGGTGACCTGCCTCGGGCGGCAGGGGCGGGCGCGGGGCGCTGGGGAACCAGCCTCGGGGGGCAGGGGCAGGTGTGGGGCGCTGGGTGACCTGTCCTGTTTGTTTCCCCCACAGGAGCGGACAGGTGAGTGCCTGAGACGTACGGGCACCAGCGTGGCCCTCACCTCGATCAGCAACATGATCGCCTTCTTCATGGCAGCCCTGGTGCCCATCCCCGCCCTGCGCGCCTTCTCCCTGCAGGTACGGCCCCCCCAACACCCCTCATCCCACCCCCGCCCCGCCCGCCTTCTCCCTGCAGATACTGCCCCCCTGACACCCCCTCACCCCGCCCCGCGCCCCTTCTCCCTGCAGGTTCAGCCCCCCAACACCCCCTCACCCCACCCCCATGCTGCGCCCCTTCTCCCTGCAGGTTTCCCCCCCCGCTCTTCCCCTGTAACTAACTGAGGTGTGACATGGCCCCACACGCGTGTCGGACATGCAGACCCTGGCTCCCCGGCAGGGTGGTGAGCCGGGTTTAACCCCTCAAGCCCCGTGGCCTGAGCTCTGCGCCCCGTGTCCCCGCAGGCTGCCGTGGTCGTGGTGTTTAACTTCGCCATGGTGCTGCTCATCTTCCCGGCCATCCTGAGCCTGGACCTGCACCGGCGCCAGGACCAGCGGCTCGACGTCCTCTGCTGCTTCTACAGGTGCCGGCCCCCAGGGCAGAGCCAGGCCCGTGCCATGCTCCAGGAGGAGGTCGGAGGGGGGCCAGGGCAGAGCCAGGCCCGTGCCATGCTCTGGGAGGGGGGCCGGGGTCACCCAAGGCAGAGCCAGGCCCGTGCCATGCTCCGGGAGAGGGTCGGGGGGGGGCCAGGGCAGAACCAGGCCTGTGCCGTGCTCCGGGAGAGGGTCCGGCGGGGACCCAGGGCAGAGCCAGGCCCGTGACGTGCTCCGGGAGGAGGTCGGAAGGGGGCCCAGAGCAGAGCCGGGCCCGTGCCATGCTCCGGGAGGGGGCCCGGGGGAGGCCTAGGGCAGAGCCGGGCCCGTGCCATGCTCCGGGAGAGGGTCCGGGGGGGCCCAGGGCAGAGCCGGGCCCATGCCGTGCACCGGGAGAGGGTCTGGGAGGGCCCCGGGCAGAGCTGGGCCCGTGCCGTGCTCTGGGAGGGGGGCTGGGGACACCCAGGGCAGAGCCGGGCCCGTGCCGTGCTCTGGGAGGGGGGCTGGGGACACCCAGGGCAGAGCCGGGCCCGTGCCGTGCTCTGGGAGGGGGGCTGGGGACACCCAGGGCAGAGCCGGGCCCATGCCGTGCTCCGGGAGGGGGGCTGGGGCACCCAGGGCAGAGCCAGGCCTGTGCCGTGCTCCGGGAGAGGGTCCGGGGCGGGGCAGAGCAGAACCAGGCCCGTGCCGTGCTCCGGGAGAGGGTCTGGCGGTGGCCCAGGGCAGAGCCAAGCCGTGACGTGCTCTGGGAGGAGATCGGAGGGGGGCCCAGGGCAGAGCCAGGCCCGTGCCGTGCTCTGGGAGGGGGGCGATAGGCAGCAGAGCCCACGTGCCCGGCACAGCTGGGCCCAAGCCTGCGCCGGCAGGCAGCCCTTGTGCGGATCGTCCTGCCACGCCAGGATCGGGGCCCAGCTGGCAGGGCTAAGCAGTGGCTTGGAGGTGCTTGGGGCCTTGCCCCCCGGCTTGACCACAGCTGGGTGCCTTTCCTGGGGCGGCCAGGAGGGGTCGCTCCAGGGAGAATCCCAGTCCCTGCTAAGCAGGGGCGGTGCTGCGCCCCAGCAGCGGGCGCATGCCAGTGTGGGTGCGGTGACCACCAGGGCAGCCGTGCATGGGCAGAGGGGCGCCTGTCACAGCTCTCTGAACGTCCCCCGGCTCCTCCTCCCCCAGCCCGTGCTCCTCCCGCGTCATCCAGATCCAGCCGCAGGAGTTCGCCGATGCCAACGAGAACCATGCCTCCCACCCCTCACCCTACGGGCACCTGGCCGTGGCCACCAGCACCCAGATCACCACCACGGTGCAGGCCTTCACCTGCTGCGACCCCTCGGGCCGGCACATTGTCACCATCCTGCCGCCCACCGCCCAGGTGTGCACCGCGCCCGCCGTGCCGCTGTCCCCCGCCGACCCGCTGGGCTCCCAGCTCTTCGCGCCGGCCAGCTCTACCCGCGACCTGCTGGACGGGGCCAAGGGGGGCCAGGAGTGCGGGCCACTGCCCCTGTGCCGCTGGAATCTGGCCGACTTCGCCAGGGAGAAGTACGCCCCCCTCCTGCTGCAAACCCAGACCAAGGTAGGGGGGCTGGGCCTGCCGCCCCTGGCTCACGTCGGCCCTCATCCCCCTGGGGAGCGGTGCAAGGTGGGGGGGCAGGGGGCGGAGGCTGGCAGTGCTGGGGAGCTTGGGGACTGGGGCTAACTCCCAGGCTCGGCAGGGGAATGCTGGGGGGCTCCCTGCCGCTGGCGGTTAGGGGGGCCCCCGGGCATGGGGGAGGTGCTGGGGTGATTCCCTGGCACTGTGGCACACTGGGAGGGCGCCCTGAGACCTGGGATGAGACCCTGGCACTGGGGTTGGGAGGCTCCCTGGCACTCTGGGGGGAGCTGGGTGCCCACTGCTTGCTGTGGGCCTGTGCGGCAGGGCAGGGCCTGGTGCCCGGGCAGGGCGGGGGGTCTGTGCCGGGGTGGCTCTGCCTTGCCCAGCGGGGTGCCCGACACAGACTGACAGGCTCCCCGTCCCCAGGGCATCGTGGTGCTGCTGTTCCTGGCGCTGCTGGGGCTCACCCTGTATGGCACCACGCTGGTGCACGACGGGCTGTACCTGACGGACATCGTGCCGCGGGGCACCAAGGAGCATGCCTTCATCGCCACCCAGGCCAAGTACTTCTCCTTCTACCACGTCTTCATCGCCACCCAGGGCGGCTTCCACTACCCCAGCTCGCAGGAGGCGCTGTACGGCCTGCACCGGGCCCTGGGCGGCCTGCCACACGTGGTGCGCGACCGCGCCCGCCAGCCGCCCAAGATGTGGCTGCACTACTTCCAGGACTGGCTGCGAGGTGAGGGCCCGCCTGCCCGGCTGGCCCCCGCCTGCCCTGCCTGCCCCTATGCCAGCCTCCGCCTGCCCGGCTGGACCCCGCCTGCCCTGTGTGCCCCCTGCCTGCCCCCGCCTGCCCTGTGTCCCCTGCTGGCCTCCGCCTGCCCCCGCCTGCCCTGTGTGCCCCCTGCCGGCCTCCGCCTGCCCCCGTCTGCCCTCGCCTGCCCTGTGTGCCCCCTGCCTGCTCCCGCCTGACCTGTGTGCCCCCTGCCGGCCCCTGCCTGCCCCCGCCTGCCCTGTGTGCCCCCTGCTGGCCCCTGCCTGCCCCCGCCTGTCCTGCCTGCCCCTATGCCAGCCTCCGCCTGCCCTGCCTGCCCCTGCCTGTCCTGTGTGCCCCCTGCCGGCCTCCCCCTGCCCTGTGTGCCTGCTGCCGGCCTCCGCCTGCCCCCGCCTGCCCTGTGTGCCCCCTGCCTGCTCCCGCCTGACCTGTGTGCCCCCTGCCGGCCCCTGCCTGCCCCCGCCTGCCCTGTGTGCCCCCTGCTGGCCCCCGCCTGCCCCCGCCTGTCCTGCCTGCCCCTATGCCAGCCTCCGCCTGCCCTGCCTGCCCCTGCCTGTCCTGTGTGCCCCCTGCCGGCCTCCCCCTGCCCTGTGTGCCTGCTGCCGGCCTCCGCCTGCCCCCGCCTGCCCTGTGTGCCCCCTGCCGGCCCCCGCCTGCCCTGTGTGCCCCCTGCCAGCCTCCGCCTGCCCCCGCCTGGCCCTCTGGCCCCCGCCTGCCCTGTGTGCCCCTGCTGGCCTCCATGTGCCCTCACTGGCCTCCACCTGCACCCGTCTGCCCTGCGTGTCCCTGCCAACCTCCATCTGTCCCTGTCCGCCCCGCCATCCCCTCTCTGCATCGCCGGTCCCACCTGCAGATGAGCTGGTGACGGGAAACGAGAGCATCAGTAGGACAGGCCAGGAGGGGGCACCCAGAGCAGGGCCAGCCCCTAGGCTTGGTGGGGTCCTGTGCCGGCCTATGGGTTTGGCTGGCGTGGTTTGGATAACCTGTCCCCGCGTGTCTCTAAATCTGGGGGGAGCAGCCATGGTACCTGCACGTAGGCTGTCACGCACCCAGGCCTGGGCTCTCACACCAGAGTTCTGTGCCCCGTGGCCACAGCCTGGGGCCCGCATGTGGACAGCGCTTCTCTTGCACACGGGCCCACCCGTCCCGTGCCCGCTCTGCCCTGCTGCAGCCATGGCTCTGGGCAGCACTCGCTCAGGTTACGGAGCAGTAGCAGGGGGTGGGCATGGAGGTGCCCAGGGGCCAGCTCAGCCAGACAGGACGGGCAGCCCCGCCCCGAGGGCACAGCCCTGCCCATCCGGCTTCGCTGTCCCGTGGCTGGGAAGGGCCGTGCAGCGTGGGGAGGTCTCCGTCCGTCCCTGTAAGCCCTGCACTCTGTCCCCAGGCCTGCAGGCCGCCTTCGACAAGGAGTGGCAGGCCGGGCGCATCACCCGCGACAGCTACCGGAACGGCTCCGAGGACGGCGCGCTGGCCTACAAACTGCTCATCCAGACGGGCGACAAGAAGGAGCCGTTCAACTACAATCAGGTGAGCCGGCCTGTGCCCGCCCGAGAGCCTGGCGTGGCCCTGAACTCGTCTCTGAGCCGGCCTGGCCGCAGCTCACCCCGTGCCCGGCCCCGCCGAGAGCCTGGCGTGGCCCTGAACTCGCCTCTGAGCCGGCCTGGCCGCAGCTCACCCCGTGCCCGGCCCCGCCGAGAGCCTGGCGTGGCCCTGAACTCGTCTCTGAGCCGGCCTGGCCGCAGCTCACCCCGTGCCCGGCCCCGCCCGAGAGCCTGGCGTGGCCCTGAACTCGTCTCTGAGCCGGCCTGGCCGCAGCTCACCCCGTGCCCGGCCCCGCCGAGAGCCTGGCGTGGCCCTGAACTCGTCTCTGAGCCGGCCTGGCCGCAGCTCACCCCGTGCCCGTGCCCGCCCGAGAGCCTGGCGTGGCCCTGAACTCGTCTCTGAGCCGGCCTGGCCGCAGCTCACCCCGTGCCCGCCCGAGAGCCTGGCGTGGCCCTGAACTCGTCTCTGAGCCGGCCTGGCCGCAGCTCACCCCGTGCCCGGCCCCGCCCGAGAGCCTGGCGTGGCCCTGAACTCGTCTCTGAGCCGGCCTGGCCGCAGCTCACCCCGTGCCCGGCCCCACCGAGAGCCTGGCGTGGCCCTGAACTCGTCTCTGAGCCGGCCTGGCCGCAGCTCACCCCGTGCCCGGCCCCGCCCGAGAGCCTGGCGTGGCCCTGAACTCGTCTCTGAGCCGGCCTGGCCGCAGCTCACCCCATGCCCGTGCCCGCCCGAGAGCCTGGCATGGCCCTGAACTCGCCTCTGAGCCGGCCTGGTCGCAGCTCACCCCGTGCCCGGCCCCGCCGAGAGCCTGGCGTGGCCCTGAACTCGTCTCTGAGCCGGCCTGGCCGCAGCTCACCCCGTGCCCGGCCCCGCCGAGAGCCTGGCGTGGCCCTGAACTCGTCTCTGAGCCGGCCTGGCCGCAGCTCACCCCGTGCCCGTGCCCGCCCGAGAGCCTGGCGTGGCCCTGAACTCGTCTCTGAGCCGGCCTGGTCGCAGCTCACCCCGTGCCTGGCCCCGCCCGAGAGCCTGGCGTGGCCCTGAACTCGCCTCTGAGCCGGCCTGGCCGCAGCTCACCCCGTGCCCGGCCCCGCCGAGAGCCTGGCGTGGCCCTGAACTCGTCTCTGAGCCGGCCTGGCCGCAGCTCACCCCGTGCCCGGCCCCGCCGAGAGCCTGGCGTGGCCCTGAACTCGTCTCTGAGCCGGCCTGGCCGCAGCTCACCCCGTGCCCGGCCCCGCCGAGAGCCTGGCGTGGCCCTGAACTCGTCTCTGAGCCGGCCTGGCCGCAGCTCACCCCGTGCCCATGCCCGCCCGAGAGCCTGGAGTGGCCCTGAACTCGTCTCTGAGCCGGCCTGGCCGCAGCTCACCCCGTGCCCGGCCCCGCCCGAGAGCCTGGCGTGGCCCTGAACTCGTCTCTGAGCCGGCCTGGCCGCAGCTCACCCCGTGCCCGTGCCCGCCCGAGAGCCTGGCGTGGCCCTGAACTCGTCTCTGAGCCGGCCTGGCCGCAGCTCACCCCGTGCCCGCCCGAGAGCCTGGCGTGGCCCTGAACTCGTCTCTGAGCCGGCCTGGCCGCAGCTCACCCCGTGCCCGGCCCCGCCCGAGAGCCTGGCGTGGCCCTGAACTCGCCTCTGAGCCGGCCTGGCCGCAGCTCACCCCGTGCCCGGCCCCGCCGAGAGCCTGGCGTGGCCCTGAACTCGTCTCTGAGCCGGCCTGGCCGCAGCTCACCCCGTGCCCGGCCCCGCCCGAGAGCCTGGCGTGGCCCTGAACTCGTCTCTGAGCCGGCCTGGCCGCAGCTCACCCCGTGCCCGGCCCCACCTGAGAGCCTGGCGTGGCCCTGAACTCGTCTCTGAGCCGGCCTGGCCGCAGCTCACCCCGTGCCCGGCCCCACCCGAGAGCCTGGCGTGGCCCTGAACTCGTCTCTGAGCCGGCCTGGCCGCAGCTCACCCCGTGCCCGGCCCCGCCCGAGAGCCTGGCGTGGCCCTGAACTCGTCTCTGAGCCGGCCTGGCCGCAGCTCACCCCGTGCCCGGCCCCGCCGAGAGCCTGGCGTGGCCCTGAACTCGTCTCTGAGCCGGCCTGGCCGCAGCTCACCCCGTGCCCGGCCCCGCCCGAGAGCCTGGCGTGGCCCTGATCTTGCCTCTGGGCCGGCCTGGCCGCAGCTCACCCCGTGCCCGTCTGCTCCCCGCAGCTCACCACGCACCGGCTGGTGGACGAGAATGGCATCATCCCCCCGGAGACCTTCTATATCTGTCTGACCGTGTGGGTGAGCAACGACCCGCTGGGCGTCGCCGCCTCCCATGCCAACTTCTACCCCCCGCCGCCCGAGTGGATGCACGACAAGTACGACGCCACCGGCGAGAACCTACGAAGTGAGTGCGGCCGCGGGCACTCCTGGGCACACGTGGGCACATGCAGGCTGGGCACGTGCCAGTGCAGCACGCAAGGTCCTGCCAGGCACCCCCCTGCACCAGTGCCCCACACGGGATCCTGCCAGATACCCCCCACATGCCACACAGGGTCCAGGCAGACACCCCCCACACGCCATGCAGGATCCGGCCAGGCACACCCCACCGTGCCAGTGCCCCACATGGGGTCCTGCCGGGCACGCCCTCAAGCGTCACACAGGGTGCAGCCGGGCACCTCCCCCACACCAGCGCGCCACGCAGGGTCCAGCCGGGCACACCAGCTGGCACTCTGGCTGTGCTGAGCGACCCATTCCAGAGTTGCCCCCCATCTGAACTGGCCCGGGCGCCGGCGTGGGAGGAGGAAGGGGGCAGTGTCGGGGGGCAGAGGCCGTGGCATCCCCCTGCCTGACCCCTGACTGCCTCCTCCCCCCCCAGTCCCCGCAGCCCAGCCCCTGGAGTTCGCCCAGTTCCCCTTCTACCTGAGCGGCCTGCGCCAGACCGCAGACTTCGTGGAGGCCATCGAGAGCGTGCGGGCCGTGTGCGAGGAGGCGGCCCGGGAGCGCGGCGTGGCCAGCTACCCCAGCGGCTACCCCTTCCTCTTCTGGGAGCAGTACATCGGCCTGCGCCGCTGGTTCCTGCTGGCCATCAGCATCGTGCTGGCCTGCACCTTCCTGGCGTGTGCCCTGCTGCTGCTCAACCCCTGGACCGCCGGCATCATCGTGAGTGCACCCAGACGCCACGGGGATGGGCACGGGGTGGGAGCACCACGGGGTGGGATCCAGACGCTGCCCAGCCCCCCGGGATCTCCAGGACCCCACAGCCAGCACGTCCCCTGCCCTGCCCTCTGGCCCATCAGCCTTTCCCACTGGCCCTGCAGCTGTCACTTGAGACCTCACCGGGGGCGCCTTGTTCACGGATGGACCCCCAGCCCCCAGGTGCCCCCGAGCGCCCACAGGGGCTGGAGCACAGTCCAGTGCCTCCCGAGTGTCTCCAGGGGCTGACCGGGAGCTCCCGACGCCAGGGTGGAGAACGGACCAGGACGGGCTGGCCTGGCCTGGCTTCCACCCCCTGGCACCGGCGCTCTCCCAGCCTGGGGGCCCCTGGCATCGCCCCCTCCCTCCCGCCAGGGCAGGTGCTTTCAGGCCCTGACCCCGCTGTCGGTTCTGCTGCCCCGAGTGCTGACCCCTGGGCCCCAGGTGAGCGGATCCGACTGGCGGTTGGGGGGGGTTCGTTCCAAATACCCCCCGCCCAACCTGGAGCCCCAGACCAGCCCCCCTGGTTGAGGTAGGCCCTCCCCATCGGCATGTCCCGTCACACGCCCATGGTGCCCTTTCCCAGGGCGGCTGGGCAAAGCGTCTGTAATTGGTATCATTCACGGCAATAGGGCACCATCGCCCTGGCATCTGGGCTCTTGTGTGGGGCAGAGTGGGTGGCTGCCATGGGGCAGTGCAGTGGGGCAGACAGGAGGGTGCAGAGTGCTGCAGCAGGTGCAGTGAGGCAGGTCAGTGGAGTGGATGCAGTGGGGCAGGGCCTTGGGGCAGCACCGTGGGGCAGATGCAGTGGGGCAGTGCAATGGAGTGGATACAGTGGGGCAGGGCAGTTGGGCAGCGCTGTGGGGCAGATGCAGTGGGGCAGTGCAATGGAGTGGATACAGTGGGGCAGGGCAGTTGGGCAGCGCTGTGGGGCGGATGCAGTGGGGCAGTGCAATGGAGTGGATACAGTGGGGCAGGGCAATGGGGCAGCGCTGTGAGGCGGATGCAGTGGGGCAGGGCAGTGGAGCGGATGCAGTGGGGCAGGGCCGTGGGGCAGTGCAGTGGAGCGGATACAGTGGGGCAGGGCCATGGGGCAGTGCCGTGGGGCGGATGCAGTGGGGCAAGGCAGTGGAGCAGATGCAGTGGGGCAGGGCCGTGGGGCAGTGCAGTGGAGTGGATGCAGTGGGGCAGGGCCATGGGGCAGGGCCGTGGGGCGGATGCAGTGGGGCAGGGCCGTGGGGCGGATGCAGTGGGGCAGGACCGTGGGGCGGGCCCTGCTCTCTGACTGACTCTCCCCCATGCCCGGCAGGTGGCCGTGCTGGCCATGATGACGGTGGAACTCTTCGGGATCATGGGGCTGATGGGCATCAAGCTGAGCGCCATCCCGGCCGTGATCCTCATCGCCTCGGTGGGCATCGGCGTCGAGTTCACCGTCCACGTGGCCCTGGTGAGTCGGTGCCGCTCGCCCACGGGTGGGCAGAGCCTGGGCCAGCAGGGCTAGGCCCCCTGGGGGAAGCTGAGCCACCACCCCCAGCTCAGCCCCACGAGGTGGGGGGAAGCCCATTTGGGCCAGGACAGCACCTGTTCTGGCAGCGCCCCCCACTGAGCACCGTCCCCCTGAGCCCCCCAGCCTGGGGGTGTCCAGCCAGCCCAGGCCCCAGGGGGAGGGGCAGGGTCAGTCTGTCCGTCCGGCCCCGGGCGGGAGGGGCAGGGTCAGTCTGTCCGTCCGGCCCCGGGCGGGAGGGACAGGGTCAGTCCGTCTCCCCGCCCACCCCGGCCCAGAGCTGAGCCGTGTGTCCTCCCACAGGGGTTCCTGACGGCCATGGGCAGCCGGACGCTGCGCTCGGCCCTGGCCCTGGAGCACACGCTGGCGCCCGTGCTGGACGGGGCGCTCTCCACGCTGCTGGGCCTGCTCATGCTGGCTGGCTCCGAGTTCGACTTCATCCTGAGGTACCAGCGCGGGGGAGGCCAGAGCGGCTCTTTAGCTCAGCCCTGGGTGTAGATACAGGGGGCCCGGGGGTGCCCAGGAGTGGGTGTGGGCATGGGCACGTGTGGAGGGGTGCCCAGGGATGGGTGTGCATGTGGGTAAGTGTGCAGGGGTGCTTGTGTGTGGACGAATGTGCCTCGGTGTGTTTGGGGGGGGGAGTGTGCAGGGGTGCTCCGGTGTGGGTGAGTGTGCAGGGGTGTGGGGTGTGTGCACATGGGTGAGTGTGCAGGGGTGAGCATGCAGGGTGCCTGGGGGGGTGTGTGCGCACGTGTGTAGGTGAGTGTGCAGGAATGTGTGTGTGAGCAAACGTGCAGGCGTGGGGGCGGATGAGCATGTGGGGGTGTGTGGGGGCGGGTGGGGGTGAGCGTTCGGGGGGTGGGCATGGATGAGCATGCTGGGGGAGGGTGTGTGGGCATGGGCAAGTGTGCAACGGTGTGTGGGGGTGTGTGCAAGCATTATGGGGTGCCTGGGGGTGTGGGTGCATATGGGCATGCTTAGAAGTGTGGGTGCATGCGGGCGTGTCCGGGGGGGATGTATGGGTGTGCGTGAGCGTGCAGGGATGCATGGGGGCGGCGGTGTTAGGAGGCCAGGCAGAGAGGCCGCGCTAGGGCAGCAGGGCAGGGTGGGGTCATGGGGTGGGGGGCGCAAGGCCCCACTGTGCTGGGTGCTCTATGCCCCCCAGGCCCATTTGCCTCTGCGATGCTCCTACCCTGCCTGTCAGGGCTGAGGGGGTGGGTGGGACCTGTTTGCAAAGCATGCTGGGATGCCCTGTGCCCACGACGCGGCTGGGCTTCTCTCACCACGTCTCCTCTGCCAGGTATTTCTTTGCCGTGCTCACCGTCCTGACCGTCTTGGGCCTCCTGAATGGCCTGGTGCTGCTGCCCGTCCTGCTGTCGGTCATCGGGCCCCCGGCCGAGGTGAGAGCCCCCCACCCACACTGAGCCACAGCCCCCCTGCAATGCGGCCTGGCAGGGAGTGGAGCCTAGTGCTTGAAGAGGGGCGTGGCCACCAGGATGCCTGGGTTCATTCCCAAGTCTGCCTCTGCCTTGCTGGGTGCCAGGATCAGATGGGGGGAAGGGGGAACAGTGGTCTGTGCCTCACACTGGCTCCGCCCACACCCACAGGCTCCACCCACAAGCCCATGGGAACTAGAAGTTTCTTGGAGAACGATCAGTGCTGAGGTTAAAGTGATCACCATTAGGTTTCAGAGTTAACACTTCATTGAGCTGGACCCCGGACACCTCTCCCAAAGCTGCCTCTGTGTAGGCCTGGAGCCCATTCAGAAGGGCCGACCCTGGCTCTGATGGTGCCCCCAGCCCGGTTCCCTGTACCCTCTGGGCATCCCGTTGCCTTTCCGTCTCACCCTGCGCCCTCCTCTCGCCCAGGTCATCCCGGTGGATAATGGCAGCCGCCTGCCGTCACCAGAGCCCATCCCCCCGCCCATCAGCCATCACGGCTTCTACATGCGGCCGCCCCCAGCCTGGCCTGGCACCTTTGCGGACTCCTCGAACTCGGAGTACTACTCGGAGAGCACCACGGGCTCGGGGCTGGCCCACGCCCAGCCCTACGACCCCGGCACCTACATCCTGCCGCCCGCCCCAGCCCGGGTCCTGGTGCAGGCCGGCAAGAATCCCAGCTTCCCCACCATCACGGTGAGTGCAGGCGCGGTGCCCGTCCTGCTCAGTCCCTGCCAGACAGCGCCAGCCCCACCCGCCCACGGAGCTCTGTCAGGCCGTGCCCCCGCCAGGCTCTGGAAGGGAGCGTGTGGTAGGGGTTAGAGCGGGGCGGCAGGTGGCACCCAGGGCTTGGCTGGACGGTCTGTGAGTGCCGGGGAGCGGAGGGAGCTCTTGTCCTCAGGCCCCCCCCGGGTGTGGACTCTGGCTGCCCCGTTAGCAGCCCCCCCGCCCCCTTCTTTGCCCATTGGACTCACGGGAGTCTCTGCCCTGCACAGGTGGTGAAAACCTACCCGGAGAACCAGGAGCCGCCGGGGAAGAAGGAGCCACCGAGCACCAACCAGCCCCTGCCTGCCGGCGACCCCCTCCCATTGGCCGGCCCGGATCTCAGGGACTTGCCCCAGCACAGACTGCCCCAGCCCGGCCCCCCCGGAGCCAGGACAGCCCCACCCCGAGCCCCCCGGCCCCTGCGGACTGCCCTCCCCGCCTACAGCGGCAGCTACGCCACGGTGATGGCCACGGCCTCCGTGACGCTGGCCCTGCACCCTCCCCTGCCAGGCTCCTTGCAGGGTTACACCCACGAGAGCTACGAGGACAGCGAGTCGGACTGCCCGGAGGAGCCCGGCCTGCCCGCCTGCAACGCCCATGGCTGGGCCACACCCGAGAGCCGCGCACTACACCACCCGGGACGGGCAGAGGGCTCCGCGAGGCCCTAGGTGAGCCCGGGGACTGAGCCCTGTGCCAGGGGCTCCTTCGCCCCCCACCCTGCCAGGCAGGGCCAGCGCCCGGCCGCCCCGGGGGTTACCTTGGGGCCAGCACTGCCCCTTGGGGTAAACTCCCTGCGCGTTAGCGTGCCCGGGCACCGCGAGGCAATTTGATGCCAAAGCAGCGGCTGTGTAAGCCCCCCACACACAGATAGACAGTGCATGTCCGCACGCTCCCAGGGGGCTCGCACGCTTGTGCCCGCAGACAGGGACATGGTGCACGCCTGCTTGCACACACAGACAGTGCATGTCCGCACATTCCCAGGGGGCTCACGCACTTGTGCCCACAGACAGGAACACGGTGCATGCCTGCTTGCACACACAGAGGGTGCCCACACATACACACCGGGTGGATGCACGCACAGACAGTGCATGTCCGCACCTACCTAGCGGGCTTGCACACTCGTGCCCACAGACAGGGACATGCGCAGGGTGCACGCCTGCCCACGCACACACGGGCCACGGAGCGTGTCGACTCCACGGGTGCTCGTGGCGTGTGGGAGGCCCCTGCGGACAGATGCCTTGGAGAAGCCAGCAGAGCTGTAGCCCTGTTGGGGATCCGGCTAACCCGGCTGTCTTGTGTCTCCGCACAGGTTGCCCCGGGAAGCGCCGTGGTTCCTAGCCAAGGCCTGCCGTGCGGCCGGATCCAGCTCCCGTGCCCAGGGAGCGGGCAGAGCGGAGAGACGCGGCGAGCGCTGGCACCCGTGCGTGGATGCCAGCTGAACACTGAGCTGGAGCGAGCTGTTGGATGGGTGACCTGCGCCTGGCGCTGCCAGCAGGGGCAGTGCCCACGGGCGAGGGCAGGAGCGGGGCTGCCGCCATCCCTGCATTTGCTGCTATTCCCCAGTGATTAATTATTCTTATTTTATTATTATTGCTCCGCGCTGGGACGGAGATCTGCCCTGACCTCACCTGGTAGCGCCCCGAGCCCCGCAGCAGGCGATGGCTGGGCTGGGCTGGCGGGGGCTGCTGCCCCTGGCTGGGGGGCACAGCAGAGCCTTTGGGGGAATCGCTACATCAAGGTTTCTATGCAAGGTGTGTGTGAACGGGCTGGCCCCTCAGCCATTCCCTTTCCCCACTCCCCCCAGCTGTCCCCCACTCCAGTGTTCCCAGGTCAGGTCCCTGCCCAAGCGGGTTGTCCCGGGGCTCTGCACCCCGCACTGGCAGGGGCAGGAAGCTGCCCGTTTTGCGTATGCCCTGGGGCTGGGGGGCGCTTAGCGGATCCCTTGGGCAGGAGCCAGGGCCGTGCCCTGCTGCCCTGTCCCCAGCACTGAGTCGTGGGGCTCCCCAGGAGACCAGGGCAGGGAGCAACTGTGTCTGGGGAGAGGCCCAGCAACGCCCCCAACAGGGGAATGAGATGCCAGCCCCAGTGGGGAGACCCGACCCCTCCCTGGCCTGGGATGGGAGCGTCGGGGGGAGCTTCCCTTCCCCTGCTGCGGGGGGCTGAGCTCTGGCCCAGGGGGCGCCCTGGACTCAGGCGAGGGGCTGGAACAGGGGCCGTGTCCCCCCCACCCTGGGAGATGGGAACAACCCTGACCCTAGTTACTGAAAAGGGAAACTCTCGCTCACAGAGTAGGACATTTTCTCACTTTAACACCTAAATCCTGACACCAGCAGGGCCCAGATCCAGCGGGGCCTAATGAATAGAGCTCTGGCCTGGGCCTCAGGACACCTGGGTTCTCCTCCCCACTCCTTGGGAAAAGTACTCCCTTCCTCCCTGCCTCAGTTTCCCCATGGGGACAACGCTACCCATCCTCCTTTGTAAATGGCTGTGAGACCGAACTGTGAGGGCTCCTCCTGTGTGTTGGATGGGCGGGGGGGGTGTCCTGGCAGGAAGGGGATCTGGGGCAAATTGGAGCGGGATGTGCTCCCCCATCCAAGCCCATCCAAGACCTAGGTACCCCATATGTCTTGCTGACGCCCTTTATGGGGTCCCTTGATGCTGCCCAATGGAAGTTGACTGGTGCGGGAGGGGTGTATTCCAAACACCCTTGTGCAATTGCACAACTCCCCTGCATGACCCCCCCGCCACCCACACACACACACCCCACACCCGCCTGGGCACTTGCAGCCAGATCAGGGAGCCTTTGAAACCTGCCCTGCCCCCTAGGATGGGCTTTTCCCCCCTGCCTGCTGGACCCCAATCCTGTGGCTGGGGCCACTCGCTGGAGGCAAACAGAGATCAGCTGGGCTCCCAGGGGGTTGGCGTGGAGTTGCTGGCCCTTGCCTCTCCGTTCCCCGGCACTTTAAAGCCCCCTCCGGCCCCAGGGTCCCCATCAGCCCCGCCTGGGGCTTGCCTTTGGGTTCCTTGCCCATGGCGGCGACGGGGGCCTGGTCCAACCGGCAGCTTCTCAGCGATTGTCCCCGCCTGGGCCAGTGGGTGTGGCTGGTGGAAGTAACTCAGCCGTCAGTACGGCGTGGAGCTGGGGTACCCACTGCCCTGAGCCGCCAAGCGGCGCGCCTGCCCCCGGCGCCCCCTGAGACATGGGGGGCAGGCGGGGCACGCGGTGCCCCGGCCCCAGTCGGGCCATGCCATATAAATTATTTATATTACAAAGAAGAAAGGTTTATTTTTGTAGTTTGTACAGACCCTTAGCTGTGGGCTGGAAGGTTTATTTTTAAAGAGTAAAATATATATTGTCTATCCCGGATCTGCTGGTGTCCCGGCCTCGTTCTTCGTCTGGCCCGTGAGAGAGAGAGAGAGAGAGAGTGAGTGTGTGTGTGTGGAGCCGGGGGAGGGTGAGTGTGGGGATCTCTGCAGGTTGCGGGGAGGGGAGGCCTGGGGGGGACAGCCTTAGTGAATGCACACGTGTGTGGGGACACATTTGTGGCAGGGCAGTGTGTGCGCCCGATGTATGTTTGGGGTGGGGTGTTTTGGGCAGTGTGTACATGGCTGCGTGGAGGTAGGGGAGCATTCACAAAGCTGGGGAGCTACTGTGGGGGGGTCTGTAGAGGACAGTGGGGGCAGTGTGTGTATGGGGGGGGTCTAGAGGGCACAGGCTGGGGGGCAGTGTGTGTATGGGGGCTTTAGGGGGGTGTGCTGCCCACTTGGCTCACAGCTGGCCTCAGGCTCGCAGGCTGACTGGGAGCGTGGGGGCCGGATCTCCCCTCAGTGACTGATGGGGGGTCAGGCTCCCCAGCCAGGCACGGACGGTGCTGGGGGACCTGGGCTGGCTCCTGCCAGGCGGGTGGCCGTGGCCCTGTGCCCCGATTCCACAGGCAAACACTGCCCCCTGCAGGCCCTGTGCTCACCTGCATGTGGGCCCAGGGGCCCGGCACTGCCAGGTGTGTGTGGGGGGGGCGGGGGGGGTTTCAGGGGCTGTTTTAAGGTGTGTGATGCACCCCTGATGGGACCCACATGAGCAGGGTTTACGGCACCAGGGCCCCTGCGGGGGGTGGGGGATGGTTTAACCACCCCACCCCCCACCCCGCCAGCTGGGGAGGACTTGCAGCCCACCCAGCTGGGCCAGGCCAAAGGGCTGCACTTGGCTCTAGGCTGGCATGTGCCCATTGATGAGCCAGCTGGAGCTGAAGGTGCTGGCAAGCTGGGTAGACACCCGGCCCGAGCGCTGGCCCATGTAGCCCCTGAGCGCGGCGTAGGCCCTGCCGTGCCACGGGACGCCCCGCACCATGAGCGGCACGAGGGGACACTGGCCGGCTGCCGCGGGGCCAGCGAACGGTTGGCGCCCAGTGAGCCAATGCAGTGCCTGAATCCGAGCCGTGCGGTGCAGCAAGGGGCCCCAGGGACCCGGCCGGTGCTGCATTGACACGGCACCCATTCGCGCGCCCCAAAGCCGCCGGCAGCTCTGCAAAGTGCTGGGGGCGCCGGGATCTGGCCAAATGAACTGGTGGGGGGCATGAGACCCTTTAGTCCCACCGTTGCCCTGTGCTTAGAGGCAGCGGTTCTAGCCCAGCGCTGGGAGGGGAGTGGGGCCCTGTGGCTAGAGCAGAGCAGCTGGGCGCCAGGACGCCTGGGTTCTAGCCCTCTGCCTAGTTCCAGAATCTTGTGTGGGGCAAAAGCAAGGGGCGGGGCTGAACCGCTCACCAGGTGTGTGTGGTTGGGGGGGGGGGTGGCATCAGACACAGGCCACGTTGTGACCAGGAATGGGGTGGGGGAGAGGGGAGCTGGACATCAACTGTGCGAGGAAGTAGCTGTGCAAGTGCATGAAAATACCAGTAATGACTGGCTGAGCCCCCCCAACTCATCACACGTAGGGCCCCGCCCAGCGATAGCCCGCAGGACAGAGCTGGGAGCCCCAGAAATGCGGGTCAGGCCCATAGTGTGATCAGTGAGGGGCTGGGGTTGCCAGACCCCTGTGCAGAGCTGGGCGGACCGCGGGGTGGGAGATGCCAGGGCTCCTGTCCAGCCACTCTTTGGTGGCAGGGTCATTTCCTGCTGGTTAAAGGCACCAGCTGGGACTGATGCCGCCTGCCTGGCTCCAGGCCCTGGCCATGCAATGAGTTTGGGGCGCTCAGCCCTGACAGTGGGGGGCGAGGTGGTCCCGGCACACCCACCCCGGTCCCACGGCTGGAGGGACTGAATGGCCCCATCAGGCCCGGGACGGGAGGCAGGTGCTGCCCCTGCCCCGGGCTGCGTGTGCCATCAGGGAGTGCGCCAGTTCGCAGAGGGGGCAGGTGTCAGCACCAGGCAGGGCAAGCGCTGGACGAGACCCCCCTCTGCCCTGCCCAGCAGACGCCAGCCCAATGCGCACCCTTGCCATGGGGCCGCTGAGCTGTGCATGGGCCCGAAGGGTAACAGATCCCCTCCCCCCCCCCCCCAGGGCGTGGGGGGGGCCACGAGCCTTCACTGGGCAGGGGCTCCCAGCACTTGCACCTTCTCCCCACAAGGGGGCAGCAGATGCTCACGCACTGGGCTTGGGGGCCCCCACAGCCAGTGCCCCACTTGCATCCCCAGCTGCCCATGGCCCCATTCTCCCCCCCCCGCCCCCCCCACGGGCCGGTGCTGAGTGGCAGGGGCCTCCTCTGACCTTCTTGCCCTCTGCAGCTAGCACTGGGTTGCGTGCACGGCTCCTAGGCTGGCTTCTGTGGCTGGGCTGGATGCCTTCCATGCTGCCCCATTGCCCTGACAAGGGCGGGGCCCTCCCAGTGCTGCCATGGGGTGGCTGTATGGCCCTGCAACCAGGGGGCCCCTTGCCCAGGGGAGGACAGCAGCAGTCAGCACGCTTCCCTCCCCACCGCTTCCGAGGCTGCCAGGCCTACACCGCCCGGTCCTGGCAGCCCTCCCCACCCCCGAGCAGGCAGCTCCTTGGTGCCAAACCAAGTGCTCTGAGCCCAGCAAACTCACTGCATGTGTGCCTCCAGGAACTCTGGTGCAGGCAAGCAGCTGCCATGGGCGGCGCCATCAGGGAACGGACTTTGAGAGGCCTCAGGGTGGGTTCAGGCCACCATTGTCCCCAGCCCGCCGAGCCGGCCCCACTCCTGAACTGGGCTCACCAGGGCCTCAGCAGACAGAGCAGAGATGGGGCAAAAAGGCCATGGGGGGAGCAGGAGCCACTCACAAACCAGCCAGAAGGTGGGGGGGTGGGGGGAGGAGCAGGAACCCGAAGAGAAAGCCTCGGGCTCCTGCCCCCTGCTCTCCCACCGTCACCTCGTCACTCAGGCGCGCTGGGCCTCAGTTTTCCCATCCGGAAAATGGGGCTGATGGCGCTTCCCTGCTCGCACGAGCCTTGGGAGGAGAACGACAGTGAAGATTAGGAAGACGCTTGGACAGTGGGGTAATGGCGGAGGGGCGGGGAGGGGGGCATGTTAGCACCGCCGTTTGGGATGGAGTCTGTTTGGAAAGAAAACGCGTCCCTAAAGGCATCACAAACCAGCCCTGTTCAGGGAGAACGGTCTGAAATATTTCATGGAGCCGAGTTTTTTCCTCCCTATGTAGCCAGCCCCCCGACCCTGCGCCAGCCCCATCTCTGCCCTTGCTCCGGCCCTTCTTCCTCCCCGCCCCACAATTAAAGTGCTCCTACCCGCCCCGCTCCTCTCTCAAGCACAGCCAGAGAAACGTCCAGTTTCCGCTCCAGCGGGAGGCCGCGCACGGCTGTCCGGGCTGCCGTCCTCTCCCCCGCCGGCCGACACGGCGCGTCCCCACAGCCGCCCGGGGACACAGGGGCTCCCCGCCGACTTGACAAGCCAGCAGGGTCGTGAGCGGCCCATCCTAACTCACCGCCCTCGGTGGGCCGGGCTGGGCCGTGCCCACCCCTTGGGTAGCGCTGGGAGGTGCGCTGGGCCAGGGGCCGCGGCCCCCTTTGGAAGTCGGGCTCCGGGCCCCGAAACACTCCCATCGCCCTGTCCTTCTGCCCCAGTCAGGCGTCTCCCGTCGGTGTCGGTGTCCCGCAAAAGGCGGGAGCTGGGTGCGGCCTGGAATCACAAGTCGCCATTGCTCCGTCCGTGGGGGTGTGTGAAAAGGAAACCCGCTCCCAAGCCCACCTAACCCCCGTCAGGGCATTCGGGGGGGGGGGGTAAAGCGATGGAAAAAACCGGCTGCACCCCGGGGCTGTGCCAGGCCAGCCTGGCGTCTGTCACCCCAAGGTGGCGGGTACGAAGAAAGAGAGTGGCCGGTTTCCGAGGAGCCGCCCTGTGAGTCTGTGTCCGCAGAAAGAACAGGGGGACTTGTGGCACCTTAGAGACACAGCCCATGAAGCTCAGGGACGCTTACGCTCAAATAAAGGGGTTGGTCTCCAAGGTGCCACAAGTCCTAAGGGAAGGTCTCCCGGAGGCCGAGCGAATCGCAGGCTTCGTGCTGCCGGGGCAGGAGGAGCCCGAGAGGGGCCGGGGGCTGGAGGCGGACCAGCGGCTCCGCTCGGGCGGACAGAGGGGACCGCAGCGAAGCCCCCGCGGGAAAACGAGGCGGCTGCGGCAAACCGAGACAGGGCAACCCCAGAGGCCGACAACACGCGGCCCCGAGCCCCCGGCGCGTTTCTGTCTTTGACCGATTGCCAGGGGAGAGCGCGAACGCAGTCCCCCACTACCACAAATTATGCAGTCGAGTTTCCCGCATTTGGGGAAATCGCAGGGGTCAGCACACCCGCAGTGCAATGGATGAGCCTCGCCCTGGGAAAACCACCTTCGTGATCATGGTGTCTCCCCTGCCAGGTAAGTATGAGTTGCGCAGCCCCAGCCGCCGCCCGCCCTCGCTCGCCCCGCACTCTCAACCCACGGTGGGGCCCGCCGCGCCACGCCCGCCGGCCCCGCCCACGCCGGCCCCCACTGCCGCGACCTGCCCCCACGTGTCCCCGGGGCCCCAGCCTTCTCCCCGCCGAGCCCCGCCTGCCAAATTCGGGCCCGGCTCGGCAGGCAGCTCCCGCTCCCACAAGGCTCTGCGCGCACACACATCTGCATACGGGCTGCCGCGGCTCCGCCCCTCCGATCGGGCCCCTCCCCCTGCCGGCCCGGGACCGGCTCTTCAGCGCTGTGGGGGATTAATCCGGGGGGGTGGGGGGGGGCTGTGCCCACTGAGCCAGGGCGGCGGGGAGATCTCAGCGAGGCCGGGGCTCCCTGCCCCACTCCTGGCACGGTCATGAGGGGGCAGCTTCTCACCCCCCAACAGCATCTGGGGGCATGACCCAGACCCCAGTGCCTGTCCCCATCCCTGCCCTACCGGAGCTTGCCCTGCAGCCGGGGCGGGCCTGGCACCCAAGGGGTTATAGCTGCTGGGGGCGGGGGGCACAGGTTTGAATCCCCCCCACCCCGGGCTGCGGGGGCAGCAACCACAGAAGAAGGGACCTCAGGAGGTCATCTAGTCCAACCCCCTGCTCAAAGCAGGACCAATCCCCAATTTTTGGCCCAGATCCCTAAATGGCCCCCTCAAGGATTGAACTCACAACCCTGGGTTTAGCAGGCCAGTGCTCAAACCACCGAGCTATCTTCCTCCCCAATTCACGATCTCCCCTCCCCCCGGACTAGGGAGAGGGTCACTCCCCAACTCAGCTCCCCCCAGCTCCCTGCACCCCAAGCCTGCCCTGCTGCCCCTCCCACCCCACCCAGGGCTGTGTGTGGACAGCCCCTCCCCACCCCCGCAGGCCTGAGCTGGCTCCTTGGGGCAGGGGCTCCAACACGGCAAGTCCCCGGCAGGGTAGTGGCTGGCTCCTCGCAGCACCCAAGGGATCCCGGCTGGTGGGGGGTGGGGGCGGGGTGGGGGCAGCTCCTCCTTTGTCCCAGGCATCACCTCCACTGGGAGCAGAACCCGGGCAGGGGGTTTCGGGGCAGGTGCCGGAGGCAGCAGGTTTCCCCCACCCTGCCCAGCTCTGTGTCAGGCTAGCCCCAGCCCCAGCCCGGTTTCTATGGTGCCGTAAAGGGACTGGCGCACGTTTCACCTCCCACCCCCCGCCAGAGAGATAAGGAGGCAGCTGCTGGAGTAACCTCTGTCCCCACCCTGGCCAGGCTGGGCAGTGGCGTGAATGGGGGCCCTGCACCCCACTCCTCATGGCCTTTGGACTCCAGAGTCACTGGGAGCAAAGGGCTCAGCGGGGGGGAGGGAGGGCGCCAAGGATGGGCAACACCCAGGGCCAACCCCAGGCTTGAAAAAGATCAGAAAAACAGGGCCAGGGTAGCACGGGCTGCGGGTTGGGAGTGAGGGGCACCGGCAGAGCTATGGGGGTGCCCAGGGCTGGGATAGCAGGGGGCTGCGGGTCGGGAGGGAGGGGCACCGGCAGAGCTATGGGGGTGCCCAGGGCTGGGATAGCAGGGGGCTGCGGGTTGGGAGTGAGGGACACCGGCAGAGCTATGGGGGTGCCCAGGGC